>NC_090439.1:1054820054-1056070054 GCF_031143425.1 Pleurodeles waltl | reverse complement strand
AAGCCCAAAAAAAAGTGGGTGGGCAGTCAGTCAAATGTTTTGGCGTAGTCCAGATGCCCTGGCAGATGGATAACATGACCCAACTCCAGTGGGAAGGGCCTGTTGTGCTGGGGCGCTACTAACACATGGGTTTGCTCAGGTTCGGGGACCTTAGGGTAATGGTGTGCTCAAGACCATTTCCTAACAGACAGTTAACAGTTATGGCAGGGCTCACATTTACCTTTAGGAAAACTTAACTTTCTCCTCATTCAAAGGTATAGGGATACTTCAGTGAGTGGCATTAGGAGTGCTGCAGGCCACTAGTAGAATTTAATTTATGGGCTCTGGGTACATGTAGTACAATATACTATGGATATATGAGTACAATAAATGTGCCAGTTTAGAATATGTCAATTTTACCATTTTTAAAGGGAGAACACAGAATTGTGCTACTAGTATGGCCAATAAAAACAGTTTCAGTAAAAGAAGGCAAAATCTGGGGAGTGACGCACAAAATATTGTTTTCCAACATCTAATTATTTTGAGATCATGCAGATCATGCTCTCTAAGATCAGCTCAAAAACTTTTAATCAGAGGACAAGTTCTCTTCCTCTTCTCCTTCATTTTTGGGTGAAAAATGAACTACTGACTTTCTTTGCATTCCTTTTTAAAGTGAATGTTCTTATGCTTCCTGCTACGCTTTTGTGCCCTAATTATTAACATAAAATGTTGTGTTAGTAGTCAAAATACTTATGCACAAACCTTTCTTTTGTGTTGAGATGTCACTGAAAATGTGGCTGCTTTTGTGACTCCATATGTAAACACCTGAGATAAGATTGATTTATTGACTAAACAAAGTTAACATCTGTGCGCAAAATGCCAAAGGATGCAATTTTACCAATGGATTACTTAATTGAAAGACCCTAAATTACACTAAAACATTCTCCTTTACTATTATTGATTTTATGCTTAATGTGCAGCGTGGAGGTGTGACATTTGCATAATCTGCTTTTGTGTAGTAATGTTAAAATTAGGAAAACTTACATGATGATAAACAATTACGAGAATGGAAAACTAGCATTTTGCCACTATATTTTAGTGTAAAATGCATCGTTGCTTCCATTTTGGAGGAGAGAACAAATTTTACACTAAAAACAGTAGCCTCTAACATTCTGGTTGCATGTATTGTTCTCATTCACCCTTGTTAAAATTTTGTTCCAAACGGTGCATAACTACGTGATACGGCGTAACAGCGTAATTTCGCATAATATTCTGACACCGTGGACATTTCACAGAAGCCTACTTTACGGGTGTTCTTTTTTTAACAATCCCAAATGGCTTATCGGATGCTGTACTTTGTGACGCACTTTGTCTGCATCCATTTCCATCATACCTGGGTGTCAATTAGCTCCTTTTCCTTCCTGCTGACCTTCATTACCTGAAATAATCCTTCCAGTTTAGAAAATCAAGCTTTTCATTGCACTTCTTATGAGTCCTTCTGATCAAAGCTCTCATCTGGGTCTATTGCTGTATTTCATGAAAGTTTAGCTATTCCTGATCGCAGAGCAGCCATTACGTGAACGGTACTCCGGAGAGCAGCTTTTCACGACTCCTGTTCATTCATCATTACTTTAAAGATGTTGCATTCATAATTCCTTTGAGCATAGCTTCTGTCAATTTCAAGACGTTTGCGCACATCTGTTTTAATTTCCTTCGAGCAGTGTTTGTAGTTGATCAAGTGCTCTTCTTTAGCAGTTCATGACAGTTTCATTAACTTTGGAGGCACAGGCTGCATATTTATTTTCTGAGTAATGAAATGCAAAGTCGGTTTTACCTCCAACTTCAAAGGAATGCACAGGAACCTTTACTGCAGGCTAATGTTTCAAAAACTAACACATTTAAATAAGCATGCCTTTTACTTAGAAAAAATCAATTATGGATGTGCAGAATGTTTTAGAAGGTAACACATATCCCCTAAATACACCTGACTGACAATCAAGTAATATTTTTCAAATGTAAAACTAAGAAAGTCCGGTAATATAATTATATCGGAATAAGGATATATATTCAAAATGACTAACTAAAGAAGTGGAAAGTCTCACTAAATAAAAAAATAAAACAAAAAAAGACAATAAACAATTTAAGTTAAAGTCAGTGACAACAACTGGAGAAGAAGTTGGAAAATTGAATATATCAATAATATCCTTTGATAGATAGCTATGCAGGTGAACTAATGTACTTTCATGTTTGGATATAACACTTGAAACTTTGGCAGAAAGTATAGAATAAAAACACACCAGTAGATTTACAGAGAGTGAAATCCAGTTTGAGCTATGACTTTGGACAGTAATATCCAGCTAGTATTTTGGCGCCTGAACTTCCTAGGTACTGTAACAATTTCTACGATTTTACAGATTGAAAAATCCACCAGATAAAATAAAGTGCAGGCTAGGCTGCAAGCGCAGTCAGCCCCTGATGTCTGGTCAGCACCAAACCTGTTCTAGGGGCATGAGGAGCATGGAACAGACTCCTCCACCTAGCACCATCCTATTACTTACTTTGAAACTGAGATTTGCGTTGTAGGCCTGCAGCATTCTTTTTTGGGCACCACCACTTATTTTTACTCATGAGACATTTCCTGAGAGCAAGAGGGGGAAAAACAACAACAAAGAGCAGAGAAAAACGAAAAAGATGGAAAATCATCACAAAGGTAAAAAACAGGGGCAGAGAGTGTCTGGTAGTAGATTAACGAGGATTGGGGTAGGGGGGCGTGGATTGATGCTGGATGCCGGATGAGGTGACAGTGCACTGCTGAGGCTCCAAGGGACAGCTCCTGAAGGGACTTCATAAATGTGAATTCTCACCTTCTAATCATCTCAGTTAAACCTCCTTTTGAAAAGTAAGCAGGATGCTGCACAGCTTGTTTTAGGAGAATGGGAGTGCGAGTTGACCCTTGTTAGAAATGGGGTCTTTGATTGGCAGTCAGGTTACCCCCTGTCCAAGCAAGGACCCTCACTCTAGTCAGAGTAAGGCACACCCAATCCAAATGATCCAATAACTTGGCACTGAGCAGGCATGCTTCATTTAGAAGGCACTGTGTAAAGTATTTGTGCAATAAATCATGCAATAACACAGTAGAGCACCACAAAAATACACCTCACAGTGTTGAGAAAAATATATAGGGGGTCATTCTGACCCTGGCGGTAATTACCGCCATGGCGGAGGTCGGCGGTAGCACCGCCAACAGGCTGGCGGTGCACCGCTGGGCATTCTGACCGCGGCGGTTCAGCCGCGGCCAGAAACGGAAAGTCGGCGGTGTCCCGCCGACTTTCCGCTGCCCTTGAGAATCCTCCATGGCGGCGGAGCGCGCTCCGCCGCCATGGGGATTCTGACACCCCCTACCGCCATCCCGTTCCTGGCGGTTCTCCCGCCGGGAACAGGATGGCGGTAGGGGGTGCCGCGGGGCCCCTGGGGGCCCCTGCAGTGCCCATGCCAACGGCATGGGCACTGCAGGGGCACCCGTAAGAGGGCCCAAAAAAGAATTTCAGTGTCTGCCTAGCAGACACTGAAATTCGCGACGGGTGCAACTGCACCCGTCGCACCTTCCCACTCCGCCGGCTCAATTCTGAGCCGGCGTCCTCGTGGGAAGGGTGTTTCCCGCTGGGCTGGCGGGCGGACTTTCGGCAGTCGCCCGCCAGCCCAGTGGGAAAGCCAGAATGACCGCCGCGGTCTTTTGACCGCAGAGCGGTCTTTCGGCGGGAACCGCGTGGCGGGCGGCGACCGCCGTCCGCCGCGGTCAGAATGAGCCCCATAATGTTTATCTGATAAGATGCAGGTCAAAACGATTAAAATGCAATAAGTATATGTTGAGATATCACTGAAACAATCAATCAATATATTTATAAAGCGCTCTACTTACCCGTGAGGGGTTCATGGCGCGGGCGGGAGGGGGTGCTGCTACTGCTCGAAGAGCCAGGTCTTGAGGTGTCTTCTGAAGGTGAGCAGGTCCTGGATCTGTCTTAGGTCTGACTGGAGGGTGTTCCAGGTCTTGGCGGCGAGGTAAGAAAAAGATCTGCCGCCGGAGGATCTGCGCTGGATGCGGGGGATGGAGGCGAGTGCGAGGTTGGCGGAGCGGAGTTGCCGAGTGGGGGTGTAGAAGCTGAGTCTGCTGTTCAGGTAGGATGGTCCGGTGTTGTGAAGTGCTTTGTGTGCATGGGTGAGGAGCTTGAAGGTGATCCTCTTGTCGACGGGGAGCCAGTGTAGGTCTCTTAGGTGGAGGGTGATGTGGTTGTGGCGAGGGATGTTGAGGATGAGTCGGGCGGACGCATTTTGGATGCGTTGGAGGCGTTGCAGGTGTTTGGATGGGATGCCTGCGTATAGTGCGTTGCCGTAGTCGAGCCTGCTGCTGACGAGGGCCTGAGTTACTGTTTTCCTTGTTTCGGTTGGGATCCATTTGTAGATTCTGCGGAGCATGCGGAGAGTGGTGTAACAGGAAGAGGAGATGGCGTTGACTTGTTTTGACATGGAGAGGGATGAGTCGAGGATGAAGCCGAGGTTTTGTGCGTGGTCGGTTGGTTTCGGTGGGGTGCCCAGCGAGGCTGGCCACCACGAGTAGTCCCAAGCGGAGGGGGTGGGCCCAAGGATGAGTACCTCTGTTTTGTCCGAGTTCAGTTTCAGTCGGCTGCTTCTCATCCAGTCGGCAAAGGCCTTCAAGCACCCATGGAGGTTGGTTTCGGCGGTGTGTGGGTCCTTGGTGAGGGAGAGGATGAGTTGGGTGTCGTCGGCGTAGGAGATGATGTTGAGGTTGTGTTGACGGGCCACTTGTGCGAGGGGGGCCATGTAGATGTTGAACAGCGTTGGGATGAGGGAGGAGCCCTGGGGTACGCCGCAGATGATGTTGGTGGCTTTGGATTGGAACGGGGGAGGCGGACTCTCTGGGTACTTCCGGAGAGGAAGGATGTGGTCCAGTCGAGGGCCTGGTCTTGGACCCTGCTTCGTGGAGGCGGATTTTCAGAGTGTGGTGGCAGACGGTGTCGATGGCGGCCGACAGGTCTAGGAGGAGAAGGGCTGATGTTTCTCCATTGTCGAGATGGCTTCTGATGTCGTCTGTGGTGACGAGGAGGGCGGTCTCGGTGCTGTGGTTTCGTCTGAAGCCGGACTGGGAGGGGTAGAGGATGTTGTTGTTTTCGAGGTACCGGGTGAGTTGTATGTTGACGATTTTCTCAATGACCTTCGCCGGGAATTGAAGCAGGGAGATGGGCCGGAAGTTCTTCAGGTCTTTGGGGTCTGCCTTTGGTTTTTTGAGCAGAGCGTTGATTTCGGCGTGTTTCCAGCTTTCTGGGAATCTTGCTGTTTCGAAGGAGATGTTGATTACCTCCCGTAGGTGTGGTGCGATGGCTGCGTCTGCTTTGTTGAAAATGTGGTGTGGGCAGGGGCATGATGGTGATCCTGAGTGGATGGAATTCATGGTCCTGCGAGTTTCGTCGTCGTTGATGCTGGTCCAGGAGGTCAGGCGGTTGGAGTTCGTGGAGGGCGGGGTAGGTGTGTCCGCAGTGTGAGGGGTGTTGAAGCTGTTGTGGATGTCTGCAATCTTTTGGTGGAAGGCAGTGGCTAGGATGTCGCATAGTTCTTGGGAGGGGGTGATGTCGTTGACGGTGGCGCTGGGGGTGGAGAGCTCCTTTACGATGTTGAAGAGTTCTTTGCAGTCATGAGCGTTGATTTCTAGGCGAGTTTTGAAGGGGGATTTTTTTGCTAGTCTGATGAGTTGGTGATGGCTGCGTGTGGCGTCCTTGAGAGCTGTGTGGTTGTTAGGTGTGCGTTCGAGGAGCCATTTTTGCTTGAGTTTACAGCAGTTGCGTTTGGAGGCTTGGAGGTCGTTGGTGAACCAGGTGGCTTTTTTATTGATTTGGTTGTTGGAGGGTTTCTTGAGTGGTGCGAGGCAGTTGGCACAGTCGTTGATCCAAAGCTTGAGGTTGTGGGCGGCGATGTCAGGGTCTGTGGGGTTGGTGGGTGGTTTCTGGGCAAGGGTGTTGGTTAGTTGGTCTTCTGTGACTTTGCCCCAGCGTCTGCGGGGTGCTTGCTCGGTGAGGTGGTGTTGGGTTTGTTCCTTGAATGGATGCAGTGTTGGTTGGTCCAGTAGAGTTTGGTGGTGTGGTTGAAGGTGACGTGGTCGCTTGTGGAGAAGATGGGGTCTAGGGTGTGACCGGCTGTGTGGGTGGGTTCGTTGACGAGCTGTCTGAAGCCGAGGTTGGCGAGGTTGTCGATCAGGGTGGTGGAGTTGATGTCGCTATAGTTTTCGAGGTGAAAGTTCAGGTCCCCGAGGAGGATGTAGTCCGTGTAGGCGAGTGTGTGGGTGCTGGCAAGGTCGGCGATTGCGTTGCTGAACGGTGACCTGGGTCCAGGAGGTCTATAGACGAGCATTCCTCTGAGGGTGGTGTTGGGGTCGGTGTGGATTTGAAAGTGCAGGAGTTCGGCGGAGCTGAGGGAGTTGTTCAGGTGGGTTTTGACTTCGAGGGTGGCCTTGTGGATGATGGCTATGCCTCCTCCGGATCTGTTGGTGCGGTCTCTGCGGGAGATCTTGTACCCGTCTGGAATGGCTATGGAGATGTCAGGTGCTGAGGAGTTAGGAAGGCTACGTCCGGGGAGGTGGAGTCGAGCAGGTCCCAGAGCTCGATGGCGTGCTTGCATGCGGAGCGGGTGTTGAGGAGTATGCAGTGGAGGTAGTTGGTCATGGTCCTAGGAGGTTTGTGGGCTCTGACGCAGGTGAAGCTGCAGTTGTGGCAGGTGAAAGGCCCGTGTGTGCTCTTCGGAGTGGCCAAGAAGCAGGTGGTGTCTCGTCCGGTGTTGAGTGTGCGGAGGGTGACGGCGTCGTATCGGAGGCTGGAGATGTGGCTGTTGCGGGGTCCAGGGGTTCTGGTGCTGGGCGCGGTCCAGGCGCAGACGGGCGCAGACGGGCTTGCCTCTGGTGCGCCTCTGGCGCACCAGCGGCGCGACCGCCATTGAGAAGGGAGGGGGGAGGAACAGCTGGGAGGTGCGAACGAATGGGGGTGCGGGGGCGGGGGAGCGGGAAAAAGGAGCGGGAACGGCGCAAAAAGAAAAAAGTGAAAGAGGGCAAAAAGGCCCAAAAGTGCGAAAATGTTAGAAAAAGTATGAAAGTGTCAAAGAGTAGAAAGCTGAGAAAGGCAGAAAAAACAGAGAAGAGACTGTCAGAGCAAGAGGAGACAGACCAGAAGAAACACTCTAGCGGATCGGGGTCAGGAGGGCCTCGATCCCTAGAAGCAGCGAGGACGGGGAGGGGGAGACACGGGCACGGCTTGGTGGTGCTGTGCGCGCAGGGAGTGTTTTACCTGGCCAAAACAGGTCAGGAGACACTCACCTTAGCGCGCAGCGACCGTCATTAAGAAGGGAGGGGGGAGGGAGGAGCAGCTGGGATGCGGGAGGTGCAGGCAAATGGGGATGTGGGGGGGCAGGGGGAGCGGGAAAAGGGAGCGGGAACAGCGCAAAAAGAAAAAAGTGAAAGAGGGCAAAGAGGGCAAAAAGGCCCAAAAGTGCGAAAAAGTTAGAAAGTGGCAAAGAGTAGAAAGCCGAGAAAGGCGGAAAAAATCAGAGAAGAGACTGTCAGAGCAAGAAGAGACAGACCAGAAGAAACACTCTAGCGGATCGGGGTCTGGAGGGCCTCAATTCCTACAAGCAGCGAGGGCGGGGAGGGGTAGAAAAGTGATATAAAGTGTTATTAGTCTTTTGTAAGCAATAAATGTCTCTTTCAAGCACAAAGTACCTGGTTTGCGTTCAAAATCTCCGCAAAGAAGCACAGAGGAGGAGATGCGTGGAAAACAAGGAGGTGTGTCTTGATTTCTCGGGCCGCACACGCCGATGCATTGTTTCGTTTTCACTCAGGGACGGATGTGTGTCGATTTCCGGCGCTCGATTGTGGATTCTCTTCGGGTTGCGGGGTTTTCAGACACCCCGGGGATGATGCGTGGATTTGTGGCACAGACAGGACGAAGTCACAGGGGCTGCGTCAATCCAGTTGGCGCTGGGTGTAAATTTTTACTGCACGGCAGACACTGCATCGTTTCCTCTCTGGAGGTCAGGCTGTGTCGTTCCGGCTCAGCTGTGCGTTGATCCAGTGTGCCATGCGTCAAATGTCCAGACACTACACTAGCACTGTGTCGATCTTTTCATTGTGAAGTCGGGCTGCTTCATTCTAGTTTGGCATGTGGTGAATTTTTCGCCACAGTGCAGGCTGTGCGTCGTTTCTGGCAGGCTGTGCGTCAATTTTCACTCCACAAGGAGTCCTTCTTGTAGAGATGAAGTCTTTTTGGTCCTGAGACTTCAGAGAACAGGAGGCAAGCTCTATCCAAGCCCTTGGAGAGTACTTCTCACCACAGCCAGAGAGCAGCAAGGCTGCAGGGCAACAGCAAGGCAGCAGTCCTTCACAGAAAGCAGTCAGGTGAGTCCTTTGGGCAGCCAGGCAGTTCTTCTTGGCAGGATGCAGGTTCTCTTCTCCAGGAAGTGTCTGAGTTGGTAGGAGCAGAGGCCCTGTTTAAATACCCAAATGTGCCTTTGAAGTGGTGGAGACTTCAAAGAGGGGCTCAGAAGTGCACAAGGTCACCTGTCAGTTCAATCCTGTCTGCCAGGGTCCCAGTAGGGGGTGTGGCAGTCCTTTGTGTGAGGGCAGACTACTGTGCTTTGTCAAGTGTCAGGCCCTTTTTCCTCCCAGCCCAGGAAGAGCCATTAAAAATGCAGATGTATGCAAGTGAGGCACTATTATCATGTTTAAAGGGAGAGAACATATGCACTTTAGCACTGGTTAGCCTTGGTAAAGGACGCAGAGTCTTAAAACCAGCAAAAACAGTATCTAAAAAGTTGAGGGAGTCAGGTGAAAAGTTAGGGCTGACCACGCTAAGGCTGTCAGGTCTAACAACCCTGTTTTCGGTGATGTGTCTCCTGTTGTATGAACGTGCCCGCCGTTTTGAGCTAGTGAGAGGAGACGCACAGTAATTACGACCAAGCGTTTTTAAGCGCACTTCAAATAGATACCCATTTTCACTTAAAGCCAATCTAAACAATAGTGTCTGGGAACTGGAGATAATACTCTTTAAAGTCTCCAAGCTGCAATGTTTCCTTTTATGGGACACCTCTACACAACAGTAGTTTTGAGACAGCATTTTTATTTATATTCCTAATGCCAGCAACTTAATTTCATATTTGCATCTTGGATACACATATTATCATTTTTAATGGCTGATGTTATACTGAGATCTCCTAAGTCACTTTTAATTCTTCATTTTCATGTGAGGGGCGTAACAAGCTTATCTAAGGCAACATAACCTATGTAGTTGGCTACCTTTACTACTCACACTTGGGGAAATCGAATGAGTGGAGATAAATTTCACAAACTTCTATCATATTCTTTCTTGAATTTGCGCTAATATGAATGCTGGCAGGTTTGAGCAATATATCATTCATTTTAGATGAATTAATTCATTTTTGCACATGAATTCTTCATTGTGTCTTTGAAGTTCTCTGTTGTGGGGTTTATGAGTGGATTCAGTCATACTCATGCACTGCTTCCATAGTGTACATCTTATGGGCAGACGAAGAAGCCAACATCATCTGACCAGACTTTTTTCAGTCAAGCCTTTTAAGCATTCATCTATACAATTAACCTGTCTCAGAATGGAAGATTCTTTGGTGCACAAGAGCACTAATGGCCCTTCTCCCTCTATTGTGCATTCTAATGCTGTACAATCCAATGCTGGTAAAACATCAATTAAAAAAACAAAGAAAAATTTACTGTCACTCTTTGATTCGCCTCCTAAAGCCTCTATCGATTTACTATTGGAAGAAATAGGAGCATTGCACCCCTTCATGGAGGAAACCAATACCAAATTACAAAACCTTACAGATAGTTGTTGTCATATGGAAGAACGAGTATCAATTATGGAACAGAAAAATCCAACGTTAAAGAAACTCCTTCTAAAGTGACTCTTCTCCAAGACCAAGTAACTACCTTGTGCAAACAGGTTGAAAACTTGGAAAATCGCAATAAAAGAAATAATTTGCACATTTATGGTTTATCTCAAGGCACAGAAGGGGCAAATCATGTCTCTTTTTAAAAGTCTTTCATACCATAGACCTTGACCATAGACCTTGAAATTACCTGATGGTCTGCCACTCAAGATACAACAAGTCCATAAACTTCGTCATTCCTCCAAAGTTCCAACCATTTCTAAATAGCCTTGAGGAGTCATCTTACATTTTCTGGAGTATGCAGACTTAATACAGATTATATCAACAGAAAATGTAAACATATCTTTTGGTCAGGACATGACTTTTTCTTTTCTCAAGACTATGCCAAGAGCAATTCAGATCGCTGAAGGGAATTCTTAAACATGTGACTGATACTCTGTTCTCTTGGAGCACTCTTTGGGTTGTTCCATCTGTGCCTTTTCAGTGTCACATTCAACAACAAGATGACAACCTACTAGGATCTATCAGTTGGGAGGCTTTCTTGCTATTTAGGGCTAGAGAATATGGGCATTCCTACATCTTCTCATATGTCCAAATAATGTTTATGTTCCTGACACTTTATTCTCTTCTCTCGTATTTGTCTTTATATAGACCGTGAGCATAAGGTATGGTTTAGCTATGACGCTATTGTTTGTTTTCTGTTAGATTCTTCAAGAACAACATAGGAAGATGTTCTTTTGATAACATCTAGTTTACTCTACTAACTAATATTTTTTGTACAGGGATGACATCATGTTATCTCATGTGCCTGTCTCCTGTCAAGTGTTACACTTCCATTTGTGCCCCTCCCTTCTCTCTGAGGTTAAACGCTCTGTCTTCTCATGTGGTCTCCCCCACGTTTCCATCAACATTTGTAGGTATGCTTACATTTATTGTTATTCTTTATCTCATATATCTACCCTTTGTTTTATCTTACCTTTTCCTTACCCTTATGTCATTCCTTTATTATTATACCTCTCCTCTTCTATTCTCTCCTTCACTGTATGACAACTATTCTAATGTTTTACTTTCTCTTTCTTGATATGTGTTTGATTAAATATTAAAATTTGTATTATGCTCTATATTTGTTTTAAACATAGGTCTGATTGCACCAAATGTTTTGCTCTTTCGCAATGGGTTTAACATCGATTTCTTGGAATGTCAGGGTTTTAAACTCTCTGATTAAACGTGAAAGAGTTTTAACACACTTATCAAAACTTAATGCGTGCATTGCTTTTTTTGCAAGAGTCCAAATGTTAGACCTGACAGCCTTGGGGTGGTCACCCCCAACTTTTTACCTACCACCCTCCACTTTTTGACACTGTTTTTGCTGGTTTTAGGACTCTGCACACTTTACCACTACTAACCAGTGTTAAAGTGCATATGGTCTCTCCCTTAAAACATGGTGACAAATATATTCGTAAGTCCCTAATATAGTGCCCTGCCTGTGCCCAGGGCCTGTGAATTAAACACTACTAGTGGGTCTGCAGCTCTGATTGTGCCACCCAAATAAGTAGCCCCTTAACAATGTCTCAGGCCTGTCATTGTAAGGCCTGTGTGTGCAGTTTCACTGCCACTTCGACTTGGCATTCAAAAGTACTTACTAAGCCTTGAATTCCCCTTTTTCTACATATAAGTCACCCCTAAGATATGCCCTAGGTAACCTATAGGACAGAGAGCTGTGTAGGTAAAAGGCAGGACATATACCTGTGTGTTTTATATATCCTGGCAGTGAAATGCTCCTAAATTAATTTTCCACTGCTGCGAGGCCTTCTTCTTAACTAGGCTAACATTAGGACAACCCTCATATATTGTTTGAGTGGTAGATTATGATCAGAAAGGGGTAGACAGGTCATATTTAGAATGGCCAGATTGGTAGTGCAAAATCCTGCTGACAGGTGAGGTTGGATTTAATATTACTATTTTGGGAATGCCACTTTTAGAAACCAAGCAATTCTCTGCACTTAAAATCCTTCTGTGCCTTACTGCCTGTCCCCAATCCATGTCTGGGCTGGCCTGTGCATTTTCTCCAGACAACCACAGACACACGATGTTCAGTCACACCTGCACACATCTGCACACTGAAAGGGTCTTCCGGGGCTGGAAAGGTGGAGGGCCTGACACACACATTTCAAAGAACTGTGGCCTGCCATCACACAATGGACGGCCAAACCCCCTATTGGACTTTGGCAGACAGGGTTGTACTGAAAGGGGACCTTGTGCACTTCAAAACCACTCTTTGAAGTCTCCTCCACTTTAAAGGCACTTTTAGATATAAAAGCTGGGTACCTGACCCTACCAACACAGAAAGACTTTGCACCGAAACCTGCAACCTGCCAAGAGAAGCTGCCTGGCTGCCGAAAGGACTCACCTGGACTGCTTTGCTGTAAAGGACTGCTGCCTTGCTGTTGCCCTGCTGCCTTGCTCGTCTCTGGCTATGCTGAGAAGTGCTCTCCAAGGGCTTGGTTTGAGCTGTTTCCTGAAGTCTCAGGCCAAAAAGACTTCAGGAAACAGCAAAGAAACTCCTTGTGCGGCAAAAATCAATGCACATCCTGCCTGAATTAATGCACAGCCTCTCCAGCAGTGAGAAAATTACCTCATTGCCAAACCAGAATGATGTAGCCTGGCTCCCCGAGTGGAGATCGATGCAGCGTCAACATTGTGACCGGAACTTCGATGCACAGCCCATTGGATCGACGCATCGCCGAGCCAGAACGACGCAGCCTGACTTCCTGCAAGAGGAATCGACACAGCTCCAGTCATGCAGCAGAGAGTCCTTTGCATGACCTGCCGAATCGACGCAACTGCTGTGACTTTGTCCCGCACACCCAGGATTTCCACACATCATCCCTGAGGTGTCAAAAGACCCTGCATCACAAGAGGATTCAAGCCTACACACTGGAAATCGACGCATAGCACATGATGCGTGGAAAAGAATTCACGTATCATCTGTGTGTGCCCGGAAAACTGATGCACACCTGCCTTTTTCCACATATCTCCTCTGCGGTCCTCGTGGGTGTAATTTTGATGAAAAATGGGTACTTTGTGTTGCAAGAGACAATTTTTGCTTTTAAGAACTTAAGACTCTTCTTATCATTACAAAAGTGATATTTCAACTTGTGATTATCAGATCTTGATTATTTTGACCTTAATTTAATCATATAAATATCCTATATGTGTCTAAACTGGTGTGGTCTCTTTTTGCAGTGTTCTCACTGCGTTATTGCATGATTTATTGCACAAATACTTTACCCATTGCATTCTAAGTTAAGCCTGACTGCTCAGTGCCAAGCATCCAGTGGGTGGGCATGGTATAATTTGGATTGTGTGGATGCCTTGCCCTGACTAGGATTGCAATACCTATTTGGACAAGGGTGTATACCTCTGCCAACTAGAGACCCCGTTTCTAACATTGGTGATCAGCGATGGTATAGGGCTTGTATTTGTGCAGTAACATTCAATAGCTACGTGTACACTACCTTCCCACAGTTGAAGGTCAACTTGATTTTTTTCTTTTTTTTCAATTTTATTTTTCTGCTTGCCATTTTAATCAAATCTTCATACAACATGTCTCTGGCTGAGTCTCAAGCAGGAGCTGGAAATTTTGACTAGCCAAGCTCGAGACATACACTGTCAGCAAGCTGAAAGGGTTGTGCAAGGCGATGGTAGTACCTACCCGGGGTGCCTCCAGGAAGGAGGAGTACCAAAAGGTGCTGAGGGCTTGGGCAGAAGCCTGTTCACAAGAGAATGTTGAGATTGAGGAGCCAGAGGATGGCCCCTCATATGATTGCCACCAGCAGTGGGGGATGTTACTCCTGGAATTTTGCCCCCTGGTAAACCTGTCTCTAGCCATGGCCTGACTGCAGAGGAAAGGAGGGAGGGGAGAGAATTCAAACTACAATTGGCAAGAGTAAGTCTGAAGGAAATAGAAGGCAGAGAGAGAAGCAGAAGCCAAACAAGCTGAGTATGAAAGGGTTTGGCTGAGAAGAAACTTCTGTTCGCTCATGAACTGAGACTCAAAAAGCTGGATATCAAGGCTAGGCAGTCCAGCAGTGATGGTGGCAGCATACATGCAGGACCTGCTGGGGACAGGAAGGTTCATCTACCCAAAAATGTGATGCAAGTTATGTGGTGGGAGATGACATTGATAAGTGGTTAGTTGCTTATGAGGTTGCACTAAGGGCTCATGGTGTTCCTGAAGAACAATGGGGGGCAGGCTTGTGGGGATACGTACCAGTTGTACGGAGGGGCACACTTCTCTCATTAGATCCAAAGGATCAAAACACATACTCACCCATGAAAAACACTTTGCTTGCCAAATTTGGGCTGACCCCTGAGAAGTACCGTCAGAGGTTCAGGGACAGCACCAAGCTGTCCACATAAACTTGGGTAGACTTTTTTGAATTGTCCAGTAAGGCACTGAATGGATGGGTGTGGGGCAGTAAAGTAGATGACTATGTGGGGTTGTATAATTTGATCCTGAGTGAGCATATGCTCAGTGTTTGCTTTACAGAGTTGTACCAGCACCTATTTGACAGTAAGCTGACTGACCCTTGGAAGCTTGCTGAGGAGGCGGACCTCTGGGTTAGCACCAGAGAGCCCAAAAAGGTATCTTGGGGGGACCCACAAAGATGGTCAGGATTCCTATCAGAAGAAAGAGGGGCAAGACAAAATTATAAATAAGGAGTTCTCAATAGGCCCCCAAAACAGTTCCTAGGGGGGGGTGGTAACCAGTCCCAGCCTGAATCTGAAAAGAGACCAGGGTTCTTTGATAAGAAGAAAGGAAAGTTTGTACCCAATTGCTTACAGTGCACCAGGCATGGGCACCTCAAGGGCGACTCCAAGTCTCTCAGTGTGGGCACAGCCCCCCACGGGAGGGCAGACACCTGTGTTTGCTAGAGTAGCGCTTGGGGAGGAGGTAGTCCCAAATACTTTGGGGGAACAGATAGAGGTAACTCTAGTGTCCATGGGAGATGAAGAAACGTGCCAAAAGCCCACATGACTGCAATATTTAGTATAGGCAAAGGGTCACCATTAATGGGCAAAGGATAGAGGGTGTGCGTGAAACAGGAGCCAGCATGAACACTGTCAGGGTTTAGCTGGTGTCAGCAGAGCAGGTCATCCCCCATACATTCCACCAGGTCATAGTCACTGACAATTGTGTGAGTCACCTACCGGTGGCTCTCGTTCCCTTTGAGTGGTGGGGGTCTCCGGTACTCTAAAAATAGCTGTGAATCCTGGCATGCCTGTAGATTGTCTGATAGGCAATGACCTTAAGCATACTACCTGGAAGGAGGTGGAGCTCAGGTCTCACCTAGAGATGTTAGGTTTGCCTGAATGGGTCTGCATGACCACATGGTCTATGGCTGCCCGAGTGGGGGGTTAAGGGTGTCTGGAGCCAGGAACACTGGCCCAGAAGCGGTAACTAGTCCCAGACGTTCAGGCGGTGGTTGGTGGGGTCCCAGAGGAAGAGGTCCCTGAGCCAACTGGGCGAGGACATCGCTGCCTGGACAACCTGCCTGAGTTTGCTGGCTGGCAAGTTGAAGGCGGGCCAACCAGGGAGGAGTTCTGCAAAGCGCAGGAAGATAGCCCCACTCTTGAGGCTTTGAGGCAACAGGCTGCAACCTAGGTACCGGGTAAAGCCTCTGGTGATCACCATATCTACTGGGAGAATGATCTCCTTTACAGCGAGCCCAAGGTACCGGAAGCTAGGGCAGCACATGTGCTGGTGGTCACCCAGTGCTACCAGGCATTCCTACTGGGGTTGGCTCATGACATACCCCTGGCGGGACATTTGGGGTAAGACAAGACCTTTGCCAGGCTTGTCACCCACTTTTTTTGGCCCCGAAGGCTGATAGCCTCAGATGCTTTCTGTAGGTCCTATCCCAACCTGCCAGGATAGAGGGAAGACAGGGAAAAGGCTTAAAGTCCCCCTGATTCCAATCCCCATCATTGGCACCCCCTTTGAAAGGGTGGGCATCGATGTCATTGGTCCCTTGGACCCCAATACTGCCCTAGACAACAGGTTTATCCTAGTTTTGGTGGGACCATGCCACCCGCTATCCAGAGGCGATCCCTTTAAGGACAGTGACTGCACCAGTGGTGAGCAGAGCTCTGATGGGGATATTTACCAGTGTGGCATGCCCAAAAGAGGTTGTTTCTGACATGAGGAGGAGGTCCCATCCATGTGGGATGAGTGTGGAATGATCTACCGGTTTACCACCCCTTACCATCCTTCCTCAGTCCAATGAGCTTGTAGAAAGGTTCAACAAGACCCTGAAAGGCATGATCACAGGCCTTTCTGAGGCCATGAGCCATAAGTGGGACGTCCTCTTGCCATGCTTTCTCTTTGCTCACAGAGAGGTGCCCCAAAAAGGGGTGGGGTTCAGCCCCTTTGAACTCTATGCGTACCCTGTCTGGGGACCCCAAAGCATGGTAAAAGAAGGGTGGGAGAAAGCTCCCCTGAAGCCTCCCCAGGATGTGGTCAGTTACATGCTGGTCCTCCACAACCAGATGCAGTGCTTCTGGAAGCAGGCCAAGAGCAACCTCAAGGACATTCAAAAGGTGATGAAGCAATGGTATGACCAGAAGGTCACCCTGGTAGAATCCTCACCTGGAGACATAGGCTCTCATTACAACCCTGGCGGTCGGTGTTAAAGTGGCGGTAACACCGCCAAAAGTCCGGCATTAAAAAAACTGGGATCACAATCACAGCAGAAACCGCCAACATAGACAGCCACTTTAGCACTCTGACTGCCATGGCGGTAGCAACAAACACAGTGGCGGTCACCGCCAACAGACAGGCGGTAGACAATGTACCGCCCACCGTATTACAAGGCACAAATCCGGCAGCTTTTCCAGGGCGGTACCAATGCCATCAAAAGCACGGCGGAAACTGAACAATGAAGGGGAACCACTCACCTCTCGACACTGCTCGAAGAACCAGGACACCATGGAGCCCAAATTGCAGATCCTCCCCATGTTGGTGTATCTACTAATACACCACAAAATAGAAAGAAGGCGGCGACGACAGTGCGTACTGCACCTAGCACACAGGGGAGGGGGGGAGGGAAAAGAGAGTGACACACACACACGGTACGCAGCACCCCCACCATCACCAACAACAACATACACACAAACACATCCAACAACACTACAGATACACCCCGTCACCCCCTGGAAGAACGCAAGGACAAAAGGAAATGAGTCTAACCATTGTTTTATTGGAAATTTCAGATATATCAAGAGAAAATCAAATAATCAGTATATAGAAACATTTGCATTATGTACACAAGGCCGTACACTGTCCTTTGTAAATGTCCATGGACCAGTGGTCCCAAAAAGCATGGGCGAAGCCCACACATGACACCTGCCTCAAAACGGAGAGAACACTGCAGGGGCATCAGGTTGAAAAAGCACAGGCACCTCAGGGGGAAGGGGAGGGGGCACATCAGACGGAAGATGGTGTGATGCCACTGCTCCTAGAGGGGGCTCCATGCCCACTGCTTGGTCCTGGGGAGTGCAAAGCCACAGTCTCTCAAGTGGGTGCTTTGCCCACTGCCTGGTCCTGGGGAGTGCAAGGCCACAGTCTCTCAAGTCTCTCAAGTGTGTGGTTTGCCCACTGCTTGCTCCTGGGGAGCTGAAAGCCACAGTCTCTCAAGTGGGTAATTTGCCCATGGCTTGCTCCTGGGGAGTGCAAAGCCACAGTTTCTCTAGTGGGTGCCTTTTTCCACTAGTTTTGGAGGGGGCTTTGTGCCCAGTGTGCTTCATCCTGCCAAGGATTGGGTGAGCGGATGTATCTCTCCACTAGTTTTGGAGGGGGTTTTGTGCCCAGTGTGCTTCATCCTGCCAAGGATTGGGTGAGTGGATGTATCTCCCCACTGGTTCTGGAGGGGGCTTTGTGCCCAGAGTGCTTCATCCTGTCAAGGATTGGGTGAGTGGATGTATCTGTCCCCTGGTTCTGGAGGGGGCATTGTGCCCAGTGATGCTGCACCTGGGGTGTGGCAGTTAACATCATCTCACCTGGGTGTCTGAGCCACGAGATGTACCTAGAACAGGTAGCATGATACTCCATGGAGGCAGAGCCACACTCCATCCATCCTGCAGTGACTTAGGCTGCCAACTGCTGGTCATGCTGGAGGTGGTGCTTCAAGTGGCGTATCCATGGTCCAGGACATCACAGCTGCCCACTGGAGATGCTGCTGACATCCGATAGAGTGGTGCCGGCTGGGCACGTGGTGGAGCAGATGGTGGTGAAGGTGGCGGTGGCGGAGATGCTACCGGTGCTGGCCGTAGTGCAAGTGTCTGTTGTGGTAGAGGGAGACACCATACTGCCTCCGGCAGCCTCGGATGGCTGATCCTTGGGGAGGATGCTGCAGACTGACGTTGTGGCAGCGGCGGTGCAGGTGGCAGTCCAGGTGTCGGTGCAATGGCGGTCGTTGCGGCGGTGGTGACTATGTACAGGTCGCTGGCACCCCTGACAAAATGGTGGTCACCAGCCCCTCACCAGGAGGCATCGTGCCCTGAGGTGAATTGCCTTTTGTCTTGTGGCCCTTCCCTACCTTGGCAGTCGCTGCTGGGACCTTGGCACTGTCCTCTCTGTGCTTGGGCAGAAATTACCTGAGGCTACCCACATTCTAGGTCAATGGAAGTGGGTGTCAAGCCTGGCAAAGGTCTTGTCTTGGCCCAAATGTCCAGGGGGATGTCGTGAGCCATACCCAGAGGGAAGGCCCATTAGCACTGGGGGACCACCACCTCACATGCTTCCCCAATGGCTGGAACCTTAGGCTCACTATAAAGGAGATCATTCTCCCAGTAGATGTGTTAATCGCCAGAGGCTTCACCAGCTGCTTGGGCTGTGGCCCGTCCGCTCATACCCTTAAGGGTGGGGTATTCTTTCTGCGCCTTGCAGAATTCTGCCTGGTTGCCCAGGTCAGCTATGTCCTCTCCAGTTGGCTCAGGGGCCTCTTCCTCCTCAGGGGCCCCGTCCACCAACATGGGAACATTTGAGGCGGGTTTCCCGCGCCTCTTTCCCCTCCTCTTTGCAGCTGCCTGGGCCGTTGTTCCAGGCTTCAGGCGCCCTTGACTCCCTTTCCAGGCAGCCATGGACCTTGTGGTCATGCAGACCCACTCAGGTAAACCTAACATCTCCAGGTGGGATATGAGCTCTTCCTCCTTCCAGGCAGTATGTTCAAGATCATTGCCTAACAGACAACCTACAGGTATGGCAGGACTCACATCTACTTTCAGAGTACCAGAGACCCCCCCACTCAAAGGGAACCAGAGCCACTGGTAGGTGACTCTCACGATTGTCAGCGACTATGACCTGGTGGAATGTATTAGGGACTAACTGCCCTGCTGACACCAGTTGACTCTTGACAGTAGTCATACTGGCTCCTGTGTCACGCAGAGCCTCCACCCTTTGCCCATCAATGGTGACCCTCTGCCTATACTTTGAAGTATTTGCAAGCATGTGGGCTTTAGGCACCATTTCTCTATTTCCCAGGGATACTAGGGAAACCTCTGTCTGCCCCCCAAACCTAACTAGGACTATCTCCCCCCAGAGCACTACACTAGCCAACCCAGGTGTCTGTCTGTTGTGGACTGTGCTCTCTTGGAACACTGGGAGTCGCCCTTAGAGTGTCCATGCAGGTAGCACTCTAAGCATTTGGGGATTAACTTTCCTAACTTCTTATCAAAGAACCCTGGTTTCTTCCCAAATCTGGAAAAGGAATGGTTACCACCTCCCTTGGGAATTGTTTTTGGGGCCTTTTGAGAGTTCCTTATCTTTAACTTTATCTCCCCCTCTTCCTTCTGTTGGGAACCCTGACCTCCTTTGTGGGTGCCCCACCCAGATGCCTTCTTGGACCCTCTGGTGCTAACCCAGAGGTCTGCCTCCTCAGCAAGCTTCCTGGGATCAGTCAGCTTACTATTTACCAAGTGCTGATGCAACTCTGTAAAAGAAATACTGAGCATATGCTCTCTCAGAATCAAGTCATATAACCCTTTGTAATCATCTACTTTGCTGCCCCGCACCCATCCATCCAGTGCCTTATTGGAGAAATCATAACAATCTACCCAAGTTTGTGTGAAGAGTTTGGTGCTGTCAGTAAACCTCTGATGGTATTTTTTAGGGGTCAGCCCAAACTTGGCCAGTAAAGCGGCTTTCATGGGTACATAGATATTTTGATCAGGTGAAGCTAGTGTAAGAAGTGTGTCCCTCCCACTGCAGGTACCTAAAACCAGAAGACCGCCCACCAGTGCTCCTCAAAGGTCCCATGGGCCCTTAGTGCAACTTCATAGGCAGCCAACCACTTGTCAATGTCATCTCCCACCACAAAACTTGGCACCACATTCTTGGGTATACAAACCTTTTTCTCCCCAACAGGTCCTGCATGTATGCTGCCACCATCACTGCTGGACTCAGACTGTCTCGCCTTGATCTCCAGCTCCTTGAGACTCAGTTCATAAGCCAACAAAAGTTTCTTCTCAGCCAAGGCTCTCTCAGCTGCAGCCTGAGTGGCTGCTCTCTCAGCTTCAGCCTGTTTGGCTTCTCTCTATGCCCTTCTTTCCTCCTGTTGAGCTTTAATTTTTTAACCTTGCCATTTGCAATTGAAATTCCCTCTCCTCTCTCCTTTCCTCTGCGGTCAGGCCCTGATCAGAGACAATGGTCCGTGGTTTGGCAGGGGGCACAATTGCAGTGGTAAAATCATCCACTGATGGCAACAAATCCTCTGAGGGACCATCCTCTGGACCCTCCTCCTCAACATTCTCATCTGAATGGGCTTCTGCCCAGGCCCTCAGCGCCATTTGGAATTCCTCCTTCCTGAAGCCTTTCTGGGCAGGTACACCCATATCCCTGCAGAACCCCCTCAGCTGTTTAATAGTGTAGGTCTCCGGCATGGCCAGATCAAAATCTTCATCTCCTTCTTGAGAACCAGCCAGAGACATGTTGAATGAGGATTTTAGTTAAAAAAAACAAAATTGCAAAAAGAGATAACAAATCAAGTTGACCTTTAACTGTGGGTAAGTAGTGAAATACTTAGCTACTGTATGTCACTGCACAAATACAAGTCCAATCCTCACCGCTGATCACCAATGTTAGAAATGGGGTCTTTGATTGACAGTCAGGTTACCCCCTGTCCAAGCAAGGACCCTCACTCTAGTCAGGGTAAGTTACACACAATCCAAATTATCCTGTGCCCACCCTCTGTTAGCTTGGCACTGAGCAGTCAGGCTTAACTTAGAAGGCAATGTGTAGAGGATTTGGGCAATAAATCATACAATAACAACATTTAACACCACAAAAATACACCACACAGTGTTAAGAAAAATATATCATATTTATCGAATAAGATGCAGGTCAAAACGATTAAAATGCAATAAGTATGTGTTGAGATATCACTGAAAAGTGATATGAATTGTCTCAAGTCTTTTAAAAGCAAACAAAGTCTCTTTCAAGCACAAAGTACCTGGTTTGCATGAAAAATCCCCACAAAGAACCGCAGAGGAGGAGATGCGTGGAAACAAAGGGGTGTGCATCGATTTCTTGGGCTGCACACGGCAATGCGTAGTTTAGTTTTCATGCAGGGACAGCGGTGCGTCAATTTCCGGCACTCGGTCGTGGGCCCACTTCGGGTTGCAGGGTTTTCAGATGCCCCAGGGATGATGTGTGGATTTCTGGCGCTGGCAGGGTGAAGTCACAGGAGCTGCGTCGATCTGGTGGGCATTGCGTTGAATTTTCTACCGCACAGCAGGCACTGCGTTGATTCCTTTCTGGAAGTCGGGCTGCATCGTTCGGGCTCAGCTGTGCGTCGATCCAGTGGGCTGTGTTTTAAATTTCCAATTGCTACGCTGGCACTGTGTTGATCTTCTTGCGAAGTCGGGCTGCACCGTTACGGTTCGGCGTGCAGTGAAATTTTCACTGCGGTGCAGTCTGTGCGTAATTTCTGGCAGGTTGTGAGTTGAATTACGCCACACAAGGAGTCCTTCGTGTAGAGATGAAGGCCCATATTTATACTTTTTTAGCACCGCATTCGCATAATTTTTTTATGCAAAAGTGGCTCAGCTTTTGCGTCCAAGAGCGGAGCAAATGCGGCGCTAAAAAAAGTATAAATATGAGCCGAAGTCTTTTTGGTCCTGAGACTTCAGGTAACAGGATGCAAGCTCTATCCAAGCCCTTGGAGAACACTTCTTCATCTCAGCCAGAGAGCATCAAGGCAGCAGGCAACAGCAAGGCAGCAGTCCTTCACAGAAAGCAGACAGGTGAGTCCTGTGGGCAGCCTGGCAGTTCTTCTTGACAGGATGCAAGTTCTGGTTCAAGTTTCTTCTCCAGGAAGTATCTGAGTTGGTAGGGGCAGAGGCCCTGTTTAAATACCCAGATGTGCCTTTGAAGTGGGGGAGATTTCAAAGAGTGGCTTAGAAGTGCACAAGGTCCCCTTTCAGTACAATCCTGTCTGCCAGGGTCCCAGTAGGGGGTGTGGCAGTCCTTTGTGTGAGGGCAGGCTACAGTCCTTTGATATGCAAGTGTCAGGCCTCCCACCCTCCCAGCCCAGGAAGACCCACTCAAAATGCAGATGTATGCAAGTGAGGCTGAGTATCATGTGTTTGGGGTGTGTCTGAGTGAAGGCACAAGGAGCTGTCAACTCAACCCATCCGGACGTGGATTGGAAGGCACAGAAAGATTTAAGTGCAGAGAAATGCTCACTTTCTAAAAGTGACATTTCTAAAATAGTAATATTAAATCCAACTTCACCAGTCAGCAGGATTTGGATCACCATTCTGGCCACACTAAATACAACCTTCCTACTCCTATATGATCTGCGGCTACCACTCAAACAATGTATGAGGGCATCCCCAATGTTAGCCTATGAAGGGAACAGGCCCCACAGCAGTGTAAAAACTAATCTAGGAGTTTTACACTACCAGGACATGTAAACTACACAGGTACATGTACTGACTTTTGCCCACACAGCACCCTGCCCTGTGGGTTACCTGGGGCACACCTTAGGGGTGTTGTATATGTAGAAAAAGGGGAGTTTTAGGCTTGGCAAGTACTTTTAAATGCCAAGTCGAATTGGCAGTGAAACCTCACATATAGGCCTTGCAATGAAAGGCCTGAGACAATGTTAAGGGGCTACTTAAGTTGGCGCAACAATCAGTGCTGCAGGCCCACTAGTAGCATTTAATGTACAGGCCCTGGGCACATATGGTACACTCTACTAGGGACTTATAAGTACATTAAAGTACTTTAAATAGTCCAATTGGGTATGGTCCAGTGTTACCATGTTTAAAGGGAGAGAGCGTATGCACTTTATCACTGGTAAGCAGTGGTAAAGTGCGCAGAGTCTAAAAACCAGCAACAACAGTATCTAAAAAGTGGAAGGAGGCAGGCAAAAGGTTAGGGGTGACCACCCCAACACTGCCAGTTCTAACACTCTCTCCCCTAAAAAATGGTAACATTGGCTTGTACCCAATTGGCAAGTTTAATGTATTTTTAAGTCCATAGCAAAGTGCACTGCATGTGCCCAGGGCCTGTGAATTAAATGCTTCTAGTGGAACTAGTTATTTCATTTCATCTCTCTCAAACTCTACATGTTGCAAACATTGACACAATTCTAATTTCTGATCACGCTCCAGTCTTGATTCACTTAGACCTTTCCCATAGGAGGTGGCGATTTAATAATTCCTTATTATTGGCTGCTACTTTCGCTTCTTCTTTTACTTCCTTTTGTCATAAATCTTTTCATTTTAATCTCCCTAGTAGCACTTCTTTAAATACCATTTAGGATGCTTTTAAAACCTCTTCCCATGACTTTATCCTTCACTTTTTTCTAATAAAAGGATACAATCTTAGGCTCAATCTACACGATTATTTGACAAAATCAAAAACCTAGACATACATAGTGCACCATTTGCACTCAACACTCATTGTTACTACTTATTAAAACTCAGCTTCATTTTAACACAATATCTACAGATTCTTCCTCACCCTAGCTTCGTTATGTAGTGCCAAATACTGCGATGGTCAGAACAAGTGTGGAAAATTATTAGCTAATTACCTTAAAGTTAAATAGCACAAGCTACACATTGATTAAATTATAGACAATGATGTCCGCATCCATTCTAGAGATTTAGATATTTTGACTCCGTTTTGTAATTTTTACATTAACTCATATACATCTGAGCATAGACCTTAGTATTTTACCTTTCTCAAATACATTTTACATCTCTAGAAAAATATATTTATTTTACAGAATTACATCTTGCTATGCTATCCCTTAAAAAGGATAAGGCTCCAGGACCTGATGGTTTTACAGGAGAAATGTATATTCATTTTGCTATGCTTCTTCTACCCAAATTACTTACGTTGATTCACTTTTTCTCTAAATTTCCACTCCATCTGGATCCTTTTTTGATGCACTCATTTGTCTTATACCAATAGATGACCTGCATTACTGTAATAATTACAGATCCATTTATTTGCCTAATTTAGACTATAACATTTTCTCTAAAGCTTTAGCTTCCAGATTTGATTCCTTTCTTCCACATCTCTTAGGAAAGAAACAATCTGGCTTTGTGTCAAGATACCTTTCAGATAATACTTGCTTAATCTTTGAAATTATTTCAAACTCTGCTGAACTCCCTGAACTCTTAGCAGCCATTGCTTAGACACTGAGAAATCTTTTGAATGGTTGTTCTTATTTCGTGTTCTTCACTGGTTTGGCTTTGGTCCCAAAATCATCAACTCCATCTCTCTTCTACATTTATCTCCTCAAGCAGCAGTATGTGCTGCTCCCTCTAAAGGCTGATAGAATGGTTATGATTTATGTGTCTTGAAGGTGTATAAAATATAAGACTCTCTTCCGATTGTTTTTATGATGATGTTTGTTGGAAAATGGGTTATTTGGTAAGGGCAAGTAAGCACCTACACTTAGCAATAGGCCACTAACCTCCACTTAGATCCAGTTTCGTCTCAATAAATTAAACCCAGCTCAACCCTTGGCAGCTTGGCAATGACCAACAAGGCTTAACTTAGGAGAGAAAGCGGGAAGCATTTGAATATCACAAAACAGTAATTAACACAGGAAAAAGTTTAAAAATCCATAAACAATTTATAAAAATAGGAAATATTTTTAGCTTTAAAATGACACCAAAACAATTAAAATTGGATAAATGGAAAGAGATATATGAATGAATGCTTTTCAGCACTTAGAAATGAATAGCGCCAATTTGGTCATCTGGTCACACCTCGACCGGGGCAATGTCAAAGTTTAAGGCCAACCGTGATGGAGCCCTGCTCGGCTACATCCCACAGGATGCCTCAGTCAAAAGTTTACCTGCGTATATAGTCGTTTTCTTGAAGACTTTCTTCAGCGGGACTAATGGCTTGACTTCCTCATATTTTACCCTATGTAGAGGAGTGCATTAGGGATGTTTGCTTTCTCCATTTCACTTTAACCTTGCTTTTGAACCATTTTTATCTAGGATCAGACAAAATGTACACATTCACGTATTATTGCATAATACTCAACAAATCAAATTATCTGCTAACGCAGATAATATCCTCTTATTTATGTTAGAACCTTACTTTTCACTTTCTAATTTCTCATCTGAAGTTACATCCTTTGCTTTTTGTATCTGCATACCAATTGAATACTGACAAATGTGACATTTTACCACAAAATAAATGTACTTTCAAACAAAACTTTTCTTCCTCAAATTTTAAATGGCAATATAATACGTTAAAATATCTTGGTCTTTAATTTACTCAGCCTTCCATTACTTCTCTTTCCATTAATCTAGAAGCATGTATTCACAAGATCACCACATTAAATTATAGGTGACATCCTTTACATTTATTTTGGTGGGGTCCTTTGGACACTATTAAAATGATGCAAGTATCCATTTTCTTTCCACTACATCTAATAAATCTTTACATATTCTACTTAAATCATATAAGAACATCTACTGAATTGTATTCTCCTTTCTTTGGAATAACAAAAAGCCCCATATGTTGTTACTTAAATTGAAACATCCTAGAACAGAAAAAGGAGTGAATTTCCCTGATTTTGCTAAATATCATAAAGCATTCATGTAAAAACAGTCTCTACACTGCATTACATCTTTATCCTCATATATTCCATTATGGGTAGATTTAGAAGACAAACTATTATCTCCTTTCTCATTTCATGAATTAGTACTGTTTATGCAAAAATGTCAACAAATTGTCCAATCCAATCTTTGGACACACTTGTAAAATACTGGCTTCTGTTACTCCATGCTCCTTTTTAGATTCCACCATTTGGCATAACCATTTTTTCATTGGTCAGCAGGAAGGTCTAAAGTGTTAATTTGGGTTAAACAATTCTACAATAAGGACTCGTATACCCTTTACACAAGCTCAAACACTTTTTGGCTTATCATCCATATCTCAACAAAATTCACCACTCTACAAAACATGATTTCTCAATCACTTATTTCCAGACAATCTCTTTAACTAATCCATCTCTATCCATTAATCTGACTTGTTTCTTACATACAAACCCAAAGGCTTCTTCTCCTTACTATATCCCAAATCTAATACTGAACTCGCCTGGAAGAATGGTCTTCATATTACCTTACCTATCTCAACATGGAAATGAATATCAATAAAAATTAGGAAATACCCTCTGGCAGCAAGCTAAACACAAACTAGTTTTTATATTTACAGTAGACTTTTTTGCAACACCTGCTTTTTTACACAATATTAACTCAGATACTCCTGTCCTTTGCTGTACATGCTCTGCAAAATAGGCCAACTTGAAACATTTGATATTTACTTGTCCCTAAGACTTCACTTTTTGGTTGCAGGTTTGGGCCCAAATTAATTCAATATTTAATTCCAGTACTCCTTACTCTATATTTAATGTTTTCTTAGGTAGCATTTCTGATATATAGGGTAATATTTCATTTAATGTGCATATATTAGATCTTCTATTAGCAATTGCTTTTCAGAAAAATACTATTCATTGGAAGGACTCTACCCAATTTTCATCTAAAGCATTTTGATATGCAGTCTGTTGCAATCACGCACTAGATCCTGCATCCATGCAACCTATATCTTTTGTTTTAAAATGACATTTTAAAAGTAATACCTACAGTTCAGGTAGTTCTACAACTCCCCTGAATTATCATTCTGATTACATTATTTTCATTACATATTATTGCTTATCCCTTATTCACAATCAGAAGTGTCTGTGTTTTTACTTCACTTATGTACAGGTACTATCCCCCATTTAAAAAAAATATTTATATTTTTTTATTAATCTCTTATTTCCAACAATTGTACCTATCTGTATTTTTAAGACTGTTCTATTTCTGCATAAATAATATGTTCTTGAAACTTAAAAGAGGATTGGCGTGGATTCCAGACCGTGCAGGGTCTGTATCTGGTGCACTGACATGTAATAGCACCTCCTGCAGGCTTCCCATCAGAGCTTCGGGCACCAGCTCTCATTCTTTTACAAATTAGGCACTGCACCAGTCTTTCCTGGCCTCAAAGCCTTTCCCACCACTACCTCCCACCCTTTACCTTATACATTGTCCACTTCCATGCAAGCGTTATTCCAAAGGAAAGGTTAATTTTGGATGCAAGTCACGTCCGCACCTAAATCTTACTCAATAATAATCAGGACTGTATTGAATTTGCAAGTTTAGCAGCAAAATATATCTCAGAGTTCAAATGAAAACCCATATGTACATTTTTCTGGGAAATAATTATATATGCTTGAATTCATTACCACATTAAGTGCATCATACAGGGGAGTCATGAAAATTGCTCTAATGTTGAGACCTATGTAGTTATTTTCACACTGAATTGTGTCATTTCCAATGATTTCCTCTGTCAGAACACAGGTGAATAAGGCGATGCAATTGACCTGATGTACTTTGAATGTTATGAAGTAGATGGTAATGTACCTACTAATGTTGTACATATGCATGTTCTGAAAAATGGCTACATTAATCTGTGATCTACAAGGTTTGAGCCCCTGCAAGACCCACTAAGGGGGTCATTCTGACCTCGGTGGTAAAAGGCGCTTACCGCCGGTCAGAAGGCCGCCACAACACCGCTGCGGTCGCGGTAAACCGCCACGGTCATTCTGACCCTCAAGAGGCAAACCGCCAAAAACCCGACATCCACAAAAGTCCGCCACACCAACGGCCAGCGTTAAACTGGCGAAGACCAAACCTCCACCGTCACGCCAACAGAAATATGCCCATGCCATTACGACCCACGAATCCACGCGGCGGTCTTTCAACCGCGGTATTCCATTGGCGGTACACACCGCCGCGCTCAAAATACACATACAGCTCCAAAACACAGCCACATTGGACAATTTGAAATACACACACCTGAGACACATACACATAACACTCCCACACACCCAATTAACTATAAAACACACACCCACATCACCCACAAACCCCTACGACCACAAATCAGAGACGAAGCCCAGAGGGAGATAGCACAGAATAGAGAACACCATCACACAGAGGCACACTACACCATCACCCACACAACAACCACGCACAAAACACCACACACCACTACACTCACCACACTCATCACCGCAAACACCACCCCACACCTCATCCACACCACCCCATGGCACCCCCAAGACACCCCAGCTTCTCAGACGCAGAACTCAGGGTCATGGTGGAGGAAATAGTTCGGGTAGAGCCCCAGCTCTTCGGGACACAGGTGCAGCACACCACCATTGCCAGGAAGATGGAGCTATGGCAAAGAATAGTGGACAGGGTCAACGCTGTGGTACAGCATCCACGAAATCGGGACGACATCAGGAAGCGGTGGAACAACCTACGGGGGAAGGTACGTTCCATGGTATCCAGGCACAACATCGCGGTGCAGAAGACTGGCGGCGGACCCCCACCTCCTCCCCCAGAATTTACAACATGGGAGGAGCAAGTCTTGAACATTCTGCATCCTGAGGGCCTCGCAGGAGTATCTGGAGGAATGGACTCTGGTAAGTCTAATCTCAACTACTTCATCCCCTTCACCCACCAGCATGCCAACTCATACCCCCTCTCCCCCCCACCCCCATCACACATCCTCCCTGCTAATGTCTCACCATCACAACCCACCCATCCCAACACCAAACCCTGCATGTCACCACAAACCATCGACACCCATCACCTAAGCATGCCCACTGCACATACCCATCTCCCCCACAAACCGCCGTCACAACAGCCCCCACAAAGGAATGCCAGCACTGGGGTACACTGGCACCCACCCATTGCACGCTATGGCACATATAGAAGCAATAACCATACTCTTATACCCCTGCAGGACCCGAACGCCACCACACCGCCCAGGAGGGTCCAGAAATGTCCATCCCACCCCCAGAAGAGGCCCCCAGTGATGACAGCAGCTCTGTCTCCCTGGACCCAGATGACCAGCCCGGCCCATCGGGGACCTCGGGACAGTCGGTTCCCCTCAGACAGCCACAGGCCACAGCAGACCTACCCCCCTCTGGGAACACCAGCACAGCACCCACCTAGCGGGCCCATGTCTCTGTCTCCAGGACACGTCAATCAGCGGTGTGTCCACCACTACAGGGCACCCAGGTTAACCCACCACCCCAACAACAACAGGGACCTGGGGGCAGTGGTAGTGGGCACACGGTCCAGGGGACAGAGGCCCAGGGAAACAGGGGAACTGGGAGGGCTGCTGTGCGACAGGGGGGGGGGACAGGCCCAGGGAACCCACTCTCCACGAGGCCCTCACCTCCATCATGGGAGCATACCACCACTCCCAGGAGACGATGGCGACGGTCCTGGCCAGGTTCCAGGAGATCCAGGTACTGCAGGAGGAACAGTTTATGGGGTTCAGGGAAGAACTGAGAAACATTTGTTCCGCAATGGGCACCATCGTTGAGTCTCTCAACCAGATTGTCACCACATTGCGGGACCATGTGGCACCACAAAGGGCCCCTGTCACTAGCATGGACCAGGAACAGGCTACCACCTCCGCCGGCGCTAGTGGACAGGAGGCCCCGACACAAGAACAACCGGCCACCAGAACCCCACCTCCTGCAGAAGAAGAACCACCCCGCAAGCGGCGCCTGAGATCTAGGAAGAAGACAGAGTAGGATGCCAAGACCCCCGCCAGGAAAGGATACCCCTTGATGTCATCCCACTGTCCCACATTGTCACCCTGTCCAACCTTAAACTGCCCCTGCTCCACCTTCCACAGGCATATGGACAATGCACCTGTGAGACTGAGAATCTGGACTCTGCCATGGACATTCCTCCACCATCACCCATCACCGTTTTTCAACTATGTCCCAAAATTGAGCACTTTAATAAACACACTTATTGCACACAAATAATCTGGAGTCTGCCTGTATTTTTGAAAATATGTGTTAGAAATGGGGTCTTTGGTTGACAGTCAGGTTACGCCCTGTTCAAGCAAGGACCCTCACTCTAGTTAGGATAAAAGAGAATCACCCTCAGCTAACCCCTGCTTACCCCCTTGGTAGCTTGGCAGAGCAGTAGGCTTAACCTCAGAGTGCTAGGTGTAAAGTATTTGTACCAACACACACAGTAACTTAATGAAAACACTACAAAATGACACAACACCAGTTTAGAAAAATAGGAAATATTTATCTAGACAAAACAAGACCAAAACGACAAAAATCCAACATACACAAGTCAAGTTATGATCTTTAAAAGGTTTAAAATAAAAAGAGTCTTTAGGTAGTTGTAACAACACACTAGCGCTGCTAGCGTGTAAATGTACCTGGTTTGCGTCAAAAATAACCCCGCACGGGCGGTGTGCGTCGAAAGTAACCCTGCACGACTGTGTGCGTCGAAAACAACTCGGTACGGCGGTGCGCGTTGAAAAAGCCAGCCACACGACGATCCGAAAGTCCCGCGGCGCAGGGTGCGATCTCTCAGCCTCCGTCAGCGATGCTGCGCGTCGTTTCTCCTGCTCCGGGCGTCGGTTTTTCGGTCGCGTTTCCTGCGGCGTCGTTTCTCAGCTGCGGAACCGGCGTCGTGTCGTTTTCTCAGCCGCGATCGGATTCGCGTCGATCTTTTCTCCGCACGGTGCTCGGTGCGTGTATTTTTGTCCTTAGGCTGCCAGCCTCTCCTTTCAGGGTCCCAGGAACTGGAAGGGCACCACAGAGCAGAGTAGGGGTCTCTCCAGAGACTCCAGGTGCTGGCAGGAAGAAGTCTTTGCTATCCCTGAGACTTCAACAACAGGAGGCAAGCTCTACATCAAGCCCTTGGAGATTTCTTCTTCAAGATGGAAGGCACACAAAGTCCAGTCTTTGCCCTCTTACTCTGGCAGAAGCAGCACTGCAGGAAAGCTCCACAAAGCACAGTCACAGGCAGGGCAGCACTTGTTCCTCAGCGATCAGCTCTTCTCCAGGCAGAGGTTCCTCTTGGTTCCAGAAGTGTTTCTAAAGTTTGTAAGTTTGGGTGCCCTTCTTATACCCATTTTAGTCTTTGAAGTCACCTTCCTTCAAAGGGGACTCACACCTTCTTGTGAAATCCTGCCTTGCCCAGGCAAGGCCTCAGACACACACCAGGGGGCTGGAGACAGCATTGTCAGAGGCAGGCACAGTCCTTTCAGATGAGAGTGACCACTCCACCCCTCCCTCCTAGCAGAGATGGCTAATCAGGAAATGCAGATCACACCCCAGCTCCCTTTGTGTCACTGTCTGGTGTGAGGTGAAAAACAACCCAACTGTCAAACTGACCCAGACAGGGAATCCACAAACAAGGCAGAGTCACAGAATGGTTTAAGCAAGAAAATGCTCACTTTCTAAAAGTGGCATTTCCAAACTCACAATCTCAAAATCAACTTTACTAAAAGATGTATTTTTAAATTGTGAGTTCAGGGATCCCAAACTCCACATGTCCATCTACTCTCTAGGGGAATCTACACTTTAATCATATTTAAAGGTAGCCCCCATATTATCCTATGAGAGAGAGACAGACCTTGCAACAGTGAAAACGAAATTGGCAGTATTTCACTGTCAGGACATATAAACCACATTACTATATGTCCTACCTTATCCATACACTGCACCCTGCCCTTGGGGCTACCTAGGGCCTATCTTAGGGGTGCCTTACATGTAAGAAAAGGGAAGGTTTAGGCCTGGCAAGTGGGTACACTTGCCAAGTCGAATTTACAGTGTAAAAATACACATACAGACACTGCAGTGGCAGGTCTGAGACATGATTACAGAGCTACTTATGTGGGTGGCACAACCAGTGCTGCAGGCCCACTAGTAGCATTTGATTTACAGGCCCTGGCACCTCTAGTGCCCCTTACTAGGGACTTACTAGTAAATCAAATATGCCAATCATGGATAAACCACTTACATACAATTTAAACAGGAGAGCATATGCACTTTAGCACTGGTTAGCAGTGGTAAAGTGCTCAGAGTTGAAAAGCCAACAGCAACAGGTCAGAAAAACATAGGAGGCAGGAGGCGAAAAAGACTGGGGATGACCCTGCATAAGCAAAAGTCCAACACGACCCCCTACCAGCCTAAAGCCAGGGGAGAACAATCAATACCTTGATGTACTTCCCTGATTGGGGCGATAGAACAGGGACCCAGGCCCACAACAGCAGGGGCATGTTCCAGTTCTACGCCTTCCTGACTCCAGTTGGATCCCTCTGTCCATACTCTCAGGGCCCACTAAGCTAACCCATGGGGAACCCTTCTCCACATTTACAGACACCATCTGTGCAACACCTAACTTTACTTTGCTCACAGATGTATTGCAATGGGCAGATAGTACCACCAGGGCCAACACAGTGGTGTTGCCCACTCCACCCCCGGGGTGTGACTCTCGTCCTCCCCCCCCCAGGGGCAACTCTGTCCACCAGGACAGCAAGCCACAGTGGCCCCAGACAACTGTCAGGGATGAGAGCCCGACCTCAGGCCTCTCTAACCACTGTGACTGTGGAGAGTGGGGGGTGGTAGCCCCAGGTGCCTGGCACCCTTTGACCACTCTCTCTTCCACCAGGTCAGGGATGACAACCTGACCCTGGTCCTCCCCTCTGGGGCTCTGTACCCTCCCTGCAGAAGCGGCACCCCCAGAGTCCAAAACTGTCAGGGTGCTTGTAGAAGCAGTCCTGCACAATTCTTCCATCAGTGCAGGGATGTTAACCTGCAACTGATCCTCCAACCTGGGGTCTGTACCTTCAGGTTGGACCAGGGCCAGGGGTGAGGCTTCCCTCCCCCTGCCCTCTCTTCTGGGGTCCTGAACCACCCAACTAGGAGCGACCCCCCCAGAAGACAACATGGTAGGGGCACTGTTAGCAGTAGCCCCTTCCTCCAGGTCAGGGGGGACACCCTTAACCTGGCCTCCCAATCCAGGGTCTGTACCCACAGACTGGATCACTGCCTGGCAAACCAGGACTTCCTGGGGGGCATACCTACCCCCTACCAGGTCAGAGTTTACCCTCTGAACCTGGTCATCCAACCCAGGGTCACCACCCTGCGGTTGAACCACTGCCTGGCACACCAGGACTTCCTTGGGAGCACACTTACCCCCCATCAGGTCAGAGTTTACCCCCTGAACCTGATCATTCAACCCAGAGTCACCACCCTGCGGTTGAACCATTGCCTGGCACACCAGGACTTCCAGGGGGGCACACGTACCCCCCTCAAGGGACACACTGTCCCGAAGGGCCACACAAGAGTCTGGCTGGCGCAGGTCTCCTGACCTCTGCCCATCTGACAGAGTCTGGATTCCCCCCAACCCAGAAATGGTCTTACCAAGGTCATTCATGGGGGGCTCTGCTCTCAGAGCTGACCCCTGACCCTCCAGGTTCTCCACTGGGGTCCGCAACCCCCTCTCAACCCTCTGTCTGGACTTCTGCAGCCCCTCACTAGGAGTGGTACTGCCAGACACCAGAACTGGTGGGACGCTGGCTACAGCCGCCCCCCCAAGTTCTCCTGACACTGTGGGGTCTCCCTCAACAGATGGCCCTATGGTACAGGCTAGGCTCCCCTCCTGGGGTTCCCGCAGGGAACCCTCCAGGACCTGGGACCGGATCTCGGGCACCTTGGGCCTCAACCCATCCCCATTCCCTCTCCTCTGAGACTGGACATGGGGTCCCTCACCCATCCCACTACACTGGGACCTACCTGGGACACTACAATCCTTCCCTACCTCACCTGGTTGGGAACTACCTAGACCACTCCTCTCAGGAGCACCCCCAAATGCCTCTTCAGACTCTCTGGTACTCACCCAGAAGTCTGCCTCCATTGTAAGCTCCCTGGGGTCAGAGAACTCACACTCCACCTGGTGTTGGCATAGCTCTGGAAAATAAGGACTAGACATATGCTCTCCAGCAATTACATCACTCAGCCACTCACATGAATTAACCAAAGTACCCTTCACCCAACCATCCAGTGACTCTGCTTTGAAAAAGCACCCCACATCACCCTCCTGAGACTGGTGAGACAGTACCTGACTGTCCCTGACACTCAACCCACACTCTTCTGGGATGTTTTCACACTCCATAACCAGGACTTCTACCTGGGGGGAACCCCTCTCCCTGTCACTCTCAACTAGAGTCAGTAGAGTGTCCCTCCCACCAGTAGGAATATGACTCCACATGCCAGTTCCCCAATCCACCTCAGGGACCCTGTGCATCACTGGAGCTACCTCATACCCCTGAACCTCCTGGCGTGTGTTAACTCCCTCCTTCAAGTAGGGCACCACATCTCTGGGCATGTGCACTTCTTCAGCAGTACTGGATACAAGATTTTTGCTGCCACCATCTGAACTGGACTCAGCCCTCATGGCCTCCAGCTTCAGCTCTTCACAGCTCAGCTCTTGAGCTGCAATCCTTTCTTTTTCCAGGACTAAGGCTCTCTCCTCCTCAGCCCTCTCAAGCTCTGCATCTAGCTCTTCCAGACTCCGGATTCGAGCTAGGAGCCACTCATCTCTTTCTGTTTCCTCCTCTTCGGAGTAGTCATCCTCCTCAGACTCATTTGGTGGTGTTGCCTGACAACGTTTCAATTCATACTGAAACAGGGCTGACTCAAGATCCTCCCTTCTGGATTTCTTGTTCACAGCCAGTCCCCTTTCCATGCAAAATGCTTTAAGCTGCCACTTTTTATACATAAATAGGTGCCAGAAATTGACTTCCATTCTGCAAAGGCTTCACAACCAAAAAACAAAGTCCAAAAATATTAGCAATACTTCCAGGAGGACATCAGAGAACAAAAAGCAGAATCACAAGACAAGTAGTATGTGGTCACGTAGTGGTCTGAACTCAAAACAGTAGTGTACACTCAATTACTGTATGTCAAGTACAAACACAAGTCCAATCCCGACCGCTGGTCACCAATGTTAGAAATGGGGTCTTTGGTTGACAGTCAGGTTACCCCCTGTTCAAGCAAGGACCCTCACTCTAGTTAGGATAAAAGAGAATCACCCTCAGCTAACCCCTGCTTACCCCCTTGGTAGCTTGGCAGAGCAGTAGGCTTAACCTCAGAGTGCTAGGTGTAAAGTATTTGTACCAACACACACAGTAACTTAATGAAAACACTATAAAATGACACAACACCAGTTTAGAAAAATAGGAAATATTTATCTAGACAAAACAAGACCAAAACGACAAAAATCCAACATACACAAGTCAAGTTATGATCTTTAAAAGGTTTAAAATAAAAAGAGTCTTTAGGTAGTTGTAACAACACACTAGCGCTGCTAGCGTGTAAATGTACCTGGTTTGCGTCAAAAATAACCCCGCACGGGCGGTGTGCGTCGAAAGTAACCCTGCACGGCTGTGTGCGTCGAAAACAACTCGGTACGGCGGTGCGCGTTGAAAAAGCCAGCCACACGACGATCCGAAAGTCCCGCGGCGCAGGGTGCGATCTCTCAGCCTCCGTCAGCGATGCTGCGCGTCGTTTCTCCTGCTCCGGGCGTCGGTTTTTCGGTCGCGTTTCCTGCGGCGTCGTTTCTCAGCTGCGGAACCGGCGTCGCGTCGTTTTCTCAGCCGCGATCGGATTCGCGTCGATCTTTTCTCCGCACGGTGCTCGGTGCGTGTATTTTTGTCCTTAGGCTGCCAGCCTCTCCTTTCAGGGTCCCAGGAACTGGAAGGGCACCACAGAGCAGAGTAGGGGTCTCTCCAGAGACTCCAGGTGCTGGCAGGAAGAAGTCTTTGCTATCCCTGAGACTTCAACAACAGGAGGCAAGCTCTACATCAAGCCCTTGGAGATTTCTTCTTCAAGATGGAAGGCACACAAAGTCCAGTCTTTGCCCTCTTACTCTGGCAGAAGCAGCACTGCAGGAAAGCTCCACAAAGCACAGTCACAGGCAGGGCAGCACTTGTTCCTCAGCGATCAGCTCTTCTCCAGGCAGAGGTTCCTCTTGGTTCCAGAAGTGTTTCTAAAGTTTGTAAGTTTGGGTGCCCTTCTTATACCCATTTTAGTCTTTGAAGTCACCTTCCTTCAAAGGGGACTCACACCTTCTTGTGAAATCCTGCCTTGCCCAGGCAAGGCCTCAGACACACACCAGGGGGCTGGAGACAGCATTGTCAGAGGCAGGCACAGTCCTTTCAGATGAGAGTGACCACTCCACCCCTCCCTCCTAGCAGAGATGGCTAATCAGGAAATGCAGATCACACCCCAGCTCCCTTTGTGTCACTGTCTGGTGTGAGGTGAAAAACAACCCAACTGTCAAACTGACCCAGACAGGGAATCCACAAACAAGGCAGAGTCACAGAATGGTTTAAGCAAGAAAATGCTCACTTTCTAAAAGTGGCATTTCCAAACTCACAATCTCAAAATCAACTTTACTAAAAGATGTATTTTTAAATTGTGAGTTCAGGGATCCCAAACTCCACATGTCCATCTACTCTCTAGGGGAATCTACACTTTAATCATATTTAAAGGTAGCCCCCATATTATCCTATGAGAGAGAGACAGACCTTGCAACAGTGAAAACGAAATTGGCAGTATTTCACTGTCAGGACATATAAACCACATTACTATATGTCCTACCTTATCCATACACTGCACCCTGCCCTTGGGGCTACCTAGGGCCTATCTTAGGGGTGCCTTACATGTAAGAAAAGGGAAGGTTTAGGCCTGGCAAGTGGGTACACTTGCCAAGTCGAATTTACAGTGTAAAAATACACATACAGACACTGCAGTGGCAGGTCTGAGACATGATTACAGAGCTACTTATGTGGGTGGCACAACCAATGCTGCAGGCCCACTAGTAGCATTTGATTTACAGGCCCTGGCACCTCTAGTGCCCCTTACTAGGGACTTACTAGTAAATCAAATATGCCAATCATGGATAAACCACTTACATACAATTTAAACAGGAGAGCATATGCACTTTAGCACTGGTTAGCAGTGGTAAAGTGCTCAGAGTTGAAAAGCCAACAGCAACAGGTCAGAAAAACATAGGAGGCAGGAGGCGAAAAAGACTGGGGATGACCCTGCATAAGCAAAAGTCCAACAATATGTATTAGACATAAACGTGCCAAAATGACCAGTTACATTGTGATGACAACATACCACTGTCACACAGCTGTAGTCCATGGGCAAACAAAGCAGAGGTCACGCAGTGGGGCCCACATCTCTGAAATTGGAAGGGAAAGTCACAACTCTGTTAGCATACACTGGGTGAAAAGGACAGACAGTAGAGAGGCAGGAGACTGTAAGTAAATGTAAAATGCCGGTGTTGATTCTTACCTGTGTGTTATTGAAAATACTGCTGTATCACTGTGTCCCTGTTGTCTGTGTCGTCCTCTTCGTCTTCCTCCTCTTCACTCTCCGCAGGCTCCACAGCTGCTACAACACCACCATCTGGACCATCCTCCTGCAGAAAAGGCACCTGGCGTCGCAAAGCCAGGTTGTGAAGCATACAGCAGGCCACGATGATCTGGCACACCTTCTTTGGTGAGTACATTAGGGATCCACCTGTCATATGAAGGCACCTAAACCTGGCCTTCAGGAGGCCGAAGGTCCGCTCGATCACCCTCCTAGTACGCCCATGTGCCTCATTGTACCGTTCCTCTGCCCTTGTCCCGGGATTCCTCACTGGGGTCAGTAACCACGACAGGTTGGGGTAACCTGAGTCACCAATTAGCCACACACTGTGTCTCTGTAGTTGTTCCATCACATAAGGGATGCTGCTATTTCGCATGATGTACGCGTCATGCACTGACCCAGGGAACATGGCATTTACATGGGAGATGTACTGGTCAGCCAAACAGACCACCTGGACATTCATGGAATGATAACTTTTTCTGTTCCTGTACACCTGTTCACTTTCTCTGGGGGGTACCAAAGCCACATGTGTCCCATCAATGGCACCAATGATGTTGGGAATATGTCCAAGGGCATAGAAATCACCCTTCACTGTAGGCAAATCCCCCACCTCAGGGAAAACAATGTATCTCCGCATGTGTTTGAGCAGGGCAGACAACACTCTGGACAACACCTTTGAAAACATAGGCTGAGACATCCCTGATGAAATGGCCACTGTTGTTTGAAATTACCCACTTGCCAAAAAATGGAGTACTGACAGCAACTGCACTAGAGGGGGGATCCCTGTGGGTTGGCGGATGGGTGACATCAGGTCTGCCTCCAGCTGGGCACACAGTTCCTGTATAGTGGCTCGGTCAAGCCTGTATGTCAGAATGACATGTCGTTCCGCCATTGTCGACAGGTCCACCAGCGGTCTGTACACGGGAACATTCCTCCATCTCCTCGCAAGTCCCAGCGGACGGTGCCTAGGAAGGACAACAGCGAGCACAGAGTCAATCAACCCACAGGTACGTTCCCACAGCTTGCACAGTACACGATTCTCTATGCATTGAACGGCTTGTATGAGTGTCGATGCAAGGCCTAGGCATGTGTGACGCAGTAGAAATTAAGCCATGTGGGCAATTGAAATGGCGGCTGCCTGACCTGTGAAGTGCGACAATGGAATGTGAGGTCAATGCGCTGGCGTGGCACACCGTGGCGGTAGGCGGTCGAAGACCGCGGCGCAAAGCCGCATTGGTTAACATTGAACCCTATGGGTTTCAGGAGCCAATGACGAAGTGCGCCGGCGGTCGCGGTACGCACCGCCGCGGTACACACCGCCGCGGACGTGACCGCCATTTTCTATCTGCTTAATCACTCGAGACCTGATCATCCACAGGAGAGGACCTATACTGCAAGTGCTGCTGTGACCTCGGTCTGGAAGATACAATGGCTGCTGCGACTGGGGAAAGGGCCCCTGCCTTCACTTCTGAAGAATTGGAGAAACTCGTGGATGGGGTCCTCCCCCAGTATGCGCTACTCTACGGTCCTCCAGACCAACAGGTAAGTACACTGGGAGCATGCTTTGGGGGCAATGCCTGTGTTGAGTCGGGTGGATGAAAGATGGTGGGGAGGGATGCATCAAACGACGGATGAGAGCGTGTGCCACATGGCAAGGGTGGGGACGGGGGGCCACTCACATCGAGCATGCAGAAAATTATGACAATGTTATTTCTCCCCCTGTACATGTGACATAGGTCAGCGCCCATCAGAAAATCGACATTTGGCGTGCCATCGCCAAGGACGTCCGGACCCTGGGGGTCCACAACAGACGGGGCACCCACTGCCGCAAGAGGTGGGAGGACATCCGCCACGGGAGCAGGAAGACCGCGGAGGCTCTGCTGGGGATGGCCTCCCAACGTAGGGGGGCCATTCGTCAATTGACCCCCCTGATGTCTCGGATCCTGGTGGTGGCCTACCCAGATTTGGATGGGCGCGTGAGGACATCACAGCAGACACAAGGGGGTGAGTACCAGCACATTCTGCTATCTTAGCGCGCAGTGGAGGTGTCTGGGTGGGGGAGGAGGGCTGTGGGTATCCCTAGGCCAGGGCGATTTCTGTAGGCTAGGCCCCTCTGTAAGGCATGGCCCTGTGCCCCCGCCCCCCACCTCTGTAGGGTTCCAAGTACAGCTATCCATGGCCCTGTGTCACCTATGTGTGCAGTTGTCGTCCATAGGCTTGTAGGCCAAGGCCCAATGATTGAGTAGTGTACCCCAAGTGCGCGGCGTAGTGCAGGGGGCATCTGTGTCTGTCCTCTCCGCCAACTGTGTTGCCAATGCATGCACTCAACATGTCTTTATTTCCCCCCCCCTTTTTTCCTGCTCTTCCTGTTCATGTGTGCATTAGCATCATCAGGCGGAGGAGAAGTGGCATCGGAGCACCAGGGAGCTGCATCCCACATGGCCCTGGAGGGCCATGCAACCGACTCGGAGTTCACCAGTGAGACGGAGGGCGAGGGGAGCTCCACAACGGGGACACGTGGAGACATCAGCGACACAGACACGTCCTCGGAAGGGAGCTCCCTTGTGGTGGCGGCAACATCCGTGCCCACCGCAACAACAGGTACAGCCGCCACCCAGCGCACCAGCTCCGCCCTCCAAGCAGCCCCTCAGCGTTCGCCCCGTGCCCGCTCGCACACGAAGGCGGGCATCTCCTTCGCCCCAGGCACCTCAGGCCCTGCCCCAGTTACCCCTGCTGCCCTCAGTGAGGAGGTCATTGACCTCCTCAGGACGCTCATTGTTGGGCAGTCTACCCTTTTGAATGCCATCCAGGGGGTAGAAAGGGAGGTGCACCGGAGCAATGCATACCTGGAGGGCATTCATTCGGGTCAGGCTGCCCATCAGCGATTGTTCAACGCTCTGGCCTCAGCACTGACGGCAGCCATTGTCCCTGTCTCCTGCCTCCCTCCTCCAACTTCCTCCACCCAGTCCCACTCCCCTGTTCCTCTGCCTATCCCAGACACACCTACAGACCAGCCTGCACACACCTCAACACCCAAGGGCAGCTCATCACCACACATCACACAAGCATTCACACAAGCAACAGCCACATGCAGACATACCAACAGCCACTGCCTCCTCTGTGTCCCCATCCTCCTCGTCTCCCTCCTCCCTCCCTGTGACGTCTCCACTCACACTTGCATGCACAACATCATCAGCCACTACGTCCATCACCAGCACACCCACCAGAACACTCCGCACATGTGCAGTCACCACCCCCACTGCCATTTACACGTCCCCTGTGTCCTCTCCCAGTGTGTCTGTCACCCCCTCTTCCAAACCACACAAACGCAGGCAGCCACCCACCCAACAGCCATCCACCTCACGACAGCCCCCGTCACAAGCACCTGCACCCAAACACACCACACTTGACTCTCCTACAACCACATCCTCTTCATTCACTCCCATACCCACTGCACCTACCCTTCCCACTGCTCCTAAAAAGTTTTTCCTGTCCAAAATTAACCTCTTTCCATCACCTGACCCACCCCCTCCATCTCGTAAGAGTCCAATCAGCACCTCAGCCACCACAACCCCTGGACCTACAAGGACCATAGTACAAGGATATTGGAGTCCACCACCTTCAAGGGCAGCTACATCGGCCAGCAGTAAAGGGACAGCCAGCCCACCCCCTGGGAAAAAATCCAAGAAAGGCAAGGCCTGGCGCGAGAGGCCAGAGACGGCAGCCTCCAAAGGCACTACCCTGGCACCGTCAGGAAGTGGGGTGCCACCAGGCACATCTACAAAGGGAGGCAAGGGCCACAGAGAATCACGGAAGGATGGCAAGGGCAGCACGGTCGACAAGTCCGGCAGCAGGTGAGCTGCCCAGGAGGCCCCCACCAGCCCCATTCCGGGTGTGAAGGAGGACACCCACGGGCCCGGGACTCCAGCACAGGAGGGCCCCACAAGCGAGAAGTCGGATGGTGAGTGAACTCCATATATTGGCCGGATATGGTGCCCTGGAGACACATGTCAAGAACGGCTGAACAGGGCCCTTCAAGACAAGCACCGCTGAACAGGGCCCTTCAAGACAAGCACCGCTGAACAGGGCACCGCCGTCTCAAGAACCGCTGAACAGGGCCCTTCAAGACAATCACCGCTCCGCTGGGCCCTTCAAGACAAGCACCGCTGAACAGGGCCCTTCAAGACAAGCACCGCTGTACAGGGCACCGCCGTCTCAAGAACCTCTGAACAGGGCCCTTCAAGACAAGCACCGCTGAACAGGGCCCTTCAAGACAAGCAGCGCTGAACAGGGCACCGCCGTCTCAAGAACCGCGGAACAGGGCCCTTCAAGACAAGCACCGCTCCGCTGGGCCCTTCATCTCTGCACCGCTCCGCTGGGCACCGCCGTCTCAAGCACCACTCCGCTGGGCCCTTCATCTCTGCACCGCTCCGCTGGGCACCGCCGTCTCAAGCACCGCTCCGCTGGGCCCTTCATCTCAAGCACCGCTCCGCTGGGCACCGCCGTCTCAAGCACCACTCCGCTGGGCCCTTCATCTCTGCACCGCTGGGCCCTTCATCTCTGCACCGCTCCGCTGAGCCCTTCATCTCAAGCACCGCTCCGCTGGGCCCTTCATCTCAAGCACCGCTCCGCTGGGCACCGCCGTCTCAAGCACCGCTCCGCTGGGCCCTTCATCTCAAGCACCGCTCCGCTGGGCCCTTCAAGTCAAGCACCGCTGGCCCATTGGCAGAAGGGGCAGGCCCGGATCTGTGTCGGGCAGGGCTGCACGATGCACTCTGGGCACCATGCCTCCTCCAGTACCAGTGGAGTCTGTAATCCACTTGAGAGACTGTGGCTTTGCACTCCCCAGGATTGCACAGTGGGCAAGCCACCCACTGTAGAGACTTGTGAGACTGTGGCTTTGCACTCCCCAGGATGGCACAGTGGGCAAGCCACCCACTGTAGAGACTTGTGAGACTGTGGCTTTGCACTCCCCAGGATGGCACAGTGGGCAAGCCACCCACTGTAGAGACTTGTGAGACTGTGCACTCCCCAGGATGGGACAGTGGCCATGGAGGCCCCTCGTGGATCTGGCGTCGTGGACTCATGTGGCTGAGGTGCCTCCCCTTCCCTTCCCCCTGAGGTGCCTGTAGTTTTTCCATCTGATGCCCCTGCAGTGTTCTCTCCAATGGATTCGGGTCTCCTGTGTGGGCTTTGCCCATGTGTTGAGGCCCATTGGCCCACGTACAATGACTGAAACCCAATTTGGACAGGACAATTTACATATGTGTATATAGTTATAGATGTAGGAAATATTTTTTTACTTAGCCTTACAATATATTTGAATTTCATGATCATTTTATTTTGTCTTGTCATTCTTCCGGTGGGTTTGGGGGGTGTCACTCTGAGTTGTTGCCCTGCATTGATGTGTAGGTAGTTGTGGGTGAGGGTGGGTGTGTCGCGTATGTGTGTGCCAGTAATCTTTTCTCCTCTCCCCTCCCCTGTGTCGTAGGTGCAGTACTCACCGTTGTCTTCTGCGCCGGCGTTCGTGCTCCTGGTAGAGGAGCAGGTAGACAATAGCTGGTAGGATGTGTAGTTCTGGTTCCATGCTGTCCAGATTCCTCGAGGAGTGTGTAGAGGTGAGCGTTTTCCCGTTCGTAGTCTGTTTCCGCCGTGTTTTTATCGGTGGGGCTCCCCCACCGGAAAAGGTGGCGGATTGGTGAGTTGTGATAGGGTGGGCGGTACATTGTCTCCCGCCTGTCTGTTGGCGGTCACCGCCGTGCTGTTTGTTTGTCCCGCCGGGGCGGTCGGAGTGTTAAAGTGGCGGTCTGTGTTGGCGGTTTCCGCCAGGGTCAGAATTCAATTTTTTTGACCGCCTGCCTGTTGGTGGGTTGGCCGCCGCTTTAACACCGACCGCCAGGGTTGGAATGACCCCCTAAGTCTTTGATTCATCCATTTCATTTGGCAAAACCCATCACTAGCAATCTGTATAAGCATTAGATATCAGTAAATGCAGTATTCTTAGCTGTATTAAAAGTATAGTATTATCATTAAAACAAATTCCTAGAACTCATGGGCCATACAATATTTCATGGTGCAGGAACCAGGCAGATGGTCTTCTTACTTAACATGTCTTAGTAGGTGTCAAAACAGTAGTAAAAAGTAGACTTCTTTTTGGTTAGCAGAGCTCCGGTTATTTTTCCTAAGGCACAGGTGCTCAGGAAGGATTCAGCCTAGCATTCAGAATGTATTTAACGTAATTCCATAACTGCAAAATGTTTGGAATGACTATCAGAATGTGCCACTAATATTTATTGCTGACAAATGCTTTTTTGTAAAAATCTAATTTATGAACTGAATCCAATACTGTTTAAACTCCCATAAAGTTAAACCATCTAGTAGCTAAAGGAGTAAAAGGAGGTTTCAGTTAGAGATCATGGGTTTACAATCAATCAATCAGATTTGTAAAAATCTAATTTATGAACTGAATCCAATACTGTTTAAACTCCCATAAAGTTAAACCATCTAGTAGCTAAAGGAGTAAAAGGAGGTTTCAGTTAGAGATCATGGGTTTACAATCAATCAATCAGATTTGTAGAGCGCAGCTCATCACCCATAGGGTCTCAAGGTGTTGCTTGTGGGAGTGCTGCTCAGTCGAAGAGCCAGGTCTTGAGGTCCTTCCTGAACTGCTTCTGTGATGTGGTCTGCCTGAGCTTGAGAGATAGTGTGTTCCATGTCTGGGCTGCTAGGTAGGAGAAGGATCTTTCTTCTGCTGTGCTTTTCCAGGTCTTGGGGATGGCTGCATGACAACATGGGAAGAGTGGAGATGTCTGTTGTGTATGTAGAAGGTGAGATGGTGGTTGAGGTATGCCAGTCCTATTTTGTGCAGTGCCTTGAAGGTGTGGATCAGTAGTTTGTATGTGATGCACTTGTTGCCTGGGAGCCAGTGTAGGTCTCTGAGCTGGGAGAAGATGTGGCTGTGTCTGGGGATGTCCAGTATGAGTCTGGCTGCTGCATTCTGGGTTCTTTGTAGTCTTGATTGAAGTTTTGTGGTGATCCTGGCATAGAGTGCATTGTGTAGTCCAGTTTGTGAGTGACGAGCGAGTGGGTGACTGTCTTCCTGTTGTCAGAGGGAATCCACTTGAAAATTTTCTGCAGGAGTCTCAGGGTGAGGAAGCATGACAAAAAGACGGAGTTGACTTGGTTGGTCATAGAAAGAGAAGAGTCCATGATGATGCCAAGGTTGCGTGTGTGGTCGGTGGAGGCACGGGCATTTCCCAGTGCTGTGGGCCACCAGGAACCATTCCAAGTGGAAGAGGTGAAGCCAATTAGAAGGATCTCCATCTTGTCCGAGTTGAGTTTGAGGCATCTGGCTTCCATCCAGACAGCGACTGCTCTCATCCTGTTCTGGACATTTTTCTTGGCCTTTGCAAATATCTCTGACATGGAGAGAATCAGTCGGGTGTGGTCACCAGCCCAGTAACCGACTCCTTAACTCGATGCTGCAGCAGGAGGGCCCTTCCCACCTCTTTTGAGCAACATCAGCAACGACCCCACAGCTTTGATTTCTCATCCCCTTAAATGCAGCACTGTGTACCCGGTAAATCAGCACCAGTGCGAGTCCTGTTCAGCACCACGGACAACCAGGACAACTCAACACCTGGCCCCTACAGACCAGGTAGGAGTGAACTGACTGCTGTGGCCCCCACCAACTTAATCCTGCAAGGATTCCCTGCAGCTCAACCTCCAAGAGGTCGTTTGTCACCAGTGGCATCCTGCCATTGACCTCGGGGACCTAAACTTCCACCTCGAAAACAACAACAACGTCAACTCCACCACCCTGATCGACAACCTCGCCAACCTCGGCCTCAGACAACTCGTCACCGCACCCACCCACATCACCGGACACACGCTTGACCCCATCTTCTCCACAAGTGCCCATGTCGCCTTCAACCACACCACCAAACTCTACTGGACCGACCACCACTGCATTCACTTCACCTTTAAGAAACCTACCAAGCACCACTGCACCCAACAACCACCCGCCACTGCTGGAGTAAAGTCTCTGAAGATCAGCTGACCAGCACCCTCGCCCAGAACCCACCATTTGACCCCACCGAACCAGACACCGCCGCCCACAACCTCAGACAGTGGATCAACGACTGCTCCAACTCCCTCGCACCACTGAAGAGGACCACAAACAACCAGCCGAGCAAGAAAGCCACCTGGTTCACCGACGAGCTCCAAACCTCCAATCGCGACTGCCGGAAACTAAAGAAGAAATGGCTTCACGATCGTACACCCAACAGCCTCGCAGCCCACAAGGATGCCACCCGCAGACATCACCAACTCATCAGACTAGCCGAGAGATCCTCCTTCAAAGACCGCCTGGATAACAATGCACACGACAGCAAAGAGCTCTTCAACATCGTGAAATAACTCTCCTACCCCAGCGCCAATGTCAACGACATCCCTCCATCACAAGAACTCTGCAACTCACTGGCCACCTTCTTCCACCAGAAGATCACTGACATCCACAACAGCTTCAACACCTCGATCACCCCGACCACGCCAGACTCCACACCCGCTAACACCACCCGCACCAACCGCCTGACCTCCTGGACCAACATCAACGACGACAAGACACACAAGACCATGAACTCCACCCACTCAGGATCACCGGCAGACCCATGCCCGCACCACGTATACAACAAAGCCGACGCAGTAATCGCACCCCAACTACGGAAGGTCATCAACATCTCCTTCAAGACAGCGACATTCCCGGAAAGCTGGAAACACGCCGAAATCAACGCCCTCCTCAAGAAGCCAAAGGCGGATCCCAAGGACCTCAGGATCTTCTGACCCATCTCCCTACTCCTGTTCCCGGCAAAGGTCATCGAGAAAATCGTCAACACACAGCTGACCAGCTACCTCAAAGACAACGACACCCTGGACCCCTCCCAGTCCAGTTTCAGACGAAACCACAGCACCGAGACCGCCCTTCTCGCTGCCACAGATGACATCAGATGCCAAATGGACAACGGCGAAACATGAGCCCTCATCCTCCTGGACCTGTCAGCCACCTTCGACACGGTCTGCCACCGCACTCTAAAAACACGCCTCCTCGAAACCGGAATACAATAAAAAGCCCTCGACTGGATCACCTCCTTCCTCTCCAGCAGAACCCAGAGAGTCTGCCTCCCTACCTTCCGTTCCAAAGCCACCAACATCATCTGCGGAATACCCAGGGCTCATCCCTCAGCCTGACGCTGTTCAATAGCTACATGGCCCCCCTCGCACAAGTGGCCCACCAACCCGACCTTAACATCATCTCCTATGCCGACGACACCCAGCTCATACTCTCCCTCACCAAGGACCCGCTCACCGCCAAAACCAACCTTCATGAGGGAATGAAGGCCATCGCCGAATGGATGAGAAGCAGCCGTCTGAAACTGAACCCGGACAAGACGGAGGTTCTCATCCGCGGACCCACCCCCTCCACCTGGGACGACTCGAGGAGGCCAACCTCACTGGGAACCCCACCAACCCCAACCGACCACGCACGCAACCTGGGCTTCATCCTCGACTCCTCCCTCTCCAAGTCAAAACAGGTCAATGCAGTCTCCTCCACCTGCTACAACACCCTCCGCATGCTCTGAAGGATCTACAAGTGGATCCTGACAGAAACAAGAATGGTGACTCAGACCCTCGTCAGCAGCAGGCTAGACTACAATAACGCACTCTACACAGGTATCCCGGCCAAAAACCTGCATTGCCTCCAACGCATCCAGAACGCCTCCGCCCAGCTGATCCTCAACGTACCCCGCCACAGCCACATCTCCCACCACCTGAGAGACCTTCACTGGCTCCCCGTAGACAAGAGGATCACATTCAAGCTCCTCACCCACGCACACAAGGCACTCCACGACACCGGACCGCCTACCTGAACAACAGACTCAGCTTCTACACCCCCACCCATCAGCTCCGCTCCGCAAACCTCGCCCTCGCCGTCGTTCCCCGCATCCAACAAAAGACCTCTGGCGGAAGATCTTTCTCCTACCTCGCCGCCAAGACCTGGAACACCCTCCCGACCAACCTACGGCAGACCCAAGTCCTACTCACCTTCAGAAGACTCCTCACGACCTGGCTCTTCGATCAGTAGCAGCACCCCCCCCCCCAGTGCCTTGACACCCTCACGGGTATGTAGAGCGCTTTATAAATACTTTGATTGATTGAATGATTGAATGCGAATCTTGTTTATCACCACAGCAGCCAGGTCACTACTACACCCGGACTCCACGGGAAAGGTGAACCTGAACTGACTGTTGTGATCTGGTCCTAGGGACAGCATAACCTTAACCCCAAAAGAGTTCCACGTAACTCACCTTCTAAGTACGTTTTTGCAACCAGTGATTCTCCCATAGACTTCAATGCAAAGTTTAAATGCCAGTTCTGCTGTGATTTATTTTTACTTCTAAAATCTATAACTCCAGAAACACATATTCAATTCTGTTCATTTTGGAGTCTAAATTAAGTTAAAAGTAAGCTCTTTTTTATCGATTAGTGTTGGATTTATTTTGAGTTGTGTCAATTACTTGTTTCCATGTTGGTGCTATGAAATGCTTAACAGATGTTCCTCTAAGTAAAGCCTGACCTCTCTTTGCCATGTTACCAGGACTGAGCTGAGGATTTACTAGTGTGAATCCAGGAACCATCTTTTGGGTATTGTGAAAGTATTACATGGTGAGACTAACCCCCACACCACATAATACTCCACTTTTCTACAAGAGCCATCATTAATACAACACAAATGCTAAAGGCAGTAATGACTAGGTACGAAAACAGCAACTTACTTTCCGGCAAAAGCAAATGAAGTACTATACGACCTTGCGAATCAGAAGAGACAAACAGATCCAAGCAATAGGGTGTTGCATGAGGATCTTGCCAGTCCTGCTTTGTAACAAGAACACTGCATGAGCAGCATGTGTGCTCAATGGAGACCGAAGGGAGCACAAAGTATGAGAAGTCTACATTCCTGAAGCCACCACCTTTGTGTAATACAGCCATGAAGCAGCACATTGGTGCTAGGTGGACTGCATGGATCCAAATGCTTGATGACATCATAAATGCGGTAGGCGATGAAGATGATAAGAAAATATTACATATTTAAACAGCCTTGCAGTGATGGAGACAAATAAATGCTAAAGAAAGTCTCACAAGCTGATGCAACATCATACCAAACATTAAAAGAATCATTGAATGCCAAGTCCAAGCGAATACTGAACGTCGACTAAGAGCAGTACATCTTCAATCAAGCATGACAACAAGCTGTTGAAACGATGGATGAATTTGTTGGGAGACTTGATGCACTTCTGAAACACTAAGTTCTGGAACTTTAATGATGAAGAAGCCATGCTCCTCAGAGTAATTGATAGCAGCCTTCCAGATTCCTTCAGGAGACATGTTGAGAGAGACACTCATTTAGAGAAAAAGCGAAAAGGATGGGCAGATCAACACGCTGCTGATATGAAAATAAGAATAGTTTATAATGAATCAGCATTGAGCATGAAAATAAAGCAAAAGCATGAAATAGATGTACACATGTCGAAATCTCAGAAGAAGAAAACACTGTGCTTCAGATGTATGTTTTTATTTTTCCATGGAGGTAAACGTCCAGCAATAAGTCAGACATGCAAAGGATTCAGAAAGGAAAACCCCTTCTGAAAAATGAAAGAGAAACTAAATGTGCCACAGTGAGAAGATAAATTGGATGCCAGAAGGTTCCAGAAGCATTCTTGCCATGCCAACAAAGCTAAAAGGGAACATCGGTTACAAGTAGAAACTAAGCACAGTCGATCTTCATACACATTCATCATATAAAGGCTCTTTCTTCAACATCAGTTTCAAGCACCAGCAAAGAAGACAGATGTTCTTTGATGATATTGACTAAAGAACGACATGCACATGTAGGATTAGCTGCTTGCAAAGAAGATAAAAAATAAAAAAAGAATCACCTAATGAATCAACAAAATTCACTTGGACACTGAGTTAAAATTGCATTAAAGGTGAACAGTTGCCCCATAACCTTCATTATAGACCGGTGCATGGATTAGCATCATGCTAGTAAAAAGTTCAACAGCCTGTCTCCTGAGCCAGGCCTTACTACATCAAACACTAAGGTATACTTTTGGCCTGCTTCTAAACTGTTACAGAGTCAAGGGCCTTTTACAACAACTTAGCAACATAAAATGACGTAAGTCTTTGCAAGCACCAATTGATGTCCTTCAAGGAACTTCATCTAGAGCATGCCTACTTAGCTTTGCCACTGCTGGTAAATTGGGATTGATTTCTCTAAACTACAGCATCAATGCTTAGGCATCCCGTTCCCATCATTGTTTCATGACTTAGAAAGGACCATCAAGATGAAAGTGCAACTTCAGATTAATGAGGACATTCACACTTTTGTCCAACGGAACCTCAGAGTTGCTTTTCATTTATAAGCAGCTGTTGAGAAAGAACTAGACACACTGTTGAAGCATGACATCATTGAATGATCCACCAGCCCAATGCCGTGGGTTTCGCCCAGAGTTTTGGTGCTTAAAAATGGACAGTGGAGGTGCAGTGCACATTTGTGTTGATATGTACTACGCCAACAAAGCAATTGAGAGAAAAAGACATCCTGATCTCCACATACGGGACATGATCATGCAAGTGAAAGGAGCCAAAATCTTCTCCCATCTTGACGTGAATGAAGGATGCCATCAACTCAAGCTGGAAAAGACATGTAGCTACATCACTACTTTTTTTACTCATCTTGGTTTGTTCAGACACAAAAGACTGAGATTTGCAGTATCATCAGCTGCAGAGATAACTCTGATGTTATTTTCCAAGCTATTCAATCTGTTGTGCATGTGTTCAATAACAGTGATGACATAGTGGTATTTGTGGCAACACAAAAGGAGCAAGACAAGTGTGCCAATTACTTGCTGGTGCATATCTCTATCTGAAAGCAACAAAGTGTGAGTTTCATAAAACCAAACTTAAATTCTTTAGGCACATATTCTGGTATGGGGGAATGACTCCTGACCTAGACAAGGTGCAAGAACTGTCATTTACCTGCCCCCCGGAAGATGTCATCATGCTACAATCCTTCCTAGGCACAACTAGTTATTACTCAAGGTACATTTATGACTTTTCTACAGTGAGTGTCCCATTGAGAGAATTAACAAAGGGGATTGTCCCATTCCAGTAGTCTCCTGATTGGGATCACCATTTCAAAGAAGTAAAACATACAATTGAGTATGTAACTGAAATGGCCTTTTTTGACCCCAAGTTACATACTCAAATCACAGCTAAATGTGCCTACTCTTCGCCATAGAAGGAAAGTCTAGTGATAGTGTGGGCCTGTAAACTTTTTCAGTGATTTTATATGGGGAATTACCACATACCACCAGGTGTTGCTCACTGTCTTTGAAAACCCAAAAGCTAAGATGCTCCCTCACATAGGTGGGAGTTGCGACTGCAAGAGTTTACCTATGTGATTGTACATAAGCCAGGGAAAGACCAAGCCCAGCAGATTTTTTTCACAAGTGCCATCGCCACAGTTTGACATCAAAAGTGGCTATAGAGTATCTCAATTTAATTGTGAGGTCCAGCACACCAGCATCACTATCTACTGAACAGATTATGCGTACTACCTACGCAGATAAAGATATGCTCATTGTCAAAGACCTCAAAACAATGCAATCTTGGAAGAAAATAATTAAACTTTTGCCTATAATGTTGTATTCCAAAAAGTCAAAAAACTACAGGATGAGCTATCCAGAGAAGTTATCATATGGAGAGGCTCCAGAATACCTGAGAGACTGAGACAGCAAGTCATTGAGCTAGCCCTTGTAGGACATTGTGGCATTGTAGCCACCAAGACAGCCCTAAGAGTCTGAAGCCTTCAGTAGGAGTTTGGTGGGCCAAATAGGCCACCCACCAAACTACTGCAGAAACAGGAGACCACTAGTGCATCCGTCTTCCTGCTGGACTTCTTATGTATTTCCCGCTGGCCCAAGTGCATAGGCAGTGCAGGCCCCCCCCCCCCCGGCACCCAGTCTCTGCCAGCATTTACATGGTGGTGAAGCCGCAATGTTAAAGTCAGTGGGGAGAGGGGTCGTAATCCCCGCTATTCACAAATCTGATAATGGCCCACCTTTCAAAAGCAAAGACTTCAAGGAGTTTTTTGTTCAACTCAATCTCAAGCATCAAAAGAGTACACCTCTTTGACCTCAAGTCAATTATATTGTTGAACGATTTACGGGCACCCTCAAGAGGGTAATTCATAAGCATCGATTGAGGGAATTGATTTAAAAGACCGATGCCAAGCCCTCCGAGCCTATTGATTAACTCCTTACTCCACAACTGGTGAGAGCCCTGTCATCTTGCTCTTTGGGAGAGCCATCAGAGCAAAACTACCACAATGGAAATCAGACCTATTGATGAATGCCGATTAGGTACATGTCAAAGGTACTTCGCAAAAGTGCAAAATGAAAACATATGCCGATTAGCACCGACGCACAGATGAAATTGTCTTTGAAAATTGGGACTGCGTACTGGTCAAACAAAAATAGAAGCAAAAAACCGACACTCATCATCTTTTGAGATAACAAGGGAGGTGACCCTGCCTGTAAGCCCCAATCACACAACTGAGCCTATATCATTGATGCGTCATGACGGTGTATCTCAACTACTTCATACCACCTGATCTGGCAGACCAGTTCAAGCGCCTTGGCGACTCATTGGGTAAATATGATGCTAATGTTGTTTGTACTTTTTATTTAACAATGGGGGCGATGTAGTATCTCTGATATCATCTGCACTAAAACCCCTGCGGTCCTGGGTGAACTCTAGACAGGAATTACATAATCTGATGGAAGGTGTTAAGATGTGGTTATGAAATTTGTGATGCAATGCATGCAGAGCAAAATAGTATGTTAAAGAATAAAGACATATGTTACAGAGCACAGAGTATAGTGTATTCATTGCATACCCCTGGGCTGGGGAAGATACTACAATATGCCTAAAATACAGGATATTTGACTTAAAACTCTGGTCATGATTCCCTTTTTGAAAATGAAATCCTAAAGCAAAATAGTGCATTTCTTACCCTGCAAATGCATCTCCTATATTCACTGTTTGGTTTATATTCGATGTAGATATGAAACTCTTAATTATACCTGGGGAAGCATAAATCTTTGTCCTGGTAGGAGGATAACTTTCAGCCGCATGTCAGTCACTCTGGAACAAGTTCTATTAGGAGCAGTTCTTCTCAAAACACTGAGGGACAGATTCAGGAGCCCCCTAGAGCCACCTTAGCGCCACCATAGCATAATTGCTTTGACTCTAAGGTGGTGCTAAAGTGGCATTTTCATATTTACAAAGTGGTGCAATGCATGCATCGCGCCACTTTGTAAACCCTTGGGCCACATTATGACTGCGCCAGGCATAATGTAAGCATGGAGGCGTTCCCCCATTAGGGGTGGGCCAAAAAAATGGTGCAAGGAAATCTAAGAGACTTCTTTGCTCCATTTTGTTTCGCACTTTTAACGTCTGCTCTGAGTAGGCTTTAAAAGGGGGTTTCAATTATTTATACTGCGCACCTATGTCCAAAATGTTGGCGCTAATCCTGCAGAATACATCAATAGTATAAATAAATATAATGCTACTGCATCCTACCCTGCGCCATGTTGCACCGTATTTTAAATACGGCTCACACATGGTGGTGGTAGGGGGCACTGAGGGGCACCAGGAAAGTGGAGCTACGCGGTGTGCAGCACCACTTTTCTTAAATCTGCCCCTATATTTTGTGGCCTGAACCCTAAAAATCTTCACATGCCTACAGAGCAATAACAGCGGACAAGAAAAATATTTGTATATTCCAAGGAGGGGAGATATAGCACTAGAATTCCCAAAGCCCCTTCGATCACACCCACATCTGCATAAAGCTAACATCCAGATTTCACCATCAGTTGCTAGTGACCGGTAATTATTTACCCTGTTAGCCTCTCCTTTTTTCAAGATGATTTGTTAAACACTCCACAGAGATCTCATATCAGCGTGCATTCCAGCCCAAAAGGCTTTTGTTTGTAATATTCAGGGTTTTCAAAAAATGTGTTCGCTGCAGTGTCCAAACTTGAACCGTTTGTACTTAAAAGTTATGTTTCCAAATTGCATGCCATAGAATTTTCAGAATGGGATGGGCATGCATCCTTATCCTAGTTGACAGGGCATTGCAATTAACTTAAGTTATTGGGAGTCCTGGGTCAAGTCCATTGCTTGAAAGTTTGACGTCAGACGGTGGGATGACTATGAAACTAAGAAGATATTGGAAAGGATTTGTTGCACTAACATCTGATTCCTTTGAAATTCACAGACAGGGTTGTTTTTTTTTTATATTAAGGGGAACACTGATCTTGTGCCACAGCATCATATATTCCAATAGCCTTTCAAATTCCCATACCAGGAATGTAGTTAGATGACCATTGTTTGCAAAGTTGTTTGGAAGAGTATGAAAAGTGTGTCCTCTAAAAGACATAACAACTCAAGACTTGACTTTGTTACTTGTGAAAATGAGGGTGCTTACTAAGGGTTAGTACACCATGTGTATTTCACGTTTCCTTGCTGACATCAGTGGCAGAGGTCTCTAAGATGGCTGATAAATTTCTATGGGTTACAATACCCCGTATCTGAAGTGATCATCTTTAAATATTATGGATCTTCATCAGTCACAAACTGCTACATGTCATTGCTAATAGAATTATTGCATATCATTCTTCTAGGAGAAGGGTTCTATGCTAAGACCAAAAGAGCCTAATTGATTGATGTCTATTTCGATGCTGCAGATGTGGGGACTTTGGAGAGCCCCATTAAAGGGTGTTCTGTAAAACGGCATATGGGATATTGCAGAGCCACTGTACTCCATTGACAAGAGCAAAATAGTGCATTTCTTACCCTGCAAATGCATCGCCTATATTCACTGTTTGGTTTATATTCGATGTAGATATGAAACTCTTAATTATACCTGGGGAAGCATAAATCGTTGTCCTGGTAGGAGGATAACTTTCAGCCGCATGTCAGTCACTCTGGAACAAGTTCTATTTGGAGCAGTTCTTCTCAAAATACTGAGGGACAGATTCAGGAGCCCCCTAGCACCACCTTAGCACCACCATAGCATAATTGCTTTGATGCTAAGGTGGTGCTAAAGTGGAATTTTCATATTTACAAAGTGGTGCAATGCATGCATTGCGCCACTTTGTAAACCCTTGGGCCACATTATGCCTGCGCCAGGCATAATGTAAGCACGGGGGTGTTCTTCTATTAGGGGTGGGCCAAAAAAATGGTGCAAGGAAATCTAAGAGACTTCCTTGCTCCATTTTGTTTCGCACTTTTAACGTCTGCTCTGAGTAGGCTTTAAAAGGGAGCTTCAATTATTTATAGTGTGCCCCTATGTCCAAAATGATGGTGCTAATCCTGCAGAATAGATCAATAGTATAAATAAATATAATGCTACTGCACCCTACCCTGTGCCATGGTGCACCGTATTTTAAATACGGCTCACATATGGTGGTGGTAGGGGGCACTGAGGGGCACCAGGAAAGTGGAGCTACACTGTGTGCAGCACCACTTTTCTTAAATCTGCCCCTATATTTTGTGGCCTGAACCCTAAAAATCTTCACATGCCTACAGAGCAATAACAGTGGACAAGAGAAATATTTGTATATTCCAAGGAGGGGAGATGTAGCACTAGAATTCCCAAAGCCCCTTCGATCACACCCACATCTGCATAAGGCTAACATCCAGATTTCACCATCAGTTGCTAGTGCGGTAATTATTTACCTTGTTAGCCTCTCCTTTTTTAAAGATGATTTGTTAAACTCTCCACAGAGATTTCATATCAGTGTGCATTCCAGCCCAAAATGCTTTTGTTTGTAATATTCAGGGTTTTCAAAAAATGTGTTAGCTGCAGTGTCCAAATTTTAATCGTTTGTACTTAAAAGTTATGTTTCCAAATTGCATGCCATAAAATTTTCAGAATGGGATGGGCATGCATCCTTACCCTAGTTGACAGGGCATTGCAATTAACTTAAGTTATTGGGAGTCCTGGGTCAAGTCCATTGCTTGAAAGTTTGACGTCAGACAGTGGGATGACTATGAAACTAAGAGGATATTAAAAAGGATTTGTTGCACTAACATCTGATTCCTTTCAAATTCACAGACAGGGTTTTTTTTTTTTTATATTAAGGGGAACACTGATCTTGTGCCACAGCATCATATATTCCAATAGCCTTTCAAATTCCCATACCAGGAATGTAGTTAGATGACCATTGTTTGCAAAGTTGTTTGGAAGAGTATGAAATGTGTGTCCTCTAAAAGACATAAATACTCAAGACTTGACTTTGTTACTTGTGAAAATGAGGAATGAGGGTGCTTACTTAGGGTTAGTACACCATGTGTATTTCACGTTTCCTTGCTGACATCAGTGGCAGAGGTCTCTAAGATGGCTGATAATTTTCTATGGGTTACAATACCCCGTATCTCAAGTGATCATCTTTAAATTATTTATTATTATAGATCTTCATCAGTCACAAACTGCTACATGTCATTGCTTATAGAATTATTGTATATCATTCTTTTAGGAGAAGGGTTCTATGCTAACACCAAAAGAGCCTAATTGATTGATGGCTATTTCGATGCTGCAGATGTGGGGACTTTGGAGAGCCCCATTAAAGGGTGTTCTGTAAAACGGCATATGGGATATTGCAGAGCCACTGTACTCCATTGACCAGAGCAAAATAACTGATACCTTTTTAAGGGACTAGGCACTGTAATCTGATTTGAGTAAATAAATGGACTCATAGAAGGATATGCAGCAGTTGTGCAAGATAAAGAAGTACCACTATCTATAGACCAGATAGAGTTTGGCGCTTGGTACTCTATACATCGCAATGGCATAGGACATTACATCTGCCACCCTGAAGGTAAAGGTAATTGTGATTGTACTTATAATTTACACATTCACCTATGGGTTTCTTCGTGTTGAAGTAAGCATGAGTGGTGTCTTGTCAGAGGCAATCACGCCTAGGTCTACCGAGCTAAGGCTTTGTTGAAAAGCCAGGTTTTTAAATCCTTTTTGAAAGTAACTAAGTTAGTAAGTGCTAGTGCAGGTGTCTTAATAAAAATTATTAATGAGTGTTCATGTATTCTGAGTAATGGATTTGTGTAGAAAATGTAATAACATAGACAATTAATGCACACATTTAAAAATGTGATCATAATGAGTAGCCACCAATGTTCACGAAGTTTACTTATTAATAGTTTATTAATATTAAATGTTGAGTATATGTGTGATTATTGTAGTAATGTGTCATATAAAGGGTTTTGCATTTTGTATTAGCTTTATTAAGTGTAGGCCTTAATTAGCGGAGGTCTTGGCCTAGTTGCCCGGCCTCATGTCAAGCTGTATTTTCTTAACGTTTAGAAAAATGGCTGTCCTAGAGAATTAAACTGTGATTTTCCATTGTATTGTGTAAATGTGCTCGTAGCTAAAAGTCTTACTCGTCAGAACTGATTACTAGAAGATTCTGTTTTTGCTAGAATGTAACATTATGAGTGTAATGTGTGTTAGACTGACTTTCTCAGGGGAAGAACAATGGAGTCACTGACTGGAGTATAAGCTGCAACAATATTGTTACCTGACGAGCCAGATAATGAGGACATTGCAGAGGAAACCAATCAGCCACATGTGAACGGAGTAGTGGTAGAATTCATAGATTTTAAGTTTTAGTTTTATTGGACAAAGTGTGAACATGCGATCCCTTGACCAATATGGACTTGGGAAATAGTTTTAGCAAATGTAACTTAACAAACCTGCACTGAAAAGAGGCTAACATACCTTGGCTTTTTTCTTGAGAGTTTACCTATATACTGTCCCTACTACACACACTATACACATGGTATCCTCCCAGATGAGTACACTTCAATTGAGAGCTATGAAACAGGGGTATTTGGGCAAATGTACTCTGGGCTGGTGGTTGAATTTACAGAAACAGGGCCTCCTGGCCTTAGCAGCCAGTTCACTTCCTCTACTTCCCACACTTGACACATGGTATCTGTAAGGAAATGCCTCCTTGGTATGGTTACCCCCTGACTTTTTGCCTTTGCTGATGCCAAGTTATGATTTGAAAGTGTGCTGAGGCCTGCTAACCAGGCCCCAGCACCAGTGTTCTTTCCCTAACCTGTACCTTTGTTTCCACAATTGGCACACCCTGGCATCCAGGTAAGTCCCTTGTAACTGGTACCCCTGGTACCAAGGGCCCTGATGCCAGGGAAGGTCTCTAAGGGCTGCAGCATGTCTTATGCCACCCAGGGGACCCCTCACTCAGCACAGACACACTGCTTGCCAGCTTGTGTGTGCTGGTGGGGAGAAAATGACTAAGTCGACAAGGCACTCCCCTCAGGGTGCCATGCCAACCTCCCACTGCCTATGGCATAGATAAGTCACCCCTCCAGCAGGCCTTACAGCCCTAAGGCAGGGTTCACTATACCATAGGTGAGGGCATAGGTGCATGAGCACTATGCCCCTACAGTGTCTAAGCAAAACCTTAGACATTATAAGTGCAGGGTAGCCATAAGAGTATATGGTCTGGGAGTCTGTCACACATGAACTCCACAGCACCATAATGGCTACACTGAAAACTGGGAAGTTTGCTATCAAACTTCTCAGCACAATAAATGCACACTGATGCCAGTATACATTTTGTTGTAAAATATACCCCAGAGGGCATCTTAGAGATGCCCCCTGAAACCATACCAGACTTCCAGTGTGGGCTGACTAGTTTTAGCAGCCTGCCACACACCAGACATGTTGCTGGCCACATGGGGAGAGTGCCTTTGTCACTCTGTGGCTAGTAACAAAGCCTGTACTGGGTGGAGGTGCTTCTCACCTTCCCCTGCAGGAACTGTAACACCTGGCGGTGAGCCTCAAAGGCTCACCCCCTTTGTTACAGCACCCCAGGGCACTCCAGCTAGTGGAGTTGCCCGCCCCCTCCGGCCATGGCCCCACTTTTGGCGGCAAGGCCGGAGGAGATAATGAGAAAAACAAGGAGGAGTCACTGGCCAGTCAGGACAGCCCCTAAGGTGTCCTGAGCTGAGGTGACTCTGACTTTTAGAAATCCTCCATCTTGCAGATGGAGGTTTCCCCCAATAGGATTAGGGATGTGCCCCCCTCCCCTCAGGGAGGAGGCACAAAGAGGGTGTAGCCACCCTCAGGGCTAGTAGCCATTGGCTACTAGCCCCCCAGACCTAAACACCCCCCTAAATTGAGTATTTAGGGGCCCCCACAACCTAGGAAAACAGATTCCTGCAACCTAAGACAAAGAAGGACTGCTGACCTGAAAGCCCTGCAGAGAAGACGGAGACACCAACTGCTTTGGCCCCACCTCTACCGGCCTGTCTCCCCACTTCAAGAAAAACTGCAACAGTGACCTGTTCCACAGGGTCCAGCGACCTCTGAAGCCTCAGAGGACTACCCTGCATCTAAAAGGACCAAGAACTCCTGAGGACAGCGGCTCTGCTCCAAAGAAGAAACATCTTTTCAACAAAGAAGCAACTTTTAAAGAACACACGTTTCCCGCCGGAAGCGTGAGACTTTACACTCTACACCCAACGTCCCCGGCTCGACTTGTGGAGAAACAACACTACAGGGAGGACTCCCCGCCGACTGCGAGCCCGTGAGTAGCCAGAGTTGAACCCCCTGAGCCCCCACAGCGACGCCTGCAGAGGGAATCTAGAGGCTCCCCCTTACCGCGACTACCTGCTTCCAAGAACCCGACGCCTGGTAAGGACACTGCACCCGCAGCCCCCAGGACCTGAAGGATCCAACCCCCAGTGCAGGAGCGACCCCCAGGTGGCCCTCTCCCTTGCCCAGGTGGTGGCTACCCCGAGGAGCCCACCCCTTGCCTGCCTGCTTCGCTGAAGAGACCCCGGGGTCTCCCATTGAACTACATTGCAAACCCGACGCCTGTTTGCACTCTGCACCTGGCCGCCCCCGTGCCGCTGAGGTTGTACTTTTTGTGCTGACTTGTGTCCCCCCCCCCGGTGCCCTACAAAATCCCCCTGGTCTGCCCTCTGAAGAAGCGGGTACTTACCTGCTGGCAGACTGGAACCGGGGCACCCCCTTCTCCATTGAAGCCTATGTGTTTTGGGCACCACTTTGACCTCTGCACCTGACCGGCCCTGAGCTGCTGGTGTGGTAACTTTGGGGTTGCCCTGAACCCCCAATGGCGGGCTACCTTGGACCCAACCTTGAACCCTGTAGGTGGTTTACTTACCTGCAAAACTAACAAACACTTACCTCCCTCAGGAACTGTTGAAAATTGCACTGTGTCCAGTTTTAAAATAGCTTATTGCCATTTGTGTGAAAACTGTATATGCTATTTTGCTAATTCAAAGTTCCTAATGTTCCTAAGTGAAATACCTTTCATTTAAAGTATTGTTTGTAAAACTTGAACCTGTGGTTCTTAAAATAAACTAAGAAAAGATATGTTTGTATATAAAAACCTACTGGCCTGGAATTGACATTGAGTGTGTGTTCCTCATTTATTGCCTGTGTGTATACAACAAATGCTTAACACTACCCTCTGATAAGCCTACTGCTCGACCAAACTACCACAAAATAGAACATTAGAATGATCTCTTTTTGCCACTATCTTACCTCTAAGGGGAACCCTTGGACTCTGTGTATGCTATTTCTTACTTTGAAATAGTACATACAGAGCCAACTTCCTACAGTATCCTCCTACTTGAGTAAACTCCAATTGAGAGATACCAAACAGGAGTATGTGGACAAGTGCACACTGGTCTGGTGTTTGGAGTACCTCCTGGGAGTTGCTCTCAGGAAACTCTCTCTACTACACACACTGTACAAACGTTGGTATTACACATCTTCATGCATATGGCATTTAGGTTTGGGCCTACATTTATCTGTTGGGACATACCATTGGTCCTGGGATTATTACTGTATATTGAAAGACTTACAGACAGCATTTGGACATTTGCAAGTGATGGACATTAGTATTCCAACTATACCAACAATACAGAATGACATTGTTAATACCCAGATACTAGGCATATTGAATGTTGGTGGGGTACAAGATCAAAGCAGTGGCAAAAGCTGAGCTGTGAGCATGTATGACATTGCAGGTTTGTGACAGTTTTTGTGTTGTGACTTACCAGACTCCACTCCCCAGGTATTCCTGTCATGCACTCAGGATGCAGGATAGTCACAACCTTCTCCTCCCAGAGAAAGAGATGTAATGGGGCACTGGATGGGTCACCACAAGTCTTCTTGGCCTGCAGTTTTTGCCTTGGAGCCAGGAAATAGACTTTGCCCCTCAGGTCGTTCCACCTCTTCCTGATGTCCTCTTTTGTGTGCAGGGTGGTGCCTACAGCATTCCCTCTGTCAGCGATCCTGTCTCACGTTTTGATTGTCATACTGAGGGTAGTATGCCGGACTTGGGCTCCAAACAATTGTGTTATGGCTCTACTCACTCTACTCTACCCTAATAATTTCATCCACCATGACTCTTAACTCATCTTCTGAAAATGTGACATGGTGGAACAGAAAAAAAGGGTGACAGTGACTTACCAATCATGGAAAGTTCAAAAGATTGTGAATGGGCAAAAGTGTGTGCAGGGTGTTCTATGGGATGGGGAAAAGGGGTGCCTAATATATGTACTCTCTTGAAAAAAGGCACTCTGGCCTACATGTTTTACTTTGGAAATGCAAAGGATTGTGGTCTGTGAAGGGGTGTGTGTTTATTATATGTGTGTCCTCTGTGGAAATGTGTGTCAGATGTGTTGTTTTCAAATTCATCCAATGTGCAGTTGTCTATTACTTTGCAGACTGTGATCCAATGTGCTTCAGACCGACATTGGCTGGCTGCCATGAAGGGACTGCCATGGCAACTGTGTGCTTGTAATACGCTCTGTGGTTGGTCGCGGTGCTGTCGATAATGGAGACTGGACCAACTAAATCCAGGCCGCTGTACTGCTGGCGGGCTGCCATTTATGTTTTGCGGTCAGCATTTCCTCCTGTGTGACTTGTAATAGGGTGGTCTGGAAGGCCACCAACATGGTAATCTTTTCAGGACTGCCAACATGGCGGTCTGCCAGTCCAACCACCAAATTTGTAATAAGGCCCTTTGTCTATTTTGAGGTTAGGCAGCTTTATAAGACCTAATGAGCACTTGATTTCAAAAGGTATGGAAACAATGAGAAAACACCACTGAAATGGACACAAAAACACTGATACAGGATAACCTAAAAATATTTTGCCAAGAGTTCCTGGCTACACTACAGGACAACTGCTGGGTATCCCAAATTTATAAATGATCACAGCTTGCACGAGGATGTCTACAACGTAAACTGAGGCAGCTCGTAAAGCATTCCAAACTTAAATATTCCACATAAGCTATTACACAAAGTGAGGAATCCTTCCTTCTATACAACAACAACAGGAGAAAAGTAATTTATGCTATTGAGCATAATCTACTATGACTAACACAAAATCAGGGATGAATGATAGATGGTACATTTCAATTTGGCCCTTCACCATTTACACAGATGTATACCATACATGGTGAATACAAACATAAATTTAACTTACACACTTTGTCCTCATTCACAAAATACAAAAAATATGACCTATTAACTAAAATCAAATCCAAAGCAAACAGAGCATTATTGTTGATTTTGAACATATTATAAATCTACCCACACATAGAATGCATAGATGTTAGCATCATTTCAACCTGAGAATTTAGAGACACTTCCAAAAACCTCCAAAAATCTACACTAAGGGCCTGATTACGAGTTTGATGATCGCACCACTGCGGTGGAGGTCCCAAGAAGACCGCTGACCTGGTGGTCTCCTGTCTGCCGTACTACAATGTTTCTGGTGTGCCTACGGTCTTGTGGCATCGGTATTGCCACAGAGGTGGACCATCACACTAGGAACGTTACTTTTTGTAGGTACAGTTCCACAGTGCAAATACATAGGTGTGTATGTACACAAAGCAAGTTTGAAAATACACACATATGTATCTCACCTATGGAAAACATACATTGTCCTACAGCACACGGCCACAGTCATTGTAACAATGATGAAATGTACAAGTGGCTTACCCCGACAGTGTGGACTTTCTTCATGGACCAGCATCTGCAGGAAAGGGAGGACCTTGACAAGTGGCTACTTGATGGAAAAAGGAGTGGAAACTGGACACAAGGTGAGTAGTTACCTTAATTCTCTTGTTTCCGCCAGATTGAGTATGGAGTTCTGCCTGCCACATTCAGCTTGGTGGTAAGCCACATCATAATACCGCCAGCGGGAACAGGGGTGAGATTCTAGGCGTTAGCTATTGTAGCCTGTAACCACGGTTGATATGGGTGTTGAGAGGCTAGTGGTGGTGGCGGGACTGTGGCTGTCTTTCGTCTATGTAATAGCAGTCATAGTAGCATGGTGGTCGGACTGCCACCATGGGCGATACAGCGATGATTCTGATGCCGCCACAGTGGTACCAATAACGCCTAACTCACAATCAGGCCCTACATGTTGAATACTCAACATATGCTAAATTTGTCTGTGAAATAAAAAGGAAAAATAATAACTCTAGCATACGTACCAGTTACAAAAGTACTTAACTGCTACAATCTCCTTATAGAGTCCCTATTCTATCAAACCCACAAAGTTAAACTAAAAACCTAGGGCCTTATTTATACTTTTTGGTGCAAAACTGCAATAACGCAGTTTTGCGACGAAACGTTTTGCACCGGGTTGCACTATTTTTTAGCACCAGCTGGGAACCATATTTATGGAATGGTGCAAGCTGGTGCAAAGGGTAGGCTAGCGTAAAAAAAATGACATTAGGCAGGTTAGAGTCAAAATAAATTACTCTAACCAGATTAGAGTCATTTTTTGACGCTAAGGGGCATATTTATACTCTGTTTGCACTGAAATAGCGTAATTTTTTTTTTTTACTCGAATTCAGTGCAAAACTAACTCCATATTTATACTTTGGTACTAGACACATCTAGCGCCAAATTTATGGAGTTAAAGTCATTTTTTGGAAGTAGAAACCTACCTTGCCTTAATGAGATGCAAGGTAGGCGTTCCAGTGCAAAACATAACTCTACGGCCTTAACGCCATATTTATACTCCCATGCAAAAATGGTGCAAGGGAGGGAGGAGGGGTCAAAAAATGGGGCAAAGCTTGCTTTGCCCCATTTTTTAAAGCCTGGGTCAGGGCAGACGGTGGGGGGCTGTGGGCCTATTTCCATGGTGGAACACCATAGAATAAGCCCACAGGTGCCCTCCCTAGGCCCCAGGGGCACCCCCACCCACACCAGAGGGACTGCGGAGGATGGGGGACCCCATCTCAGGAATGTACTGGTAGATTACATTTTATGGAATGGGCCCCCATATATGGTATAGGGTGCAATGGACCCTTGTCCTCTGTGCTGTCTATTGGGGTGGAGGGCGTGACTCCTGCCTTTTCTAGGGCAGGAGTCATGTGGAATGGTAGGTTTAGCACCATAAAATGACGCTAATCTGGTTAGTCTTTTTTTTTTACTCTAACCTGCCTAAAGTCATTTTTTGGTGCTAAACCCTCTTCTTCTATACTGCCAGTCCCACCCGACTAAAGTCACCATTCCATAAATATGGTGCCCGGCTGGTGCACAGAAATGGTGCAAGCCGGTGCTAAACTTTTTAGTGCAAAACTGAGTTAGTGCAGTTTTGCAGCAAAAAGTATAAATAAGGGCCAATATTTTGTAAGTTTGTGCCACTTTTGCATAAAAAAAATGACATTAATGCGGCACAATTTTTTTTTAAATCAGGGCCTTGGACGGGTCTAGCACCAAAGTATAAATATGGAGTTAGTTTTGCACCGAATTAGAGTTAAAAAAAATGACGCTAATTTGGTGCAAACAGAGTATAAATATGCTGCAGAGTATAAATATGCCCCTAAATATGGCGTTAAGGCCATAGAGTCATTTTTTGCATGGGAACGCCTACCTTGAATCTCATTAAGGCAAGGTAGGTCTCCACTTCCAAAAAATGACCTTAACTCCATAAATGTGGTGCTAGACGGGTCTAGCACCAAAGTATAAATATGGAGTTAGTTTTGCACCGAATTAGAGTTAAAAGAAATGACGCTAATTCGGTGCAAACAGAGTATAAATATGCCGCAGAGTATAAATATGCCCCTAAATATGGCGTTAAGGCCATAGAGTCATTTTTTGCATGGGAACGCCTACCTTGAATCTCATTAAGGCAAGGTAGGTCTCCACTTCCAAAAAATGACTTTAACTCCATAAATGTGGCGCTGGATGGGTCTAGCACCAAAGTATAAATATGGAGTTAGTTTTGCACCGAATTAGAGTAAAAAAAAATGACACTAATTCGGTGCAAACAGAGTATAAATATGCCCCCTAATCATGACTATGATGGTCTAACCATCGGATTGCCACTATGACGGTCAAGAGGCCACTGCCAAGCCTTTGGCCTCTAGACTGTCATATTATGATTTGCCTACTGGGCTGGCTGGTGGAAACAGTGTGGCAGCATTGGCTTTGATTAACAGGAAGAGCTGAGGCCAATGCCGCCGCATTGTCTGCCCCAGCAGCACCCTTGACATGCACACTGCCTGCCATGGCAGACAGTGCACATTCCAAGTATGTCCTCCCCGTAGCCCCATCTCTGCCTTTCTTCCAGCCTTTTCATGGCAGTGACCCCACCATGAAAAGGCTGGCAGAAAGGCCTGTCGTGATCAGCACGGCGGTGCCGACATCAGCACCGTAGCGCTTCTCCATGACATAAACTGCCACAACCCATCAGGATCCATGATCATTGTGGTGGCAGCGGTCTGCTGGTGGTCGGACCACCAGCATCATAACCTGACAACCAAAATTGAAGTGGTCACACCGGCACTATGGATAAGTCAGTCTTGAGACTGCCGTATTCGTAATGAGGCCCTAAGTTCCCTATTATATTAAAAAGATACTTTGGTTGGCAGACTGCACCATTCCAGCCACAGATCCACCCTAAGTAACAAATACCATGGTGGAACTATATCACTGCAAAAGCCATATTGCAATGATATAGTTCCACCAGTGGCACAACAAGCTAAAACTAACAGTGCAGTTGATGAATGAAACAGCATCTTCCATGCCTCTATCAATCGCTTAAAATCCTAAAAGATGAGCAAATATTCTGACAGCTCAAAAGAAAGCAATCTATTTCCCAAATAAAACCTAAAATACGTACACAAGTACACAAAGAAAAGTGCAAAGACTTAAAAACAGCAAAGGCGCATCTAGAATCAATAACAAGATCCTAAATAAAGATTGATATAACTTAATAAAACCTAAAATACGTACACAAGTACACAAAGAAAAGTGCAAAGACTTAAAAACAGCAAAGGCACACCTAGAATCAATAACAAGATCCTAAATAAAGATTGATATAATTTAGAATTCAAATAGAGCTAAAACCATTTATAAATAGCAAATATACCAAACACATATATTATTAATGTTATTTAAATTATTTTACTTTTCAGCCTAAGTCATGTATGACATTCAAACTCAATACTTTAAGACCAATACGTGAAAATAAATTACAACTATAATAATAAATCAATTCATACACATAGAAACCAACATGTTATCACATGATGAGTAAGCACACATGACAAATTACAACAAAATACATAACACCTAATTACACATCACAATAAAACAATAACTGTGATATAATTAAACATTTACCACTCATTAAAAATTAAACAAATATAATGTTTAGTGTTATAGCGGATGTCTAAGGTCTTCAATACATCCTCAAAAAATAAATCCACAAAAATCAATCAAATTAAATCCAAAATAATTGGAAAAATTGAATAGGTAAAAACGTATCTGCACAGAAAAGCATATCCTTTTAAAACTATTACAAACATATAATACAATTAATTGATGCACTGTACTAATTTGCATTTTATGCAGTAAGGCTTTCAGCACTACACCATGAAAACTACATAGAACAAACGGTGTGAACCATAACAAAACAGAATAGTAAACTAACTTCTCTAACCCACTAACCCTAATCCTCCCATTCCAAACTGGCACTGCACACTAGTCTGAGCAGGTGGCCAACCCTTGTTGTGGGTGTTGGTCACTAGGAATACAATCAATCCTCCATGAATGCCTCTCCAGAGGCACCCAACCACTGCTGCACAGAAAAGGGGCATATTTACGAGAGGCTTGCTCCGCTGAAACATCACTTTGTGTGGCTTTGCATGGCCTCATAAATATAGAGTAAGACAAAGCAGCACCAGACTCTACTTTGCCTTACTCTGTGCCAGAGGGGCGTTCCTTGGGCATTGAAGTGGGTTTTCCCACGCAACACCCATGGATATTTTTATTTCAATTAGCTTTTTCCTATTTCCATATGTGCTGCATCCTTTTTGCAAGGTAGTCTGCATTGATGCCTGGCACTAAATTATGCACTCAGCGTAAGGGGAAAGGACAGGAATGCACCTTATTTCAGAAATAAGGTTCATTCCTTCCCTTTCACATTGGTGTAGGGACGTGCAGCAAGAAGACGTGTGATGCTGCCTTAAGCCAATTGCTCATACATATTGGCCAAAATGTGTAGTGAGAGGTGCCTGCACAGCTTGGTCTCACTGTCATGCCTTGCAGTCAACTCTTTTATTTTGTTGGGGGCGTGGCCTGGCCGCCGGGCAAGATGGCGACACAGCGTGAGGCTCTGCCGGGCCCCGGGCTATTTATTTAATTTTATTTATCCTGTCGGAGGCTGGGGCAGGAGTGGACCCGGGCGATTCCCTTTGGAGGCCCTGGTGACTTTTTCGTGGGCTGGGGAGCGGCTGAGGCGATCGCGGAAGACTGGGTCCGCTAGGTGGGCCCGACACCAACTTTTGCCCGCGTGCGCGAGCACCGCTGGTGCGCGGGGAGAGGAGAAGTGCTGCAGCCGCTCCCGGCAAGAGACAAGCGCCGGGAGCGTGAGGGAGTACCAGGGGGCGGTTCGGCGGCTGTATCGGGCCGCGGCCCCCCTCCCCTGGTGGATATTGCGGCTCCTGTTGCCTGGGCGCCCCTGGGTTCCTGTCGCCACGCGGCTGGGGGACTTGCCAGGGCCTTGCGGCCCGCGGGATTTCCGGCTGGCGGATGCTGCTGCCCGGGACCGGCCTGGATGGTCTGGAGGCGCGCGGAGAGAGCGCCTGATGTGGAGAGCTGTCTGGCCCTATGAGGAGGAGATAAGTTTGAGGAGGTGACGGCCTGGAGCGCTCAGCCTTGGTGAAGGGACGGTTGGGGAATGCTGTGGCTCGGTTCTGCAGCGATCCCCTGAGGTTACTCCTGGGTGACCTCCATACTGCACTGGTAGCCCTGAACTACATCATTTGGGAGACCGGATTGGCCACATGTGCAGGTAGTGAGACGGAGCAGAGGAGGGCCGGGTCGGTGCTGCGGAGCTCGCTGGTGGAGGTCCCCTGGTGGTTTGGGGCTGCAGAATACCCCGTCTCTTGGGCGCGGGGCTTGACTGGGGGCCTGGGCCTCCCCCCCCCTCGTGCTGTGCGGATCGCCGTGCTGCTGGTGGTACCAGTGGAGTGTCCTGTGGCGTGGTCTGGCCTGGCCTGAGAGGTGCTGTGTGGTGGGCCGGGTCGCCTGGAAGCTATCTGGTGGCCTTACAAGGTGAGCTGGGCTGCTAGTGGAGTGATTTTTGGAGGCGAGGGCCTGCTGTCTTCGATATTTGTCCCAGTATTGGCGCAAGCTGAGATCATACGTGTCGTATTGAACGATGGGCAAGGCAGATCAGCGGCAAGCAAAACTCACCTTTGAGGGTGGAAGAAAGAGGAGTGCCGCTTCTGTCTCCCAGCCTGGAGATGCCGAGATTGGAGAAGAGAATCCGGAGATGACTGTGCGGTCCATGTTCTTGGAGCTTAAGACCAGCTTGGCTGGTATCGATGCTAAGCTGGACCATGTGACGGAGCGGCTGGACCGCATTAGAGCCCGGGTCGATGACCACGACGCCAGGCTTGAGGTTCTGGAGTCACGCACGCCAGAAATGGAAGATGCGCGCAGGGGTGATAGAGAACAGACTGCGCAGATGGTGCGTCTCCTAGTGGTGATACGGAATAAAAATGAGGACTTGGAGGCACGGTCCCGTCGTAATAATATATGCATTGTGGGGCTGCCGGAGGCAACCGATATGGGTTGTATGGAAGACTTTGTGGAGAGTATGTTGCAGGAGTTGTTCGCTGGCGAATTGTCACGGATGCTGGTGATTGAGAGGGCGCACCGGTCCTTGGGGCCTCGGCCACCGCCGGGGACGCCTCCACGCCCAATTATTGCGCGGCTATTGAACTATAGAGATCGGGATACTGTCCTTCGTCTGGCGAGGGAGAGAAGGCCTCTAGTATATAAGAACTCTGAAATAAACTTTTTTCCTGATTACACCCCTGGTGTGCAGGCCCAGAGGTGGGCCTTTCTGCCGTCGAAACGTCTGCTGAGTCAAGCCGGAGTTGGGTTTGCCCTACTATATCTGGCCAGACTGAGGGTGCGGCATGAGGGCAAGGTGCTGTATTTCACGGACCCTAAGCAGGCGACTAAGTTTGCCAGGCGATTACCAAGACAGTCGGGGGCTGCGGGGTCTGGGGGGCCGGGTGCCGGGGATGCCGCCCTTAGCGACAATGACTGACCGGCTTTGTATGGTATACTGTGTTGTTCGGGGCTGTGGATGTGCGTGGGTTTGCCCCGTGTTCGGGCCTCTGATGTGTAGCTTGCTGCTTGTCCCGGGGCCCCTCTTCCCTAGAATGTTCTGGTTGGAGAGCTGTTAGGCAGGCTTCTGCCCCTAGGATGAGTCCTGTTACTTTATGCTTTAGATATAGGGGGTGGGGTTTGGGGTTGGGAGGGTGGGTTATTGCGAGGGTCCGATTGGGGGGGCCTGTGTGGGTGGTGGGGGGCCTGGGTCAATTCTGAAGTGTTTCAGGTTATTTTTTCATTTAGTTTGAGGCAGGTGGAGAGGTGTGTTTGCGTGCAGAGTTGGATGTATGTAGTTTGGGATGGGGGTGATGATATGTCGGTTGTTAGATGTTTGACATGGAATGTGCGCAGGCTCAACGATAGGCGGAAGGCTCGGTTGGTAGCTGCATATGTTAAGCGTCATGGAATAGATATCTGTATGTTACAGGAGACGCATCTCATGGCGGCTGCGGTGGGTAGACTGAAGGCTGGCTGGGTTGGGGAGGCTCATTGCTCCACGTATTCTAGATATGCGCGCGGGGTAGCAATTATTATCCGCAAAGGATTGCAGTGGCGCACACGCTAAATTATTATCAATCCAAATGGTAGATATGTGCTACTGAGTGGAACATTAATGGACAGGGCTTGTCGGCTTGTGGCTGTGTATGGGCCGAATGTTGATGACCTGGAGTTTTTCCTGGAGGTGTGGCGCCTTGTGGAGTCATTGGGTGCCAGAGCAGTGATTTGGGGCGGTGATTTTAATGTGGTCCTGGATGCTAAGTTGGATCGTGAGAGTGTGGCCAGGATGCAGAATGTCTCTGCGGCGAGGTCTCTGGCGGCAGTGATGAAGAGTGGAGCACTGGTGGACTTGTGGCGACAGAGGCATGTAGGTGTGCGAGAGGGTACGTGCATGAACTATGTTCATAGTAGTTGGTCTTGTATTGATCGATGGCTGCGCACCAGAGATGTGAAGGCCTGGACTAGAGCGGTAGACCATCTCCCCCGAACGTTGTCAGATCACTCGCCGGTGCAATTAGAGTTGGCGATACCCAGTGAGCTGCAGTCGATGTTTATGTGGCGGCTACCCAGTGGAGCGCTCCAGGATGAGGTCTTTCGGGAGGAGGTGCGGGAGGCGATTCGGCTATTCTTTGCTGAGAACCGCGGATCGGTGGGGTCTGCCGGCACTCTTTGGGAGACATTTAAAGTTGTTATTCATGGAGTGTGTCTCTCGAAGCAACACGGTATTGTGAAGGCCTTGAGACGGGAGATGGTTGATATTGAAAGGAGGCTTACAGAGTTGGAACGACGCTTGGCTGAGACGTGGTCAAGCGAGGTACTTGCGGAGATTCGGCGTGAGGTGTCCTTATACGAGGAGACCTCCCTTAGAGAGGTTTGTTTCCTGGGGAGACATGCACAGGCTCGCAGGTACGGGGAGGGCGAGAGAGCGGGGAGAACACTAGCGGGGTTGTTGCGTAGGCCATGGGCCAGTAATTATGTTACTGAGGTGATTGACGCTGAGGGCGGGGGGGGTGACAGGATCGAATGGTGTAATGCAAGTGTTTACAGAATATTTCACACAGTTATATGCGGCCCCGGTGGGCCTGAGGGCGGCGGATGTGCAGGAGTATTTCAAGAATATTGCGCTGGTGTGGTTTGAGGAGGTGCACAGGGCGTATCTGGATGCGCCGTTTACAGTGGAGGAGGTGACTGCGGCGATTCGGAGTCTACCTGGGGATAAATCCCCAGGTGCTGATGGACTGACTCCTGCGTTTTATAAAGAATATGTGGATATCCTCGCTCCGTGTTTGCTGGAGGTGTATGCGGAGTCCCTGGAGGCTGGGTCGCTTCCGGCCTCACTTCGGGAGGCTCTATTAATAACAGTTTTGAAGCCTGGGAAGGATCCGACCCGGTGTGATTCGTACCGCCCACTCTCCATGATAAACATTGATAATAAAATATTAGCAAAGATGATAGCGGCGCGCTTGCAGCCACTTCTTTCCAGGTTGGTGCTTCCGGATCAGTCGGGATTTGTTCCTTGGAGATCTACGTGTCATAATTTGCGTACCTTCTTCGCGGTGGCGGGCTCATTGGAACCAGGCGACAATGTAGTTGCGGTGTTTCTTGATGCTGCCAAGGCCTTCGATTCCCTGGCCTGGGAATATATGTTTGCGCTTTTGGGCCGATTGGGACTTAGTGCGCGTTTTGTGAACTGGATTAGACTGTTGTACACTTTGCCCACTGCCAGGTTGCGTCTAAACGGATGTGTACCGGCTCCATTCCCCGTTGCGCTGGGTACACGTCAGGGGTGCCCGCTGTCTCCGCTCCTTTTTGCGTCAGCTATGGAACCGTTGGCGGCGGGGTTGCAACAGAAATACAACAACAGAGGTTTATAGTTCCAACAACGTCCTGTTTTGATATCTTTGTACGCGGATGATATCGCATTATACGTGCGAAACCCAGGTCAGAACCTAGATACTTTGCTAGATGAAATTGTGCGCTTTGGGACTTTTTCTGGTGTTACTATTAATTGGTCGAAGTCGATGGTCCTGCCCCTGACTCCCAGCGTAGAAGGTTTTGACTCTCGGTACCCTCTGGTTTGGGCAGAGGGCCCGGTGCGCTATTTGGGTATACACTTGTGCTGTGACGTGGATGTGTTGCGCCTCGCTAACTATGGGGCAGCGCTGGCATGGCTAGAAAAAAAGGTGGAGATCTGGAGTACTCTACTGCTTTCGTTAATTGGGCGCATTGCCATTGCGAAGATGGTGGTTCTCCCCAAATTCTTGTATCTGTTTGTGAATCTTTCCCCCCTGCTTGCTGGGGGTTACTTCAGGCGTCTTCGATCTGCGCTCATTCGTTTGGCATGGGCGGGACGTCAGCCGCGTATTTCCTGGGAGAAAATGACGTTGCCGTTTGAGCTGGGCGGGCTGGCAGCTCCAGACCTGGAGTTATACTATTACTGTGCTCAGGCGCACTTTGCGTACTACTGGCTGAATCCGATCCGATATATGCCGCATCTGGCGCCTGAGAGTGATTCCGTATGGCCGGACGGCTTAGTACGTGTGCTTGGAGGTCGGGTGTCGTCCCGCTCTAAGGGAATTGACACAGTGACCTGCACGGCGAGAGCGTGGAGGGCGCTAATGCAGCATTCTGGGGTTTCTACACCTTTTGCCCCTTCGTTGCCTGTTATGGTGATTGCTGATGCACAGATGTTTTGGGACGGTGGAGTGCGCGGTTTCCTTCAGGATGCTGGCCTGACGGTGCTGGGAGACTGGCTGGTGGACGGCCGCTTGCTGGATCTCTCTGAGGAACTTTCGGGTTGTGATGGTACAGTGTTGCAGCGAATGTACGCTCTCTGGGTCCGTGCTTTGCTGTGGGATTGTTTTTTTGGTCCATCTGGGGCTCCCCTGGAGTTTTGGGCCCTTGAAGTGCTCTGTGGCGCGCGGTCTCCTGCCAAGCTGGTAACTAAGTTGTACAATTGTATGCAGGTGCAGAGGAGTGGTTATGGGGAGTCCTCTAGGACTGCGTGGGAGAGAAATGTGGGAGAGCCCATCACGGAGGTGCCATAGAGAGGGAGGCCTTTGCTGTGGTCTGGGCTCTGAAGAAGTTGAGGCCATACCTGTTTGGCACTCACTTCATTGTTCAGACAGACCTGCGGAGGCGCAGCTGTTGCGCTCACATGAAAGCATTATCCCCGAACTATAGGTTACGTCTGCTGCATTTTAAGTTTCTGCATCAACTGTATTATACGCCCAAAGGGCTTCACTCTATGGGGCTGCGGACGGATGCATGCTGTGCTCACTGCGGGGCTCCGGATGCGGGCTTTTTGCATCTGGCGTGGGAGTGTGCAGAAGTATATGATTTCTGGGTGGAGGTTTGGCAAGCGATTACTGAAATGGTCGAACTGGAGATGCCTATTTCCCCTAAGGTTACGCTGTTGGGATGTGTTGATGAGATTCAGGGGTCGCATAGGCGTCTAGTGGGCCTGCTCATGCTGTTGGCTAAGCGCAGGGTTGCTATGTGCTGGGGCCGGGGGAGAACGCCGCGTAAATCTGAATGGCTGCGAGACGCGTTTTTTTGTCACAATCAGCTGTCGGTCTTTTGGGGACTCATGCCAGAGGGGTCCCGTCCCAAGGATATCTGGGCCCCTCTGAATGAATATCTGGCGGCCCGGAATGAGTGTGCCGTGTGATCGGTGGTGCCCGTATGCAAGGTTTATCCCCTCCCTGGATTAGGTGTGCTATTGTGTTATCATGATAAGCCTGCACAATCTGGTTGTGTGCTCCACCTGCCTTTTAGATAGTTTGTTTTTTTCTGTAGTTTTTTCCCCTCGACTATGCTATGCTGTGACCTCTGGCGGGTAAGGTTTCTTCCTACATTGGCGCTGTGGATTTCTTCGCTTCGCCGACTGTGGAGGATGTTTGGAGATGGGTCCCTTGATATAGTTGCATACAGTGAGAGTCTTTAACGGAGAGCTCCTTGTCATCTGGGATAACGTCGTAGCTGGATGGTCTGCGTTTTTTTTTCATTGATCTTCATGTCGAGGGACTTGTTTGTACTAATGTATGTTTTTATTTGTGTATGGCAAAAATGAATAAAAAAATAAAAAATAAAAAAAACTTATATTTTGTTCATTTCTAAAGGAAATGCTCTCAGTTCTGCAGCTTTCGTTCCGTAAAGATGGCACTCAAGTGTACCACAATTTTGAATTAAACAGAGAATATTAAGGATTTAGTTGTACAATAGAACACTTTGGTGAAGCTGCAGCAGAACAATTGGAAATGAAACAACAGACTGATGCTCAGGTTGAAATTACATTTCCCAGACCATTTCAGCCATTTTCCTAACATTGATGAAGAAAACATTTGAGAATTTATAGAAAATGTGCCCTCATTATAACTTTGTAGAACACTAACCATACCTTCTATGACACAAATAAATCCCTCAATGTGTCCATTCACATGAGTATTGTGAGAAAACAGGGCTGATTGCAGAGGCCCCCTAACTTTTTGCCCCTATTTTCCACTTTTTGCCAGTGTTTTGCTGACTATGATGGTGCCCTGGGTACTGATAACCAGTCCCAGGGCCTGTGCTCTGTGTAAAATCATATGCAAATTAGGTTAATAATAATTGGCATGTAGGTTTAGGGACCACAGCATAAGTAGTGCACCCATAGGTGCACTGCTGAGGTGCCCAGTGTCATTTTAAAGGCAGGCCTGCCTTGCTGGCTGCTTTTAAATTAAAGTTATATGCAAATTTGACTTTGGAATTAAAAGTAGTTCTAAAGTCTTAAACTACCTTATTTTTACATATAAGTCACCCCTAAGGTGTGCCCTATGTGCCCCTAGGGCTGGGCACTATGTAACTATAAACAGGGACCTTATAAAATTAGTTTTATAAGCCCTGGTGAGGTAAAAACAGCCACATTTGTTTTCCCTCATTGTAGTGAATGGCCTTCATAGGCTAGAATGGGGAGACTTTATTTTAATTTTAAAAAGTCCCCTTAAATGACTGATACAAAGAGTTTGGTATCAAATTAATTGGTATAATAAATCCCACAACTTCCAGTTGTTGGATTTAATGTAACTTGTTCAGGTAAAGAGTTTTATACTTTACATGAAAAGTTGCCAATTTCAGCCCTGCATTGTTTTTTCTGCTGTGCTCTGATTGGCCAGCCTCTGGAAGCCTGGCCAAGCTGCCTTGATGAGGTGTGAAGTGGCCTGGCTTCACACAAAGAGATGTGCCTGTGGGAGGGAACCTCCCCTCAGCAGATGGTGAGGCAGGAAGGGGGAGGGCTGCCAAACTGGTCTTCAAAGGCAGAGAAGGACATTTGGAGCAACCCAGCAACACCCCCACATCCTGCAAAGAGAGGGCAGGAGAGGGGTGTGTTTATGATTTTAAACACACCAGTGGGTGGGCTCAGCCAGATGTAACTTTCAAAAATCATTTTCAGCCGTGATGGATGTTTGAAGAATGTTGCCTCCTGGGATTGATTTTTTGCCACACTTCCCAGGAAGTGGTCATCACAGGGGGAAGGACCCTCCGCCTGATTATATAATCAGGACCCCCCTGTTTTTCACCCAGGAGCACGGATAAAACTGGCAGACCTGTACCCAAAGCTCAGTTCCCTGCCACATCCTTACCAGGAAGAACTACAAAAGAAGAAGGACTGCCCTGCTGGACTCCAGGCCTGCACCTGGAACCTGCACTCAGAAGGACTGCACCAGCTCCACACTTGGGCTTCACCACAAGAAGGACTTTGCCTGGCTTCAACTGGTTCCAGGAGGGACTCCCTGTTTACTACAGGTGTAAAATTGCTAACCAGAGTCCCCTGCACCAACTCCTGAAGAAATCAACCAGCTGACCTCTGCCCATTAGCCAAAAAGGAGTTTGTGCCATGTGCATTCTGGGAGTTGTAGTCCACACCCCCAAGGATCATCTCAGAGCTTCTGGACCCTTGGGATGAGCTGTGGACCCCACAAGAACCTTAGAAGAACATCTGGGAGAAGACCCAGAAGTTTGGAGAACTTTTGAAAAAAAGCTCCATAGATGGACCGACCCTCCGCGGCAACTCTAGCCGGCTTGCCTCAACCGTGACCCGGTCTGATTTGCAGGTTCATCCCGGAGAAGAAAATCTCCAAAAAAGAGACTAAGGGGGTCATTCCGACCCTGGCGGTCCAAGACCGCCAGGGCCGGGGACCACGGAAGCACCGCCAACAGGCTGGCGGTGCTTCCCAGCCCATTCTGACCGCGGCGGTAAAGCCGCGGTCAGAAAAGGGAATCCGGCGGTTTCCCGCCGGATTTCCCCTGCATGGGCTGAATCTCCTTGGCGGCGCAGCGCCGCCATGGAGATTCTGACCCCCTTCCCGCCACCCTGTTTCTGGCGGTTTTTACCGCCAGGAACAGGATGGCGGGAACGGGTGTCGTGGGGCCCCTGGGGGCCCCTGCACTGCCCATGCCACTGGCATGGGCAGTGCAGGGGCCCCCTAACAGGGCCCCATAAAGATTTTCACTGTCTGCATTGCAGACAGTGAAAATCGCGACGGGTGCAACTGCACCCGTCGCACCCCTGCAACTCCGCCGGCTCCATTCGGAGCTGGCTTCATTGTTGCGGCCCTTTCCCGCTGGGCCGGCGGGCGCTCCTTTGCCGGGCGCCCGCCGGCCCAGCGGAAAAGCCAGAATGGCCGCCGCGGTCTTTTGACTGCGGAGCGGTCTTTCGGCGGCCTGATTTTGGAGGGCTTAAGTTCCGAACATATAAAGTTGACCGGGACCTCCCAGCCAGCGTATCCGAGGAGGGCTCCAAGGACGTCGGATCAAGATCCAGGTTTACCCCAGTCGAAGGATTTTCACCTCGAAAAAATGACTAATTCCGAAGGTAAAAATCTCCACCGAGGATTCCCGCGACGCGTATCCGGAGAAGGGTTCCAGGAGGTCAGATTGGACTGGCAGGTTCGTCCTGCTGAAAAAAATCTTCAGAAAAACGACTGAGTGCGAAGGTAAACTTTTGATCAAGGCCTCCCGCGGCCTGTAGCCGAGCCGTGCTCCATAGCGGCCGGCCTTAAACTTTGACTTTGCCCCGGTCGAGGTGCAAACAGATGACCCGATTGGCGCTTTTTGTTTCTAGGCGCTAAAAAAACAATAATTCTTTAAAAATTCATATCTCCGGTTCCCCTTATCCGATTTTATTTGTTTTTGTGTCATTTAAAAGATAAAACTATAATCTATTTTCATAAATTAGTTTTGGATTTTTGAACAGTTTCCTGTGTTTTATTTAATTACTGTGATATTTGAATGCTTTACACTCTGTCTCCTAAGTTAAGCCCTGACGCTCGTTGCCAAGCTACCAAGGGTTGAGCTGGGTTTAATTTACTGAGACCTAACTGGACCTCAGTGGAGGTTAGTGGCCTATTGCTAAGTGTAAGTACCTACCTGCCCTTACCAATAACCCATTTTCCAACAAGTATCCTATAGTCCAGGGGTACCAACCTTTTCTGTAACAAGAACTATCAGTGAAAATCACAGGAAGTCACAGAGGCTAGGCAACTCACCCATTATTAGCAGACACTCCCAGACTCACCTTCATTAACTCGAAGCCTAATGTCCATAGAGCCAAATGCTATGGCTTCAACAAAACGTGTGTGTATGAATGGGCTAGATGTGTATGGGTGATGGAAAGCTTGTGTCGTATATACTTGTGGCACAGGATATACCTTTCTCCATATCTGACACCGTTTCCTATATAATACAAATGGGGGAAATTTAAAGTGCAGAAAAATGTTCTGAAAAAACATTCATAATATGGAACATTTTTCTGCACTTTAATTTTCTCCCAGTCAAAACAATGGCTGTATTTTTCAGTTTTAAATATGACACCATATCTACCAGCCACTGGAAGCAAGCTGCCTACTGTGTGTAAAGGTAACACTTTGAAATGGGAGAAAAGTAAACTGAAGAGTTGACTTTGGTCCTAATTTAGATCTTGGCAGAGGGGTACACTCCATCACAAACATGATGTCTAGCCCACCTGCTGTATTACAATCCGATTATATCCTATGGAGATCGCAATACGGACAGGTCATTTGTCACATTTCTGATGGAGTAACCCTCTGCCGAGACCTAGATCAGGCCCTTCATGCTTAAATTGATTTTAGAAAACTCACCTTTTAAACTTTTTCCCATTTCCAAGTGTCATATTTACAAAGAGCAGGCACCTTGCTCCCAGTGGATTATAGACACTGTGCCATAATCGTAACAGAAAAATACAGTCATTTGTTAAAAAGGGAGGAATTTAAAGTGAATAAACATGATTCATTAAACATTAATAAGTAATTGGCATAATTGAAAGTGGAGAAAAACATAAGGGCTTAATGTTTCATAGATATTTTCCTTTACTTTAAATTTCTCTTTTATTTTCAGTTATAAATATGGCACAGTGTCTACTGGCCACTGGGAGCAAGAGGCCTCCTGTTTGTAAATACAACACTTTTAAATGGGGGACAATTCAAATGGAAAGTTAAATTCATTGTTAGGATAACTTTTCATTTTAGTTTTCTCCCATTTAAAAGCATTCATAAACATTGTATTCCAGTATTGAGTTGACAAGGACTTTTATTTAACCGGTTCTGTGCCTTGGACGAGATGATCTTGTCCAAGACTACAGTTCCCCTGTGCCTTGGACGAGATCATCTCGTCCTAGGCACAGGGGAACTTGGGGGAGCGCTAGCGCGCCCTCCCGTGCACCCCCCTTCCCCCCAGACGGGGATGGAAGGGGAAGACCTTCCCCTTCCACCCCGCCCCCCCCCACGGCAATCCGATGACGTCAGCGCGCGCACAGCGTGCTGACGTCATCTAGTGTTGCCGGGCGCGCTGGAAGCCATTTGCTTCCAGCGCGTCTTCGGAGGAGGACATCACAGGTGAGTCCTCTCCGTTTTTGGGGGGCGGGGGTGGTGAAAACAGACACGGGGAAAGGAAAGAGTTTTTCCTTTCCCCCTGTGCCTGTTTTCACAAGATTCCTGCTCCACGATTGCGGGCAGGGCCCGCGATCGTGGAGCAGGAATCTCCACTAGCCACCAGGGATTTTCTTTCTTGGTAATTTTGGGGGTGACCCCTTGGGCAAGGGTCGCCCCCCCGGGGGGCAATTTTTATTTGTATTTCGCCCCCCCCCCGGGGGCAGATCCGCCGATTTTTCGGCTGATCTGCCCCCAGGGGGGGGTGAAAACCACTAGACACCAGGGATATTGTTATTTATGTGTATTTTGGGGGCGACCCCTTGGGCAAGGATCGCCCCCCCCGGGCCATTTTTTTTTGTATTTCGGCCCCCCCTGGGGGCAGATCCGCTGATTTTTCAGTGGATCTGCCCCCAGGGGGGGTGAAAACCACTAGACACCAAGGATATGTTTATTTATGTGTATTTTGGGGGCCACCCTTTGGGCAAGGGTCGCCCCCCCCGGGGGCAATTTTTTTTTGTATTTCGCCCCCCCCGGGGGCAGATCCGCTGATTTTTCGGCGGATCTGCCCCCAGGGGGGCGAAAACCACTAGACACCAGGGATTAATTTTTATTGTAAAGTTTTTTTGGGGGGCGACCCCTTGGGCAAGGGGCGCCCCACTGGGGGGCTTTTTTTTTGTATTTCGCCCCCACCCCCCGGGCAGATTGCCAATTTTTGGGCTGATTTGCCGCCGGGGGGGGCGAAATCCACTAGACACCAGGGATTTTGTTTTTATTGTTTATTTTGGGGGCAACTCCTTGGGCTTTTTTTTTTCTGTTTCGGCCCCCCCCCCCGATGGCAGACCAGCCATTTTTTGGACGATCTGGCCCGGGGGGGGGGTGGAAGCACACTAGGCGCCAGGGATTGTGTTGTGTGTGTGGTGTGTGTTTGGGGGCACCCCTTGGGCAACGGTCGCCCCCCTAAGGTGGGGAAAATTTGTATTGGCCATCTCTGCCCATAATTTTGTAGGCCCATCTGCCCCCAAGGAGGGCAGAAACCACCAATACGGCAGGGATTTTTTTGTTTTGTTTTGTGTTGTGCTGGGGGTGCCCCCTTTGGGAAGGGTCGCCCCCTGAAAGGGGGCACAGAGGTGTTGCCCATTTCTGCCCCCCTTGGGGGCAGATTGGCCAATTTTTTTACGCCCATCTACCCCCGAGGGGGGCAGGATCCACTTAGGTACCAGGGACAACTTCTAAGTTCTTGGTGGTGGGGTGTTTGTCAACTGGCAAAGTATTTGTATTTGTGATTATAACAATTTATTTCTTCTTTTTCTTCTAGTTCAACGCTTTTGCTTCCTTTGCTGTGGATCTTTGCGGTTCCAAAGGAGTATTGTTGACATGTTTGTAGGTGGTGTACTAAATGCAGTATTGTGTGTTTGACATTGTCCTTAGATTTGAGCACAGTGATGTTTGTGTTGTCATATGTCTAATTTGCTTTTTTCTTTTTAGTGGGATATCATTGGTGATTGCTGTCTGTGCAGAGTAGTTGCTTGGTGAGTAGCTATTTCAGGCAACTGAGTGGTATACTTTTTTGTAGTACATAACTCTTTGTGATAAAGCTACACTTTGTTTTTTACTTATTTTAGTGCTAGTTGTTGTTGGCAATCCATTTGTTGTTAGGATCATGGCTAGCCGCAAAGTGACCGCTCAGCAGGTTGTTCGCATGCTCTTTGAGTCTTCTTCAGACCATGATTACGACACTGACTCTGCATCTGAGGCATAGGAGGAAGCAGGAGATTCTGGAAGTGAGTTTTCTGTCCGAGAGTATTCTTCTGATGAGGAAGCTACTCTCAGTGCAGATGAAGGGCCTGTGTTAGAGGAGGACATTGATGTGCCAAGAGTGCAGCAGCCTGGGGCTGCAGGGTTTCCCATTGGAAGACCTGACACCTGGATTGCCCCAAACATGGAGCAGCCACAGTTACCTGCATTTACTGGTCTCCCAGGGTGTAGAGTTAATACGGAAAACTTTCTGCCTGTCCATTTCTTTCACTTGTTTATGGACGATGTATTTTTGGAAGAGATTGTGGAGCAGACAAATGTGTATGCAGAGCAATATTTGCGGGACAACGCTGCCAGACTTAAGCCTCAGTCTAGAGCTACTCATTGGGTTCCCACATATCTGGAAGAGATGAAAAGGTTTTTAGGTTTGTCTTTTTTGATGGGGTTGATCAGGAAGCCGTCACTGGCTTCTTATTGGTCTACTAGTCCCTTGATGGCAACTGCTATATTTCCTGCAACTATGACACGTACTCGGTATTTGCTTCTTCTTCGTATGCTGCATTTTGTAGACAATGCTTTAGCCTTGCCACAAGATCACCCTTATTGTGACCGCCTTTTTAAGATTAGGCCTGTCCTTGATCATTTTGTGGATTGTTTTTCAGAGGTCTATGTTCCAGGCAAAGAGATAAGTGTGGACGAGTCTTTGGTCCTTTTTTTTAAAGGGGCGTTTAGTTTTTAAGCAGTACATTCCTAGTAAGAGGGCACGGTATGGGATTACATTGTATCTGCTGTCAGAAAGCAGTACAGGATATGTGTATAATTTCCGGGTCTACACTGGTAGGGATTCCAGTATTGACCCTACTGGTTGTCCGGCCACTTTTGGAGTTAGCAAAAAAATTGTGTGGGAACTTGCTAGACGGCTGTTTAACAAAGGTCACCATTTGTACGTAGATAATTTCTACACTGGAGTGCAGTTGTTCAAGGAGTTGTTTAGGGTGGACACTGTTGCTTGTGGCACAATCCGTTCTAACCGGAAAGGCTATCCAAGGGAGCTTGTCTGTAAAAAACTTGAGAGGGGACAGTGCAGTGCCTTGCGGAATAATGAGCTGCTAGCTCTGAAATTTTCAGACAGGAGGGATGTGTACATGCTTTCGACCATCCATGATGAGAGTACTTCCCCTGTGGCTGTTTGGGGTCAGGTTGCGGAAGTGCGCAAACCTGCGTGCATTTTGGACTACAATAGGCACATGGGTGGTGTTGATGGAGTAGATCAGAGGTTAGAACCTTACACTGCTCTTCGTAAGTCTTATGTGTGGTATAAAAAGTTGGCCCTACATTTATTTCATTTGGCAACTTTTAATGCCTTTATTGTATACAAGAATTGTTCACCCGAGTCAAGGATGACATTTGTTAAATTTCAGGAGTCGGTGATAGAAAGCCTTATTGTGGTGGAACCGGCAAGAGTTCCTAGAGTAGAAGTGGTGGAGGATGTGGCTAGATTGAAAGATCGGCACTTTCCAGGTCACATTCCTCCCACTCCCAAAAAAGACATGCCCACAAAGAAATGTAGAGTATGTGCCCGGAGATCAATCCGGAGGGAGAGCTGGATGTACAGCCCCGAATGCCCTTCAAAGCCTGGGCTGTGTGTGCCCAGCTGTTTTAGAAGTTACCACACAAGGAAAAACTTTTGGGAAATACTGTGAGCGTAAGCTGTCTGTTTTATATTTTCATATGTTTCACGGTTGGCATCTGTCGTGTATTTAGTTAGAGCTTTTGTGTTTGTAGTTTTGTGCTCATTTTATAATTAGTAGTTTCTTTGTTGTTTATAAATAAAAAAAAGTTATTGCGGTGTGTGTGGGGTGGCGCTTGGCTGGCGGTGTGCATGGGGTGGCGCTTGGCTGGCGGTGTGCGTGGGGTGGCGCTTGGCTGGCAGTGTGCTTGGGGTGGCGCTTGGCTGGCGGTGTGCATGGGGTGGCGCTTGGCTGGCGGTGTGCGTGGGGTGGCGCGTGGCTGGCGATGTGCTTGGGGTGGCGCTTAGCTGGCGGTGTGCTTGGGGTGGCGCTTGGCTGGCGGTGTGGGTGGGGTGGCGCTTGGCTGGCGGTGTGCTTGGGGTGGCGCTTGGCTGGCGGTGTGCTTGGGGTGGCGCTTGGCTGGCGGTGTGCGTGGGGTGGCGCTTGGTTGGCGGTGCCAGCCAAACGGCAGTCCATACTCCCATCAGCTGGTGTTATTCTTGTATCAGGCATGTGAGCATATGTAAGTGATGGGCCCTTGAGTGGCGCGGTCTGTCGATGTGAGTGTTGTAATGTGCTGGGCCCGTGGCTGGCGGTGTGAATGGTCTTGTGCGTGTCATGTATGAAAGGTGTGTGAATGGACTGTAAAGCGGTTGGTGCCTTGTCGCGGCTTTACAGCTCACGAGCTGTGAGTCATTGGTTCACTTTTTTACCTTTCAGTTATTAGCAGTGCATTTCATTTTTGTGAAATCTCTTGTTAATAAAATTTGATCCACTGAACCCTCACTCAACCTTGTGCCAAATCCAACCAGTATGTGTTGTAAAAAATGACAAAACCTGCTCCGCTGTAATCAGGCGTCGCAGCACACCTGTGACACGCTAGGTTCCTCGGGTGGGACCCCGATGATGAAGCATGCCACCAACTTGGTTGGTGGGTGAGGGGTCTTCTTCACATAACCTAAGTGTGTTTCTTTTCACAATTTTAGTGTTTGGCACATCACGGACGTATGTGCACACATCAAAGTGATATATTCCAAAAATACCTGTGTTTGGGGGTGAGGGCCCACCTATGTTTTTGGTCCTGGGCGCGGCCTTCATGTAGGGAAACCTACAAAACCCAGAAACTTTTTAAAACTAGACACCCCAAGGAGTCCAGGGAGGTGTGGCTTGCGTGGCTCCCCCAACATTTTCTAACCCAGACTCCTCTGTAAACCTCAAAATTTGCATAAAAAAGCATATTTTCCTGATTTTTCTTAGTAGGATCACCGCTCCAGCACAAAATTCCTACTCCCCAGTTTTCCCCTCAGTCTCCCAAGTAAAATGACACCTCACTTATGTGGGTCCCCAAAGCAGAGTCCGTCTAAAGATGTATAAAAGAATATGCCCTTATAAACTTGCTGTGCTATCCCTTCTATCCCTTCAGGTTTTGGGCCTTATTCTGTTGCAGGCACCTGGCCCACCCACACAAGTGAGGTATCATTTTTATCGGGAGACTTGGGGGAACGCTGGGTGGAAGGAAATTTGTGGCTCCTCTAAGATTCCAGAACTTTCTGCCACAGAAATGTGAGGAACATGTGTTTTTTTAGCCAAATTTTGAGGTTTGCAAAGGATTCTGGGTAACAGAACCTGGTCCGAGCCCCGCAAGTCACCCCTCCTTGGATCCCCCTAGGTCTCTAGTTTTCAGAAATGCACAGCTTTGGTAGGTTTCCCTAGGTGCCGGCTGAGCTACAGGCCAAAATCCACAGGTAGGCACTGTTTTCTTTCAAAAAATGGGATGTGTCCACGTTGCGTTTTGGGGTGTTTCCTGTCGCGGGCGCTAGGCCTACCCACGCAAGTGAGGTATAATTTTTATCGGGAGACTTGGGGGAACGCTGGGTGGAAGGATATTTGTGGCTCCTCTCAGATTCCAGAACTTTCTGCCACAGAAAGGTGAGGAACATGTGTTTTTTTAGCCAATTTTTGAGGTTTGCAAAGGATTCTGGGTAACAGAACCTGGTCCGAGCCCCGCAAGTCACCCCTCCTTGGATTCCCCATGGTCTCTAGTTTTCAGAAATGCACAGGTTTGGTAGGTTTCCCTAGGTGCCGGCTGAGCTAGAGGCCAAAATCTACAGGTAGGCACTTCGCAAAAAACACCTCTGTTTTCATCCAAAATTTTGGATGTGTCCACGTTGCGCTTTGGGGTGTTTCCTGTCGCGGGCGCTAGGCCTACCCACGCAAGTCAGGTATCATTTTTATCGGGAGACTTGGGGGAACGCTGGGTGGAAGGAAATTTGTGTCTCCTCTCAGATTCCAGAACTTTCTGCCACAGAAATGTGAGGAACATGTGTTTTTTTAGCCAAATTTTGAGGTTTGTAAAGGATTCTGGGTAACAGAACCTGGTCCGAGCCCCGCAAGTCACCCCATCTTGGATTCCCCTAGGTCTCTAGTTTTCAGAAATGCACAGGTTTGGTAGGTTTCCCTAGGTGCCGGCTGAGCTAGAGGCCAAAATCTACAGGTAGGCACTTCGCAAAAAAGATCTCTGTTTTCTTCCAAACTTTTGGATGTGTCCACGTTGCGCTTTGGGATGTTTCCTGTCGCGGGCGCTAGGCCTACCCACGCAAGTGAGGTATCATTTTTATCGGGAGACTTGGGGGAACGCTGGGTGGAAGGAAATTTGTGGCTCCTCTCAGATTCCAGAACTTTCTGCCACAGAAATGTGAGGAACATGTGTTTTTTTAGCCAAATTTTGAGGTTTGCAAAGGATTCTTGGTAACAGAACCTGGTCCGAGCCCCGCAAGTCACCCCATCTTGGATTCCCCTAGGTCTCTAGTTTTCAGAAATGCACAGGTTTGGTAGGTTTCCCTAGGTGCCGGCTGAGCTAGAGGCCAAAATCTACAGGTAGGCACTTCGGAAAAAACACCTCTGTTTTCTTCCAAAATTTTGGATGTGTCCACGTTGCGCTTTGAGGTGTTTCCTGTCGCGGGCGCTAGGCCTACCCACACAAGTGAGGTATCATTTTTATCGGAAGACTTGGGGGAACGCTGGGTGGAAGGAAATTTGTGGCTCCTCTCAGATTCCAGAACTTTCTGCCACAGAAATGTGAGGAACATGTGTTTTTTTAGCCAAATTTTGAGGTTTGCAAAGGATTCTGGGTAACAGAACCTGGTCCGAGCCCCGCAAGTCACCCCATCTTGGATTCCCCTAGGTCTCTAGTTTTCAGAAATGCACAGGTTTGGTAGGTTTCCCTAGGTGCCGGCTGAGCTAGAGGCCAAAATCTACAGGTAGGCACTTCGCAAAAAACACCTCTGTTTTCTTCCAAAATTTTGGATGTGTCCACGTTGCGCTTTGGGGTGTTTCCTGTCGCGGGCACTAGGCCTACCCACACAAGTGAGGTATCATTTTTATCGGGAGACCTGGGGGAACGCTGGGCGGAAGGAAATTTGTGGCTCCTCTCAGATTCCAGAACTTTCTGCCACAGAAAGGTAAGGATCAAGTGTTTTTTTAGCCAAATTTTGAGGTTTGCAAAGGATTCTGGGTAACAGACCCTGGTCCGAGCCCCGCAAGTCACCCCTCCTTGGATTCCCCTAGGTCTCTAGTTTTCAGAAATGCACAGGTTTGGAAGGTTTCCCTACGTGCCGGCTGAGCTAGAGGCCTAAATCTACAGGTAGGCACTTCGCAAAAAACACCTCTGTTTTCTTCCAAAATTTTGGATGTGTCCACGTTGCGCTTTGGGGTGTTTCCTGTCGCGGGCGCTAGGCCTACCCACACAAGTGAGGTATCATTTTTATCGGGAGACCTGGGGGAACGCTGGGTGGAAGGAAATTTGTGGCTCCTCTCAGATTCCAGAACTTTCTGCCACAGAAAGGTGAGGATCATGTGTTTTTTTAGCCAAATTTTGAGGTTTGCAAAGGATTCTGGGTAACAGAACCTGGTCCGAGCCCCGCAAGTCACCCCTCCTTGGATTCCCCTAGGTCTCTAGTTTTCAGAAATGCACAGGTTTGGTAGGTTTCTCCAGGTGCCGGCTAAGCTAGAGGCCTAAATCTACAGGTAGGCACTTCGCAAAAAACACCTCTGTTTTCTTCCAAAATTTTGGATGTGTCCACGTTGCTCTTTGGGGTGTTTCCTGTCGCCGGCGCTAAGCCTACCCACACAAGTGAGGTATCATTTTTATCGGGAGACTTGGGGGAACGCTGGGTGGAAGGAAATTTGTGGCTCCTCTCAGATTCCAGAACTTTCTGCCACAGAAATGTGAGGAACATGTGTTTTTTTAGCCAAATTTTGAGGTTTGCAAAGGATTCTGGGTAACAGAACCTGGTCCGAGCCCCGCAAGTCACCCCTCCTTGGATTCCCCTAGGTCTCTAGTTTTCAGGAATGCACAGGTTTGGTAGGTTTCCCTAGGTGCCGGCTGAGCTAGAGGCCAAAATCTACAGGTAGGCACTTCGCAAAAAACACCTCTGTTTTCTTCCAAAATTTTGGATGTGTCCACGTTGCGCTTTGGGGTGTTTCCTGTCGCGGGCGCTATGCCTACCCACACAAGTGAGGTATCATTTTTATCGGGAGACTTGGGCGAATGCTGGGTGGAAGGAAATTTGTGGCTCCTCTCAGATTCCAGAACTTTCTGCCACAGAAATGTGAGGAACATGTGTTTTTTTAGCCAAATTTTGAGGTTTGCAAAGGATTCTGGGTAACAGAACCTGGTCCGAGCCCCGCAAGTCACCCCTCCTTGGATTTCCCTAGGTCTCTAGTTTTCAGAAATGCACAGGTTTGGTAGGTTTCCCTAGGTGCAGGCTGAGCTAGAGGCCAAAATCTACAGGTAGACACTTCGCAAAAAACACCTCTGTTTTCTTCCAAAATTTTGGATGTGTCCACGTTGCGCTTTGGGGTGTTTCCTGTCGCGGGCGCTAGGCCTACCCACACAAGTGAGGTATCATTTTTATCGGGAGACTTGGGGGAACGCTGGGTGGAAGGAAATTTGTGGCTCCTCTCAGATTCCAGAACTTTCTGCCACAGAAATGTGAGGAACATGTGTTTTTTTAGCCATATTTTGAGGTTTGCAATGGATTCTGGGTAACAAAACCTAGTCCGAGCCCCGCAAGTCACCCCATCTTGGATTCCCCTAGGTCTCTAGTTTTCAGAAATGCACAGGTTTGGTAGGTTTCCCCAGGTGCCGGCTGAGCTAGAGGCCAAAATCTACAGGTAGGCACTTCGCAAAAAACACCTCTGTTTTCTTCCAAAAGTTTGGATGTGTCCACGTTGCGCTTTGGGGTGTTTCCTGTCGCGGGCACTAGGCCTACCCACACAAGTGAGGTATCATTTTTATCGGGAGACCTGGGGGAACGCTGGGTGGAAGGACATTTGTGGCTCCTCTCAGATTCCAGAACTTTCTGCCACAGAAAGTTGAGGATCATGTGTTTTTTTAGCCAAATTTTGAGGTTTGCAAAGGATTCTGGGTAACAGAACCTGGTCCGAGCCCCGCAAGTCACCCCTCCTTGGATTCCCCTAGGTCTTTAGTTTTCAGAAATGCACAGGTTTGGTAGGTTTCCCTAGGTGCCGGCTGAGCTATAGGCCTAAATCTACAGGTAGGCACTTCGCAAAAAACACCTCTGTTTTCTTCCAAAAATTTGGATGTATCCACGTTGCGCTTTGGGGCGTTTCCTGTCGCGGGCGCTATGCCTACCCACACAAGTGAGGTATAATTTTTATCGGGAGACTTGGGGGAACATAGATTAGCAAAACAAGTGTTATTGCCCCTTGTCTTTCTCTACATTTTTTCCTTCCAAATATAGGAGAGTGTGTAAAAAAGACATCTATTTGAGAAATGCCCTGTAATTCACATGCTAGTATGGTCAACCCGGAATTCAGAGATGTGCAAATAACCACTGCTCCTCAACACCTTATCTTGTGCCCTTTTTGGAAATACAAAGGTTTTCTTGATAGCAATTTTTTACTCTTTATATTTCAGCAAATGAAGTGCTGTATACCCGATATAGAATGAAAACGCACTGCAGGGTGCAGCTCATTTATTGGCTCTGGGTTTCTCGGGTTCTTGATGAACCTACAAGCCCTATATATCCCCGCAACCAGAGGAGTCCAGCAGACGTAACGGTATATTGCTTTCGATAATCTGACATTGCAGGGAAAAGTTACAGCGTAAAACGGAGAGAAGAATTGATGTTTTTTTCACCTCAATTTCAATATTTTTCTTTTTCAGTTGTTATTTTCTGTAGGAAACCCTTGTAGGATCTACACAAATGACCCCTTGCTGAATTCAGAATTTTGTCTACCTTTCAGAAATGTTTAGGTTTCTGGGATCCAGCATTGGTTTCATGCCCATTTCTGTCACTGACTGGAAGGAGGCTGAAAGCACAAAAAATTGCAAAAATGGGGTATGTCCCAGTAAAATGCCATAATTGTGTTGAAAAATTGGGTTTTCTGATTCAAGTCTGCCTGTTCCTGAAAGCTGGGAAGCTGCTGAGTTCAGCACCGCAAACCCTTTGTTGATGCCATTTTCAGGGGAAAAACCACAAGCCTTCTTCTGCAGCCACTTTTTCCAATTTTTTTGATAAAAATGAAATTTTCCCTGTATTTTGGCCAATTTCTTGGCCTCCTTCAGGGGAACCCACAAAGTCTGGGTACCTCTAGAATCCCTAGGATGTTGGAAAAAAACGACGCAAATTTGGCTTGGTTAGCTTATGTGGACAAAAAGTTATGAGGGCCTAAGCGCGAACTGCCCCAAATAGGCAAAAAAAGGCCTGGCACAGGAGGGGGAAAAGGCCTGGCAGCGAAGGGGTTAAGAGTTAAATACTTCAGTGATCAGGCCTGCAAGCTGCTTTGAAGGTATGTATGAGCTATTGACAGCTCACACTTGACTGGTTGGAGACACCTGTTCCATAGCATGTGTTAGACTTTTCATCCTTGGGGTGGTCTCCCCTAACTTTTTGCCTTTGTTTCCCAGGTTGTTGATGTGTGTTGTTTTTGTTACTGTGGGCACATTACCACTGCTATCCAGTGCTAAAGTGCAAGTGTTCCTGTATAAAATGTTTATGTGATTGGCTTTCCATGATTGGCATATTTGATTTACTAGTAAGTCCCTACTACAGTGCACTAGAGGTACCCAGCGCCTGTAAATCAAATGCTACTAGTGGGCCTGCAGCACTGGTTGTGCGACCCACAATAGTAGCCCTGTAAACATGACTCAGAACTGCCACTGCAGTGTCTCTCTGTGCAGTTTTAAACTGCCAATTCGACTTGGTAAGTGTACCCACTTGCCAGACCTAACCCTTCCCTTTTCTTACATGTAAGACACCCCTAAGGTAGGCCCCTGAGGTAGGCCCTAGGTAGCCCCCCGGGCGGTGTATGTTTAAGGTTGACATATACTAATGTGTTTTATATGTCCTGACAGTGAAATACTGTCAAATTAGTTTTTCACTGTTGCTAGGCTTATCTCTCTCATAGGTTAACATGGGGGCTACCTTTAAATATGATTAAAGCAGAGATTCCACTTGGGAGCAGATAGACATGTGAAGTTTGGGGTCTCTGAGCTCACAGTTTTAAAATCTATTTTTTAGTAAAGTTGGTTTTAAGACTGTGTGTTTGAAAATGCCATTTTTAGAAAGTGGGCATTGTCTTGCTTAAACCATTCTGTGACTCTGCCTGTTTGTGGATTTGCTCTCTGAGTCAGTTTAACAGTTGGGCTGTTTGCACCCCTCTCTAAACAGTGACACAAAGGGAGCTGGGGCGTAGCCTGCATATCCTGATGAGCCATCTGTGCTAGGAGGGAGGGTTGGTCACTTACACCTGAAAGGGCTGTGCCTGCCCTCACACAATGCAGTCTCCAACCCCCTGGTATGTGTCTGGGGCCTGGCCTGGGCAAGGCAGGATTTCACAAACAAGAGAGACTTTCCTTTGAAGTAAGCCTACTTCAAAGGCCAAAATGAGTATTAGAAGGGCACCCAAAAACACAGACTTTAGATCACTTCTGGACATCAAGAGACCCCTCTGCCTGGAGAAGAGCTGGCGGGAAGTGCTGCCCTGCCTAAGACTGTGCTTTGTGGAGCTATCCTGAAGTTGCTGCTTCTGTCTGTGCCTGGGGACAAAGACTGGACTTTGTGTGCCTTCCTGCTTGTGAAGAAATCTCCAAGGGCTTGTCCTGGACTTGCTTCCTGTTGTTGAAGTCTCAGGGCCATCAAGACTTCTCTTGCCAGCACCTGGCCTCTCTTCTGAGACTCCTGCCCTGCCAAGTGGTGCCCTATCCAGTTCCTGGGCCGTTGGAAGGTGAAGCTGGTAGACCAAGACTGAAAATCCAGGCACAGACCGTTGTGCGGGGAAAATATTGATGCACCTTCCGAGAAGCAGCTAAAAAACAATGCGCCTGCCAGCTTCGCTGCAGAAATCGACGCTCCACCAGCATCGCGGCTGGAAAATCATCGCACGTAGCTGGAAGAACGACACGCAACACCCGCTGATGGAGGCTGATAACGTTGCAACACATTGCATGGTTTTGCTGATGCCTTGTGGTAGAATTTTCGACACAAACCTTGCTGGGTGTGGAAAAACGACACAACGCTTGCCCAGACCTGAGTGCTTGCCCGGATAGACGCATCACTCTCCTGCGGGGAGGAAAAATATGCACTTTCGCCCGACCCGAGAATGAGAGAAGACGCACGGTCTCGCTTGCGAGTGAGAAATCGCTAAGCTTTTTTGACGCACACTCACCCGTACATGTTATTTTGACGCTACACAGGTACTTTTCAACGCTAACAGTATTGTTACTGTTTTCTCAAGGATTTAAGACTCTTTTGCTTTTAAAATTACTAACTTGACTTGTGTTTGTTGGATTTTTCATAATTTTGTTCTTTTTTTGTTTAGATAAATACTTCCTATTTTTCTAAGCCTGTGTTGTGTCATTTGTAGTGTTTTCACTGAGTTACTGTGTGTGTTGGTACAAATACTTTACACCTAGACTCTAAAGTTAAGCCTGCCTCCTTTTCGGCAAGCTACTAAGGGGGTGAGCGGGGGTTAAATGAGGGTGATTCTCCTTCACTCTGACTAGAGTGAGAGTTCTTGCTTGGACAGAGGGTAACCTGACTGCCAACCAAAACCCCATTTCTAACAGCATGTTTAGTACACTAGTTGCTTATTAAAACATTGTGGTAAAGCTGCAGTTGATCATTCTGGAGCTAACTGACAGGCAGCTGCTGATGTTGAAAGTATGTTTCAGTATGCATGTCTGCATGTCAAAATGTTTTACTGAAAGGGAAGAGGAAGATATTTGAGAACTCAGTGAAAGCAAATCTTCATTTTATGTTTCTAGAGCACTAACCATAAAATGTATGACAAATGAAACCCCCATTTTTTCATTTCTAAAAGAAATCCTTTAAGTAGTACAGCTATGATTCTACCAAGATGGTGTTCAGGTGTGCCACACATTTGTCATAAATTCAGAATGTTATTGGGTAAGTGTTCATTAGGAGTTGATTATGGTGGAGTTAACTGATTGACTGTTGCTGGTGTTGGAAATTTGTTTCACTCTGCATTTCAGAATAAGTTATCGAAATATATGGATAAGATATTTGAGAACTCATGAAAAATATGTTCTCATTTTAGCTTTTTAGAGCACCAAGTATTATTACTATGACAAAAGCCCCCCGTTTTATTTATTGATAAAAGAAACACTTTAGAGTGTACAACTTTGATTCCTTTAATATGGCTTCAAGTGTTCCACACTTTTGCTGGACAAACATGATGTTAGCCCTCTAGTTCCTCATTATAACTGCAGTAGATCACTAGGGAGTTAACTGACAGGCTGCTGCTGTAACAATGTTTCAATATACATGTCCGAATGTTATACTGACATGGATGAGAGAGATATTTGAGATCTCACAGAAAATGTGGTTTCATTATAGTTTTCTAGAGCACTAACCATGGTTTTTATGATAAACCAAATCCCCTCATTTTGTTTTTTTCTAAGCTAATGCTTAAAGTTTCGGACACTTGATTCCATCAAGATGGCTTTAGGTGTGCTACAGTTTTGTCATAAATTTAGAATGTTAGCACTTTGTGCACTCGAAAAACTGTGCAAAGCTGCAAGAGAACACTTGGGAAGTGAACCGGCAGTCTGCTACTGCTGTTGGAAGTACATTTTGCTCAGGATTATCGGACTGTATATTCACATAGCTGAGAAAAATATCATAACTTTACAACAATGTGCTCACACTTTCACTTCTGGAACACATTTCATATTATCTATGAGAAAATCATGATGGAAAACACTTTTCTTTCAAACATGGTTCATCAAATAGCAGCAGAGGGTCAGCATCATTTTTCTGGAGAAAATCTCCCTTGAATACAAAAAGGACCAGATGTACAAAGCTTTCTTCTTGTTGCCGTTTGCAACAAGAATCAAGCATTACCCTATGTACCAACCCAAGTTTGAGATTCAGTAGTCTATTTACAGAATCGCAGAAAGGGTTTGCGAATCACAGTTAGGAAGGGGCATTCCAAGAGCGTCCCTTCCTAGTTGCGAGTCGGAGTGGTATGTATGTCTGTTTTGTGACTGTAAATGTGGTCACAAAACAATCAGTTAACACCAATTTCAAATTGGTGTTAACCCATTCGCAAACAGTGAGGGTTCCCCAAGGAACCACTTCCCCTTTGTGAATGGAAGGGAAAATATTTTGTCAGACCACTGCACATTAAAAAAAAACTTTTCATTTTTTTGTTTGAAATGTATCACGTTTTCCTTTAAGAAAAAAGGGCTTCATTTAAAAAAAAATCTGCTCTATTTAAAAAGCGGTCACAGACATGGTGGCCTCCTGTCCCCAGCAGGCTACCATCCCTGTGAGTGTGACCATTCCAAATTGTGTAGCAAATTGCGACCTACCTCATCAACATTGATGAGGAAGGTCATTTGTGACCCTATTGGGAATTGCAAACAGTGTACTTAACAGTGTTGTACATTTTATTTTGCGACTCGCAAGTTGTGATTCCCAAATGAATCGCAAATTGTGAGTCACAAAACAAAAGGTTGTATACATGGCCCAAAATGTACTAATGCTGCATGATACTGCCAACAAATGATTTATATTGTGACTAAAATCTGGCATCACCCTTTATATATGCTTCATTTTTGATACTCAAAAACAGGCTTTCACTACATGCACTTCATATAGTCTATGTTTTTAGTCCTGTAATTGTTGTAATAACAAGTTGTCCATGTTGTGGTCAGCCAATCATAGCAGTGCCATTTTACCCCCTTTCCCCTGCCACATGCTCTTTGGGATGAAGGTGTGCTCACCCTACCTCTTTAAAAAGAAAATAGCATTTTCAGGATGCAGGAACTATGGCTGCCACAACATATCATTCTAGTTGAGGCCAACTAATGGGGCTTGACTACTCCCTCTTAAAGTGGCAAATTTTGGCCGATCAGGAATGTTGATGTCCAGATTTAACCTTTTAACCCTTTTATGATCATCCAGAGCACATTTTAAATGCAAATTTGGCAAATCATTGCCAAACGGATTTTCAGCAAATCCCCCCAAAATTTTTTTTTAGTAAATTCTGAGGTTTTTCCAAATTTGTTTTCATTCCATTTACATGTTTTTGTGTAGCTTTGACAGAAGGTTACCATGAAAATTAACATGGGAAATCTTTACGGTTATGGCATGTTCAACGGTATGCCACTCCATTCTACACCATTCAACTGTATGCCACTCCACTATGTGGCACTCAACTCTGTGCCACTCTACTCTGCACCATTCCATGATTGGAGAGGTGTAGAGTGGAGTGGTGTCGTGTGGAGTGACATTGAGTGGTGTAAAGTATAGTATCATACACAGTTGTGGGCTACAGTGGAGTGGCATAGAGTGAAATGGCATACAGTGGAATAGGGTAGTGTGGACTGGTACATAATAGAATGGTGTAGAATAGAATGACTTAGAGTGTAGAGTGAAGTGGCACACAGTAAAGTGGCTTTGAGTGGAGTATCGTAGTGTTGAATAGCATATAATGGGGTGGCATGGAGAGGTGTGGAGCAGAGTGGAGTGGTGTAGAGTGGAATAGCATACAGTATTGTGGCATACAGTGAAGTGGTGTGTAGTGGATTAGCAAAGAGTTGAATAGGGTCCATGTAGTGGCATGGAACAGAGTTGCGTACAGTTTAAGATTGCATAATGAAGTGGCCTAGAGTAGAACAGCATTCAGTGGAGTGGCATTAAGTGGAGTGACGAACAATGAAATAGCTTAGAATGGAGTGGTGTAGCATGGAGTAGCATAAAGTGCAATAGCATAGAATGGATGGTCTAGAGTGGAGTGGCATACAGTGAAATAGTGCAGAATGTAAAGGCCTAGAGTGTTGTGGCACAGAGTGGAGGGCTGCAGAGTGGAGTGGCTTAGAGGGAATAATGTACAGTGTTGTGGCATACAGTGGAGTTGCATACAGTAGAGTGGTATAAATTGGAATAGCGTAGCATGGAGTGATGTAGATTGGAGTGGCATAGATTAGATTGGTGTACAGCAGAATAGCGCAGACTGGAGTGGCACAGAGAGGAGTGGCATAGAGTACAATAGTGTAGAGTGGAGTGGCATAGATTGGAGTGGTGTACAGTAGAGTAGTGTTGAGTGGGGTGACATGGACTCGAATAATGCATTGTGGAGTGGATAGAGAGGAGTCAAGTGTAGTGGAGTGACAAAGCGTATAGGGATGTTGACTGGTGTGGCATAGAGTGGGATAGTGTAGCATGGAGTGCTATAAAGTGGAGTGCCATAGAGTTTAGTGGCATGAAGTTGAGTAGTGTAAAGTGGATTGGCAGAGAGTGGAGAAGCATAGATTGGAATCAAATTGAGCGGAGTAGTGTAGAGTGGAGTAGCATGGAGTGGAGTGGCAAGAGTGGAGTGGCATAGCGCAGAGTAGCAGAGACTGAAGTGTCCTTGAGTGTTGTGGAGTGGAGTAGAATAGCTTAGTGTGGAGTGACATAAAATGAAGTGGGATATACTGTTGAGTGGCGTACTGTGGAGTAGCATACACTGGATTAGTGTAAAACTGAGTGGTGCACTTTGGATTGGCATAGAGTGGAGTAGAGTGAAGTGGTGCTGAGTCAATTGATGTAGAGTGGAACAAGTTTGAGTGTAGTTGCATGGAGTGGGGTGGTGTAAAGTGGAGTGCTGTACAGTGGACTGAAATACAGTGGAACGGCATAGAGTGTAGTACCATAGAGTGTACACTGGGAAAGTGTAGCGTGAACTGGCATAACCTGGAGTATCGTAGAATGGAATAGCATAGAGTGGAGTGGAATGGAGTCATGTGGCAGAGTAGAATAGGCTTGAGTTGAGTGATACCTGTCCACCTAGGCCTGGTTGTGGGGTCCCAGGATTACCTCCACTGGGCCTGAAAATGGCAATCATTTTTTGACTTTGTGCCACGGATCAGCAGAGGATCAGAGGCTCTGAAAAATAAAATGGCAGTCTCACATGCTTCTTTTAAAAATCTCCCTGGAGTGCACCAGGGCCCAACTGACAGGACAATTTGTGTGTATTGCCGAAGGGAGAATGATCCCCACACCCAAACCCTTGCCAAACTCTTGCAGCGTTGGACCCCCATCCCCGTGGACTGTATCTACTGTAAAACGGGAGCAATTCTAGGGCCCTGGTACCCCAATCCTGAGGGTTGAATGTACAATAAGGGGGAGAGGAGTGTGCACCCACCCTCTCCAAGCCAATGTTGGGGCCTAAAAAATGTTGGAGAGGGTGATATTGGGCGACCCACCTCTGAGCCATACATAACATATATACACCAAAGTATGGTGTTGGCGAGGGAGCCAGCTGGCCAAAGCGGGCCTGGGGCACCCATCAAGGCCCCTAATGTCTGGCATATGTGGGTGCCGCAGGTGGGAACCCATAGAAATGTTCAACAGTGGTGGCTCCCATGAAAGAACTTGAAAGGACCTTGGGCTCTCTCTCCCCCTGGGCCCCTATGAACAAAAGAGGCATGGTATGCCCCTGGTCAGCAAAGGAAAACCTCTATTGATAAAAAAACAAATTGCTGTCTCCTGTGCTTGCTGGATGCCGGTGGGGCTGCATGACCCTTGGAGCTTCCTTTATGACCCCAAACAAAAAATAAAGATGTGGTTGCCCATAGTGGGCACCAGAACACCCACAAAATAAATATAGTAAAATAATAAATGAATCATAAATGAGAGTAAGGAGCCGCACATTTTTGATTCACTGCTCTGGCATGGAACCACCCCAAAATTCATTGAGAAGGATTTTTACTTATTTAAATTTTTTATCTTGTTGATCTGCATTGAAGGGGAATGGGCACCACCAACAGTTTTTTTCATTTTGTGAGTGGCTGCAATAAATGCAGGAGCCCTCCAGCAACATTAAAAAACAGTAAGTGTTATGTGTTATGTCATATTACTCTGACCTAAAGAGAGCACATCCACCAAACGGTCTCTTGGTGCTATGTACCTGTCTCAGCATAGCTCAGGATGTGAATTAATAATCCTTGGTCATTAAGGGGCATATTTATACTCCGTTTGCGCCGAATTTGCGTCGTTTTTTTCGACGCAAATTAGATGCAAAACTAACTCCATATTTATACTTTGGCGTTAGACGCGTCTAGTGCCAAAGTTCATGGAGTTAGCGTCATTTTTTTGCGTGAACACCTTCCTTGCGTTAATGATATGCAAGGTAGGTGTTCCCGTCTTAAAAAATGACTCCGATGCATATGCGTCGTATTTATACTCCCGGGCAAAAATGACGCCCGGGAGTGGGCGGGTCTAAAAAACCCGCATTAGCGCCGGATTTTAGCGCCTGGGTCAGGGCAGGCGTTAAGGGACCCAAGGATGAAGGGACCCACCCCAGGGACAGTAAGGTAAGTTCAGGTAAGTATTTTTTTTATTTTTTTTTTGTGGCATAGGGGGGCCTGATTTGTGCCCCCCTACATGCCACTATGCCCAATGACCATGCCCAGGGGACAGAAGTCCCCTGGGCATGGCCATTGGGCAAGGGGGCATGACTCCTGTCTTTGCTAAGACAGGAGTCATTTCAATGGGGGTTGGGCGTCGTAAAAAAATGGCGCAAATCGGGTTAAGGCGATTTTTTTGCCTCAGCCTGACTTGCACCATTTGTGGACGCCCATACGCCATTTTCCCCCTACGCCGGCGCTGCCTGGTGTACGTCGTTTTTTTTAACACACACCAGACAGCGCCGGCGGCTAACGCCGGCTAACGTCATTCAATAAATACGGCGCCTGCATGGCGCTTCAGAATGGCGTTAGCCGGCGCTAATTTTTTTGGTGCAAAACTGCGTTAGCGCAGTTTTGCGGCAAAAAGTATAAATATGGGCCTAAATACGACTCCAGGAGAGTTTGCCATATTTTTAAAGCACACCAATCTGGAGTTTTGCTATTCAGCAGGGCCCTCTTGTGGTTGTTTTTATGACTGCTTTTTGTGAGCTGAAAAATATTAAAAGAAAGACTCAAAGTCACGTTATTTTTAATAAAGCTGTATTAGACATTGCTGAGGACAATAACTTTTATTTAATATTGCATTGAGTTAAACGGTGAAATACTTATTTAGTTATTGGTGATTTTTTGGCAAAGATGTAAGATTTGCTTTATATATTTTGATATAACAACCCGTTGATAAAGCTAATAGGCCCCCTTTTTATATTTTGGTGTTGTGAGCATTTGACAAAATCAGTAAGTCTGTCTTACTTAAAATAACACCGGTTTTCCTGTAAAATCACATAGTCAGTATGCGGGGGCTGGAGCAGGGACTGACCAAAGTCCATACCCACGCCATGCTCAGCCAAAGGACAATCACTTTGGGGATGTTTGGTGCTAGGGAAGGGTTGAGCAAAGGGTCTGGCCACAGGCTGAGCCCTGTGGCCTTCTGTTCGCTGCAGGGGTTAAGACATTTACAAGGAGTTGAGTGCTGGGCCGTAAAAACTGAGCTAGGCAGGTACAGGGATCTTCTGTGAGTGTGAGAGCTCTACTTATCTATTTTGGGGTGGATTTAGTACGCTTGTGGCTTGGAACAGGCTCTTTATTTGTGCATGGAAATGCCCATGCACCACCAATGAAGAGCCCCCTTTACGCAAAGTAACAAAAGGCCAACAATTGTGCTGAGTTGCTTTACTTTGGGTTACAAACCACAAACCAATGTAAAACGTGATTTGCATTGGTTTGTAAATACCACGTAAAGACTTTGCATCAGGCGGTGTTAAAAAGTAAATAAAACCCGACTCTGCTCTTTGTAAAGTTGAGCTTGAATATACTTGTCTTCTGTGTATAATTACGCATAGAAGCCATAATGTTTTGCAGTACATGTAATATAATTAAATCCCAAAGTGGGATGGGTTGCTTTTGATAAAGAAAAACCCAATGGCCTTAAAGTGCTGAAACATTTTTCCCTGCATGTGGAAGCCATTGCGGGTTTTCCCAGCCCGAGATCGCCATGGATCGCATAACATAATATGAATGTATGAATCTGAGCCACAAATCAGGAGGCAATTTATAAACTTAAGACTTGCTTAAAATAAGAAATAGTTTTAAAAGTATGGTCTATTTCACCAATGTATGAACTAAAATGCATTTGCATTTCATTGAGTCTAATGACTTTACAAACATAATGTACTCTTAGTTCCTATAGCAAAGTCCTTGATTTATTATTTTAATTGTTTCCCTAATAATACGTTTGGCTTTTACCTTTTTTGCAAGTTAAATAAGATCGATGATTCTCTAAATCCGTTGAATGTCCTTTGCAAATTAGTTTTCATAACATTTGCTTTAGTTAATTTGTTTTTCTTATACTCAGGCACATTAAAAGAAATTCTCATTACTTCAGATGCAAGAAACACAGTGAAGCTAGCATTTCATAATACAGAGTATGATGATGTCAACAGATACTACTTATTCTGGCTGTTTTCGTTTTGCAAAATCACATTTAATAAGTTTATAACATGTAATGATTCAAACAAATTATGTTATGTTCCATTTACGTTCATTAATCGGATGTCTAAAAACGTCATATCATACTTTATAGAGTTTGACATTGTTAATTTGTGATCCGTAGTGATAGTAAAGTCAATTGTATAGATGTAAAATAGATTATGTGGGTTCCAGCAAGGGATAAATAGAAGCACAGTCGAATTCCTGAAGAAAGGCTTAATGCAAGTAGAAAGGAATGAAGCAAGCCAACATTTTCTACATTGACCTTTCTTAGACACATAAATATAATGAAGGGAATAAATGCTCCGATAATTCTGATAGATCATGCATTTAGTCTGTAATTCTGCCTTCAACACTACCAATTTCTCTCTACCAAATCCCCAAGGCCACTTGGAATGCACCACTCCCCAATGTTGTCCATTGTTTAATAAAGCATTGTAAACAGTGTACTGAATCCTAAATCAAATTAATGACTACCCAGCAACATTTATTTAGTTATTGGTGATTTTTTAAAAAAGATAATAGGGCTGATTTATATATTTTGATATGATGACCTGTTTATAAACCTAAAAAGCCAATTTTTTATATTTTGGTGTTGTGAGCATTTGACAAACTCAGAAAGAATGTCAAATAACACTCGTTTTCTTGTAAAATTACATCATAAGTTTGCAGAGACTGGAGCAGGGACTGAGCAAAGTCCCTGCCCACGACATGCATGGCCAAAGGGATCATCTCTAGTCTGGTGGTCTCAGTTTCAGAGGTTACAACAGATGATTGTCGTCTGGTTTTGTATTCTGTGTCATGTGCATCGTGTCGCCTAGTGTAGACATCATTGAAGTAATTCCGGACTGTCATATACAGGGCTCCTGCCAGCATAATGCAATGTTGGTTTTGAAGACGCAGAATATTTTTTTAAGATATGACTGAAGGAAACTTACTACACCGTTGATTACATAATTCCCACCCTGTTGGAATACCACAGCTCTACTTGCCAGCCCACAGCATCCTAAAAAACAGCTGCATTCTCTAATAAACCATCATGGCTGGCCCCTACGCCTATCAGGCTGACAAGTTTACCATCTCTGGTAGCTGTCAGCACCGCTACAGCCAGGACAAACCAGAATAGGCATGAACAAAATGCAAACAACCCCAAAAAAACTCCAAGACAGCAGGCCTTCAGTTTCTATGCAACAGGGATCTGGAAAGCTATCACCATATGCATCATGCCTTCCTCAACCTTGCTCCAATGTAAGAAAGAGCTGAAGACTCACGTTTTTAAAGAACTAGCTACACCTACAATTCCATGTTTATTGCACCTTTGCCTTTTATCTTGTACAGTGCTCTGATGCCTACCAGGTAGTTTTGCTGTATACAAACAACATCCATGCATACATACCTAGCACTCAAGAGAAAAAGGGAAATGCCTATCATAGAAGGCAACGAGAATAGCTCTTAGGCCCAATCTACATGCCAGATTCAGTTGCAGATTCACACAGCACTGGGACTTCAATTTTAACAAAGGGATCTCTTTTGCACAAGTTGGTACAAATAACAAGTCTTTTGTTGTTTTCTGACTTCCTTAGCAATTCCCAAAAAGATTTGTAAATGCATCTAATAATACTCAAGTATCTGCTTGGCAGACCCTTGTAGATTTTAACCAGTACCAATAAGCGAGAAAAACTAGGAGGCACTCAGAAAAACTGCCTGGAAGTGGAAGATACTACAGGTCTAATCTATGGCTGTTAAGTTCAGTTTGTGGAAATGGAATGTTGAATTCAAGTGGAATTTCCCCACCCTAGGAGAAAGACAGGAAGTAATGTCATATATCACCACGCTGCGGCACATGCCACATCCTCTTACTCTTTCTAATTGTAATTGTATTTATATAACGCTTACTACCTGTGACTAGGCGTCAAAGCGATTTTCTGCGAATATCACACTACTCCGAAACCCAAAAGGATTAGTGGTGGATTTGTGTAGGGAAATATGAGTACAGTATTAGTATTAGAATGAGTTAATTTGAGCAGAAGGAGATGTGTTTGTTAATAGGTTTGAATGTAATAATGGAGAGATAGAGGAGAGAAGAAATCAGAAGTGTTAATTGGGGGTTTATAGTAATAGGATGAGGCTTGGGATGAGTAAAGGAGAGATGGAGAAGGGAAGAGTCTGTAGAAAGGGGTTAGGGTGATCATAGTAGTAGAATGGGTTTGGGATGAGTCAGGGAGTGGGGATGGAGGATGGACTGATAGTGGTAAAGTGTGATAGGGAGGCAGAGTAAAGCTTATGAAAGAGAAGTATTTTTTAAAATATATATATATTTTTTTAAATTATTGTTTTCCTCTTGTACAGTAGGACTAACGTAATAAATAAATTGATACGTAAATACATACTAAGGGAATATACAGTATGTGTAAGGGAAATAATAATGGATATAATATTTTCAAATTTGAAGTTGTGTTGTATAAACACAGAGTTTCAAGATTAGCAATATTTAAGGTTAATTTATTTGTGTACTTTTCTATTATTATTTTTCCACAATTTTCCACAGCAAAATATTTGCTGATTAAATATTTAGGATAACACTGGCTCATTGTGATAGCTAAAGTGAAAGTAAGGATTCATATGTATCTAATCTAACAAATTATCTAGAAACTATGCACTGACCTATGAACATGTTAAGCATAGAATATTAAATACATATATATGTATGCATAGACATATACACATACATTGTATACATACTTGTATGTACTTTTATGCACACATATATATGCACAACTACCCACACACACACACACACACACACACATATATACATTTAACCGTGAATAAATATACATTTGTTAAACAGGCTTAAAGAGTATGTACATATTTTAATATTATGAAATAGTAATTATACATATTTCCTAAAGAAATACACATAAATAGATATATACACATAATCAGATTACAAATGTTTACCAAGACAGGAATATTCAGTACATGGCTGTTTGCATATGGTGGTTATGAAGGAAAGAGCCAACTCTTGAGTAGTCTCCTGAAGACAAGATAGTTATCCATGGATCTTATATTTGGGGGTAAGGGATTCCATAGTTTGGCTGTTTCAACAGAGAAGTGTACCACCTACAGTCTTTTCCTTGTGTGGTGGTGTTTTAAGCCGGGGTGGCAATCTTGAGCTTAGGTTTCTTTGTTAAATGTATTGGTTGATTTTATTCTAGATGAAAAGTGGTCCTGTTGCATGTATTGCTTTGTGGGTGATACAAAGCAGCTTGAAGGTGAATCTTCTGGCAACCAATGTAGTGCATACAAGGCAGGGGAGATTTGGGCCTGAAGCTTTACATGTAGTAGTAGTGTGGCAGCCGAGTTCTGAATGTGTTGTAGTTTTTTCATAGTAGATAGAGATGATCCCCGGTAGAGGACATTGGCGTTATCTAGTTTAGATAGTACAAGGGTGATAGTAGCCTTGTCCTTGTGTGGAAATCCGAGGTGGGGGAAGATGCGTCGCAGAGTTTTCAAGGTGATTGTGACAATTCGTCCACTTGGGCATTCATTGTTAACTTGGAGTCCATGGCAATTCCAAGGTTTTTAACTTCCGTAGATACTTAAGGAGGTGGTCCCAGATCATCAGGCCAGGCACAGAGTGGGTTATAATTATTCTAGTCGCCACATGTGAGTATTTCCATCTTGGAAGTATTCAGTTTGAGAAGGCTACAAGTCATCCACTGATAAATGATGTTGAGGCAACTGAAAATTTGTGAGTTTGCAATGTATTTGGGGAATTCCAATTTGAGTAATTGTGTGTCATCTGCATAGATGTAGCATGTGAGTTGAAATTCATTGATCAAACCTGGTAATGACATCATGTAGATGTTGAAAAGCATAGGTGAGATGATTGATCCTTGAGGGACCCCTTCTTTTGTAATGTAGGATTTGGACAAGAACGTGGGAGAATAGATGACATTTGTTCTTTTTGAAGGTAGGATGTGGTCCAGTCAAGAGCAGTTCCTTCTATGCCGGCTTTGTGGAGTCGTTGAATTAGGGAGTCACGATCTACAGTGCCAAAGGCAGATCAGTGGTCCATCAGAAGTAGTTCAGCAACTCCATTGCAGCCAACTGTGTTTTTAAGATCATCCCGGATTGCGATGAGTACAGATTCAGTGCCTCTTCCTGGGGTAAATCCAGGTTGGTAGTCTGAAAGTATGGAGTTATCTTCAATGAATTTTGACATCTGGGTAAATACTGCTCTCTCTATCTGTTTTCCCAGGAAAGGTACATTTGTAATTGGGCTGTAGCTGTTGGGATCCTATGGGTCCAGGTTTGTTTTCTTTATTGACAGGTGTATGTATGCCTTTTCAAGGTCTTCAGGAAAGGTTCTGACAGTTAAAGAATTATTGATGATTCTTGTTACAGTTGTGTCAGCAGAAGTAGATAAAAGAATGCTCTTGAACATGTGTGCTGAACAAGGATTGGAAATGCTGGCGAAAGGCCTACTTGCTTTGGCCAAATCCATAAATTCACTTTGTGATGTCAGTTGAAGGACTACGTATGCTGGGTTGGCTTTCTCGTGGAGGGTATTTTAGTAAACAGGTTGGTGCCTGTGGTTTTCCTTTGTTTTAAATAGGAGTCCAGTGTGTCTGCCTTAGTTGTGTAATGATTTGCCAGTTTGTCTTTGAATTCTTGATTAATGGGATGAGTTCCTTCCATGTATTTAGGTTTTCAAAATTCATTGGGAATTGTATAAAAATATTTATTAGCAGATGTTGGACTTGGCCATTTTTATAGGGTCATCCCCAAACGTTTTGCCTTCCTCCTCCTTTTCTGACATCTTGTTGTTGGCTCCTGGGATCTGAGCACTTTATCACTGCTGATCAGTGCTAAAGTGCAGGTGCTCTCCCTTCTAAAATGGATATGATCGGCTTACACCTAATTGTCACATTTAATTTAGCTATACGTCCCTTGTACAGTAGTATGCCTATGCCCAGGGCCTGTAAATAAAATGCTATTAGTTGGCCTGCAGTGCAGCTTGCACCACCCACAGAAGTAGCCTTTCAAACCTTTATCAGGCCTGCTAGTGCAGGGCCTGCATGCACAATATACTGCCACAGGGACACAACTCCCCTTTTACTACAAGTAAGTCATCCCTAAGGTAGGCCTTAGCTAGCCCTATGGGTAGGCTGCTATGTATGTGGAAGGCAGGACATGTGTCTGGTTGTGTGACCTGTCCTGGTAGTGAAAAACAGTCTATTTGGGTTGTCACTGCTGTGACTGCTGCCTTGTTCATAGGATTGTATTGGACATGCCCTACCTTATGTCTGGGTGGTATAGTCTGATCTATGAGGAGTAGCGTAGGCATGTTTGGTATAGTTGTAATGATAGTGAGAAATGCTGCTTACTGGTGTAAGTGGATTTTGTATTACCATGATAGAAATGCCACTCTAGAAAGTGGGCATTTCTCTGTGCTTATGTTTTGCAGCTTGACTCCAATCCATGTCTGGGGCAGAGTGATAGCTGGGCTTTGTGCATACTTTTTAGACCGCCTGTACACAAAGGGGGTGGAGTTGTCACAGAGGTGCATCTGCATATTAAATATTAAATGGTTTTCCTTGGCTGAAAGAAGGAAAGGCGGAACACACCTGAATTAGTAACACACATAGGGCTTCTTTACCCCCCCCTGAAGTCTGGAGCCTGTGCTGGAGGACAGAGGGGACACTCCTGGAACCAGTTAGTACTGGTTGGAACCACTTCTCCACCTTTTGTGGAGACTGCGCAAAATTATTATAAGTACAGGGGAGTTTCCCCATATTTAGAGACACTAATGGACTACTGAACTGGACACAGGATGCTGCTGGAGGGACTCGCCAGGAACCACCTTTGGACTGCTGCTGTAGTTCTGATCTGTGACCTGTTGGGTCACTAAGAGGAACTGCCACTGCCTTAAAATGTTTGTGCTGGCCTGCTTGCTTAGGCCCTGTCGCCCTGTGCTCCATTTGTTGTCTCTAGGGGCTGGGTGGTGCCCCCCTTTGGCTTTTTGTGCCTCACAGCACAAAGGAGCACTTTCTTAGAGCAAGAAGAGTGCTTTGCTATTCTACTTTCCTCAGCATGAGGGAAGTGCTGGATGTCTTACTAAGGAGCTCTTTACCTCTTGTGTTGAGTGCTGTGTGTGTCTGCCCTGGTCGCAGGAAAAGCACCCTCCATGTCCTCATGGTTGTGGCCTTCCTCCTCTCATCCCACACCAGAAGACAGGGAGTTAGGGTGATCCAGTGTGCTCCGTGTACTGACGCTGGGGAAAGGAGCACTGTGAGGAGTGACCCTGGGGCAAATCAAAGGGCATCTGCTTTGGTGCACTCATCACCGTGGCTGGGGACAGTGATCCTGAGTAGCTCTCACACCGGGTCGGATGCAGGCTTGCTGACCGGAGGAAGAGCGGCTGTCAGGAGGAAGGGTCGGCCATCAGGAAGTGGCCACTCACCAAAGTCGCAGACCACCCTGACGGGACATTGGACCCTTTGTTGGAGCCAGGAGGCTCCCCGATAAAGGACATCCATGGCACAGTGGGCAGGATGGGAGGTTTAACCATCATTGGAGGGCCCGTCCCTGCAAGTCTCTCGGTAGCAGTATTTCTTTGAGGAGGCGCACCGTGTGAGTGGCCACGACTGGCCACCAGAGAAATTCTCTTTGTTTGCGGGTATTGGGGAACTGGAGTCGGCAAGAGCCACTCAATTTCCCCTGATCACAGTGCCACATTTCTGAGGGTAGCGACCCCCAGGAGGAGAGTGAGATCGTTACCGTATTTCCAAATAAGGTTACTGTATTCCTTGTAATAGGAGCGCAGGAGCTCCGTGATGGGCAGCGTACCAGTTCATCTCCCTACTGCACAAATCGCTAGTAGGAGCCCAGGAGCCCCTGCAGTTCATCTATGGGGCTGGGGTTTACCACCCTTGGTATAATATAGGTGATGGTGCATTCATGATAATGGCCTGCCAGTTGGGGGATATGCTTACTATGACATGTGCATTGGTGAGGGTGCATTCATGGTGATGTCCTGGCAATTGTTGATGATATGTGATCATGATGACATGTGCGTTTTGGTAACAATGAAAACCTGACTACTGCTTGTGTTGCAGAATACCAGTAACCTATGTGTTTTATGTGACTACTGCTGGCTTTTATAGAGTCCTAGTAACTGTGTGATGTTAAGTTAACTGCTTCTGTAGCAGGGTATTACTGACACGTTGAGTTTGGTCTAATGATGTGTTGGCAAACGCAGTTTATTTTTATATAACTTGGTGTTGTGTTTCCTTTGTGGTTTATAAATTGCGCCATGTGTGTTGTGTGTGTTGTGCAATTGCTTTACACATTGCGTCTGGGATAAGCCTAACTGCTCGTGCCAAGCTACCAAAGGGGTTATCTTGGGTGTGTAACTCCCTCTCCCTGACTAGAGTGGGTGGGTTCTGTCTGGCTTAGTGGCATACCCTAGCCAACTAGAATCCCCATTTCAAACAGCAGATTTAGCACTTAGAATTCTGTCTTAGAAAAACATTTTGTTAGCTTTTTTGATTGATGATTTGTATATTCTATTAAGTTTGTGTAGGTGACGTTTGTCTTGATTTTTGTTTGTTTTGAGCCAGGTTTGTTGCAGCCTTCTTATTTGTTGTTTTTTCTTTTTCAGTTCTGTATTTCTCCACTATGTTGGTCTTCTTTTGTCCTGTTTAGTGTTTTTTAGTGTATTGGAATATCAAAAGCCTTCTGTAGCCAGTCATAAAGTTTTGGAATATAATTTATTGTTTCTAGATCTGTGTTTGCTGTTAGTTGTCTTGCTAAGTCTTCAAAATTGAGTTTGTTCCATGATCAATAGATGAAGTATGAAAGGTGGTCTTGGGTGTGTTTTGATTTCGGGTGTTTTGTGTTGGAAAGTTACCAACTGGTGGTTTGACCATGTGACTCGCATGATGCTTTGAGCAGTAACTAGTTCTGGGTTTGCAAAAATGACATCTAGGATGTGTCCAGCGATGTGTGTAGGGTTTCGTATAATCTGATGTAGGTTGAATGTCAGTAGCCAGTGGTGATAGTTTTTGGATGTGACATATTGAGTTTGTCAAACCAAATGTTGAGGTCCCCAGCAATGCAGAGGTTCGAGTATAATGTTATAAGGTTTGCAATTGTGTCTAGAAATGTGTCTGGGAATGTTGAATAGTTTGTCAGAGGTCTGTAAAGGAGAAAAAAGTTACGGGAGGAAATTGATGCCGGGTTGCATCTGGTGATGTTGGCCTCACAACCCTGTATGAGAATGTTCTCTGTTCTGCTGAGATTGATTGCTTGTTGAATATAATAGCTAGTCCACCTCCTCTTTCACCTATATGGTTTTGTGTGTTAGTGCCATGTCATCTCCCAACCTTGATTCTGTTATGAATAGTAAGTCAGATTGTGTGCCAGTTAGCAGGTTGTAGATGTGGTGCTTGTTTTTTTTACAGTAATTTAGCATTTATGAGCAGGCAGTTTAGAAAATGTGTTTTGGTGGTGGTTTCATTTTGTTTTGGAGAAGGATGAGCAATATATTTTGAACTCGCAGCAGGTGTGTTATTAGTTGTGATAAAAGTATGATGGTCACATTAGTGTTGCTTTTCTATATTGAGTTGTTTTTCTATATTGTGATCCCCGTCCAGCAGGCTTAGGATGCATTTTGTTGGATCGGTGTGTGTTGAGGGTAGACGTGGAGGCTCAGAGTGACATAATGAGTGTAGTTCTTTTTGTAGAGTAGCCTTGTTGTGTAATAGACAGGGGGATGCGAAGTTGTTAAGAATGGCATGTTGTTTATTTTGTTTGTGTCTGTTTAGGGTGGAAGGAGTATGGGTTAGGGGTTGTGGAAGAGCATGCAGATAATAATCTAAGGCTCTAAATTGTGCAATGGGTGAGAGGCAGGTGAATGAATGTTGCTGTGTTGGGATGTATGTGGTATATGTTTGCAAAGAGTGAGAATTTTGGACCAAAGATTGGTCAGGATTTGTATTATTTGTATAGTCATGAAGGTGAGTGTGACGGAAAGTATTATGAAAGTTGTTAGAAATGGGGTCTTTGGTTGGCAGTCAGGTTACCCCCTGTCCAAGTAAGGACACTCACTCTAGTCAGGGTAAGTCACACACAATCCAAATTATCCTGTGCCCACCCTCTGGTAGCTTGGCACTGAGCAGTCAGGCTTAATTTAGAAGGCAATATGTAACGTATTTGTGCAATAAATCATACAATAACACCATATAGCACCACAAAAATACACCACACAGTGTTTAGTAAAATACAATATTTATCTGGATGAATGCAGGTCAAAACGATTTAAATGCAATAAGTAAATGTTGAAATATCACTGAAAAGTGATATAAAGGGGGTCATTCTGACCCTGGCGGTCTTGGACCGCCAGGGCGCAGAATGACAGAAGCACCGCCAACAGGCTGGCGGTGCTTCCAAGCCCTTTCTGACCGCAGCAGTAAAGCCGCGGTTGGAAAACCGGGGCCGGCGGTTTCCCGCCGTTTTTGCCCCGGCTGGGCGAATCCGCCAGGGCAGCGCTGCTTGCAGCGCTGCCCTGGGGATTCTGACCCCCTTACCGCCAGCCTGTTTCTGGCGGTTTTCACCGCCAGAAAGAGGCTGGCGGTTTTCACCGCCAGGAAGAGGCTGGCGGTAAGGGGTGTCCTGGGGCCCCTGGGTGCCCCTGCACTGCCCATGCCACTGGCATGGGCAGTGCAGGGGTCCCCTAACAGGGCCTCGGCCAGCTTTTCACTGTCTGCCTAGCAGACAGTGAAAAGCGCTACGGGTGCAACTGCACCCGTCGCACGGCTGCAACACCGCCGGCTCCCTTCGGAGCCGGCTTCTGTGTTGCGGCCTCATTCCCGCTGGGCCGGCGGGCGCTAACTTGGTTAGCGCCCGCCGGCCCTGCGGGAATGTTGGAATGCCGGCAGCGGTCTTTTGGCCGCATGGCGGCCGATTGGCGGTTCCCGTCTGGCGGGCGGCGGAATGACCGCCAAAGTGTCTTAAGTCTTTTAAAAGCAAACAAAGTCCCTTTCAAGTACAAAGTACCTAGTTTGCATGAAAACTCTCTGCAAACAACCGCAGAGGAGGAGATGCGTGGAAACAAAGGAGTGTGCGTCAATTTCTCAGGCCGCTCACGGCGATGCGTCATTTAGTTTTCACGCAGGGGAAGCTGTGCGTACATTTACGGTGCTCGGTCATGGATCCTCCACGGGTTGCGGGGTTTTCAGATGCCCCGGGGACGATGCATGGATTTCCTGTGCTGGCAGGACGAAGTCACAGGAGCTGCGTCGATCCGGTGGGCATGCGTCAATTCCTCTCTGGAAGTCGGGCTGCGTTGTTCTGGCTCGGCTGTGCATCGATCCAGTGGGCCGAGCATCGAATTCCAGTTGCAACGCTGGTGCTGTGTCGATCTTCTTGTTGCCAAGTCAGGCTGTGTCTTTCTGGTTCAGCGTGCGGGGACATTTTCACTGTGGTGCCGGCTGTGCGCCGTTTCTGGCAGGCTGTGCGTCAAATTTTGCCACACAAGGAGTCCTTCTTGTAGAGATGAAGTCCTTATGGTCCTGAGACTTCAGGGAACAGGAGGTAAGCTCTATCCAAGCCCTTGGAGACCACTTCTTCACCTCAGCCAGAGAGCAGCAAGGCAGCAGGGCAACAGCAAGGCAGCAGTCCTTCACTGAAAGCAGACAGATAAGTCCTTTGGGCAGCCAGGCAGTTCTTCTTGGCAGGATGCTAGTTCTGGTTCAAGTTTCTTCTCCAGGAAGTGTCTGAGTTGGTAGGGGCAGAGGCCCTGTTTAAATACCCAAATGTGCCTTTGAAGTGGCGGAGACTTCAAAGAGTGACTTAAAAGTGCACAAGATCCCCTTTCAGTTCAATCCTGTCTGCAGTGTAAAAACGAATTTAGGAGTTTAACATTACCAGGACATGTAAACTACACAGGTACGTTCGTGGGTAGAGCAATACATGAACATCAGTTGAAAAAGGAACATGCGGGAGCAGCAGAAACTTAGAGGAGAAAGCATACAAATAAATGACCTGGTAATAGATGCGTGTCACAGTGTAGCTAAGTGGGCTCTAGCTCATTGACAGATCTCATTGGATCACCATCAATTACGACTTGATCCTCCCCCCACAACTGAGTCAACATCTCATCCCAACTAGCTGAGAGGGAATATGTGCGCAGGCCCATAGCATCATCACTCCGCATTGCAGCCCCCTCTGCCTCCACCCATACCATGAAGGAGTGCCTCCAAGCCAGTACCGATGGGGGCACAGTGTCCTTCCATCTTTTAGTAATGAGATGCTTGGCTGTCAGAAGACCCAAGTCCAGGAATCTTGTAGACGCTTTATGCTTTTTGGCTCTCGGGAAAAGACCTAAGAGGCAGGAGCTGCTATCTAACAGCAGTGGACGTGACGTAAACTTGGATAGGGATGTTGTAACTTCATGCCAATAAACGTTTAAGGAGGTACAAGACCAGAACGTGTGGAAGAAGTCCACCCCAATTATGCTGCAGCGAGGGCAAGTGAAGTCCATTAGATTAAAATACCTGTTAATGCAGGCTGATGTGAGGTAAGCTCTGTGGAGTTTGTAAAGTTGAATGAGACGGAATCTGGCATTACGTGGGACATTAGAATGGCTGGACAGTGCCCCCGACCAAGTGGCCTCAGTGAAGGGTCCCTCTAGATCACCCTCCCAAGTAGGTTGCAAGGCAGTGAGGGCCCCTGCTGTAAGTGCCTAAGTACATCAGTGAACCATCGAATGAAGTGCCTATCTTGTCCCATAACTTGTAAGTATTGCACCAATAGGTGCATGGGGGCTCGGAGGACATGTCTCCCCATCTGCACGATAGTGCCCGTAGCAACGAATTGTACAAAAGAAATTGTCCCGGTGGCAGTCCCGTCTCCAATGAGAGCTCCGTAAACTGAATCAGACCACCCTCGCTGTATAGATCACCCAAAGTGTGTATGTCAGCTGTATGCCAAGGACTCAATTCCGCAGTGGTCGTGAGACACATGCTGCGTTGTGCACCCAGCAACGCCAGTGCTGGCAGGTAGGGAACAGTGTCACTTGTGAGGCGCAGGGATCTACGGTAACACCGGTGAGCCACATTCAGCAGGAGCTCCGCAGGGGGCCATGATTTAGTGAGGGGGTGAAAGAGATGTGAAATCCGGGTTAGTGTCCAGGGTGGAGAATTAGTTGCAGTGTCAGCCAGCTGAAGGTTCTCTAGCCAACGCGCCACCCACTGACACTCGGAGGCCAGGTAATAATGTTCCATATTCGGAACCGAAAGGCCACCTCAGGAAAGGGGTAAACAGAGCTTTTTCAACGCCACCCTCCAGCTGCCATGATTCCAAATAAACTCCTGTATTCTAGGCTCCAAACCACGAAAGAAACCAGCTGGAACATAATGAGGCAAATTGTAGAAGTAGTATAGAAGGTGAGGGAGGACTACCATTTCCAAGAGGGCGACCCGACCGGCTACTGAGAGTGGTAAAGTTTGCCAGAAGGTCATCTGTGATCGGATGGAAGACACTGCTCTGAGGAGATTGCCATCATGTAGGTCCCACTCCGTGTGGAATATCTGTATGCCCAGATAGCGGAACGAACTTGGCTGCCAGGGGACATCTGTGCCAGAAATTCTTAGTTTCGGGTCTGACCGTCCGGGTCAAAAGGGAAAAGGCATGATTTCGCCCAGTTGACACGGAGGCCGGAAAATGCAGCAAAGCGGCGCAGGATGTCCGCAATATCGGGAGGGACATTGTCAATATCATGGACGTACAAAAGGAGGTCATCTCCATATAAAGATATAACATGCAGACCATCACCCAATGGGATACCCCAAGCTCCCCCGGCCCTACAGTATTCCACAGCTAGAGGCTCCATCGCCAGAGAAAACAGCAATGGGGAGAGGGGGCAGCCCTGTCTGGTACCTCTACCCACCTCAATCGGGTCAAATATATATGTGCCGATTATAACCCTACAGCGAAGCCAAGTATGTAACAGTTGGGTCAAGCGTAGGAAGTGTGTGCCCATCCCAAGGGGACACAACGACTCAAACAGGTAGGACCATTCCAAGGAATCAAAGGCCTTCTCCAGATCAAGGACCAGACATCCTGCATGAGGACAATCCGGCGTTGAATATTGCATAACTCAAAAGAGGCATTGGATATTACTTGAGGTGTCCCGTGCAGGTATCAAACCATTTTGGTCTGAGTGCACCAGTTGTGGGACCAAGGGCGCCAAACGAGTTGCTCGAATTTTATAGTCCGTATTAAGCATCGCTAACGGCCTATAGGAGCCCAGCTCAGATGGATCTTTGCCCTGTTTAGGGAGCAACACCAACAGTGCCTCGCACTGCAAAGCCGGCAAGATCGCCCGCTGCAGCGCCCGCTCATAAAGAGAGAGAAGACGGGGCGCGAGCGTCTCAGAGAAAGACTTGTAAAACTCAGACGGGAGTCTGTCTGGGCTGGGCACTTTGGCGGTTGATAGAGCTCGTATTCCCTCACACACCCCTTCCAATGTCAGGGGCACCTCCAGTTCTGCCCCCTGATCATCCGACAATCATGGTAGGGTGAGTGCTGAAGAAAAATCAGCTCTCATTTCTAGGTCATCTACCACCGCAGACCGATAAAGTGACCAATAGTACCCAGTGAATTCAGAGTGTGAAGCATGACCCCTGTTATCGAACAGATCGCCATAATGGAGCTTCAACCGTGGTCTTGACGGATAAGCCAGGCTAGCAATTTGCCCGACTGGTCTGCCAGAGCATGTGTGCGAGCCGAGTGAGCTGCGTAATTTAAGCAGCGCAGTCTCGCTAATAAGGAGATGCGTTCTGCTCTGGCCTCAGCTAATTGTTGCGAGTCCGGTGCAGAATGAGATTGTCTGCATTCATATCCCATCAGGGCCCACTCCACTCTAGTCAAGTCACTCTCAATAGACTTCTGCAAGTTCCACTGTGTGCCCATGCAGTGGCCCCTGATAAATGTTTTAAATGCCTCCCATTCAACTAATTCAGAGGACTGTGCCCATATTGTGATTAAAGTATTCGGGGATTGCCTTGTCCAGCGAGGTCCGAAATGGTGCATCCTCCAGAAGTTCTGGATGGAAGTGGGGATGTTGGGGCGGAGTGAGTCCCATCCCAGATGCAGTAGTTATGGATTATGATCAAAGTGGGTACGGCCCAGATAGTCAGACCATTGTACCGCAGAATATAAATTAGTAGTGCACACCAAACTGTCAAGTCGGACATGCAAGCAATGCGGTGCAGAGTAGAACGAGTATATCCTGGTAGTGGGATGACGTTGATGTCACACATCCACCATCCGCCAGTGGCGAAGCCAGTTGCGCAATGCCAGTGCAGCCATAACTGTAGGAGCAGTGGGCAATGGCGGGAAGGAGAGATCCAGTGAGGGGTCCAGAACACAATTAAAGTCGCCCACCAACAACCAGGGATGGTCACTCCAGCGTGCCAGGAGGGGAGAGAGTGCGTGGAAGAAAGAGGATTGGTCTGTATTCGGGGCATATATAGACCCCAACAGGACTGCACAGCCAGCAAGGCATCCGCGCAAGAGTACGTAACGCCCCTGTTCATCTACAATATGATTGTCAACTACAAATGGGGTGGCCGGTCTAACCCAGATAAGTTCCCCCCTGGCAGAAGAGGAGAAACCTGTCGCATAGAGCTGCCCATGCCAGCGCCGCTGTAATCTAGCCACTTCAGGTTGCGCCAGATGAGTCTCCTACAGGAACGCTATGTGTATTGAATGCCTTTTGAGATATGAATAGATGGAATATCTGCGTGTTGGCGTATGTATGCCACGCATATTCCATGTAAGAAATTTAAATGGGTTCATGGTGGATCAGTAAGTGAACAGAATGACGGTGGCCCAACCCCAGGGATAAGGAGATACAACTGTACGGCAGCGGGGTCCCAAGGAGGGAGCAGACAGGGCGGACATAGGCTCCATACAGAACATGTCAAAAACAGCTGGGGACCAACAACAGGTCCAATAATAACATGAGTCTTCCAAAAAAAAGTAATACGCTTATAGAGTGCAAACAAATCTGGGGTAAAGAAAAGGGGGAACCCCTCTAGTGGGAATATGAGGTAGACCAGGCACTGGAGAAGTGGTAGCATTCAGGTCGGGACCCCTAACCCAGCATGAAAGCGGGGAAGCAGCTACAGCAGAGTGCAGCGTGCAGTGTAGAGGACATAGAGAGGTGCAACGCCCAGTGGCCTTTGGGCTGTCATACAGCTTATCTGCGACAGGCATCTGAACAGCATGGCCAACATTTGACCCAGTCACAAACTGCTCTACAGTGAAGTGCATATTCAGTGGGTGAGTTCAAAGTAGTTCATCGGCTGTCTGAGGCGTCACCTCAGGGCGGCAGGATGATCCAAGTTCAGAGGATGTCTCAAGGGAGGAGCCCATATCTCCAATAGAGTCAGTGTGGTCTTCTTCACCATCCGAAGTTACTGAGAGGACACTAATGGCTGCTGCGGTTTGCAATGCACAACGACGTTCCTGCATAATTTGTTCCATGTAGGGGCGTGTCGCACCTCCCCCAATGCAGCTACTCACCTTTTGCAATTCCGACATTTACGGGGATGTAGGTCCTGAGTCACCAGCTCTGCCATGACGGAATCACGTCAATTGACCAGTTCCGAAGATTCCAGCCAGTCCCATGTCGCCTCTGGCGTGTTAAAGAAGTGCGTTTTATTATCTGCCACCACACGCAGTCTGGCCGGAAATAGTAGAGAGTATGATAAGTTGAGGGAGCGGGGTTTGCGCTTAACTACCAGGAAAGATGCCCGCTCTTTTTGTACGGCCATGGTGTAATCCGGGAATATCATAACCGGGGCATTGTGCACTGTAATTGGAGGTAATGTTCGTACCAACCGTAATATGATATCTCTATCTGCATAATGTAAGAGCTGGAGGAGGAATGGACGTGGACCAGCGTCAGGCGGCCGGGCCCCTAGTAGGGACTTTGTGGGCCCGTTCAACCGAGAAAAAGGGCATCAGCGAGCCCTCCGGCAGCAGCCCTCAAAGCCAGGACTCAGCAAAAGCAGCCACATCCGGGGCCTCAGCGCCCTCCGGTAGGCCCACTGTTCTGAGGTTATTCCGCCTAGTGTGACCGTCTGCATCCTCTACTCGGTGCTCCAGTGTCTCTATCCGTTCCAGTGCATTTTGTAATGAGGCCTCCAGTTGGTCCGAATTAGGCGTTAGGTCCTGAAGCTGTTCCTCTAGTGTGTAGATTCTATCTGCTAATTTGCGATGATCTGCGTGTAGGAGGGTGAGATCACTGGCCACCTTGTCAATTTCACCCTTCAACGAGGTCCGAGCTTGTTCCAGAGAGGTGCCCATGCGCTCTACAGCTTCCAGCACTGCGTCCAATTTATTGCCATCCAGGGACATAGGCTCTGATCGCGGCACCTGCAGTTTGGCACCAGTCCCAGAGCGGAGGCGACCTGCACCCGCCATCTTGTTGCCCAGAAGTAGGCTATGTGATATGGCACCGGATTCAGATGTGAGTGCTCATGTATTACCCTCCATATAGGAGGCCCGCTTATGTGTGTGATTTTTCAGTCCAGGCACAGCAGCTCAAGCAGCCGCCCTCCCTGTCCTGTTCAGTTGCACAGGATCACCACCAGTCCACCGACACTGCAGGCCCGCTGCACATTTGACCAGCAATACCAGCCAGTAAGCTAAAAATACACTGGATGCAGAAGCTGGACAGTCAGTGCAGCGTTCATATGCCTCAGCTGAAAATTCTAGGGCCCCAAGCAGGCACCAACCTGGCTGCTTCTCCCCCCTGGCGCCGAAGGGGTAATAAGGTGCATCTCCGCAGGCCCATTCCGGCCAATAGGTCCAAGTGTCTCCTCACTCTCTACCCTCCATTTTGCTGCAGTCTCCTAGGTTGCCTCGTCACCCAGGGCATCCAAGTTTGACAGGCTCCACACGCCCAGTCACCGCCGGCCAGTAATCTCTCACTCAACTTGTGCCGACGGGCGGGCCGCCGCCTACCTTATGTTCAGGCAGACTCGGCATCTCCACGTGCAGCCCAGTCCATCGGGTGGCACCGAATCAGGTGCCTCCCACTGCCTCGCCAAAGCCACCACAACCTCCTTGTCCGAGGGAACCTCCACGAAGGGCCTTTCGCCTCCGGACCGGCCCGCCCGGCATCTGCAGATTAGGCCGCCACCCCTAGGCCTCGCGTAGGGAGTTCACCCCACTGACCAAGTGGGTCCAGCACACCCCCAATCTGCCCCCTCAGCTCTAGGGGGATCGGCGGTCGGGTGAGCGCTACTGCATACTCTGGTCCGCCCCCCAATCCTAATAAAATTGAGGGTAAGTGGGGTGTCACCACAGAGCGCTGTTAACTGGCCCCCCCATCTTAGCTGGCAAGGCACCCCCCAGACACTGAGATCTATATAAGGTTTTTGTGGTGCAAGAGTTGATATTGGCCCTCATTACAACCCTGGCGGTCTTTGACCGCCAGTGCTGTTTCGTTGGAAGCACAGCCAACAGGCTTGCAGTGCTTCCCTGGGAATTACGACCGCGGCGGAGGTGCTGCGGTCGCACCTCCGGGACCGGCGGTTTTCCACCACTTTTATCCCTGTGGTATAAATCCCCCAGGGCAGCGCTGCTTGCAGCGCTGCCCAGGGGATTACGAGTCCCCCTCCCGCCAGCCTTTTCATGGTGGTTTGAACTGCCATGAAAAGGCTGGCAGAAAGGGGAATCGCAGGGCCCCCGGGGCCACTGCACTGCCATGCCACTGGCATGGGCAGTGCAGGGGCCTCCTGCCACGGCCCCATGCAGCTTTTCACTGTCTGCAAAGCGCGACCTAAAGCCGCAACACCACCAGCTCCATTTGGAGCCAGCTCCTGTGTTGCAGCCGAGATCCCCACTGGGCCGGCGGGCAGAAACCTGGTTTCTGCCTGCCGGCTCAGCGGGGATCTCCAAATAGACCCAGCGGGAATGTGGCCGCATTGGCGGCCGCCCGGCGGTTTCAACTTGGCGGCGGCGGTTGCCGCCCGCCAAGGTTGAAATGAGGGCCATTGTGTTTGGATGTTGAAGGATGTGGAGGAAGTAAGGTAGTTGCTGAAAAAAAGAAAAGTGGGCAGCCTCTTGGGTCCTAGGCTGACCTGACCAGGCCCAAACAGGCAACTGCCCTTGTCCTCTCTGCCCCTAGTCTCGACGCCCGTGCTGAGACGGCCTGAGCCCTAGGCTTAAATGGCCTTATTGGCCAATGGAACCCTAGCCGTAACCAATCAGAATCATGACCCTAAACCCAGGCACCATTAGGAGACCTGGCCCTATTAAACAATCACAAACCTAGCCCTGACAGCCACTCACAATAGGAACCCTGGAAATTTGGGACCAATAAGAACCCTGGCCCTAGAACCAATCAGAACACAAACCCTATCCCTTAAGCCAATAAAATACCATCCCCAGCAATCAAACACAACAACACATGCAACAGCCAATAAAAACTTAAATAAGGGCCAAGTTACCTTAACCCCAAGCCCCTGTGGAAGGGAAGAGCGCCTCTATTTAGAATCTCCTTGGTTACAGACAGGTAGAATCCACACTTCCAATGTAGCAGAGTCTACTTTCCAGGTGAGGGACAGATTACAAAGTACTGAAATAATTCTTGTTGCACACTCAAATATATGTTTTTTCTTTTAAAAAACAAGTAGTGCATACATTTTCCAAACACAGTTTACATCACGGAGCAGATTATGCAGTCTCCTAAACACACTATAGGTAGTCACTGAAGTATAAGGAAAGAAAGGGGTCCAAATGTGGTATGAAAAAGTGTAAAAAACGTTCGGTACATCCTCAGAAGGTAGGGAACTTCCTCATGGCGTGGCCTTCATTATAAATTTGAGCTGTGAAACCTAGAAGTGTCAATTGATTTTTGCTAATAAGCCTCAACCGGCTTTGGTATCAGACTCACATGGGCCCGCCCTACCAATCTTTCAGAAGCAGATTAGGGAGACAGTCATACAAGCAACAAAACACACATTTTGTTATTTGTCATGCAAATTGTGCTTAAGTAAAAGTATGGATCAAGAAAATTATACACAAACCAATATTTGCATTTCAGTGATTTTATCTATGAAGTGATACAAGTCCTTCCCAGTACATCAAAAGCAAACACGCAGAGGTCAAAATAATGCCATTGACAGCTGACACGCAAAAGTTTCAGGTCTGCAAAAGTTCTAGAAATTCCACATTAAATTAGGCACAATATAGTTGGTCTAAAGAGGTCAAACCACTCAACCTTGCATAAACCTTCAATAAATATATTAGCATGTCTGTGCTAGTAGGCAAGAACAAGTCGAGCCCTGATAGAACAAGACATGCCTGGCTGAGGGAATCTACGTGCTGTGCACACTGATTGCTACAGAAACCCACAAGTCCTCGGTTGCTTTAATATACGGACCTCAGAAAGGAGCAGAGATGGTCTTGTCAATCAGTGTCTAGGCTGGCTTCAAGAGCAGACACTGAGCTGCTAGGTGTAGGGGTCAGTCGGGCCGCAAAAAATCCTGCAAAGTACATCTTTGGGGCTAAGTGACCCACGCAGTTATTTTATTATCACAGTGACAGCAAACATTCTCAGCAGAAATGTAAGCACACACTCTACGATACAGAGACGGCTATTATTTGACTATTCTGTGCCACATTGTCGTGCTCCATCGAGGGACAGCCAAAGCATGACTCACTATCTACGATGGAAGGAAAGCAACACAGGCCATGTGGTTGTTTATTTAGATCTATGGACAACTGAACTTGTGACCTGGAATAGCTGTGGGAAGATGGCTTGACAAGACGGCAGGCCTGGGGAAAGTTGAGTATCAGACACCGTATTATTGGGCTCCCGCCTCTCAGCCAAAAAAGGCCAAAGCACCGGACCCTCGCATGCTGCACAGACATGTATTCATATGGGAGAGTCCATTCTGTGGAAATATACAGATATTTCTTTAAGATACAGATAGGCGAAAATAACCAAAGTATGGACTTACATATATACCCGAAAACCTTCCCAGGACTCACCGAGGTACAGCATAGAGTAGCCCGAAGAGGGAGTACATGGGACGAAGACATTCTTCAGTTTGATTTTCGTGTTCACATTTGCCCTTTGTACACAGCAGCACCGGGATAAAAAAAGTTGAGTATTGGAAACCGTGTATTATTCTTGCTGTTTTGGGGTCTGCAGAACATCCGTTGGAAATGTTTTTCTCGTTGCCCACAATGATTCGTGAAACGCAAATATAATGGTGTTTTCTACGGCAGATGTTGTTGCCTGCTGAGTCCGATCTTTGGCCTCTTTAGGTGTGCGACACATGGTAATATCGAGCACATGTTTGCATGTTTTTTTTCCTACATTTTGGATTTGTGCTTGAAGAGGTCAGTGAGGGTTGCGCCTGTCCCTGTGTGTACTCTCTGCAATGGCCGTTTCTCTCATCTCTTCAGTGTGGTGCGCTGAAGTTCCTTTTTTCAATGTTAGTTCTTGTGATTGAACATTTTAAAGGGACTCTTTTAAGGGTCTACATTGTGAAGATTTCTCCAATTAAAGTATGTCACGGCTCACTGAATTAGGAGGGGATAAAAGTGGCTAACTATTGAGTTGCTACTGATGGCATACATGACAAAGTACAGAGAATGTAGTGCAGGGAAATGAAGCTGGCTAGATGCAAGCACTTCCTTCTGGCTAGGAGGCACAATAAGAGATTCTTTTGGGTCTGTTCGGGAATCTAGCTGAGTTGTTTATATTTATCAGTGTTCTAGGGTTTGGGATTGCGGTTAGATAGATGTAAATTTTTCAAACAAGGTCCCATCGTTCGGGTAGTGACCTACTGGAGTGCATATTTGTAGCATTCTCATAAGCTGAAATCTTTCGGTGTCCACTTGCGCTCTCGTTCTGACACATAAGTACTCCATTCTCCTGATCCAAAGTATTCTACCCTATCCCGGGCTGATTGTAAACCTTATTTGTTATGATCAAGGATAGTTGGTAGACATCCTTTTGCAGATTATCTTGGTTGCCATTACCAGGCAGAGGTAACATTTAAATAGCTGACCAATTAAAAGAAAATCAACTGGCCATGCAGAGGTTAGGGAGAGAGTAAAACCATGGTTAGCTGTTTCCCAAAGTTGAGAGCTTCTGAAACAAGCTGTGCGTAAATAGCCACAAAGCGGGGGACTGATGTACAAAAAATGACAAATGACAATTTCTGAACCGCAAAATAATATGTAGTAAGCAGAGCCGGATTGGTACCAAAAATAGACCAGTCAGCACAACAAAAGTGACTCCGACTAGCGAACCAGGTAGCTACAAATGTGACCCACGTTTTCAAATCAGGCCAGTTTTGATCTTGTAAAGAAAAGATGTATGGGTATTTTGCAAGGTAGGGAAGACTGCATGCATTTGTGTTTTGCTGCCAACAATTTTCGTGGTGATATCAGGAAAGTCAACAGCACAAACTCACTTGGTCATAAAACAGGCCCATAAACACTAAAACAACGAAAAAAATGTCCCAGGCACTAATCTGTCAGACCAGCCGATCAAGCACTTCCTGATTGCCCCACAGTTCAGTCCAACCCTTGTAGTGCCAATGTAAAAAGCAAATATTTATTTCTTAATGTCCGTAATATCTTAACACTAATTACCAATTTGCAATTCTGCATGCTATGCAATTTGTGAATTGGAAGTCAACTGATAGCATCATGGACTGCAGGGAGAGGAGCACATCTTAGAAGAAGACCATTACAACTGTGAAAGGCAGCAGAACATCCAGCCATACCAGGAGCCACAGGAGGCGGAGGTTGGGAGAAAAAGAAAACAAAAATATAGGCCCAAGTTAATGGGGAATAGGTGTAGGGCAGCACCACAAGCCTTCTTGCTGAACTGCCCTAACCCAACGTGAAAGCTCAGGAATGCATTGTATTTATGAAGTATAGTGCATTCTAGTCTTCCCCCCCTGCACTGGGGCACAATTGGCTGCCTAGTGCCAATGCAGGCACCCTTGCACCATTTTTCAAGGGTTTCTGCATTGCAGGCAGGATTGTTTTTGCATAGGAAGGGACACCTTCCTGCAAAAAAACAGTCCTAAGAGGGGGTTTCCTCTTTCTTCTGCAGCACTCGTAAAAGAGGAAAAAACAAGGAGAAATGACATTATTTCTCCTCATTATGCCTGCTCTGTTGAGGTGCAAGGTTTTGGAGCTACCCCAGGTTTACATGATTAAGTAAATCTGGGTGTTAGACTTTTCATCCTTGGCGTGGTCTCCCTAAACTTTTTGCCTCTGTTCCCCAGGTTCTTGATGTGTGCTGGACTCTGATTTTGCTGTTTTTGTTACTCTGGGCACTTTACCACTGATAACCAGTGCTAAAGTGCAAGTGCTCCTTTACAAAATGTGTATGTGATTGGTTTATCCATGATTGGCATATTTGATTTACTAGTAAGTCCCCAGTAAAGTGCACTAGAGGTGCCAGGACCTGCAAATCAAATGCTATTAGTGGGCCTGCAGCACTGGTTGTGCCACCCACATAAGTAGCTCTGTAATCGTGACTCAGACCTGCCATTGCAGTGACAGTGTGTGCAGTTTTACCTGTAAATTCGACTTGGCAAGTGTACCCATTTGCCAGGCCTAAATCTTCCCTTCTCTTACATGTCAGACACCCCTAAGGTAGGCCCTAGGTAGCCCCAAGGGCAGGGTGCAGTGTATGGTTAAGGTAGGACATATAGGCGGTCATTACAACATTGGCAGTAAAAGCCACTTACCGCAGTGCAGAAGACCGCCAACACACCGCCGCGGCCACAGAATTCCGCCACAGCTATTATGACCCACATGTCGGAATCCGCTAAAATTCAGACACCCACACAAGTCCGCCACACCAAAGGTCAGTGATAAACTGGCGAAAACAAAACCTCCACCGTCACGGCAACAGAAATACGCCCACACTATCACGACACATGAATCCATGCGGTGATTTTTCAACCACGGTATTCCATTGGCGGTACACACGGCTGCGCTCAAAATACACACACTCTTACAAAACACAGCCACATTGGACTATTCCAAATGCACACACCTGATACACGTACACACACCACTCCCACACACCCATTACAATAAAAAACACACACCCACATCACCCACAAACCCCCACGACAAAAAATTCCGAAAGAAGGCCAGAGAGAGAGCACCAGCAAGAACAACAGCATCCACAGGCACACAACACCATCACCCACAGAACTTCCACGCACCTCACACAACACACCACTACATATCAGCACACTTATCACCACACACTCCACCCCACACATCACTGACACCACCCCATGGCACGGCAAAGACACCCCAGGTTTTCGGAGGAGGAGCTCAGGGTCATGGTGGAGGAAATCGTCCGGGTAGAGCCACAGCTATTCGGAGCACAGGTGCAGCACACCTCAATTGCAAGGAAGATGGAGCTATGGCGAAGAGGAGTGGACAGGGTCAACGCAGTGGGACAGCACCCAAGAAACCGGGAGGACATCATGAAGAGGTGGAACGACCTACGGGGGATGGTGCGTTCCGTGGTCTCAAGACACCACCTGGCGGTTCAGAGGACTAGCGGCAGACCCCCACCTCCTCACCTACAACTAACAACATGGGAGGAGCAGGTCTTGGCGATTCTGCATCCTAAGGGCCTCGCAGGAGTAGGTGGAGGAATGAACTCTGGTAAGACAAATCTTAATTATTACATCCCCCACCCTACCTGCATGCCATCACATACCCCCACTCTCACCCCCAGCACCCCAACTCCTCACATATGTACCCAACATCACAAACCACCAATCCCAACACCAAGCCCTGCATGCAACAACAAAGCATGGACACCCATCACTAAAGCATGCCCACTGCACATACCCATACAACCCCCTAAACCAACCTCACACAAGGTCCAACACAGGAATGCAAGCACTGGGGTACATGGTCACCCACCCATTGCACACCATGACACACACAGATGTAATGACCATCCTTTTATACCCCTGCAGGACCCCTACCCAACGTCACCGGACAGGAGGGTCCACACATGTCCACACCACCAACAGAAGAGGCCCACACTGATGACAGCACCTCTGTCCAACTGGATCTAGATGACCAGCCTGGCCCATCGGGGACCTCCGGACAGACGGTTCACCTCACCCAGTCACAGGCCACCACAGACCTTCCCCACTCTGGAAACACCAGCACAGCACCCACCCAGCGGGCCCATACCTCCGCCCCCAGGACACATCAATCAGCAGTGTGTCCACCACTACAGGGAACCCGGGATAACCCACCACCCCAACAACAACAGGGACCTGGAGGCAGTGGTAGTGGGCACATGGTAGAGGGGACGGAGTCCCAGGAACACAGGGGAACTAGGAGGGCTGCTGTGAGACAGGGGGCGGACAGGCCAAGGGAAGCCACTCTCCACGAGGCCCTCTCCTCCATCATGGGAGCATACCACCACTCCCAGGAGACGATGGCAACGGTACTGGCCAAGTTTCAGGAGACTCAGCGTCTGCAGGAGGAACAGTATATGGGTTTCAGGGAGGAACGCAGAACCATCAGCTCCACCCTGGGCACCATCGTAGGGGTGCTGAAGGAAGTACTCAATACCAGGAGGGACATTGTGGCACTACAAGGGGCCCCTGAAACTAGCATGGACGATGAACTGCCCACCACCTCCGCCGGCGCTAGTGGACAGGATGCCTGCCACAGGACCACCACAACAGCACCCCACCCCCTGCAGAGGGAGAACCACCCCGCAAACGGTCCCTGAGATCCAGGACAAAGACAGAGCACGATGCCAAGACCCCCGCCAAGAAATTAGACCACCCTGATTGTCATCCTACTGTCCCACTTTGTCACCCTGTCCATACTTTAACTGCCCCAGCTCCACTTCCTATACCCATTTGGGCAATGCACCTGTGAGACTAATAGACTGGACTCTGCCATGGACATTCCTCTGCCATCAACCCTCACCATTTCACTACCCCCTCCAATATTGAGCACTTAAATAAACACACTTAAAGCACAAAACAATCTGGAGTCTGTCTGTGATTTCGAAATAGTGTATTAGCAATTACAGTGACAAAATGATCTTTCAATTGTAATGTCAACATACCTATGTCACACAGCTCTAGGCCATGAGGAATCTAAGCAGATGTCACACAGTGGGACCCACATCTGTGAAATCGTAAGGGAAAGTGACAACTCAGTGACCATACACTGGGTGAAAACGACACACAGTAGAGAGGTGGTAGTGTTAAAGTACATGTAGTAGGCAGGCCTGTACTCATACCTGTGTCTCACTGGAAATATTGCTGGATCACTGAGTCCCTGTTGTTCATGTCTTCTTCCTCTGCTTCCTCCTCTTCACTGCCCACAGGCTCCACAGCTGCAACAACACCGCCATGTGGACCATCCTCCTGCAGAAAAGGCACCTGTCGTCGCAAAGCCAAGTTATGAAGCATACAGCAGGCCATGATAATCTGGCACACCTTCTTTGGTGAGTGGAATAGGGATCCACCTGTCATATGGAGGCACTTGAACCTGGCCTTCAGGAGGCCGAAGGTCCGCTCGATCACCCTCCTAGTTCGCCCATGGGCCTCATTGTAGCGTTCCTCTGCCCTTGTCCTGGGATTCCTCACTGGGGTCAGTAGCCATGACGGGTTGGGGTAACCAAAGTCACCTGCAAATGGTGAGGGACAACTGTTAGACACGCACTAACATGGAGGGATATCCCCAGACCCAGACAACCATTCCCACTGACTTGCCTCCAGGTGCTCACCTAATAGCCACACACGATGCCTCTGTATTGGCCCATCACATAAGGGATGCTGCTATTCCGGAGGATGTAGGCATCATGCACTGAGCCAGGGAACATGGCATTCACATGGGAGATGTACTGGTCTGCCAAACATACCATTTGTACATTCATAGAATGATAACTCTTCCGGTTTCTGTACCCCTGTTCACTCCTGTGGGGGGGGACCAAAGCCACATGTGTCCCATCAATGGCATTTATGATTTTGGTGATATGTCGCAGGGCAGAGAAATCACCTTTCACTGTAGGCAAATCCTCCACCTGAGGGAAAACGATGTAGTGCCGCATGTGTTTCAGAAGGGCAGACAACACTCTGGACAATACGTTGGAAAACATAGGCTGGGACATCGCTGATGCCATGGCCACTGTTGTTTGAAAAGACCCACTTGCAAGGAAATGGAGCACTGACAGCACCTGCACTTGAGGGGGGATTCCTGTGGGATGGCGGATTGCTGACATCAGGTCTGGCTCCAACTGGGTACACAGTTCCTGGATTGTGGCACGGTCAAGTCTGTATGTGATAATCAAATGTCGCTCCTCCATTATCGACAGGTCCACCAACGGTCGGTACACCGGAGGATGCTGCCATCTCCTCATATGTCCCAGCGGACGGTGCCTATGAAGGACAACAGCGAACACATAGTCAAACAACTCAGAGGTACGTACCCACAGTTTACCCAGAACACCAAACATACACAAAATGTGGCCTGTATGTGTGTTGAGTCTAGGCCTAGGTATGTGTGACACAGTTGTAAATTAAGCCATGTGGGCCCCTGAAATGGTGGCTGCCTGACCTCTAAAGTAGGACAATGGGATGTGAGGTAACTGCACTGGCGTTGTACACCATCGCGGTAGGCGGTCGAAGACCGCAGCGAAATTCTGCATTGGTTAACATTAGACCCTATGGGTCCCAGGAGCCAATGACGATGTACGCCGGCGGTGACGATACGCACCGCAGCGGACGTGACAGCCATTTTCTATCTGTTCAATCACTCGATACCTGATCTTCGACAGGAGAGGACCTACACTGCAAGTGCTGCTGTGACCTCGGTCTGGAAGAGACAATGGCTCGAGTGTCTAGGGAAAGGGCCCCTGCCTTCACATCGGAGGAGTTGGAGAAGCTCGTGGATGGGGTCCTCACTCAGTACACGCTACTCTACGGTCCTCCAGACAAACAGATAAGTACACAGGGAGCATGTTGTATGGGCTATGCCTGTGTGGAGAGGGCTGGATGTAAGAAGAAAGGGGGGAGAGTGCTGCGTGCATGAAAGACGGTGAATGCATGTGCCACATGGCAAGGGTAGGGATGGGGGCCAATCACTTTGACGGTGCAGTTGGTAATAACTTCTCTTTTTCCCCTGTACATTTCATGTAGGTCAGCGTCCACCAGAAAAAAGATATTTGGCGTGCCATCGCCAAGGACGTCCGACTCTGGGGGTCTACAACAGACGGAGGACCCACTGCCGGAAAAGATGGGAGGACATTCGCCGCTGGAGCAAGAAGACGGCGGAGGCTCAGCTGGGGATGGCCTCCCATTGTGGGAGGGGTGCCCATCGCACCATGACCCCCTGATGTTCAGGATCCTGACAGTGGCCTACCCGGAGTTGGATGGGCGTTTGAGGGCATCACAGCAGACTTTGCGCGCAGTGGAGGTGTCTGGGTGGGGGAGGTGGGCTGTGGGTTTCCCTAGGCCAGGGCGAGTTCCGCAGGCAAGGCCCCTCTGTAAGGCAGGCCATGTGGCACCCAAACCACCTCTGAAGTGTGCCATGTACACCTAGTCATGCACCTGTGTCATCTATGTGTGCAGATGTCGTCCATAGCCTTGTAGGCCATTTCCCAGGAATTGAACAGTTGAGCCAAAGAGCGAGGCATAGTGCAGGGGGCTTCTGTGTCTGTTGTGTCCACCAACGGTAGCGGTAATGCATGCACTCAACAAGTCTTTCTTCTGTCTTCCCCCCCTTTTTGTGGTCTCCCTGTTCTTGTGTGCATTAGCATCGTCAGGCGGAGGAGCAGTGGCAGTGGAGCACGAGGGAGCTGCATCCCACATGGCCCTGGAGGGCGACACTACAGAGTCTGAATTTACCAGTGGGACGGAGGGCGAGGGGAGCTCCACGGCAGGGACAGGAGCTGATACCAGCGACACGGACTCATCCTCTGATGGGAGCTCCCTTGTGGTGGCGGCAACATCTTGCCCCCCGCATCTACAGGTAGAGCCGCCACCCCCCCTACCAGCACCGCCCTCCCAGCAGCCCATCAGCCTTTGCCCCGTGCCCGCTCACCCAGGAGGGTGGGCATCACCTTCGCCCCAGGCACCTCAGGCCCTGACCCAGTCACCCCTGCTGCCCTCAGATAGGAGGCCATTGACCTCCTCAGGTCCCTCACTGTTGGGCAGTCTACCATTTTGAATGCCATCCAGGGTGTAGAGAGGCAGTTGCAACAGACGAATGCATTCCTGGAGGGCATTCATTTTGGTCAGGCGGCCCTTCAGCAAGCTTTTCAGACTCTGGCCTCAGCACTGATGGCAGCCATTGTCCCCGTCTCTAGCCTCCCCCTTCAACTTCCTCCACCCCGACCCAATCCCGTGTACCTCAGCCTATCCCAAGCACACCTACAGACCAACATGCACACACCTCAACACCCAAGGGAAGCTCAGGCAAACATAAGCACCACACATCCCACAGGCACTCACGCAAGCATCACACACATGCAGACATATTAACATCCACTGCCTCCACTGTGTCCCCCTCCTCCTCATCTCCCTCCTCCCTCCCAGTCTCGTCTACACTCACACCTGCATGCACTACCTCTACAGCCACTACGTCCCTCTCCAGCACACCCACCCCCACACCCCGCTCACGTGCAGTCACCACCCCCACTACCATTCACACATACCCTGTGTCCTCTCCCAGTGTGTCTGTGACGCCCCATCCCAAGATACACAAACGCAGGCACACACCCACCCAACAGTCATCCACCTCACGACAGCCTCCAGCGCATGCACCTTCACCCAAAGTCACCAAACGTACACCTCCTACAACCACCACCTCTTCCTCCACTCCCAAACCCCCTCCAGCTACCCGTACCAGTGTGTCCAAAAAAACTTTTCCTGTCCAACCTTGACCTCTTTCCCACACCTCCCCCACCCCGTCCGTCTCATGGGTCCCAAACTAGCACCTCAGCTACAACATCTCCGGGACCAGTGGTGCCTGTAGTCACCGGAATCTGGGGTGCACAGGCCACCAGGGCAGCCAGTGTGGCTCAGAGCCACAGCACAGACAGTCCCCCACCTGTGAAGCATCAGAAGTTGGCCAGTGACCGGTGGGAGAGGGGGAAGACTCCAGCCACCAAAGCTGCTCCCAGGGGTCCCGTTGGGAGTGTGGAGTCAGCTGTGACACCTTCGAAGGGGGGAAGGGCCACAAGAAATCCGGCAAGTCTGGGAAGAGCAGCACGGCGGAGAAGACCGCTATCATCCCCGATGCCCAGGAGGCCACCGCCAGCATCAGCCCAGCTGCCCAGGAGGCCACCGCCAGCATCAGCCCAGCTGCCCAGGAGGCCACCGCCAGCACCAGCCCCGCTGGGCCATGAAGGACCGCCAGCACCAGCCCTGCTGGGCCATGAAGGACCACCAGCAAAAGCCCCGCTGGGCCATGAAGGACCACCGGCAAAAGCCCTGCTGGGCCATGAAGGACCGCCAGCAAAAGCCCCGCTGGGCCATGAAGGACCGCCAGCAGCTGAGACCCTGCCCAGGGCACCGCCATCTCAAGCACCGCTGAACAGGGCACCGCCATCTCAAGCACCGCTGAACAGGGCACCGCCATCTCAAGTACCGCTGAACAGGGCACCGCCATCTCAAGCACCGCTGAACAGGGCACTGCCATCTCAAGCACCGCTGCACAGGGCACCCCCATCTCAAGCACTGCTCAACAGGGCACCGCCATCTCAAGCACTGCTGAACATGGCACCGCCATCTCAAGCACCGCTAGCCCATGAGCGGCAGGGACACTGACGCAACTGAGTCCGTCACGGGGTGAATGATGCACTCTGGGCACCATGCCCCCTCCAGAACCAGTGGAGACTGTCATCCACTACCTCTGTCCTTAGCAGGATGAAGCACTCTGGGCACCATGCCCCCTCCAGAACCAGTGGAGACTGTCTTCCACTTGTGAGACTGTGGCTTTGCACTCCCTAGGATGGAACAGTGGGCAACCCACCCACTGTAGAGACTTGTGAGACTGTGGCTTTGCACTCCCCAGGATATGGCAGTGGGCAACCCACCCACTGTAGAGATTTGTGAGACTGTGCCGTTGCACTCCCCAGGATGGAACAGTGGGCAACCCACCCACTGTATAGACTTGTGAGACTGTGGCTTTGCACTCCCCAGGATTGAACAGTGGGCATGTGGCCCCCTTGTGGATTTGGTGTTGTGCACTCAAGAGGCTGAGGTGCCCCCCCTTTCCCTCCCCCTGATGTGCCTGTTTAGTTGCTCTCTGATGCCCCTGCAGTGTTCACTCAGTCATGGTCTGGGATCTTGTGTGGGCCTCGCCCATACCGTGTGGTCCCAGTGTTCAACTGACTTTCTTAGTGCACTACCTGGACTACTATGCTTGGTATATATTTTATCAATGGTGTATATACATATTTCTGCCTACTTGCTTTTAATATATTACAATGGTTACACTCATTTTCTATTGTCTTTGCATTCTTCCGGGGGGGTTGGGCGGTGAAACTGTGATGTATTGATATGCATTAGTGTGTGTGTTGTAGTGGGTGAGGGTGGGGGTGTTGCGTGTGTGTGTGTGCCTCTTTTTTGCCTCCCCCTCCCCTGTGTCGTAGGTGCAGTACTCACCGTGGTCTTCGCTGCCGGCGTTGGTGCTCCTGGTAGAGGAGCAGGAAGACTATTGCAGGTGGAATTTGGAGTTCTGGGTCCATGGCGTCCTCGTGGGGTGTGTAGAGGTGAGCGTTTTCCCTTCGGGATTCCTGTTTCCGCCGTGTTTTTATCCGCTGTGAATCCGCCCCGGAAAAGGTGGCGGATTGGCCTGTCATAATAGTGTGGGTGGTACATTGTCTCCCGCTTGTCTGTTGGTGGTGACCGCCGCGCTGTTTGTTTGTACCGCTGTGGCGGTCGTAGTGTTAAAGTGGCTGTCTTTGTTGGCGGTTTCCGCCACGGTCGTAATTGCAATTTATTTACCACCGGCCTGTTGGCGGTCTTACCGCCGCTTTAACACCGACCGTCAGGGTTGTAATGACCACCATAATAATGTGTTTTATATGTCCTGACAGTAAAATATTGCTAAATTTGTTTTTCACTGTTGCAAGGCCTGTCCCTCTCATAGGTTAACATGGGGGCTACCTTTAAATCTGATTAAAGTGTAGATTCCCTTTGGGAGCGGATGGACATGTGGAGTTAGGGGTCTCTGAGCTCACAATTTAAAAATACATCTTTTAGTAAAGTTGATTTTAAGATTGTGCGTTTGAAAATGCCACTTTTAGAAAGTGAGCATTTTCTGGCTTATACCATTTCTGTGACTCTGCCTGTGGGTTCCCTGTCTGGGTCAGTTTGACAGTTGGGCTGGTTGCACCTCACACTAGACAGTGACACAAAGGGAGCTGGGGTGTAGCCTGCATATCCTGATGAGCCATCTGTGCTAGGAGGGAGAGGAGGAGTGGTCACTCGCACCTGAAAGGGCTGTGCCTGCCCTCACACAATGCAGTCTCCAACCCCCTGTTGAGTGTCTGGGGCCTGGTCTGTGCAAGGCAGGATTTCACATTCCAAAGAGACTTTACTTGGAAGTAGGCCTACTGCAAAGGGGAAACTGGGTATAAGACGGGCACCCAAAATCACAGACTTTAGAACACTTCTGGAAACAAGAGGAACCTCTGCCTGGAGAAGAGCTGAAGAGCTGAGGAGAAGTGCTGCCATGCCTGTGACTGTGCTTTGTGGAGCTATCCTGCCGTTGCTGCTTCTGCCAGAGTAAGAGGGCAAAGACTGGACTTTGTGTGCCTTCCATCTTGTGAGGAAATCTCCAAGGGCTTGATTTAGAGCTTGCCTCCTGGTGTTTGAAGCCTCAGTGACAGCAAAGACTTCTCTCTGCCAGCACCTGGAGTCTCTGGAGAGACTCCTGCTCTGACACGTGGTGCCCTATCCAGTCCCTGGGCCCTCGAAAGGAAAGCTGGTGGAAATCCAAGGAAATCGACTTCGGACGACTTCAGACCGATGCCGCTGCTGAATCCGGTGACGCCGCCTGCACCCGACAGTGTGACCTTCGCTGGAACGCGACGCTCTTCGCAGGCCCGACGCTGCTGCAGCCCCGCTGAAGTCTGCGACTCTGTGGAAGTCGCCGCACCACGTCATGACCGACGCTGCTCGAAGTGCGCAGATTCAATGTTTCGCACCGACGCCGCGATCCCCGACTTTGTGCATCGACTTGTTTTCACTCTTCACCAAAGGTACTGTACTTGGGGGTCTACGCGACTCCGTGTCCGGCACCGCTGGTGTCGGCTTGTTGGGAACGTAGACACTCATCGAAGCATTTTTGTTTCTAAGCGCAATTTTTTTGTTTAATCTTTAAAAATTCATAACTTGACTTGTGTATGTTGAAGTTTTGTCGTTTTGGTCTTTTTTTGTTTAGATAAATATTTCCTATTTTTCTAAACTGGTGTTGTGTCATTTTGTAGTGTTTTTATTAAGTTACTGTGTGTGTTGGTGCAAATACTTTACACGTAGCACTCTGAGGTTAAGCCTACTGCTCTGCCAAGCTACCAAGGCGGTAAGCAGGGGTTAGCTGAGGGTGATTTTCTTTTATCCTGACTAGATAGAGTGAGGGTCCTTGCTTGAACAGGGGGTAACCTGACTGTCAACCAAAGACTAACACTGGGGCAGCGTAAATATCCATGGATGTTGCATGTCAAAACCACCGTAATGCCCATGGAACGCCTCCCTTGTGCAGAGTAAGGCAATGTGGTGAATTGCACTACTTTGTCTCTCTCCATATCTACGAGGCCTGGCAAAGTGCCTTTGCATGGCCTCATAGATATGGTTGAGAGACTTGCAACACTGGAGCATCCAAAAAGTGACACTCTGGCGGTGCAAGCCTCTCATGAATAAGCCCCTTGGCAACCAGGAACTGGTGATCTTGAGGAATAATGTCTAGCAGAGAACAATACAATGTTTGGCAATGCCTCATTAACAATTCCAGAGGTTAGAAAAAGTTATTTGGTTGTGCACCCAACAAACAATTAATGCTGTGGTTGACACCGACGAGTGTTAAACAGATTAGAAAACATTGCTACATTGGTACGATCTTTTGTCTTGAATGAGAAACAATAGTTATCAGGAGGAAGGATGCATCAGCAAGAGGCAGAGGACCCTAGCACTCAACCACTTCTATCAACAATGGAGGAATTGATTGAAGTGGCTTTCCTGCCAGAGGTGGTGATTAGAGTTTCAAAAACAGACGTATCAGTTCCATCACAAACAACACCATATGTGTAAAATAAAAGGTTTGTGCCTGAATTTTAGAGTTATATTTGCATATGTATTTTTAGTGGAGGTATCAAAAAAATCTACAAATAAAAATAGTACATTCCATATTATGTATTATATCAAGCTCATCCAACACATCATGGGCTGTGTCCTAGCAGCTTCAGTCTTCTAGTGAGTCTTTGGCTCAGGCCTTTACTGCTAGAGTCATCCTTTCGCGGCCGGTATAGACCACTATGTCTGGCTACAAGCTATAATCATCTTCAATACAAAAAAGAAATATAATTTCAAATAACACAATACCTTCCCTAAATGTTTAACCAAGCTCAAAATGCCAGGCACCGCCTAATGGAGAACCATCAAAGCAGGAAGTCATAACTAAACCATATTAAGGGACAACACACCTGCACAGCAAAAAGTTAAAATATAACATCTTAATTTAACTTCTCAATTTTCCATTTAAATAATTACTTTTTAATTAACATAAATTAAATGCTAGTTTTCCCTACTTCTCACCCCTTATGGTATAATTTGTGTTGAATGTGTTAAAGTCTTGCATGCAAGTTATGCATTATTTCATTTGTGATATCATTTTTTAAAATAAATATGTTTATCATTCCTAATATAATTTTTAGAATATGTGTTGTTACAATGGATTCCACTTACAATGTATACGTTTTCTATTGACTTTTACAGCTCATTGCCATTTACTACACTTGGTTTTACATTGTGGTATTTTTGTAAATATATAGGGCCGTATTTATACTCTGGTTGCGCCGAATTTGCGTCGTTTTTTTCGACGCAAATTCGACGCTAAACTAACGCCAACTAACGCCATATTTATACTATGGCGTTAGAGGCGTCTAGCGCCAAAGTTCCCGGAATGTGCGTCATTTTTTAGCGTGAACCCCTTCCTTGCGTTAATGATATGCAAGGGAGGCGTTCCCGTCTAAAAAATGACTCCCAGGCCTTTACGTGGTATTTATACTCCCGGGCAAAAGAGACGCCCGGGAGTGGGCGTGGCTAAAAACGGCGCATTTGCGCCGCTTTTTAACGCCTGGGTCAGGCATGGCGTTAAGGGACAAGTGGGCTCAAAATGAGCCCACAGTGCCCTCCCCTGCCCCCAGGGACCCCCCCTGCTACCCTTGCCCACCCCAGGAGGACACCCAAGGCTGGAGGGACCCACCCCAGGGACATTCAGGTAAGTATTTTTTTATTTTTTTTAATAATTTTTTTTGGCATAGGGGGGCCTGATTTGTGCCCCCCTACATGCCACTATGCCCAATGACCATGCCCAGGGGACAGAAGTCCCCTGGGCATGGCCATTGGGCAAGGGGGCATGACTCCTATCTTTACAATGATAGGAGTCATGTTGATGGGGGATGGGCGTCGAAAATAAATGGCGCAAGTCGGGTTACGACGATTTTTTCGACGTAACCTGACTTGCCCCATTTTAAGACGCCCATGCGCCATTTTCCCCCTACGCCGGCGCTGCCTGGTGTACGTGGTTTTTCTCGCGCACACCAGGCAGCGCCGGTCTGCTTGCGCCGGCTAACGCCATTCAATAAATACGGCGCCCGCATGGCGCTTCAGAATGGCGTTAGCCGGCGCAAAACTTTTTGACGCTAAACTGCGTTAGCGCAGTTTAGCGTCAAAAAGTATAAATATGGGCCATATTGTCTATAACGTTTATAGTGTCACCACTCTAGTTATGCTTAGGACTACCTTTCCAATGGAAAAGCGTTTTTTTGGTTTGCTAATAACTTTGGTATTGTTTAATGAATCTCCACAAAACTTTCCAAAAATGTTCTGCTTCCTCAGCTTCTTCCTTTGAAGTTTTGGGATGATCCATCAAGCAGGGACTGAGAAAAAAGGGGAGTCCCTAAACCAAATTTCCTCATGCATTTTCCATAGACTTTATTGGGACATGATACTACAAAAACTGTTCAATGGAAATACACCATATTTGGCAGATAGCTGGATCTTGGTCCAAAAAGTGTGATTTTTGTTTTATAGTGTAAATCTATTCAGTAGTTTTCGAGAAACTAAGGGCCGTATTTATACTCTGGTTGCGCCGAATTTGCGTCGTTTTTTTCGACGCAAATTCGACGCTAAACTAACGCCAACTAACGCCATATTTATACTATGGCGTTAGAGGCGTCTAGCGCCAAAGTTCCCGGAATGTGCGTCATTTTTTAGCGTGAACCCCTTCCTTGCGTTAATGATATGCAAGGGAGGCGTTCCCGTCTAAAAAATGACTCCCAGGCCTTTACGTGGTATTTATACTCCCGGGCAAAAGAGACGCCCGGGAGTGGGCGTGGCTAAAAACGGCGCATTTGCGCCGCTTTTTAACGCCTGGGTCAGGCATGGCGTTAAGGGACAAGTGGGCTCAAAATGAGCCCACAGTGCCCTCCCCTGCCCCCAGGGACCCCCCCTGCCACCCTTGCCCACCCCAGGAGGACACCCAAGGCTGGAGGGACCCACCCCAGGGACATTCAGGTAAGTATTTTTTTATTTTTTTTTAATAATTTTTTTTGGCATAGGGGGGCCTGATTTGTGCCCCCCTACATGCCACTATGCCCAATGACCATGCCCAGGGGACAGAAGTCCCCTGGGCATGGCCATTGGGCAAGGGGGCATGACTCCTATCTTTACAATGATAGGAGTCATGTTGATGGGGGATGGGCGTCGAAAATAAATGGCGCAAGTCGGGTTACGACGATTTTTTCGACGTAACCTGACTTGCCCCATTTTAAGACGCCCATGCGCCATTTTCCCCCTACGCCGGCGCTGCCTGGTGTACGTGGTTTTTCTCGCGCACACCAGGCAGCGCCGGTCTGCTTGCGCCGGCTAACGCCATTCAATAAATACGGCGCCCGCATGGCGCTTCAGAATGGCGTTAGCCGGCGCAAAACTTTTTGACGCTAAACTGCGTTAGCGCAGTTTAGCGTCAAAAAGTATAAATATGGGCCTAAGATTGAAAACTATTTGTATATATGGATGGTTGGGTTTGAGGGACTCACAAGATTTCAGCAGACATAACTTTAAAAAGTAGAGTGTTCTGATTAACTAGGAGGCTTTTTTTCCTTTGGCTTACTCGCTCCTACTGGAGTAAGGCTCCCACGGGATCAAGCACTCTAATTAACTGGCCACAACATGAGAAAAAATGTTGCAGCCGCCATTAGAGGACTTGAAACTTAGGGCTAGAGGTACGAAGCATTACCAAATTGGTAACCAGTAGCAAACTGGTTACTGTTCACAAAAATGTCATTTGGAAACAGCAAATTACTGAATCAGTATTTTAGTGACCAGAGCTTGCAAGTCGCTGTTACCAATTCACAAAACACAAATCAAAAATAGCATGTATCAACCATTTACAAATACCGACTAGTCACAAAATGTGGTTTTGCATGTGCAAGTTACTACAAACTCTGATCAGGTGGTAACCAGGAGGAACACATATAAAAAGGCCCAAAACGCATCAGGGTGTTTCACAATGGCAGCACTGTAAGTGATTGCGAGGAGGATTCAGATTCTCAGTGCCCTGCAAAGAAGGAGGAGGAGACAGGAACAGATATTCACAGTGAGGGGTACACTCTTCTAACAAATATTTGATAAATATAGACTGAGTAGTGCAGGTAATTTAGACCTAATTACAGAAATAGGGCTTCAGCTCAAGAGAAATGCTTTCAGAAGCAATGCCATGCCACCCATGTGCAGGTATCATGCTCACTCCATCTTTTAGCCTCTGAGAGTTACCAAAGTGTCATTGCTGTTGCAGGTGGGGTATCACAGAGTCCCCTTTTGAGGTCTTTTAAGGCTTTCGTGGATGTGATGGAACAGAGAATACATCATATAATTTTCCCAGCACAGTACAGGAGATGCAGCTAGCCAAATTGAATTTCTACCACATTGCCCAAATTTTGGTATGTAATTTAATGTATGTATGGCACTCTTGCCCCACATGTCTTCCGCCTTACCATTACTTATATAGATACAGAAAAAACTGTAATTCACTCAATATACAAGTGATGTGTGATGCAAAATATATCAAAAGCGATCTCGTAGCAAAGTATTCTGGCAGTACCCATGACTCTTTTATGTTCAGGCATAGCAGCATTTACTCATGTCTTCTCAGAGGAGAGTTTGAAGATGGTTATCTACTTGTTAAATATGGCTTATGTATATACCATAGATGTCCTCAATTTATAAATTGTATATATTGTTACCTCATTTCCCAAATGTTTTGTGGGTGACAGTGCATATGCCTTCAGATCATGGATATTGACACCATATCTACATCCATCCAACCAAAGTAAGGTACTCTACACAGCACACACATAGACCTGGACTGTCATTGAGAGGACATTTGGTCTACTGAAGAGTCGATTTCACTGTCTACATAAAAGTGGGGGTGTCCTACAATATCACCAAGAGACAATATTGCAAGATAATTGCTACCTGTGCAATTCTCCACCATGTTGCATTGCAGGAAGAATTGCCAGAAATCATGTTAGATTCAGAATCTGATGAGGTGGACACCAAAGCCCCCCAGCACAGGCAAAACTGGGAGGTATATTGGTAGTAGAAGGAAAAGCTAGACGTACAGCAAAAAGCACTTGTAAGGTAAGTATATGAATCTGTGTGTTGCATTTTGAACAAAGCTAAATGAAAGTTAAAGAAGTGCTTAAACTTTATTTATATAGGGTGATAGAGGGAGTTCTACAATCTTTTTCATTCCCCAGAAGTGCTTAATCTTTATTTATATAGGGTTGTAAAGGGAGTTCTACCATCTTTTTCACTCCCCAAAATGTTCAAATGAAAGTAAAACATCAGTACACATGTCACTGAAATAGCAAAAAAGACAAACCAAAATGTGTAGCAAATGTAAGACTTATTACATTCATTGGCTCTTTTGCAGAGATACTGCTAATAGTGGATAGGTCCTCACTTTGGCCATGCTTAGATGCTCCACTTCATGCTTCTTGAGTGCTCTGTAAGCTCTCTAATGCTGTGGTTACTTCCATAAGGCCCTCAGCAACATTGGTACTATAATGACCCGTTTTGACCTACATCCCTATAGTACGGCGTGAGAGTGTTGATGTAGCCTGTGCAAAGTGATTTATTGACTGACTCAACATATCCATACTGGAGAATAAATGATGTTGAGTATGTCTCTATGTTGCATTGCCCTGTTGTGTTTAGCTGCATAAATTGTTTATAGCCACTGTCATGGAGTCCACTTTTGCCTCAGGAGATTTGTGGGAATCTTCAATGGTGGTTAATACATGTTGCAAGCCAGTTGTGATGCTTCTTTTCATTCCAGATAATACTTTGGTTATAATGCATATTTGCTTGTGTTGTGAGTGCTGTACCTTCAACATAGTGGCTTTAAGATCAGCAAATACCTGTACGTTATTGCCCATATCTTGTGTGGACCCTGGACTGGGATTGGGCTGCCTGACAAAACTGTGATGTTGAACACAAGTACACCTGTACAGTTGCTTACACCTCATTGCAGGTTCCTCCGTGACATATGGACTCCCTGCATCATCCACTTCATCAATGGGCAGTGTGTAACTGCCATGTTCAGGACTGCTATTTTGCCTCTGGGGTGATTATGTAGCATAATGGACTCATTGGATTCTTGACTGCACATATGTGTACCTTCCTGACCCGCTTCTTCAGACGCATGCCCATTTGTGCTGGAACATTTGTATAGAGATGCAATGGGTAAATACATGTTGTTATGTACACTTTTGTTTGTATCATTTACAGGATGATAGATTTGGTTTCTGCTGTAGGTGTTTATAAATGGAGTACTACACATACCATAATGCACTAATATTGTAAGTGTAACACTTCTAATGGTGTTTTGCTTGTATTCTGTCATAGCTAAACATTTCCCAGCCTAACATAATTACAATGTTGCCTCACACATTGCTGCACACATTATGGTGACACTGTAAGCGTATGTATCACTCTTTACGTTGGAAATAGCAGGATCCTCGGAAGTGTCAATGTTGCTGAGTTCAGAAACAGTTTCTGGCTCCATAGTGGACTTGATCATTTCCTCAAGGGGAGTTGGCAGTGGTTGTGCTGTGGGGCCTACTCCTGTTGCATGGGCCCCTCTTCTATGGGTTGCCAACTTCTCTTTGTTCCTGGCTCGGAGAGCATACCACCTTTTTGCTAATCTCTTTTATGGATCTCGGTGTGATCCCCACAGAGTTGATCCTCCCCTGAATGGTTAACCAAATTGTTTTCCTCTATGCCTCTGGCACAGAGGGACTTTTTCCCCAAACAACGAGTCATTCTTAGCAAACACTCTTGTGTGAGAATTTCAACTCTTTCTAAAAAAAAATTGAGTTTCCGCTTCCTCCCTCTAAGGTCCGACTCCTTCTCATGATTCTGTCAGGACATTTTCTTGCTTTCCAGGGGTGGCTGGCTGTGATTGCTGCTGATCCTAATTGGATTGTATTGGTTATCACCTGTCTCAAGGTTCATCAGTGTTCTTATATGCCTGCTGCTAATCTACTTCCTGTTTGTGATGTCATCACTTACTGCAAGGTACAAATTCAGTATTTATGACTTGATGTGCTATTTACTAAATCGATATTTGTGATTTTCTAAATAACGAATGCAACTCCTACTGAATTGGGCCAGTCACTCACATTGATACATACCAAATACTGATTTGTAAATTGTGATTTGTTAAGAATCCAAATTTATGAATCAGTATTCATTTGCTTTGTTTTTCTATCCCGTAGTCCCCCGTCCTGTGATTCTTTTTTTAATTGAACATATAAATGTACCACAGTAGGGATAAACCCAGCCCTTGGGGTAGAGGAATACCAGAAAAAAGAGCAGTTAATAACAAATGAGTATATAGAAAAAAGTTAGGTTTTTATTTTTAAATACTGTGATCTCATGGGTGTCCTGTGGGATCTTGACATAAAAAATGAAAGGAAAGCACACTCCAGTTTTAATTTTTTTCAATTATTAGACCCCTCCCCCAGGGTGGGTCAGAACCTGGGAATCTTCTTTGAACAATGTTTAGGGGGAGTGCGTGAGTGGGGCCCCTCTTCCAGACCCTTTTTTGGGTACTAGACACTCCATCCCCTGGGAGTGAATGAAATTTGAGACATGCAAGCCTCCCTCACAATGCCTCTTTTGGGCCCTGGTGACTCCATCACACGGTGCTGAACATTAAATACTGGAGCCCATTAACATTTAACATAGGGTAACATTAAACACTAATGGTCCCTGAGGACCCCATCCCCTGGAACGGATATTAAAAATAGTAGAAAGACGTGCCCCCACTTCACCAAGCCAATAATGGTCCAGGGGACCCCATTCACTATGCCAAAGTTAAAGGATAGGCACATGGTCAATCTCCCCGAGCCTGTAAAGGCCCAAGGGACCATATCCCTGTGGCTCTCTCAATGATTGTGCCCTTGGGAGAACACTCCTAGGACACAGTAGGCTAACTGCCCACAGGAGCTTGGGCAGGGATACCTTGCCTTCTCCATCAGGCAGGAGCTTTAAAAATGCACGTAATGGGTAAGAGCAGAAGTGTTTTCCTGTTTGCACTCTTTTTGACAGGGAAACTTAGATTGCTCCTGCCCAGCGGGGGTAAGGTAAAACAGCAATGCCAGCTCCTGCTGCCAAAAGGATGGATGCGTGTGGGTAGCAGCCAGGTCCCTAGGGGTTCCCCACATGGCCTCCAATCGTTTGTGCTGTGGGTGCCCCAGATAGGCCCCAAGTTACCTATGAAAGGCTCCAGGGGATAGGTATCCAGGGCCCAAAGTGGCACAGGGAGAGGGGCCATGTGCCCCCTTTCCTCATTAAATAAAATAAAGAATCTGTGGAATAGGGTCCCCTGAGCACTAAATGATTTGGTGAGAGGGGCTGTGCACCCTCCTCCTCTGAAAAAAAAAAGAAAGGTTTCAGGAGAAGAGATGGCGTCACTTGGCCCTAAAGTGGGTTAGGGAGGGTGGCAGTGCCCCCTCCCATTGTTAAAATAAAAAGGCCCAAAGCTTCTCAGGAAGGATGGCTGCATGCCCTTTTTACCTTGATTATAAAGAAAGGTACTAGAAGATGGGGTACCCTAGGCAACAAAAGCACACAGGAGGGGGTTGCATGCCCTTCTCCTTTATAATTTTTTAAAAGGAGGGTGTTCTAGGTGGGCACAGAGACATCAAAATGAATAATAAATGAGGATCAGAAGCCACTCATTCATTATTACCTGCTCTTTATTGGAGCACCCCTATAATGCCCTGTGAGGGCTTTTTTGTTTTTGTAAGCTTGATGGTACCTAAATAATAGGGAGGGGCTCTACCACACTTATTTTTGATGTTGTGGGGATAGCAGGAAGTGAAGAACCCCACCAAACAACAAAGAAATAAAATAAGGGCCTCAATTAAGTGTGGTGGTCTGTGCACCGCAATGGCGGCGGCGGTCCAACCATCATCGGCTCGGCGGTTGGACCACTGTATTTTGATGTTGCTGATTCAATAGTGCAAAGACTGTCATGATTTCCCCAGTACGGCTTACCGCAGTGGTGACAAAGCAGGGCAAACAGGTCAGTATTTTCACCAGACACATTATGATGTTGCACGCCATCAATATGACTGTGCCAGTCTAACCACCATGACCCAGCAGGTGGACGGAAACAGAGATTATAAATGGAGCAACTCTCCCCCAGGCAGCATTACACATCCTGTACCACCATGGAGCCCATCACACATTCTTCCACTGCTGCTGCTCATCAAAGGTGTCCAAAATCTATGCTGCCATGAGTGTAACCGATGGTGAGAACGCAAACCTACCAATGTGATTAAGCTCAACAACAGATTGTCTCACCATCATTCACATGACCACATGATATGGGGCTCATGCTGGGGGCACCAAGCACACATGTCATTATGTCCACAGTCAGAATCACTCACAAAGAAGTACATATTCACAGCCATTAAACACATCCGTTGAGCAGGTTACTGACACTGTACAACCACAGTTCACAAACACATACACCTGCCCATCTCAGAACAGGTACACTGAAGTGTACAGAACATTGTGTCAAACAACAGAACAACCACAGCAACAACACACATAATTCAAATGACACCCACACAATGGTCACATGCCATGGACTGTCGTCAGATTGAAGACACATATGTATGGATGTGTCATTTAACACAAACACCCCTCTCATGAAACAGCCCTGCAATAGACCCACACGTCACTGACATAGCAACACAATGGAAGGGAAATGGGAAGCACAATAATTTGAGAGACAAATATCCAAAACTCACAATGCAAACAATACCTGCACAATAGGAATAGGGACATTAGGAGCACTCATGGAAGGATGCTGCCATGGGACGCATTATACTTTGAACATGCCCCTAAAACAACATTTGCACTTCATGTATGTTAGACTTGGCATTATTGGCATGGTCTCCCCTAACATTTTGCCTCTACTTCCCAGGTTGTTTCTGTGTGCTGGACTCTGTTTTTGCTGTTTTGTTTGCTCTGGACACTTTACCACTGCTGACCAGTGCTAAAGTGTAAGTGTTCCCTGTATAAATTATATGTGTACATTTGCTTATCGATGATTGGCATATTTGATTTACTAGTAAGTCCCTAGTAAAGTTCACTATAAGTTCACAGGGCCTGTAAATCATATGCTCAAATGCTACTAGTGGGCCTGCAGCACTGGTTGTGCCACCCACATAAGTAGTCCTGTAAACATGGCTCAGACCTGCCGCTTCAGTGTCTGTGAGTGCAGTTTTAAACTGCCAATTCAACTTGGCAGGCCTTAACCTTCTCTTTTTACACATGAAGGGCACCCTTAAGGTAGGCCCTAGGTAGCCCCATAGGCAAGGTGCAGGGTATGTTAAAGGTGGGACATGTACGTATGTGTTTTACATGTCCTGACAGTGAAATACTGCTAAATGTGGTTTTCACTGTTGCAAGGCCTATCTCTCTCATTGATTAACATGGGGGCTGCCTTTCAATATTGTTAAAGTACAGATTCCGTTTGGGAGCAGATAGACATATGGAGTTTGGGGTCTCTGAACTCACAATTTAAAAATACATCTTTTAGTGAAGTTGATTTTTCGATTGTGTGTTTGAAAATGGCACTTTTAGAAAGTAGGCATTTTCTTGCTTAAACTATTCTGTGACTCTGCATGTTTGTGGATTCCCTGCCTGGGTCAGTTTGACAGTTGGGCTGTTTGCACCTCTCCTCTAACCAGTGACACAAAGGGAGCTGGGTGTAGCCTGCATATCCTGATGGGCCATCTGGGCTGAGGGGAGGGGAGGAGTGGTCACTTACACCTTAAAGGGCTGTGACTGTCCTCACACAATGCAAATTTAAACCTGAGAAAATGATGGTCCAGATTTTTCTTCCTGTGTAAATGCCCTTTAAGGGTTGAAAGAGTCTGGTGGTGGGAACTCAATGGACCTAAATCCCCCTCAGAGAGAAAAGTCCAAACTGATTGAGAGTGAGAACTAACTTGTTATTTTGTTCAATGATATCCAAGTTTTTTTAATTAAGCTTGCAGACTGTGCATAGTATTAAGTCATTTATTACAGATCAGACACAACCGACACATGTTTCGCCCTCTATGGTGAGTCCACCTCTGTGGGTGTGCTAGATGTGATGGATGTGTCTGTGCATGTTGGGGTGGTATCTGGGGGTATGGCTAATGTGGTGGATGTGTCTGTGTGTGTTGGGGTGGTGTGTGTAGGGTATGAGTGATGTGGTAGATTTGTCTGTGAGTGCTGTTCTGGTATCTGGGGGTATGGTGTCTGAGGTATGCTGGTTTGTGGGTTCTGAGCTGTTGTCTAGGTGTATGGTGGGTGTGATGGAAGTGTCACTGGCTGTTGTGGTGGTGTCTGTGGGTATGCTGGATGTGGTGTGTGGGTTGGGTGTGTGTTTGGGACAGGTAGGGGATTAGGGGACTTGGATTGAAAACAGGGAGGTGGAGGGGGGAAGAATGTGGGGGGTGACTGGCTGCCATGGGTGAGAAGGCCAGAGTCTGAAAAGATCTCTGTAGGCTAGACATGGTACTATGAATGTCTTCCAAGAAAACACTGATCTGCTGAAGTTGGCTGGCAAACCTCTGGATCACATTCGCAGTGGCAGTCTGCCCCATAGAGATACTCCTCAGGAGGTCAATAACCTCTTCATTCAGGGCAGCAGGGGTAACAGGGGCTGTGGCTGAAGCGTGGCTGAGGTGTCTGCCGTGAAGGAGATGCCCACCCTTTTGTGTGAGTGGGCACAGCCAACCGGTTGGGGGGCAACAGGGAGGGTGGTGATAGAACTGGGGGAGGGTGCAGACAAGAGCAAGTCCTGATGGGTCCGCCACCACTATGGAGTGGCCAGTGGAGGTAGAATCCGATGATCGCGACATTGATCCTGTCTCCTCTCTGGCAGTCCCCTCACCTTCCTGGCCCACTGGGATCTTCTGTGTTGGTGGTGTCATGACTAGAGGTCCCATGGCCAGATGCTTCCCCACTTGGCTATGCCCTGTTTCCCTCGCTTGCTTGTGCTGATGCTGCAAAGACAAAGAGGAAAAGGGTCACCTCATGTTCCAGATCAAACTTGAAGAACAGCTGTGAGCAAACATTACCATGATGTCAAGTAGGCCCCAGCAACAAACTACAGCGGCTCCTAAATGTACCATACCATATGCGTGCAGGCCATCTGAACTGTTAATAGTTGCCCACAGGAAAATCAGGATCTCTGACAAGTACAATTGCATAGCTGGAGTTGTGCAATCACAATAACCATTGAACAAGTAGGAAAGCACATCACCTTCAATGCTCTGCTTCATTGAGCATACCTCAGTTACCTGTTGTCATACAATAGTAGAGCAATGCCAAGTTCATTCTCACAGATATCACACAGGGCCATGCAGACATCTATTTGTCACATACACAATAACGCAACAATGAAAAATGATGCTCCAAACACCTGACATGTTGTTGACAGCAGTACAGTAGCCTGAAGAAGGTGACATGGAAATACCCATGTCACTCTGGAAACATAACATCAAGGCACGCTTCACCATGGTTAATTTGTCATAATGGAGTCATGGAGTTAGTACTAATGTTGCTCAGATATGCTACACATTTGGCATAGAAAAGTACACAGTAGACAAAATGTGCAAATTGTCAGGGAGATCTATCTCTAAAATCCACAACACAGTCAATCAGCAAGGGAAATCACCACTGATGTCTGGCACCCCTTACAATGATATACTCTGATTGCATCAGTAAACTCCATTAGTCCTTTGTATGTTCTAGAGGGCCAAAGGTTTGCAAGTACTTGTTGAAGGCCCTCAACATGCTGCCCAGTGGGAAGCTACATCACTGTCTCCATTTTGGTTCTGAAAACCCAGATGTCCGTGGATGAATGTGATCCAACTGCAAATTAGTCCATGATGCATGCCAGCAGTCAAGTAACGACCCTTCCCCAATACACATTTGCAGTGCACTTTTCCAAATGATGCTACATCAATGAAATGGTAATGCACATTGTGTGTAAAAACTCTAGTCATATCTGTCATGTCCCTCATTGCTACTGTAGTTGTACATGCCAAATGACATGCTGTGACAGGTGAGTGTGAGCCAACAATCAATGGTGATACATCCCTGTCTGTGGCACCACATGTAATGTAGCCCCATTGCAAATGTTCTATTTCAAATGCAGGTTGGCGTGCACATATATGTGAGGGAGTACCGAAATCATCCCATGAACACAGGTAGACCATGCATGAAACAGTAGTGTGCACATTTTGTCAAAAGACAAAATGACACATGCTAACATATAGGCACAAGGAATACTGGCAATAGTGATGGCACATAAATCATGTCATTGGACGTTCCCCACTTACCAAGGAAAACTTTTTATCGGTAGCAGAACCAAAAAAACAATATATGCTCTGTCACATGTACGATGGTCCCCTTTAAATGACAGACAGTAGTGAGCCAACAGCACTTGTCACACAATGAAGACAAATGGCCTTTTGGGGGGGGGGGGTGCCAATATACTCATTTGACCAGACACATGGCTGAGGACAGTGATTCATCACTTCTTTTTCTTTAGGCTGTAACACTGAGGAGTAGAAAATGTACACACACTACAATAACAAACATTACTTGATCATTGTACACAGCCATGTGTGTTACTGGAGAGCAAATTGTTTGTGGATTGTATCCAGTTGTGACCTAGGTCCCTGGGCCAATAGGCAATGCATATCAGTATGCACCACATTACATATCTACACAAACTCATCTACTGTGTCACACATGGCCCATCCCTTATTGTCACTTGGCCATGTGACAGGCAGGAATATGTCCTGTACTCACCGTTTTGTGGTGACTGTGCCCATCAAGTTCCGACCAGGCCACCGCTAGGCTGTGGGACATTAGAGGAGCCATGGTTCGATGTGTGCCCCACTCATGCTGGGAGGACAACCCCAGCTGGACCTCCGCAATCTTCCAGGCTCAGAATCCCAGGTCTTCCTACTTCTTGTGACAGTGGGCACTCCGCTGGCTGTCGACCCTCAGAGTCGGTACCTTCTGAGCAATGGCTCTCCAAATCTCCTTCTTATGATGGGCGCTGACCTGTATGGATGCAAGAGAGAAATCAAGCAATTACAATCACACATTTTTGCCAAATGGTTGTGTCACTCACACATCAGAAACACCAAGCAAAACATGGTCAATTTGTCCACACAAAACAAGTGTAAAGCACACATACAAATAAGTACTGGGACATGACAACACACTTTTGTATCCATCTGCAGACTAACCCACTACCCTGCTCATGGCCTACAATGACTAAGCAAGCCTACTCACATCAGGTAGCCCAGGACCTAGCAGCATGTACTTTGATGTGAGCCATAATGAAACACTACCCACCAATGTGACTTCTGAAGGGTAAACTCGTTAGGCCTGACTGGACCAAAACATTTATACTCTCCAAGATTGACTCACTGCAGAAGTCCCTACAGGCAACTTCCATAGTATAGACTTGACCCATACACTTGAGTGTCAATGAAAGGGCTGGCACGGTGGGTACAGAAAGTGTCCTCCCTGTGCGTATGTGGACATGTGTCCTACCAAATGCAGACTCATGCAACTTCAGGGTATGTTTCTGTGGTATGAACCTGTACCACAGAATACTCATTAGGACATATGTATCTAAACTACAGAGATGGCATCCAACATACAAAGGTATGCATTGTACAATGTCTGCTATGTAACCAAGCTACAGAGTCACATGTTATGGCCTCCCAGGAATCCACACTCTGACTGCACTGTGGATCTGGTGTTGTGCAGTAAGCCTGTCCAGGATGAACACGACTTCTGTGGGGGACATGTCATGAGTCAAAGACAAACATTGACAATGATGCAAAATGCACATGTGGACTAGTTCGGGAATTTACCTCAGTACCCATTCCTAATCTGATCAAAAGAGTGAGGCATTCAGGGCAAGTGTTGCAACTAGAGCCTCATATTGGCCACATGCCACAATTTAGTGGTGTACAGGGAGTTGGCAGAGTGCCACAGCTGCATAGCCATAGTGACTCTCCCACAGCCTAAACTATGTCCTATGCACGAAAATACATTTGTTGCGCCCTGGTCTCTGTAGGCTGAGCATACAGAACACACACGACATTCAGATTTCCGTCACTTCATACATGACAGCATATCATGTGGCTTGTGGCTTATGTGGCAACCTGAAGGGGAAAGTGAGGCATGATATGCCTTCTGGACAACAGTTTGCAAAGCCAGTTGTAAGGTGAAAGATCTGTGGCACAAATACACATTGCTTACAAGATCCTCAAATGACTCAGACAAGATGAATACACAGCTCATGCTGTCATGCACATACATGTTGTCTAACATGTACAACCATCATAAACAAAGGAATATCAGTGGCTGGTTAGTAAACTCTCCGTGCCCAGTTATGTGCATCCAACACAAGGAGGCTCCAGGACCCCAATAAACATCACACAAAACAATATGAACACACACAACATACAGTACTGGTCACCAATACATGTACCATGTACATTCCATTGATACCGCACAGACTGAAGCAAAAGGCACACAATTAATCTGACTGGCTCACAGGGGCACACTGGAGCCTCTGAGGAGGGAAACAATGGGGTTGAACGGAGTCAATTGTGCCAATGAGGTACTTACCTGCTCCTCTGGTGAGCCACAGACCTGTCCATACACAGGAAGGACTTCACTTAGAAGCCTCTCCAGCTTCTCTGGAGAGAAAGCAGGGTCCCTTTCAAGTGCTGGTCATGGTGTGATTGCTCCTAGAGGTGGCACACAGCATCTGAAGTGGTGGAGATGTTGCTGGCAGCATTGTCAGGAGTCATGTGACTGATTTTGCACAATGGCGAACACACATACACCATGTACGTGGTCATCACCACCGATGGACAGAGCCATTCGGCCATGACCACGACAAGCAACAGTGTTAGCCTATGGCTGGGTCCACTGTGGTTGAAACCACCTAACTCATGAATGACTTCTGCCTGCCAACGTGGATAGTTTCTGATGTCCAGTGGAGTAGGTCAGGCACCTGCTATTTTGGCAGCTTGAAATGCTGTATATTGCCCTGTACAATGTGTCATAACAACAATATGTTTCATATCATTAGGAACATCCTAAATTTGTCTTGTGTGAGTCTGACTACACAACCACCAGTGTAGTGTGTTGCAGGGCATAGATGACATATGTCAGCAGTGCACGGTCCACCACCACTCATGAAAGTTTTGGCCCTTGGAAAATACAGTCACCTTTTGGGGGCAAAGGTGTAGCAGATAGTTGGGTGTCACCCAAATGCATGCTGTGGACACATTCACAATCATGGGGGTCACATTTGACCCTTTTGTAGTTGGCAGCTGTGATGTGTACTGGGTATTATGTCTATCCAGTCAGAAATGCTTTTTCACATGACATTGCTGGCGTGCATCATGTATGTTGCTATGGACACACTGACTAATGTAACAAATCATGCCTTGTCACACATAGGGACCCTGGGAGAGAAAGTATGTAACAAACTCATATCTACCATCCACTGCCTGACCTTCAGACCATGAAGGAATGCCATATCATCCTGTTATACAATTTGAATAGGCAAACATTAGTGGACCTATGCCATCGTTTAGAGCCAGATCTGATGCCAGCTACCAGCTACCAGTAATCCAACCTCCACACCACCTATTGCACAAGTCATGTCAGCATTGAACTTCATGGCCACAGGATCCTTTCAGCATACAGTGGCCATGGCTGCTAGCATGTGTTAGTCTGATGTTGAAAGGTTTCCTCTCAGCAATGTTGAAACACATTAACACCTATAACAGGTTTCACCAATGTGACAATATAGCCAATGTGAAGGGCCCGCCTCCCACATGTGGTGGGGGGCCAGTGATGGTACACCTGTTGGCTTGGTGCCACCGCAGGCCACTTAACAAGTCTATTGCACCAGAAAGAACTTATATTCCATCAATGTGCAAGTTGTCTGCTTGGCGGATCTCTACATCTAAAATGTGTGTACCTGTTATTCAGGATCAGCACATGATTCCTTCATAATGCGGAACAGCACCATAACCTGGCTGATGTCACAACTGGCACTAGAGAGGGCATGGCTAGTTGGTAAGTCACGCCAGTCCTGATTGTGTGTGAGCTATGTAAGATGATACAATCATGACGTGAGAGACTCATTGGTTCACTTATGTCCCATTCCTTAACAGGAGACTCAGTATATCCAAACCATCCTTGGTTGTTGACCCCACTGAGGAATCCAACTACGCAAGGGGAAGTCTGCTTTACTGAGGCCCATAGATGAACACGGCAGCTAGTGGAGTTGGCTTTTGGGCTCCTGAAGACCATATTTCGGTGTCTAGATAGGACAGATGAAGCCCTCCTCAACTCACCCCGAAAGTGTGTCGGATCGCTGTGGCATGCTGAATGCTCTACTACATCACCTTGCAGAGGAACATTCCATACATTTCAGAAAAGGTGGAGCCTACTGTGCCACCTGGTGAGAATCCTGAAATGCCACCTGAGGATAACAGTGATGAAGAGGAAGGAATTGAGTCGTGAGAAGTGTTTTTGAACAGCTAGGGAGCTGATACTCTGCAATAATCAGCCAAAAGCTGAATGATTAGATAGCTTTTGACACATCCAACCTTGATGACGGTGCTTTGTTTGTGTCAGTTTACTGCAATGCAGTTTTGCACGAAAAGTTTAGCACCTGTTTGCTCCATTTCTGAGCACCAGCCGGGCACCATATTTATGGAATGGTGCAAGCTGGTGCAAGGGGTAGGCTAGCGTAAAAAAAAAATCATTAGCTGGGTGGGGGTGGCAGTATGGGAGAAGGGGGTTTTGCACCAAAAAATGACGCTAGGCAGGTTAGAGTGAAGAAAAATTACTCTAAACAGACTAGTGTCATTTTCTGACACAAAACCATTAACACCATATGACTCCTGTCTGACAAAAGACAGTTGTCATGCCCACCACCTCAATGGCCAGCACAGGGGACCAGCGTCCCCTGGGCATGGCCATTGCACCCAGTGCCATGTAGGGGGGCCCATTTCAGGGTCCCCAATGGCACTTAAAAAAAATACTTAGCTGTACTTACCAATACTAACCTGGGATGGGGTCCCCATCCTCCGCTGTCCCTCTGGTGTGGGTGGGGTTGTCTTTGGGCCTGGGAAGGGCACCTGTGGGCTTATTCCATGGTGTTCCACCATGGAAATAGGCCCACAGGTCCCTTAATGCCTGCCCTGACCCAAGCATTAAATAGTGGTGCGAAGCAAGCTTTGCACAATTATTTGGCCCCTCCACCCCATGCGTGATTTTAGCACGGGGAATAAATATGGTGCTAAGGCCATAGAGTCATTTTTTGCACGGGAACGCCTACCTTGCATCTAATTGATGAAATGTAGGTTTCCACATTCAAAGAATGACTTTAACTCCATAACTTTGGCGCTAGACGGGTCTAGTGCCAAACTATAAATATGGTGTAAGTTTTGCACCAAATTTGCGTAAAATTCGGCACAAAACAAGTATAAATATGCCCCCCTAATGTTTCTTGGTCACCAGTTTCACTACTGAGTTATCTTCACATGATCTTTTCCATAAGACAATTCTTAATTCTTGTTTTACTTTGAATTCTTCGTTAAACACTCTCAAACCATTATCAACATACACAAATTCGTTAGATGCACTTCCTTCTTGTATTTATGATTATTTCTCCTTTACAATTTACTTTTGGTTTCATTTCTTCCTTTATGTGAACATCCTGAAAATTATAACAATCATTGGTATATAAATATTGTTCAGTATAACATTGCCTTTAATGTTTTAACACTTGACAAAAGTTCACTTTTGGTTTTGTTTCTTGGTTTAGGTGAACATCATGAAAAGTATGAGAAAGATCGGTAAATAAATATTGTTTGTTACAATGTTGACTTCACTGTTTTAACACTTGACAAAAGTTCTCTGGGAAATTCTCCCTGCCATAGAAACCCAAAAAGCAATCCCTAAACACGTGATCTTGCTGCAGGATTTTCATTCTTTCTATCTTATAAATAACCATTGATCCTCTTACCTGATGATGACTGCAAACCTTTGGGGAATTCTTCCTTTGCAACACACGACAACATGCTGACTCACTGGGGACTGGAAAAGAAGAGCATCCCAAGGAAAACGAGCATGACCAGAGGCAGCACCAGACCTCTGTCTCCGCTGGTAATGACCTGCACGTGTGTGAGGGGAGGGGCTGCTTTTATAGCCTCAGAGACTGCAGCGGAAGCTACTACGGAAACTGAGAAAGGACATGAGGATTACTACAAAGTTCAAAAAGACTTGGCAAATGCAACAATCTGTTGTACTCAAATTGGGAAAGGATATGATTAATATTGTAATGGTCAATAGTTTAAGAACATGATTATGTTAAAATTAGTTTGTAATACAGTCAACATTCGTTATTATCATTTTGTAATGCATATTCCCATTGGTGTGCACTAGAATTCAATCATGGTTGTTAGTTTGTTTATAATTGAAGTGGAAGAATTGTGACACATTTGTGTGGTTTCAAGCCCATACTCCTTGTTTTCTTCATTGTACAGATACCTTCACCATGACATCTTCATGTGGGCATTTCAGATTTGTGACAGGTATGTGATGCTGTTCTGACATACAAAGTGGACATGGATTGTTCCAGGTAATGTAGGTCACAGAGTTTGGGTGCATGAGGCTTGTGCCAAGACACCTTGCAGAGTAGTTGGTTGGAAGGTTAGAAGGGCCCAATGGAACTGTTTTGTGTGCTGTGGAGGGTCTGATGCATCATGTGTGTCATCATTTGGTCATAAAATATGTGGTCCTAGACCCAAATCAAGTCATTTCCCATTCACATTGGCTTAACACTCTTTTTGTATGACCTGAATATAGCTGTAGATATGTGTTATCATTGAAGGCCACAGTGCCTGTGCCACAACACTGACATATATTTGTGTCATACCACCAGATACATGGGCATTGGATTATGATGGCCCTGTGATCAGTGACTGTTGCATTTCTATCTGTCTGTATCTTTGATCAAGTGATGCTAAATTACTTTGGTGTGGTAAGTGATAAGGCTCAAGCTGGTGACATCAACCACTTCAACATTTGCCTATTCCACAGGACAATGTCTGACAAATCCCTTCCTTCTGTGGTCTGGAGGTATGTACCTGTAATATGTTCATTAACAAAGTAATGGTCAATCATTTATGATTTCAAATAGTTCAGACATGTTGACAGCATATGTGCTGAACACTGTAATATTTTTACTTTGACCAGACACTTGTATGTATGTGTGGAATGGTTGTTATCCTGAGCTGGACTCTGAGTGCATGCAACATATTACATCTTGAACAAGTACCTTGGATCATCATTGTACTTGTCAGATGGTTTGACATATCTCCATGGACAGAAAATATACATGACATGACTCAACAGAAGTAACCAGTTTACATACTTCACGGCAGCGTTATCACGCGCTGTTTCCGACCATTCGCACCGTCTCCGTCTCCCTGACTCGCGGAGCCTTGAAGGTCTAAGATACAGAAATGCTTCTGAGATGTTACAGAAGCTTGATTTGAACTGGTTTTTCTCCTAACACCAAATTTATGATCCTTGAAAAAGTCCGTAAGGACGAAACATGTGTTGGCTGTTTTCTGATTTCCCATATGTATTGTCTCACGTAAAGACACGATTACTCTGGAATACCGTGTCTTCTTTCCTATTATCAAGGATTAAAATATCTTTTGCAACTCTACTCATCTTGGACTACTGATCTATTATATTGTTTGGAGTGCCCTGGTCTGTTGTTCTTTTGCAATTTGCACCTCACAGCACGGGACATAGGTGGTCCTTATGAGGTTTCCACCTGTGTTTTCTGTGTACTTCTGAAACCCTTGGTGGTTGGGTTTCCTCGACCAGGTTGGCACCGTGCCTAAGACCTTATATACGTTATGCGACTTTGAGCTTTTTGTTTCAGATGTGCGGCGTGAACATCAACCACCTCTTTTCTAAAAATGTCCTTATGCATGTCCTTGGGCTACTGCTTGATTTCGCGGAGTTTGGTCAAAACTTGGCCCATCACTCTTTGGGAATCCTGATAGACCCCCAAGATGTGTCTGGTGGTGTCCTGGCAATAAACAGCCCCAATGGCCTCATCCCCATAGCCAACAGCATCCTTCCCATGCACCCTACCGCCCAGGCAAGGGTACTCATAAGATCCACAAATAATGATGGTCCACACCAAAAATAAAGATAAGGGATATTTACTTCAAGTAGTTCTGTACCAGAAAACATCCCAACCATCCAGCTGCAGCTTGTTCATCTCCCTCATGATTCTAGAACCCCCATACATCATAGCATGGTAACCTAATACATCACACCATGGTTACCTGGCCTGACAACTATGCCCTGAAGGTTACCACACACCTCCCTCACATAATACACAATAGTTTTTAAAGAAGTGACTATAAATTACTTAATAAACTTTGAACTGTACAAACTGCAATATTCTTATTTCATCACAATGTCTTTAAATTAACTGGTTTTCTACAACTCCTATTCACGCAAACTCATGCAAACTCCCACAATTAACCACTCTATTTAAATTTCAAATTCGATGATTCTCTTTTTTTACAGCATTGTTGAAAATCTTCATCACTCTCATACTTTTCAACCACTTGTTCTTCTCCCCTCTCAAATCTGGTTGTCTTATCTTGACCCAGTCACCTACACCAACTTCAGTCTTCTTGCAAACCTTCTTTCTGTCAAAATATTGTTTCCCAGCTTCCCTGATTGCTTCCTCCTTAATATTCTAACCCTCCGAAATTGTCTTCTTCCCTCTGTTACACAGGCATCTGTTCACCAAAGATGGTTCCAAAATGTTATTAGGTTGTTTACCCTTGAACAGGACAAACAGAGTTTCTGTTGTGACTGAATGAGGTGTGAACCTATACTCACTAACCCTACTTGACACTTCTTCCTTCCATGACAAGTGATTGCCTTTAGCCAGAGAAATAGTTTCTTTCAATACTCAATTAAACCTTTCTACCATCCCATTAGTCTTGGGATGATATAAGGCCCATGTTTTATGTTTAATTCCACACGCCCCCAAAAATCCTTCCACCTCTTTTGAAACTAGTTGTACGCCGTTATCTGTCAATAACATTTCAGGAGTGCCTTCCTATGCAAACAATTCCTTTAAAAACCTAATAACAACCTTAGTTTCTATACCTCTGGTAAAATGTACTTCTGGTCATCTGTAATAGGTATCCATCACCACAATAACATAGTCTTGTGAATTGTCCCTATAAATTGGTCCTAGAATGTCTAGAGTTATATCCTGCCAGGGACCAGCAGGATGACTCTAGCTCTCAGCATTTTGTCACTCAGAGAACATTGCATGTACTCCCTTACCAACCTTTCTGTCTGAATATCGAGTCCAGGCCACCAATATAACAAACACAACCTTTCTTTTGTTTTAAAAATTACCAAATGAGACTTGTGTGCTTGTTCTAACAATTCTCCTCTTAATTTAGTAGGAGAAGCCAGCCTAGTAACTTTGAACAACAAATCTTTTTCTATTGCTAGTTGATCTTTAATTAACCAAAAATCCCTACACTCTTAACCACCCTGGTCTTTATTTCTCCAGCGGGCCTGTGACAAGTGTTTAACTCTGCTTAGAAGTTTGCCTGCTTTGAGCTCATCCAACCATCTTTTTTCAGAAATACTTTCAAAATCGATCTCACAGACACATTCATCCTCATCAGACTCTTCCCTAGCTCTTCCCTAACTTCCTTGACACCATAACTCTCAGAGGACACTAATCTGGATAACGTGTCTGCCAAGACATTTTCCACTCCCGGAATATATTTCACCTAAAAATCATACTCTTGCAAACCAATAACCTATCTAGTAATCCTCCCAGAAACAACATCAATATCTTTTGATTTGAAAAGTTCACATAATGGCCTGTGACAAGTGTTTAACTCTGCTTAGAAGTTTGCCTGCTTTGAGCTCATCCAACCATCTTTTTTCAGAAATACTTTCAAAATCGATCTCACAGACACATTCATCCTCATCAGACTCTTCCCTAACTCTTCCCTAACTTCCTTGACACCATAACTCTCAGAGGACACTAATCTGGATAACGTGTCTGCCAAGACATTTTCCACTCCCGGAATATATTTCACCTAAAAATCATACTCTTGCAAACCAATAACCTATCTAGTAATCCTCCCAGAAACAACATCAATATCTTTTGATTTGAAAAGTTCACATAATGGCTTATGATTTGTCCTCACAATGAACAACCTTCTCCATAAGAACCTCTTGAGCTTCTTGATGGCCCAGTATACAGCCAATACCTCCCTTTCTATAACTGAACAACATTTTTCTGTCCCCTTCAAACTCCTTGAAATAAACATGATAGGGTTTTCAGTTTTACAACCTCCTTGCTGAAGAACCACCCCAAGCCCTTTTAGGCTAGCATCAGTAGTTAAGGTAGAACATTTCGTGGGATCAAAATCTTTAAGCTTGGAGACATGTGACAATTTGGCCTTCAAATCCTTAAATTCTCTTTCACACTCTGCATCCCACACAAACAACCCCTTTCTTCAACAAACGTAAAAAGTTTAAACTACCATCAGAAAAAAATCTTCAAGAACTTATTATAGTACTCGCCACTCCCAAAAATCTCATAAGTTCATCCTTATTTATGGGGAGCACCATATTCTGAATAGTGTCTATTAACTCAGCTTTAGGCATTAATCCATCATCTGTTAATGTGTGACCTAGACAATTAATAGTTTGACTGCCAAACCTGCATTTTCCAATCTTGACAGTGAGATTATGTTCCTCCAACCTACTGAGAACTTTCCGTACTCTATCTAAGTGCTCAAATTCATCCTTTCCATACACAAGTATATCATCTTGATAGATACCTACTCCATTTATTCCACTTAGCAATCTTTCCATGGCATGCTGAAAAATGGATGCCGCCAAAACTAAACATAAAGGTAGCCTGGTATATCTGAAAGTTCCAAATGGTGTAACAAAAGCTAAGAGATCTTTAGACAACTTCTCCAGCTCAATTTGGTGATAAACAGAGGAAGATCAATAGTGGTGAAGATATTTTCTTCACATAGCATCATCAACATTTCAGATTTATTTGGTAAAGGATACTTGTCAATGACAACCCCTTTGTTAAGTTTCCTGAGATCCACACATAATCTCACACTGCCATTCACTTTTCTAGGAACTACAACTGGAGCCAACCACTTTGTACTCTCCATCTTAAATGACTCCCTATTCTTTGCACCTCTCCAACTCAGCACATAATTCCTCTTTTATCACTATGGGAATATTGCCAACCTTACTTCAAAACAGTTGAGCATCAGGGGACAACTGATGGGAGTTGCAGTCAGGTCACTCAGACTACTCCCCAATACTTGACAAATGTTATCCCCAGGTGAGTAAATGATATTTGTGAATTGACAAACAGGGGTCTTTGAACAAGAGAACACTGGGCTGGTGGAATAGGGCCTGCTGGGAGTTGCAGCCAGGTCACTCGCTCTACTCTCCAGCAATTGACAACTGTTGTGTATTACATATCAGTATGTAGGCTGCTTTTCAGATTTCAGCATGCATTTACATTTTGGGACATAGCATGGATCCTGGAATGTGTTTTTGTTACTGTGCGATTTCAAGGCACTATTTGGACATATTACATGTGATGGACCTTGGTAACTGTGATGTTGGGTCCAACAATACAGATTGACAGTGTTAACAATCAGATACTCTGTGTACTGAATTTTGGTGAGATACATGAACACAACAGTTGTAAAAGGTGAGCTGGGAGCATGCATGATATTGCATTTTTGTGACATTTTTGTGTTGGAACTTATCAGACTTCACTCCCCCAGGTATTCCCAGGTTGCAGGATGGCCAATACCTTCCCCTCTCATGGAAAGAGTTGTAATGGGGCACTGGGATGGCCACCACCAGTCTTCTTGGCCTGCAGCTGGTGGCTGGAAAATGGAATGGACCTTGCCCCTGAGGTCGTTACACCTCTTCCTAATGTCCTCCTTTGTGCACAGGGTGGTGTCTACAGCATTCTCTCTGTCAATGATCATGTCCTACATTCTATTTTCCTACTGAGGGGATTTTTCACATTTGACATGGCAGACAAAAAAAGAGGGTGACAGGGACTTACTTAACAGGGGAAGTGCAATAGGGTGAATGGACAAATGTGTGTGCTGGGTGTTGTAGGGGGGTGGTTGAATAAGGGATGCCTGATCTATGTAAAATACAATAATTGCTGGTCGTGGTTCTTTGGTTCCATGTGGAATTGCAAATGATTGCGGTCTGTGAAGGGGTGTGTTTTATAGTGTACTTTGCAGGTGTGTCCACTTGGCCAATGTGTGTCAGCTATGTTGTTTCTGAAATCATCTAATGTGCATTTGTCTGTTACTTTGCTGACCGTGAACTGCGGTGGTCGACCGCAATTGGCTGACCACCACAAGGGGACTGCCATGGCGACTGTGTGATTGTAATCTGGTCGGTGGTGGGCCACGGTTGGACTGCCTATATCCAAGCTACCGCATTGCTTGTGCTCTGCCTTTTTGCTTGGCGGTTGGCGGTCATGCCTGTATAAGTTTTAATATGGTGGTCTGGGGGCCGGCCATCATGGTGGTCTATTTAGGACCTCCCACATGGTGGTCTGCCACTCTGACCGCCAAACTAGTAACAAGGCCTTAAGCCTGCTGGGTCAATAAAACCATGACCCCAGGAGAGCTTACCCCATTCTTTAAAACACTCATAGCTGGAGGTCAGTGCTCTTCAACTGAAGTACAACACCTTTTTGTGTTTATTTTTATGTTGGCATTGTGGACTACAAGCTTGGGAGACATGTTGGTTTTATTTTTTTTAAAATGTGCTTCTGCTTCCTTGTTTTACCATTTAAAACTATTTTAAAAGATAGACTCAAAGACATGTTTTTGTTAAAACATTTGGGGTTGGCTTTGAAAAAATCCACTGAAACACCAAAGGTTGAAGTGCCAGTACAGTTAGGTGAAGAATTTAATAATATTGTAATGTTTTTCAAATACATAAAACAGAAATTCACCTGTTAGGGTTATTTCAAGCAACACTAACTGGTGCCCTAAAATAAGTATGACTGCCCCCCCTCCATGGGCACAGCTAATTATCCCACATAGTACATCACTCATAACATGTTTGATAACATCACTATAACATTTGAAATTGCATTATAGAGTATAAAAAAGTGCAGGGTGTGGGCAAGTGATAGGTTAGAGAATGGACAGTTAACATCTTTGCCAGATGTGAATGCAGGCATGGTGTTTGCAGGTAAGGGCATGGATAAATCTGTTAGAGGGCTGTGCGATGTGGATGTGATCTATATATGTACATTTATATACATGTATATATATATATATATATATATATATATATATATATATATATATATATATATATATATATATATATATATATATATATGTATATATATAGATATACATACATGTACATATGTATATATGATCCTATCGCTGACACAATTGGTCTACCAGGGGGATTCTGTCTACCTTTATGCAACTTGGGTAAGAGGTAGCCAACCGGAATCTTGGGCTGGTCACATTTGAAAAATTGGTATTCATCCCAATCTATTAGACCTTTATCGTTCCATTGTACTACCAGCTCATTATATTGAGAAATGAATGTTTTTAGCTCCGTATGATTAGTTATAATATAACAATCTGGGTCCCCCAACTGGCGTTCTCCTTCCCGCAAGAATTGGTTGGCAATATCGTAATAAAATTGTTTTAAAGAACGTACACTGCAAAGCCAGAAAATATAAACAACCACCTAAAATGTGCACTGGCATGCAATGCACCTTAAGGCTACACCTACAAGTTCCATCTTTATTTGAAAGCTGGCCTTCCCCCAGTCCTAGCGAGTGGAGCAAATTCAGCCCTAGTCGCACTTGAAAGGTAGTACTGCACATTGCCAGTCTGTGCAGCTCCATCAAATATGGGAAGGTAGGTTAATTCTTCCTTTGCGGTCTTAGATGAACCATTGATATTTTTACCGACTACTCAAAACCTTTAGCCCTTGATTCTATCTGGCTTCTAGCATTTACTTACTTCCTAAATGGTAGTGGGAAATGTCCTATATCATACGTCTCCAATTTGAGATAGCTTAAAATCCACCTGAGACCATCCCTTATTGCCTGTGTCTGTCTTAATACACTGCCCATAATGTCTTTCACACAATACGTTACAATTTTTAAAACTAGGAAATCTTACTGTTTATGATGCTCAGAATTTTTATAATGTGTAAAACAATGAGGCAAATACCCTCTAACCCTTATGACCAGGGTAATAAATGTAGTCGAATTCAAGGTCAGTGCAAGGTGGAAGTAACCTAGACTTCCACGGAATATAACAGACTTAAAGAATTTTCTGTGTACCATAAATGTAATACAAAATAATGTATTACTTCATTTATAACTTAGATCATATTAATCCAGACGTTTTTCATGTAAATCTCGATTGAACATGTAATTCTGTTCACGAAAGAATATTATATTTTACATTTGTCATGGTAGGTGCTCCTAGAAAAACAGTAAAAGTGCTGAAGTGCAGGTAAGTGAAGTGTGTGGTATAAAAAAAATATATGAACTTCAAGTGGCTCCTTCAATCCAGGAAGCCCTGAAGATTCACTAAATTTCTTTGTATTTGTCTCATCCACTCTTTGGAGATGTGTCGACGTTTCAACCCCGTAATAAGGTGAGTCAAGGTGGGGTCATCATCAAGACAAGGATAATCAAAATGGTAGCACCTATGGGTAGTATAAATCACTGTATTATTAGGGGTCCGGTGAATCTGTTTACATAATGTAATTAGTGTAATGACTGGAAAACTCACCTATATTCCAGTGTACAGAACCAATCAGGTAATCAGGGACATCTTCCTGCTTTGAAAATGATTAGATAATTCAGTATGCCAGATAATCATAAGGATTAGTCTGTGTGTAAATAAGGTAAAGGACTTACAAGATACGGAATAGTCCCAAGGTCTGAGGATCTATGCTTGTCTGCTGTTGTAGTGATCAGGAGCGTCAAAGATCGCTAATATCCAGTGTTCAGGAAACTTCTAAAAGAGAGAGGTATTTATTAGGTCGCTATCCAGGGATACCACAGGGCTGGATGCTCGACGAGATGTAGAGATGAATCAGTAAAAATATATAAATTACAGTAAACCACTTACATTTAGTGGATTCATCTCAGTGTGTGGAGTTGTTTAAAACAACCAAGGGTTGCAAATTGCCAAGGAGCGCCATATTTATCAGGGGCTCAGATGATCTAAAATGCAAGGAGTGTGCGTGAGTGAAGACAACTGTGGGGACGAGAGGGATTAATCCTGAGAAGGTGAACCACTTACTTGTGAGTTCAGGCTGCTGCCGAAGAAGTCAGCATGCGGTCATGAATCAGGCCGGTTAACCAAAAAAACGGGCTAGAGACACTCCTGGGTGCGTCCACGATGAATCAAGGAAAGCCGCTGCACATATTTCGGACGTTGTGGCTTAAAAATGCTCGGCCTCCATATTGGAGCGGGCATACGGAACTGTGATTGGTTCAGGTTCCCACCAATGAACAAGTGGTTTCTACGGCCCTGGCGCGGCATAAGTCGGACCCAGAAGGGAAGGTTCCCTTTCTGGTCCGCTCATTCCGCGATAATGGTTGAAGGCCGCACAGTCTGTGAATGCGACGGAAATCTGTGTGTGGGTTCTGAGTATGCGGAGGTCATGACTGTCTAACACTACAAACTAGGTCGTTGTTATGGCTACAACATATTTCAATGTGAATGGTGGAAGCCAGAATGACTGACTGGTTGAGAAAGTAATGTAGGCACCCATAATGTCCAGGTCAATGTTAGGGCTAAAACAAAGTTTTGATGTGAATGGTGACAACCAAATTGGCTGACTGGTTGAGATAGTGATGCAGGCACACACAGTATCCATGGGTCATAGTAGATATACATAATGGGCAAACCATGATAATCAATTACATTCATATATCGGTAAATACAAATACGAACTTTGTGGATTATAAACTATTGCATTCAAGGGCCCTTATCGTAGAGAGACAATAAAAAATAAATTAAATTAACAATGCATTGGGAAGCAATCTATGTATGCAAATCACATCTAGGGGAACAGTGTTGGGTAAAACTTGTGTCGATATGGCCATGTGATACATACTTATTCATATGCATGTCATGCTGTCCCCGTGTGATACATGTACATACACAGTGATGCAATACTAACTGTATTGTGAACAACCATAAATCATCAAAATGGTGATCTTCACATTATTTTATTTATTCACATGTGAACTCAGAGACGAAAATACCACACTGTGTGCAGCAAGGAGTCCGTAATCCTGTATCAACCTGTGGCATGCCAGAGGTCTTGGTGTCATATTAAGCTAAAGCATAATGTAGTATCTGTCTAACATGTCAGATGTCTGTGTGTGGCCAATCTTCTATAGTGTTAAGTCCCACTCTGATAGTACCACATTTCTCGATCCTGAACAGTTCACGCTTAGATAGGATGTACCCTTTGTCTCCGCCCCTTGGTCCTAAAGAGATTTGTTCAACTACTTGCCATTCACATGTATGATGAGACGCCTCGTAGAGTTCAACAAGAGGAGCACAGGGTTTTTTGCACTTGATCCTGCTTTTATGCTGAAGTATCCTACACATACACCTTTTGCGTGGTCTGTCCTATATATAGTAGTCCGCAGGGACACCAAATGGCATAGATGACGTCCTGTGTATTGCAATTGGTGAATTTTGGCAGCGTGAGAATATAGTTTTTGTGGCAGAATTCAGTGGTATTGAAGGTAAATATGCATGCTGCGCAATTGCCACACTTGTAGTGACCGACTACAGCTGGTAAGCCCCATAGTGTGTTTGCATTTTTCTTAGGTGCCTGAGGGAGGAGTGCACACGTGAGTCTGTCTTTCAAATTTCTACCTTTCTTGAATGAAAAAAGCGGAGCCTCCTGTGTGTGTAATTGTTCCTTAATCAGTGGCCAATATTGTAGAATTATTTTTTGGATATGATTGCTGGCAGGGTTATAAGTAGTGACACAAGCGGGCCTGTTGTTTTCTTTTTGCCTTGTTTGGGTTCGAGGAGGGCCTCCCTATGATTGAACCAAGCACACTTCCTAGCTCTTTTCACTAGTCTCTTAGGGTAACCCCTTTCTATCAGTCTATTGATCAAAAAATCTGATTCCTTGAAATAATCTATTCTGTTTGTGCAGTTTCTCTGGATTCTGAGGAACTGTCCGAAGGGGAGGTTGTCTCTAAGACCTCTCGGTGATGACTCGAGTAATGCAGAAGTGTGTTTCTGTTAGTGGGTTTGCAATATAATGTCACATAAAGCTTGGCCTTTTCTACTCCTATTTTCAGGTCCAGAAACTGGATACTTTTTTTGCTCGACTCGATGGTGAATTGGATATCTCTGGATTGGCCATTTAACCATATGTGAAACTCATTTAGTTGAGTGGCAGAGCCCTGCCAGATCAGTAAAACGTCATCAATGTATCTAGACCATTTTCTCACATGGCCTAGAAAAGGGTTAGCTTGACTGAAAATGTGTTGTGTTTCATATTCAGCCATGTAAAGATTCACTAGATTCGGTACAAAAGTAGCACCCATAGACACTCCCTCGGTCTCGTAATAGAATATGTTATCAAACATAAAGCAGTTTTTTCCCATGGCTATTTCTATCATGGCCACAAGAAACCACGTGGGTACTTGTGCCGGTTGGGTCCGTGAGTCCAGTATTTTCGTTAGAGTAGTGAGTGCTTGACCTTGGGGGATATTGGTGTACAAAGATTGCATGTCCATGGTGACGAGGATCTCTGTCTCCATGGAAAAATCTAGTCCCTCATATAACATGATAACATGCATGCTGTCTCTGGTATATGCTTCAGTCAGGGGCACAAAAGGTTTATTAAAGAAATGTAAGTACTGGCATAGGGGTTCTAATATAGACCCACAACCGGAGACAATTGGTCTGCCTGGTGGATTTGTCAAACTTTTGTGTATTTTGGGCAAGGTATAGATCACCGGGATGCATGGATCTTTTTTGTTAAGGAATTGGTGTTCTTTTTTAGTGATGAAACCCAAATCCAATCCTCTGATTGTTAATTCTAATATTTCAATGCTCAGTCGCTTGGTGGGGTCGGTCGTGATCTCTTTATAGCAATTTCTGTCACTCAGTTGTCTGAGTATTTCTTGTTTGTAGTTGTCAATGTCTTGTAACACTATGCCACCCCCTTTGTCGGCTGCCTTGATTACTACATCTTGTTGTTCTTTAAGTCCTTTAAGGGCTATGTTTTCCTCATATGTAAGGTTAAATTTAACATAGCTCCGTTCTTTGCTCAGGGTTTCTATATCCTTGAGTACCATTTTTTCGAAGGTAAGGATTTCAACGGGCATAGCGGTTGAAGAAGGGGTAAAAGTGGAGGGGGTCTAAAGGCTGTGGTGCTTCGAGGGCCTTGCATGGGGTTATCCTTTTAAAAATAGCTTAGACGAATGTGTCTAAAAAATCTCTGTAACTCAATTTTGGTTTCAAAGAAGTCAGGTCGAGTCGTGGGTACAAATGATACACCCTTGTTGAGGACTGCAAATTAAAAATGGGAGCAGTATTAGTAGATGTCGTTGTGTCCCCTGTGAGTGTTGTTTCTAGTCTGCCGGTGTCATGAGAAAGGGGTCGGGAAAATTCTAAAGGGAGATCAGAAGCAGGTCCAGTTACCACGAGTATTGTTGTCGTCTTGTCTGGCGCTCCCCGTGGGGTTCTTGGAAGTGGACACGCCCTCTGTTCCTTCCTCTGCCTCTCCCTCTTCTCCCTCTCTGCCTGTTCTCTTCCCCACAGCCCCTCATTAAAAAAGGATCTGGAGGTTGTTGTTGGAAGTGTGTGAAGCTAGTGCTTTGTTGTTCACCGTCTGAGCTGTCTGATGCTGATGTATTGGAGAAGGTGTAATATCTCCTGTAACCACCCCTTCCTCTGTTTACAAATGTTCCTGTCTGGTCCTGTTTATAGTAGTCTTCGTCTAAATATGGGTACGTGTAGGTTTTGTCATTTTTAGAAATGTTCTTGGCTAGTTTGTCAAGTTTCTTCTTTTGGGTGATATAAGTAAATTCCTTAGCTGTTTTCTCTAGGTCCTCTAATGCTTTGCGTGCATTAGTCAGTGCTGTGTCATCTAGTATTTCTCTTACTAAATCTGCAATTTCTTTTTCTAATTTATTTATGTGCTCCAAAGCTGTGTCAATGCCTAACACCATCTAGTGTCTAGAACACTGATTGGCTACGAAGCTAAAGTTTGTCCTATATTTTGGGTCTTCTATGAATATTGCAGGTTCGTTCCTTACTTGTAGACCCACTGGTATGACTTTGGAGCGCAAGTACTCCTTCATAAGGTGCCCATGTAATTTTTTCCTTGTAAGTTTCTTTTTACTTCTTTTTCAATTTAATTTCTAATTTAAGTCTTTCTTGCCCAGCGTCTCAGGTCCTCCCACTGTTTGTGACAGTGGGCGCTCCTCCTGCCATAGACCCCCAGAGTCAGCTCATCCTTGGTGATGGCACACCATATACCCTTCTTTTGATGGGAGCTGACCTGCAGAGGCAATACACACAGGAAAACACCATAAGACAAACAGTCCAGCCTGTTTCACATATGGTCCACCATACCCGTTTCTATCACCATTTACACACACATGGCCCAGCACACAACCTGTACGCTGCCCAGAAGACATCTACCCACCTCCGTTACTCGAGGCCTTCACACACACAACTCCATTCTTTGATGACACATGCATCGTGCTCACAGTGTACTCACCTGTTGGTCTGGAGGCCCATACAACAGTACGTACTGGGGTAAGACCCCATCCACCAGTCTCTCCAACTCCTCTGAAGTAAAGGCTGGGGCCCTTCCCTCAGTCACCCGGGCCATGGTAGGTTTGAGACACAACTAACAGCAGCACATGCAGTGTAGGTACTGTCCTATGGAAGGTAAGGTAACAAGTGAGGAATTTGATAGAAAATGGCGGTCACGTCTGCGGCGGTGCACACCACCAGCGTAGATCCCCATTGGCCACTGTAACCCATAGAGCTCAATTATAACCAATGAGGAGTTGCACAGCGGTTCCCGACGACTTCCCGCAATGGTGCACAACGTCAGTGGAATTACCTCACTTCCAACTGTCTCTCCACACAGGACAGACGGACACCATTTCGGGGGGGGGGCAGGCCCTGGAATAATGCGGTGTCGCAGGAGATATTAGGACATACTGGACAATTCACAATGACACATTACAAGTTTACAGGATGCAAAGTTCTATTGTAGCTCCATTGTTCAGTTTGTGACCAGCTCCTCACTCTTGTTTCCCTTAGATTGCTAATACTGCGGATGAATAGGAGATGGAGACATACCCCGTGTACAGTACCCTGGTGGACTTGGCAACAGTAGAGGACAGGCACATTATCCTCACCTATAGACTGGGCAGGGCCACAATCACAGAGCCGTGTGCCCAATTAGAGCCTGACCTGATATCTGCTATCCGTCACCTGACTGGGATCCCCCCTCTTTTGCAAGTGCTATCAGTACTCCATTTCCAGGACGCTGGTTCTTTTCAAGTGACAGTGGGCTTGGCAGCAGGAATGTCACAGATGTGCTAACAAGAGTGTTGTCTGCCCTGATTAAACACATGAGCAGCTACATTGTTTTTCCCCAGGTTAAAGATTTGGGCATAGTGAAGGAGAGTTCTATGCAATGGGACATATCCCCAACATAACTGGGGCGACTGATGGAACACATATTGCATTTGTCCCACCCCGCCAGAATGAACAGGTGTTCAGAATCGTAGGAGTTTCCACTCTATGAATGTACAGAAGATGTGCCTTGCGTACCAGTACATCTCCCACGTCAATACTAAGTATCCTGGGTCAGTGCATGATGCCTTTGTCCTGAGGAATAGCAGCATCCCAAATGTGATGGCCCAACTACAGAGGCACAGGGTGTGGCTAATAGGTGAGCCCTGGTTCCTACACAACATATGTTGGTGTATGCGCATGGTGTGGGCCATAAAGGATAGTGTGTGGCTAAATGTTGTCCCTCAATATTTCAGGTGACTCTGGTTACCCAAACCTATCATGGGTGCTGACCCTTATGAGGAATGCCAGGACAAGTGCAGAAAAACATTATAATGAGGCACATGGGCGAACCAGAAAGATAATTGAAAGGACCTTTGGCCTCCTGAAGGCCAGGTTGCAGTGCCGCCATCTGACAGGTGGATCCCTGTGCTAGTCACACAAGAAGGCCTGCCAGAGAGTGGTGGCATGGTGCGTGTTGCATAACCTGGCCCTCAGAAGCCATGTCCCATTCCTGCAGGAGGAAGAGGCTGGAGATGCCCGTGTGCCAGCTGTGGACCCTGTGGACAGTGAGTATGAGGAGGCAGGGGATGAAGACAACAGAACATCTGTGATTAGACAATACTTCCAATGACACACAGGTAGGAAAGTGTTACTTCACATTTCAATAACTTTTGTTTTAATTTGTGTGGCAATGGTATGCTGATATTTCCCACTTCTATGCCCACTTACTGTTCCCTCTAGCAATTCATTTCGCAGATGTTGGTGACCTCACATATACTCCTGGTGTGATCACTGCAGCCAGCTACAGGTCATTATTCTATGCTCATTTTCTGTACAGTTGATTTGCTACGTTTGTACCTGTTTCAATGAACACATAGTTGATATACATGACAGACTCCAAACTTCTTTTTTTCCAAGGATGTTTATTCAAGTGCTAAAATATTGAGGAGCAAGTGCAATGGGATGGGGTGATGATGGAGGAAGGTCCAGGGTAATGTTCCAGTCTGTTTGTAGCACAGGTGCATTGTCCAAGGGGACATAGGAAGAGGAGCAATGGCAGTTCAAGGTGGACAGGGTGGGACACAAGGGTGACAATCAGGAAAGTCTAATTTCCTGGCAGGGGTCTTGGCAATTGTCTCTGGCTTCTGTCTGGATCACAGGGAACATTTGCGGGGTGGTTCCCCTTCTGCAGGGGAAGGGGCACTGGTGGCCTGTGAGTCCTGTTGAGGGGCCTCCTGGCCACTAGTGGCAGCAGAATTGGAGGGCTGTTCAGATGTCTGGCTAGTGTCAGGGGCCGGCTGGTGTGAGACTCCCTCCCTCATGATATTGGCCATGTCTGCCATCACCCCTGCTATGGAGATCAGGGTGTTGTTGATGGCCTTAGGTCTTCCCTGATCCCCTGGTACTGACCCTCCTACAGCCGCCTGTTCTCCTGCACATTGTCCAGGATCTGGCCCATTGTGTCCTGGGAATGTTGATAAGCTTCCAGGATCTCTGCAAGTGCCTCCTAGAGAGTCGGTTCCCTGGGCCTGTCCTCCCCCTGGGGCACAGCAGTCCTCACAGTTTCCCTGTTGGCCTATGCCTCTGTCCCCTGAACCGTGTGCCCACTGCCACTGACCCCAGGTCCCTGATTGTCTTGGGTGTGAGGTGTGGCCTGGGTACCCTGTAGAGGTGGACACACTGATGATTAACATGTCCTGTGGACAGAGGTGTGGGTACGCTGGGTGGGTGCTGTGGTGGTGTTTCTTGATGGGCGAGGCTCTGTGGTGGTGTTTGACTGGGCTTGGGTAACCGGCTGTCCAGAGGTCCCTGATGGGCCAGGTAGGTCATCCAGATCCTGAAGACTGGAGTTGCTGTCATCACTGTGGGCCTCTTCAGTTGGGGGACTGGATAGTGCTGTTACCTCCTCACCGGTGACATCGGCTGGGTACCTGTGGGGATGTAGGTGATGTGTTATGGTTTCTGTGTCTGACATATTGTGCATCCGTGGCTTGCCCTCTTTGGTTGGATTTGCCCTGTCAGCTTTCACTTGTGTACATTGGTGTATGATGGGATAGTTAGTTCTCTATAGTGTGCATTCTTTAGTGATGAGTGTCCATGCAGGGCTGTGAGTGGTATCCATGCATTGGTGGAGCATGCAGGGCTTGGCATTTGGATGAGAGAGATGTGATGGTGTGGTGTGTGGGAAGTGGTGGAGTGATGGCAGTGAGGGTGTGGGTATGTGATGGCATGCAGGTAGGGGGTAGTAGTAGTAGAGACATGACTTACCAGAGTCCAGTCCTCCTCCTACTCCAGCCAGGCCCTAAGGATGCAGGATTGCCAAGACTTGTTCCTCCCATGCTGTTAGTTGTGGGGGAGGAAGTGGCAGTCCACAGCCAGTCCTCTGTACAGGGAGCTGGTGTCTTGAGGCAATGGAACGTACCTTCCCTTGTAGATCATTCCACCTCTTCCTGATGTCATCCCTAGTTCTTGGGTGCTGTCCCACAGCGCTGACCCTGTCCATGATTCTCCGCCTAAGCTCCATCTTCCTAGCTATCGATATCTGCAGAACCTGTGCTCTAAATAGCTGTGGCTTGGTATAGTTTGTGGTTCCATGGGTCTCGTGTGATGTGTGTTGGTCAGGGTGTTTTGAGTAATGTGTTGGGGTGTGTGATATGTGGGGTGCGTGAGTGGCGTATAGGTGTGAATAGTATATGGCTCTAGTTGTGTCAGTGGTCTTGGTGTCTCTCTGCCAGGAATAGTTTGAAATGTTGAAGTGTTGTGGGTAATATGGGTGTGTTTTTCAGTGATATGGGTGTGGTGTGTGTATGGGTGTCAGGTGTATGTCATTTGAATTGTCCAATGTAGTGTTGTTTTGTTTGTGAGTGCCCATTGTGAGCACGGTGGTGTGTACTGCCAATATTTTACCGCCGTTGAATGTCCGCTGTGTTGATTCATGGGTCATAATGTGTTGGGAGTTGTTCTGTTGGTGTAACGGTGCGGTTTTGATACCGCCACTTTATCACTGACCTTTGGTCTGGCGGATTTGTGTGTGTGAGTGAATTCTGTTGGATTGGTGTATGTGTGTCATAATATGGTGAATGGGTATCTGCAGCGGCGGCGGTAAGTTGGCGGATGTCAGTGTGGCGGTAAGCAGGATTTACCACCAATGTCATAATGAGAACCTAAGAGTCTTAGGCCCTCATTATGAACATGGTGGTCCGTTCCGCACCGCCGGCCGTGGCGGTAGAAACCACCAACAGAGGAGCAGTCCGGACCGCCAAATAATGAACCAAACGAAACTCACGCATCCCGCGCACCAGCCACCACCAGGAAAGGAGTCCCACTGTCCCACTGACGACAGCAGAGTCCTCCCACAGGCTGTCGGAAAGGCCCAACCCACCCATCAAATTATAAACCACCATTCCACCGCCAGTTCCAGGGCGGGATTCACTGCCACACCAAGCCAGGCAGAAAAGAAACAAATAGAAGGAAACACTCACCGGAGTTCCACAAAACGTGCAGAGGCAGCCATGGACAGAGAGCTGCAGATCATGGCAGCCTTGCTCCTTGCCATATATCTACAAAACCGAGACCACCGACACAGACAACAACGGTAAGTACCGCAACCTACGACACAAGGGAGGAAAGGGCAAACCTACATACCCACCCACTCCACCCACCCTGCAACACCCCCCCACCCTTCTCAGTAGCACAAGTCGGACAACCCACACCAAGAGGGATGTACCCGACCGAGGCCACTGCAACTACATACAATAGCCCCATACCAATAAATAATTTAAACAAACACCAGGGTGGAACTGCGTGCATCCCAAACACAGGCCACACCGAAACTTTATTATGTAGCTCAGTGAGCTAAGTGGTGCCAACAGGGCCAATGGCCAGTCGATCAAAAGTCAATTGTCCTTGGCCACAATTGGCCACACCTGACTCCCACAAGTGCTGGATACTCCACTGAACAGGGCACCATATGGGGTTCCAGGCACCTCACGGAAGGCGGGTGGGAGGGGTGGGTGGGGGATTTTACGATGGGGGTGGGACTTTGACTTGCGTGAGGAGGTTGGAGGGGGGTGGGATTCTCCTTTGAAGGGGGTGGGGGCTGTATGGCTCGGACGGAGCAGGATGCCTTAGGCTCTGAGCGGGCCTTCTTCTTCACCGGAGAAGGGGCACAGGAATGGGAAGGCTGGACTGGGGTGGGCTGCGATGTGAAAGGAGTGGAAAGGGCAAGGAGGTGGGCACTTTTCAGGACAAGACGGTGTGATGCTATTAATTGTGTTTGACCAATTACTTTGTGTTTCACCAATGACATTGTGTTTCACCACTGCGCATATAAGTTGCTCAATGTTCACCAGTAGCACATTACATGTTGTATTCAGTTCAGCTGCCTATTGGCTTTAACATGGCATTAGCCATTACATTTTGTATTCAGTTTAGCTGCCTATTGGCTTTGACATGGCATTAGACATTACATTCTCTATTCAGTTTAGCTGCGTATTGGCTTTGACATGACATTAGACATTACATTTGATATTTAGGTTAGGTGCCTACTGGCTTTAACGTGGAGTTGAACATTGCAGTTGAGACATTGCAGATGAGCTGTGTTTTTCCAAGCTGTGTTTTTCCACAAGATAGACCAAGCTGTTACAACCCTGGCGGACGGCGTTAAAGCTGCAGTAATACCGCAAACAGTCCGGCCCCAAAAAAAAGGGAATTATGACCGTGGCGGAAACCGCCAACATAGACAGATACTTTAACACTCCGACCGCCATGGCGGTACAGACAAGCAGCGCGGCGGTCACCGCCAGCAGACAGGCAGAAGACAAAGTACCGCCCACAGTATTACATCAGGCAAATCCGCCACCTTTTCCGGGGCGGATTCACCGTGGATAAAAACATGGCGGAAACAGCTTTTGCAATGGGAAAACGCTCACCTTAACACACTCCACGAGGAAGGAGGGCACCATGGAGCCGGAACTACAAATACACCCTGCGCTTGTCTTCCAGCTCCTCTACAAACATCAGCAACGGCGGCGCCGAAGACAACAGTGAGTACTGCACCTACGACATAGGGGAGGGGGAGGCAAAAATCAGGCACGCAACACCCCCACCCCCACCCTGACCTTCGCACACTACAACACACACACCAATGCATTTCCAAACATCACAGTAACAACCCCCAACCCTCCCGGAAGAATGCAAAGACAAAAGGAAATCAGTACAACTATTGTAATGTATCAAAATGCAGTAAGCTCATATATACATAAATATATACACATTCCAAATATATACATCACGATTAGAAGTGCAGGTATGCACAATTCAAAGTCCGTGGACCACTGGGCCCACAATGCATGGGCGAGGCCCACACACGATACCTGTCCAGAAATGGAGAGAACACTGCAGGGGCATCAGATAGAAATATAACAGGCACCTCAGGGGGAGGGGAAGGGGGGCACCTCAGCCGGATGACAGCACCACGCCAGATCCACAACGGGGCTCCATGCCCATTGATGTATCCAGGGGAGTGCAAACCCACAGTCTCTCAAGTCTCTACAGTGGGCGGGTTGCCCACTGTACCATCCTGGGGAGTGCAAAGCCACAGTCTCTCAAGTCTCTACAGTGGGTGGGTTGCCCACTGTACCATCCTGGGGAGTGCAAAGCCACAGTCTCTAAAGTCTCTACAGTGGGTGGGTTGTCCACTGTACCATTCTGGGGAGTGCAAAGACACAGTCTCTCAAGTCTCTACAGTGGGTGGGTTGCCCACTGGACCATCCTGGGGAGTGCAACGCCACAGTCTCTCAAGTGGATAACAGTCTCCACTGGTTCTGGAGGGGGACTGGTGCCCAGAGTGCTTCATCCTGTGAAGGACAGACGGAGTGGATGCTGTTCTCCACTGGTTCTGGAGGGGGACTGGTGCCCAGAGTGCTTCATCCTGTGAAGGATTCAGGTAGTGGATGCAGTTCTCCACTGGTTCTGGAGGGGGACTGGTGCCCTAAGTGCTTCATCTTGTGAAGGATTCAGGTAGTGGATGCAGTTCTCCACTGGTTCTGGAGGGGGACTGGTGCCCAGAGTGCTTCATCCTGTGAAGGACAGATGGAGTGGATGCTGTTCTCCACTGGTTCTGGAGGGGGACTGGTGCCCAGAGTGCTTCATCCTGTGAAGGATTCAGGTAGTGGATGCAGTTCTCCACTGGTTCTGGAGGGGGACTTGTGCCCAGAGTGCATCCCGCTCCCCGTGACGGTCTCAGTTCCGTCACTGTCCCAGCCGCACATGGGCTAACGATGCTTGAGTTGGCGGTCTTTGCCCTGTTCAGCGGTCTTTGACCTGTTCAGCGGTGCTTGCCCTGTTCAGCGGTGCTTGCCATGGCGGTCTTTGCCCTGTTCAGCGGTGCTTGCCATGGCGGTCTTTGCCCTGTTCAGCGGTGCTTGCCATGTTGGTCTTTGACCTGTTCAGCGGTGCTTGCCCTGTTCAGCGGGGCATGACTTTGCTGTCTCTGACCTGTGCAGCGGTGTGTGGCATGACGGTCCCTCAGTGCCCAACTGGGCTGTGGCTGCCGGGGCCCTCCTGGGCACTGACATTGGCGGTGGTCTCCGGACCAGTGACCATAGTGCTGCCCTCCAGGGCACTGACTCTGGTGGTGGACTCCGGACCAGTGACGATAGTGCTGCCCTCCAGGGCACTGACTCTGGCGGTGGTCTCCGGACCAGTGACGATAGTGCTGCCCTCCAGGGCACTGACTCTGGCGGTGGTCTCCGGACCAGTGACGATAGTGCTGCCCTCCAGGGCACTGACTCTGGCGGTGGTCTCCGGACCAGTGACGATAGTGCTGCCCTCCAGGGCACTGACGCTGGCGGTGGTCTCCGGACCAGTGACGATGGGGTTGCCCTCCAGGGCACTGACGCTGCCGGTGGACTCCGGACCAGTGACGATGGGGCTGGCGGTGGCGTCCTGGCCAGCGGGGAGGATGGCGGCCTTCTCCTCCGTGCTGCTCTTCCCAGACTTTGGCGACATATTCTGCCCCTTCCCCTCCTTGGGAGGAGTCACAGCTGACTCGACACTCCCCCCGGGACCCTTGTGAGCAGCTTTGCCGGCAGGAGTCTTCCTCCTCTCCCGTCGGGCACTGTCCAACTTCTGGTGCTTTACAGGGGGTGGACTGGAAGTGCTTTGGCTCCGTGTCACACTGGCTGCCCTGGTGCCTGGTGCACTCCACATACCTCTAACACGCACCACTGGTGCCGGACTTTTTTTGGCTGAGGTGCTAGTACGGGACCTATGAATTGGAGGGGTGGAGGTGGTGGGACAGAGGTCAAGGTTGCTCAGGAAAAGTTTCTGACGAACACTAGAACGGGTAGCTGGAGGGGGTCTGGGAGTGGAGGAAGAGGAGGTGGTTGTAGGAGGTGTAACTTTAGATGATTTGGGTCTAGGTGCATGTTCTGGAAGCTGTCTTGAGGTGGATGAATGTTGGCTGTGTGTGTGCCCGTTTTTGTGTACTTTGGGAGGGGGCGTCACAGACACACTGGGAGAGGACACAGGGGACGTGTAAATGGTAGTGGGGGTGGTGAGTGCAGGTGAGCGGGGTGTGGTGCTGGGTGTTCTGATGCGAGTCCTAGTGGCTGTAGTGGTAGTGCATGCAGGTGAGAGTGTAGACGACACTGGGAGGGAGGAGGGAGATGACGAGGAGGGGGACACAGTGGAGGCAGTGGATGTTGCTGTGTCTGTATGTGGGTGATGCTTGTGTGAGTGCCTGTGGGATGTGTGGTGCCTATGTTTTCCTGAGCTGCCCTTGTGTGTTGACATGTGTGCAGGCTGGTCTGATGGTGTGCTTGGGATAGGCTGGGGTACAGGGGATTGGGTCTGGGTGGAGGAAGTTGGAGGGGGGAGGCTAGACACAGGGACAATGGCTGCCATCAGTGCTGAGGCCAGAGATTGCAGGGTTCGATGATGGGCAGCCTGACCAGAATGAATGCCCTCCAGGAATGCATTAGTGTGTTGCAACTCCCTTTCTACACCCTGGATGGCATTCACAATGGTAGACTGCCCAACAGTGAGTGACCTGAGGAGGTCAATGGCCTCCTCACTGAGGGCAGCAGGGGTGACAGGGGCAGGGGCTGAGGTACCTGGGGCGAAGGTGATACCCACCCTCCTGGATGAGCGGGCACGGAGCGAAGGCTGAGGGGCTGCTGGAAGGGCAGTGCTGGTAGGGGGGGGTGGCGGCTGTACCTGTAGAAGTGGGGGGCACAGATGGTGCTGCCACCACAAGGGAGCTCCCATCGGAGGACGAGTCCGTGTCGCTGGTTGCTGATCCGGTGACCGACGTGAAGCTCCCCTCGCCCTCCATCCCACTGGTGTATTCTGAGTCTGTGGTGTGGCCCTCCATGGCCATGTGGGATGCAGCCCCCTCGTGCTCCGGTGCCACTGTACCTCCGCCTGATGATGCTGATGCACAAAAGAACAGGGAGAGCACAAAAAGGGGTGGGGAAACCGAAGAAAGACAGGTTGAGTGCATGGCTTACCGCTACAGTTGGAGGACAACACAGACACAGCAGCCCACTGCACCACGCCGTGTTCTTGGCCTCCACAGAGGCAGTTCCTGGCGCTGACCTACATGACATATACAGGGGAAGAATAGTCATTAGCAACAGCACCGTCGAAGTGAGTGGCCCACATCCCTGCCCTTGCCATGTGGCACATGCAATCACACTCCTTCATGCTCGCAGAACTCTGCCCCCTTCCTACTTACATCCAGCCCTCTCCACCCAGGCATAGCCCATACAACTTGCACCCTATGTACTCACCTGTTGGTCTGGAGGACCGTAGAGTAGCGTGTACTGGGGGAGGACCCCGTCCACGAGCTTCTACAACTCCTGTGCAGTGAAGGCAGGGGCCCTTTCCCCAGACGCACGAGCCATTGTCTCTTCCAGACCGAGGTCACAGCAGCACTTGCAGTGTAGGTCCTCTCCTGTCGAAGATCAGGTATCGAGTGATTGAACAGATAGAAAATGGCAGTCACGTCCGCGGCGGTGACGTCCGCGGCGATGCGTGTCATCACCACTGGCACACTTCGTCATTGGCTCCTGGGACCCATAGGGTCCAATGTTAACCAATGCAGCATTGCACCGCGTTCAACGACCGCCTACCGCAATGGTGTACAACGCCAGCGCAGTTACCTCACATCCATTGTCCCACTTTACAGGTCAGGCAGCCGCCATTTCAGGGGCCCACATGGCTTCATTTACAACTGCGTCACACATACCTAGGCCTGGACTCAACACACATACAGGAAGAATTTTGTATTTTGTGTCGTGTTCTGTGTAGCTGTGGGTACATACCTCAGAATTGGTTGACTCTGTTGTCGCTGTTGTCCTTCCTAGGCACTGTCAGCTGGGACATGTGAGGAGATGGCGGAATCCTCCGGTGTACCGACCGCTGGTGGACCTGTTGACAATGGAGGAGCGACATTTACTCATCACCTACAGGTTTGACGTGCCACAATCCAGGAACTGTGTACCCAGTTGGAGCCAGACCTCATGTCACCAATCCGCCATCCCACAGGAATCCCCCCTCAAGTGCAGGTGCTATCAGTGCTCCATTTCCTAGCAAGTGGGTCATTTCAAACAGCAGTGGCCATGGCATCAGGGATGTCCCAGCCTATGTTTTCCAACGTGTTGTCCAGAGTGTTGTCTGCCCTGCTGAAACACGTGAGGAGCTACATCGTTTTCCCTCAGGTGGAGGATTTGGCTACAGTTAAAGGTGACTTCTATGCCCTGGGACATATCCCTAACATCATAGGTGCCATTGATGGGACCCATGTGGCTTTGGTCCCCCCCCTCCACAGGAGTGAACAGGTGTACAGGAACCAGAAGAGTTATCATTCGATGAATGTGCAGATGGTATTTTTGGCAGACCAGTACATCTCGCAGGTAAATGCTGTGTTCCCTTGCTCAGTGCATGACGCCTACATCCTGCAGAATAGCAGCATCCCGTATGTGATGGGTCAACTCCAGAGGCACCGTGTGTGGCTATTAGGGGACTCTGGTTGCCCCAACCTGTCATGGCTATTGACCCCAGTGAGGAATCCCAGGGCAGAGGAACGCTACAATGAGGCCCATGGGCAGACTAGGAAGGTGATCAAACGCACCTTCGGCCTCCTGAAGGCCAGGTTCAGGTGCCTCCATATGACAGGTGGTTCCCTATTCTACTCACCAAGGAAGGCGTGCCAGATCATCATCGCCTGCTCTATGCTTCACAACTTGGCTTTGTGACGACAGGTGCCTTTTCTGCAGCAGGATGGTCCAGATGACGGTGTTGTGGCAGCTGTGGAGCCTGTCGACAGTGATGAGGAGGAAGCAGAGGAAGAAGACATTGACAACAGGGACTCTGTCATACAGCAATATTTCCAGTGACACACAGGTGAGAACAATTTGTTTACTGTTACATTTACTTTCACACTTCTACCTCTATCCTGTCTGTCAATTAGAAGTAGTATTTGCTAACTGGGTGGTACATTTCCATTACGGTTTCACAGGTGTGGTTACCAACGTGTGTCATCTGCTTGCATCCTTCATGGACTTGTGATTTGTAACATAGGTATGTTGACATTACATTTTCAAACGGATTTTGTCATTGTCATAGATAATACACATTTTCAAAATCACAGACTGACTCCAGATTGTTTTGTGGTTCAAGGGTGTTTATTGAAGTGCTAATTATTGGAGGGGGTGGCAAAATGGTGATGGGTGATGGTGGAGGAATGTCCATGGCAGAGTCCAGTCTATTAGTCTCACAGGTGCATTGCCCATATGGGCATAGGAAGTGGAGCTGGGGCAGTTCCCATCTGGACAGGGTAACAAAGTGGGACAGTGGGATGACAATCAGGGTGGTCTCATTTCCTGGCGGGGGTCTTGCCATCTTGCTCTGTCCTGTTCCTGGATCTCAGGGACCGCTTGCGGGGTGGTTCTCAGTCTGCAGGGGATGGGGTGCTGGTGTGGTGGTCCTGTGGCGAGGCGTCCTGTCCACTAGCGCCGGCAGAGGTGGTGGGCAGTTCATCGTCCAGGCTAGTGTCAGGGGCCCCTTGGAGTGCCACGGTGTCCCTCATGATCTTTTGAATGTCCTTCAGCACCCCTACGATGGTGCCCAGGGCTGAGCTCCTCCCTGAACCCCAAATACTGATCCACCTGCATGCGCTGGGTCTCATGAAACTTGGCCAGGACCGTAGCCATCGTCTCCCGGGAGTGGTGGTATGCTCCCATGATGGAGGATAGGGCATCGTGGAGAGTGGGTTCCCTTGGCCTGTCCGCCCCCTGTCGCACAGCAGCCCTCCCAGTTCCCCTGTGTTCCTGTGCCTCTGTCCCCTGGACCGTGTGCCCACTACCACTGCCCCCAGGTCCCTGTTGTTGGGGTGGTGGGTTATCCTGGGTTCCCTGTAGTGGTGGACACACAGCTGATTGACGTGTCCTGGGTACGGAGGTATCAGCCTGCTGGGTGGGTGCTGTGCTGGTGTTACCAGAGGGTGGAAGGTCAGTGTTGGGCTGTGCCTGTGCGAGGGGAACTGACTCTCCCGAGGCCCACGATGGTCCGGGCTGGTCATCTGGATCCAGTTGGCCAGAGGTGCTGTAATCACTGTTGGCATCTTCTGTGGGTGGGGTAGAGATGTCTGGACCCTCCTGTCTGGTGACGTTACGTAGTGGTCCTGCAGGGGTATAAAAGCATAATTATTGCATGTGTGTGTGTCATGGTGTGCAATGGGTGGGTGAGCGTGCACCCCAGTGCAAGCATTCCTGTGTGGGGGCTTGTGTGATGATGTTTCGGGGGTGTTATGGTATGTGCAGTGGGCATGCTTTAATGATGGGTGTCCATGCTTTGCTGTGTCATGCAGGGCTTGGTGTTGGGATGGGTGGTTTGTGTTATTAGTACATTAGTGAGGAGTTGGAGTGATAGGGGAGGGGGTGAGGGTGAGGGTGGGGGTGTGTGATAGCATGTAGGTAGGGTGGGGGATATGATAGTTAAGATTTGACTTACCAGTGTCCATTCCTCCACCGACTCCTCCGAGGCCCTCTGGATGCATAATGGTCAAGACCTGCTCCTCCCATGTTGGTAGTTGTGGGGGAAGAGGTGGAGGTCCGCTGCCAGTCCGCTGAATCGCGATGTTGTGCCTGGAGACCAGTGAACGCACCTTCCCCCGTAGGTCGTTCCACCTCTTCCTGATGTCCTCCCGATTTCTTGGGTGCTGTCCCACTGTGTTGACCCTGTCGACTATTCTTCGCCATTGCTCCATCTTCTTAGCTATGGAGGTGTGCTGCACCTGTGATCCAAATAGCTGTGGTTCTACCCGTACGATTTCCTCCGCCATAACCCTGAGCTCCTCCTCCGAAAACCTGGGGTTTCTTTGGCGTGCCCTGGGGTTGTGTAGGTGATGTGTGGGGTGGTGTATGTGGTGATGAGTGTGGTGATGTGTAGTGGTGTGGGGTGTTTTGTGCGTGGATGTTGTGTGGGTGATGGTGTTGTGTGCCTCTGTGTGGTGGGGTTGTCTATTGCTGTGCTCTCTCTCTGTCACCTTCGTCTCTAATTTTGGGTCGTAGGGGTTTGTGGGTGATGTGGGTGTGTGTTTTATATTGAATTGGGTGTGTGGGAGTGGTGTGTGTATGTGTATCAGGTGTGTGTATTTCGAATTGTCCAATGTGGCGGTGTTTTGGAGATGTGTGTGTATTTAGAGAGCGGCGGTGTGTACCGCCAATGGAATACCGTGGTTGAAAGACCGTAACGTTGATTCGTACGTCGTAATAGCATGGGCGTGTTTCTGTTGGTGTGACGGTGGAGGATTTGTTATCGCCGGTTTATCACTGACCTTTGGTGTGGCGGACTTGTGTGGGTGTCTGAATTTCGGGCAGATTCCGAGCAGTGGGTCATAATAGCTGTGGCGGAATTCCGCGGCGGTGAATTGGCGGTCTTCTGCATGGTGGTAAGCGGCTTTTACCGCCAATGTTGTAATGACCCTCTATAGCTGATAAGAGAGAGTGCATTTGGTGTTTTCCTTTCTGCTCAGCCATGGGAAGAGCAGGGGTCTAGGAGATCTGGCCAGTCTCCAAAGGCTTGCATAGTTTTCCTGAGTCTGAAAGATGGGGGCACGTTTTTGGAATGATGACTCTAGACTACAGCAGAGTTAGATGGAATCTGCTTGACTTAAGACAGGAACGGAGACGTCAGTTGCCTGTCTCCCGTTTGGGTAGAAAATCTATTTCTCGCAGTTGAACGGAGTCATCAACTTGCAGGTCCCAGAAAGATGAAGCTGAGCTATAGGCCCTACGGTGATGCAATTTTGACTTATATGCTTTGCTTTGAAGGTATGCTATAATATAATAACATGTATTTGCTGTGTACATTGCAACTGAGAAGTACTTTGATATATTTTGCTTTCATTGCTGCGACTACTTTTAAACGTGTGCTGCCATTCTACTGATTTCGTTTCTCAGGAACCTTGTGGTGAATAATAACAATAAATGTCTTCTTTAAACTCAGAAGTGCATTCCAAAGAGGTTCTGTGAGCTCGGTTATGAGATAAGAGCAGGAAAGCAGAACAGACGGGGTAGGCCAGTGGGTTCGAACAGGTCTGCATGGGAGAGGAAAGGTTTTTTGGGAGCAATTGGGGTGGATGAGGGCGTGGGAGTCGAGGCAGAGGGAGTTGATGTATGGGGCGTAGGTGTGCGTGTAGTGGGGGCCGGTGACTGCTCAGTATGCTGTGGTGTGGTGGATGTCTGATGGGTGGGTGTCTTGGTGCGTTTGAGTGTTTTGGGAGGTGGGGGGGCGGACACAATGGGAGAAGACAGACAGCTGGTGTGGATGTATGTTGGGTGGGTGTCTGCAAGTCAGGTGAGTGTGCTGCATGTGTCAACAACAGTGGAGGTGGTCAGTGCAGGTGTGGTGTATGGGGTGCATGTATGGCTGTCTGCTATTGTGGAGAGTGCAGGAAGAGGAGCAGTAACAGTGAGTGAAGGTGCAGTGCATGAGGGTGTGGATGTAGAGGGGACAGACAGGGAGGTGGAAGAGGCAGGCACACTGGGGGAAGTGGACGTTGTTGTGTGTGCAGGTGTCTGTTGGCTGTGTGAATGCTTGTGGTGGGATGTGTGGTGCTTGTGTTTGGAAGTGTGCTTCTTGTGTGTTGATGTGCCTGTAAGCGGGTCTGATTGTGTGCTTTGGACTGGTGAAGGGAGTGGAGTGTTGGAAGGGGTAGAGGAGGTTGGAGGGAGGACGGAATGGCCAGGGAAACTGTCTGCCGTCAAAGAGGAGGCCAAAGCCTGAAAAGATCTCTGTAGGGCAGAAATGTCACCATGAATGCCATTCAGATAGGCATTTGTCTGCTTCACCTCTGATGCTAGCCCCTGGATGGCATTGACAATGGTTGACTGCCCTACAGAGATGGTTCTCAGGAGGTCAATAGCCTCCTCTGTGAGGGCAGCAGGGCTGACTGGGGCAGGGGAGGAGGTGCCTGGGGCGAAGGAGACGCCCACCTTTCTGGGTGGGCGGGCAAGGGCAACTCGGTGGGGAGCATAATGTATTGGGGGTGGCGGAAGACCTCATGGTTGTGGTTTGTCCACTAGTGTCTGCCACCGCTGGAGGACCCCATCGGAGGAGGTTTCAGAGTCACTACCTCCTGTGGTAGTAGCCACCCCCGTGGAAGTCCCCTCGCCCTCCCACCCACTGGTCCTCTGGGCATCTGTTGTCTCTGCCTCGGAAGATCCGTGGGCCACTGCCTCCCCTACTTGCCGGTGTCCTAGCTCCCTTGCCTGATGTTGATGCTGTACCAGACAAACACAAGAGAACAGGGATGGGGAGACAAAACAGGAGAGACACTTGTAAGTAGCTGAATGCTGATACACAATGGCCAGACATACACCTACCCAGCAGACACACCCAACATGCAGCACCGTGCACTAAGTCCATGACCATGGCCCTGACTACTGAGCAGTATACTGACCTACACCCATATCCTGTAATTGTATTGGAGCTGAGGTAGGTGAAACCTTACAGGGACACCCCTACACCCTTTGGGGAGCAGACAGTAGCTGGACACCGGTCAAAACCCCTGCTCTAAGCACCATGAGCCCTATCGCACACACACTCATCGTTCCAGGCTGAAGTATGGGCTGTGAGTACTCACCCCCTTGTGACTGCTGTGCAGCCTTCGAGTGCCCATCCAGGTCTGGGTATGCCACAGCCAGGATCCTTCACATGAGGGGGGTCAGTGCCCAAACGGGCACCCCTTCCACGTTGGGAGGACTTCCCCATCTGGGCCTCAGTGATCTTCCGCACCCAGTGCCGCAGGTCCTCCCACCTCTTTTGACAGTGGGTGCTCCGCCGGTTGTAGACCCCAAGGGTCCGTACCTCCTTGGCGATGGCATGCCAATGTGCCCTCTTCTGGTGGGTGCTGACCTAATAGGGAGACACAGAAATGGAACACAGAGGTCAGGCACCTGAATGATGTGTCCACTTCACATTCCGACGCGAGACCCGCCACCTCCGCACTCAACCCATCCCTCGCCGACAGTGGAACAAGATCCCTGAAGAGCAACTGTTCGCCGCACTCGCCACCAACCAACCCACCCTCACCACCGACCCCAACGTCGCAGCCCTCAACCTCACAAACTGGATCTCCAACTGCGCAGACAACCTTGTTCCCCTCAAACGCTCGCAGCGACAGAACAACACCAAGAAACCCCTCTGGTTCTCTGACACCCTCAAAGAATCAAAGAAAACTTGTCGCGCACTTGAGAAAGCCTGGCGCAAGGACCGCACCGCTGACAACATGACCGCCCTCAAGAACGCTACCCGCAAACACCACCACCTGATCCGCACTGCCAAAAGGAATTTTTTCACCGACAGACTGGACAAAAACAGCCACAACAGCAGAGAACTCTTCAGCATCGTCAAGGAGTTCTCCAACCCCAGCGCCAACGCCAACGCCGTCACGCCCTCACAGGATCTATGCGAATCCCTCGCCACTTTCTTCCATCGCAAGATCAGCGACCTCCACGACAGCTTCGGACACCAGACCCAACCTAACACCACCGAACCCACATCCCCGACCATCACCCTCAACAACTGGACCCACATCAGCACGGAAGAAACCAAATCCATCATGAACTCTATCCACTCCGGCGCCCCTTCGGACCCCTGCCCGCACTTCATCTTTAACAAAGCCGACAACATCATCGCCCCGCACCTCCAGACCGTCATCAACTCTTCTTTTTCTTCTGCTACCTTCCCCGAATGCTGGAAACACGCCGAAGTCAACGCCCTACTAAAGAAACCTACGGCTGACCCGAGCGACCTGAAAAACTTCCGCCCCATCTCCCTTCTGCCTTTCCCAGCCAAAGTATTAGAGAAGACCGTCAACAAACAGCTGACCACCTTCCTGGAAGACAACAACCTGCTCGACCCCTCACAGACCGGATTCCGAACCAACCACAGCACTGAAACCGCCCTCATCTCAGTCACAGACGACATCAGAACCCTGATGGACAACGGTGAAACAGTCGCCCTCATTCTTCTTGACCTCTCGGCTGCCTTTGACACCGTCTGTCACCGTACCCTAATCACCCGCCTCCGCTCCACCGGGATCCAAGACCAGGCCCTGGACTGGATCGCCTCCTTCCTCGTAAACCGCTCCCAAAGAGTCTACCTCCCTCCGTTTCGCTCAGAACCCACTGAGATCATCTGCGGCGTACCTCAAGGCTCATCACTCAGCCCGACACTCTTCAATGTCTACATGAGCCCCCTCGCTAACATCGTACGCAAGCACGACATCATCATCACCTCCTACGCCGACGACACCCAACTTATACTCTCCCTCACCAAGGACCCCGCCAGCGCCAAGACCAACCTACAAGAGGGTATGAAGGACGTCGCAGATTGGATGAGGCTCAGCCGCCTAAAGCTGAACTCTGAAAAAACTGAAGTCCTCATCCTCGGCAACACCCCGTCCGCCTGGGACGACTCCTGGTGGCCCACGGCCCTCGGCACCGCACCGACCCCCGCAGACCACGCCCGCAACCTCGGCTTCATCTTGGACCCCCTTCTCACCATGACCAAGCAAGTCAACGCCGTGTCCTCCGCCTGCTTCCTCACCCTCCGCATGCTCCGCAAGATCTTCCGCTGGATCCCCGCCGACACCAGAAAAACCGTGACCCACGCCCTCGTCACGAGCCGCCTGGACTACGGCAACACCCTCTACGCTGGGACCACCGCCAAACTCCAAAATCGCCTGCAACGCATTCAAAACACCTCAGCCCGCCTCATCCTCGACGTACCCCGCAACAGCCACATCTCCGCACACCTGAGACACCTGCATTGGCTCCCAGTCAGCAAAAGGATCACCTTCCGACTTCTCACCCACGCACACAAAGCCCTCCACGACAAGGGACCGGAATACCTCAACAGACGGCTCAACTTCTACGTCCCCACCCGCCCCCTCCGCTCCTCTGGCCTCGCACTCGCCGCCGTCCCTCGCATCCGACGCTCTACGGCGGGTGGGAGATCTTTCTCCTTCCTGGCGGCCAAGACCTGGAACTCCCTCCCCACCAGCCTCAGGACCACCCAGGACCACTCCGCTTTCCGGAGACTCCTAAAGACCTGGCTGTTCGAGCAGCGATAACCACCCCCTTTGTCCCTAGCGCCTTGAGACCCGCACGGGTGAGTAGCGCGCTTTATAAATGCTAATGATTTGATTTGAATGATGGCAACAGCTGGCAGATTGTCAAACATAGGACAGAGAGTACTACCAGACATGCAGGACAGTGGCACGCAGCATTCCATGCACCAAGCCCCATCCTGGCTCACAGGAGCACACACCTGAGCAATTCACTCCATCCATCACTCACACAGTGCCCCCCAAACTCAGACTCACCTGTACTTCTGGCCGGCCGTAGAGTCTGCCGTACAGGGGCAGGACCCCTTCCACCAGTTTCCCCAGTTCCTCCTGGGTGAAGGCTGGGGCCCTTACCCCTGCACCACATGGAACATCCATAGCCAGAGGCAGGCCACAGCAGTACACAGAGTGGAATACTTGTCCGCACAGGATCAGGGAGTCAAGTGATCAACCGATGACGAACATGCGTACGTTCCGCGGCGGTATGCACCGCTGGCGGCGATCCTGATATGCCAGGATTCCCCATTGGCATCCATGTTATCCAAAGAGGGTGTGAACAGCGGTCAACACCGCCGTACGCTGTGACGTCAACCGCTACCAGTCTTAGGTCACTTCCACAACGAAGGGGCAGAACTACATTGGGCATACATTTTGCCATCACCTACTCATCTTGAAATTCATAATACTCACAATGCTGGGCCTACTAGCCATATGAAGCACCTTGGGCTCTATCCATTGAGTATATAATCACACATGATTTACTCTGTTCCCTCTTAGTGAGGTACATGTACATCTGTTAGGTTGCAGTTATTGTACAGACACTACTATGAAGAATGCAGTGAATGTATGTAGCAAATATGCCAGTGTATGTGTGCACATAACTCCTTTTTCTTACCCCTCACAGGTACCGACCCTTGTGGCGAGGAAGAGCACCATCAGTGTACAGACCACTTGTGGATATGGGGACCATGGTGGAGCGTCAGATCATAATCACCTACAGACTCACACGTGCAACTATTCAGGACCTTTGTGCATTACTAGATCCTGCACTGACTCCAGGAAATCGTAATCAGAATGCCATTCCAACTGAGGTGCAGGTGCTCTCCGCCCTCCATTTCCTGGCCACAGGCTCTTTTCAAGTGGCAGTGGACATGGGTAATGGTTTCTCACAGCCAATGTTCACCCAGGTACTGACAAGATTTCTGAATGCATTTGTACAACATCTGAAATCCTATGTGCGAGTCCCCCAAAGTGCTGACCTCCCTGCCATCAAGTCTGACTTCTATGCCTTTGCAAACATTCCCCATTTTATAGGTGCCATCAATGGCACCCACATACCCATCATCCCCCCAAGAGTGAGTGAACAGCTGTACAGAAACAGGAAGAACTTTCAATCCATGAACATCCAATTGGTATGTACTGCAGACCAGTACATATCCCATGTGAATGCCAAGTTTCCGGGTTCTGTCCATGATTCATTTGTTTTGAGGGACAGTAGTGTGCCACAGAAGATGGAACAACTACAAGAGGACAGATGGTGGATCATAGGTAAGTTTACCTGTCACTAACTGACACATTGCAGAAAAACAGCTTGTCTGACTAAGGACATTACAATGACAACTCTGTATTGACCATTTCTCTAGGTGATTCTGGCTATACAAACTCGCGTTGGCTCCTGACACCAGTGAGGAATCCCAGGACGGATGCAGGGAGGAAATACAATGAGGCCCATGGACGTACTGGATGGTGATAGAGCGTACTATAGGTCTCCTGAAGGCTAGATTCCGGTGCCTACATATCTCTGGGGGTTCCCTGGCCTATGGGCCTGACAAGGCGTGCAGAATAGTCGTGGCCTGCTGCATGCTGCACAACGTGGCAGTGAGACATTCAATCCCCCTTTTGGAGGTGGAGGGTGCTATGGGTCCTGATCAGTTACCTCAGAGAGGTGAGGAGAGTGATGGTGAGGATGAGGAAGGGGAAGATGTCAATTCCAGGAACCAACTGATACAACTCTACTTCCAATAACTGTGTGGGACTTCAGCCTGTAAATGTGGCTAGTGACTGAAAGTGTAAGTGTGCCATGTCATCTAGGGGGAATTGGTCATGATAGGCGAGACATGGTCCTCTTCAGCATGGTACTGACAGACAATATATGCATTCCCTTCTTGACTAATTTGAAACACTCATTACCACCACCATTCACAAATTGACAATAAAGTTGTTCCCTGCCAGTTATATCCATACTCCACTCTGTTCAACATTGAAGACAGGGCACATTGTTACAGGTGAGATATGTTGTTTATTGGTGGAATACAGTGAAATGTGCTATGTACAGTGATGGAAGTCGTAATGGTTGGGTGTCCTCAAAACCGACTTGGTGGCAGGCCTGTTTGATGTCATAGGAGGGTCCTATTTGCAGTTTAGTACTTTATTTAGCCCTCAGCTAAGTGAAGTTGGTGAATTGGTGGAATGGTTGCTTGGCAGTAGTAGCAGTGTCAATTGTTGGAGGGGGGCTTGTTCTTAGCTGGGTTTCCAGTGCCATATCTTGGCCTGAGACTACATTTGGGTGCCTGCTGTGGAGCTTCTTGGGGTGGCATGGTTGGGCCTTGTGATTCCTGGGAGGGTATTTTCTGTGCTGTTTCAGCTACTTGGGTCATCTGTTGCTGGTTGTCCAGGGCTGTTGTGGGGGCCTCTTGTCCGGTGTGGGTGTCTGAGTGTTTGTTTACCAACTGCAGCAGTGCTCCAGCAATGGTGGCCATTGCGGCTTTGTGTTCTTTCCACTGCTCCATGGCATGTTGGTGTTGTTCCAGCTGCATCCTCTGCCTTTGCTCCAGGGTGGATACAAACTGTGCCAACCTGTCTTGGGTATGTTGGGAGGCCCCCAATACCTCTTCAATGATGTCCTGGGCTGCTGCATATATCCGGTGCCCTACCCCCTGACCCACTGGGGCACTTTACCTTGCCCTGGCCCCCTGGGCCTGTGTCCCCTGCGCAGGTATTGACGTGCCACTAGTACTGGGGCCATCGTCTTCCTGCATGTTGGGGGTGGGAGAATGTGGCCTCTGCAGCTGTGTTCCACCTATTTGTGCCCTGGGTCCACTGGTGTGGGTATGCCTCCCCTGGCCTGCTGGTCTTGACTGGGTGTTAGGGGTGACAGTGTTTTCCTGGGTGGGGCTGCTGCATGGTAAGCATCCAGGGTTGTGTGAGGGGCCTGCCTGCTCATCAGTGTCCAGGGATTCTTCATCAGTGTCCTGTGATGTGCCTCTGTCTCCCTGGAGTGCTGTGGCACTCCTTGTCCCCTCCATTAGGGTTGCATGGGTGGTGGTGCCTGTCGGGGGGCATAGAAATGTATGTTACATAGGCATGAGGGTTTGTGGTGTACTGAACTGTGCGATTTTGTGCTTGTGTGCCTTTCAGTGGCCTTCCAGGGTGCCTTTGTGACGTGGACATTGCATTTAGTGGCAGTGGTGGGGTTACATTGTGGTGGGGTTATTATTCCATTGTGGGTATGTGCAGGGGTGGGTGGCTGTGCACAGCGGGAGTGATGTGGGCCTGGTAGTGAGTTGTGAGGGATGCAGGGTGGTGGATGTGGTGGGTAATGGCTGGGTAGGTCTAGGTGGGTGTGGGTGGGGTGGTGGATGTATTACAGGTATGGTGTATATGGGGTAAATGTAGATGACTTACCCAAGTCCATTCCTCCAGTGAGTCCAGTGAGTCCCTCTGGGTGCAGGATGGCGAGTACCTTCTCCTCCCAGTCGGTGTAGTCGGGTGGTCTGGGTGGCGGTCCTTCCCCAGTCTTCTGCACTGCGATGTGGTACCTGGATGCCATGGCCCGGACCTTCCCCCGCAGGTCGTCCCATCTCTTGAGGATGTCGTCCCTGGTGCGTGGATGGTGCCCCACTGCATTCACCCTGTTCACAATGGTCTGCCACAGCTCAATTTTTTGGGCGATGGGTGTGTGCTGGACCTCGGACCCGAATATTTGTGGCTTCACTTTTAGAATCTCGTCCACCATGGTCCTTAGCTCCCTTTTGGTAAAGCATAGATTTTTGGGGGTGGACATGGTGAGGGTGGTGGATGGTGTCCGGACTGGGGATGGGGTTTGGGTGCTCCTGTGTGGGTCGCTGTGCGTGTCCTGTCTGCTGGCGTTCTCTGTCTGGGTCTGGTGCTCTCCATCTTCTGGTCCTGGTTTCGTTGCATGGGATTGTGGGGTGTGTCTGAGGGTGTTTTATGGTGTTCTGGATGTGTGTCAGGTGTGTGGGTGCTAAGCCTAGCCAATGTGTACACTGGTTGCTATTGGGCCCACTTGCCGCCCAGGGCGGTCGCAGCCGCCAATGGTCGTCCGGCCTCCAGGTGATTTGTGCATCATTATTTGGAGGGCGGGATGTGGGTGTGCTTGGCGGTGGCGGGGTGTAGTGGGCTGGGATTCCCGCCGATGGGGTCCTGGCGGGGAGTGGTGGTCTGGGAATTTTCGGCAGGGTTGGGTTTTTCGATCATTATATGGCGTATTTCATTCGCCGCCGCCAGTGGGATTCTGTTCACCGCCGCCAGGGCGGTCTTTCCCGCCATGTTCATAATGACTGCCTTAATCATTAGAAAAGAGTGAGAATGCTGCTAGTGCTCAAAAGTACCTGGGTAGCATCAAAATAAAGCCACAAGGGCGAGTGTGCATTGAAAAAGGCCAATGATGTGTCGATTTCTCACCTGCAAGCGAGAACGTGCATCGTTCCTCCTTCGGTCAGGTCGGCGTGCTTTGTTTCTTCTCTCCCGCAAGAGAGAAATGCGTCAATCTGGATAAGCACCTCGGGTCCGGCAGGCTTTGCGTTGATTTTACCCACCCAGTGATGTTGAGTTGAAATCCGGTCACACGGTGTCAAGAAACCGCGCTGCATTGGATCTTGTGTCATTAAGAGCAGCCGCTGCAGGTGTTGCATGTCATTTCTCCAGCCACGTTGCGGCGATCTTCTAGCGGCGATGCAGGTACATCTTAGCTGCGAGGCCAGCAGCGCATCATTTATCAGCCGTGAGGAGGGTGGTGCGTAGAAAGTCTCCCCACACAGCGGTCTTTGCGTGAATTTTCAGCTCTTAGCTGCCAGCTTCACCTCTCAAGGGCCCAGGGACTTGATAGGGCACTACTTGGCAGGAGTCTCAGCAGAGAGTCCAGGTGCTGGCAGGGGAAGTCTTCAATGGCCCTGAGACTTCAACAACAGGAGGTAAGCTCAGGTCAAGACCTAGGAGATTCTTCCCAAGCAGGAATGCAAAACGAAGTCCAGTCTTTGTCCCCTTTCACAGGCAGAACCAAAAACTGCAGGACAGCCCAACAAACCACAGCCACAGGCAGGGGCAGTACTTCTCCTCACCTCTTCAGCTCTTCTCCTTGGCAGAGGTTCCTCTTGATTCCAGAAGAGATGTGATTTTCAGGGGTTCTGGGTGCTCTTCCTATACCCCTTTCTGCCTTTGAAGTAGGCCTACTTCAAAGAGAAGTCTCTGTTGTTTTCAAGATCCTTTCTTGCCGCCCAGGCCAGGCTCCACACACAAACCAAGGGGTTGGAGACTGCATTGTGTGAGAGCAGGGACAGCCCTTTCAGGTGTAAGTGACCACTCCTCCCCTCCAGTCCAAATTGCCCATCAGGATATGAAGGCTACAACCCAGCTCCCTTTTTGTCACTGTCTAGAGGAGAGGTGTAAACTGGTCAACTATCAAGCTGACCCAGACATGGAATCCACAAACAAGCAGAATCACAAAATGGTTTAAGCAAGAAAATGTCTACTTTCTAAAAGTGGCATTTTCAAACAAACAATCTAAAAACAAACTTCACCCTGCCCATGGGGCTACCTAGGGCCTACCGTAGGGGTGCCTTACTTGTATAAAAGGGGAAGGTTTAGGCCTGGCAAATGGGTACACTTGCCAAGTGGAATTGGCAGTTTAAAACTGCACACACAGACACTGCAGTGGGAGGTCTGAGCCATGTTCACAGGGCTACCAATGTGGGTGGCACAACCAGTGCTGCAGGCCCACTAGTAGCATTTGATGTACAGGCCCTGGGCACCGCTAGTGCACTGTACTAGGGACTTGATAGTAAACCAAATATGCCAATCATGAAAAGTCAGTTACACATACATTTTACATAGGAGCACTTGCACTTTAGCACTGGATAGCAGTGGTAAAGTGCCCAGAGTAACAAAAGCAGCAAAAAAACAAAGTCCATCATACATCAACAACCTGGGAAACAGAGGCAAAAAGTTAGGGGAGACCACGCCAAGGATGCCAAGCCTAACATAGATGTTGCTTTTTGTGAGATTTATATTATGGACTGCTTTCTCAAGAATTTTGCCATGCGAATTGTATCATATCTATGGTTTCATAACTATTCCCCCTGTTTTTGCGTTTGTTCAGGTACCTTCACAATGACATATAAAGTGGACATGGATTGTTCCTAGGAATGCAGGTCACAGACTTTGGATGTTTAAGACCTGTGCCATGATAGGTTGCACAGTGAGAGGATGGGAGTTTCAAAGACTTCATTTGACTTGTTCCTGGTTGTATGTTGGCCTTGATGCATCATGTGTGCCATTGTGTGATCAGAAAATATGTAGTCAGAGGCTGAAATCATGTTTGTTTCCCTTCACATTGGCTAAACACTCTTTTTGCGTGAACTATTTAAAGATGTTGATTTTTTTTATCTTTGTAGGCCAAAGTGACTATGGCACATCACTGACATTTGTTGTGTTAAACCACCAAATGCAGAAGCACTGGATTTTAATGACTCTGTGATCAGAAACTGTTGTACTGCCATCTGTCTGAATATTGCATTATATGATGTTGGACTCCTTCTGTAAGGTTGGAGATATGGCTCCAGCTGATCACATCAACCAGTTTGCCCATTCTATAGGACAGTGTCGGACATATCCCTTCCTTCCATGGTCTGAAGGTCTGTACTTGTAAATTTGATCATTTACCCATTATGATTAAATCATATATGATTTGCTACGCTTCAGACATATTAACAGCCTATGAGCTGAACAATGTAATAACATTTTATTATTGACAAGACACTTGTATATATGTGGTTGTGTGGAATTATTATAATCCAGAGCTGGATACTGTGTATATGCAACATATCCCTGCTTGCACAATTAGCTTGGGTTTTCATTGTATGGTTCACATGTTCTTACATATCTACATTGCTAAATGTGGAATTTAAGACAGCAGACAATGAGTTTTTGACTGGTGAATTTATTACAATGCTAAAGCTGAAAATAAAATTATGGAAAACCTTTTGCCACATTTCCATGTTCCTACTGAGAGGGGTATGCTGGACTTGTGTTCCAAACACTTGTGGCTCTACTCGTATGCTTTCATCCACTGTGACTCTTGACTCATCTTCAGAAAAAGGGGAATTTGTGGGTTGTGACATGGATGTAAAAATGGATGAAAGGGACTTATTTAACAAAAAAGTGATATAGGAACTAAATGGACAAAAGTGTGTGAAAGGTGTTAAATTGGATGGTGAAAAAAGGAGTGCCTTATCTATCAATGATGAGGAAAAACAGTGGGCTCTGGTTCCCAAAAAATTATTCAAGCCTGGTTAGAGCCAACAAAAAAATGCCTCTAGTCAGACTAGCAACATTTCCTGGCGCACAATCATCAAAAACATCACTCTTGTCTTAGGAAAGACAGGAGTCATACCTACCACCCAAATTGCCAGCTCAAGTGTCCCCTGAGCATGGCCATTGCACCTTGTGCCATGCAGGGGGCCCCAAGTTAGGGCCCGATGGCAACAACAACAAAAAATTAAAAATACTTACCCTACTTACCTGGGATGGGGTCCCCCATCCTCCGGTGTCCCTCTGGTGGGGGTGTTTCTGGGGTTTGGGGTGGGAACCTGTGGGCCCATTCCATGGCATTTAGCCATGGAAATGGGTCCACAGGTCCCCTAACGCCTTGTATGACCCCGACGTTAAATAATGGTGCAAAGCCCCTCCTCCCACCTGTGTGTCATTTTAGCACGGGGATAAATATGGGTCTATGGGGATAGCACCATTTTTTAGATGGGAACGCCTACCTTGCATCTCATTGATGCAAGATAGGTTCACACATCCAAAAAATGGTGCAAACTCCAATAGTTTGACGTTAAACATGTCTAGCATCAAAATATAAATATGGAGTTAAGATTGCGCTATATTTTCGTTAAAAAAAAGTATAAATATGCACCTAAAGCTGAGATATCAGTCTAAGATGAAATATCATACTGTTTGTTTGAGCACGTATGTCAAACGAATTATTGTAACTAATTGTTTAGGGTTGTTAAGAACGTATGAATTCATTTAAAAGTTAGGAATTATACTTGTGTGTTGTATTTTAGTGAAGAATTACGTTAGAAATGTTGGTTTGCTTTTCTGGGGCTTAAATGCAATTGACCTCATAAGTCCTTGAATGTTCTTATCATGGTCTATGCTCTAAGGATGCAGGGATTGAAATACAAAACAAATTTCTTGTTGCAAAGTCTGAAATGCTAAAACCACAAGGATTGTGACTACAAAGTACTTTTTCATAACATAGAAAGATGTTTAAAAATCACCAACAGAAAGGGAGATTATGTGGGTGCCTTTTTCTACTTATCAGTTGAAAGGGTATGTATCCATGGTGTGCAACAGCAATTATGGTCATAAAACAGTGGTCGGATTCCGACTCCCAGATTATTACATATCTGGTTCCCAAGCTCTCAATAGGGCTTCATCATGGCTAATTTCATACTGATCTGTCAAGGAGACCAAAGGGCATTTAAAAGTGACTACTTCCACTTTTAAGTCCCATAAGAATATTTTGTTTCCACAGCAGAAGTAAACTACTGATCAGGATTACATCACACTTAGCATGAATTTAAAACGTTGCTTAGAGAAATGTTTTTTTTTGCTTTGGTGTGAATCATTTTAGTAGTTTTGTAGAAATTAGTATTTGAAAGATGTTTCAGGGTGGCTTCTAAGGGTGAAACATTTCAGATATCTGCTCAGTTACTCTGTAGAGGACCTCAATCCTAAATTCGGTGACCATCCATGGGAGCATTTTTATATCATCCATTTCAGGTCTTCAGATCCAGAGCCAGTTCCATTGACCTTTAGAATTTCATTGGCTGACTACAAGAGAGAAAATGTTGTTGCCACCCCCAGTACAGGATGCAGGGCTTTGCCCTGTTAACCTTAAAAAAATTGGAGAGACATAAGCGAGTGGGGAGAGCACCCGATAAGCTGCTGGCTCAGTTGGGGGGCATAGAAAACCCCCAAGGATCAAACTGGCAAGACGACATATAGATTTTGTTCCATATTTATGGGTCTCAAGAAAAGGTTCGCAAACCTACAGTGAGCACCCAAGGTTTGAAAACCCTGAATCGGTGTCGTGAATCCATTGGAATGCTTATGGGACCTTTGTTGACCCATAACTATGGCCCTTAATCTGTCATGTTCCATGCACTCTCACAAAGTGTCACATATGCTTCACTCTCTTAAACTGTCACATTCCCTGGCTCATGCAACTCCCCCCCACCCACGTGCCATTTGGGTTTGTCACAGCCTGTATCTTATTTTTCTCCACGTATATTTAATCCCCAAGATCTTTAAACATAAACACTCTAATTAGGAACAGAAACAATCACAAGCACGCCAAGAGATTCTCAACACTACGTTGCATTGTTTCCACTTGAACTCGCAAGTCTCTGTGTATGCGTCTCATGCCTGTTCATAGGTTCTCATAATCTCTTTATTTGCATTGCGTTGGTCTGTGTGTCTCGGTCAGGGCCTGTAGAGAGCCACCCGGGCTCTCCCTTACTTTCTTGCTGTAGAAGGTCACGAGGGCGGGCGTTTCAGGATAAGTTATATAATAAACCAGGGGCTGCACAGCAGCATTCCCACGTGTACAGCAACCAACCAGTGTGTGTGTTGTTGATCTGTATCGGAGGGCACGTCTACACTGGCGATGAGGCCAGTAAACTACACTGTGAAAAGAAATACTTCACCCAGCAGTTTCCACGTGTGTGAGCACTCAGGCGTCCCCCGCCCTACGTTGAGGGAATACGTGCGCTGAGCACCTGGTGGTAGAGCTGTTTGAGACTCATACAGGTGGCAGTGGACTGCGGCGGCGCCCTACCTGCACGTCGCACCACCCTGGTGAAAGACACAAGCACCCTCAAAGACACAAGCACCCTCACAGATTCGGCACGCATCGGCAGGACCACAGTTCCAGTACAGAGTCACTCCCCTCAAGTAGGCGAGAAATCCTGTGCAGCGCCTCCGGCTCTGAAGGCCGGTTCAGACAGAAAGGCCCCAGAGGGTGTCTGTCGTGGTGCCTGCATGGATCTGAACGGCATGTGCGACGGCGAGGAGTAGTGCCAGAACTTTTGTTAAGAAAAAAACCCACAAATATTTCAGAACAATCAGCAAACTGAAAGCCAGAAGAAAGATTAGATCACCATCCCAGGACCAGAAACACTGACCACAGCCTGACTCCTGTCCCACACCCATCATTTGAAGGTGAGACTGAGCGCCTACAAAACCAAAAAAATATATATAACAAGGAACACATAACGAAGAGTCAAGACATTATCAGACCCAGGTCAACCAACTGTTGCCACTGGAAACGCAGCAGAATGAGTGCCCCACAGCAGGAACACGAGCACTCACCGGCACCTGCCCCCCCCAGTGCCCACTCCTTGGTAGTCACTCTACCCCTGTTTAGTCAATTGATAGACCCTGCCACAGCAGCACCATGTTGGCACATCTGGTTAGGCTGTTTGGACAATTATTTTTGCGCCATGAGAGAGACGGATGGGGCGGTGCACAGGTCAATGATGCTACTTATGGAAGGCAACAAACTCCATGAACTCTTTGACTCGCTCCCTGACAGGATGGATTCTAATGCAGCTGTGGCAGCGCTCAACAAGCATTTTGAACTTCAACTGAACCCTGATTATGAGCGTTTCAAATAGCGTCAGGCTCAGCAGACGGAGGTTGAGTCAGTAGATATGTTCTACATCCACCTAAGAAAGCTCACCAGCATGTGCGTGGGCCTCAACCAGCACGAGGAGATTAGAGCCCAGATCATCAAGGGGTGTCGGTCCAACATGCTCTGGAAACTGGTCATGCGTCAACCAGGTGTCTCCCTGGGTGAAATCCTAATTCTAGCACGCTCCCATGAACTGTCTGCTGTCTGTGCTGACGCTATTGCCGCAGTGAGAGAGCAATCCCTGTCTGCAGCATCAGCGACACGCCCGTCCCCAGTGAAGGAGGAACAGGTGGACGTCATACAGCTCCGCCAACCCTCCGCACGTCGGCGGCCTGCCTTGAGACCGGGAGAAGGGGCATGTATCAGCTGTGGCTATGAGCACAAGTCGTCGGGTGGATGCCCGGCAAGGGGAAAATCATGCAACAGGTGTGGCAAGAGCAATCACTTTGCCAAAATGTGCAGGACGGGAAGAGGCAAGCAGTGGGAATCCAAAGGATTCAGCTTGTTCACAGGATGGAGGCAGCACAAGAGGCGACCACCCCCCATGAGCACAGTAAGGATAAATGACACCCCCACAGCGGTGCTCATTGACACGGGGGCGTCAGTCAATGTAATGGACGATGCCATGTTTTTGGCAACTAACCCATACACCATCCCTGACCCTGAGTAATACCAAGATCTATGCATATGGCGGATGTGACCGCTTCCTTTACAAGGCACAAACGAGGTATCTGTAACCAATGGACAACTATAAACGGGTGCAAAATTCTATGTGGTCAAAGGAGATTGAGGCACCCTGCTGGGATGCCACATAGCGGAAGACCTTGAACTAGTCTTTTTCCCCCATCAGGTGTAGGAATCACACGCTGAATCCCTTCTCATCGAGTTTCTGCAGCTGTTTGAAGGATTGGGGAGACTCAGGGGCAAGCGCCTTAAGTTGCATGGTGACCCAGAGATAATGCCAGTTGCGCTCAGATACTGTCGGGTGCCCTTTCTTCTACAACTGGCAGTGGAGAGGGAACTTCAGCTGCTGGAAGACCAAGGGGTGATTGAAAAAGTTGATGGGCCCACCCCATGGGTCTCGCCATTAGTGATTGCGCCTTAGCCCAAGCAGCCAGGGGCCATACACCTCTGTGTGGACATGCGTCTGCCTAATCGAGCCATCCGGAGAGAGCATCACATCATGCCCACCATGGACAATATAATAGCAGATCTCAATGCCGCACAGTGGTTTTCAAAGTTGGACCTAAACTCTGACTACCACCAGCTAGAGCTAGAACCGGACAGCAGAAATAATACTACCTTCTCGACCCATGTGGGGTTACGGTGGGGTTACGGTGCTACAAAAGATTGAGCTTTGGGGTGTCCTCAGCAGCTGAGGTGTTTCAGAATGGAATCCGAGAAGCACAGTCAGGACTGTCCGGGGTCATCAACCTAAGTGATAAGATTCTAATTTACTGCGAGACACATGAGAGTACCACCACCACCTGAGAGCCACTTTGCAGAGACTCGCGGACGACAAACAAAAGTGTGCGTTTTTCCAAACTTCCATTGAGTTTTTCGGGTATATTTTCGCGAACAGCTGACGCCATCCGACAAGCCCCGACTCCCAGAGTGTCACTGAAGTCAGAAGCTTTTTGGGGATGGCTACGTATTGTGGCAGATTCATACCTCAGCTAGCCACGATGGCAGAACCACTCAGACAGCTTACTAAGGTGAATCACTGGTGGGAATGGAGCCCTACTGCTGACAAAGCATTCCAGGAGGTGAAGGCGGCGCTGCTCGACAAATCGACCATGGCATACTTCAACCCCCGGAAGCGGACTGAGGTGGTGATGGATGCTAGTCCGGTGTGGCTGGGTGCGGTCCTTTTGCAGGAACAGCGTCATCAGGAGTGGGCCCCAGTGGCATATGATAGCAAGCCTTGTCGGCTTTAGAAAGGCACTATGCCCAGATCGAAAGGGAAGCGTTGACAATTTAATGGGTGTAAAAGCATTTCCACCTGTATCTCTACGGACAGGAAATCCAAGTGGTGATGGATCACAAGCCACTGGTCTCCTTATGTGCAGGGACCATGAGACTGGCTCCGCCAAGGATCGAACGCTGAGCTGTCCTGCTCCAGCCCTACCAGTTCAAAGTTGTTTACAGGCCTGGCGTGAACAACCCGGCTGATTATCTGTCTGGGCACCCCTCCACAAGCACACTTGACAAATGCCTAGAAGGGGATTTGAGTCAAAGAAGCGCACAGCAGGAGGCGGTGGAAACATTTCCTAGATGGGGTGAAGTCAACTGATCCCGAAGAAAAGGCCGCCATGCAAGGAATGTGGAGGGTAAGGGACGAACTATCAGTGGGCAGCAAGGGTCTTGCCCTACGGGGCGAAGAATAGTACTGCCACTCTGTCTATGGACTCAAGTGGTGGAGCTTGCTCATCAAGGTCACCAGGGAGCTGCCAAGACTAAAGCGCAGTGGACCAATGCACTGACCTGCAATTACAGAATCACCAAAAAGACTCTCTTAGTAAGTAAGTACGTACATTTATTAATGCTTGGTTAATTAAAACCATTACATGTTGCTTGTACATAAAGGAAACAATTGAAATATTACCATGCTTACACAATGTAACCATGTGACATACTGGAAAGAAAAAAAGGTTGTGTTTTGTTTTAAAATTGTCCTCCTAAACAAGAAAAGCAGTTCTAGCCTTAATCACGATGACCCAATGTGTTGAGGGCCTAGACCTAGACCTTTGGGAAACCCAGCCTGTGCAGATTCTGGCCAAGGGCTAGCAGCATATCTTAACTTGTGCATGTGGGGTACTGCGGTTTGCAACATTTGAATTGGTTGATTTGAACTAGGGGAACCAACGCAAAATTGTGCTTTCATACTATTTAGAATACTAAGTTAAAAACACCAGATAAAACAAGTTGCTAAGGTGACCTGGGCTAACCAGTCCTAAAGTGCCAAGGAAAGCTAAATCAAGATAGTCAGGAGACTAAGGCTAGCCGAAGCTAGCCGGTGTGAGAAAGCATCCTGTTACTAGCATGGTTACCCACATTTTAGCCTGTTTGTCAGTGCGTTTGACTGTGTCACTTGGATCCTGCTAACCAGGTCCCCAGTGCTTATGGTTTCTGGCCTGTTTGTCAGTGTGTTTGACCGTGTCACTGGGATCCTACAAACCAGGACCCCAGTGCTTATGCTCTGTCCCCTTTTAAATTGATTGCTGGATACTGTTAACAACGTATTCCACTCATAGTTGGCATACTGGTGCCCCCTTATAAGTCCCTAGTATATGGTACTTAGGTACCCAGGGCATTGGGGTTCAGGGGATCCCTATGGGCTGCAGCATTATTTTTGCCACCCATAGGGAGGCAATGCAAAGGCTTCTGCAGGACTGCCATGGCAGCCTGCGTGACGTGGTCCATGCACACTCTCACAGCCATTTTCACTGCACCATGTCACTCATAAGTCACCTATATGTCAGGCTTCCAGTCCTGAAGGCTAGATGCAAAGTACCTGTGTGTGAGGTCACCCCTGCACTAGCAGAGGTGCCCCCACAACGTCCAGGACCATTTTCCCAGACTTCGTGATTGCGGGGACGCCATTTTCCACGTGTACTGGACATAGGTCAATACCTATGTCCAGCTGCACAATGGTAACTCCGAATATGGCCATGTACGGTGTCTAACAACGTGGAATTGTACCCCAATACTGATTCTAGTTTTGGTTGCACAATTCCGTGCACTCTGGTGGCTCCGCAGTGGACCCCCAGTACTGCCATATCAGCCATCCGACGTTTTCCAGACAGCCCCAGCTGCTGCCACCTCACAGACAGGTTTCTGCCCTCCTGTTGCTTTAGCAAGCTCAAGCCCAGGAAGGCAGAACAAAGCATTTCCTTTGGGAGAGGGATGTCGCACACTCTCCCTTTGGTAATAGGCCTTACAGGCTTGGGAGGGGTAGCCTCCCAGAGCCTCTGGAAATGCTTTGAAGGGCACAGATTGTGCCCTCCTTGCATAATCCAGTCTGCACCGTTTCAGGGACCCCCAATTCCTGCTCTGGCATAAAACTGGACAAAGAAAAGGGGAGTGACCACTCCCTTATCCATCACCACCCCAGGGGTGGTGCCCAGAGCTCCTCCAGAATGTTCCTGGGTTTTGCCATCTTGGATTCCAAGTTGGCAGGGAATTCTTGGAGCATCGGAGTGGCCAGTGCCAGCAGGTGTCATCAGAAACCTCCCCTGATAGGTGTTTACCTGTGTAACTGACCAATCCCCCTTTCAAGGCTATTTAGGGTATCTTTCTTAGGTGGTTCTTCAGATTTGGATTGCAAGACTCCCCCAGGCATCCTCTGCATCCTTTACTTCACCTTCTACCGACGAAACTGCATCTGGACCCTCCAGAAACTTTACAAACTGCAAAAAAGAAGCAAAGACAACTTCTGCAACATTGTATCTTCAGGACCTGCCAGCAACTGCAAATGTTTCCAGGTCGGGCATCCTCCGAGGACTGCCTGTCTTCAGCCTGCACCAGGAGAACAAAGGAATCTCAGTTGAAGTTAAGGAGTCACTTGTCTGCTTCAGCAGTCACCCCTTTGCAGCAACGACCAGTGGCATGGTCCCCTTTCCTGACAAAGTGCAAGGATCCAGCAACACGGGTGGTGGACTGAAGTTGTCCTGACAGTCCTAAGGTCCAGCTGTCCAACTTTGGTGGAGGTAAGAGCTTTCCTCCCCACACGAGAGGGTACCCCCATGCACTGGGTGTTTTGCAGTGGCCAAGGCTTGTGTGTGACCTTTCATGAAGCTCTTCATGCACAGTACAGCTCCGGCCCCCAGCACTCCTTCCTGCGATGCACAGCTTCCTAAATGGTTCTCGGGTGGCATGGGATCCCTTTGTGTCATGCTGCATGGGCCTCCATTTGCACCTTCTTTGTCCCCAGGCTATGGGACTCCTGTGCAAGCAACCTGAGTTGCTAAGAGCCCCCCATCCCCCTTTCCTGGGTAGAGGCCAGCAGGTCCCTCCTGATCTTAGGCAGCGCCATTTTCACTAACCACAAGCTTTGCGTGTGTCAAGGCATGTTTGCAGAATCCAGCAATGCAAACCAGACTGCAATCTTCCATCCAGCGTGGGACATCATCTGCACCAACCAGAAACCTGTATCTGTCTTCTTGGTTGCAGTACTGACTGTTCTTCTTCACCGGTGGTTCTTATTTTGCACCTTTATCTGGGTTAGCAGGGGCTCCTGTTCGCCCTGGACTCTTCAGCGCTTCTTGGACATGGTCCCCTTCTTCCACAGGTCTTCAGGTCCAGAAATCCATTGTTGATGTCTTGCAGTCTCTTCTGGTTCTTGCATAATCTTCTATCAGATGTTCTTGTGTTTTCTGGGAAACGTACTGTGATTTACTCATGCTTTCTTGGGGCCTGGGGAGGGTTCTATTACTTACCTTTGGTGTTTTCATAAACTCCCAGTGCCCCTCTACACTCTACACTTGCCTAGGTTGGAAACTGACTTTCGTATTCCACTATTTTAGTATATGGTTTGTGTTCCCCCCTAGGCCCATTGCTATCTATAATGATTTTCACTATTTGCACTGTTTCCTAACTGTTTTTACAGCTATTACTGCATTCTAGTGAATATACTGTGTATATTACTTACCTCCTAAGGGAAAAGTCTCGAAAGTATCTTTGTCATTTGTGTCACCAAAATAAAGTACCTTTATTTTTGTAACACTGAGTATATTCTTTCATGTGTGCAAGTATTTTGTGACTACAGTGGTATCGCATGAGCTTTCCATGTCTCCTAGATAAGCCTTGGCTGCTCAGCTACAGCTACCCTTAGACAGCCTGGCTTCTAGACACTGACTCCATTTCACTGATAATGGATAACTGGACCTGGTATAAGGTGTAAGTACCTTTGGTACCCACTACAAACCAGGACAGCCTCCTACAGCTACCACTAGACAGTCAGGCTTCTAGACACTGACTACATATCACTAATAAGGGATAACTGGACCTGGTAGAAGGTGTAAGTACCTTTGGTACCCACTACAAACCAGGCCAGCCTCCTACAGCTGGTCACTAAAGTGTCAAAAAAAGCTAGGATAAAATAGTCAGATTACAGGAGCTAGCCAGTTACTAAAGTGCCAAGGGGCGCAAATATCAGACATGGTTATTCAGGACAAATTCAAAAAGCTTTCAATCTGTGTGTGAAAACCCCAGTATTAGCCCATGAGTGAAGAACAACACAGGGAAGACCCACCTAGGTCTCATCCAATGGGGTGATTGACATTTTAACATGTTGTAAAAATGTGGTAGCTCTAGCCACTAACTGGATATTATGCCCATTTAGAAGCACCATCATGGCTGTATGACAAGATCTAATTCTTAGAGCTTTCAATGGGGGAAATTACAATTTCTTTCTCATAGGCGTAACCAGCAGACAAATACACAATCAATCAATCAGGGATTTGTAAAGTGCACTACTCACCCGTGAGGGTCTCAAGAAATGTAAAATGTAGAATGTAGAATGTAGAATGCTTTCAGTCAAAAAACTGCAAAGGTGACAAGAGGAAATTGACCAAGATTGCTTCCACGATGGGACCAGATCCTTTGATGGAAAAACACCCATGCGAATTTGGAGAAAAAAATGTTGGATGGTACCTCCAAGGTGAGTCATAAGATAAGGCTGGGGATGCCAGGCACTATATGTGTGTAAGACAAACCAGCCATGGTGTTGTGTCGCCATGTTTGCTTTATCAGAGTTCCAAGAATAAAGTTTAGAAGCCTTGTTGATAATTTATTTTAAGCAAAGGGAAAGCAATATTAGTGTCCCATGCTACTTGTAAACTAAAATTAGTCAAAGCTTAACTGAGTAGAGGTTATAGCCCCATTTCCATCCAACATAGGGTGGCCAGCGTATCCGCAAGAGCAGCTCTTAATTTCTATTATTGCCCCCCAATGAAAGAGAGCTTGATGGAACAACCCAAACTCTACCCTCACTTGAGCTTGAGATAAAATCTTTGGCAGATGGGAAATTAACTTAAACAGAACTGACTGAAGCCGGTTAAGCAGAGACACATCATGCCCTTTAAGTAACTTCACACCATAAGTTAGGGATGGAAGGAATTCTGCTCCGATAAACTGCAAAAGGTAACTCTGCGTTGTGCTACCTAACTTTTGTTGGAGCTGTAAGAAGGCAAAGCATAGATTGTAAGCCACCCGCCTATTTCCAATAAATGCTCTTTATAAGTTAAACTTGCATCCAGCGTTAATGCAAGATATTTGTAGTATTTAACCTGCGCTATCGATTAACCAGCAGACACCCACTTACACTTAAAACGACCAGTGTTTTGTTGCCCAAGAAACAGATCATTTTGGTTTTATTGTGGTTAAGCTAGAGACCCCACAAGCTTATGTATTCTACCAATTTGGAAATTAAGTGCTGGAGACCCAACTGCGCTTGGTTGAAAAGCACAATGTCATCTGCTTATTGTACAACACGCACCGGTTCATTCACTAATTTTGGGGGATCACATGCCACTTCCTCTAGGCTAGAGTCAAGGTCTGCTGTATAAATGTTAAATAGAGTCGGGGTGATCACATACCCCTGTTTTAATCCATTATACGTAGGGATCTTCTGGGTGATTGTTACAGTTTCCAATTTTGACCTGGACCCAGGTGTCAGTGTGAAGATTTCTAATCACATCTGGCAATTTTGGTGAAATACCCCAGCTGGCCTTTTTTGCCCATAATTTCTGGTGCAGTACCCTGTCAAAGTCAATTTTTAAATTGACAAAGCATCTTTGGCGTGGTCTCCCCTGTGTTTTGGCCTCTGCTTCCTGTGTTTTTGACTGTGTGCTGGACTTTGTTTTTGATGGTTTTGGTACTCTGGGCACTTTACCACTGTTGCCTAGTGCTAAAGTACAAGGACTCTCTGTGTAAACTTGATGTGTAATTGGCTTTTTCATGATTGGCATATTTGATTTAATAGTAAGTCCCTAGTAAAGTACACTAGGGGTGCCCGGGGCCCGTAAATCTAATGCTACTAGTGGGCCTGCAGCACTGATTGTGCCACCCACATGAGTAGCTCTGTAATCATGGCTCAGACCTGCCACTGCAGTGTCTGTGGGTGCAGTTTTAAACCGCCAATTTGAACTGCCAGGCCCAAATCTTCCCTTTTTGTACATGTAAAGTACCCTATGTTAGGCCCTAAGTAACCCCATGGGCAGGGTGCACTGTATGTTAAAGGTAGGACATGTACTGCTGTGCTTTACATGTCCTAGTAGTGAAATACCTGGCATTTTCTTGCTTTACCATTCTGTGCCTCTGCCTGCCTGTGTAAACCATGTCTGGACCGACAGTTGAGCTGTTTGTGAAGTCCCTGTAGATAGTGACACAAAGGGAGCTGAGGAGTGCCCTGCATACCCTGATGAGTCTCTTGGGCTAGAGTGGGTAGGAAGGAGCTGAAACAGCTGAAAGGACTGTGCCTGTTCTCACATAATGCAGTCTCCAAGCCCCTGGTGTGTGTCTGGGGCCAGGCCTGGGCAAGTCAGGATCTTGTGGACACTTTCCTTGTGAGACTTTTCTTTGATGTTTGCCTGCTTCAAAGGCAGACATGAGTATACGTAGTAGACCCAAAACCCCAGACTTTTAGATTACTTTTGGATCAAGAGGAACCTCTGCCAAGGAGAAGAGCTGAAGAACTGGAGGAGGAATACTGCCACTTTGCTGTGAGTGTTCTTTGCTAGATTGGCCTGCAGTTGCTGCTTGTACCTTAGAGAGGACAAAGACTGAGCTTTGCTGAGTTTTCCTGCATTTGAAGGGTCTCTGAGGGCTTGGACAGAGCTTGCCCTCTGTTGTTCTGAAGTCTCAGGGCTGTCACAGAGACTCTCTTGCTGAGACTCCTACCCTTCCAAGTGGTGCCCCTATCCAGTCCCTGGGCCCTTGAAAGGAGAAGCTGGTAGAACAAAGGTTGAGCGGGAGAAAAATCAACGCAGCACCTGCATCACAGCTGAAAAATAGATGCACCACCTGAATTGAATGGAAAATCAACGCAACACCCTATTGCAGCTGCCAAAATTGACACATCACCCACGCAGCTTGGCTCTTCACCACTGTGCACCAGGATTTCAAATGCATTGTTGCTGGGCATCAAAACCCAAGGTTGCCTGACAGAAATCGATGCATCGCTTTTCTGCGGGAGAAAGAAAGCAATACATTGCCTACCTGATCAGAGAGCAAGAATTGATGCACGGCCTCACTTGCGAGTCAGGTATTGCTGCATCCCTTACTTTTCCAATGCATGCTCACCCATGAGGCTTTATTTTTGACGCGTACCAGGTACTTTGTGTAGAAAGAAAGCATCCATTAATTTCTATGGATTAAGACTCTCTTTAATTTAAAACTTCATATCTTTGCTTGTGTATCTTGTTTTTTTGTCATTTTGGTCTTTTTTTAGTCAGATAAATTTTGCTATTTTTTTAAACTCGTGTTGAGTACTTTTGTGGTGTTTTCACTGTATTACTTTGTGTGTTGGTAGAAATACTTTACACATTACCTCTGAGATAAGCTTGACTGCTTGTGCCAAGCTACCAAAGGAGTGAGCAGGGGTTACCCTAGGTGTGTATTTCCTTTACCCTAACTAGAGTGAGGGTCCCTGCTTGGACAGAGTGCAAACTGACTTCCAACCAGAGACCCCATTTCTAAGACATCACAACAGTGTCATCTTATGGATTTTTGGGGCTCTGGACAAACACATTTTGGAGTCCCACATTTTCAGATAATTCAAGTCACCATGATGCCTAATAACACTGATTTATAAGTTAAGGTATCAGAAAGTGAATTATAGCAATATCGTGGCTGAAATGTCCACCTGCAACTGTATCATATCCAAGGTATGGACCAAGCATACCTGTACCATCAGGGTGAGCAGATGCTGCGTTATGGAAAGTATGGGCCTGATTTGGAGATTTCCAATGGGATTCTCCATCACAAACATGACGGATATAGTTTCTACCATATTACAAGTGCTATAGGATATAATACACTTTTAACATAGTCGACAGAATATCAGTCACTCTGTGAGGTAGTATCCTAGCTGCCAAACTGTAAATGAGGCTCTAAGTCTAAACTTCCCTCTTACTACTTACCTTGATGATATTGTGACATGAGAGAGAGAAAGAGCTAGATTGAAAGGTAGGTGAAAGGTAGGTATTTAGGAGAGAGAGAGAGAGAGAGAGAGAGAGAGAGAGAGAGAGCGAGAGAGAGAGAGAGAGAGAGAATGTATATTGTTTTCATCACTTTACCCACAGGCCCTTGGAGTAGGAGGGCCCTTGGGGAATTTTCTATTTTGCCTTGCCTATGAAATCACTGGTCTGTTGTCAAGTCCTCAAAAGCGTCATCTTGCCAAGCTCTCTGCTCAAGTGCCTTTATAGGCAGAGCACGGACTTTGCACAAGGGTACCAAATTTAGTATAAGTACTCTATATTGCAGCTACTAATACAAGCTAGTCCACAAACTGAAATCTGAATCATTTCATGCAACTCAGGGATGCATGGCTTTTGGTTGGCACAAAGGTGATCTTGTTGTGGCGATTATGAAAGTGACCAAATGGTCTGTTTTTTGTTTTTATTCACTATTTCCATGGGCAGTTGCCAAAGAGTTAAAAAAAAAAAATCAATATGTCAAAGCAGCCTGTTCAAATTCTTAACTATAACTCATTCAAAGGTAGATGAGAAAACCGCCAAATTAAAAAATCTTTCTAATACTCCAGGTCTTTCCATTTTGCTCCAGGGTAATGTTGTTACCCTTATTGCTGCTGTTCTGGCTCTGGGCACTATTTTTAAATCTGGAGCTTGGTGAATCGTTTCCTAAGTTCCGAGAGGGTGAGGAGACAAACATTACATTTTCTCAATATAAATTACAGTGCAACTTGTTGGCCACCCATTGAATCCCAGAGGCCAAGTTAGAGTTCAAAGTGCTTTATTACAGACTCATAACTAAGCTTTCATAAATGAGACTCACAACCAGTATATAAATATACAAAATCACCAAAGGAGAACTAAAGTGTTGTACAAAAATGAATTTAATCAGCATGTGCAGAACCAATATTTCAATAGCGAAAATGCAGAAAATGAGAAAAAGTGTCTAATTCATTAAATCCAAATTTTCCTGCTTAACCGTTAGATTTAGATTACTAATTATTTTAATATCTATAATAATTCAAAGAAAATATCTGCATAAGAGAACTTCTGTAGAGGTTTCTGCAAGAGATGTGTAATTAGCACAAAGCTGCTTAGGAAAATAGAGTGTGAGGTCTGTACCTCACAGAGGTCTGCTCTGATCAAGGGAGAAGGGGAATTTGCTCCTACAACTAACTAAACCACACTTAAATCTTGATTCTTCCATAAGCCGACATCACAGCCAAAACCTTCCACTGAACAACAGTTTTGTAAATCACTTGTCTAATTGTCAGTTGAGCTTTTGAACTAAATCAGTTCAGCTTTGGTTTACTCCTGTGATCAGGAATTTCAGATGGGAGTTTGGCTGGCATCTCCAAGTTACTTCCGTCAACCTTGGTAACACGGTTTCTCAGGTCTTGTTATCTTCTTTGCACAATAGCACCCTTATTAGCCAAAGAATCAAACCATTGCACCTGCAGCTTAGGAAGATAAGCAATAAAACAAGCGTCCATGTTAAAGGTTAAAAATGCAAAAAGAATTCAAGCCTTTACTCTGGCCAACCCAAAATGAACATGAACAAACTTTTAGGTTAAATAATATCCGCACGTTTCTCATGGTGAATATAAAATGATTATGAAAATATAATTTCTAAAATACTGTAACATAAACATACTTGTAATCCAATGAATAAATGTGGTTTACATGAAAAGTTGTATTCAGACATATATAGATATAGGAAAATAACCACTCCTTTATTTAATGTTTTATGAGAATGTATGTTGGAACAATGCATTCTGGAATCACGTATGCCAGAAGAACGCGGTCGGAACAACGACCACATTGTTACCACTAATACCTTTATCACGAATGCCTTAACAACGATTTTTCATTGTAAAGGCATTCCTGGTAAAGGCATTAGTGAACGGCATGCAAGATTCCAGCATACAACCCCCCTGGCCCTCCACCCCCCACCCCTAAAAGTTACCGCAACCCCCCACCCCTGCCCCTAAAACCTAAAACCACCCCAATCCCCACTGCACCTCTAAAATTACTGTAACCCCCCACCCCTGCTCCTAAAACCTAAAACCACCCAAACCCCCACCCCGCCCCTAAAACCTAAAACTACCCAACCCCCCACCCCACCCCTAAAACCTAAAACCACCCCAACCCCCGACCCAGGCTCCTACAATTACAGTGACCCCCCCACCCCGCCCCTAAAACCACCCCAACCCCCCACCCTGTGCCTAAAACCTAAACTACCCCAAATAGTAAAAATACCCCAGACCCCCCACCCCTCCGCTAAAGGTAAAAATACCCTGACCCCCCACCCTATCCCTAAAACAAAAAATACCCGACCCCCCAAACCCCGCTCCTAAACCTAAACATAAACCACCCAACCCCCACCCCATAAAATGAAAAATACCCAGACCCCTCACCCCCACCCATAAAACAGCCTCAGTCCCAGCCCCACTTACCTGATCATGTCATCCTCCTCAGCTGACTCCATTCTTCTGTGCCTTAACCACATATGTGCGTGATTCAGCACATGCGTAGTTAAGGTACCGAATAAGGAAGTCGTGGTTAATGAAAGCGTTGTTCGGCTTTCATTGTCCACGACTTCGTTGTTCGGGAGTCGTGGTTCAGGCTAAAATTGGTTTAATGAGACATAATGGCACAGTCAAGTTATTATCTCTCACTACTATTGCGTTTTTTTCACTATTTAAATGAAAAGCTGTACTCCGCAAAATGCTGCCAGTTTTTCATGTGTTAAACACATGAGAAATGTGATGTCTATGTGTATTTAAAAATAGACATAAGAGCTATGTATAATGAGTTTGAGACCACAAATAAACAGCACATTGATATTTCACATCATTAAGAAGATTCTAAAATAGTAGTCATTATCATAAGTCTAAGAGGCATTCCTGGTAAAGGCATTAGTGAACGGCATGCAAGATTCCAGCATGTAACCCCCCTGGCCCTCCACCTCCACCCCCACCCCTAAAAGTTACCGCAGCCCCCCACCCCTGCCCCTAAAACCACCCCAACCCCCCATCCCTGCCCCTAAAACTACCCCACCCTGCCCCTAAAATTACCACGACTCCCACCCCACCCCTAAAGCCAACCCAACCCCCACCCCTAAATTACAACGACTCCCACCCCAGCCCCTAAAACCACCCTAACCCCTACCCCATCCCTAAAACCTAAACTACCCCAACCCCCACCCTGCCCTTCAAACCACCAAAACCCCCACCCCACCCCTAAAATTACCCCGACCTCCCACCCCGCTCCTAAAACCTAAAGCCACCCCAACCCCCCACCGCACCCCTAAAATTACTGCAACCCCCCACCCCTGCTCCTAAAACCTAAAACCACCTAAACCCCCACCCCGCCCCTAAAACCACCCAAACCCCCACCCCTAAAACCACCCCAACCCCCACCCAAGTTCCTAAAATTACTGTGACCCCACCACTGCCCCTAAAACCTAAAACCACCCCAACCCCCCACCCTGCCCCTAAAACCTAAACTACCCCAAATCCCCACACCCAAATAGTAAAAATACCCCAGACCCCCCACCCCACCCCTAAAAGTAAAAATACCCCGACCTCCCACCAAATCCCTAAAACAAAAAATACTCTGACCCCCCATCCCCACCCCTAAGCCTAAACCACCCAACCCCCACCCCATAAAATTAAAAATACCCAGACCCCTCATCCCCACCCCTAAAACAGCCTATGTCCCAGCCCCACTTACCTGATCATGTCATCTCCTTAGCTGACTCCCTTCTTCTGTGCCTTAAACACACATGTGCATGATTCAGCACGTGTGTGGTTAAGGTATCGAATAAGGAAGTCGTGGTTAATGAAAGCATTGTTCGGCTTTCGTTGTCCACGACTTCGTTGTTCGGGAGTCGTGGTTCAGGCTGAAATTGGTTTTATGAGACATAATGGCACAGTCAAGTTATTATCTCTCACTACTATTGCATTTTTTTCACTATTTAAATGAAAAGCTGTACTCCGCAAAATGCTGCCAGTTTTTCATGTGTTAAACACATGAGAAATGCGACGTCTATGTGTTTGTAAAAATAGACATAAGAGCTATGTATAATGAGTTTGAGACCACAAATAAACAGCACATTGATATTTCACATCATTAAGAAGATTCTAAAATAGTAGTCATTATCCTAAGTCTAAGAGTGACAAGATGCTTCATGTGATGTGGCACATAAATGCCACAAGTTTCATTTTTAGCGAAGGCAGAAACCAAGCTTTTTACATTGAAGTTAGCACCTAAACTACACTCTGTATTTTCATGGTAAAGCAGGCAATTAGAAAGAACAGAAAAAACCTGAATCTTGCAATCAATGGACAAACAGCAGATTCCTCTCAACACTGTAACACACTGCCAAAGTCAAGGTCGTGCTGTCCTATAAATGTCATGAAAATAATGCCATTTTATTGCAATGCAGCTCCTGTCAAGTGTATTCTAGATGGGGATGATACCATGCCTAGTTTTTAAAGTATAATTTTAACCAAGAAATAACATGGTTTGAAGAGTTAATTACATTTGCCAATCATGGCTTGAAAATAGAGTGTATGAGAGTAAATGGCCACAGGTTAACTTGCACTTGTGGCAAAAATGTTCATCCTTTTTACCACACATTCTTATGTATCTTGCATTTCTTAAGGTAGATAACAATAAAAGATGAACATGTTACTAAGAAAATAATATTTTTTCCTTTATAACTGTTTGAAGTGCATGAATACTTCACACATTGCCTCTATTTAAGCCTGGCTGATTTAATTCCAAACTGCCAGAGGGTTGCGCACAGGTTAATTTAGGATTTGTTTTTATTTTACCCTGGCAGGAATTGTGTTTGCTGATGGAGAAGGGATTCACCCCCAGTACGCAGTAACCCACTTTCCTGCACACAATTATCAGTCATCTCCTCTGATGCTACGTATTGACCTCAAGGGAAGTGGTGGATATTCAATTCTGCACAATTCCTGAGAATTCAGTTGAGTGGCTTTTGGTGTGACAGTTATACTCTTTTTAGCACCAGAAGCACCTTTCACAACCTCTATGAAAAAATCGTGAGAGAATTTTTTTTCTTTTGAAGATGGGGCATAAAATCCCAGTGGAGGATCAGTGTTTTAGACAGGGTAAAATTACCTTAGACTATAACACAATTCCAATTTTTTTTTTTATGATATAACCAGCAAATTATTTATATTGTGACTAAAATCTCTCATTAGATTCCTGAAATTGCTGCCATAACATATTGTCATTGGTGTGGTCAGCCAATCAATGGAGGGTATGTTTGGGACCTTCACATGCCTTTTGGGATCAGGGTGCGCTCGCATTTTCAGAACAGAGGGACCATGTCCCTGAGTGCTCTAATGGTTGCCTCAACATATTTTTCAGATTCTTTGTGAGAAGCCAATGAGGACTGTCTAGTCCTCTTTAAGGCAGTCAATGAGAGCATATTTGGACAAGTCCCACTCAGATATCTGCATTTTTTCATTCAGACAAAATTACAAAAACACTCCATGGCACATTGCATGGTCTTGCGTGGCTTTGTAAATCTAGGGTAATGCAAGGGATGACAAGTCACTGCCTTTTGTTACTCTGCCCAGGGGAGGGGTTCCATGGGTGAAGGGTGGTTGTTCCCACACATCCAACCATGGATTTTGGTGCATTCCGAGATTTACCATGCTGGCTTAAGAGACTTATTACTGAGATGAAGAAATTCAAATATGTCAAATATCACCTCATATTTGAAATCCAGACCCACTAATTTTGGTTCATTGTGATAGTAAAAGTCACCTCTATGGTAGGCCCTCCTCAGTCCAGAGGGCAGGGTATAGTGTATTTAATTCAGACAAATTTTAATTCAGACAAATTTTATTTTTATTCAGACAAAATTACAAAAACACTCCATGGCACATTGCATGGTCTTGCGTGGCTTTGTAAATCTAGGGTAATGCCAGGGATGACAAGTCACTGCCTTTTGTTACTCTGCCCAGGGGAGGGGTTCCATGGGTGGAGGGTGGTTGTTCCCACACATCCAACCATGGATTTTGGTGCATTCCGAGATTTACCATGCTGGCTTAAGAGACTTATTACTGAGATGAAGAAATTCAAATATGTCAAATATCACCTCATATTTGAAATCCAGACCCACTAATTTTGGTTCATTGTGATAGTAAAAGTCACCTCTATGGTAGGCCCTCCACAGTCCAGAGGGCAGGGTATAGTGTATTTAAAAAGTTGGACATGTACATTTAACTTCTACATGTTTTGGTAGTGAAAACTGCTAAATTTGTTCTCCACTAGTGTTAGGCCTACCTATCCCATAGGATAACTTTGGGTTACCTTACTATATTTAATAAATGCTAACTTTAGATTGTGAACTGTACAGTCCAGAAGTTGAAACCTTACTAAAGCAGAAACCACAATCCTTGTCAGGGTAAAGTCACCAGCAACCCTAAATTAACCGGTGCGCAATCCTTTGTAGCCTGGCACAGAGCGCCTGGCCTAACTGAGAAGCAATGTGTAAAGTATTTGTGCAACACTTCAAATAGTAACACATTAAAAGCATGCCAGATAAATTATCCCACACCTGTTTAAAAAAGCTGAGTCATTTTTAATAGATGAAACAAGATAAAACCAACAAAAACCCAATTAGTAGAACAGATTTTGAATTCAATTCATTGAATGCAATTTTGAAGACTGCAGTAAAAGTAGCACCAAAAAGCACAAAGCGCCAACTGTGGATATCTAGTCACACTGGACTGGAAGAAAGTAACAAGTTCAAGCTAGTGGCTATGGAGCATGGGCCAGCTACAGGGACCCAGTACTGCCTGCTGAATGAGAGTACCTTAAATCCTGGTTGCGGAGTGCTGTGGGTCCCACACTGAGGGCCATATTTATACTTTTTGACGCACAACTGGGCCAACGCAGTTGTGCGTCAAAAATGTTACCGCCGGTTAACGCCATTCCAATGCACCATGCGGGTGCCTTATTTATTGACTGAAGTTAGCCAGCGCTGCAGATTGGTACGAGTAAAAAAAATGACTCGCACCAGGCAGCGCCTGCGTATGGGAAAATGGGGGTTGTGCATCAAAAAATGGTGCAAGTCAGGTCTGAGGCAAAAATCAGGCCTCACACCTGACTAGCGCAATTTTTTTTGACGCACAATCCCCATTGACATGACAGAGAGAGTCATGCCCCCCTTCCCAATGGCCATGCCCAGGGGACTTATGATAAAAAAATCAAAAAATATACTTACCAGAACTTACCTTTCCTTCCCTGGGATGGGTCCCTCCATCCTTGGGTGTCCTCCTGGGGTGGGCAAGGGTGGCAGGGGGTGTCCCTGAGGGCATGGGAGGGCACCTCTGGGCTCCTTCCGAGCCCACAGGTCCCTTAACGCCTGCTGTGACCCAGGCATTAAAAAACAGCGCCCATCAGGCTGGGCGCCGTTTTTTAAGGCCCGCCCCCTCCTGTGCGTCAAAATGATGCCAGAGTATAAATAAGACGCACAGGCCTTAAAGTCATTTTTTGGAAGGGAACGCCTACCTTCCATATAATTAACGCAAGCCAGGTTCCCCCTTCCAAAAAATGACGCACATGGTGGGATTTTGACGTCTGCGGGGTCGGGCATCAAAGTATAAATATGGGGCAGGGTTTGCACTGAATGTGCGTCAAAGTTTTTGATGCTCATTCGGCGCAAGCAGAGTATAAATATCCCCCTGAGTATGTGTCATGCAGCTGACATGATGTGTAGGTTCAGAGGGGTGGCTGAACTGTGATGCAGGGTCCTCAGTCATCAGCAAGAACCCCTTTGATGGGGGCATGCAATGTAAAGTCCCACTTTGAGGATGCTTTGCACAGTTAAGGTGATGCTACCATTCTGAGGAGCTGTGGTGACTAGTGGCAAGACAATTTTTTTTTATTCAGGAGAACAATATAATTTCAGACAACCATACATGAATGTTTGCAATCAGCTTGGAGTGTGGTTTCTAAATAAATCATACAAAACAAGAATTACTATAAGAAATAGAAGTCCATTTGAAAGGTTCTTGAGCACTGACCCCTGTGCTGAATCCCGAGTGTGTACCCTTTAGCCTCTGCCCAGATGATTCTGAAATCTTTATATGTCCTTATCTTTGAGTTATTTAAGGCAACTAGTATTTTCCTTTATCCAAAGCTTTCTTATTAAAACTCAAATTGCTGAGGTGTCCTTGAAGAAAAAGGGGTACCATAACTATTAGGACTATTGGGCCGGAATAACTAGAGCACTAAATGGTGAAATGCTAGTCATAGTCAAGACAATGAGGCACAGTGGCATCAGATGATCGACCAGATTCCAGGGTACAAGATTGTTGGACGCTGCTTTGAAGGAATGGAGTACCAAGAGGGGTCACTTACCTCCAGCTTCCAGCTTCCAGGTGAATATGTCCAGGATATTCTTGTTGCAGGCAGCGAGGCTTGGAACCTAAGGGAAGCACTGATGTGAGATACTGCCTTCTCCCAAGATGGATTATTGAAGATAAGGAAGGAATTGAGATGTATTGCAACATTACAGTCTGTCCTGCAAGTGTTATTCTGGAGCCTTCTTGAAGATTACTAAGTGTTTCCTGTCAATTAGAAGACTGCCTTTAGAGGCAGACTAGGGCAGAAAATAGAAGGTTGAGTAAACAAATACGTAAGGCAGAGGAATCTACCAGAAAATTACTTTGTGCTTCTTGTCAAATAGAAGACTGTCTCTGGTAGGAGAGTGCAGCAGGAAAGGGAGGCCCATAATTAGATGGCATGGCAGCAAGCATACCAGGGAACCTTGAGGTCAGCAGGCAATAGAAGCTTTTAACTAATATCATCATATTAAATTTCATGCATTTGCTCTTAGTTAACAGATCTTGAAACAGTGCTGAGAAGATAACGGATACATAGCATGCCTAAATAAAGTGCACAGCAGAGTATATGACAGGTGCCCAAAGAGGAACCAGTGAAAAGTACACAGCAGTGTACCAGGAACCTGCTCAATTAGAAAATAGTGACATCAATGGCAAAAAAACCTCACAGACCGACGTGGAATATGACAACATTTTCTGTAAATTCATGCTATCTTCCTCAGCCTTGTCAGAATACATTTCGACAATACTAAGCTAAATGTACTAGAGTGCTAACATTCTTTTTTATGTCAAGAGCGGGACTCATCTAAAGCCACCTATACTGAGCCAAAGCTGTAAAACTTTAAACATTTTGGGCCGTATTTATACTCTGGTTGCGCCGAATTTGCGTCGTTTTTTTCGACGCAAATTCGACGCTAAACTAACGCCAACTAACGCCATATTTATACTATGGCGTTAGACGCTTCGGGCGCCAAAGTGCCTGGAGTGTGCGTCATTTTTTAGCGTGAACCCCTTCCTTGCGTTAATGATATGCAAGGGAGGCGTTCCCGTCTTAAAAAATGACTCCCAGGCCTTTACGTGGTATTTATACTCCCGGGCAAAGATGACGCCCGGGAGTGGGCGTGGCCAAAAACGGCGCATTTGCGCCGCTTTTTAACGCCTGGGTCAGGCATGGCGTTAAGGGACAAGTGGGCTCAAAATGAGCCCAGAGTGCCCTCCCCTGCCCCCAGGGACCCCCCCTGCCACCCTTGCCCACCCCAGGAGGACACCCAAGGACGGAGGGACCCATCCCATGGACATTAAGGTAAGTTCAGGTAAGTATTTTTTTTTTTTTTTTTGTGGCATAGGGGGGCCTGATTTGTGCCCCCCTACATGCCACTATGCCCAATGACCATGCCCAGGGGACAGGAGTCCCCTGGGCATGGCCATTGGGCAAGGGGGCATGACTCCTATCTTTACAATGATAGGAGTCATGTTGATGGGGGATGGGCGTCAAAAAAAAATGGCGCAAGTCGGGTTACGACGATTTTTTTTGCGTCAACCTGACTTGCGCCATTTTAAGACGCCCTAACGTCATTTTTTCCCAACGCCGGAGCTGCCTGGTCTACGTGGTTTTTTTCCACGCACACCAGGCAGCGCCGGTCTGATTGCGCCGTCTAACGCCATTCCATAAATACGGCGCCCGCATGGCGCTTCAGAATGGCGTTAGACGGCGCAAAATTTTTTGACGCTAAACTGCGTTAGCGCAGTTTAGCGTCAAAAAGTATAAATATGGGCCTTAGGGAACATTTTCTATTATTTTTCACATACTGCCCCCATCTGTTTCAGTTAAGTTTTCTGACATGGAAACTGAAAAATGTACTTTCAACACTAGCAGCAACCTTCCAGTTCAACTGCAACTTTACCACAGTATTCTAATAAGTATCTAGGCCCATATTTATACTTTTTGACGCTAAACTGCGCTAACGCAGTTTAGCGTCAAAAAATTTGGCGCCGTCTAACGCCATTCTGAAGCGCCATGCGGGCGCCGTATTTATGGAATGGCGTTAGACGGCGCAATCAGACCGGCGCTGCCTGGTGTGCGTGGAAAAAAACCACGTAGACCAGGCAGCTCCGGCGTTGGGAAAAAATGACGTTAGGGCGTCTTAAAATGGCGCAAGTCAGGTTGACGCTAAAAAATCGTCGTAACCCGACTTGCGCCATTTTTTTTTTACGCCCATCCCCCATCAACATGACTCCTATCATTGTAAAGATAGGAGTCATGCCCCCTTGCCCAATGGCCATGCCCAGGGGACTTCTGTCCCCTGGGCATGGTCATTGGGCATAGTGGCATGTAGGGGGGCACAAATCAGGCCCCCCTATGCCACAAAAAAAAAAAAAAAATACTTACCTGAACTTACCTTAATGTCCATGGGATGGGTCCCTCCGTCCTTGGGTGTCCTCCTGGGGTGGGCAAGGGTGGCAGGGGGGGTCCCTGGGGGCAGGGGAGGGCACTCTGGGCTCATTTTGAGCCCACTTGTCCCTTAACGCATGCCTGACCCAGGCGTTAAAAAGCGGCGCAAATGCGCCGTTTTTGGCCACGCCCACTCCCGGGCGTCATTTTTGCCCGGGAGTATAAATACCACGTAAAGGCCTGGGAGTCATTTTTTAAGACGGGAACGCCTCCCTTGCATATCATTAACGCAAGGAAGGGGTTCACGCTAAAAAATGACGCACACTCCGGGCACTTTGGCGCCCGAAGGCCCATATTTATACTTTTTGACGCTAAACTGCGCTAACGCAGTTTAGCGTCAAAAAATTTTGCGCCGTCTAACGCCATTCTGAAGCGCCATGCGGGCGCCGTATTTATGGAATGGCGTTAGACGGCGCAATCAGACCGGCGCTGCCTGGTGTGCGTGGAAAAAAACCACGTAGACCAGGCAGCTCCGGCGTTGGGAAAAAATGACGTTAGGGCGTCTTAAAATGGCGCAAGTCAGGTTGACGCTAAAAAATCGTCGTAACCCGACTTGCGCCATTTTTTTTTGACGCCCATCCCCCATCAACATGACTCCTATCATTGTAAAGATAGGAGTCATGCCCTCTTGCCCAATGGCCATGCCCAGGGGACTTCTGTCCCCTGGACATGGTCATTGGGCATAGTGGCATGTAGGGGGGCACAAATCAGGCCCCCCATGCCACAAAAAAAAAAAAAAAAATACTTACCTGAACTTACCTTAATGTCCATGGGATGGGTCCCTCCGTCCTTGGGTGTCCTCCTGGGGTGGGCAAGGGTGGCAGGGGGGGTCCCTGGGGGCAGGGGAGGGCACTCTGGGCTCATTTTGAGCCCACTTGTCCCTTAACGCCATGCCTGACCCAGGCGTTAAAAAGCGGCGCAAATGCGCCGTTTTTGGCCACGCCCACTCCCGGGCGTCATTTTTGCCCGGGAGTATAAATACCACGTAAAGGCCTGGGAGTCATTTTTTAAGACGGGAACGCCTCCCTTGCATATCATTAACGCAAGGAAGGGGTTCACGCTAAAAAATGACGCACACTCCGGGCACTTTGGCGCCCGAAGCGTCTAACGCCATAGTATAAATATGGCGTTAGTTGGCGTTAGTTTAGCGTCGAATTTGCATCGAAAAAAACGACGCAAATTAGGCGCAACCAGAGTATAAATACGGCCCCTAGAGTGCTCACTTTCTGTAGTTATGCCACATTGTGGCACACCTGAGCTGTACAACTGTAAAACTGTAAGCATTAACTACAGATGGTACTGCAGTAAATAAATAGATGAGAGAGCTTGATAATAAAAAAGTCTCCCAAGATGGCCATCTTGGAAGAAAGAGTCCATTTACATTCCAAATTGCTTCAGTTATCTCACAAGGTTATCATATATACAGAATATTAATACTGGAATTCTTCATTAGAACACTGTAGAGAGGGAGGGAGCAGGGGCATGCACTCAGACAAGGGAGGGTGGGGAAAGGAGCATGGAAGAAAAAGCAAACTGACCTCACTGGACAGGTGGGAGAGGCACTGTTAGCTCCACAGATCACACAAAATAGTTAGAAAGAGGCAGTAGCAGACCAACAGACCCTGGAGGGTAGTAGAAGTGTGCAGTGGCAGCAAGCCAACCACACCATACAGGAGAGAGAAGCACCACAAGCTGACCACACAGGGCAAACTGGAGGGACAGTGATAGTACAGTAGATCATGCAGGACAGGATGAAGGGGGCAGGGGCCCACACATGGGCAAAAGAGGACAGGGTACAGGTGGGCAGGGGCATGAGCAGCAATCTGATCATGCAGGGCAGGTAGGAAGGCCAATGGAACCACAATGCATCATGAAGGGCAGGGGGAGGGGATAGTGGCATGCTCAGAGACAATGGAAGGAAAGTGGGGGAAGCATGTTGACTGTGTAGGTCAGGTGGGACGGCAGTACTACCATAACAGACTATGTATAGCTCGCAGTAGGGTAAGTGGCAGCCCAAAGGACCATAGTGAGAGGGGGCAAGAGCATGCACAATGGATAATGGAGACCAAAATGGAGGGAGCATGGGTTGGGCTCAGACAACAGGGGCCAGTAGGGAGCAGGAAATGACAGGAGCAGGCCAGCAAGCAGATCTAGAAAGGGTGTAGGAGGGGCAGTGGCAACACAACAGATCATGCACATCAAGCAGGACGGGATATGGTAGCACATTGAATCATGGAGGACAGGAGAGGTTGGAATAAGGTCATGGAAGGCAGGTTGGAGGGAGCAGAAGCAGGGCAAGCATGCTCACCATGCTGGGCAGGTCAGGGGCAGTGGCAGAACAACAGACTGTTAGAGCAGGCAGAAGGGGCAGGACAGTGGGGAGACTGACATACACAAAGACAAATGAGGGCATGATGGAGCAGCGTAGTTAACCACTTTGGGCAGGCAGGGGGGCAACAGCAGTGCAATGGACAACGCATGACTACAGTAAAGGGACAGGGGCATGGACTCAGACAACATAGGGCAGGGAGGCATTGGCAAACTAAGCATGTAGTAGTAGTGGGAGGGGCACTGGCTGCACAAACAACCACACAGGGGAGACAAGAGGTGACAGGGCAAAGACTCAGACAAGAGAGGGCAGAGAGGAGGGGATTGATCAGCAAGCTGACCATGAAAATTGGCCTGCATCGGCATGGGCAGCACAACTGGCCCTGGAGGGCTAGAGGGAGGAGCATGGGCAAACACTCAGAGAACAAAGGGCAGGAAAGTGGCAGCTGGGACAGGGGCAACAAGCTGATTATGTAAGGCAGGATGACATGGGCAGCAACCTGCCCATACAGGGCTGGCATGATGGAACAGGGGCACGCAGATGGTGGACGGAGGGCAAGCAAAAGGGTGGCAGGAGGTGCATGTCAGCAGTGATTTTATCAATGATATCATTTAACAGGTTATGAACAATGTAATATGTGAGGTCACAAGCAGTGCATAGCAGGGGTGCAAGTTATGGTTAGCTCAATGAACTATAATTGACAAATTCCAGTGTTTATTTTTTGTTTTTAAGCTTTAGTTATGAACTTGTTTCAGCACCTAATTATAGCATTACTTTATGCATGCAACAATTGATGAATGGCATGCTTGAATTACTATCACCCACTAGTAATTACATGGGGCCACATCACAGTCCATTGTTACCTTGCAGACCACACATCTTCAGATTGGACCCAAACCATATTCAAATCAGTCTTGCTCTATATAGAAAAGTTCACCCTGAACTGCCTGCCCTGGACGTCCTAGTACTGGAATATAAGCAACCTAGAACCAGTTTCATCTTGATTATGGCTCATCAGCCAGGTATAGCATGGTTCCAGTGACACAGGGGGTCATTCTGACCCTGGCGGCCGGTGGCCGCCAGGGCCACCGACCACGGGAGCACCGGCAACAGGCTGGCGGTGCTCCAACGAGCATTCTGACCGCGGCGGTTCAGCCGCGGTCAGAAGCGGAAAGTCAGCGGTCTCCCGCTGACTTTCCGCTGCTCGTGTGAATCCTCCATGGCTGCGGAGCGCGCTCCGCAGCCATGAGGATTCTGACCCCCCCTACCGCCATCCTGTTCATGGCGGGAAAGCCGCCATGAACAGGATGGCGGTAGGGGGGGTCGCGGGGCCCCTGGGGGCCCCTGCCGTGCCCATGCCAATGGCATGGGCACGGCAGGGGCCCCCGTAAGAGGGCCCGCAAAGTATTTCAGTGTCTGCCTTGCAGACACTGAAATACGCGACGGGTACCACTGCACCCGTCGCACCTTCCCACTCCGCCGGCTCGATTACGAGCCGGCATCCTCGTGGGAAGGTCGTTTTCCCCTGGGCTGGCGGGCGGTTTTTCAGCAACCGCCCGCCAGCCCAGGGGAAAACTTGTAATACCCGCCGCGGTCTTTTGACCGCGGCGGGGTATTTTGGAGGGCGGCATCCTGGGGGGCGGCCTCCGCCGCCCGCCAGGGTCATAATGAGGCCCACAGTGTGCACAGGACCCATGTCTGGCCATAACCACCCCACTTGAAGTGGCACACTGAAGTATAAGAAAAGTAATTGAAGGAATGCTTGGATTATTCTCAGCTACTTGCAGTTACTTGGGACACATCCCAGTCCATCATTATTTTGCACACTGTCACCTCAATTTCAACCAAGCCATATGTAAATCAATCTTGATCCTGCACTGGGAAAAGATCAGCCTGAACTGCCAGGCCAGGTACAGGCCAGGTATTCCCAGATCAGAAACACTAGTAACCTAGGACCGGTTTCACACTGATCAAGGCTCATCAGCCAGCTATACTTTGGTTCCAGTGGCACATTGTGCACAAGACTGACGCCTGAGCATAACCACCCCATTTGGGGTGACACACTGAAGTATAGAAAAAGTGATGACTGGAATGTTTTTATTAATATCAGCCACTGGCAATTACTCAGACCACATGCCAGTCCATAGCTATTTTGCACACAATGCCCCCTCAGTTTGCACCCAGCCATATGCAAATCATTCTTGACCTTAACAGTTCAGCCCAACATGTCTGACCAGGTCCTCCCTGAACAAGAATACAAGCAACCTAGCACCAGTTTCACTTGATTAGAGGTTACTATATTTCAGGGACACAGTGTGCAAGATACCAATGTCTGCTCGTACCTGTCACATTTGATGGAGACACATTGTAGTATACAATGATGATGGATGGAATGTTTGAATTACTCTCAGCCACTGGAAATTAGTCAGGTCTCATGCCAGTTGTTTGCACACCATGTCACCTCAGTACAAACTGAAATCAAGGGGAGAATGGGCTATGAGTACTCTGGTAGTGATGGTAAATCCCCTTATCCAGAGACACATTGTTGTGTAGCCATTTTATTTATAGCTCCATGCATGTTCTTTTAGCACACTAGGCCTGGCGCTGTGCACTTTTACCTAGATATATTTTATTCAGCTTTGCTTATTATTTTAACAATAGCCACATTTGCGGTCTTGTTTTATTTCTCTCTATCTAGCTGTTCTTTGCTTAGGCCAGCACTATGTTATTAAACAAGACATTCTTGTTCAATCTGTGCTTCTCTCAAGGCTGCAGTGAGATAGGTTGCTGGTAAACGTGGTAACAATTGTGTCACTGGTATTCATAGAAACATACACATCCTTATGTAAGGAAATTTTCTCAGAATATCAGATGTTTTATTATAAAAACACTTCCCTGTCCCATACACTGTAGAGGGAGATTCCAGCCAGATGACCATGACTGTATGCTGATTGCTGAATGCTCCACTACAGCTGCTTATGCAGACTTCATGCCTTTTCTCAGGTGTGGGAGATGATGTCTTCCCGGGGGAACCCGAAGGGCAGAACTAGAGCTTAACACGCTGTGCTCTAATATAGCCTAGGTAGGAATTAGTCTATTGACTCTAGTGACAATATGGTAGTGTTATTTCTATACTTCACTCTCCTTGTCACAATTTTAATCATGTCTTGCTTTACCATCCTGGTTATTGCAGTATGCTTTATTATCTAAGATGTAGTTGCTTTATTAAAACCTAATTGAAACATACACTGCCTCTGCTTGTAATTGTATATGTGAGACTAATGTAACTCAGAGAAACGGATGAGATCTGAGTGACCACGATTTCCCTGAGAAGTCAATTGCGCCATGCGCTCGGCTGCCCAATCATCCCTGCACTTGGGTAGAGATGAGGCACTGCCAGTTAGCTGGAGCAAAACCCGGATTGGGGTGACAGGTGTCACCTGTAGTGGGTTAGACTCAGTCTCCCACACCGCAGGCGATTCTGACGCTCAAATCCAGTAGTCTCATTAGAATAATGAGAGCCTATGAGACAACATGAGATAAGGAGATGCCATTTTGGTCAGCATTCTTCTATTGACAATTATACCAAAAGGCCATCGTTGACAATGTTTCTCCCCACTGCTTGCCTTATCTGTTTTGCTGGAATTTGATCTCTGTTTACAGTCAGATTTAGAGATAGGAGGACTGCCAGTTTTATGCCAATGAAGTAAAATTTACTCTGTTGGTTTAAACCTTCCTTCGATAGCCCAAGGGAGTAGGTACCATTGGAAGTTAGCCATCCAACCTTCAGCCCTATTTAGAGTGGGCAGTCAGGACAGCTGGGTGGCAGAGAAAAGGCTGGGTGGCAGAAGTAAAGTCCTACACAGCCTTGGCTGCCTTTACTTCATCACCCAAATCCTATATCAGGCCCTACATTTCAATGTAGAAATTGGAGGATGGTGCCAAAAGTGCCTGGTTGATATGACATCTTCTCTGGGAGCAAAATATAAACTTTCTCACCAAAATCAACAGCTTCAGCTGGATGTTGCTCAATGCCTATCCAACTTCATTGAGACCTTCCCGGATATAGACTGCTGCCGTGCCCCTCTGAAAAAATTGGCAAATCCTTGACTGGGCCATCCCACTTGGTGTATTTGACATCAGGATATGTTGTGGCCAGCCTCAAAGAGCACCTAGATCCCAGTTTTTTTTTTATTTTGACTCTAAACTTTAACAACTTCTATTTCCAGTTCCCATATATGTCACTTTAGTGAGATTTTGTTCATTAACATTGCCTCTATTTTTTTTAATTTTGCCCTAAAATAAGCTTGTTTGCTGTGTGCTATAGCTACCAGGGGTTGAGCTCAGGTTAATTTAGAGACAAAATTAGTGTTGTTAATCCGAGAAGTGGGCGACCACCAACCCAAAAGATTAATCCACTTCCTTAAATTAAGCATTTATGCTCCATGTACAACACCACTCAAAGAAGGTGGTTACCTCAGAAAAGTATCAATATATCGGGGCCTGAATCTAGGATATGGGCAAAAAAATTTCATTTCAGTAAGAGTGAAAAGGTATTGTTCAATAAACATCTTTATGTGACTAATACTGATGAAGTATATGCGCCTCAGTTTGGCAGCTTTTAAACTAATCTACTTGTATTGATTGCATGAGAAGTGCTGTTTCGAACACACATGCTAAATAAATTGTGCAGTGAAACTCTAGCGAATTTGGTACACTAAAAGAATGGACTATGGGCCATATTTATACTTTTTGACGCAAAACTGCGCTAACGCAGTTTTGCGCCAAAAAAATTAGCGCCGGCTAACGCCATTCTGAAGCGCCATGCGGGCGCCGTATTTATTGAATGGCGTTAGCCGACCGGCGCTGCCTGGTGTGCGTGAAAAAAAACGACGTACACCAGGCAGCGCCGGCGTAGGGAAAAATGGCGTTTGGCAGTCCAAAAATGTGGCAAGTCAGGCTGAGGCAAAAAAATCGTCTTAACCCGATTTGCGCCATTTTTTTTTTGCGCCCAGACGCCATTAACATGACTCCTGTCTTAGCAAAGACAGGAGTCATGCCCCCTTGCCCAATGGCCATGCCCAGGTGACTTCTGTCCCCTGGGCATGGTCATTGGGCATAGTAGCATGTAGGGGGGCACAAATCAGGCCCCCCTATGCCACAAAAAAAAATAAAAAAAAATACTTACCACAACTTACCTTTTCTTCCCTGGGATGGGTCCCTCCATCCTTGGGTGTCCTCCTGGGGTGGGCAAGGGTGGCAGGGGGTGACCCTGGGGGCAGGGGAGGGCACCTCTGGGCTCCTTCTGAGCCCACAGGTCCCTTAACGCCTGCCCTGACCCAGGCGTTAAAAAGAGGTGCAAATGCAGGTTTTTTTGCCCCGCCCACTCCCGGGCGTCATTTTTGCCTGGGAGTATAAATACCACGCACATGCCTGGGAGTCATTTTTTAAGACGGGAACGCCTACCTTGCATCTCATTAACGCAAGGAAGGTGTTCACGCCAAAAAATGACGCTAACTCCATGGACTTTGGCGCTAGACGCGTCTAACGCCAAAGTATAAATATGGAGTTAGTTTTGCATCAAATTTGCGTCGAAAAAAACGACGCAAATTCGGCGCAAACGGAGTATAAATATGCCCCTATGAGTTTCTGCAGACTGGAAGCTTTTATTATGTTTCAAAAGAAATGATGAAGACGTCTTTTGGAAGTCAGAGAAATATGGCAGAATTTAGCACTGAAAAGTTTGTATTTTTTATGCGCGAAGCCAGGGCTAATGTGAGCAATTTATTTTGTTCACACAGTGCCAGTCTTTTTATATCTGCCAAAAATACCATAAAAGGAAATTATAAATACGATGAGCGCTGCAGGTGCAGTAATTGATCCCTGTATGATTTTAAACGTGGTGGCTTATCAGGAGGTGCAGCACATATGGCAAAATAGCATGAAGCAGAGGGAATAACTCTGGCCCTCTGACTGAAGAACCGCATTCCAAAGCATGGAAGCAGAATATAGCAAAATATTACATTGAAGGTGCCTTATACACTTCTATAATATGCTGGAAATTGTGTGTATCTGTGCTGGATATATCTATAAATATTTCTTTGTTCCAAACTTTTTAGCGCATTTCTGATAAATATAGCTTTTGCTTAATATGTTTCAGCCATAAAACTATTAAAATAACATGCATGCTTGTCTCTTCTAATTTAATTTCACTTGAAAACTTGGTAATATAGAAAGAGGTGTGAACGCAAAATGAGGAAGTGCTGTCCTCTAACCCCCATCAACATGTCTCATGCAAAATAGAGAAACCTGTCAGTGCAGACACTTTGCAGATACTTTGGGCTAGATTTACAACAAACTGGCACAGCGCCAAAATCAGTTGTCCCGCACCAGTTTTAAAATGCAGGGCTGCTACCTATTTACAAGAATACGGCACATCCCTGCTTTTTCCCCCTGTCCCAATGCTAAATTAAGCTGCCTTCGCCAAAGCAGGCATCTTTCCACCATACTGGAAAGGTGTCTGCGTTGAGGAGAGTGATTGTTTATGTACAATGCTAATTTGGCACTTCTTTGTGTGCTGCAGAATACAGCACACATAGAGGTACCAAACTGTCATTTTTGAATGATTGTTTATGTGGGGAAGGGGAAACCTTCCTGCACATGAACAATCATCCATGGCATTTTGCTTCTTCTATGCATGCTGCAGAATGCATGACACATGGAAAAAGCAAGACACGAGTAGGAATAAAAGTGTTCCTCCTTGTTTTGTCATGCTTACACGGCCCCCGGGGTGGCGTTAGTATTTGGCGCTGCCACAGATTCAAAAGCAATGAGTGTTTCAATGGAACGCCAACAGCAACACTCATTGCACGTCCTTCTGATGCAGAGAACTGCATCAGAGGGGCCCATATTTACAAGGAGGCGTAAAGCCACAAAAACTGGTGTTACACTCCTTTGAACCGGTTCTGTGCTGCGGACGTAATGGTTACGTCCTGCGGCACAGTGCTCGTGTGCCCAGGACGTAACCATTACATCCTAGGCACAGAGCTCATGGTCTTCCCTCCCCCCCCAACGGCAGGGATAGAAGGGGAAGCCCTTGCCCTTCCACCCCGACCCCCAAGCCCCCCCAGTGACGTCTGATGACGTTAGCGCACATTTGCGCACTGACCTCATCAGAGGCCACTTCCCCATCGCGCTGGAAGCTTAGCTTCCAGCGCGATTGGAAGAGAAATGCAAAGCATTTCTCTTCCGATCATGTGATGGGGGCCTGAGAGGCTTCAAAGGGAAGGAAAGGAATTTCCTTCCCTTTGAAGTCTCTCAGAGCATTTCAAAAGCCGGATTGTAAAGCAATCCAGCTTTTGAAATGCCCACTAGACAGGGATTTATTTTTGGATCAAACTGGCATGAGGGGAGCGACCCCTTGGGCAAGGGTCGCTCCCCAGGGGGGGCAATATATTTCAAGGCCTTTTCTACCCTCCCTGGGGGGCAGAATCCACTAGGCACCAGGGATCTTTTTTGTTGTTTTTGTTTTTTTGTTGGGGAGGGACCCCTTAGGCAAGGGCCGCTCCCTAGGGGGCAAATTATATTTAGGCTATTTTTGCACCCCGAGGGGGTAGGGAGGGGGCGGGGGGGAAATTTATTTTAGGCCATTTCTGCCCCCCGGGGGCAGAAACCTCTATGAGCCAGGGAAATTGTTTTTTAGGTTTTTTTTTGTTTTTGTTTTTTAGCGGTGGGGAGCGACCCCTTAGGCAAGGGTCGCTCCCCTGTGGGGCCCATTTTGTATTTAGACCATTTCTGCCCCCCTTGAGGGCTGAGTGGCCGATTTTTGTTTTAGGCCAATCTACCCCCAAGGGGGGCAGATACCACTTGGACACCAGGGATTGGTGTGTGTATGCGTGTGTTTTCTTTAGGGGGGCAGCCCCTTGGGTAAAGGTCGCTCCCCATGGGGGCACATTACTTTTGGCCATATCTGCCCCCCTTGGGGGCAGATGGGCCTATTTATGGAAGGCCCATCTGCCCCCAAGGGGGGACAGAAAGCCCACCAGAGGCCAGGGAAGTTTTTTTTTTCAAAAATAAGAGGGGTGGGTGTATGGCCATACCGCTACCCCAAATAAATGGGGCCAAAGTTGTTCTGCCCACCAGTGGGCAGATGGGGCAATTACCCCTGATCCACACCCCGGGGGGCAGAAACTCTACTAGATGCCAGGGAATTAAAAAATATATATATATATTGGAGGGGTGGCTACCAACCAGTATGGGCCTGGTTATGCCCCCTTCCCAACTGAAGGGGGTAACAGTCTTTCAGCTCTCCCCCGCACTCTAGCAAGAAGACATTTGATTTTTTCGGATTTTGGTTTTACATTTGGCCCATGAGAGCTTGGCTAACACTCAAAATCGTCCCACTTGGAATGGTGAGGGCTGCACTTTATGGGCTTTGGGACGCTGCCATGTAGAAAAATCCACAAGATCTAGACACATCTGAAAACTAAACATCTGGGTGATTCCAGGATAGTGTGTTTCACATGCACCCGCACCATTTTCATACCCACAATGCCCTGCAAACCTCCAACTTGACTGGAAATCATAAATTTTTCCCACGTTTTTGTGATGGAACCTTCCGGAATCTGCAGGTATCCACAAAATTCCTACCACCCAGCATTGTCTCATCTATACCGATAAAAATTCTGCTGCACTTGTGAGCCTAAAAATGTTTTTTTTGCAAATTGCCCTTTTGGGCCCCCTTTGGATCCCCCTCAATATCGACATGTTTTTTTCTCTTCCCTTTCACAAGCACTTGGCCCACCTACACAAATGAGGTATCATAATTACCAGGAGACTGAGGGGAACGTTGAGTGGTATGAAATTTGTCCCAGAGCAGTAATCCAACACAGAACTGTTGGATAAATTTGATTTTTTAGCTAAAGTTGAGGTTTGCTGGGGATTCTGGGTAAGAAAACAATTGGGGATATACGCAAGTCATCCCTCCCTGGTCTCCCTCGGGTGTCTAGTTTTCAGAAATGTCTGGGTTTGGTAGGTTAGCTGCTGAGCCTAGGACCAAAAACGCAGGTGCCCCCCGCAAAAACAGGTAGTTTTTATTTTTGATAATTTTGATGTGTCCATGTTGTGTTTTAGGGTATTTCCTTTTGCCGGCTCTAGGCCTACCCCCACAAGTGAGGTACCATTTATATCAGGAGACTTGGAGGAACGCTGGGTGGAAGGAAATTTGTGGCTCCTCTCAGATTCCAGAACTTTCTGTTATCGGATTGAGAGGAAAAAGTGTTTTTTGGCCAAATTTTGAGGTTTGCAAAGGATTCTGGGTAACAGAACCTGGTCAGAGCCCCACAAGTTATCCCATCTTGGATTCCCCTAGGTGTCTAGTTTTCAAAACTGTGCAGGTTTGCTAGGTTTCCCTAGGTGCCGGCTGAGCTAGAGGCCAAAATCCACAGCTAGGCACTTTGCAAAAAACAGCTCTGTTTTCTTTGCGAAAATGTGATGTGTCCATGTTGTGTTTTGGGTCATTTCCTGCCGTGGGTGCTAGGCCTATCCACGCAAGTGAGGTACCATTTTTATTAGGAGACGTGGGGGAACACAGAATAGCAAAACAAGTGTTATTGCCCCTTGTCTTTCTCTACATTTTTTCCTTCCAAATGTAAGACAGTGTGTAAAAAAGATGTCTATTTGAGAAGTGCCCTGTAATTCACATGCTAGTATGGGCACCCAGGAATTCAGAGATGTGCAAATAACCACTGCTTCTCAAAGCAGTGCTAGAGGAATAAATATACAAAAATAAAAAGGTACAAAATCACTAAGCACTAACGTTCTATTCACATGAGTAAATATGCCATCAAAAAACCAAGTCCAACAGGAATGACCTCCTACAATCATTGAAACTACTGAGTACTGACTTATATGAGAGTTTCTTTTAGCAGATATCCCATGGAGACGAAGAATCACTGTAGGAGAGGCCACTGTACCCAAGAGTCTCTCAATGCTAAACATAGAGAAACCGCACCTAGGTGCAGATATCAGGATAGCAGCTGAGAATACTTTATCTCTCAGAACTGGTCAAGTCTAACAAGGCTTTGTATCCTTCAAATGGGAGAATGGAATAACCTCAGAACAATGCAGCTCCCTGTGAGAGGATGGTTCTGACCATCTGGTCTGCCCTGATTTTTTCACTTTTTTACCACCTGGTTTTTGATCTGTTACTGTGAGGGAGCCTCCTAGTCAAGGACCTCCCCCATAGTAAACTGGACTGCCCATGTGACCACCGGTGCCACCTTGCTAGGAAAGGCTTCTGTGGCACAGCAAGAGTAGGAGACCCCAGGCTAGTTACACGTAATCATGTGTTCACAAGAACTTCACTTAGGGAGCCTGGCGCAGGAGGAACTATGCAGAGTGGGTGGTGACTTGGAATAGGCCTCATGAGATGGGTGTACACAGAGGGGGGATAGTCAGTGTGCTTACTGTATTTTTACTGTAGGGACACTCCTGTACATGTCAACATCAGTGTGCTTACTGTCTCTTCACCGTAGGGGCACTCCATTCAATGTCAATAGGAAAGAGTGGCCTAGGGCATAAGGCAGGTCACCTCGGACCCACACAGACCAGAGTTACACCAATGTGCACCTTAACCTATATGAAAAGAAATATGCAGTACATTACAAAAGCATAGATGTACAACTTAAGGGTCATCCAGGAATGTCATCTTTCTCTCGCTCAGCTCAGGATTAGGGTCAATTATTGCTTTATCTAGCTGCCTGAGCAGGGCCTTGCAAAAATCAGCCAGCTGACAGTCCCTGCCAGGAAATGGGCAGAGAAGCCCTGAAAGGAATGTTAGGAAGGAGGGGCTGAGTTTCAGAGCACATGCGGCTCAAGCTCCTGGACAATGCCTTTTTTTAATCTATCCCAGAAGACTGTGCAGGAAGGAGGGGACAGGGGCAAGGAAGGGATGTGGCACGTTTGGATTGGCTAAAGGTGCAGGTCTGCTCAACACATCCGCCCCCACTTAAAAGGGCCTGCACAGGGGAGAGCTCTCTCTTTTGGTTGGACTTCACTGCTGGACACTGAGACTGCAGATGGGCGTCATGGACAACTGGAAAGATTAACCCCCTGTCTGCCCCCTGGGGCAGGGACTCTGCCCTGAAGGACTTCAGGCCCAGCGAGGCGCATGCCAGGGCCAGGTAAACTGGCCCCTCTACTCCTCCTGAGGACTAGTTGGGGGAAAGCTGGGCTGGCACAAGGAGAGCGTGCTGCCCAGAAGGAAAGGAGGGCAATCGGAGGAAAGGCTGGTGCAGGGAGACAGTGGGACTGCCCCCCTATCATCTTGGACTCTTCTAGGCCAGGAGGCCTAAGGAGAGGGAGCCTGAGATATCAAAAGGCGAAGGTCTCCTGATTGAGGGGCGAAGTGTGTGGGGTTCAGCCACTGCTCCGGTAGATGCCCCTGGGGTGGGCCAGGGCCCGGGGGCTGCCCCCAAAATGAAAATCAAACTGGGGAGTGCCGTCCGCTGGCTAAGGGAGAGCTGGCAGCCGAAAATCAAGCCGGGGAGCATTGTCGCACTTCCTGTGAAAAATGAAGGAGGGGCCGGGACCCCATCCCAGGGCCCCATCAGCAAGACAAAGTTGTGCCACCATGAAAAGTGGCCAAAAGGGGCCCCTGACCCCAACCCAGGGCCTTGCGAAGAGACCGAAGGTGGGGAGCGCCGTTATGCTCCCAAGAATAAGGAGGAGTGACCGGACCCCCCCAAAACACGAAGGCAGTTGTGGGTAGGCACCCCGCACTGCCCTCCAATGATCCCACTAGTCAGGGGTGCCCAGGTGGGACCAGGCACCATAACAAAAGAAAAGGAATGCAGCGGCTTAAGGACACATGAAATGAAGCAGAGCAGCTGTCCCCGGCACAGCGAGTGAGCCGCTCATTACATATGCATATATCCCATAAGGCCTTGCAAGGCCTAAGTATTCCTGAATATGGTGGTCCGCTTGTGGTGGCCCCAGGAAGATGGGGTCACGACCAACCAAGTGCCCATGGCCACGGGATCTGCAGGAACAGTGCAGAGTCACCCCAATGGAACATTTATGTCTCCACCCTAGGTTGGGTGAGACAAAGGAAATATAATCCCCCAAGGGTCACAAACAAATGTAAAACACCAGCATTTTAGAACTTTTCTTCTTGGCTTGTGTGACTGCACTCCCTAGGTGTTCGTGATGGTATTACACTAGATAATCAAATGTATGGTGTTCCACCAAGGTAATCAAGAAGTAATATTTAATGTTTAAAATATTTAAACATGTCTGTCTCTATGTGCTTCTGGTAATGCTGATTTGCGTAGTGAGACTGATACCCCCTCTCATGTACAGTAAATGTGCTTATTTGTTAGATTGTGTTGCTTTCACTCTCCATTACAGGCTAATGTTGCTTTGGGATACCATGTGGGTCGTTGGATTATATTTCTCCTAGGGGGAGACATGAGAGATTACATTGTCATCCAAGGGTAATTCTACAAAATTTGTGTATATTTGTAAATTGGTGCATAGTATTGAGTAGTGTGTGTGTGTGTGTGCGTATAATAAATGTACTTTTACTTTATCAAAAGAAAAAGCACAGACTGGGCAATCATTTATTGAGTACCATGCTTGTGTGTTCGTGAGTGGGAATTAATAGCCCACCCTACCTCCCTTGACTAACCCTTCGACTGCTCAGCAACGCTACCCTATGGGGGTCAAGCACTACAATGGGGTGTTTGGCTCCCAGTGGTGGTTGTGTGCAGACCCATTACTTGTGCCGGCCTCACAACTAATGACCCACCTTCAAACACTCCCCTTTTCTGACTGACTACAGTTTTTCTTTAATGTCTGAAAAAAGAGGGCGTTAAATGGTTTTACTTCTACGTCTCCAAGTTGGGTGGAGATACGTAATAATGTTGGTGTCAAAAGTATGTCACGAATCATGATGAGTAGTAAGGCGCAATAAGGAAGCTGCCATATTATCTCTGCGTAATTTACCTGGGGAAAGTAGGCTGATAGTGTGAATCACTTTTTAGTGTCTGTTATGTTGGTGTTGACTCTGTATGATTTCAAAAACCAGATCATTGGCATAATAGTGTGGCCAAAATATTAGACACACAGATATTGTTGTTAGACCTGGCATCCTTGGCATGGTTACCCCTGTTTTTTGCCTCTGCTGCCTGTGTTTTTGACTGTGTGCTGGACTTTGCTTTGCTGGTCTTCGGTACTCTGGGCACTTTACAACTGTTGTCCAGTGCTGAAGTGCAAGTGCTTTCTGTGTAAATTGTGATTATGATTGGTTATCCCTGATTGGCATACTTAATCTACTAGTAAGTCCCTAGAAAAGTACACTAGAGGTCCTCAGGGCCTGTAGCACTGATTGTGCCACCCACATAAGTAGCCCTATAAACATGTCTTAGACCTGCCACTGCAGTGTCTGTGTGTGCTGTTTTGCACTGCCAGTTCAACCTGGCAAGTATATATACTTGCCAAGCCAAAATCTTCACTTTTACTAAAGGCAAGACACCCCTAAGGTAGGCCCTAGATAGCCCCAAGGGCATGGCAGGGTACAGTGTATTTAAAAGATAGGACATGTACTGGTGTGTTTTACGTGTCCTGATAGTGAAATACTGCTAAATTTGTTTTTCAATATTGTAAGCCCTATCTCTCTCATAGGTTAACATGGGGACTGACTTTAACTATCTTTAAAGTGCAGTTTCCCATTGGGAGCGGATAGAGATAAGGAGTTTGGGTTCTCTGAACTCACAATTTAAAAATATGTCTTAAGTGTATCTGGGGCCAGGCCTGGGCAAGACAGGATCTTGTGAACAACAGAGACTTTCCTATGAAGTTTGCCTACTTCAAAGGTAGAAATGAGTATTAGTAGTGGTCCCAAAACCCAGACTTTCAGAATACTTCTGGATCAAGAGGGACCTCTACCAAAGAGAAAAGCTGAAGAGTTGGAGGAGGAGTATAGCCCCTTTGCTGTGTGTGCTTTGCTGGGTTGGCCTGTGTTGGACTTTTGGCCATACGCATGGTCATCCCTAGTCTTTTTGCCTCCTTCCTCCTGGTTTTTCTGACCTCTCGCTGTTGGCTCTAGGACTCTGAGCACTTTATCACTGCTGACCAGTGCTAAAGTGCAGGTGCTCTCCCATCTAAAGTTGGTATGATTGGCTTATACCTAATTGGCATATTTAATTTACCTATAAGTCCCTTGTACAGTGGTATCTCTATACCCAGGGCCTGTAAATTAAATACTACTAGTGGGCCTGCAGCGCTGCTTGCGCCACCCACTGGAGTACACTTTCAAACCTGTCTCAGGCCTGCTAGCGCAGGGCCTGTGTGTGCAGTTTTCTGCCACAGGGTCCTGGCATCTAAATTTACTTGCCAGGCCCAGAACTCCCCTTTTACTACATGTAAGTCACCCCTAAAGTACGCCCTAGCTAGCCCTATGGGCAGGGTGCCATGTATGTAGAAAGGCAGGACATGTGCCATATTGCATGGCCTGTCCTAGTAGTGACAAACAGCCTAACTTGGTGTCTCACTGCTGTGAGTGCTGCCTTCTCATAGGATTGCATTAGAAATGCCCTGCCTTATGTGTAAGGGGTATTGTCTGATTTATGAGGGGTAGCGTAGGCGTGTTTGGTATGGTTGTGATGGTGATAATAAATACTGCTTACTGGTGTGGGTGTATTTTTTATTACTATCACAGAAATGCCACTTCTAGAAAGTGCGCATTTATCTGTGCTTATAATTCTGGTGTTTTGCAACTTGACTCCAATCCACGTCTGGGCAGAGTGACAGTTGGGGCTTTGTGCATACTTTTCAGACAGCCTGTACACAGGGAGGGTGGAGGTGTCACCGAGGTGCATCTGCATACTGAATAGTCTTCCTGGGCTGAGAGAAGGGAGAGGCGGGGCACACCTGCATTTGTAAAGACTGTGCCCTGGCCTCACACAATAGGGTCGTTAACCCCCCACTGATTTTTGGAGCCTGTGCTGAAAGGAGAGAGGGGGCACTCCCAGAACCAGTTGTAACTGGCTGGAACCTCCTCTCCCTACCATTGTAAAACACTGTAAGAACTGACTATAAGTACAGGGGAATTTTCCCCACAATTTGAACATTCTTGGAACTTGAAACTGGACACAGAACGCTGATGAATGGACTCACCAGGAAACCGCCATGGACTGCTGCTGCTGTGCTGACCTGTGACCTGTGACCTGCCTGGTCACTAGGAGGAACTGCCACCATCTGCACCCCTTGTGCTGGCCTGTAGCTGGGCCCACCAGCCCTGTGCTCCTTCTTGTTTAGTTGTTCCCAGGGGCAGGGTGCTGTAGCCCCTGACCCCTGCAACGATCTTTTACATCTTTGCCAGGAGGGAGCGCGAGGCGCCCCCCTCCCCCTTTAAAGGATTTCCCTGACTTGGGCCCCCCCTTGGAGAGGGCCGGTGGAGGCCCGGGGGGCCCCCCAGTGATCACGGGTCCCAGAAGGGGCCCGTCAAAAATTCAGAGAGGGTGCCTGCCGCCCCTCTCGGTCTGCCATGTTGAGGGAGGCCCCCGTTTTTGCGCAGAGGAGCGCCGGGGGCCCCATTAGTTGTTTTAGGCACTGGAAGTGCCTCCCCATCAAGACAGGTACTTTTAAATGGACCAATATGTTCCTAATCTAAAGTTCTTTCTACAGACTTTGCTATTATGATATATTGCCTACCTGTTCTATGATGCTTTTACATATGTGTGCACATGTTCCTTTTATGGGCGTGACTTGCTAATATGTTTCCCTAACTTGCCATAGGTTTTCTAATGTTCCTACTATGGGCGTTTTATGATATTCTTATGACAAGTGTTCTAATGTGATTACGTGTTTCCTGACTACTGCTTATGTTGCAGAATACTGAGTAACCTGTGTGTTATGTGTGACTACTGCTAGTTTGCAGAGTAACTAATGTGTAATGTTCTGACAACTGCTAAGGTAGCAGGATAGTACTATTATGTGATGTTGGTCTGATAATTACGTTGTGTACAATACAGTATATTTTCATATAATCTGGTGTTGTGTTTCCTTTGTGGTGGGGATATTGCGTCACAGGTGTGTGTGTGTTGTGCAAACGCTTTACACATTGCCTCCGGGTTAAGCCTGACTGCTCGTGCCAAGCTACCAAGGGGGTGAGCAGGGGTTATCTTGGACGTGTAACTCCCTTGCCCTGACTAGAGTGGGTAAGTTCTGCCTGGCTGAGGTGCATACCCTAGACAACCAGAAACCCCATTTCTAACAGCCTGCAGTTGCTGCTTCTGCCTTAAAGAGGACAAAGACTGGACTTTGCTGTGTGACCTGCTTGTGAAGATTCTATGAGGGCTTCAACTGAGCTTGCCCCCCTTTCTGAAGTCTCAGGGCCATCAAAGACTTCATCTGTCAGCACCTGAGATCTCTTGCTGAGACCCCTACCCTGCCAAGTGGTGCCACATCCAGTCCCTGGACCCTGGAAACGAGAAGCTGGTGAATCCAAGGAGAAAATCCATGCACCAGAGCCAAACAGCAGAAAAATTGATGCAGTGCCTTCACCGCGGATAAATAATCAACGCATCACCAGTCAAATCAACTAATCGCCAGCTCAGCGCGGATTCATCACTGTTGTGAGTCAGGATTTTCCACACATCGTCAATAGGTGTCACAACCTGCAAGAGTTCTCTCTAACAGAATCTTCTACTGTAATTCTGTTTGCTAAACTTTCTCAGATGTTCCTTTAGTATTTGATTAGTTTAGGAGCTAGATTCAATGGTTAGGAAAGAGAACTTAATTTTAGAATCCAGACACCAGGTACTTTTTCTTATTTTCTGCATTGTCGCTATTGAAGTCTTGGTCTTCTATTTGTTGCTTAAATTTAATATTGTGCAACGCTTTAACTCTCCATTGATTATTTTGTATATCTATACTATAGTTTTGAGACTCACTGATATACCTTTGGCTTCGAATCTGTAATAAAGCCCTTTGAAACTTGAATTTTGGACTCTGAGTTTGATTTGAATAGTTTGGTAAAATATCTTCACCCCTCGGAACAGAGAAGAAAAGATTCATCGGCCCCAGGCTCCATCAGATGGTAGCAAACTAGGATATTTCTCTTTCCGAATTGAGGAGAACTAGAATTAGGCTGTAGAAAAGTTAGTCCATGGAGTCCAAACTGTAGTGTCCATGTCCAGAGTCGGAGAACCAATGATATTGCAGAGGATCCGAAGACAGTTGTACTGGCAGCTGAAGATTGACTATTAATGGGGTTGCAGAGTGCAGCTGTTTGCATTCAGCTTGCAGTGACTGTGAAATTGGATGATGTTTTGTGGAGATGTTTGCATGTTGTATGAGTGTGGTGATTTATCTAGATATTGAAATGGTTATTGGGTCCAACATGGCATAGGATCCAGGGATACTTTAAAAGGTGGAGAAGACACCGTTTATATTGTCTGCTGAGTGGAGTGTTTGTTGTGAGAAGTCAATAACAGCACTTTTAAAATAGGGATTACCTTGGGGGAGTGTGAGACAAATTGATATAGTGGATCTTAATGCAGAGAGAGAAACTGTACTGATTTAGATGTTATTGAGGTTTCATCAGAAGTAATTGTACACTTTATTGTGTTATTCCTCAGAGAAGCAGACAAAGGTTATAGTATTGTATTTTGTATGCCTGTGATATTTCAGAGCAAGTGTGCATGCAGATTGTAAAGGAGGGAGAACTGCTGTGAGGAGCTAGAGCTATGTCAAAGTGTGCCATATAGGTCGGTTAATGTGGTACTGCACTGCTATTGATGGGCAACATCATATCATCGGATAATATCACAACATCATCGGAGCAAAGGATTGTGAATACAGCATTGATTTTAATCAAATTGGACTATTTTGAAAAGTTTTGAAACATTAAATGCTTTAAAGTTATATGAGATATGTTTAGAGGAGATGTTCATTTTACCGGTAGGAAGGGATAAATAGCGCCTCTGGAAGGCACTCCAGGTTACTATGGGGGTCATTTGGACCCTGGCGGTCATCGACCGCCAGGGCCAACGACCGCTGAAGCACCGCCAACAGGCTGGCGGTGCTTCTTGGCCAATTCTGACCGCAGCGGTAAAGCCGCGGTCAGAAAAGGGAAACCAGCGGTTTCCCGCCGGTTTAACCCTGGCCATAGGAATCCTCCATGGCGGCGCTGCAAGCAGCGCCGCCATGGGGATTCCGACCCCCTTCCCGCCATCCTGTTCCTGGCGTTTCTTACCGCCAGGAACAGGATGGCGGGAACGGGTGTCGTGGGGCCCCTGGGGGCTCCTGCACTGCCCATGCCACTGGCATGGGCAGTGCAGGGGCCCCCTAACAGGGCCCCATAAAGATTTTCAGTGTCTGCTTTGCAGACACTGAAAATCGCGACGGGTGCCACTGCACCCGTCGCACCCCTTCAACTCCGCCGGCTCCATTCGGAGCCGGCTTCATTGTTGAAGGGGCTTTCCCACTGGGCCGGCGGGCGGCCTTCTGGCGGTCGCCCGCCGGCCCAGCGGGAAAGTCAGAATGACCGTCGCGGTCATTTGACCGCAGTACGGTCTTCTGGCGGTTCCCGCCAGGCGGGCGGCTTCCGCCGCCCGCCGGGGTCGGAATGACCCCCTATATGTTGATTAATGTAGGGCTTCATATGTGTGTTTTGCTTGGTCAGTGGTACAGGATCACAGAAAAGTATGGTCCATTGAGATTTCCACGATGTGGCACATTTAACACGAGAATTATTGAAAATTTGAGGAGAGTGTTCTATGAAATTAAGCCACCTCCTAGACCCGCACAATGCGAAGCACTTAGAGGCATATTTATACTTGTTTTGCACCAAATTTGCGTCATTTTGCAAATTTGGTTCAAAACTACCTCCATATTTATACTTTACGGAGTTAAAGTAATTTTTGGGATGTGAAAACCTACCTTGCGTCAATGAGATGCAAGGTAGGTGTTCCCTTGCAAAAAATGACTCTATGGCCTTAGCATCAGATTTATTCCCCACAGCTAAAATCCACTGCAAAATTCCCAGAATGAAGAGGAATGGGGTCCACAATAATAATCTGTTTTAACAGCTACCTTTGTTTGTCACAGGTGAAAGAAATGGCTCTGATCAGTCAGCCTGATAGTGGCTGAGAGGGGAGGAAGACTGCATACTTGGTACAGCCTTAGAGGTAAACCAGAGTGGACCATTCGTAGATAGTGAAGTGGATGGCCATCACATGTCATTTTTGTTTGACACTGGTGCTACCCGGTCCACTCTGAGAACAGTAGAAGTTCTAAACCTACCACTCTTTAGAATAACAGTCCAAGATGTTGGTGCGGAGGGTAAACAATTAGCAGTTCAAGAAACTGCCCCAGTCACAGTAAAAATAGGATCTTTGAGGACAAGTATATTTTATAATATGTGATCGCAGTCCGGTGAATCTCTTGAAATTTACTGCCCAAATTGAATTGTGTCATCTATTGTACTCCAGCAAGAATAGAAGTTCATACCAAAGATGAGGATGCTGCCTTTAAGTCTTTAAGAAAAGTGAGACTCATTGCACTTTATTGACTTTGATAACTGTTGAAAATGTACCTTCAGATTTGAGAAAAACAGTTAGACTTGAAGGGTGGGATTTTTCAGGAAAAGATATCGGTCTGACAATAGGTGTAGAACCTGTTCGGATTACTGTTAAAACAAATGCTGAATTTCCAAAATCCCCATTATTAGTTTGATCCCCGAAATGATTACTGGAATAATTCTGGTGATTCAGTCCATGATACAGCAAGGAATTCTGAAGGAGATCATGGGAAGTCCTTGTAACTCTCCCATCATGGGTCTTCAAAAAACAAATGAAAAATATAGAATTGTACAGAACCTTAAGAAAATAAACAGTATTGTTGTCCCTTGTTGCCCTGTGGTACCAAATCCAGCTGTAATATTGTTTCAGATTCCATGTGAGGCTGAGTGGTTTGCTGTCATTGAGTTGTGTCAAGCCTTCTTTTTGATACCGTTGCATGAGGATAATCAATTCTTCCTTGGATTCCGGCTCAGAAACTGGGTTTTTGTTTGGTACGGAGTTCTACAAAGGTATACTGAGTCACCATCGATTTTCAATCAGATCTTAAAGAAAAATTTGGAATCCTTGGTCAGGACATGCAATTCAGTCCTGATTCAGTATATTGAGGACCTAATGTTGTTGTTAAATACTCAAGAAGCTTGTAAACAGGATACCACTGTATTTCTGAATCACCTGGCTGAGAATTAACCTAAAGTAATGTCACAGATTTGTCAAAAACAAGTTAAATACCTTGGAAGAAGAAAAGTGTTACAAGAGAATAATTCAACAATACTGAAAATGAGTCCACCAACTAAACAGAGCGAAGTCAGAATGTTTTGGGGAATTGTGGGATACTGTCCACAGTGGATATCCAACTTTTCCTTGGTGGCAAATCCTTTACAGAGGCTGACACACAAGGATGTGTCTGACCTGGGACCAGGGGACAATGATTGTCTTGTCACGTTTCTAAAGCTGAGAGAATGTCTCTGTCATGCCCCGGCTCTAGGGATGCCTGATTACAATGAATCTTTTGCACTTTTCTGCAGCAGGAAGGAGGGTTATGTGCTCCCTGTTCTGACTCAAATGCATGGAAATGCTCAGAGACCTGTGATGTATTTTTCTGCCACATTAGATCCTGTTGCTTCTGCATTGCCTGGATGTTTAAAAGCAGTAGCTGCATTTAGCACTAGCATAGAGAGGTGCAAAAATATTTTTATGGGACACCTATTAACTGTATACGCCCCTCATTCAATAGAGATTTTTTTGACTAGAACTAGAACGCAGCATCTAACAAGTAGTTGACTTTCTATGTATGAGCAGATTATATTGGCCGTAGAAAAAGTGACAATCAAAGGTTGATTTTGAATCATGCTACTTTGCTGCCAATAGTGGATCAGGGAACTACTGAAGATTGTCAAGGGGACCACAATTGTCTTGATGTCATTGACCTATGTACCAAACTGAGAACAGACATACGAGAGGAACCATTACCTGAATCTGAATATGGCCCTCATTACGGCCATGGAGGTGGGTGATAAAGTGGCAGTAATACCGCCAACAGGCTGGCGGTAATTACAGCCAAATTATGACCATGGTGGTGATATCTCCAATAGGCAGCCTTTGTACCACACTGATCGCCAGGGTGGAAACAACAGTCACCACGGCTGTAGCCGCCTATAGCCAGGCGGAAGACAAAGTACTGCCCACTATATTTTGACACACAAATCTGCCACCTTTTCCAGGATGGTACCAACGCCATCAAAAGCCCGGCAGAAACAGAGCACAAAAGTCAAAGGGCTTACCATTGAAGACAAAGGGAAGAACCACGCAGCCATGGAACCCGAACTGCAAGTCTTTCCGATGATCTTCTACATGATGCTCCACCTGGAGCACCAACGCTGGCGAAGACGACGATGGTGAGTACTGCCGCCTAGCACACAAGGGAGGGTGGGAGGAAAACGAGAGTGATATACACACGCACAACACACACCCAACACACACATGCCACATACACAACCATATGCATTACAAAAACAATTTGGCCTCCTTGGCGATGGCACACCACTTTCTCTTCTTTTTATGGGCACTGACCTGCAGAGGCAATACAGACAGGAGAACACCATTAGACAAACAGTCCAGCCTGTCACACAAAAGGCCCACCATACCCCTTTGCATCACCACTGGCACACACATAGCCCAGCGCACACCGTGTACACCCCAAGAGGACATCCACCCACCCCCTTACATGACAACTCCATGCATTCATGCCACAAGAATTGTGCACAAGGTGTACTCATCTGTTAGTCTGGAGACCCATATAGCAGTCGGTACTGGAGTAGGACTCCATCCACCAGTCGCTCTGACTCCTCAGAAGTGAAGACTGAGGCCCTTTCCCAAGTCATACGGGCCATGGTAGGTTCCAGACAGAGGTCGCAGCAGCACATGCAGTGTGAGTCCGCTCCTGTGGAAGGTCAGGAGACATGTGAAGAATCAGATAGAAAATGGCTGTCACGTCCGTGGCAGTGCATACCGTCACCGCCAGTGTAGATCACCAATGCCCACTGTACCCCATAGGCCCCAATATTAACCAATGAGGAATTGCACAGTGGTTCACGACAGCCTACCGCCACAGAGCTATATGTCAGCGGCATTACCTCACTTTCACCTGTCCCCACACACAGGACAGGTGGGGTGAACAGGCCTATTGATTACTGCTGCGTTACAGGGAAAAAAGGCCCATACTTCAATAATTACACTGTCCCATAACATGTTTGCACATTGTGGACTGGTGTTGTGGCTCCAATGTTCAGTTTGTGATAGCCTACTCACTCTTGTGTCCCTTAGATACCTACTGCTGCAGATGAATAGGAGATAGAGACAGACCCCGTGTACAGACCTCTGGTGGACTTGGCTACACTGGAGGACAGGCACATAATACTCACCTATAGACTGGACAGGGCCACAATCACAGAGATGTGTGCCTATTGGAGCCTGACCTGATATCTGCTTTCCGTCACCCCACTGGGATACTCCTTGTTGTGCAAGCGCTATCAGTGCTCCATTTCCTGGCAACTGGTTCTTTCCAAGTGACAGTGGGCTTGGCAGCAGGAATGTCACAGCCAATGTTCTCAAACGTGCTAACAAGAGTGTTGTCTGCCATGATCAAACACATGTGCAGCTACATTGCTTTCCCCCAGGTTGAAGATTTGGTCACTGTGAAGGCCGGATTCTATGCAATGGGACATATCCCCAATATAATTGGTGCGATTGACAGAACACATATTGAATTTGTCCCCCCTGCCAGAATGAACAGGTGTTCAGGAATCGTAAGAGTTTCCACTCCATGAATGTGCAGATGGTGTGCTTGGAGGACCAGTAAATCTCCCACAGCAATGCTAAGTATTGTGGGTTGGTGCATGATGCCTTTTTCCTGAGGAATAGCAGCATCCCAAATGTGATGTCCCAACTACAGAGGCACAGGGTGTGGCTCATAGGAGAGCCCTGGTTCCCATCCAGTATATGTTGGTGTATGCCTATGGTGTTGGCCATATAGGATAGTGTGTGCCTAAATGTTGTCCCTCAATATTTGCAGGTGTCTCTGGTTACCCAATCCTATCATGGCCCCTGAGCCCTGTGAGAAATGTCAGGACAAGAGCAGAAGAATGTTATAAAGAGGCACATGGGTGAACCAGAAGGATCACTGAAAGGTACGTTGGCCTCCTGAAGGCAAGGTTCAGGTGCCTCCATCTGACAGGTGGAACCCTGTGCTACTCACCCAAGCATATCTGCCAAATAGTAGTGGCATGCTGCATGGCCCGAAGACGGCATGTACCTTTTCTGCAGGAGGAGACTGGAGATGCTTCTGTGGCAGTAGTGGACCCTGAGGACAGTGAGGATGAGTAGGCTGATGATGAGGATGTGAACAACAGAACATCTGTGATACATCAGTACTTCCAATGACACACAAGTGAGACAGTGCAACTTCACATTTCTATGACTATTGGTGGATTCTGTGTGGCATTGCCATGTTGGTATTACCCACTTATTTGCCCTAGTTACTTTTACCTCTAGATATTCATTTTGCAGATGTTGGTGATATGACACATTATCCTGGTGTGATCACAACAGCCAGCTACAGGTTATTAATTCTATGCTCATTCTATGTACAGTTCATTTCAAATAGTTGTAGCTATTTCAATCAATACAAATTTGCAATACATGAAATACTAGTAGTCAAGTTTTATCCAAGGGTGTTTATTGTTGTGCCAAAATATAGAGGGGAAAGTGCAAAGGAATGGGGTGATGATAGAGGAAAGTCCAGGGTATTCTTCCAGTCTGTTTGTAGCACAGGTGCATTGTCCATTGGGACATAGGAAGGGGACCAATGGCATTTCAAGGTGGACAGGGTGATTGAGTGGGGCACAAGGGGGACAATCAGGAGAGTCTAATTTCCTTGTGGTGGTCTGTCTGGTTTGCAGGGAATGTTTGCGGGGCTGTTCACCTTCTGTAAAGGGAGGGTTGCTGGTCGCCTGTTGGTTCTGTGGCGGAGCCTCCTGGCCACTAGCAGCAGAGGAAGTGGAGGGCTGTTCAGATGACTGGCTAGTGGTAGGGGCCCATTGGTGTGACACTGCCTCCCTCATGATGTTGGCCATGTCTGCCAACACCCCTGCTATGGAAATCAAGGTGGTGTTAATGGCCTGCAAGTCCTCCCTGATCCTCTGATACTGTCCCTACTGCAGCCGCCTGTTCTCCTGCACGTTGTTCAGGATCTGGCCCATCGTGTCCTGGGAATGTTGGTAGGCTCCCAGGATGTTGGAGAATGCCTCCGGGAGAGTTGGTTCCCTGGTCCCATCCTCTCCCTGGTGCACAGCAGTCCTTCCAGTGTCCCTGTTGGTCTGTGCCTCTGTCCCCTTAACGGTGTGCCCACTGCCACTGACCCCAGGTCCCTGATTGTTTTGGGGGCAAGGTGTGACCTGGGGTCCCTGTGCAGGTGGGCACACTGCTGATTTACGTGTCCTGGGGACAGAGGTGTGGGTAGCTGGATGGGTGCTGTAGTATTGGATTCTGATGGGATAGGCTCTATGGTGGTCTGGGACTGGGATTGGGTTACAGACTGTCCAGTGGTCTCTGATGGGCCAGGTGGATTGTCTAGATCCTGAAGTCCAGAGTTACTGTCAACACTGTGGGCCTCTTCTTTTGGGGGACTGGATAGTGGTAGACCTCCTATCCACTGACATTGTCTGGGGCACCTGTGGGGATGTAAATGATGTATTATGCTTCAGGTGTCTGACATTTATTCTTTTGTAGCGCCCCCTGTATGGTTGTTGTTCTCCTGTCAGCTTTTGCTTGTGTATGCTGGCGTATAGTGGTTATGATACTTTCCCTATGTTTTGCATGCTTAGTGCTAAGTGTCCATGCAGGGCTGGGAGGGGTGTCCATGCATTGGTACAGCATGCAGTTCTTGGCATTGGTATTAGTGTGATGTGATGGTGGATTGTGTGGGATGGAGTAGAGTGATGGGAGTGAGAGTGTGTGATGGCATGCAGGCAAGGGGGTGATAATTTGTTAAAAGTTGACTTAACAGTGTCCAGTCCTCCTCCAACTCTGGCCAGGCCCTCAGGATTCAGTATTGCCAGTACCAGCTCCTCCCATGCTGTGAGTTTTGGGGGAGGAAGTGGGGGTCCACCACCAGTCCTCTGTATAGCGAACAGGTGTCTTGCTGCAATGGAACATACCTTCCCCTGTAGGTTGTTCCACCTCTTCCTGATGTCATCCATCATTCTTGTGTGCTGTCCCACGGTGTTGACGCTGTCCACGATTCTCTGCCATAACTCCATCTTTCTTGATATTGATATCTGCTGCACCTGTGCTCTCAAAAGCTGTGGCTCTACCCTGAAGATTTCCTCCGCCATGACCCTTAACTCCTCCTCAGTGAAACAGGGGTGCCTTTGTGGTGCCATAGGTGTTATGTGATGTGTGTTGGTGTGGGTGTATTGTGTAATGTGTTGGGGTGAGTGATGTGGAGTGTGTGAGGGGTGTATGGGTGTGAGTAGTGTGTCTGTTTGTTTGTCTCTGTGCTGTTCGTGTCAATCTCCTGGCAGAAATTGTTGAAGGTAAACGGTTGAGGTTAATGTGGGTGGGTGTTTTTATAGTGGTGTGGGTGTGGTGTGTGTATGGGTGTCAGGTGTGTGTTGTTTGAATTGGCAAATGTGGTGTTGTTTTTTTCTGTGGGTGTCCATTGTGAGCACGGCGGTATGTACCGCCAATGGTTTACCACAGTTGAATGTCTGCCGTGGTGATTGGTGGGTCATAATGTGATGGGTGTTGTTCTGTTGACGTAACGGTGTGTGTTTTGGGACTACCAGTTTATCACTGACCTCTGGTCTGACAGATTTGTGTATGTGGCTGTATTCTGTCGGATTGAGGTGTATGTGTCATAATATGGTGAATGGATATTCAACAGCGCAGCAGTAAATTGGCGGCCGTCAGCACAGCAGTAAGCGGCATTTACCACCAATGTTATAATGATGGCCTATATCCTTTAAGTTACTGTTGACGCCCAGGAAACAATGGCGGAAGTTTGAAATCAGCTTATTCTGTTTGTACTTTGCCTGGGAATGTCGAAGCTTCTTGGCTTCAAGGAATATTTTCTGCCCAAGTAGCTGAATTAATGGATCTTACTAGAACATACTGTGTCTGATTAATTGAGATTGACAATTTTTAAGGATGGTCAATATGGCTTTGGCATCATTCATGACATTGGACAACTGTGGTCTCAGATAGGTTTTATGACGTCCTCTGGATCTTAGATCAGGAATGGTGAACAAGTGAAAAACCTCCTCGACACACTGAACAAGTTGCAGTGATCAAGGGCCCTGCACATCATTCTGGAGATGATCACGTGACTTTGGGAAATGGGTATGCCGAAGAGGTTGTGAAATACTGTGCCCATAATGTCTTTAACTTAAAAAAAAAAAAATGTAAATTATTTTTGGAAAAGGAAGAGAGATAATTACATTCATACATCATTGCCAATAAACAAACAGTTCGTGGAAAAAAAATAAAAAATAAAAATATGTGATTACATCTTCTCATTCGGCTGGAAAGGGACACTTCCCTCGTTTATCATCCAGACAAAACCTCAGATTGAGCCTTCATTCATTGCCCGTAAGCCAGTTACAAAATTGTCCCCAAATAGCTTTCCCTTTCTTCTTAGCCAATCTCCCCTTCCATTCATACAGGGCAATTTCCAGATGATACACCGATAATAACCGCCCCAGCCACTGCTGACATGATGGTGGTTGCGGGTTCAGCCATGCAGAGGAAATACATACTCGATAAACCGCCATGGCAAGGCAAATAAATGCTCTCTGTCATTCCCTTATTCATTCAGCGACCCCTAAGCCCATGATCTCCGGGGTGAGGACCACATCATACCCCAATATTTCTTTTATCACGAGTTGCATGCCATCTCTCAATGTCGTTAATTCCATGCACGTAGCGAACATATGAACTATATCTGTTCCGTGGACACCACACCTTGGACAATTAATTCCTCATAAGCCCCCCACTTAATAAGGTGGACTGGTGTATAGTACAGGTCGAACATGGTCGTATAATGTTGTGCTTGTAGAGACGAAGAGAGTAGCATAGTGTGTCCTAATTCAAGTGATTTAAGAAAATTAGCACTTCCATCAACCAATTTGCCGCTCCACCTTTCACTATGCTTCCCCAAATCATCGGGTTGTTCTGCCATCAATAAGGAATAAATTAATTTGATAGTCATATTGGATTCCCCCAGAATACCTTTTAACAGTAGGTTACTTTTAAACCCCTATGGCCCCCCGCTTTCTTGCCCAAAATGTCTTGTACCTGTAGAAATTTAAAGAAATCCCTTTGTTCTAAACCGTACAGTTCTTGAAGACTCATAAACGCCTTCATTCCAAAATCGTTGAAAAAGTCTCCTAACCTCACTATGCCTTTGGAGGCCCATTTTGCCATATAGTTATCCTTAAATATTTCCAGAAGCGACTGATTATTCTTAATTAGGGTATAATAGTTAAATCTTCCAAGCCCGTTTTTTATACGCCATGGCCGCCAGCATTTATAGGCCGCCTCTAATACCTTGTATCGAGCTTTCTTATAATACCCCGGTTCATGGAAGGTTAGCAAACACTCATTGGCGGCGGATCCCACGTGCAGCTCATAAATATTGGGAGCATCTTCAACCTCGTTTTCCCCTGCTCTTTCCCCCCATAATGGGTGCATATATTGAAATGCTGCTGCCGTTTGATATAGCTTCATATTAGGCCAGGCACCCCCCCCCTTTTCCCGAGGTAGAGACATAAACTTATCCGATCTTCTACACTTGCCATATGCTCAAATAAATCTCATAACTACCGGGTCCATATTTTCAAACCGAGAGTTTGTGAAGTTCAAGGGTATGGCCCGAAATATATACAATAATTTTGGGAGGAGCATCATTTTGACCATATTACACCTCCCCATTATAGTCATATGCAAATTATTCCATCTATGCATATCGTTTTTAGCCTTCGCAAGTATTGGATCTAAATTCAGGTTAATGATTTCTCCTACTCCTGGTGAAATATTGATACCCAAGTAAACTGCATGCTCCACCCTCCGATTGTCCTGAGAGTTTGTATATTGGTTAACCAACAACTGTGTTTTGGTTCTATTTAACAAATACCCGGAGAACATCCCGAACTTGGTTGTCACCTCTTCGATTTCTTTCAGTGCTGAATCCGCATTGGAAGTTACAATGGCTATACATCCGCATACGCTAGGACTTTTGTGTCCCATCCATATCTACACACCGGCATAATCTGCCTATTCCCTTCAAGCTGTCTGAGCAGGGGATCTATGTATAAGGCGAACAACAGCGGAGAGCATGGGCATCCCTGCCTAGTACCTCACCCTACTTGGATACATTCAGACTGCCCCCCCATTAGTTGTATTCTCACTCCCGGGGACTTATACATAGCATTTATTGCCAGGATGAACTTTTCCCGAAAGCCATAGTTCTCCATAACCTGCCAAAGATATTTTCAATTAACTTGATCGAATGCTTTCTCTGCAACTTCTGTTGTGTCGAAAAGCGTGATAACTCTTTGAATATGTTCTACCGTATCTCTACCAGAGACAAATCCATGTTGTCGAGGTATTACCAATTTCTTTATCACCGGGGATAATCGGGCAGCAAATATTTTTTAATAGACTTTAGCATCACTATTAATTAATGTTATTGGCCGATATGAGGCCGGGCTCTGTGGGGCCTTCCCTTTCTTTACAAAGACTACTATGTTGGCCATTCCCCAAGATGGTGGGGTTTCTCCACCGTTCTGTACCTGGATAAACAGCTCAATCATCAGTGGAAATAGCAGTGTTTTGAAAATTTTGTAGAACTCTAAAGGAATCGCATCAGGGCCAGAAGCTTTCCCAGTGGCCAATTCACTTAATTAATACCTTGTCTAAACTACCAATCTGTCCCTCCAATTGCAGATAATCCTCTTCTGATACTTTATTAAACCTGATGGGGCTTAAAGATTCCTGCATCTCTGTCGCTGAAAATCCAGTTGGATCACTATAAAGGTCAGTATAAAATCCCTGGAACACCTTCCTAATACAATCCGCGTCTAACACTATTTGTCCCTGTTGATGTTGAATCTCTCTGATGACCCCGGCTGCTGCTTTATGGCTTGCCCTTACCGCCAACAGGTGCCCAGTTCTTTCTCCAAACTCATAGCTTTCAGAGTGTTGCGCAAGATATTTTCCCACTGCTCTTTCTGCGGTGACTTCATTTATTGCTGCCCTTGCTATAGCAATCCGCTCCTGGATATTCTTTGTATCTTCCCCCCTTTCTATGGCTGCAATAAGCTGTATTTCTAAATCTCTAAGCTTCGAGTGCGAGTCCCTTACTTTACTTTGAGCCCTTTTTTGTTTCTTCAGGCTAAAGCTCAGAGTCGCCCCCATACTCCTGCCTTCAAGGCATCCCAGACTATCTCTTTAGGGGCAGACCCTAAGTTAATCTCTAAGAATTCCGCTATCCAGTTCCTCATGGAGTCACAGTATTCGAAGTCCTTAAGAAGCCCTCTTTCGAAGGTCCACCTCCTGGTTTTGTACTCGAGACCATTTAACTCCAAGTCCAGTACCAATGGATCATGATCTGACATAATCCGTGGATATAATTCCATACTAGCTTGTGTTAACAATTCAGGAGATGTCAAGAAAAAGTCTAATCGAGCCAATTTCACATGAGGGGCAGAGAAATAAGTGTACCCGGGATCTAGATCACATAGCTTAACCCAAGCATCCACCAGTCCTAACTCTTTCTGCAGACCAACCACTGCCTTAAATTCACAAGGCTTCCGTCCCTGATACTTCTTAGCTACGAGCGCTAAGAGATCCTGCAAGCCATCCCAAGAGCCATTAAAATTCAAATCCCCACATAGGATATACGGGGAAGGCCAACCAGTTAGTTCTACAGCCATTGTATCCATTACAACTGGGTCATCAGTTACCGACCCATATACAGAACATAACGTAAAATGACCTCTACCATAGAAGCATTCTACAATTGCCCATCTCCCATTCCTGTCAGCCTTCTGCCTGGCAAATTTCACTCTATTACTCCGGTCCAGTATTGCCACCCCTTTAGTTTTCACATCTTGTTTTGAGCATACTATCATTCTCATACCAAGTGACCCTAAGATTCCACGGTTTTTATATTCCACATAAGTCTCTTGTAAGCAGTAAATATCCGCCCTGAGGGTTTTCAGATCTTCCATAACTTTCCTTCTTTTTCGGGGATCATTTAAACCACAAATATTAGTAGAAGTCTAATTATTTTTATCCCCTTTTTCCTTTTTCCCCTCCCCCCCTTCCCAGCCTTTTCTCCCTCCCAGTCTTTTTTGTTTGATTTCCATCCTGGCTGTATGCAGTCTTACATATACTTCCCTTCTCCTCTCCCTCTCTTGTCCTTATATTCTTCTCAATTCTCTTTATCCCTTCCTTTCCCATTTTTCCCCCGTTCCTCCCTCTTCCACCCTCCCTCCACTACCCCTCCCCACACCGCTCCCATCCACCCCCCTCCCTCTCCGTAAGGGCTGGTTGGGGTCCCTTCCTCCCAGCCAGCCCTCCCCCTTCCTGTAGAGCAATCGGACCACATTTGGCCCGAATGTTGGCGTTATGTAGATATGGGGTGCCCGCCCACCACCGAATTCATTGCCATCTTAACCCACATCATTTTAGCCCCATCAAATATTCCTTTGCTTGAATCTCTGACGTAAACCATCTCACTTTCCTATTCATAACCGTTTTTAGGCGAGCGGCTCCTATGAAATAAGCTTCTCCTCCCTTGTCAAAAAATGGTTTGATCAGCTGTCGGAGCCACCATCTACGCTCCACATTTGTACAACAAAAATCTGGTCGAGTGAAAAAAGTGACCCCTTCCATATTACGCGGGGCATTAAGGCTAGATTTATCAAAAATAGCCTGCCTCAGCAAAAAAACACCAGAATAGCTCTAGGATATTTTGAGTCAGCTGAATGTTCTCCCTCCCTCCGGGTTGGGGGAAATCTATGGACACGCTGAATCTCGTTATCCCAGTCCCAGTGGTTCAATTCGGGAAATGCCCCCTGTAGTAGCTTAATCATGTAAGCCCGGATGTCATTCCCTTCCAGCCCTTCCTTTATGCCCAAAAAACGCAGATTATTTCTTCTCTGTCGGTTTTAAAGTCTTCCAGCTTCCACATTATGTCAGTCAATTGGCCCTCCTGCGTAGCATTCTGTTGCTTCAGCATATCAACATCCTCTTCGACTACTACTATCCTCTCATCCATTGCGCCTAATTTGGCTTCTATCTCAGTACATCATTATACTACTTTACGAACTGCTGATGGCAGCCGCTTTGTGGCTACCCTGTCTCGGCGACTTTCAATCCGTGTTTCTGTTTGAAATTCTTTAATTGAATTAAATATCAATTGTAGCATCCCAGAATCAGTGCTCGCTGCGCATGTATCACTCTTCATACCCCCATTACTTCATTCCATGTCATTATCCACCGACTGTTGACCGCCCATAGCAGATATATCTGTTGTACGCGTTGTATCCGTTAAACTAATGCTGGAATAGTCCCATTTTAAAGTCTTACTCCCACTTGATGCAGAAAATTCGGTGCCCTCCTGCGACCCAGACCTTGTTTTTGTGCACTTACGCTGCCGCCGCCTCTACCGTACTGTGGGTTTGTTACTTGATGATACATTTCCCATCTCAGAGGATATACTGCTACCAGATTCGCTAAGGCTATGCTCGTCACCACTACTGAAATCGGATTCCTCTGTCAAAGAGTAGAATTTGTCCCCACTATCTGTTGCCCAGTCCAAGATTTTCATCTCTTTTTCATTTTCCTTGTCACGCCCTCCTGGGCTTTGTGATATATTTTGCCCAGCTACGATATCCCGTGTGAGTTTTATATTACTTAAATCTCCTACTTGTGTTAGGTTTGCATGCTGCTGTGCAAAGGGCCACTCCTGACTGATGGGAGGATCCTTTTCCTTCCTTCTTACCATTGTGCAGCTGTCTGAGCCCACTAATCCACCATCACTGGGTTGGGCTGCTGTTTCCTTAAGAATCTTTTCACTGAGGGCCCCCACGGGTGCACTTTCTGTGGCAGTCTGACCTTCTCCAGAGGTGGGGGTTGTAAGCGTAGTTCCACTTTCTTGCATCCCTCCTGCTAGAAAAGACGTGATAGTAGCCTGGGTTTTACTTTTCCCCTTAGTCTCCGGGAGGGGGGGTGCTGTTATCATCGACCTTTACATCTTTCCCTTGACTAGTTATGTTTCTCCCGGTTTGTCTACCCATTGTCAATATAGGCCATCTGTTCGCCCCGGCCGGGTCCCCTTTATCTTTTCCTGACAGTAAAATGTTGGCGCCGTCTGTCTTATCTCCAGAGTTCCGAGCCATTTTTGGCGCCATACTTATTTTCAAGGAGTGGGGGAGTGCTCTCACAAATCCAGCTAGCCCTACTATTACTACTATCACGTCATGTATCACGTCATGTATCACTCTTTTAATAACACCCCTTGCAGGCTGATAGAGGGTGCAAGAGCGATCAGTACTAACCTTGGTAATCAGTAGCATTTGGGGTCACCCAGTACTTGTTAAAATTGTACCCGTAGAGCTTCTAATCTTTAATTTTCTTTTGTTATAGTTCATGTGTTCAAAAATTCAATAGGGTAGGTGCCCTCAGTGCCCACACATCCTTATATTTATATTTAGATCTGTTAGGGTCTTTGCACGAAGAGGAAGAAAAACAAAAAAGAATCCTGCTAGCATTTTCTCAAAAGTCTAGACCAGTCATTTCAAGCCACTTTCCCCCCTTTTCTTACTTGGGCTTTTTAATTTTTTTTTTTGCAGAATCAAGAGTGTAGAGCAGGTCAGGCGTGGGGTTTATTTCTCAGATACTCTAATACTAAATTTAGAGGGCAGCGTGTGCTTGCCCCCCATGGCTGTCGATACTCCGTTCGCGAAGCCAAAACGGGGTGCTCTCCTGCACCACACTATGCCCGTGGGGTCGCTCCCAGCGCCTCCTTTCTTGCCGCCTTTAGCCGCGGCATAACACCAGTAATCCGTGAGGGGGAGAGCTTCCCTCCGACCTCTCCGCGTCCGCTTCTGCTTTGCGGCGCCGGCTGGCTGCCGTCCGATATCCGGGGTGGGCGTGGCAGACAAGCCTACCCCCTCTCTACGCAATGGCCATCTTGCTCTAATGTCTTTAACTTTAATGGTGAATTCCCAAATGAGAGAATGGATAAGACTAACTTTAACACTTTGTTGACAAAGGATGACATTTAGGATGAGGTGAAAAGGCTCCAAGAGGAAGTGTCTGAAAACAAACAGCAAGGTTAGGTCAGGGCAGGTAGTGTTAAAAGAGATGGAGAGAAGACCAGTGTAACCAAGTAGCCTGTACCTCCTATGGCTCGACATGTTCTTGGTCCTTTTCATATTGGTAGGGATGCTATGGTGAGATTATTTAGACAGTTTTTTGGTGCATATTTATACTTTTTGGTGCAAAACTGCACGAACGCAGTTTTGCACCAAAACGTTTAGCACTGGCTTGTACTATTTCTGATCACCAACCACGCACCATATTTATGGAATGCTCCAAGCCGGTGCAAAGGGTAGGCTAGCGTAAAACAAATGACGTTAGCCGGGTGGTGCTGGCAGTATGGGAGAAGGGGGTTTTGCACCAAAAAAGACGCTAGGCAGTTTAGAGTTAAAACAATGACTCTAACCAGCTTAGCCTCATTTTCTGACGCAAAACCGTCCATACGACATGACTCCTGTCTTAGAAAAGACAGGAGTCATGCCCACCACTCCAATGGCCAGGGACCCCTGGGCATGGCCATTGCACCCAGTGCCATGTAGGGGGGGCCTATTTCAGGGCCCCCAATGGCACTTAAAAAACCTGTACTTACCTATGCTAACCTGGGATGGGGTCCCCCATCCTCCACTGTCCCTCTCGTGTGGTGGATGTGTCCCTAGGGCCTGAAGAGGGCACCTGTGGGCCTATTCCATGGAGTTCCACCATGACAATAGGCCCACAGGTCCCATAACGCCTGCCCTGACCCAGGCATTAAAGCATGCTTTGCACCATTATTTGTCCCCTCCTCCTCCCATGCCTGATTTTAGCACGGGGGATAAATATGGCACTGAGACTATACAGTCATTTTTGCACCGGAATGCCTACCTTGCACCTCATTGACCCAAGGTAGGTTTCTATGTCCAAAATATTACTTTTACTCCATAAATTTGGCGCTAGATGGGTCTAGCGCCAAAGTACAGTATTGTAGTCAGCATTCAGGTTTTGCTGAACCTCCATGATCTGAATTTTGTTGTTGAATTATACCTTGAACTTTCTTTGTCATCTATGAATTTAGTTTGTATGCCCATTAGAGACATTTACATTGATTGGGATCATTGGGACTGTCATTAAGATGAACACAAAGTCAGGCTAGAGAAGTCTCACAAAGATTTTATATTGTTGATAAATGAACTTTTTAACTTTTTTTGCTACTCACATTGGTGAAAACAAAGATGAAATATTTTGCTGCCTGACTTATTTGCAGAATAATAAATCTGATTCTAAATGCGTAATGGAACTAAACAAGAGAAATAGCTGTAAATACATAGTAGGTGCTTTATGGCCCATTTGCTTTGTAAATCTGATAATTTTGCCAGTAGGAGTGTTTTCCCCTACCAGTCCTATAGACGAGGAGATATATTTTAGTGATCCCTCTCAAATTATTAATCCTAAGAAAAGTAGAAATCACTATATTCTGCAAATGTATATTTTTGTTTATTATATGAATATGTAGAGATTATGGAAGTGAGGGATAGCTATGTATGCACACAATTGCCTGCTTCTGTTTCAGAAGCATTACCTATCATCATATTTACATGACTTATGGGATTTCATGTAGTCTTTTGTTGAGTTTTCTTTATGGGACATGACATTATAAGTATTATATATCAGACAACAATTTCGTTTTTTCAGAGATCCCTACTATTGACCATTTGAACAGACATCCAGCTCCCTCGGATATAAAAATAATTGCAAGATTTTTCAAACATGTTTCCACTCTAGACATAGTTTATTCACATCGACTTTAAGTTGTTTATTATCAGATGTTTAGAAGAAATTCCTGAATTTAGTTGAGACAAAAGAATAGGGTTGAAAGATAGCTCCAGTTAGATGAGCATTTCCGTTGTCAAAATAAGTGAACAAAAGAAGAAATAGAAAATCAGTTAGCTGGAAACTTAGCTCCCTTAGCTCTAGATTGGGAACACATAGGACGGCTGTGCGTTTGGATGGAAAGATCCGAGACTGATAATGTGATTGTGGGAAAGAGTGAATGTGAACACGCTTTTGAATTGAAGTTCAAGGGAACTATAAGCTGTAGTTTGATCGAGATGATACTGTTATCCTTGGAGTTTATTTTGTTTGTGGAAAACATGCTTATTTTAGATTGCCATAATGATAGTATGGAACGTGTGTGGAAGGGGTAGCCAAGGAAGAATGCAGACATCAGCAGAGGTTAATAAACAGAGGTTTATTCCAAACAAAGAGGACCCACGATCATCAGCAGTGTCCGCGTCCTGGAGCAACGGCCAACTGACAGAGCCATGACCAAAGCTCCAGAACACTGAGCCATCCATCAATGAACACAGGTTCCACACATAGAATGCAGAGGTAACATAGAAAAATACATACACAACTCGTTATAGTAATAAAGCATATTATACGTACTACATCACCTCCCTCTTTTATGAAGAGAAAAAAAAAACAGAACTCTAAACAAGAAGAAAATCATGAAATTGAGAAGGTAAGTTCACAGTTCTAGAGCTGCGAGTAGTAACAAGTTTCAATATGGACTCAGTGAAATATGAGTTCACATTAGAATTCGAATTATGACTTGGTCCTAAATCACTATCAGTTTGCAAAACACCAGCATCAACAAAAATGTCAGACGGATTATTTGAACCATTATTTGTTAACATGAAAGAGTCTGAGCTTTCACTAGAAGGTTCAGTAGCATCCTCTGTTTCTACATGTACAGAATTTCCAACATCCGTTGATAACATAGAACTATTGCCATTCTTTAAGCGATACATGTCTGTGAAAATGTTTACTTGTTCACTATTAATAGGAACAACACTTTTCCTATTCCACCAACCTTTTCCTTCAAGTAAAACAGAAGCCTTTGTAGACTTGATAACTTTTGTAGGTAATGAGAATTTAGATTCCCCTTTGCACACTTTAAAAGGTTTCTTGATCAGAACTCAATCATTTACACACAACTCAATTTGTTTGGCATTGCTCCTATAATCATAGTCACTTTTCTGCTTAAGCTGTTTGTCAAACACTCTACTTCTCAAAGCACTGTTATTATCCAGATCTGGTGACCTGCAATTTCCATGTAAAATATCAAACATCCATCTTGGGGCAAGTTCGGTTCTGGGATCTCTTTCCCTAAGTAACCTAAAAGGAGTGACTCCAGTAGTAGAATGAGAGGTGGTTAAATATGCCCAAACCTTTTCTTGCAAAAATTCTGCACCATCGGAATTAGACGCCAAAGCAGTCTGAATTCCCTATTAAAAAATGTGATTAACCCTTTCTACCAAACCGTTTGAAGACAGACTGTGTAAAGCTACCTTAAGATGTTTTATATCATGCAATGTCATAAAGTCACAAATTTTCTTAGACACAAAATGCGTACCATTGTCAGTTACCACTGTACTAACTGGGCCTTCTACTCTAAACAATTTACTTAAGAAATTGATTACAACATCAGAATCCACACCGGAAACAAAAGAATAATAAACCCACTTAGAAAAATAATCATCCACAACTAAAAGATACCTCATATCCCTCGGTAAAAGATGAAATGGCCCTGAAAAATCCAACGCTACTTTTTCCCAGGGTTTTTCTGGGGTATAGTGGTTTAGTAACTATTTTCCAGTGTTTGTCCGAGACTGTGCATTCAGGACACTTATTAACAAAATTTGCTACTTGCTTGTCCAAGCCTGGCCACCAATATGATAACTTCAGTTTCTTAGTGGTAGCCCAGATCCCCAAATGACCTTTGTGGGCCAAACCGATTATTTTGTTTCTAAGTTCAGTAGGTAGAACTACAAGATCGCCCCTTAAACAAATATTATTTTTGCATGATAGTTCATTAGCTACTTGACAAAAAGACCTGAGCTCATCTGACAGTATCTTTTCAGGTGGCCATTTTGTTTTAAAAAATACTAAGGGGCATATTTATACTCTGTTTGCGCCGGAATTGCGTCAAATCCGATGCAAAGCTAACTCCATATTTATACTTTGGCGTTAGACCCGTCTAGCTCCAAAGATCTTGGAGTTTGCGTTATTTTTTAGCGTGGACACCTTCCTTGCGTTAATGATATGCAAGGTAGGCGTTCCCTTCTAAAAAATGACTCCGAGGCATGTGCGCCGTATTTACACTCCTGGGCAAAAATGACGCCCGGGAGTGGGCGGGTCAAAAAAAATGACGTCCAGCCGCTTTAGCGTCATTTTTTAACGCCTGGTCAGGGCAGGCGTTAAGGGACTTGTGGGCTCGGAAGGAGCCCAGAGGTGCCCTCCCATGCCCCCAGGGACACCCCCTGCCACCCTTGCCCACCCCAGGAGGACGCCCAAGGATGGAGGGACCCATCCCAGGGAACTTAAGGTAAATTCAGGTAAGTATTTAAAAAAAAAATAATTGTGGCATGGGGGGCCTGATTTGTGCCCCCCTACATGCCACTATGCCCAATGACCATGCCCAGGGGACATAAGTCCCCTGGGCATGGTCATTGGGCAAGGGGGCATGACTCCTGTCTTTGCTAAGACAGGAGTCATTTCAATGGGGGTTGGGAGTCAAAAAAAATGGCGCTAATCGGGTTGAGGCGAAAATTTTGCCTCAGCCTGACTTGCCCCATTTTTTGGCGCCCAAGCTCCATTTTCCCCTACGCCGGCGCTGCCTGGTGTAAGTCATTTTTTTTTACGTACTCCAGGCAGCTCCACCAGCTAAAGTCATTCCATAAATAAGGCGCCCGCATGGCGCTTTGGAATGGCGTTAGCCGGCGTTACATTTTTTGACGCACAACTGCGTTGGCGCAAATCGCAAATTGCGATTAGCTTGTTAATTGATTACAGGTGCAGCAGAACACTCCAGAAACCACTCCAAAACACTCTGGAAACACTTCCTGGCACATGATGATGACATCACAGCCAGGAAGTTTACTAATACACCTGGGAGGAGGGAGGACCACACCCTTTTAAAACTGCTGAACTACACACAGGACAAACAGCAGCTGCCATGGAAGGAACACCAAGGAAGAGGAAGCAGAAATTCTCAGAGAGGGAGCTGGAGGTGCTGACAGACGAATGCTGTCAGCACTATGATGACTTGTTTGGAAAATCAGCCCTCAATGTTCCTGAAGCCACCAAGAAACAGCTGTGGCAGGACATACAGGACAAGATAAATTCCCTGGGGGTGAGCCACAGGAGCATAGATGACATCAAGAAAAGGTGGTATGACCTCCGCTCCCGGACCAAGGAGAGGGTGGCTGAAAGGCTCCGGGAGATGAGAGGCACAGGAGGGGGACCATTGTCTGTGCCACCACCCACACCCCTGGAAGAAAGGGTGGAGGAAACCTTGGAGCAGGAGGCAGTTTCTGGATTTGGGGACCTGGACACCTCAGAGCCCAGCACATCAACCGGTGAGTACCATGTGACATGCCTGTACCCCTATCAATGCCATACCCCCACCCACCATGTACACAGGGGCATGCACAACCAAGATAGCTCCATTTCAGGGTAGCAAACGCCAGAATGATGCATTATGGGAAATGTAGTCAAGTAGGCAGTTCATAGGCAAATGTTTATTAGGAAGTGTGCAACAGATAGTAGACACTGACAGTCTGTTCCCCATGTCCCACAGGTCTCCAACAAGACACCACCACTACTCCAATCAGCCAGCACCATGAGGACACCTCAGGACCCGCCAGCACCCCCACCTGCACGGTCAACAGCATCCCTGCAGTAGCCACACCTGCTGCAACAGTATCCCAAGAGGCTGCCCCAGCAACAGGCAGGGATGAGACAGGTGAAATCACAGGGCAGCCACCGCCGCGCAGGCGTCGCAGGTCCAGGACATCAGGGCTGCAGTCTGCATCCGGGCAACTACCTCCCAGCACCAGTGAGGCACATCTGCTGCATGGTCAGCGCCTACAAAATCGAATTTTAGGGAGGATTAGTGGTGTGCTGCACCGCTTCGTGCGCAATAACCATGCCAGCATGCAGCACCTGAACTCAAGGATGGACATGATCTGTATTAACACTGGGGACCTTGCCCTTGCCATGAGGGAACTGGCGGGAGGACTACTGGCCCAGGCCGAGGGTGGGCGGCGCAGGGACCGTCAGCTCCTGCACAGACTGGACAGGATGGCCACATCCATCGGCAGGCTCGCCATGAACACCACAGGCCTGTTGAGGAGGACAGTTGGGCTGCAGGTGGAAATGGGCCATTTCGCTGGGGATGTGGCTAGGGGCCTGGGACGTCTGACCCACATCATTGACTTGATGGAGACACGGAATATGTCTAGGGGCACAGGGGAAACACCCCAGGACAGTGAGGAGGGCTCGACAGTGAGCAGTGTCTCTGTCACTGACAGCAGGGTGCTCAGGAGTAGCAGGCAGAGCACCACGGGAGCACCAGGGACCAGCCAGGCTGGCAGGAGAGGCAGAAGGTCATAGAGATCACCCTGGACCATTAGAAGTGGCACATGACGTCAATGTGCCACATGCCTGGTGTGCATTTTCATGCCCATGGACATTCATTACTTGTAAATAGTTTCATTTCTGCACTAATAAAATAGTTATTTTTGTTCCACTTAACAAATGGAGTTTTTGGGCAATAGGTGAGTATGGTTGGAGTTAACACGTACCTTCCAAAGTATTGTGTTGCGATGTGTTCCCGTCTCAGTCTGCCTTGATTAGCTATACTCCTATCCCCATGATGGCGATGTGGTTGTTCTTGCTCTTCATCATCAGGATCTGGGTCTGCAGGGGTGAGAGGTAGCCCACGTCGGGTGGCTATGTTGTGGAGGATGGCGCATGTGACCACAATTTTGAATGCTGTAATGGGGGTATACTGGAGGGCACCTCCACTGCGGTGGAGGCATCTGAATCTTGCTTTCAGGAGTCCGAAGGTGCGCTCGATAAGGTTCCTGGTCCTCTTATGTGCATTGTTGTATCGCCTCTCACATTCATTGCTGGGTGTTAAAAACGGAGTCATGATCCATGGCCTTAGAGCATATGCACTGTCACCTGTTGGGCACAAAAAGTACACTGTTAGGAAGTCCTGATTGTTGTGCACAGTGACCTGTGTGTATGTCTGCAAGGTGTCTGTAGCTCTACCTAGGAGGTATCCGTCTCCAAATAACCCACGTTCCAGGCGTTGGTGTATCCCACTATGCCTAAACATGTATGAGTCATGGGTACTGCCTGGAAACTAAGCTACAATGTCCGTGATGACATAATGGGCGTCACAAACAACCTGAATATTCAGTGAGTGGGTACACTTTCTGTTGCGGAAAAGATGTTCCAGATTTGCAGGGGGGCATATTTGAATGTGTGTCCCATCTACACACCCTATGACATGGGGAAAGTGGGCAATGCGGTAAAAGTCCAGCTTGGTGCTGTTAATTTCTGCCTCATTCCTGGGTAGGTATATGAAGTGAGACCTGTGTGTGAGTATGGCATCTAGGAATGCCCTGAGGAACCTTGACACTGAACTTTGGGATACCCCACCTGCCACAGCAATTACCCCCTGATAGCTCCCTGAGGCCAAGAGGTGCAGTGAGCATAGCACTTGCACATGCGTAGGGATGGCGCAGCCACGCAGAGTCTGGTGTTCTAGCTGTGGTTTCAGTAAATCAATTAATTCTAGTATGGCTGTGCTGCTAAGGCGGTATTTATCGTATATCTCATCCTCAGTTTGCTGAAAAAGAGTCTGCCTTGTTCTATATATCTTCTCCTGTCTGTGGCCCCTCCTCCTCCTCTGCTGGGCTGCGTGGACTCTCCTTCTTACTGCTATCAGGTATATCTCCGCCATCTTGAGTAACCCAGATGCCTTCTGGGCCTCCTTTTATACTTTGGTTATGGTTACCACCTGCTCTGAGTTAGTGGTAAATTGCAAGTGCAAAATGGGCTTTTTGCGACTAGTCGCAATTTGCGAGTTGCAATTGCATAAGGTTTGCGACTCGCAAATTGCGACTTGCAATTTGCGGGTCGCAAAATGGGGTCGCAACTGATGCAACTCGCAAACGGGTCCCATCGCTTTTTGCAAGTCGGAAATGGGGTTTTTGCATCCCATTTCCGATTTTGCACTGTCGAAAATAGCGAATCGCCCCATTTGGGACTCGCAAAACTTTGCTACATCCTTTACTTTTTCGAAAGCAGAATTTAACTTTTCACTCCACTCAAATTTGATTCTCTCCTTAAGTAAAGATCTCAAAGGCTGTACCTCGAGGGCATACCCTGGCACAAACTTAGCGTAATACTCACAGAGCCCTAAGAAGGATCTTAAAGCATCTTTGTCAGTGGGAGGGCATGCTTTTCTCACAGCATCCAAATTACTAAATTTAGGCCTAATCGCCTCCCCAGAAATGATGTGACCCAGATATTCCACCTCCGTCACCATCAGTTTGCATTTACTAGGCTTAACCATCATACCGTTGTTCTTGAGAATAAGAAACACCCTATTTAAAACCACCATGTGTTCATCTTCTGTTTCTGTGTGAATCAAAATGTAATCTTGAAAAGCCTGCACCAGTGGTATGTCACAAAATAATTAATCCATTAACTTCTGGAAAACACTTGCTGCTGAAGCAAGTCCAAACGGCAACCGTAAGTATTTGTATGCTCCAAACGGAGATACAAATGTGGTTATATCCTGAGAACATTCACTAAACGGAATTTGATGGTATGCAGAGTGGAGATCTATAGTCGAGAAAATCTGTGAACAACCCACGTTTGTGATCATTTCCTGGAGATGTGCAAGAGGATGACAATCCACCAATATATTCTGATTGACTGACCTCAAGTCCACACATAACCTTTATTCACAATTTCTTTTCCTCGTGATCACAACCGGAGAAACCCATTCTGATGAGTCTGTCAGTGATTATGCCCTACGATTATAATTTTTGTAATAAAGACTTCAAACCTGACCTGACGCTTAGAGGAACAGGTCTAACTTTGTGTACCACAGGAATTACACCTTTCTTTAATTTAATGCAGTGTTCCCAGTTGGTCTCTAAAAACTTCAGGAAACAAAGAGACCATGCAATCCATGATGTTGTTAGGCAAAGTTACATTAGCAATGGGATCAGACAGGATCAAATATGGCAATTCACCTAGTGCAACAGGAACTTCATGTCCTGGTCGAAGTATGATTCCAAAGCGTGCCAAATCCTTCCATCCTACAATGCCGTGCCCTTTAACTGCAACATATATTTTGGTAAAAATAGATCTGCCTAAGCTCTGCAAATTAGACCAAAAATAACCTAACAAATCTACGTCATGGTCACCGAATGCATTAGGACTGAAATCAGAAGTTTGTAAATCAATGGTATCCTGCCACGAAAGTGTTATCAGCTAAGATGGCGATAGGAGCCCCTGAATCAGCTAAAGCTGAAATAGTTTCAGAATGGATAATCACATCACATATAGCACCCTTAATGACTTTATCAGGTTTATCATGAGACCCATCAGAAAGGTCAACAGTTAATAAAACATTTGAAAACTGATTAGAGCATTGCAGAATTTCTTCATTGACATCTACATTACTGATCTTCACTTTGTTAGAAATACCTTTGTTAATATTCTGTGCTTGACAAGCACTTTGGAAATTACCCACTTTACGACAAATGTTGCATTTTTTACCAAATGCCGCACAAGAAGGATCATTTCCCTAATGGAGTTTTGAACCACAACGGAAACACATCTGTGAAGATTTTCCTGACAGTCCATGAGTGGTCTTACCCAATTTCTCTTGTTTGTTACTTACAGTGAAAACTGCTCCATCGATGACAACACAATCTAAAGTGGTGCTTTGGTTAGCTAAAACCCTAGAAGTAGTTATCGATGTCTCAATTCCTTTCGCTAAGTCCATAACTTCTTCAAGAGTTGCATTACAGCAGGCTAAAAGTTTCTCTTGAATTTCTTTAGGAAAACATTAGAAAACAAATTGATTGAGTTTATAAAAATCTACATTTGACCCAAACTCACACTTAGAAGCTGAAACCTGTAAATTAGCCACATATTCCTCAACGGTTTCATCACTCAACTGTTTACACATAGCAAACTTAAATATTTTTAGTAAAACACTAGAGTCATCGGAATATTGCTTCCTCATTCATTCCTTTCCTTCAACGTAGCAGTTCCACAACACATCACAACCCCCAGGTGGAGGAATCACCGGCAAGTTGTCAAACACTCGTTGGCCTGCAACACCAAGATTATTAAAAAGCAAGGCTATCTTTCTATAAGTAGAAAAATCATTTGCATCTATAGCTGTAAGATAATTTTTGAAAATGTTCAACCACTCAGTCCACTTAATATCCGGCTTTCCTGCTCTCTGCAAAAATGCTGGTGGCTGGAGGATGCCTTGACTGGCTGCCATAATTGTCAATATAATTGTCAATGGGTTAAAAGTGGGAGAAAACGTGTTCTTTGTGTGCTTAAATTAACCTCCAATGTATTTCAGCAATACAGGGAAAATAAATAAATGCATAAATAAATAAATAAATAAATAAATTAAGGAAAAAAACACACAAGATGCGTTGAAATATCAAATCACAGCGTTTATAATCGACTTGAGAAAGCCAGGTTGAAAAGCTTCCAGTTACACTACCGGTAACCTGGGCAACATCAAACAGAGAATTTCCGGGCTGCGTCGTTGTGAGTAACCAAGACAACGCTATAAGAAATGGCAAGCGCCAAACCACGTAATCCAGCACAAGCAGCGTGCGTGAGCAGCATGTCTATCAGCCTCCAAAGCACATGCCACAGCCCAAAGTACAGCTGCAGCTATCTGCAATCCAACCATGGCTGCAGCGAAAATAAATTCACAAATGGAACGGCTGGCTAAAGAAAATGTTGGTCGTCACTGGAACAGAAACTGTCGGTGGGCCCCTCCTCGTCTGCAGCAGGCGTTTGGCCACCCCATTCCTGGTACCTAATTGTAGCAGGGGTAGCCAAGGAAGAATGCAGACATCAGCAGAGGTTGATAAACAGAAGTTTATTCCAAACAAAGAGGACCAACGATCATCAGCGGCGTCAGCGTCCTGGAGCAATGGCCAACTGACAGAGCCGTGAACAAAGCTCCAGAACACTGAGCCATCCACTAATGAGCACAGGTTCCACACATCCAAAGCAGAGGTAAGACAGAAAAATACATACACAATTCGTTATAGTAATAAAGCATATTATACATACTACAATGTGGTACCTGGGGATTGTTTTTCCCAAAATGTATTATGTGGAGCATTGTAATGATCCTGTTCGGACTCAAGGTTCTAGACCTAAGCAAGGTGTGAGTGCAGTGAAGTGGTTGGAGACATTTTTGGTGCTTTGATAGGGCCCCAGGCTCCATCAACCTCTTAGATCATTATCAGCATTGAAATAAAATTGTGTCCGAGTGGGCAAACATATATCATCCCGGGTTCTCAGATCAACACTCTATATCCTGTACCATTAATGTACTTTGTACTCTTGGTTACAAATCACCAAAGTTAAGAAATACATCAGTTTCTCATGGTTAAAAATCATAAGTTAAGATATACATCAATTGCTCATGGTCAGTCATACATCAGTTGCACCACTGATGTATAAATGTGTGAACAGTCCCCAAACATAACTTGATGGTCACATTCAAGGTACATGCTCAACACTCCAGTGATTCACAACCCTTCAAGAGCAAAGAAAGGACCAGGAAAATTGGAGACAGGAGTGATAAGAGAAAAGAGATGATACAGAGAGTGCACATGCTTCTGAATAAAAACAGATAACAGAATGTATAAAAATGTTACATATAGTTGCCTAAGGAGAAATTAGGGTTACATTGTTGTGAAGTACTATCTTCTCATGTAGTCAACCTAAATGGACAGCTCTTTGTCCATATTCAACCCATTTGTTTCCTTGGTACTGAGTTTTCTAATGTATTTTGATTCTAGCGGTCCAAGTGCTTTTACTCTGTCTCCACCTCTTTTGTTTGTTATGTCACTTATAATTCATTTTACTTTAGAGGTGTCTCTGTTATGGAAAATGTCAAAGTAACGAGCTCCAGGGTATTGCTGGTCTATATGTTTGATTGCTCTTGAATGTAACCCCTTCTTAGTGGTATATGTTGTGCTACCTATGTACCTAAGCCCACATGGGCAAATAAGTACATAAATTATGAAGTCTGAGGTAAATGTAAGGTGTAGATTTATTTTCTTAATCAGACCAGTGAGGAGGGATAAGTATTCAGTAGCAGTGTACTATCTTTGCAGGCCTTTCAATTCAGGCATGAAAAAAGAATGTAACTTCTTTGCCTGTGTTGATCTTGTTGCTGACATTACTTCTGCAGAACATGTCTTTTAGCATGCTACATTTCCAAAGCGTTACCCTAGGGTTCTCATCAATGAAATCACACAGGCTATTTTCAATAGACAAAATAGGCCAATGTTTGTGTAAAATATTTTTCAAGTCCCCTGCGCTGTTGACATATATAGTGATGAACCTGCTTTTACTAATTAAGATTTGAAATAAACTATTCAACTGATGAATAATTGTATTCATTTATTTGTTAGTTTGTATTTTATTAGTTATTTGTGTTATTTTATTGTCTATTGTAATGTTAATATTACTAAATAAATCAAAACATAATGTAACAATGAAACAAATAACACAATTGATAATCATTTTAACAATTAAGGTGCATGAAATAAATACCTACCATCTAAAATAAAATAATTTTACTTCCCACCCTACACCCCTACAAACCAAACAACCTGCTGCTAAATTATAACATACTATCATTAATATTAAAATTAAAATATACACTAATGTTTAAATAATGACATACAACAGGTACACCAACAATTAAGCTATTGATATAATTAATAATCAATTAAATATTCATTTACAATACAACTATACTCACCTTTAAACTTTAAATAATTTAGAATTTAATTATCTTCACAGCATTTTACCCTATAAACTCAACAACCTGCTAATAAAACATAACATACTATTAGTAATATTGAAAGTTATATATACATTAAAATTAATAAAATAAATACACATGTAAACATGCAATTAAACAATTATCATAATTTAATTTATAATCAATTACATAATTACTTAAACATATTCACCATTATATTTGAATTATTTATTATTTAATTATCTTTCCACTGTATTCTCCTAGAAGCCCAACTATCCATTACTAAAACATAGCATACTATTAGTTATAATAACATTAAAATAGACATTAAAGTGACCCAAATAACTTATAAAATGTAAACTAACAAACAAACCATCAATACAATTATTCATCAATTTAATAGTTAATGACAAGAAATTATTACATTTGCAATTAAATTCTATTAAAATTAAATTCACTATAATTTAATCAACTTCCCACCCTATTGCCCTACAAACCCAACAACCTCCTACTAAACAAAATTACTAATTACATTAAAAAATATATTACTAAAACACTTAAAATTACACATTATATTTTTAAAAATAAATAATTAAATGTACAGTATATATTAACTAAAACACAATAAATTAGGAAAGCTGTGTTAATGAAAATGATAATAAAAGTCACAATGTTTTTTAAAACAGTATTGCTTACCAGACGTGACATTCTTGATAACAATATTCTGTACTTCTGTAACATTGATATTTAGCAATATTTCTACATCACTATATGATATACTTAATATTTTGTCCAATTACTCAAAAAGCCATCTAATATGGAAAAGTGCATACAAGAGAGATCAGAGCTGCAGTCCATGAAGAAACAATATTGACTGAACATCCATCTTTCATTTTTCCTGTCTGCTTCCTTTGTCTTCAGACACACAAAATATCCTTCCAAGTAAATCCCATGAAAGTTCTGTCTCTCTGATTTTTTATAGGAGTCATCACCTCACCCATTGGATGTCTCACCCTTCCCAGAAGGGAAATGGGTCCCCAGAAGGAACAGTGTCTGAGCCCAATTAATGAACTAAAGTGGACTCCACTTAGTGCTAGAAGTAACAATGTGAATGGATCTATCTACAATCTGGTTTGACTCAGTTTGTGAGTGAACGTCCAAAAAACACAATAGGCTCCTTGGAGACATTGGATGAGATTTCCTTTAAAGCAGAGGAGACTAACTGATCGTATGAATGGTTCTAATGGATTCAGCAGTAGGTCCCATATTGCACTGCATTATGGAGATTTGGAGCTCCATATATTCTTCTAATGCACCTGTCCTATTCTCTTAACTAAACAAGCATTTGTATGTGTCTTTTGATGGCTTATGGGAGAAGGGAAGTGTCAATCTCAGGCTGCCTTCAAAAGGCAACAACCTAAATTGTAATCAATGGCATAGTCATTGTATGTGCCACATAGTGCTTCTTTTATTAATGGTCTTCCGACACTCAGCAGATAAATTTGCTTTTTTCATAAATCTATCCAATGAACAAATGAAGTTATTTTCCTTAAGCATTGTGCTGAACATTTATCAATGAGCCTAGATAAGAGTAAGGACTGTGAGCAGTCTATAACACAGAGGGTTTATTGAATCACAACTACATGTTTCTATTAGATGTCAGTCAATGGGGCATATATATTAATTGATATTTTTATGCAAATTGGTTTATATATATATATATATATATATATATATATATATATATATATATATATATATATATATATATATATATATATGTATATATATATATGTAGTGTGAAAGAATCAATCAAAATATGTATTTTACTTTGTAATAAATTGTTATTTAACATTACATAAGAATACATTTGAAACAATAACATACTGTAAAATATGTAATATTTTAATATATATATAATATAAAGGCTATCACAGGCTGAGGCAATTCACAACCACTGGCAACAAATGAACTGGGTCTGTACTCCTGAAGTCTGTAGCTACTAACTGGGACAAAGTTCATTGGACCAACTAAGTACATTTTGTATTGAAGATATTGATACTCTTCATTCCCTAGCGTTACTTGATGGGGGAACTTGTGAACGTATGGATAATTTTTTTTTAATTTAGACAATCTAAAAATTGATGTAAGTCAACCAGGTGTGAGTACATTTAAAATCAAGTCAACTTTTATACCAGCGATGCACTGTGATGCTATTGATGTTTTTGAAAGAAGTGTTATAAGGCAGCTTAGGAAAATGAGATACGGACCGAGGGGGAAGTCCGGATTCAATTTATCTGGAGCTCAATTTACAGCACTACAAGTCTGACAGGATGACCACTCCAGTTTCATTCATCAATCGGATAAAGGGGGATCGTTGTGGTCCTTTCTAAATCTGATTATTTATGTGAGGGTAAAAGACAAACAGATGATGAGACCTGTTATTCTCCAATCAGTCCCTCAGAGATTGCTGCGTCTATTAGATGGTATTGGGAGATGTTTGTGGGTTTGGGGTGATGGGCTCCTTGAGTGGGATGAGAATTATTTTCTAACATATAATCATCCCATAATACCAGTTCTGCATCTTTTGATCAAGTTGCATAAAAGTATAATTAACCCTCCCTTTAGACCCTTTGTGTCCTCTATTGGATCTCTATTGTAGAATATATCAAGATACATAGACTATTTTCTTAGGCCTTTTGTGACAGCTCTTCCAGCATACTTTAAAGATACCACCCATTTCCTTTGATTGAGGATGTACACTGGGATGATAATTATTTGTTATTGACCATTGATGTGGGCAGTCTTCATACCTGCATTAGGCATGCCATTGGTCCAGGCCGTGAGACAAGTTTTATAGAGCATGCTCAGTCTCATTACTCCTACGTACAGAAATAGTACGTGATATGATTTTGCACTGTCTTACTAATAATTTCTTTATTTTTGACACTCCGATTTTCAAATAATTGCAGGAACTGCAACGGGCACATGTTTCGCTCCCAGCTATGCAAACTTGTTCATGGGCTGGTGGGTCCACACAGATCCCTGATTTTGATGAACGAGTTATTATGTGGATTAGGTTCATCGATGACATTTTCATCATTTGGGAGGGTGATGAGAAATCTGCAGGTGATTTTGTTTCTGTCCTCAACAACAATGCTTACAACATTCAACTCACAGTACAGATGAGTAAGGCCAACATAGTGTTTTTTGATATAAAAGTTCAGGTTAGGAATGGGCGGTTGCATACTAAACTATATTGGAAAGATATGGCTGGCAACAGCTTGCTTAATGCCACAACTGCCCATCCGTCTGGTTTGATCTATAGCATACATTATGGTGAGCTATTGCATGCTAAATGCAACTGTAGCAGCTCAGAAGCATTTGAATGTGATAAATCTGTTATGTGCACCAGATTCAAGGAAAGTGGGTACAGTCAGACAATCATCAAGGAAGCCTGTGCGAAAGTTGATAAAGTGGCTAGAACTGAGTTAGTCCATTCTAAAAATGAGATCATCCTGGAAAAACAGGATCAGGTGAGATTCATTACCACTTTCTCAAGACAAGCATATTGGATCAGGAAGATATTCACTAGGAATTGACCAATCCTCAAAACTGATCAAATTCTTGATAAACACTTGCATGAGACTCCTCAGATTACCTTTTGAAGGAGAGGTCTCCAAGAGACAAATTGAGTCATAATCTTGTCATTTTTTGTTGTTGCTTACAGTGTACGTCTTACAGAAACAGCTCGAACTGTCAGAGTATAGATATCCCTGATATGATGAGGAAATATCACATTAATGGCACTTCTAACTGCAACATGACGTACTGCATATATTGAGTTTTGTGCTCATGTTACAAGATGTATGTAGGCAGTAACATCCACTGTGCCAGGAAATGGATACTGGAGCACAAACTGGCGATTCCCCAAAATGATCAGTAGTACCCTGTAGCCCGACCCTCCACTGACTTGCATTACAAGAAGGAAAACCTATTGAGATTTGTAGTGATAGATGCTAATCCCCCAGATCGTAGGTGTCAGGAATCCCCAAGGGGCCTCCTGCGTTATCTGTCAGCATCCCCAGGGATTAGGGTTAAATCATATCTCTGTTCTTGGTTAAACCTTCATGGTTCTAAGTAAACATAATGTGCTGTGTTACACAATTGGTTTTATCAATGCTTGTTTTACCAATGGTTGTTTGCTAATGTAAGCAGGTGTAGACATGTGCTTCTAATTGGTTGTGGTGTAGATATGTGCTTCTAATTGGGTGGGGTGACTCATCCACATGTGGAAACTCAACTGCTTTCCTGATTGGCTATAAATAGCAGAGTGAAGCATGTCTTTCTGCTTACCTTTGTTTTGCTTCCTGATCTCAGCATCTGATTTGGCAGTCCAGTGTCTGCTGTCATCTTCGTATTCAGGACTTTTGAGGCAATTCTTTTCTTCATTCCTGTACCAGCTGACACCAGGCATTCCTCCAGCACTCTGGAAAAGACTGCAGCTAAGTGACTAGAATTCTCCAGGGAGTTTGTTCTTTGAGCACTGCGCTTTCCTAGAACAGCTGGTGTATTTCAGACCTCATATTTTGGCTTATCTTGAAGAGACAAATGCTTTTCTGAACATTCTACATTATTATTGTAGTTAATTGCCTAAATGTGCTTCAGGAAATCTGCTTGAGCTCAAGTATTACACAAAGCGACAGTGCAATTTTAAAAGAGCATTTAAGTGACTTTTCTTTCTCTAATTGCATAACTCTTGGATTTAAATTGTGTCATTTGTTTCAGGTTTGAGGAATTTGCTGTTGAAGGGTTTTTCACACACACGGTGAAACCAAATCAAACTGTGCCACCCTAACAGTTTAAACCCAGAGTGGACATTTATATTTCTTGGATTGTTTTTGTTCCTTTTAGTTTAACCCTGTGCATGCAGGAAAGTTATACATGATATAATGAATGTCCTTGTCTGTCTTTCTTGTGCATGATAAGTGCAACCACAGTTCTAATTGTAGTGTGCAACAGCGAATCTCTATAAAGCCAGCCCTAGTGTTGCAGTATTCATTGTTATGGTACTCAGTTTGGGTTTTTGGTAATGAAGTGTTAGTAATTGTGCCAACAGTCATTATTATCAAAGAAAAGTGCTGGAGCATCTGAGTGTTCTCCTACCACTCCCGTGCCCATATCAGAAAGAGAGATTCGGTTTCAAGGAAGTTGAGTGCACTAACTCTACTATCACACTGTCAACAACGACCAGCCCCCCGTAGATACAGGGTGCCTGGCTGGACCGGCAAAACGTGGCAGTGTTTGTCTCTTTCTCTTCCACTCCCCCTTTCCTTTTGGGACACCTGCTGTGGTTTCTGTGTCCACCAGGAAGTGCTGATAGGTGTTTCAGGAGGTCAGGGGTCATGCCATCGCCCCTGCAGACAGCCTGCTTTTCAGGTGAGTGGCCCTGTCTCGACATACGACAGTAGGGGTGGTGACAGATAATACAAACTGAGAGTGTTAGAGTCCAAATATATTTTAGATTTCAACACTTTAACACCCACAGGTCTGAACTCCAGTGAGGAGATGTTGGTGCACATAGGATGATTTCTTTATGTGTTAACAGATATATTTTTCTATGTGGAAACATGAACATTTGGTCTTGCCTAAATAGTATGCCTGTATGTTGAACTGATTTTTAATAAAAACATTTTTTTTACTAGGTTTGCACTGCACTTACTGTTGAATAGCCAGCCAAGCACTTGATTTCCTCTTCTGTTGTTGAGCCTATTACTCCAATTAGAACTGCCACTAAATTTATCAGACCCCTTTGGTCAGGAATCTCCATGGGGCAACTCCTTCAAGAATTACATTTTTGACCTTCATCATCCTCCAGCATTTTGTGGTGTGCAAAGGGCCTGTGCATATTGGTACCATTCATGTTACTGTATACTTTGGGCCAATGGCCCGGAATCCTATTTGGGCATTAGTATTGTTACTTGAAGTGATGCATATCTCTCACTTTTTCTGTTTGTCACTAGAATCGGGGGATCTCTGGATGAATACCACTGGAGATGGGTTGCATGAAGGGAATCTACATACCATTAATTTAGATTTCAGCATTTCTGTCATATTGTTCTTTATTTACATATTTGGGGTACTATTGAAATTCAAAATGGTCCCAGTACTCGATTAAGGGGGATACTCCTTTCCATATATTGTAATGTAATTTTTACATACAATTTTAACATAACATATATGGACAGTTGGCGTCCATATATGTCATGTGGATCGCAATATATATTTACTTAGAATCTAGACACAGGGCACATTCAACATTTATAGTAACATCTAGATGTGTTTTAGTATAATGTTATTGCATGAAACTGTGAACATCTTATGTGATTCTGAAAGGACACAAAGGCCCTCATTACAACCGTGGCGGTCAGTGTTAAAGTGGCGGTAATATCGCCAACAGGCCAGCAGTAAAAAAAAATGGGATCACAACCACGGCAGAAACTACCAACACAGACAGCCACTTTAACACTCCGACCTCCACAGCGGTAGGAACAAACACTGCGGCGGTCTCCGCCAACAGACAGGCGGAAGACAATGTACCGCCCACCCCATTCCAACCCACCAATCCGCAAGATTTTCCAGGGCGGTACCAACGCCATCAAAAGCACAGCAGAAACAGTGTTTGGAAGGGAAACCACTCACCTCTCAACACTCAACGAAGAACCAGGATGCCATGGAGCCTGACTTACAGGTCCTGCCCATGATGGTATATCACCTCATACACCAGGAATATCAAAGGAGGTGGCGACAACCACAGTGCGTACTGCACCTAGCGCTCAGGGGAGGGGGAAGGAAAAAGAGAGTGACACACACTCGCAACACACAGCACCCCCACCCACACCCTCACCCACAACACCATACACACAAAAACATGCAGCAACAGTACATTAACACCCCGTAACCCCCTGGAAGAACGCAAAGACAAATGGAATACAGTCCAATCATTGATATATTAGAAATAGGCAGATATACGCAACAAATAGAAAAACAGTATTTAGAAATATTTACAATATGAACAGAAGGCCGTACATTGTCCTTTGCAAATGTCTGTGGGCCACTGGCCCAAAAATCATGGGCCAAGCCCACACTTGACTCCTGCTTCAATACGGAGAGAACACTGCAGGGGCATCAGGTCGTAAACACACAGGCACCTCAGGGCGATGCGGAAGGGGAGACACCTCAGCCGGAAGATGGGATAACTCCACTGCTCCTCAAGGGGGCTCCACGCCCACTGCGATGTCCTGGGGAGGGCAAAGCCACAGTCTCTCAAGTCTCTCAACTGTGTGGTTTCCCCACTGCTTGGTCCTGGGGAGTGCAAAGCCACAGTCTCTCAAGTCTCACAAGTTGGTGGTTTGCCCACTGCTTGGTCCTGGGGAGTGCAAAGCCACAGTCTCTCAAGTGGGTGGTTTGCCCACTGCTTGGTCCTGGGGAGTACAAAGCCCCAGTCTCTCAAGTGGATGGCTTCTCCACTGCTTCTGGAGGGGGCTTTGTGCCCAGTGTGCTTCATCCTGCCAAGGATAGGGTGAGTGGATACATATCTCCACTGGTTCTGGAGGGGGCTTTGTGGCCAGTGATGCAGCACTTGGGGTGTGGCAGTTCACATTCCCTCACCTGGGTGTCTGAGGCACGAGATTTGCAGGGACGAGGTACCATGATACTCCATGGAGGAAGGGCCAGACTCCATCCTGCAGCGACTAAGGCTGCAAACTGGTGGTAGTGCCGGTGCTGGTGGGGGTGCTGCCAGTGGTGGTGGGAAGCTCCAGCCAATCTACTGCAGCCTCAGACGGATTCCCACTGTGGCTGCTGCTGCTGGTAGTGGTCCTACTGTCATCGGTGCAGGTGGCGGTGCTTATGGAGGGGCTTGCAGTGGGGATGCTGGCGGTGCTGCCCGTGGTGCAGGTGCCGGTGCTGCCAGTGGTGGAGGGAGGCACCAGCCCGTCTCCTGCAGCCGGGGACGGCTGCCCACAGGGAATGCTGCTGTTGACAGTAGTGGTGGCAGCGGCGGTGTAGGTGGCGGTGCTTGCGGTGGGGGTGCTGGCCATAGTACAGGTGACGGGGCTGTCGGTTCTGATGGTGGCCACCAGGCTTTCACCTGCCCCTTCCCACCTTGGAAGATGCTGCTGGGACATTGGCTGTGACAGCTGGAGTTTTGGAGGAGGCCTTGCTGGGTGGGTCGTGCTCTTTGCCCTTGCTGCATGCTGTCCCCTTCTTCACCTTGGCAGGTGACGGAATGGTTTGTACCTTTGCAGGGGTCGGTGGCACACTGGCTGGACTGACGGGTGCCCCCTTTGATCCTCCGGGGGTTGCAGGTACCACAGCGGATGCTGACTTAGTGTCTGAGGTGCTGGCCTGGGATCTGGACACCCTGGCCCGAGGAAAAGGACGGGGGTGGAGTAGGGAACAGGTCAATGTTTGCCAGGAAATGGGAAGATGGAGAGGGTTTGGGAGTGGAGAAAGAGCGAGTGGTTGTAGGAGGTGTCTGCTGAGTTTGGGTGAAGGTGCATGGGCTGGATGCTGTTGTGAGTTGGATGGCTGTTGGGTGGGTGGGTTCTTTCGTTTGTATACTTTGGGAGGAGGGGTCACAGACACACTGGGAGAGGACACAGGGGACGTGTGCATGGTTGTGGGGGGTGTTGACTGCTCATGACGGGTGTGTTGTGATGGGCGTGCTGCTGATGGAGATAGTGGATGAAGATGTAGTGTGAGTGTAGATGCTACTGGGAGGGAGGTGGATGAAGAGGAGGAGGGGGACACAGTGGAGGCAGTGGATGTTGGTGTGTTTGCCTGGATATGGTGCTTGTGTGAGTGCCTGTGAGATGAAGTGTGGTGCTTATGTTTGCCTGAGCCACTTTTGTGTGGCGATTTGGGTGAATGCTGGTCTAAAGGTGTGCTTGAGATAGGCTGGGGTTGAGGGGATTGGTCTGGGTAGAGGAAGGTGAAGGGGGAAGGCTAGACACAGGGATAAGGGCAGCCATCAGTGCTGAGGCCAGAGCCTGAAATGCTCTCTGTTGGGCTGCCACGCCAGAGTGAATGCCCTCCAGGTATGCATTTGTTTGTTGCAAGTGCCTCTTGACACCCTGGATGGCATTCAGAATGGTTGACTACCCAACAGTTTGGGGTCTCAGGAGGTCAATAGCCTCCTCACTGAGGGCAGCAGGGCTGACTGGGGCAGGGCCTAAGGTGCGGGGGCAAAGGAGATTACCACTCTCCTGGGTGAGCGGACACAGGAAAAATGCTGAGGGGCTGCTGGGAGTGTGGTGTTGGTACGGTGGTGGTGGCTGTACCTGTTGTTGGGGTGGGCACAGAGGTGTCCGTCACCGCACGGGAGCTTCCATCGGAGGAGTCGTCGCTGTCTGTGGTCTCCCCTCCTGTCCCCGTTGTGGTGCTCCCCTCGCCCTCCGTCCCACTGGTGCACTCACCCTCGGTGGATATGGCCTCCAGGCCCATGTAGGATGCAGCTCCCTCTGTCACTGGTGCCTCTGCTACTCCGCCAGATGATGCTTATGCACATAATGACAAGGTGACAAAACAAAAAGGGGGGAAGAGACAGAGGAAACACTTGGTCAATGCCAGCAACACTACTACCGTTGGCATACACAAAAACAGGAAGCAGCCTATGCACTAGGCCTAGCCCAACCATTTACTAAGACAGTCACCAGCCCATAGGGTACAATGCCTAACATCAGCATCTGCACACCAGAAACCCACAGGACCCTGCCCAGTAGTAGATGCCGACTTACACTTTCAGGGTTGGAGAGCTCCAGAGCCTGCCCAACAAGGGACCTACCCTGCCATGTTGGCCCTGACCTAGGGGCTTCCACAGCCCACATCCCCCACCCAGGTACCTCCTAACGCGTGCAAAGTCAGGTTTCAGATTCTGTACTCACCCCCTCGTGGCTGCTGTGATGCCTTCAAGCACCCATCCAACTCCGGATAGGCCACCGCCAGGATGTGGAACATCAGGGGGGCCATGGTGAGATGAGCATCCCTTCCTCGTTGGGAGGCTAGCCCCAGCTGGGCCTCCGCCATCTTATTTGCCCAGCGTGTAGGTCCTCCCCTCTCTTGCAGCAGTGGGTGCTCCGCCTGTCAAAGACCCCCAGGGTTCGCACCTCCTTGGCAATGGCATGCCAAATACCCTTCTTCTGGTGGGCACTGACCTGGAGGGAAAAGACAGCAGAAAAGGGAATTATTCACCCGTCCGGACCGTCAGACTCATTGCCCACCAGATCTCATCCATCCCCTGACCGTTTGCAGGGTGGTTCTCCTTCAGCAGGGGGTGGGGTGCTGCTGGCCTGTTCTTCCAGTGGCGGGGCCTCCTGTCCACTAGCGCCGGTGGAGGTGGAAGGCTGTTCCTCGGTTTGGCTAGTGTCAGGCACCAGTTGTTGTGCCACTTCCTCCCTCATGGTCTTGCCCATATCAGCTAGCACCCCTGCAATGGTGATATTTTTGTTAGGTCCTCCCTGATCCCCATGTACTGTCCATCCTGCAGCCAATGGGTCTCCTGCAAACTGGCCAGTATCTGGCCAATGGTCTCCTGGGAATGGTGGTATGCTCCCATGATGTTGGAGATTGTCTTGTGGAGAGTTGGTTCCAAGGTCCTGTCCTCTCCCTGTCGCACAGCAGTCCTCACAGTTTCCCTGTTGTCCTGTGCCTCTGTCCCCTAAAGCGTGTGCCCATTGTCACTGACCCCAGGTCCCTGATTGTCTTGGGTTTGTGGTGTTGCCTGGGGTCCCTGTAGTGGTGGACACACTGCTGATTGACGTGTCCTGGGGACAGTGGCATGGGCCTGCTGGGTGGGTGCTGTGCTGGTGTTTCCTGAGTGGGGAGGCTCTGTGGTGGGTTGGGACTGTGGCAGGGAACCGACTGTCCGGAGGTTTCCGGATGGGCCAGGTTGGTCATCCTGATCCAGGCGTGCAGAGCTGCTGTCGTCTTTTGGGTCTTCAGGTGGGAGACTGGATGTGGCTGGCACCTCCTCTCCGGTGATGTGGAGTATGGGTCCTGTGGGAATGCAAATGCATTGTTAATGTGTCTGCGTGTGCCATTCTGTGCATGGGTGGGTTTCCCTGTATGATTGTGATTTCCCTGTCAGCTTGGCCTTGTGTGAGTGGTGATTTTGTGGCCTGGGTGAGTCTCTCTACTGGGCATGCTGTGGTGATGGGTGTCCATGCAGGTCTGTGATGGGTGTCCATGCACTGTTGTTGCATGCAGGGCCTGGTATTGGGATGGGTGGGTTGTGTTAGTGGGGTATATGTGAGGTGGTGTAGTGATGGGGTGAGGGTAGGGGTATGAGTTTGTGATGGCATGCAGGTAGGGTGGGAGGATATAGTAGTTAAGATTTGACTTACCAGGGGGCGTGTCCAAGATGGCGGCCATAGCGGATGCTTCCTAAAGAACTGGAAACAAAATCCAAAAATTCTCCCTCCCCGACCCGCCCTAGCACCCGCTGCCTCAACAGATCTGACGGCACGGGGGGAGTGCAGTGATCGTCTGGTCGGTGGGTCAGCAGCAGTGAACTGGGTGGTGCTCCGGAGATCGAGCCGAACAAACCACTGAGCGGCGGTGACGCCATACCGGCGATAGCGGCGACCTCACCAAAGAAACAACAGTGACCCAGAGCTGGGCCGGGTGACCGTCTCGGAGGGTGAGACAACTTGATGGGCGGTGGCACAAGGAGAGCCAAGACCAGCGTGACCCCTCGGTCGAGAAGGTAATGGCCCGCGATACCTGTAGACGCAATTGTGCAGCAGACCCATAGGGCACGAAGCTCCGTCGCGCATTGTTGGGACTGGCCGGAGGGATCCGTCGTTGGAGCACTGGAGGCCCGCATTAGTTCCACACACAAATACGTACTGATTCACCACAGCCCCGACCCCATGGAAGCGGAGGCGCCGCTGTGCTTCCTAGAGGCGTTTGGAGCAGTGCGGACTGCTGCATGGAACCAGCGGATGAGGGCAACTATATTGAGGACACATGCCGGTGATCCAGTGGCATTAGCTGATCTGGCGGACGAAACAAGGGGCCATTGCAAGAAACCGGGAAGACAATAAACACACAATGAGCAACATGTGAACAAGAAGCGAAATAGAGCTGCCGCCGGGTGTCACTGCGTTGCAGGCCCATAAGGCGCGGAGTTCTTCCACGTGTCGCAGGGATCGACCTGGGGGATCCGTTGCTGGAGTACTGGAGGCCCGCACTAGTCCTGCACACAAATACTTACTGACTCACCGCTGCCCCGGCCCCACAAAGGTGGAGGCACCGCTGTACTTCGGCGCTCCGTGGGTTGGGTCCGGCGGTTGGCGGAGTGAGGACTGCCAGACAGGGGCCTGCGAAAAAGGACAACTATACTGAGGACACAAGCCGGCGAACGGAAGGACCCAGGTGAACCGGGGGCACCAGTAGATTTGGCGGTCGAAGCAGGAGGCCATTGCATGACACCATGAGGCTGACAGACGCACCATGAATAAGAGTGAACAAGCTGCGAAATACAAGCTCGAGCTCTCCCCATTTGTCGGCCGGGTTGGTCACAACGCCCATCCAACGGACAAGGGCGGTTGGCCTCTGAAATTGCACAGTTGTCCCCGCCAGAGGCGAGCGAGCTGCTTCAAGGAACCCAGTACCACTGCCAATACAAGAGGCAACCATTGTGGAAATCGCCATTTCCCTAAGAACTGTGCAGTGAGTGGGCGCTCAACTGCTACACGGCAAACTAACCTGAGTGAACGCTGCTAGATATAGTGGGTCCACAGAGCTACTGTCCCTATGCTTCTCAACAGTACATGAAGTGTGACAACTAAGCTGGAGAATAAAATGAACAAGCAGAGCCAACTACAGCTAGAAAAGGAGTGGCTACTCTCTTCTGTCACCCACTATAACCATACCTATGATATTGGCGCGAGGAGGTCCACACTTAGCACTAGTGCGGCGCAACTGGAGAGATCAATTGTTGGATGGACTGGTGTGCCGCGAACCAATCACCCTGTGCTATCATGGTCAAACCAAAACTGCCTAGGCCGCAACCATCAGTTGAAAGTGACGAACAGACACCGATTGGACCAGCGGAAACACAAGCAGCTGCGCTGCAACAAATGAATCTAACACCCCAAGCGCACTCAGCACAATTCGACAAACTATTACAAGCAGTACTATATACGAAAACCACCTTGGAAGGGAAAATAGACTCTGTGGTAGCTGAAGTGAATTTCTTAAGAGCTGACCAACGCAAACTAACGGACAGGGTCACCGACAATGAACGATCACTCAAGGAAATGTTACCCAACCTAAAGGAGCTACGAGAACAGATGCAAGGCATGGAGACAGAGTTCATCCACCTGCAGAGACGAGCGGAGGACGCGGAGGGACACTCGAGGAGAAACAACATAAGGTTCATGGGGCTTCTGGAATGCACAGAATCACCACACGCTGAAATGTTTTTGGAGAAATGGCTCCTGGATAAAGTGATAAAGACCAGTGCATCACCCATGATCGCAATGGAGCACGTTCATAAGGTCCCAAGCAGACCAACGCGCCCGGGAGCCCCCCACGGCCCTTAATTGCGCTCTTGCTAAACTTTTATGATCGAGACTTGATCCTCCAAAGTTTCAGAACACAAGGCCCGATACAGATGGACAACAATGTTATAACGGCCTACCCAGACTACACGGTGGAAGTACAGCGCAGACGATTGTCCTTCACAAGAGCAAAACAACTACTGCGGAAACATAATTTATTATTTCCTGCACGACTCCTGGTTGTAGATGGGGAAAAGATCCATATCTTCCCCTCCCCGGAGGACGTGGCACCATGCCAAGGGACTAGCCCAACTTAAAAACGATGACTCTAAGCAAGGCACGTGGCTTACCCCTCAACCTTGCCGGAGAAGAAAGAAATCAGAAATTGACACACCCCCATCCAGAGAACAAGTGGCTGAGAGTCAGAACCAGGCTCTACAGGAAGCCAATTGGTTTGCCTTGCCGCGGAACCAGATCAACCCGGTAATAGGGAACGTCACATTGGATCATTCAAGGGATCACTCCAGCGGCTTTACTTCTCCATCCGTGTTTAGCCCAGAACTCACGCCACGGATGGCAGATGACATTTAGGGCAGAATAAGAATGTCCCCTGAAGCATCGTAGAACAGGATTCAAATGGATGATCCATTAGGACTTCGGACGGATCGGCGCTCCCCTACTGGTTGACACCCCTGGAGGACCTCTCCTGGAAGAGGACACACATGATGGGGGAAGAGAGGACGGCGAGAAGGAGGGAGGTAGCGGGGAGTGTCAGAATCCGGTTAGGGCTGCCATGACTGGACCTCCTATAGCCGATCTTCGTGCCCCCCCACGCCCTACTGGGACACCTAACGGACCATACTATGTTGCTTATCGTGAGTGCCACCAGTTGTGACACCTTGTTCCAAGTTGGCTACCATCACCAGAGACCTTCCTTTGTTTACCCTCTTTTCCTCTCTCTATTCTTGTTTGTTAACATTAGATGGTGTGGGCCAGAGATGGGGGACATGGAGGGGGAGCAGAGATCTGGGTTTATCCAGCACAACATTCTTACATCGGGAGGGCTACCAGATAATATTGCCACATACGTGCAACCTTTCACTTATATGGGACTGACCAAATACAACATCATAACCTGGAACGAGAAAGGCATGGCTACTTTCAATAAGCGCTGCAGAGTTTATGTGTACATCAAAAGACACAAAAAACACATTGCTATACTGCAGGAAACCCATCTCACACAAGACAAACTACGCAGTCTAACAAATAAATGGCGTGGCTTGGTTTTTGGTACCGTGATGTCTGCATACGCTAAAGGAGTATTAATATGGGTTGCTCCAGAAGTACCCTACACAGTGGAACACCACAAAATCGACACAGATGGACGGTATGTACAGTTGACAGGATCCCTAGACGGACAGTCGCTCATCATAACAGGACAATATGCTCCCAACTCAAAAACAAGGAGACTTTCTCCTTTCGCTCATACCCCGATTGCTCCCAGACCCCCCACCACTGACCATATTTGGGGGGGGACTGGAACTGTGTGCCGGACAAGGACAGGTCACACCCCCCATTGACCTGTGCTCCCACTAGAAAACTCTCACAGCTGCTTCAGACCTGGATCTCGGAGTGCAGACTTGCAGATGAGTGGCATACACTATATCCTTGGGATAGGGAACACTCCTTTTTTCCCCAATCCACCTCCTCCTCAACCGCATAGATTTGCTGCTCTGTTCTGAAAGAGCTTATTGATAGCTTTTTAGAGGCTTCCTATCTAGCTAAAACCATATCGGACCATTGTCCACTATAGGGTGTCATTGGTTGGGGAAGAGTGCGGATGCGCATCCCTACCTGGTGACTGGAACCGACTTTGCTATTAGACCCACCATTTCGTCAAGAGCTGATAGAACACATCTCTGATTATTTTAAACTGAATAATGGGACATCCTCATTGCGGGCTTTAGAGTGGGATGCCCACAAGGTAGTGGTCAGAGGCCAATGCATGTTGGCGGTGGGAGGGGCGCGTTGAGCGTTGACGAATGAGCTGGCGGAGAAGGAAACGGCGCTTCGCGATGCGGAGCGCAGATCTGTGACAGGTGCCGTTACCCCAGAAGCACTAAAAGCACTCCGTGAGCCCATGAACGAGGTCGATACTCACCTGCGGAGGGTTGACTATTGCCACTATGTAGCCAAAACACATTCCAAGGGTGATCGCTCGGGTAGACTGCTGGTCTAGTTGGTGCAGGGAGAGCAACAGCGCGTACAATAGGAGCAATTAAACTAGACTCGGACGAAGTGGTCAACTCCCAAGTAGAAATAAACGATGCATTTAGACAATATTACAGCACTTTCTACGCGACACCCCCCCCGCTGTTGCCAGAGCACCTAGGAGAATTCTTTCAGGCACTCCCACTGGCCCGTCTCCCTGCAGTGCAGCAGAGTGAGCTGGATCAAATAATAGATGCTGAGGAAGGACAGTCTGCACTGCAACAACTAACAGGTAACAAAGCGCCAGGCAGCGATGGTCTCCCAACAGTACTATTGTGCATGCGCTGGGCAGATAATCAAGCTAATGTAATCATACATAGAGATGTTGCATGAAGTGTATGAGAGGGGCAAGCTCACGGAGTCACAGCGAGAGGCAGTGATAGTTGGTCTCCCGAAACCAGGGCGAGACCCCCTGGATGTGCGCTCATTCCGACTCCTCTCTCTTCTGAACCTGGATTGCAAGCTTATTGGCAAGATCCTGGCGAACCGCCTATTGCCACTGATGCCCTTGTTGGTACATGATGACCAATCGGGTTTTATCCCTGGACCTAACACTTTTATAAATCTTAGATGGCTATTTCAGCTCATACACAGCACACCATGACAGAGTAGCGTTCTCCCTAGATATTGAGAAGGCGTTTGATACGCTGGGTTGGCCCTTCTTGATGGAGACATTATGTCAAATGGGGTTTGGACCTACATTCACTAAGTGGATTAGAATCCTATATACCGACCCGGCTGCTCGTGTTAAGACCGGCAGCATAATCTCTGAAGGGTTTCCTATTGGGAGGGGCACGAGGCAAGGATACCCATTGTCCCCGCTCTTGTTAGCACTAGCGATCGAACCACTGGCTGCACAACTCAGGAAAAGAGCTCATGATTGGGGAGTTATGCATGACACCAGACACCAGATTGTGTCCTTGTATGCAGATGATGCACTTATATACCTGCGCAACTGCACAGCCTCACTCTCGGGTTTGCTGCACTACTATAGCAATTTGCCGACTTATTGGGTTTGCGGGTCAATTGGTCCAAGTCCTGCCTGTTTTCCCTAGACCCGACCCCAGAGGAACTCCGCTCTGGTGCCCCAATACATGCACTCCCATGAGCTTACACCACCTTTAAATATTTAGGCGTTCATATATATCACGGTGTCGAAGACTTGAGGGAAGGCAATTTGGGACGCGCACTCCGATCAATCAAAGGATCCCTGCCATTTTGGAGATCGCTTCCGCTCTTGCCCATGGGGAGAGTGGTGATCGCCAAGATGATTATGCTCCTGCGCTTGCTGTACCACTTCTGTGCCCTCCCACTAATAATCCCTCACAATTTTTTTAAATTGCTAAATACCCTTACGACCAACTTAATTTGGGGGGGAGGGCCGTAGGCACGTAGCACTTACTTACACACAACTGCTGCTCGAGATGGGGGGATTGGGCACTCTGCACTTCGAACTATACTACGCTGCTGCCCAGATACAGTGGGCGTGGCACTGGATGCAAACTCCTCCAAACTCAGTACACACTAACCTGGGTAACATGGAGGTGTTACAATGGCTGATGGATCACACTGACCTGACCAACCAACATCATATCTTGATGCATGTAGCACACAGGTGCTGGCGCAAATACATAAGTGGTGGCAATCAGATTCCTCCATACTCACCCTGACTCACGCTACTATCCATCCCAGGGGTCTCTGAATTATCTAGACAGCACAGGCTGTCTCGGTGGCCCACAAAGGGAATACAAACGATGGGGGATATATTTACAGAACATTGCATGATGACGTATGCAGAACTCATGTCGGCATATGAGGTGGACCGGGGTTGGTTCCTGACTTATTGTGCACTACAACAACTCATGCAGCAGAAATAGAAATGTGGAGACAAGGAACCACAGACATCTCCCATATTACATGAATTACACGCTGGCCCAGGAAGTCATTGAGGCATATCCCACATATACAAAGCCTTGTTGGGTAACCCGGGAGTAGCCCAGTCCCAAGCGAAGAGCAGATGGGACCAGGTACTGCCTTCTCCGCTAAGTCAACAAGAATGGAGCACTGCGCTTACTCTAACATGCACAGTATCTCACAACTCCAGACTCCGCTTCACGCAATTTAACTACCTGCACCATACTTACCTGTCTCCAGGTAGGCTGAAACGCATGTTTCCCAAGTGTGCCCAATAATGCCCCAGATGTGGTGAACTCAATGTCACCTTTTTTCACATGATATGGGAATGCCCACCGATAGACAGGGCCTGGCCGGGTATCACAGCATTGACAGCTGAACTAATAGGACGAAAGCTTGCCCCTCCTCCGGCATCCTGCTTATTGGAGTGAAAGGGAAAAAAAATGCAGAGGTCAGACCCAGGCATTAAATAATGGTGCTAAGTAGGCTTAGGTTCCGCCTCACCCCTGTGTGTCATTTTTGCACCAGAGTATAAATAAAGCAGTAGGGGGGTCACCGTGATATTGTGGATGGGAACACCTACCTTGGATCTAATTAGCGCACGGTAGTTCACCGCATCCACAATATGGAGCTAAGGCCTATATTTTAATGCTCTATTGGTCTAGCATCAAAATATAAACATGGAGTTAACTTTGCACCATTTTAGCGTCAAAATAAATGATGTTAAAATGGTGCAAAGCAAGTATAAATATGTCCATATGTATGTAAGATTGAATGACTCACTGTACACATATAGAACAAGAAATGTCATGATCAGATTTGAGATAACATAAAGATACTGATAAAAGAATTTCCCATAACTTTCATAGAAGGAACTCTGGGAAGTGTTAAAATATAATACTTTAGCACTACTAAAGAGGATTTTGACTGAAGAAATTGAAATGATTTCATTGTGGCTGGCTATGGGGTACCTGACTTACTAAAAATTTAAACATTTGGTTCAGAAGAAACGTTGAGAGGTGAAAAAGTGTGGTACTCACGTTTGGCACAAAGGTCAAAGAGAGTGATTAAAGAATCATATAACAGATGCTAGCATGGCATTTCTGTGAACAAACAAACACTATTCAAGAAGAACTCCGCCAAACTATCCATGTTCCCCTTACAAAATCTCAAGACGCTGTTCTTCATGTGACACATCACCAGTGTCTAACTCTACTCACACTTACCACAGAATCTTGATGCTTCTGAGGTGAGACTTCACAATTCTTCACTCCTGAAAGAATATCTCTCCTTGACAGTTCCTTCTTCCTTTTTCCTTTTCTTTGTCTGAATAACCTTTTACCATATACACAGCTCTGTTACCTTATAGCTAGGTTTGAGGTACATAAGTTCAGAACATACATACAATCACAACATATACTTGCTGCAAGACCACCTCTATGCTGTGAGTAGGTGTTACTTAGTAGTAGTACTGGATTACAACTTCTTATTCCTTAACATCCACAGTAAAGAGTGAGTGTGATAAATGTAAATTCTAGGATACTATTTGTGAAGTGGGCTCTTACTACTTACTGTACCTGCAGGGGCACTCAAGAACATTAAATAAACTATTGGCCTTCACAAGTAAGTAAGTAAAAAGGTTATTGTATAGTTACTTAAAACCATAACAATATATAAAATAAAACTAAAAAAACAATCAAATACATAAATTCATCAACACTGCTCGAAAAAGTCTCGACTAGTTTAATATGAGAATGTGCTAAAAGAAGTACCTTTGATTTGCATCCTTATCAATTTTAAGATCACACAAGTTCCATATAGGTATATACATGTCTCATATTACAACATAGAAATACTTAATTTAATCATAAATCAATCATGAATAAAACATGTTGGTAAAATGCTAACCAAACTCTATGATCAAAAAATTCCATATATATATATATAAACACAAAAAGAGGACTAAAGGTGCCAATAAACACAGGGGGTCGCGGGAATAACCTGCGCCTCGTTAGAGTATGGCATATTCAAGTAAAGTGTATTGTTAAAACAGGGAGGCAACAATACACACATAATATAAATTATTGAAAGCGGTCAAAAACAAATTACATCAACAATACTCAACAAGAGGATATCAGTCAAATTACTGTGAATAATATTGTTAGACCAAATGAAAAAAAAATGGTTCACACAAAATTGTCTACGACGTTCGAACACAAATTACTTATTTCAAAACTCCCTCACTATGGCAGTGGAGCAGTCATTGATGGAATTTAAGTCAAAAGGGCACATATGACAGATGAGTGTCCAAACCCAAAGGATCAAGTGTAATTTATGATGAGAGATTGATCCATGGTATCTCATTGTTCAACCCATGCATACTATTCCCAAATTTAAAGACCCACCGCTGTTCAATCCTGAATAGGGAACATGAGTCATCAAATCAGATTCCAGGTGCTTCCAAAACCACCCACCATAACTCATCAGGGTTGTGGGGGTTTCAAAAAAATGTGCACAACGTTTGGTAGTGATCGGGTATGATGGCACCACCAGTGGTAAAAACCTACCTTTAAAAAAAAATAATGATATGTACCCGGGGGGGTGGCCCGTTGGCCGCAGCGCTCTGACATCACAAAGGGGTGGATGGGGGATTGGGGCATAGGGGGAGACACAGAAGATCTTCTGTGTCTCCCGGAGTATTTTGAAATTTAAAAAAATCCTCAGGTGTGATGCACCCGAGTATTTTGTAACCCCCTCCCTGGTGTCGGCCACTGGTCTTAACCCGCATCAGGGAGGTATTTTGGCCGTCGGCCAGTGGCTGACATCCGCACTAATGCAGTTAATATCTACTTCTTCACAGGATATTTTCAAAAGCATGTCCCTGTTCTCCCTATTATCCAGACAAGCTTCCAGGGTGAGGGTTGCCTCACTACATGGGGTACTGCACACATAACAAAAAGGAAAGCCTAGAAGGGGAAAATACAGAATTGTATATTTGTCTTTCACAACCATCTTGTCATGGTCAAATTATGATGGCATATGCTCAGTGGCGTAACGAAACGTGAGAGCCCCCCCTGCAAAGTCCATGAAGGGGGTCTGCCCAACCCAATCAGGAGCTTTCAGGCCAGAGGCCACTATCCATGCACAAGTACTATGCTGAGGGGGCGTTGTGGAACTCAGGCCAACTCATTACCGTGGGGGATATTGTTACACCAGTGCATGTGCAAGGGATTCTTCATGAAACTAGCACCCCATCAACTCATTCTAATTTTGAAACTCAGACAAGACGCATGCACGTTGACCTCATGCCATGGGGCGACTTCACCAGTTGCTGGGGTTAATAAGGCCATATGAAACTGAGGCAAGCAGCAAAAGGCTAGTACATAAACGGCAGAAGCGGTGAAATGCAGTCCACAGAAGGCCATCACACCAGCTCCAAAACATAGTGAACTGAAATCAAATTGTCTATCATGTTATACATTATTCACAATCTCATACCTTCTTAGGAGTTGCCAGTTAAGCAGGGTCTGGCATCCAACTTAGCAATGAAACAGTTACAATATCTTTCTCCAATGAATGTTCTTGTATGTATTTGAAACACAATCATCACAGATCATCCTCCAACTTGAAATTGTCACAAGCATTGGACACCCTCTAGAAAATAATTTACCTGTGAGATATCCAATATGAAAGGCATGAAAATTTTCTGCTCTCTGCCAGTCTTTTCTAATCTGAGCAGCAAAGCCTTGCTTCCAACCACCCCCGAGAAGCCAGAGCTTCCTGTCTGAACTTCTCAAAGGATCCATGACCAGAAACTAATACTGACACATGGTGGTAGATATCATAGGAGAAGCAATGGTTTTCTAGCATTTACGTATATTTTAGGCACCAGTTGCATTTTTTGTTGTTGCAGAATGTTGCCTGTTCTGCTATTACTATCAATGAAAAAAATACTAAAATTGGCCATGTCATTCTCTTTCTTCTGAAATAATCATTCACTTCCTCCCTGTGCTTAGTATGTCCAAACCATTGAGACATGGCAATCTTATACAAACTGCGCAAAACAGTGTAGAGGATTTTCAGTCAGACAAAGTATTGAGAAACCAAAACTAAATCATATGTACTAGAACTTGTTGGCATAGAACTTGGCAACTCTTGCTATAGAGTTCTGTCTTCACTGGAGATAGTCCAATGGTTGATGAAGGCCACATTTAGAAATATACACTCAACTAAAAGATAGACATACATTGAAGTATTTGGCATTTATATATGGATGCATAGGCAAAATGCTCTTAACTCATTTTTATTTAAGAATTAGATTTAAAAAAGCAGTGTATGATGCGGTAATGTGGATTGAAGACTGTCATCGTTCAAAGGAGACAGCAGGTACAAATAAGCCACTGATTTCCCCTTTATGACTAAGGCCCTGATTTATACTTTTTGGTGCAAAACTGCACTAACACAGTTTTGCACCAAAACTTTTAGCACCGGCTTGCACTATTTCTGTGAACCAGCTGGGCACCATATTTATGGAATGGTGCAAGCCGGTGCAAAGGGTAGGCTGGCGGTATGAATGGTACTTTAAAAAACAATACTTCCCTATAGTTACCTGTGATGGGGTCCCCTATCCTTGGCTGTCACTCTGATGTGGGTGGGGTGTCCCTGGGGCCTGGGGAGGGCACCTGTGGGCTTATTCCATGGTGTTCCACCATGAAAATAGGGCCACAGGTCCCCTAAAGCCTGCCCTGACGCAGGCGTTAAAAAATGTGGCAAAGCAAGTTTTTCACCATTTTTTTACCCCTCCTTTCTCCCGTGCACCATTTTTGCACACGCGTATAAACATGGCGTTAAGGCCATAGAGTCATTTTTTGCACGGGAACGCCTACCTTGCATCTCATTAAGGTAAGGTATGTTTCCACTTCCAAAAAATGACTTTAACTCCATAGTTGTGGTGCTAGACGGGTCTTGCACCAAAGTATAAATATGGAGTTAGTTTTGCACCGAATTAGAGTAAAAAACATTACACTAATTAGGTGCAAACAGAGAATAAATATGCCCCTTAACTTTTAATTGTGAAAAACATTACATTTTCTACTAGGTCCACATAGGGCCACTGCTGCTTTTTTATGATTAAAACTTCTGGTGCACAAATTGTCACATGGTAACACAAAAATAACACAAGTCATCAAGATGTCTCCTGTTAGATTCTTTTAGGGTATGTGATTTGTGAATTTGTTAATCTGTAAGGTGCGTGTAGGAGGGGTTCCAATTTGTAATTCCAACTGAAATTATGTGAATATTTCTCACTTTAGGTATACTATTAGTTATGTGTGCATTGAAGTACTTCCCTTTTTAGTAGAAAAGCAATGGTTTGACATTTATTTTGTGTTAATTTTTTGTTGCTAATTTCTAAGTTCTAGTCCGGGAAACCTTCCTGATTCGCTGTGAACTACCTAAGAAACACAAAAAAGCAGAATTTTCCACTGAGAAATCTGTAACAATTGCAACAGTAAGAATGTCGTGTTGTGAACGTCTTCTTCCTGTTGGGTGCCTTCTCACATGTTTTGTTACTCGCCCCAAGCACTCTTGGTTGTGCCCATGATTTATCACACCAGATTAGACAGACGTGCTTTCTTAGGGCCAGAGGTATCATCATGGCCCTTTGCGAGTCGGAAATAGCGATTTTTAAGAAATCCCTATTTCCGACTCGCAAAGTGCCATGTATCACATTTGCGATTCGGTAATAGCGATTTCTTAAAAATCGCAAATGCTATTACCGAATCGCAAATTGCAATACCAGCCCCATTCGCAGCTATGGGCCTGTTGGCCCATATCTGCTAATTTTTTGCATTTCCAAATTGCGATTTCTGAACCAGAAATTGCAATTTTGGAAATGCAAAAGCCCAGGGTGCTGGGGGCCTAAGGCCCCTTCTGCTGCACCCCAAAAATGTTTTGGGGGACATGTAAGGTGCACACATGCAAAAAGGGCATGTGTGCTTTACATGTTCAATATAAAAATGTATTTTAAATGCATTTTTAAATTTTGCACCAGGTTACCACCTGGTTTCTTTTGCATGTGCAAAATGCCATTCTGCAAAAAATCGCAATTTGCTATTTTTTGCAGCATCTCCTTGCGATGTGGATTTTGCGAATCGCAAATTGCGACTCGCAAAACCAGGTCACAATGCAAGAAATCGCAACTTTTGCGATTTCTTATTTGTGGTCTGCGAATGCCTTTCATGCATCGCAGACCACTTTTTTGCACTCACAAACGGCCGAATTTTGCGATTCGCACCGTTTGCGAGTGAAATTATTTTTCATACATCTGGCCCTTAGTTCTCATTGCAGTTCTCTGCGCACCAGAGGTGAAAGACTGTGTCCTTGTGAGTGCAGGGTGAGAGCTCTGCCTCTGAGATTTCAGCGCAGCACATAGTATGCGAATCATGGTCGATTGGCATTATCAATGCTTGTTGTTTTCACTGATTTAAACTGTGCTGGATTGACGCTGTTGGGTTACCTAGCAGCCGCAGGCAGCTGGAATGCCGATAACGTAAACACAAACTTGACTTGTAAATTAGCCACTTCCGTACTACCACAGGCTACCACTTACTACCAGGACAAAGGCAAACCTGCCAAATGTTAAGGAATATGCACACTATTTCAGTACTATGAGAAAGAATAGGGATGTTCAGTAACTGGCCATTTTAACGGCTGAAATTGTGATTGATCATTGGACTTCCTTTTATGACACTACATTAAAACACTCTTTTAAACACATTATTAAAATCTAGTAGGCTATCTGTGGACGTCGATTTAGCAAAATATAAAGAGTTGAAATTAACCCTTAATAACATTATAGAATGACAGCTTGTCCCTCTATTAGGCCCAAGGGGTGGCATTTACAGAAAAGTCCGGCTTACTTCCTCTTCCTGCATCCATCCATCATCTCCCGTGACCCAAGGGAAAGCAAGACATGGGGCAGGTGCATGTGACAGCAAGCAGAGGGGGAGTGGCGTACCTTACACTGGTGCAGCAGGTGCAGTGGCACCAGGGCCCAGAAGCCAAAGGGGTCCACTGAACTCAGATTGATGCGGAATTTCAGAGTTTCAACAACTGCAGGGAGAGCAATGTCTTTCCTGCCTTTACGGTCCATGCCTCACTAGCTACGCCACCGGGTGGTGCCCTCTCCTTTCATGGCCCCCAATTAACGTCCATGAGAGGTCACCCGGCAATTGCAGCAGAAAAATCATCACAAGTCTACGCTCTGCCAAACCTAGAGTTGTTTAGGTCTGATACAATTGTAGAAAGGAGTGAGATTCTGTGGTTTGGGCTTCACTGTGCCTGTAAAATATCGTCCACTCTAACACCATTCTTCATATCCCACTCAATAGTGTTTGGTTATGAGCAGCAGTTTTAAAATGATTATCTTTTCACCCTAAGCATAATTTTATGGATAATCTCATAGTTTTTCAACAGAAAGCCACCGAGTTGTTCACCCTCATTACTTTTTTAGATTGCATAGTGACTTCTGTCAGGACGAAAACATTATTTTCCCACATCGAGTTGCTTCGTAGAAAGCAAATGAAGCCCTCCATCACTCATCCTGGACTGATTGCTCCTATCTGTTATTCCCATCCCGCACACTGCATTTCCTGCTGACCCAGCTCATGTTTTAGCAAACAAATAATAATCTTCTGCAGGCAGTGCATTTGTTCCGGCTACGCTGCTCCTGTTGTTATTCCAGCTCTAAAAATAAATGCCTTTCTTGGTTGTAAGGAGCATGAGAGCCAATCGGAAACACTTGTAAAATAATTATATCCTGGGTTCAATTTGATTTAGTGATAAATACTCATAAAAGTGTGTTTGCTTGATGTAAGTGGTAAATAATGAAGAGACGCCTTTATTAGTTCTTCATTCATGGCTGTAACACATTTTGAATGATGTACTGCAGAACCACTACATTGTGATTGATATGTGAATTTCTTATGCTTGCACTTTCAGAAATGCTGTCCACCATCTAGAATTTGCAAACATGTTTATGTAGGTTATTTGTACCGGCAATGATAATAATTATTTTCTTTTTTACATAGGAAGGAGTTAACTTGCAAAGGAGTTGTGTGGCAGGATGTACGTAACGTTATGCTATGTACCAATACTATTTTGCGATTCGGTAATCTATTTACCAAATCCTAAAATAGACCTGCAAGTCGCTATTCGGAAGGGGCATGCCGAGGGTGTCCCTTCGTAATAGCCAGTTGCAGTGGTATGTATAATTGTTTAGCAACTGTGAATGCGGTCACAAAACAATCACAGTTACCACAGTTACCACCAACTTCAACTTTTCATTATTTTTGTTTGGAATGCAGCCCGCGTACCAGCTGTATTAAGGGAAAAAAAAAACTGTGAGTGTGGCCATTTCCAATGGGGTGGTAAATTGCGACCTACCTCATGAATATTGATGAGGTAGGTCATTTGCAACTCCATTGGGAATCGCTAAATGTGTCTGAGACACATTTGTACATTTTAGTTTCGAATTTAATTGCAATTAGAGACACGCAAAATGAAATGGTCGTACGGTTGTCTCTTGATGGCCTACAACAAATTTATGCTTGCTAAAGTAATGCAGTATTTACCGACATTCAAAATCTGACATATGTCAGTGGTATAGGAGTGCCTAATTAACCCACACTAGTTTAACTTATAAACACATAGGGTCATATTTGCATGGAAGTGGTGCAATGCGGCACTGAACCAAAATTGCCAGCGCTGCATCACTTCAGAAACACAGGGATGTGCAGTATTTACCAAAATATGGCATACCCCTGTGCTTCCCCTAGTGCTGGTGCTAAATTTAGCTGTCCAGCGCCAACACAGGCACCCTTGCACCATAGAGCAAGGGTGCCTGCGTTGCAGGGAATGGTTGTCTATGTGCATGTTAGAAATAGGGTCTCTAGATGGCAGTCGGTTTGCACCCTGTCCAAGTAGGGACCCTCACTCTATTCAGGAAAAGGGAGATACCCACGTAAGATAACCCCTGCTCACCGCCTTGGTAGCTTGCCATGAGCAGTCAGGCTTATCTCAGAAGCAATGTGTAAAGCATTTGCACATAATACACAGTAATACAGTGGAAGCACTACAAAAGGACACCACACCAGGTTTAGAAAAATAACCAATATTCATCTGTGTAAAACTAGACCAAAATTATAAAAACCAACATAAAATAATAACGATATGAATTTTGTAAGAATTACTTAAAGATGCAGTTCTTTGAAGTCAATAACTCTGTCTGGGGCTATCACGGTGTCATGAACGACAAATCCAACTGTTCAGGCCGGCCGCGGAGTTGCGGGCCAGCCATGGTGTCAGAAAGACCTGCAAACAGTACCCTAGAAATGTAGGGCATTGTAATCCTGTGATGAGATCAAGAGTACGGCGTTGCTGGTGTCACAGGTGTCGCAAGCATTGGTTCCGGAGGTTAGTGCAGGGGTCGTTGGACCCTTGAAGTCACACATGTTGCAGATTGGGCTGTGGGCTGATGAAGTCAGGAGAGCCTGCGTTGATTGCGTTGGGGCTGTGGTGCTAAGCAGGACGATGCAATGTGTAGTGCCCGAAAGTCATGGTACAGGCAGCAGCTCGGTGATGGTGTTCTGCGCCATCGGTGAGACCGGGGCTGCAGTGTGACGTGGAGTGGTGCGACGTGCAGTGTCTCCAGATCATGGTGCAGGCAGCGGTGTCCTCCTTGCTGAAGTGCATTCGTCGGAAGGCCCAAGGCGGCAGTGCGGCATGGGGCAGGCTCTGTGTGGCGCTCACAAGTTGTAGTGCAGACAAGGGCATCTGTTGACGATGCTGGAGTCGATGCCGCCAGTGTTGGTGGACCAGGGCTATGGTGTGGGATGGGACAGTGTGTTGTGTACCTCAAGAGCGCTATCCTCAGGCCACAGTACAGGCAGCAGCATCGGTGTCAGGGTGGAGCGGCGTTGTTCAGGATGCCAAACCTGCAGGTTGAAAAAGGCAATATGGAGTGCGGGGCCCACAGGTCACGGTGCAAGCAGCAGCTTGGTGACGGCATCAGGTGGGGGTGTCAGTGGGACCAGGGCTGTGGTGCAACGTGGGGCACAGCTCCATGTGACGTTGTCAGGTCAGCAGCATCGTTCATGGCGTCACAGTGGTTTTATTTCTGTTTCAGCACAAAACACTCAGTTCCCAGTGCTGTAGGCAGATGAAACTGAAGTCTTTGAATTCCCTTAGACTACCAACATGAGGAAAGCTCTACTTCAAGCCCTTGGTGAAACTTCTCAAGCAGGATACACAGCAAAGTCCAGTCTTTGTCCTCTGTAAGGCAGAAGCAGCAACTGCAGGCCAATTCAGCAAAGCACACACAGCAAAGGGCAGTACACCTTCTCCAGCACTTCAACTCTACTCTTTGGCAGAGGTTTCTCTTGATCTAGAAGTAGTCTGAAAGTCTGGGGTTTTGGGTCTACTACTTATAATTGTTCTGGCCTTTGAAGTAGGCAAAAGTCAAAGGAAAGTCTCTGTTGTTCACAAGATCCTGCCTTGCCCAGGCCTGGCTCCAGACACACTCCAGGGGGCTGGAGGCTGCATTGTGTGAGGAGAGGCACAGTCCTTTCAGGTGCCGGCGTCAGCTCTCCCCTCCCCAGTCTAGCCCAGGAGACTCATCGGGATTTGCAGGCTACACCTCAGCTCCCTTTGTGTTACTGTCTAGAGGGAGTTCACAAACAGCGCAACTGCCAGTCTGACCCAGATGTAGATTACACAGGCAGGCAGAGGCACAGAATGGTTAAGCAAGAAAATGCCCACTTTCTAAAAGTGGCATTTTCAATCAGAGACTCTAAACACCAACTGTCCCAATAGTTGTATTTTTACATTGCGAGTTCAGAGCCCCCAAACCATACATCTCTATCTGCTCCCAATTGAAACTGTACTTAAAAATATTTAAAGGTAGTCCCCATGTTAACTTATGGGAGAGATAGGCCTTACAATAGTGACAACTGGATTTGGCAGTATTTCACTATCAGGACATGTAAAACACACCAGTCTGTGTCCCACCATTTAAATACACTGCACCCTGTCCATGGGGCTACCTAGGGTGTCTTACATATACAAAAAGGGAAGGTGTGGGCCTGGCAAGTGTGTACAATTACCAGGTTGAATTGGCAGTGCAAGACTGCACATACAGGCACTGCAGTGGTGGGTCTAAGCCATGGTTACAGGACTACCCATGTGGGTGGCACAACCAGTGCTGCAGGACCACTAGTACCATTTGACTTACTTGCCATGGGCACATATGGTGCACTTTACTAGGGACTTACAAGTAAATCAAATATGCCAATCATGCAAAACCAATCACCAATACCAGTTACTCAGGGAGTATATATACTTTAGCACTGGTTAGCAGTGGTAAAGTGCCCAAAGTCCTAAAGCCAGCACAAAAAGGTCAGAAATAATAGTAGAAAGGAAGCAAAAGGTTTGAGGATGACCCTTCAAAAGGGGCAAGGTCTAATAGTGCAGGAAGGTGTCCCTTTCTGCACAAAAACTATCCATAATGGTGATTTGTTACTTTTATGCGTGCTGCAGAATGCAAAACACATAGAAGTACTAATTTGTCATTACTTAATCATTGTTTATGTGCAGCAGGGGACACGTTCCTGCACATAGACAATCATTAATGGCATTTTGCTCTTTCTATGTGTGTTGCAGAATGCAGCACACATGAAAAAAGCAAAAAAAAAGAGAAATAAAAGTATTCCTGCTTGTTACACCATGGTAAGGCCACCTTTGGGGTGGCGTTAGTTTTTGGCACTGCTTCAGATATATATTCCTTGAAATCTGGGGCAGTGTCAAAAAGCAATCTGTATTGCATGGATACACCCACAGCAACACCCTTTGCACACCCCTCTGCTGCTGAAAACTGCATTGGGGAGCCATATTTGCAAGGCGGCATTAAGCCACAAAATGTGGCTTAACGCTGCCTTGTAAATATGGCACAGGGCACAGCGCAACCGGAGCATCACAAGAAATGATGCTCCACTGGTGCTAGGGGCTTGTAAATATGCCCCTTACTTCCCCAGAATTGCATCAAAGAATATTGTCAAGGAAATCCAGTTAAAATGTAGTGCACTCCAAAACAGATGTTACTTTTAGGGTAGTTACAAATATATCTAAGTGCATTTCTTACAAATATCTGCAAATATGGGATGCCCAGACTCAAATGCTACAAATTCTTTGGGAAGGAGAAGAAATAGGCCACGTTTCTTCATGAGTACAAGTGAAAAGGACCTTATAATAAAACATGGAGAAGAAAGACTTTCTAGAGTTAAATTGAAAATATTGCAAATGTCCTAAATCTAAACTGATGTGCTCCGCTCACTGCATAAAATATGGAAATTTAGGGCTAGGAAAAAAAGTTGTAAATGTATAATTGTAGTGTCATAGATTTGGGTAGGAAAAGTGTGTCAATGTTCCCATGAGTGCAATCTAAGATCAGATATAGTTGTGAATACAAGAGTTGTAGTTGCATATTTTACTAAATCCAGACAGAAGTACTTCACATTGTTATAGCTACAGCATGCTGAAACATCTATACTACATTAACTGTTTAAAGGACTAAGGACCCTATATTGGCCCCAAAGTAGAAGTTCCCCTATAACTATTATGGACAGGCCTGGTTTGTAAATTCACAAAAGGATGATGGACAGAGCACTGAAACTTTTCAAATACTCACCTCTAGTCACAGATCTGGTTTTAATCTATCGCTCTTTTGCTCAGCATGCAACCACAGTTTTGACCCAACCATATGCATTTCAGCCTTGAACCTGCTCCCCATGGGAACAATCCAGCCCCAACTGCCAGCCCAGCACCTCCCTGGACTGGAAACAAGCATCCTAGGACCAGTTTTGGGGTAGCACCCTCATTAGCCAGGCTACCTTGAATCCAGCGGCACACTGAGAAATGGACCCACATCTGGGCATACCCTGGCCACTTAGGTTGACTTTCGCAACACAAAGGAATGGTGGACAGAGTGCTGAAACTTTTCAAACACTCGCCTCCAGTCCCAATTCCGGGTTTAATGCATTGTTCTTTTGCTCACTATGCCACTCCAGTTTGGGCCAAGCCATATGCAAATCATTCTTGACTCTGCTCCTACAGGTGTTGTGGGGGTGATTGTAATTAGTGCACCTTCCTGCACAAAAACAATCAGAATGCAGCGCACATAGAAACAGCAATTAACACAAAGAAACAAAAATATTTCTCATTGCTGCACCACTCTAACGCCAACCCTGGGGTGGTGTTAGATATTGGCGCCACCTCAGGTTTATGAATTCTCGTAAATCTGGGGCAGTGTCAAAATACAATGGCTGTTGCATGGGTATGCCCACAGCAACACCAATTGTATGGCCCTTTGCCACAGAAAACTTCTTCGAGGCAGCCCTTATTAACAAATCTGCATTAAGCCTTGAAAACTGCCAAAAGTGACATTCCGGTGGAGCAAGGGCCTTGTAAATGAGGCCCTAACCATTACAACACTTACCTGCACCAGGCTCAGTAATCCCCTACCCCCTTGCTTGACAGCCTTCTGTCTGCAATTTCGGACATAGCACCTATAGTCAAACATCTGTGCTGTCCTAAATGTGGGTGCGTGGCCCACATTCCAGGGCTAGTCCATGGCAACCCTGGGACAAACTAAGCAATAGACTCAGCTGGCAACAGATAGGGTCCGATTTACAAGCCCCTTTCTCCAGGTACAATGTATGAAAGCGAGGCGTTCCCCCGCAAGGAGGCCCTTCAAAATGGAGCAGTGAAATCTAGTAGATTTCACTGTATCATTTTAATGTAAATTTTTTAATGCCTGCTTAAAGGTAGTTGGTAAAGTGATGCTGCGCCTTGTTCCATGGCCCCCCTGCGCTTTAATGGACTAGTGTGAAACTTTTTGACACAAGTGCAGCAGAACACCACAACTGCATCAAAAATTCAGACACAACTGGGCTAACGACTACCATGGTGCACTGCATTGTAATTAAAGTGCTACCATGTTGTTGTTAGGAGGGCACAGGGTGGTGCAAGAAAACTGGTGCATCAATCACGATGCGCTATTTCCTTGTAAATGAGGCCCATTGTTGGCACAAGGGGCAACACTGTGAAGGTGTGGTGTCTATGAAGTATAGGAAATGTGGCCTCTGCGTTGTCTGGTCCATGTAATGCATATACTTACACCCATGTACACTTCAAAACATACATTGGACAGAGGGAAAAAGAGGAGAGTGTGGAACACAACCATTCCCAAGCAACACAGCAATCCATCCATCCCAATAGGCACCATAGACATGTACATTTTGTGCAGGCTGTGCGTAGAACAAAACAACGCTTTGCCCCAATGCGTGTATTTTCCAGCCATATTGTATGCCAAAAATTGACAAATGTCATCTGCGCATCAGGAACTCCTCTTTTTTGTTCGGCATTTGTCCTAAAAACACCACGCATAGGTGTGGATCATTAAAAAAAACACATTGCTCAAAAACGAGCTGCAGCAGTCCAGGAAGTGATGCAATGGCTCAGACATGTGGCAAACCAGGAACTGCAAAGTAACTTTCGCTTTCTCTTTCAGTCACAGTCTTTTTGCCTGTGTTGGAGAGAGGTTGTGTGTGGTTGGAGCTGTGTTTAGGAGTGCTGACAGAGGTTTAGTTTATGCTGTCTTTTGTCCCTATAGTATCCCTGACCTCGGTTTTGTCTTATATTTTTGTGTATTGTATATTTTTGTAATTGCATTGCCGGGTGTTTGTCTTTGGGGTAGTTTAGTCTGTTGCAGTAGTTGGGATTAGTTTGGGGTTATTTTTTGGGTTGTGAAGGTCACCATAAACTTGGATTATGAGATGTCAGGGAGGGGAAGGGCCCGTCACCTCAGTGCTAATGAGTTGGGAGAATTCATCTGGCTGAGAACTTTTCACCTCCCTAATATGGTGGCCATGGGAGGAAGAGTCATATAAATATACAGGATGGAGACGTGCAAGGTGTGGTGAGGGATGGTCCCACATGACACGTGTATATGAGGCTGAGTGCACAGCCCACTAATTAAAACATCGCTGTGCAGACATCACCACCAGGTAATGGGACCTTCTGCACCACCTTGGAATGGAAGTCGGTGAAACTGTGGGTGAGTACACAGTCCTTGTGGCTGACTCTTGTTTTGCAATTGCAAGTACATGTCTGTTTCACATGACCCGTGTATATGAGGCTGAGTGCACAGCCCACTAATTAAAACATCGCTGTGCAGACATCATCGCCAGGTAATGGGACCTTCTGCACCACTTTGGAATGGAAGTCGGTGAAACTGTCGGTGAGTACACAGTCTTTGTGGCTGACTCTTGTTTTGCAATTGCAAGTACATGTCTGTTGGCCATAGGGCCTCTTTTACCAAGTAATGACAAAGGACAAGGCTGTGAGTTGTGTGTCTGCGCCAAACAGCATCCATGACAGGGACAGCAATGCACCATTAAGGAGACAAATGGCATTTTCCTGTTCTGATCCGCTGCATGTAGCCAACAACTTCTGATGTGCACCAATGCCAACACACCTTTGTCATTGTACAAGGTTACATTGTTACCAGGGGCAAGTGTCCATGTCCACTAAGGGCCAGACTACTGTTGCATGTTGCATAGTCATGTACATGTGATGAGAAAAATGACGCAGGAGTGAAGGGAGCCTTGGTTGAGTGTGTCCTGTGAGTCATAAATTGCAGAGTGCCATCACAATTAGCTATGATTGGAAATGGTGCATTAGGTATTCATCAACAAAATGTGAACAATGTAGCTGAGACATATGTGTATAACACATATGTGTACATTTCATAGGTCTTCTATGTCTATTAGCAAATCATGTGTAATGTGCAATAGTTATCCATAGTGTTCATTGTTCAGCGTTCACAGTGCTATGTCTCATGGTATTTCCTGCAGGTGGACCCCAGCCGTATACCACTGGAGAGGTGGCAATCTGTGCAGAATGCAATGATACCAGTGAGTGTCAATCTGTATGTGTATTGTGTAGTTCAAGTATTGTGAGCGATGTAGTATGTTGTGTGCAATGCCATGTACTAAATGCATGCATGCTACTACAGACATTGCTTGCTATACATGGATATGGACTGTTGGTTGATATTGTGTGTAGGATCGGTCTTCCAAGAAAACAATGCACTGGTGGCAACATGTGCTGCATGGGCCTTGTAAATGTTGGACATGGTATAAGAATGCAAACAAAGTAATGACAGTGAGGACAGGTGCCAGAAGTACAGGGTCCTACACATGTATGCAGGGTTGCAAAATGTTGTTCCCTAAACATGTTACTGCTGTGTGTAGCACATGTAGCACACAGTAATTCAGATCATTGTGTCATTAGTGACCATGTGAATAGGTCCCAAAGATTAGCAGAACATACCACAATTGAAATTACTGTGGATTTGCCCACCCATGTGGTCTAATCACACATACTCTGCCGTAAGTTGCAACATTGTGAACCCATGCCTTCCTCACAGATCTTGACATGGGTGTTTGGCCTGAGGGATTTCCTTACAATATTGTCATATGAGATGGTGGTGCTGAGTGCTGTTGTGCAACATGGTAACCAGATATTTGGACATGTATCCTGGAAATGGGCAGCAAAATGGGGCACATCAAGTTACTCTGGGACCATGCATGAGGTCATGGCACAGCTCACCAGGTAGTGAACTGAGTGGATTGAGAATAAGGTCATGCTTCTCTGTGTGATATGGGTAGGTGCTCCATCCTCCATTGTCACTTGTGATACCTGTTGCATCCATTTTCCATGTAACGTGTTCAGACATCTGTCTTGCCATACCAGGCACAGGAGACTATATTTAACTGGCATTCCTTGCTCACATGAGCTTGACACCTGCCAACAGATCTTAGGGCAATAGCACATACAGGAGGGAAATTGATGAGCAATCCAACAAGATGAGTGTGACCCACCATGGTCACATAACTGATGTGTGTGATGAGCATAGTCAATTGTGACATGGTCCTTTGAAGATATTCCAAGATGGTTCAATGGTATTGTTCAACATTAGGTAGTCTTGATACCTTGGACATGAGCAATATGGAGATAATGGTTGGTGTGCAGGTGTGTATAAAACTTGCCCTTAAAGATGTCATTGAGATATGTGCTGGCCAAAGTGTGATGACTGCAGATGCTGTTTCTATTGCATACCTGTTGTTCATTTGCATAAAATACATTGGGCTGAGATGTCCCATTTGTGTTTCAGCTGCCAATATGACCCCATTCCAGAAGTGTGAATTTGACAACCAGTTGGAACGCTACTGACACACCTGTCTGGTGCAGAAGGGCTTCTGGAGGATGGGGCAGCTATTCTAGCAGGAGTGCTTATCGGGCGCTTGGAATGCCTTTCCTCAAGGAGGACCACCATAGAGAGCATCCACCTCCACCACTCACACAGTAGGCAGGTCTAAGGCCACAGACAGGACAGGGTCTACAGGGGTTGGACCATCACCGTCAGCTGGTTGTATGAGTGGCCCTACTACTCCAACTGCTGTTCCTCCAATTATTGAGCCCTCATATGTGCAGAAATTTAATGCAGAGCTGTGGCCCAAAGACACAGGATTGCGAGACTTGAACTGTACAATGTGCTGAGGGAGATAAAGGCTGCAGTGAGGAGGCACTGAAGGAGAAAATGGATGGATCGATGGATACTAAGGCCCTCATTACAACCCTGGCAGTCACTGTTAAAGCGGCGGTAATACTGAGAACAGGCCATCAGAAAAAAAATGGGATTACGACCGTGGTGGAAATAGCCAAACCAATGCTCATATATTTACACTGCCTAGCATCTCTACCTTGTTGACTAATGTTACTCATGATCTGTAGAGAATCTGAAAGCAGAAGAAGATTTAGAAGAACTTGCACCAAAAAGCTAAAATAGACAACTCTTCTTTCAGCAGTTCAGTTTCACTTCCAGGATCCCTTGTCAAAATCGGTTAGAAGCTTTGTCAAAATCAGATTTCAAAAGTCAAATCATGTTATCAATGTCTCTTCTGGTTTTTTTCAGCAGACTCTTTCTCACAAAAGTTCTCTTAGAGTGTTTCAACAGTTCAGTTCATTAGCTTCCTTCATGTGCCAAAATACTGACCTGGAACTTCTCTATCAAAAAGAAAAAGACAAAAACTCTTGCTGCCATTCATTCGTAGTTGCATATGCCCATTCAGGACCTGCGTATCTTTCACTTGCTATTCTCTTTCTTTTCAATTTTCAATCACCATTCGACCATTTGTCAGTGTTCTCTTCAGAGTAGACTAGAACCTTCTCCTTGTTCTGTGTTTTCTCTTGAAGGACCTGCAACCGGTTCAGGAGGAGTCAGATCACAGTGACTTTGATCCACCTCAACTCCTTCTCCTTCTGGGTCTTGCAATTACTCTGTTTGCCTTTCAAGATCATCTGCTTCTGGGAAAGCCCTCCTCTGACTAGGCTCTCCTGCTGCCTCAGTTGAGATAGACTCTCCATCTCCCTCCTGGATGTCTCCTCCCTCATCTTTCACAGGAGTGACTGAACCGTCCTCAAGGAGCTCAGATCTGGTCTCAGTTCCTCTTTGTTCTCCTTCCGGCCCTGAGACTTGTCTCAATGTTGTTGGTACTCTCAACAATGCTTCTTCATGATCCAGTGGACATGCCACTTTCTTTGTGTGGCTTTCCATGAATCCAGCTCGGAATTCCAGGACACTTCACAGCTGTGGTAGTTGTCAAAACTACCCGATAAGGTCCCTTCCAACGAGGCTCCAAATATGTCTTTCTCACGTGCTTTCGGACCATAACACAGTCCCCAGCTCTCAGGTTGTGTCCTGGATCATGGATCAGTGGAAGCCTCCACCTGCTGAGAAAAAGAGCCAACCACATCCGCCAGACCTTTGCAGTAATCCAACATCATATAATCTGTAATTTTGACAAGTGCATTTGTAGGCACACCTGGTAAACTCATTGCTCTGCCCATGAGGATTTAATGTGGCAACAGTCCTGTCTTCCTGTCAGGTGTGTTTCTCATTGACATCAACACTAAAGGCAATGTGTCAGGCCATTTCAAATTTGTGGACGCACACATCTTTGCAACTCTTGACTTCAGTGTACCATTCATCTGTTCCACTATTCCTGATGCTTCAGGGCGGTAACTACAATGCAACTTCTACTCAATGTTTAATGCTGCACACAGTAATTTAATTGTTGAAGTGACTTCCCCAGTCTGATTCTAAAGAGGATGGAAACCCGAAACGCGGCATCAGTTCCCTAAGCAATAGTTTTGCTACTGTGAGACTATTATTCCTTCATGTAGGGTAAGCTTCAATCCAGTGACTAAAGATGCAAATAATCACCCACACATATCTCAAACGTCCACACACAGGCATTTCAATAAAATCAATTTGCATTCTGCTGAATGGACCTCCCGCTCTTCCAATGTGGCACAAATTAACCACTGTCCCATTCCTTGCGTTTAGTTGTTGGCAAATGACACATCGATGGCAGACAGCTTCAGCAACTTGTCTAAAGTTTGAGTTAAACCAATCAAGTTTGAACAAACTAATCATTGCATCCCTCCCAATATGTGCTTGACCATGACAGTACCTTGCCATTTGAGACAACAGGCTATTTGGCAAAACCAACTGACCCTCCTCAGAAACCCACAATTCATCTTGTCTTTGCACACATATCATTGTGCTCCATGAACGTTTTTCCTCCCGGTCAACATTATTCTGCAATGCTTTTAATTCTTCCAAAGTGTCAATTAGTTTCAATGCATAGCTTGTACAAGTTTCGTCTTCTTGAGGTAACAGTTCCCACTTGTCCTTGAACGATATACAGTTCAATGCGCAAAACCTTGCGAATTGCATATCCATTTCCCAATGACACATAGTCCTGCGACTTCAGATGTGCACTGCATTTCACCACGTCAATCTTTTCAGGCATTTGAATAGCATGTAACAATTCTTTGATTCTCTCACCATTTCTTACTGGCGAACCAGAAGAGGTCATAAAACCTCTCTGTGACCACAACTGTCCAAAATCAAGAACTATTCCAAATCCATACTGGCTATCCTTATAGATTGTAACTTTTAACAGAGCAGGGACATGGCACGCTCTAGTAAGGGCTACCAGTTCCAGCAGAATACACTCCTCGAAGCCAAGAAGCTTCCAAGGTACCAGTAATTTTGCACACAGCATATCCTGCTCTCCTTGTTCCTGTATTGTCTTTCAGACAAGAACCATCGACAAAGATAATTTGGTAATTTTCTTCCAATCGGGTATTTCTAATGTCAGGTCTTGGTTTTGTACATGTCAGTTACTTCAAGACAATCATGCTCAACATCTTCCTCTTTTTCAATTTCAGCATTTTCACTCGGAAGTAAGGTTGCCGGGTTCAGCACTGTACATCTTTTCAATGACACATTTGGTGACCCTAGAATACTCTTTTCATTTCCATCCTTGTGAGTAGAATCTCAATAGAGTGAGAGACCATTACAGTCAGGGGATATCCAATCACAATGCCTTCACACTGTGTAAGGCTCTGACGAACTGCTGCACCTGCATGCAAACAACCTGTTAAAGTTGCTGCGACTGGGTCCAAAGTAGCTGAACAATATGCTACTGGGCGGTTTACACCTTCATGGACCTGAGTCAACACAGACAAGAACATGCATCACGCTCATGATAAAACAATGTGAAAGGTTTTGTGTAATCAGGCATACCCAATGCTGGAGCCCTGCACAAACTCTCTCTCAATTCAGTGAACGCTTTCATTTCATCTTGGTCTAGCACTATGGGATCAGTGACTTCCTTATGAGTCAGCTTCTGCAATGGTCTTGAAATGACTGAAACATTTGGAATCCATTGGTGACAATAACCTACCATCCCCAAAAACATCCTGACACTCTCTGTGTAGTCGGGGGATTTATCTGCAATATGGTTGTAATCCTTTCTCTGGACAACTTTCTTGAATCCTTCTCAGTCTGGTGACTCAAATATTTCACTACTTTCTGACAGTACTGTAATTTAAGTGTAGAAACTTTCTGACCATTCTTTCCCAGATGGTTCAACAAGGCAATTGTATAATACTTGCACTTGTCCCTTGTTTTGGATGCAATCATTAAGTCATCAATGTACTGCACCAAGGTAGATTGGAAAGGCAATTCCAACGACTCAAAATTATTTTTCAAGGCCTGATTGAATATGGAAGGTGACTCTGAAAAACTTTGAGGAATTCTACACCGGCAATAAACTCAATCCAGGAATTTGAAACCAAAGAGAAATTGGGTATCCTTCTGAAGAGGCACAGAAAATAATGCTTGTGACAAATCGATGACAGTGAACCACTCTGCATCACATGGAATCTGGAACATTATCACAGCTGGATTTGGCATCACGAGGCATCATTTGACCACAATCTCATTTATTTTTCTCAAATCCTGAACAATCTGAACCATTCACCAGGCCTTCTGCAACTCCATTATTGGTGAGTAACATGGACTACTCAATACTTATTTCAGAACCCCTTGCTTTACAAAATCTGCAACTATCTGTGCCACTTTCATAAGGACATCTTGGATCATGTGGTACTGTGGAAGTTGAGGGTAAACTGCATTTGGCTTCACAGTAACTCTGCCTGGCTCCACCCCCTATATCAAACCTATTTCTTTTCCTGTCAAATCCCACACTTTCTCCTTTACCGTGCCCTGCAAATCGGGATGAAGCTCTTTCACTGTGAACATCCGGAAAAGTTCAATCAAAGGGTACTCCTCATTTGTAGTTTCACACTCTATTTCTGGGGCTTGTTCCTCTTCATCATCACTATTCATCTGAACCTCAATTCCATAATTTGAACAAGTAATCAAACACCTTGTTTTACACAACATGTCTCTTCACAGTAGGGATACTAGACTTGAATTGCAGACTACACATTTATGCAATCCCTGAAAATTGCCAATCTCAGCTTAAACTGGATCTGTAATCAGGTTTGTCAAATATTGATTTGCTACTCCCAAGACCTGCACTGTTCTACCTGAAAGGGGCAAATTTGGAACTTCTGCCCTTCTCACTGTAGGGCGTGTAGCTCCTGTGTCAACCGAGAATTAAATCTTGTGACCCATAGGGGCATATTTATACTCTGTTTGCGCCGAATTTGCGTCGTTTTTTTAGACGCAAAACTAACTCCATATTTATACTTTGGCGTTAGACGCGTCTAGCGCCAAAGTTCATGGAGTTAGCGTCATTTTTTGGCGTGAACACCTTCCTTGCGTTAATGAGATGCAAGGTAGGCGTTCCCGTCTTAAAAAACGACTCCCAGGCATGTGCGTGGTATTTATACTCCCGGGCAAAAATCACGCCGGGGAGTGGGCGGGGCAAAAAACCCTGCATTTGCGCCTCTTTTTAACTCCTGGGTCAGGGCAGGCGTTAAGGGACCTGTGGGCTCAGAATGAGCCCAGAGGTGCCCTCCCCTGCCCCCAGGGACACCCCCTGCCACCCTTGCCCACCCCAGGAGGACACCCAAGGATGGAGGGACCCATCCCAGGGAAGAAAAGGTAAGTTGTGGTAAGTATTTATTTATTTTTTGTGGCATAGGGGGGCCTGATTTGTGCCCCCCTACATGCCACTATGCCCAATGACCATGCCCAGGGGACATAAGTCACCTGGGCATGGCCATTGGGCAAGGGGGCATGACTCCTGTCTTTGCTAAGACAGGAGTCATGTTAATGGCGTCTGGGCGCCCCAAAAAAATGGCGCAAATCGGGTTAAGACGATTTTTTTGCCTCAGCCTGACTTGCCCCATTTTGGGACGCCCAAACGCCATTTTTCCCTACGCCGGTGCTGCCTGGTGTACGTCGTTTTTTTTCACGCACACCTGGCAGCGCCGGTCGGCTAACGCCGGCTAACGCCATTCAATAAATACGGCGCCCGCATGGCGCTTCAGAATAGCGTTAGCCGGCGCTAATTTTTTTGGCGCAAAACTGCGTTAGCGCTGTTTTGCGTCATAATCTTTTCCTTCACATAAGGTCCTCTTTGATCTACTTCTAGAGAAGTCTTAAACATACACGGCTCTTCATCTGAACTGTCACTCGTCCATTCATCATTTATTTGATTCTCACTGTGTAACAGGAATTGGTGCACTGTATTACTATTTCAGTTATGCCTCTGACCAGTGACCTGTTGAGAAAGCATCACCTGTTGCTGCTCCATCGGCACTTGAGGCCTTTGAATTTGCTGTCTAGGTACCATGAGAACCTGCTGTTGCATCTGCTGCAACTGTGACACTTGTGCAGGTGGCATTTGCACCTGCTGTATGGGCTGAAAATTCGGCACTTGATTCACATTATTCTGAAAATTTGGTTTAGGACCCCTTAGTCTCGGTCATCTCACATTCTGGAAAGAATTAATGTAATTACTCTGCTGAACAACACCTTCCTGCACCATCATTGGACATTGTTTCCAATGTCCAATGGCTCCACAAATGTCACAAATAGAGGCCCTTGCTCAAGACGTTTAATTCACCTGGTGATAGCAGCCCTCCATTTAAGTCAATAAATTCATCTGATGTCTGGAAGGGTTGTAGCTGACTGGTGATATGCAGTCTTTTTTTGTCTTAGAAATCTTCTCTTTTCTTATGTTGTTTACCCACGGGACATACACTGACAAGTGAATCTCCAAAAACAGAATGATTTATAAAGTGGTGATTTGGAGCGGAGGTATATAAAATCTAAACATGTCTCTTTTCAGTTTTGCCGACTTAATTTTAAAAGCATTCCTTGCTGTGATCTTTTTTACTTCTGCAGTATGTCTGCCACTTCAGAGTCACTTTTTATGTTCTTTAAAATTTCCAATTATTTTTGTAGCTTGGTTGTAAGCATCTGCATTTTTTGAACGACTACTTTAACATATACTGATAGTAGGGACATTGATGAGTTATGAGTTACTAAGTGAATTAAACCTCTTGAGCAAAGGCTTCTATTTCTGCCCTGTACCTAAGGACCATAATACAGCCAACATGAAGAGAGACCTAAAAACCGTGGAAAAAAGATGCAGACTTACAGAATACTTTAACAATAATTCTAATGTTGATCTGCCAAGCTACTTCCAGATCCATTTAAGAAGTTCCGCCATCCCAAATCATGGACTCCTCAATGTAGTAGAAATCCTGTTCTTGATACATACATTTTATCCATTAACAAACTCATCAAAGAATCAACACCTAAAAAGATTTTTGATAGCATAACCAGAGAGGAAAGAAATGCTCTCCACCACCTTCAACAGAGAACAGTTGAATACCAACACTTACAAACCATTAGAAACTGATCCCACAGAAAACTTGAACAAAGAAATCAAAAACATGGTTGCAAAGTACAGGAGCTTAAACCTCTTTGATGAAACAAAAGCAGAAATACTTGTTCACCCCAAACCGAGACCTGGGAGATTTTATATGCTTCCCAAAATAAAAAAAAATGAACAATCCTGGCCACCCCATCATCTCTGGCAATGATACAGCCTCTGATAGACTATCTTTATTTGTCAACCTGCACCTCCAGCCCATTGTCCAAGAACTTCCATCATTTCATAAGGATACCAGTCACTTTCTTCAGATTATTGAAAAATTAAACCGAACCAACACATTTGATGATGACACTCTTCTGGCTACATTTGATGTAACATCATTATACACCAATATACCACATGATGATGGGCATATGGCATTATCTGAAGCTCTTAATAAAAGAACTGTGAAAAAATCATCAACAAACATGCTTTTTGACTTTGCAAGAATTATCCTTAAATCCAACAATTTCACCTTCAATGGTAAACACTATTTGCAGATACAAGGGACATCCATGGGCACTCAGATGGCTCCTTCCCATGCAAATATCTTCATGTGACATATTTATAATATGGAATGCAGGTGGCAGAACACTGGAGCAATTTATAGCTTTAATCAACAGTATCCATCCTACCATCAAATTCACTGGTGCAATACTAAACAGAAGAGTCATCTCCCTTTTCTGGATGTGCTACTCACCATTCATGAACAAAACATTATAACTGATCTGTACCACAAGCCTACAGATGCTCATTTGTATCTAAACTGGACTTCATGACACCCATGCCACACTAAACTCAGCATCGTCTATAGCCAAGCACTCAGAATAAGACGCATCTGCAGCAATGAAGGCACATGTAAAGACCATCTACAGGAGCTTGTTACATTATTTAAAAAGCAAGACTATCCTCTGCATATCATTCTGCAACAAATTGACAAGTCTTTGCAGTTACCCAGGAAAAACACTTATTTGGAATACCAACAGAAGAAACACAAGTAACAGAATCCCATTTGTGGTTAACTATCATCCATCAGCTCCCAACTACAGAAATATAATACAAATAACTTTTCCCTTGCTATCTATTTGTGAACAATTGGAAAAGCTTTTCCCAAAATTGCCAGTCATTGCTTACCGCAGAGCTTCCAAGTTCAGTAACCACAAATCAGCAATAATTAACAAGAAACCTGACCAGCACGTAGCCTATCATTTTAACTTTTGGACCATTTATTATCAGTTTTGAAGATTTGCCCTGTGGAACATGTTTCAAAGGAAGAACTACTGGACATCAGAGAAATCATCTGGATGTACTGTTTAAAATCACTGCATCCAGATGGACTGAACATCACTGACAATACTGCATGATTTCTCCATATCTGAAGAGTTCTCAGGACTGCATTGATGAAATGTTGTAGTAGAAATATATTGTTGTTCTTTGGTGAGATCATCTGTTTATGATACTTCTTTCTTGGAAATATATATATATATATATATATATAAAATATTAATTGTTGAATTACTGCATTTTCTTTGTTTCTGTGATCATTATTATTCTGCTGTTGTGATTCATTAATCAGACTAACAGTGCAGCATTCTTTGCATTCCTTTCATTTTGTTTCCTCACAGCACTGAGACCGCCCTCCTCACCACCACAGATGACATCCGCCTGCTCCTCAACCATGACCATAGAGCAGCCCTCATCCTACTGGACCTATCAGTCGCCTTCGACATTCGACATGGACTCACACCTCACCCTCTGCTGCTGGCTCCATGCAGCTGGCATCTGCAGAAAGGCCCTACAATGGATACACTCCTTCCTGAGCGTCTGAACCCAGAAAGTCAGACTCCCACCTTACCTGTCAGAACCCACGGAGATCTGCTGCAGAGTTTCAGATACCAGCTGATCATCTCACTAACTGAAAACCCCACTACTGCCAAGAGGAATTTCCACAACAGGATGGAAGCCGTCAATGCCTGGATGAAGGACAGCTGCCTCAAGCTTAGCTCTGTCAGGACCTAGATCCTCATCCTGCAACCATCCACCTCAGTCTGGGAAGACTCCTGGTGGCTATTGACTCTCAGCACCCCCACCACAACAAACCATGCAAGCAACCATGGCGTCATCTTGGCCTCATTGCTCACCATGACCTGCCGAGTCAACTCAGTAACATCCTCCTGCTTTCACACACTCCAACTTCTCCAGAAGTTCTACAAATGAATCCCAAAGGACTGCCCTAAAACAGTAACCCATGCCCTGGTTACCAGCAGACTTGACTATGGCAATGCCCTCTACGCCTGTACTACCCAGAAGAACCTCAAGAAATTTCAGCACATCCAAAATGCCTCCGACAGACTCATCCTGGACATTTCCTCCCACGAACATATCTACAGTCACCTAAGAGACCACAACTGGCTCCCTTTCAAGAAAAGAATTAGCTTTGAGCTCCTTGTCAGCACTTACAACGTACTACACGATTTAGGACACACCTACATCTACAACAGCATCACCTTCTACTCCCCCAAGAGACCTCTCCGCTCCTCTCTGCTCCTCTCCATCCCTACCCGAATTCAGGAAGGACCTTAAAACCTGTCTCTTCGACTGAAGCTCAGAGGACAAACCCCCTTAGTGCTTGAGACCCTTATTGGTGAGTAGTTGTGCTTTATAAACCCTGATTTGATTTGATTTGATTATTTCCCTGTTGTGCCTAGCTAGTCCTGGGTGAAATGAAAGCCGTGTGCCTTATGAGATGTACTTTAAAAATTACAATCCATAACATTCTGACTGTACATTTTACTAAATGTTCATATGAACAATGGAGTGTAACATTTTCTGACTCCCGTTGTAAAAATAAGGTTAAGTGTATCCACTGGCTCAATGAAGTCACAAATTCTTTGAAGCGGTTTATCACCATCTCCAGAATCGTGTTCCACATGTGAGGTCAATAAACTACCTGCTTCTAGTTAAGTCGGTTGAAGACAAACTTCAGAAATGTCAGATTGGATGCAATTAGCATGTACCTATCATTAAGGCAGGTCATAATGAACTTATATCCACTCCAATTAATTACCCACTGGCTTACAGGTGTAATTTTATAATCAGTAAGCCTAGTTGTGTAAGATGGTTGGATAAGCAAAAGATCATTTTGGGCTCCTTTCTAACTGATATAACTGTCAAAGATCATTCATGAATTATTGTTTTGGAGTAAAGATAATCTGAAAATAAGAACAACCTCGGCTAATGGGTATCGTGAAGGATTTCTTTGGGAGACATATACGTGTAATCCACACTGTGTCAGAAGGGGATTGAAGAGACATAACAAGACTGGATCTATATATTTATTGGTTTTTTCCCTTATTGATGGCACCAGGACGCCTGGTCCTCTGGACTACCACAGGTACTCTGCCGATGTTCTCCGCTCCCTGCACCCCAGTCACAACAACTGCTGCCTTGCATCTCCCAGCCTCACAACAGGCCCCTTTACCTGTCTCCATTGCCTCCTGAGCTTCACTCTGGGACCTACCGCCACCGCTGGACCTCACATGATGCCACCCATGCCAAACAAGAATCTGCCACCCACGCTGACCCAGCCCCCACCTGACCAACTCATATGCTTCCTGCTCAACTCCAGATCACTCTGCAAACACGCCACCGAAATCTGCAACACCATCTCCACCATTGCCCCCGACGTAACCTTCATCCCAGAGATGTGGCTCACCTGAGCATTGATCCAGGGACATCACCAAGGCAAAACCCAGCGGCGATAGGATCAAACACCGCAGCCAAGCATACAGATAAGGAGGCAGCACAGCCATCATACACAAGAACACAATCACCTGCACCATTACCAACAACAAAACCACACCAATCATGGAACACATGAACTTCCAGCTCCACACCGACAACAACACTGTCATCAAAGGCACCCTCGCCTATGGACAGCCAGGACAATGCAGTGGACTAAACAACACCACTGCTGATTTCATAACCTCGATTGACATCAAATCTGAACACTACGTCTTCATGGGAGCCCTACATTTTCATATAAATGAGTCCACCTACACCAACTTCACCGACCTCCTGGAGAGATTGGGCAACATCGGCCTCAAATAACTAGTCATCGACCCCATGCACAAAGCAGAACACACGCTGGTCCCCATCTTCACGTTTAGCTGCAGAATCTGATACAACCACACTTCAGAACTCACCTGGTTGGACAACTCCATCTTACACTACGCCATCGCCAGACATGCTGAACCACCCCCAAACAACAGAGCACCACTTTCCACAGCTTGCACCAGGCTCATCTCAGCAACAATGGACATACGCCCTTGACAGCACACAACACGTAGGAACCACTACCCTGAACATTGCAGTTCAGAACTCAAACAACTGGATCACTAACACCGTCGACCAAGTCGCTCCCAGCAAATCAACCAAAACACACAGACCTGCATAACAAGCCAAGTGGAACGCCCTGCAACTCAGCACAGCAAAATGCAAGTGCAAACACCTTGAAAGAAGATGGCACACCAGCAAGACCCACACTGACAGAGAGACCTTCAAATCAGCCCTCAAAGATTACTACCGACAGATCAAAGGTCAAAGCAAGAGGCCCTGATCCATCGCATTGACACCAGAGCCAACCAAGCCTAGGAACTCTTCACCATCATCTGAGAGTTTACTTACCCATCAGCCACTGAAAATGCGATCCCCCTGGCAAGAACACTGCAACTCCTTTGCCGACCACTTCCACAACAAGATAGCAGACATCTACAAGAACGTCAATGCCCAACACTCATACCCCATGGCCCCCGATTGAACACCACTGCCGACTACCTACACAACACATTGGGACAGCTCAGTGCACAAAATACAGCCACCCTTATGAACTCCATCCACTCAGAAGCACCAACTGCCCCCTACCCCACCAACTCTTCAACCTAGGAAAAGACTACATCAGCCCCGAACTCACCTCCATCATCAAAACCTTGCTAACCACTGCCACACTCGTCCAATGCCTGGAAACAAACAGAGGTCAGACCACTTCTCAAGAAACCCTCGGCAGACCCTACCAAACTCCAGAACTACTATCCCATATCACCACTCTCATTCCCCGCCAAGGTGCTAGAAAAAGCTGTCAACCTACAACTCATGGACCACCCGGAAAGAAACAACTTGCTAGACCCCTGCCAATCAGGATTCAGAACCAGTCACATCACAGAGACAGCTCTGATCAACGCAACCAACGACATTCGCACCCTACTCGACAGAGAAGACTCAACCACCCTGATTGTGCTTCACCTCTATGCTGCCTCCAACATAGTCTGCCGCCAAACTCTCATCAATCACCTACGCCAGTTTGGAATAACAGATGATGTGCTTAGATGGATGGTATCCTTTCTCACATCACTCACCCAGAAGGTCGACCTCCCTCCTTTACATCACAAGCCAAGCACATCATATGTGGTGTACCCCAAGGTTCATCATTCAGCCCCACTCTCCTCAACATCTGCATGACCCTACTCATAGACATCGTCAGAACGCACATCAACATCATCTCCTACACCGGTGGCACTCAGCTAGTTCTATCGCTCCACAAATGAAGGCCAGCTTCCACAACTGCATGAAGGCCATTTCAGCATGGATGAGAGACAACTACCTAAAATTCAACAAGGACAAGATGGAAGTTCTTACCGTGGGCAAACACACTGACCTCTGGAATGCCTCTTGTTGGCCGTCAGAACTAGGACACACTCCCACACCAAAAGACCATGCCTGCAACCTCGTTATCATCTTCAACAGCAAACTCCCCATGAAACGTCAGGTAAATGTCATCTCTGCAGCCTGGTTGCAAACCCTTCTCATGGTCCACAAAATCTTCAAGTGGCTCCACATTTACACCAGGAAGATAGTAACACATGGCCTCATCACCATCTGACTGGACTATCGCAACACACTCTATGCAGGCACCTCCACCAAACTCATGCAGCAGCTCCAGTCGATCCAGAGTGCAGCTGCCAGACTGATCCTCTACCTACCTGGGAAAACCCGCAACTTCCAGTATCTGAAAGACCTACACTGGCTCCCATTCCAGAAGAGATGGCAATTCAAAATCCTGACCCATGCCTACAAAGCCCTCCTCAACCAGGGACCTGCCTACCTGAACCACCGGCTACACTTGCACCATCCCTTTAGGAACCTCAGCTTCACACAGCCTGCTCTTGCACAGATCCACCACATACACTACTGCCACACCATAGGAGGCTTCTTCTCCAGTCTCACAGCCAAAGCCTGGAACACCTTCTATCTCTGCACCTCTCTCTCGCTGACTGACTTCAGAAAGGGGTGGAAGACCTGGCTCTCTGAATGAGACCCATAGCAAAGCACCTGGATACCCTCATGGGTGATAAGCCATGCTCTGTAAATACAAGTTGATTGATTGATTATTTTATAAATCATAAATACAAAGAAAAGTTAGATTTCAAGTCTTAGGAAAGTTAGTGATATGATGTGATCACAGAAGATATTTTATAGTGTTGCATTTAAGTCAAGATAAAGAAACTTGAAGGTGGTAACAGTACCGGACCCCTGATATACCTCTGTAAAAAAATAATTTGTCCAGAGACTTTCATTTTTTATTTGGGTTTTAGGATCATATGAGAAGAGTAATTTTGCTTGCGTAGACATTGCTGATCTGGGCCAATTTGTTCTGGATGACATTTTTAAAAATGACAGATGTGTTGCAGTGATTATGTAATATTTCAGAAACTATGAGACCTATATACCTCATTTTGGTGTCAAAACTTAGGTTGTGGGGGTCAAGTAGTCGTATAGAAAAAGAAAATAACTTCTTAGAGGAACTCTTCCACCATTTTCCAAAATGGTGGCTATAACAAAGGAAGAAGAGACATATATTAAAATGAAACAAATAATAATGTTTTTTAATCCTTTTATGTATATACCAAACAATTTTTATGATCTGAATATGAAAAAAATATGTGTTTATCATTACTGTTTTAGATACATATTCATAGTTTACTTTACTTCTTTGTTTTAGCAATCGCCTGTGGTACATTTGCAGAATGTTGAACATTTGAGAAGAGCAGATCAACAGCACATCTTTTTGCAGCTTGGGTTTTGCAAGTACATGTAAGTGTAAGGTCTGTGGGTAGAGGCTCTAGAAATTGTGTAGGTTTTAGCACTCCACCTATATTTTCCCAGTCAAATTCACACAGATCATTCTTACTAAATCTATTTGGTATCAAATTAATTGTTGTAATAAATCCCACAACTTCCAGTTGTGGGATTTAATATAACTTGTTCAGGTAACAAGTTTAGACTTTACCTAAAAAGTTACCAATTTCAGCTCTGCATTGTTTTTGCTGCTGTGCTGTGATTGGCCAGCCTGCAGCAGCTTCTGCCAGGCTGCCTTGATGAGGTGTGAAGTGGCCTGGCTTCACACAAAGGAATGTGCTTGGGGGAGAGAATCTCCCCTCAGCAGATGGTGAGGCAGGAAGGGGGAGGGCTGCCAAACTGGTCTTCAAAGGCAGAGAAGGACATCTGGAGCACCCAGCAACAACCCCACATCCTGCAACCCCAGACAGCTAGGTGCCCCCTTGATTAGATTAGGAGAGGGCAGGAGAGGGGTGTGTTTATGATTTTTAGCCACACCAGTGGGTGGGCTCAGCCAGATGTAACCTCCAAAAATCAGATTCAGCCATGTTGGATTTTTAAAAACTGTTGCCTTTTGGGATGGATTTTTGCCACACTTCCCAGGAAGTGGTCATCACAGGGGGACGACCCTGTACCTGATTGGAGGACCAGGACCCCCCTGCTTTTCACCCAGGAGCAAGGATAAAACTGGCAGACCTGCCCCCACACCTCAGATCCCTACCAGATTTCAACAAGAAAAGAACTAAAGGAGAAGAAGGACTGCCCTGCTGGACCCCTGGCCTGCACCTGGAACCTGCACTCAGAAGGACTGCACCAGCTGCACACTTGGGCTTCACCACAAGAAGGACTTTGCCTGGCTTCAACTGGTTCAAGGAGGGACTTCCTGTTTGCTACAGGTGAAAAATTGCTATCCAGAGTCCCCTGCACCAACTCCTGAAAAAGTGACCAGCTGACCACTGTCCAGTGGCCAAAAAGGAGTTTGCGCCAGGTGCATTCTGGGAGTTGAAGTCCGCACCCCCCAAGGACCATCACAGAACTTCTGGACCCTTGGGGTGAGCTGTGGACGCCAAAAGAACCTTAAAAGAACATCTGGGTGAAGCCCCAGAAGTTTGGAGAAGATTTGCGAATTTTTGAAAAAAAGCTCCAGAGAGGGACCGACCCGCAGCGAAAATTCTAGCCGGCTTGCCTCAACCGCGACCCGGCCTAACTTCGTGGTTCTCCCGGTAAAGAAAAACATCTGAAAAAGAGACTAAGTCCGAAGGTAAAAAGTTGACCGGGACCTCCCAGCCATCGTATCCGAGAAGGGCTCCATGGACGTCGGATCAAGATCCAGGTTTACCCCGGTCGAAGGATTTTCATCTCGAAAAAACGACTAAGTCCGAAGGTAAAAGTCTCCACCGAGGAAACCCACATCGCGTATCCGGACAAGGGCTCCAGGAGGTCGGATTCAACTGGCAGGTTCGTCCCGGTGAAGAAAAACTTCAAAATAAAGACTAAGTCAGAAGGTAACTTTTTAACCGAGGCCTCCAGCGACTTGTAGCCGAGCAGGGCTCCATCGCGGTCAGCCTGAAACTTTGACTTTGCCCCGGTCGAGGTGCAACCAGATGACCCGATTGGCGCTTTTTGTTTCTAAGCGCTAGAAAAGTAATAATTCTTTAAAAATTCATATCTCCGGTTCCCTTTATCCGATTTTATTTGTTTTTGTGTCATTTTAAAGATAAAAATATAAACTATTTTTATAAATTGGTTTTGGATTTTTAAACTGTTTCCTGTGTTTTATTTAATTACTGTTTTGTGATATTTGAATGCTTTACACACTGTCTCCTAAGTTAAGCCTTGACGCTCGTTGCCAAGCTACCAAGGGTTGAGCTAGGATTAATTTACTGAGACCTAACTGTACCTAGGTGGAGGTTAGTGGCTTGTTGCTAGGTGTAGGTACCTACCTGCCCTTACCAATATCCCATTTTCCAACACTTTTGAATGAATTGCACCCTGTGCCTTCTTCACTTCTGAGATATGCAAAACCTAATTTGTCTTTCTTGTTCCAGAAAGCATTCCAACACAGTGTTTCTATACCCTCAGATGTGATGAGCATACCTTGTAATGCACAAACTTAATGTGTTTTCCAGCAGCTACTTCAATGGTGCAGTCTTGAAAAAGCACCACAGCGGTATCATGTGTGCTGGGTGCTCCAGACAAAGAAGAGCTGTCTTTAAAATTAAAATTATCAAGAGCAGCAATTGTAAACCCTTTCCTCCTAAAGTGACTTAGAAGTGGTGTGCTGTAGGATTCAAAAGATTTTACAGAATGAGCTGCTAACAAGTCCCTGCTCCATTCTATGTCATTATAACTTGTTGACACACCAATCCTACTCATTGAAGTGATTAGCTCTCTACTTTTGAACTTGTCATTGATTGCACAGGAAATCATTATGTGTAGCGAAGTTTTCTTTTTGCCATGATATAATTAAAAACAACATGATTTAGAAAATACAGTTCATTTGCACAGCATAAGCCTGTTGGTCCATGGGATTGTCTTCCACTTCTTTACTTATATCTTCAAAGCCATCACTGATGTTGTCTGCTTCTGTTCTGAACTCAAGAACTTTTGTTTATGACAGTTTTGATTTTCTGATATTAAACAGTGATGTAAAAAATGTTAAGACAAAATCAGGCATTCTTGTTGACTCCCATAATGTGTGGATCTCCAGGGCAATCCAAAATGTGTCATTAAGTTCAAAATCTAAATCTTTCAGGACATTTCTTAAAATGGTTCCTTATGATTTTACTGCATTCTGTGATCCCATTTTGGTAGCCAGAACTTCAAGAGTCAAATCAGCGAATAGAGAACACTAGAAGAGGCTCATTCTTTTTGTTAGAATGACAAAACCGAATTCTGCCATTGTATATTCTCACTGGAAAAATCTTAATTTCATTATTGTGGATCAATACAGTTTTATCAATGACGATCATTATTTCTCCAATCTCAATGAATGTGAACCCAGCACTAATTTGCTTTTTCAAAAAGTGCAAACTTAACTGAAGGCTGGCGGTTACATTGCTGCTGGGAGCTCATTGTACATTAATATTTTTTAATGTAAGCATGTGTGCAGTTCAGATGGGCATTCAAATCTACTGCACGTACATTCACCTCGTTGTTTAGATCAGTTACTCTGCTGAAAACGTCATCTTGCAAGAAACCAGCTGCAGATAAAAACACTTGCTCTTTGAGACTCACATAGTATGCACTTTGTTATTTTGTCAATTCCTTTGGCACTGTTCTGGCTAAACCACAGATAACACATTGAAGATCCTCTGTTTTCTGATCAGTTGTTGGAGGTAGAAAAAGGGTAGCCATTGATCTTCTAAATGGGTGGACATTGGGTTTGGTTGTTGTCACTTTCTCAGAAGACTCTGATTCTTGTTGTGATTCACTGGTTCCCACTATTTTTGGACATTTTTTTCCCAGGCTTTTTCCTATTGTATATGACTTGTAGCACTTGTGGTTTCAATAATAAAATATTTGATCCTCTTCACCCATCAGTTTCAATATTTTGTGAACTTTGTCTTGCCATATTTCTGCAGCATCTCAAACTCTCTTCTGTACAGCCACAGTTGATGTTAGCTTTTTTTGGATTGGCTTGGTATATGACGCATTTTTCTTTGCTTAAGGAGTCCTCAGATTTTCTAGTGAGCAACACTCTGTTAGGAAGTAAACATCCTCTGCTACCACCTATTTCACTCATGTATGCACATTTGAATCAACTGAGAACCTGAAACAAAGGCAGTATTAAAATAAAATTACCAATATGATAGCTAAAACACATCCTTATAGAACTGACATTTTGAAAAATTGTGGAATAATTGGTTAGAGCACTTCTTTTCTGTCTTATAAGACTACTTTACCCCCAAAACCTATGTTTTGAAACCAAAATGAAGTATATAGGTGTCTTGGTTCCTGAAATATTTCATCATCACTGCAACACATCCGCGATTTTCAAAAATGTCATCCAGAAAAAATCAGCTTGGAGTAGCAAGGTCCACCCAAGCTAGATTAAAATGCTAATGATACAAAAACACACACAAAAAATGAAAATCTCTGGGCAAATTTTTTTTACTGAGGCTGGTCAAGGGACCCAGACTATCTGGCTTACCTTCATTTTTATGATGAAATATTGTTATTGACCCTGTTTGGTTTGGTGATTAAAGGTGGTAGATAGAAATTAAGATCATGTTTGCTTGAGCTGCATTGAAGAGGCCAGAGATGGATTGGAATACTAGAATATTGTTTTACAGAAGGACCAGCAACCAGCCTAATGAACTCATGTAGAGCCAGGTTGTTGGTGTATATGTCTAAGATTTTGTTGAAGAAGTAGCACTTCTCATGCAGTTTATTGGCTCCTGTGATTTACGTCTTCAACGATTAGAATGTCAGGTAGGAAAAGTAACACTCGTTGCTCAAGTCAGTGGTTCCAATGTCTTTACCAGTTTGGGCGACCTTGTACCTGTTCCGAATTACACTGTTGCATTCAGCAAGAATGTCTCCTTGAGCAAGTCGGGTCTCATGAGAAAGAATTTACTACGGTTACACACACATCTCTTGTTTCCAGAAAAGTACAGCTTCATGTCCTTCAGGAAGACAGCACATTGCACGTTAGAAAAACACATTTAATATGAGACCAGGCAGCTAGGCACAGACCCTTGCTAACTAAGGCCTAGTGAGTGATTTAGCAAAACCTTAACATATAGGCGGTCATTCCGACCCTGGCGGTGAATACCGCCAGGGTCGGGGTCCGCGGGAGCACTGCCAACAGGCTGGACGTGCTCCTTTGGGCATTCTGACCGCGGCGGTACAGCCGCGGCCAGAAACGGAAAGTCGGCGATGTACCGCCGACTTTCCACTGCCCAGGGGAATCCTCCATGGTGGCGCAGCTTGCTGCGCCGCCAATGGGATTCCGACCCCCATACCGCCATCCTGTTCCTGGCGGTTTCGGCCGCCAGGAACAGGATGGCGGTATGGGGTGTCGTGGGGCCCCTGGGGGCCCCTGCAGTGCCCATGCCAATGGCATGGGCACTGCAGGGGCCCCCGTAAGAGGGCCCCACTTAGAATTTCAGTGTCTGCTTAGCAGACACTGAAATTCGCGACGGGTGCTACTGCACCCGTCGCACCCCTTCCACTCCGCCGGCTCCATTCGGAGCCGGCTTCCTCGTGAAAGGGTGTTTCCCGCTGGGCTGGCGGGCGGCCTTTTGGCGGTCACCCGCCAGCCCAGCGGGAAACCCAGAATGACCGCTGCGGTCTTTTGACCGTGGTGCGGTATTCTGGCGGTTCCCGCTTGCCGGGCGGCTCCCGCCGCCCGCCAAGCTTGGAATGACCCCCATAATTCCTAGTGCTAATACAAAATCATACATTAGTACATTATTGATTCATTATTAGTCAATTTCATTAATCATCGTATACATTGGTGGCCACTCCCCGTAGGCACATTTCAGATGTGCACATTCATTTTCGTCTATCACGTTTTCTATGCAGCTTCATTATACATTATTTTGCAAGCTTTCCATGTTAATATTGAATATAAAAGCTACACTCCAACAATCCCTCCTCTGATGACTCTTGTCATCACACAAATCCTTTCTTTCACAACTTTTCATTTTCTAAATTCTGTCATTTTAATTTCCTCCCTTGGCTTTGGCTTTTCATATTTTGCTCTGAACATTTTCTCCCTTTTCTTTTCTTCCCTCCTGGCATTATGCTTTGCCAATCTTGCTTTAATTCTTTTACTAATTTTGCATGATAACCATAGCCCAAATAAACAAGCCAAAACAATCACTATTCCCTGTATTATTTTTCCCAATATCCCATGTCAAACACTACTAAACCAGCTTCCCACATGAGCAAGTCCTTTTCCACCCTTTTCCCCAAATCCAGGTTCTTTCAATTCCTTCAAATCTGCACTTGTTAGGTTAGTAAGCATTTTTCTAATCTCATTACTATTATCAGGTATGTAGGCACAGCAGTGGCGCTCATTAAGCATCTTACAGACTCTGCCATTTTTCACTAAAAGAATGTCTAAAGCAAGCCTATTTTGAAGTGTCATAGCCCTCTCCGCAGCAAGTTCAGTATCCATCAGGAGTATAGCCCCTGTGAAATTTGTCAGCATGTTATCCACAATAGTAGACAACTTTTGAATCTTTATGGAGTTTAAAATAACTCCCACTGAAGGAATTATTGCTCCAAATATGTCTCCTACTACACCAGCAGCAGTCTCTCTCTTTTGTCTAGTGCGAAATAATTCAGACACCTTCGGAAACTTCTTTAGGTCCTCTTGCTGATATATCTTTGGGAAAACTATCCCCAAATAACATGTCCCATACCATCCCTTTGGAAGACGGTAATAAGCATTAAGTCCACAAATGTAATAGACCCCAGGGATCGCTGGATCCTGTCCATTTAACATGAAAGTCCACTTACTCTGAAACAAAAACACATGCTTACACTCACTCGTTCCCACAAACACATTGTCATAATATGACTTTGGCTGTGTTATGCAAAGCTTACCTACATGTAGTGCATCTAAAGCTAATTTCCCTTGTTACCTAACTCCATTGCAACTCCCACTATTAATAAAGGATCGTTGCTGCAAGCCCTTTTCTAATTTCCCCTTCAGAACCCTTCGTCTATCTTCAGTGTGATCTAGAAATGTTTTCTCTACAGGTGTGAGCAAGCAAGTCAAATTATTGGGGTGTGCATAAGATGTACTAATTGTTACTCTAGCTTCAAAGAACCCATTAATCAACTTTATGGCATAATATTTAGCTACACTATTCAAATCTTCTATGATAGGCACATGAGAAAATAATAAGTCGTGGTTGGAGTAAAAATATTGCACTTCTTCTTGGTTATAGAAACGTGTTAGTAGCAAACTACAGCTTATCCCATAGGTTAGGGGCAAACTATGGGAGGTAACTCCCTCTTGTACTGAAACAGGAATTTGTGTACACACGTAACAGGCTTTCGCATCCATAGTGTCGACATACTCACTCAGCAAGCGATAGAAAACATTAGTAGACAGCTCCCTTTTTGTGTTAGTTTCCTCATGCAAATACTTCGTATCTTTCTCAAACCTCTCCCAATGTGTTAGTGTAGCAGTCTCAGGGATTGAAACGTTGTTAGTTTCATTCTCATCCACCAATCACATTTCCACAAACAAAGCTATAATGAATATCACACATGCAATACCCAAAGCAACACCCAAATATTTACTCCCCTCACTATCATCTCCCGTGCTAGGCATGATCTGTAAAGAATCAGAAAGTAGAATGCTATAAGTGAAAACTACAAACCAACTGAGGATGGTTAAAGCTTTTTTTTTTTTTTTTCTTCAGCAAAGCTAAGCAAAGTCTTTCTTCAGCAAGTTTTTACAGCTTTCTCATTCACTCCCAGGATCCTTGTCAATTCGGTTAGCAGCTTGTCACAATCAGTTTTCAAAAGGTCAATTCAGGTTAACAGTGTCACATCCAGTAACTTATCAGTCTATTTTCCCGGGTTTCTTTAATTCCATTTCAACTTAACACAGTCTCTTTTCCTTGTGGCCAAACTCAGGTACCATAGTATTGACCTGGGACTTCTCGATCAAAACAGAATGCCAAGAACTCTTGTTGCCACTCAGCTGATGTTGCATATGCCCATTCAGGACCTGCATATCTTCTATTTGCTACTCTCTTCCTTTTCAACTTGCGGTCACCCTGTAGTTCCCCTTCGCTCAAGTCTTCTTTCCTTGTTGTATCAACCTCTTCTTCAATTGTCTCATCAACAACCACCTTCCCTTTTGTTACTTGCGATTCTGGCCACTTATCTCCTTTCAGAGACTCTCTGGTCTTTGGTTTCTCTTGTGGCAATTCGTTGCCCTCCTCTGTTTCAATGGTGTTTTCTCTTGATGGACTTGCAAGTGGCTCAGGAGGAGTCCGGGTACTCTGACTCTCTTCTGCCTCAACTCCCTCGCCTTCTGGGTCTGTCAGTGGCTCTACTTCAAATCGATATCCGTCTGCTTCTGGGAGAACCTCTATTTGGGTCGGTCCTCCTTGCGCCTCAGTTGAGATAGGCTCACCGTCACCCCTCCGGGTCTCGTTTGTTGGTTGAGTGACTAAGCCGTCCTCAACGGGCTCTCCTTCTGTCTCAGTTACCCTTTTATTACTCTCCGGCCCAGAGACTTCCTTTTCTGCTGTCGTTACTTTCGACAATTCAAATTCCTCGTCAGTTGGACACATCACCTTCTTTGTGTGGCTGGCTTGAATCCAGTTTGGAATTCCCGCACACTTCACAGCAGTAGTAGTTGTCAGTGTTACTTGATATGGCCCCTTCCAACGTAGCTCCAAACAAAACTTCCTCACGTGTTTCTTTATGACAAACCAGTCACCTGCTTTCAGATTGTGACTTGGATCTCTTATCGGTGGCAATGTGGTAGCCTCCACCTGGTGAGAGAAAGAGCGGACCACATCAGCCAGACCCTTGCAGTAGTCCAACACCATATCATCCGTGATATTCACAAGAGCATTTTCAGGCACTGCGGGCAGTCTCATAGCTCGGCCCATGAGAATTTCATGAGGAGACAGTCCTGTTTTCTTGTTGGGTGTCTTTCTCATTGACATTAGCACTAACGGCAACGCATCAGGCCACTTCAAAGTTGTAGCTGCACACATTTTTGACATTCTCGACTTCAGGGTACCATTTATCTGCTCCACTAGTCCTGAGGCTTCAGGGCGGTAACTGCAATGCAACTTCTGCTCAATGTTGAATGCTTCACACAAGAGCTTAACCACCTCATTGTTGAAGTGACTTCCTCTATCTGATTCTAAAGAGATCGGAAACCCGAAACGTGGAATCAATTCCCTAAGCAGCAACTTCGCTACTGTGAGACTGTCATTTCCGCGTGTAGGGTAAGCTTCAATCCAGTGACTAAAAATGCACACAATCACCAACACGTATCTCAAACCTCCACACACAGGCATTTCGATAAAATCCAACTGCATCCTGCTAAATGGACCTCCTGCTCTCCCAATGTGGCTCAAATTCACCACTGTCCCTTTCCCCACATTCATCTGTTGACAGATGATGCACCTGTAACAAATCACTTCTGCGGCTTGCCTGAATTTTGGGTTGAGCCAATCAATCTTGAACAACCTGATCATGGCATCTCTCCCAATATGTGCCTGCCCATGGTAGAACCTTGCAAACTGTGACAGAAGACTGTTTTGCAAAACCATTTTCCCTTCGTCTGAAACCCACAAATCATCTGGTCTTTGTACACATTGCATTTTAAGCCAAGAGCGTTTCTCCTCTCTGCTGGCACGACCCTGCAGCAATTTTAATTCCTCCAAAGTGTCAACCACCCTTAATGCGTGTCCTGTGCATGTCTCATTTTCTGTTTCAGGTAACAATTCCCACTGATCCTTGAACGATATACAGTTCAATGCGCAAAACCTTGCGACTTGATCTGCGTATCCATTTCCCATTGACACAAAGTCCTGTGATTTCACATGAGCACTGCATTTCACCATTGCAATTTCAAGAGGTAACTGAACTGCGTGCCACAACTCCTTAATTCTTTCACCATTTTTCACTTGCGAACCAGAGGAGGTCAGGAAACCCCTCTGTGACCATAGGTGGCCAAAGTCAGGGACAATTCCAAGTCCATATCTGATGTTGGTATAGATAGTCACTTTCAGCTTGTCAGCGGCATGGCATGCACTAGTAAGAGCATGAGCAGCCACCTGAGCAGAGTATACTCTTTCAAGCCAAGATGCTTCTAGGATACCAGTGATTGTACACACAGCGTATCCGGCCCCCAGTACTCCTACTGAGTCTCTCAGACATGAGCCATCAACAAAGGTAATGTAATCCTTCTCTTCCAATTGTGTAACTTTAATGTCAGGTGTCGGTTTGGTGCACAGTTCTGTTACCTCAACCCAATCATGTTCTACCTCCTCAACATCATCAACCTCTATATTCTAATTTGGAAGCAAAGTTTCCGGGTTCAATACAGTACATCTTTTCAGTGACACATTTGGTGACCCCAATATAATTGTTTCATACTTCGTCAATCTTGCATTTGTCATGTGCTGGGTTTTTGTTCGGGTCAGCAAAATTTCAACTGAGTGTGGAACCATGACTGTTAAAGGATGTCCCATCACTATGCCTTCGCATTGTGTAAGGCTTTGACCAACTGCTGCTACTGCGCGCAGACACCCTGGTAAGGCTGCTGCGACTGGGTCCAAAGTAGCTGAAAAATATGCTAATGATCGGTTTGCACCTCCATGGACCTGTGTCAGGACAGATAAGGAACAAGCACATACACTCTCTCAACTCAATGAATGCCTTCATTTCTTTCTCAGACATAGTTATGGTATCTGGGCCATCCTTAACCTCCTTAACTGTCAGTCTCACCAATGGCTTGGAGATGACTGAGAAATTCGGGATCCACTGACGACAGTAGCCCACCATTCCCAGAAACATCCTAACGTCTCTCTGGGATGTTGGGGGATTCATTTGCAATATGGCGGTCACTCTTTCTTTGGATATTTTCCTTGACCCTTTCTCAATCAGATGACCTAGATATTTCACCTCTTTATGACAATATTGCAGCTTCTCTGGGAACACCTTATGCCCATTCTTTTCCAAGTGGTTTAGTAAGGCAATAGTATCGTACTTGCAGTCATCTCTTGTTTTGGAACAAATCGTCAATGTACTGCACTAGAGTCGATTGGAAAGGCAGTTCCAATGACTCCAAATGTTTCTTCAGGATCTGATTAAAGATGGAAGGTGACTCCGAAAACCCTTGGGGGATTCAACACCAATTGTAAACCTTGTCCAAGAATTTGAAACTGAAAAGAAATTGGCTGTCCTCATGAAGAGGCACAGAAAAGAACGCTTGAGTCAAGTCCACGACTCTTAACCACTCCACATCGCATGCGACCTGAAACATAATCACCTCTGGATTTGGCACTATTGGACAACACTTCACCACTATATCATTGATCTTTCTCAAGTCTTTAACAATCCGAACATTCCCACACGGCTTTCTCAACCCCATTATAGGTGAATTACATGGACTGATCATCACTTCTTTCATGACTCCTTGCTTCACAAAGTCCGCAATTAACTGCGCTACCTGTATAAGGACATCTTGTGCCATGTGGTACTGCGGTAGCTGGGGGAACACAGCATATGGCTTTACATCAACTTTGACTAGTTCTACTCCTTTCATCAGTCCAACTTCCATTCCTGTCAAGTCCCCCACTTTCTCTGTGACTTTCCCCTGCAGGTCTGTTTAAAAATTGGTCACTGTGAACATTGGGAAGAAGCTTATCAAAGGGTACTCTTCATCTGTGGTCTCTGCTTCTGACTCTGAGATCCGACCATCATCCTCTTCATCATCACTGTTTGTCTGCACCTCTATCCCTTCGTTTGAACAGGTGATAGAACACCTCGTCTTGCACAGTACGTCTCTTCCCAGTAGGGACACCGAACTCGAGTCGCAAACCACAAATCTGTGCAATCCCTGAAAGGTACCAATCTCAACCTAAACCGGATCTGTAATTGGGTTAGTCAGGAGCTGGTTTGCCACTCCCACTACCTTTATTGTATGTCCCGAAAGGGGCAATTTTGGAATCTCAGCACTTCTGACGGTAGAGTTCGTAGCTCCTGTGTCAACCAAGAATGATACCTTATGACCCATCACTTCCCCTTGCACATAGGGCCCCCTTTGATCCACTTCTAGGAGAGCTGCAAGTCTACACTCCTCACTATCTGAACTGTCATCCGACCAATCATCGTTTATTCCATTCTCACCACGCAAAGGGAACTGTTGTACTGTGTTACTTTGACCCATTCCTTGACCTGTGACCTGTGACCTGTTGAGGAAGCATCACCTGTTACTGTCCCATTGGTGATAAGGGCAACTGCATTTGCTGTCTAGGTACCACGGAAATCTGTTGTTGCATTTGCTGTATCTGTACTGGTTGTACACGCAGCATCTGTACCTGTTGCATGGGTTGAAGACCCCGCATCTGAACCATGTTATTCTGGAAGTTCGGATTAGGACCTCTCATTCTTGGTCCTTTAACATTTTGGAATGCATTGACATCATTGCTTTGTTGAACAACACCCTCCTGCACCATCATCGGGCATTCCCACTTCCAGTGCCCAACGTCCCAGCAAGCATGACATGGAAACACCTTCTTCATCCCTTGCACATCTTTTTGAACCACTACGGTATTCATGTCTGGACCATGGTTCACGAAACCTCCCCGACCTCTGCCTCTTGCTTGCAACTGAAACTTTCCGCTTCCTTGCGGCTGTTGCACCATCTGTTGTACTCCATTTCCCTGCATCCCTGCTTGTGCTCCTTAATTTGCATCACCATCACTTTCTCCTTCAATTTTCTCTGCTTCAACCCAATCTTGTCACTACAGTATTTCGTATAATGTAACACCTCATCAATCGGCTTCGCTTGCCAACAGATCAAATGATTCTTAATCATCTGGCTAATCTCTGGTCTCAGTCCCTCAACAAACCTGCACACAAGGTGATTAATGTCTTTCGGCTCTATGACCTCTGTACCACTGTAATGCTTAAACGCTTTCAACAACCTCTCATAGTAGGCATGTATCAACTCCTTAGCTTGCTGTGCCGTTCAATCAATCTTTTGCCAATCAATATTCTGCGGCAACACTTTCTGCTTCAAAAACTCAATCACCCTATAGTAGTACTTCATTACCTCAGGAGATGGTGCTCCGGTAACCCTGTCCCTTGCCGGTTCTGCTGTTGGCCAATCAACACCTCTCTTGCACTCGAGCCACAAATCAGCAGGACCAATGATCTTAAACAGCGTATTTAGGTCTTCCCAGAGACACTTCGCAAGCTTCACAAACCTGTCTGTCTGCTGATACCATTCTATTGGCTTCTCCCTCAACCTGGGAAAGTCATTTGTGAATGACAGAATGTCACCCCTAGACCACGGTACATGGACGAGAACCCCCCCAGCTGTTTCTCGCATGGGTAGCATTTTTATTGTACCGGTATCCGGTGCTGGCTTCGCCTGCTGCTGCTCCGAGCAATCTCTCTTTCTTTTATCTCTTTTCTTTGCCCATCTGCCTTCCCACTTTCCTAATGCTCCCCAAACTTGAGCGCTCTGCAGTATTTCTTTGAGGTGTGCCTTCATCCCAGTATACCTCATGTCATCAAAATCCTTTGGCTCAAAGTCTAACCTGTAGCTCTTCTTCAGATGCTTAGTATTGTCTAAGCCATATTTGTCTGCTAGGTTTGCCAATCTCCGATGCACTTTGCTCACTTCTTTAGTTATTTTTGGGCACAGATATCTCAATTCTGCCTCAGTATAAGACTCTAGTCTGTTTACTCCCATGCTCCCTTTAACTAACTCAGCTGCTTCCATGCCCAACCTCACAAAATGTAGGTACTCTTTTCTTTCCGACCGCTCTTCTGTCGCAGGGTTAGTCTGTGGTGTATTCAGTTTGTCTAACCCTTTGTTCAATTGTTGCGCAGTTAAACCTTGCAACAAGATATTTCCAGCCTGTATCATTGGTGTTTGTGATGCATTCGCACTTGGAATCTGCAGAGTCAGTAATCCCAAACCTGAGTGTCTCATGGCATCTGGAGGAACCCCTATCGGACTGAAGTCTAACAGAGACCTCGACCTCCATACCATCTGTTCCAATGGAGTCATCCCTTGAGAGCTCTCTTCTTGTCATGTCCTGGGTCATTAGTCCCTGATCACACACGCTAGGCTTGTCCTGCGTGTACAATGGCACTGGTGGACCAACCGTAATAGGTAAGGATATGGCGGTTGGTGTTGGTTTGTTCCCCACAACCTGTGGAACACTGGCCACCATATTCTGATTCATTATCTGTGCCGTAGCCTGTGACCAAAGTGTAACTCTGAACCATCTGTGGCTGTGGCAGTAAAAGTGGAGTTGGCTCAATCTGCACTAACTTTGATCTCATATATGTCTGATCAGGTGGCACCATCAAGCTCGTAGTAGTCTCTAGAACTGGGACATCAGGGTAGAGCCTCTGGACTGGTGGTGGCTGCAACTGCGTCTGCATCTCTGGAGCAGTGGACACACTGACACTATTCTGTACTGGAGTTGGTGTCGCAACTGTATTTACCTGTGTTGTATGCACTGTTCCCTGGCTCTGTGTTGAATTTACAGGACCTGCACTAGTACTCGGTCTGTTGCCATCCATGGTATATGGCGGTGGACTATCATGTAACAACTGATTGAGAAACTCATCATCATCTGAGTCATCTGCATCTGCCCATGACCTTTTAGTCTCCTTTTCCTTGCCAGAACCCTTATCCATTTTACAAATGGCCTTTCTTCCTTGCGTGTCGGCTTCCTGAGTTATTGCCGGAAACATTCTGACTCCGTCTATTATCTCCCTTGTCCACATTCTGTGTTCACTATCCCATCTAGGCTCCGCTAGTGTCTTTTCTGCTTTCCTCATTCTCCTCTCAAATTTATTTGCTGTTGTCGAATGGCCATCAATTCCCAAATTGCTAAGGCCTCAAACTGTGCTGGCCTCGGAGGCGGCTTTTGCTCATTTAACACCTTCCGCAAATTCTCTAAGATCCCTATATTGAACGACCCATTTTCTGGGAACACCAAACCCCCATCTTTCTCTGTTAATCTGCACCATTGCTTTAGCCAAAGACATGGCGCGACTCCCTTCTCCCCCATTACAGCATAAGCCGGAGTATCCTCTGGCGGTGTAGGCTCCCCCACACTCGCGGTAATGTACACATCTCCCCTCAAAGCGCTCTTTAGAGCCTTGAAGAACTTAATTTTTGCATCTTTTATTTCATTTATAACTGAATCAGGGAGTGACTTTAATTCCCAGAACACCCTTCACCTACCTTCTCAACCAATTGCCTCTCTCGGATGGCTGCCAATCTGTGCGCGACCCTTCTCACTGACCGACCTATCCCAGCGCAGCTCACACACACTGCGGCTGACAAAGTCTTGCGGCTTGTCTCCCTCACTCTCGATTCATACAAAACGAATGCAATATATTGCGAGCACTAACAAAAACTCAAATTTGCCGGTTTACTACAGGAAGGATAACACAATCGCTTCAGAACCTTACAGAGATTTCACTTGAAGCCTCGGCCGCTACTCTCTCCTTCTCAGATCCTGCTCTCGCAAGCAGAGTTCGACCCGTAAATTCTACTCTCGACTTGTCAATGGTTCATCCTAGTGCACTTTAGAACTCCCCAAGTCTCCATCGAAGTTTGCATTCACTCACTTAGACTCAACTCGACTCGTCAACCACGCCTGATTCACCTATCAAACCATGCATATTACAACATAAACCAAGTGTCTCATACACTTATCAATATACTCCGGAGTCTTAGACCACGCAGGGTCCGTACATCACCAACATCCACATGGACATTTTTTTTTTTAGCACAAAGCGCCACACTCACATGAAGTTCGCCGACTTCCCTACTCTCATACTGCGGGGCACGCACACTCCTACTAAAACATTACCTGGCCTACAAATCCTCTCAAACCTCACAATTCACCTGCGATATGTATAAGCTAAGCAAGCGCGAACCCTACGCCACTCACTCTATCACTAGAATGCCTAGAACATACCCAACTCACTTTGGCAGGCTCCGGGATCCCGGGAAAGTCATTTGGGACTTAGGGAAACATCATCGTTCCAATTTGCATTATCTCAAAAACAACTCTAAAACAATGGTCCCTCGTCTTGGGGCCCAAAAGGGCTGAAACTGTCCTCTGCTACCAGAACTGATAACACGTCCGACCTAGGTACTTTACTTACACGGGGACTCGTTTTAGGCCAATGAATCTTTTGACCCTGATTGGAGACACCTTAAGATGAGATATCTAATCTGCATTGCAATCAATGAGTCAATGGCTTCATCAATATTCACAATAACAAATTAATCAACTTGTTATCAACATTAATAATAAACAAAACACACCATGACCTTTTAGCCATGAATAACCACACAACCTATAATAAGATTTAAGATATTTATTCCCTATTTGTTACACTCTACTAGCAAGTTCAATAGTCTCAATACCAACAAACACATTAACAAAGTAACAATATGGCAACTTGAATAAGACTTTATCAAAGCGAAAATCATGAACATTAGAACAAAGCACGACGTCAACATGAATCATCTTTAGCAGAGTATCATTAGCATGTTATTCAACAAGGAAAAGATCCAGTCATTTGTCTATTTGCACCCAATATGAGTGAATTCCTCCACTAACCTCTAATTAGCATCGGCATGTTGGGCTTCATGCAAAACAATTTAGTAACACAAATTTAGAAAAAGTCTAACTGTGGTGTCTGTCAAAAGAGCAGTTGGTACCTAGAAAGGAAAGGAAAACAGACAATTGCAATTTATCATCATATAGTTACCCTCCGTAATGGATCAGCATACAGAGTCAGTCTTCGTCCTCAGGACAGCAGTTCATTCGCCATCACCCAGGATAGAACAGCAAAATCTCAGCAAGGTGGGGTAATAAAGGAATACTTCCCTCATAAGGAAGAGAAGCAAGTTTCGGGCAAGGCAAAAAAGGTGAGGATGGCTCAAAGTATCAGAACAGCAAAGTCTAAGACGGAATGTCAGAGTAATGGCAGGGGTGTCCCTCTAATGGCTGATTTCTCCTTGTGCCATGTCGTTAAATCGAATTTGCCAGACAAGTCTCTAATTTCCAATTGGTCAATGTTTGGTGCATCGTTATCTCTGTCCAATGATCCATTGATCACCTTACTAGAATTTTCACTTAAGGCCACTCTCATGCAGTTTATTGGCTCCTGTGGTTTACGTCTTCAACGGGTAGAATGTCAGGTAAGAAAAGTTACAGTCCTCGCTTCAGTCAGTAGTTCCATTGTCTTTACCAGTTTAGGCGACCTTGTACCTGTTGCGAATTACACTGTTGCATTCGGAAAGAATGTCTCCTTGAGTAAGTCGGGTCTCATGAGAAAGAATTTACTACGGTTACATACACATCTCTAGCTTCTGGAAAAGTACAGCTCATGTCCTTCAGGAAGACAGCACATTGCACGTTAGTAAAACACATTTAATATGGGACCAGGCAGCTAGGCCCAGACTGCTAACTAAGGCCTAGTGAGTGATTTAGCAAAACCTTAACATATAATTCTTAGTGCTAATACAAAATCATACATTAGTTCATTATTGATTCATCATTAGTCAGTTTCATTAATCATCGTATACATTGGTGGCCACTCCCCGTGGGCACATTTCAGACGCACACATTAATTTTCGTCTATCACGTTTTCTATGCAGCTTCATTATACAAAATTTTGCAAACTTTTCTTGTTAATATTGAATATAAAAGCTACACTCCAACAAACTTTATCAATGAAGGACACTTTCTTCATTAGTGTGGTGATGCACTATGACTTCTTAAGCATTCTGAAAAGTGCCATACATTCACTTCTGCATGTGAAAATGGAGGAAAGCTGGCAAAAATGACAGTTCTGTTTTCAGCACCCGTGGTGAAATATATAAGGACACAAGGGTGTCATAAGCGACAGTGTGTCATTCAACATCTTCGGATATTTTTGTTTTTAAGTAGGAGGGGATTGGGAGACGAAGGCAATCCCATAACAAAGCTACCATTCGTCTGTTGAGATTAAATATTGAAGTCATAGACAATTTTAAATGTTAACGATGCCATATCTGAGATATTTAACAATATATTTTAAAAATATTTCATATTTTTTTCTTTTCAGGTAATAATGCCGGCTTGTGCATGTGGCATCAGTGTCTAATAAATCTACAATGTGAGTCAGTCAAGGTTTACTGTTCGCTGTCACTATAATTATTCACACGAATCTTATAGAAGTTGTGCTCCTAATTACTTTGCCATGCGACTAAAACAACTATTAAGAGCTATAAAGCTGTATGTCATTTTATGTTATATTGAATTATTAAGACGCAGCCCAACAATTAATAGAATTTAATTACCAAGACAAATAAAAAGTTTTACATCTAATCAACCAAAAGACGATTAATTGTTCATTGAATCTCCCACAGGAATAGACATACAGCGGGTTAATGTAATTTGCAGTAATATATAGACTTTATTTTACTCATTCAATTTTCGTCATCCATTTCATACTCGGCACAAAGGAAAGCATAACATAGAAAGGTAAAACTGTTTTTTTTAGCGGTAGTGCGATATAACTATAGATATTTCACCGGTAGTGCTGCTCGACGCAGAATTCAGTCTCTTGTATTTTCTAAAAAAGACATGGTCGTGAAAGGTGAGCGCTCACGCAAAAGCAAGGGCATCTTCCTATTGAAAGTAGCCGAGTCACCAGTAAGATGCCTGACAGATTGGTCACTCCACGCCAGCTTGTCATGGCACTCATCAGTGACTTCGGCACAATCTGTGCTCTAGCCTCTGACATGTCATTATATGGGTGACCTTTCTGTGGGGCAAGCTTCAGTAAATCTGGCCCAATATCAGTGGGTTTGAAAGGTACGCTGATATATTACCCTCTTCAACCGAAAACTGAAGAAAAAAAAAACGGAAATATCTAATACTATATTAGCTAAAAATTAATATAAAATTGCCTAACAGACAGACACGGATGAACTAATCATGTAGAGATATAAGTAGGGGGTAGTCTTTGCAGATGTTTTGAGTTTGTGTTTGAAAAATGGCAATGCGAGTAATTTTGTTGTAGCCTCAAAACAATACTCAGCGGACAAAACGTGGTTTACCTTCTGGTAGCATTCATTGCAAATGCAACCTTTAAAAGGCACACATTTCCAGCGTCAGAGAACTGAGCTGATCGATCATCGGTTCTCATTTGGTTTAATAAAATGCTTAGAGTAAACTAAACATTGACAATATTTTAAAATAAACCAGTGTTGGGAGTCTGTAATAAAGCTAATATTTACTGTGTAATCTTTTACAACTGTTTACTTTGGATTTATGAGTTCCGATCTTGTATTTTTTTCAAAGATACAAATATTGCATTGAGCACAACAATACTATCTATATTATCTAAAGAAAACTATTAGAAGGAATTGTTCTAAAACCAGATTATTCCTCAGGGATAATGCATTTTCCTGTCTAGTTCTAGCACACTTTTGCCACATGCACTCAGCAAGGCAATTTGTCTGTAATTTTGAAAATTGCCTTTTGATCCTTTTTTGATACATATGCATAATTATGCTATCTTACCAACAGTTTTGAATTATGCCTGAACTGTAAGAATGATTAAAAACAAGGTATAGGAACTTTCACCGAAGTGTACAATATTTTTTCTTTGCAGCTATTGAGATTTGATCTTGTTCCATTGCGTTGGATGATCTGGCGGTAGAGATATAGGCCCTCATTCTGACCCTGGCGGTCGGTGATAAAGCGGCGGCCAACCCGCCAACAGGCCGGCGGTCCAAAATATGCAATTCTGACCCTGGCGGGAACCGCCAACACAGCCCGCCGCATTAACACTCCGCCCGCCACGGCGGAACAAACAAACAGCGCGGCGGTCCCCGCCAACAGCCAGGCGGCAGACAATGTACCGCCCACCCTATCACGACCCACCAATCCGCCACCTTTTCCGGGGCGGGAGCACCGCCGATAAAAACACGGCGGAAACAGACTACGAACGGGAAAACGCTCACCTCCACATACTCCACGCGAGATTCCGGCAGTATGGAACCCGAGTTGCAGGTCATCCCCGCACTCCTATACCTGCTCCTGTACCAGGAGCACGCCCGGCGGCGCGGAAGACATCGGTGAGTACTGCACCTACGACACAGGGGAGGGAAAAGATTACCGGCACACACCCACCCACCCACACCCACTACAACACACACATCAATGCATTCCCACAGATCACTGTCACAACCCACAACCCCCCCCCCCTTCCGAAATAATGCAAAGACCAAAAGAAGAGATCTCAAACGGGCAGATATATTGAAAAATGGACAGCAGTAATCCAAATAAATAAATAAACTATGTACTAAATATATACAGCTACTAAATGTAGTCCAACCACTGTCCGTGGACCACAGGGGTCCTGAGCAAAGGGGCAAGGCCCAGTCCCACGACAAGAACTCCATGGCGAGAACACTGCAGGGGCATCAGAAAGAAAAAAGGACAGGCACCTCAGGGGGAAGGGAAGGGGGGGCACCTCAGCCACTTGAGTACACGACGCCAGATCCACGAGGGGACCCCATGAGCATTGGCCATCCTGGGGAGAGCAAAGCCACAGTCCAAACAGTCCATACAGTGGGTGGCCTGCCCACTGGGCCATCCTGGGGAGAGCAAAGCCACAGTCCAAACAGTCCATACAGTGGGTGGCCTGCCCACTGGGCCATCCTGGGGAGAGCAAAGCCACAGTCCAAACAGTCCATAACAGACTCCACTGCCACTGGAGGAGGCATGTTGGCCAGAGGACATCCTGCAGCCCTGCCCGAGACAGATCCTGCCCTGCCACGTCTGCCAAAGGGCCAGCGGTTCCTGCCTGGAAGGGCCCAGTTCAGCAGTTCTTGCCTTGAAGGGCCCAGTTAAGTGGTTCTTGAGACGGCGGTCCCCAGCAGAGCGGTGCTGGAGACGGCGGGGCCCAGTTCAGCGGTTCTTGCCTTGAAGGGCCCAGTTCAGCGGTTCTTGCCTTGAAGGGCCCAGTTCAGCGGTTCTTGAGACGGCGGTCCCCAGCGGAGCGGTGCTGGAGAAGGCGGGGCCCAGTTCAGCGGTTCTTGCCTTGAAGGGCCCAGTTCAGCGGTTCTTGAGACGGCGGTCCCCAGCAGAGCGGTGCTGGAGACGGCGGGGCCCAGTTCAGCGGTTCTTGCCTTGAAGGGCCCAGTTCAGCGGTTCTTGCCTTGAAGGGCCCAGTTCAGCGGTTCTTGCCTTGAAGGGCCCAGTTCAGCGGTTCTTGAGACGGCGGTCCCCAGCGGAGCGGTGCTGGAGACGGCGGGGCCCAGTTCAGCGGTTCTTGCCTTGAAGGGCCCAGTTCAGCGGTTCTTGAGACGGCGGTCCCCAGCGGAGCGGTGCTGGAGACGGCGGGGCCCAGTTCAGCGGTTCTTGCCTTGAAGGGCCCAGTTCAGCAGTTCTTGCCTTGAAGGGCCCAGTTCAGCGGTTCTTGCCTTGAAGGGCCCAGTTCAGCGGTTCTTGAGACGGCGGTCCCCAGCGGAGCGGTGCTGGAGACGGCGGGGCCCAGTTCAGCGGTTCTTGCCTTGAAGGGCCCAGTTCAGCGGTTCTTGAGACGGCGGTCCCCAGCGGAGCGGTGCTGGAGACGGCGGGGCCCAGTTCAGCGGTTCTTGCCTTGAAGGGCCCAGTTCAGCGGTTCTTGCCTTGAAGGGCCCAGTTCAGCGGTTCTTGCCTTGAAGGGCCCAGTTCAGCGGTTCTTGAGACGGCGGTCCCCAGTGGAGCGGTGCTGGAGACGGCGGCCATTCTATGGCCAACTGCTCATTGCCTGGTGGTGCCCTCCTGGGCAGCGGGGATGGTGCTCCTTCAATGCCCACCTGGGCTGTGGGTGGTGGGGCCCTCCTGGCCAGCTGGGCTGGGTCCTCCCTGGGCAGCGGCTATGGGGGTGGTGGGCTCTCCCGGGGCAGCTGTGCCGGTTCCTCCCGGGGCAGCGGCTATGGGGGTTGCGGGCTCCTCCTGGGCAGCTGTGACGGGTCCTCCATGGGCAGCAGGCCTGCTGCCTGACTTCTCCGCCTTGCTGCCCTTGCCCTCCTTAGTAGGGAGTCTGTGGCCCTTTCCTCCCTTTGGAGCTGTGGCTGTTGACGGTGGCTGGCTAGTGTCCTGGGGGGATATCGAATCCGGGCTCCGGCGGCGGCCCTTCCGCCTTCTGCTCCTCTTCCCAGGGGGTGGGCTGGCTGTCCCCTTGCTGCTGGGCGAAGATCCAGACCTGCGGGCTGGTGGGCTCCAATACCCCTGCACCCTTGTCAAGGGGGCTGCAGGGCTGGTGGTGGCTGAGGTGCTCTTTTTACCCCGACGAGAAGGGGGGGGGCTCAGGGTCAGGAAAGAAGGTAGCAGTAGAGAGATAGATTTTCTTGGGACAATGGAGAGTGGTAGGTACAGTGGGTATGGGAGTGGAGGGAGAGGATGTGGTTGTAGACGAGACAAGTTTGCTGTCTTTGGGTGCAGGTGCAGGAGCGGGAGGCTGTCGTGAGGTGGATGGCTGTTGGGTGGGTGGGTGGCTGCGTTTGTGTGGTGTGGAAGAGGGGGTGACAGACACAGTGGGAGAGGACACAGGGGACGTGTAAATGGCAGTGGGGGTGGTGACTGCACGTGTGCGGACTGTAGTGGAGGGTGTGCTGGTGATGGAAACACTGGCTGATGGTGAGGTGAATGAAGGTGTGAGTGTAGACGTCACAGGGAGGGAGGAGGGAGATGAGGAGGTGGGGGTCACAGAGGTGGTAGTGACTGTTGGCATGTCTGCATGGGAATGTTGCTTGTGTGAATGTCTGCGTGATCTGTGGTGCTTATGTTTGGATGAGCTGCTCTTGGGTGTTGAGGTGTGTGCAGGCTGGTCTGATGGTGTGGGTGGGACAGGCAGAGGAACAGGAGACTGGGAGGAGGGAGTTAGTAGAGGGAGGCAGGAGACAGGGACAATGGCTGCCGTCAGTGCTGAGGCCAGAGCCTGGAACGATCGCTGATGGGCAGCCTGACCCGAATGAATGCCCTCCAGGTACGCATTGCTGCGATGAACCTCCCTCTCCACCCCCTGGATGGCATTCAAAAGGGTAGTCTGCCCAACAATGAGCGTTCGGAGGAGGTCAATGACCTCCTCACTGAGGGCAGCGGGGGTAACAGGTGCAGGGCCTGAGGTGCCTGGGGCGAAGGAGATGCCCGGCTTCCAGGCAGAGCGGGCACGGGGCGAACGCTGAGGGGCTGCTGGGAGGGCGGAGATGGTGCGCTGGGTGGCGGCTGTACCTGTAATGGCGGGGGGCACGGATGGTGCCACCCCCGCAAGGGAGCTCCCTTCCGAGGACGTGTCCGTGTCGCTGCAGGGTCCAGTCGTCCCCGTTGTGGAGCTCCCCTCGCCCTCCGTCTCACTGGTCCAGTCAGACTCTGTGGCATGGCCCTCCCGGGCCATGTGAGATGCAGCTCCCTCCTGCCCCGATGCCACTTCTCCTCCGCCTGATGATGCTGATGCACACAAGCACAGAAAGACAAACAAAAAGGGGGGGGGGAGAGAGAAATAAAGAGATTTTGAGTACATGGATCACCGGTACAGTTAGCGGACATGACAGACACAGATGCCCCCTGCACTAAGTTGCGCACTTGGGGTCCGCTACGCATTCCGTGGAACATGCCCTACACGCCTAGAGTTGACAACTGCACCCATGGATGACACGGCCCAGGGATGGCTGTACTGACACACTACTGAGGGTGGTGGCTGGGGACACAGGGGCTTACGGGGGTGCCCAGCCTACAGATATCGCCCTGGCCTAGGGGGACCCACAGCCCTCCTCCCCCACCCAGACACCTCCACTGCGCGACAACAGAGTAGATAATGCTTGTACTCACCCCCTTGTGTCTGCTGTGCTGCCCTCACGCGCCCATCCAAATCAGGGTAGGCCACCGCCAGGATCCGGAACATCAGGGGGGTCAGTTGATGGCAGGCACCCCGCCTACGTTGGGAGGCCATCCCCAGCAGAGACTCGGCGGTCTTCTTGGTCCCGCGGCGGATGTCCTCCCACCTCTTGCGGCAGTGGGTGCCCCGTCGATGGTGGACCCCCAGGGTCCGGACTTCCTTGGCGATGGCACGCCAAATCCCGATCTTCTCATGGGCGCGGACCTATGTGACACGTACAGGGAGGGAGAAATACCACGTTCAAGTTTGTCTGCATTTTCGTTGCCAGTGGCCCAACGCCCCCCATCCCCGCCAGGCCCCCCGCCAGGCCCCTCGCCAGGCCCAACATGCCCCCCATCCCTGCCAGGCCCCCCGCCAGGCCCAACATGCCCCCCATCCCCGCCAGGTCCCCCGCCAGGCCCAACATGCCCTCCATCCCCGCCAGGCCCCCCGCCAGGCCCAACATGCCCCCCATCCCCGCCAGGCCCCCCGCCAGGCCCAACATGCCCCCCATCCCCGCCAGGCCCCCCGCCAGGCCCCCGCCAGGCCCAACATGCCCCCATCCCCGCCAGGCCCCCCGCCAGGCCCCCAAGCCAGCCAGTGGCCCCAAATCCATATTGAATTAAACTCACTTGTTGGTCTGGAGGACCGTAGAGTAGCGCATACTGGGGGAGGACCCCATCCACAAGTTTCTCCAACTCTTCTCCAGTGAAGGCAGGGGCCCTTTCCCCAGGCGCAGCAGCCATTGTCCCTTCCATACCGAGCTCACAGCAACACTTGCAGCATAGGTCCTCTCCTGTGAAAGTTCAAGTCGCGAGTGAATAAGTAGATAGAAAATGGCGGTCACGCCCGCGGCGGTGCGTACCGCGGCGGTGCGTACCGCCACCGCCGGCGCCCTTCGCCATTGGCTCCTGAAACCCATAGGCTTCAATGTTAATCAATGCGGCTTTGCGCCGCGGTCTTCGACCGCCGACCGCCGCGGTGTGCCACGCCAGCGCATTGACCTCACATCCCATTGTCACACTTCACAGGTCAGGCAGCCGCCATTTCGAGGGTCCACATGGCTCAATTTCAACTGCGTCACACAGGCCTAGGCCTTGCATAGCCACTCAGACACGCCATTAACTGCATAGAGAATCGTTTACTGTGCAAGCCGTGAGTACGTACCTGTGGGTTGCTTGACTCTGTGCTCCATGTTGTCCTTCCTAGGCACCGTCCGCTGGGTTTGGCGAGGAGACGGATGAATCCTCGCGTGTACCGACCGCTGGTGGACCTGTCGACAATGGAAGAACGCCACATTATCCTGACCTACCGGCTTGACCGTGCCACTATACATGAACTGTGTGCCCAGCTGGAGCCCGACCTGATGTCCCCCATCCGCCAACCCACAGGGATTCCCCCTCTGGTGCAGGTCCTGTCAGTACTCCATTTCTTGGCAAGTGGGTCATTTCAGACAACAGTGGGAATTGCTTCTGGGATGTCTCAGCCCATGTTTTCGAAGGTGTTATCCAGAGTGTTGTCTGCCCTGATGAAATACGTGAGGAGCTACATCATTTTCACTGAGGTGGGCGAATTGGCTACAGTGAAGGGTGATTTCTACGCCCTTGGACATATTCCCAACGTCATTGGTGCCATTGATGGGACCCATGTGGCTATGGTTCCCCCAAGAGACAGGGAGCAGGTGTACAGGAACAGAAAAAGTTACCATTCCATGAACATCCAGGTGGTGTGTTTGGCTGACCAGTACATCTCGCATGTAAATGCCAAATTCCCAGGGTCAGTGCATGACGCCTACATCCTGAGGAATAGCAGCATCCCTTACGTGATGGAACAGCTAGAGAGACACCGTGTATGGCTATTGGGGGACTCTGGGTACCCCAACCTGTCGTGGCTACTGACCCCAGTAAGGAATCCCCGGACCAGGGCAGAGGAACGGTACAATGAGGCCCATGGGCGTACTAGGAGGGTGATCGAACGCACCTTTGGCCTCCTAAAGGCCAGGTTTCGGTGCCTGCATATGACAGGGGGATCCCTAATGTACTCACCTAAGAAGGTGTGTCACATCATCGTGGCCTGCTGCATGCTTCACAACCTGGCTTTGCGCCGCCAGGTGCCTTTCCTGCAGGAGGATGGTCGAGACGGTGGTTTTGTGGCAGCTGTGGAACCTGTGGAGAGTGACGAGGAGGAAGACGACGGGGCTGAAACAGACAACAGGGACAGAATCATTGAACAGTACTTCCAATAGGACACAGGTAACAATTCAAACATAATTTAGTAAATGTGAACTACTCTCCTGCATCTCTGCTGCCTGTCTATTTGCCCCAGTGTATGATGACTGAGTTGTGGCTTTTCCCTCCCTATTTCAGATCTGGGGTCCCCACTACGAGTCCTGTGCTTCGTTTCCCCATGGACTACAGCTTTGTGGCAGCTGTTTGTTGACTTCACTATGTACAAGGACATATTTGCAATGTCATGTCAATTACAATATTTTGAAATCACAGCCAGGCTCCAGATAGTTTTGTGCAAAATAGGTGTTTATTTCAGTGCTCAAAATGGGATGGGTGGTTTCAAGTGGGTGGGGGCTATGGTGAAGGAATGTCCATGGCAGAGTCCAGAGTAACAGTCACACAGGTGCATTGTCCAGAGGCCTGTGGAGAGATGGAGCATGGGCAGTTCAAGGATGGACAGGGTGACAATGTGGGACAGTGGGCTGACATCAGGTGGTATCCTTTGCTGGCGGGGGTCTTGACATCCTACTCTGTCTTCTTGCGAGATCTCAGGGCCCTCTTGCGGGGTGGTTCTTCTCCTGCAGGAGGTGGGGGTCTGGTGGGCTGCTGTTGTGCGGGGGCCTCCTGTCCACTAGCGCCGGCGGAGGTGGTTGGCTGTTCTTGGTCCAGGCTAGTGGCAGGGGCCCTTTGTTGTTGTAGAGTGTCCGTCCTGGTGTTGATGAGGTCCTGCAGCAGCCCTACCATGGTAACCAGGGTGGAGGTGAGGGCTCTGATGTCCTCCCTGTACCCCGATAGTGTTCCTCCTGCAGTACCTGGATCTCCTGGAACCGGGCCAGTACCGTCGCCATCGTCTCCTGGGAGCGGTTGTATGCTCCCATGATGGTGGTGAGGGCCTCATGGAGAGTGGGTTCCCTGGGCCCGTCCCCCCCCTGTCGCACAGCTGCCCTCCGAGTTGCCCTGTTTCCCTGGGCCTCTGCCCCCTGGCCGGTGTGCCCACTACCACTGCCCCCAGGTCCCTGTTGTTGTTGGGGTGGTGGGTTATCCTGGGTGCCCTGTAGTGGTAGACACACCGCAGATTGACGCGCCCTGGAGACAGAGGCATGGGCCCGCTGGGTGGGAGCTGTGCTGGTGTTCCCAGAGGGGTTTGGGTCTGTAGTGGCCTGTGCCTGTGTGAGGGGAACCGACTGTCCAGAGGTCCCCGATGGTCCGGGCTGGTCATCGGTGTCCAGGTCGACAGAGCTGCTGTCATCGCTGACGGCCTCTTGGGTGGGGGGTGTGGAGAATTCTGGGCCCTCCGTGGCGGTGTGTTGACGGTCGGGTCCTGCAGGGGTATAGAGGCATGGTTATAGTTTCAATGTGTGCCATATGGGTGTATCTGTGGGTTCCCGTGTCCCCAAGTGCTGGCATTTGTGTGTGGGGGCTTTGGTGAGGGTGGCTTGTGGGGGGGATGTGTATATGCATTGGGCATGCTTTGGTGATGGGTGTCCATGCTTAGTGGACGCATGCAGGCCTAGGTTTTGGGATGTGTGGGTTGTGATGGTGAGACATTGGCAGGGAATAGGTGTGCTGGGGGTGGGGGTGAGGATGGTGGTGGGGGTGAGGATGGGGGTGGGGGTGAGGGTGGTGTTCCAGGATGGGGGTGAGGGTTGGGGTATGATTTGGCATGCAGGTGGGGGGGGAAGCAGTATTGAAGCTTCAACTTACCAGTATCCATTCCTCCGCCGACTCCTGCGAGGCCGTCAGGATGCAGGATGTTCAAGACTTCCTCCTCCCATGTTGTAAATTGTGGGGGTTGAGGTGGGGGTCCTCCGCCAGTCTTCTGCACGGCGATGTTGTGCCTGGATACCATGGAACGCACCTTCCCCCGTAGGTCGTTCCATCGCTTCCTGATGTCTTCCCGATTTCTGGGGTGCTGTCTCACAGCGTTGACCCTGTCGACAATCCTCTGCCATAGCTCCGTCCTCCGGGCAATGCTGGTGTATTGGACCTGTGTGCCGAAGAGCTGGGGCTCTACCCGAACGATTTCCTCCACCATGACCCTGAGTTCTTCGTCTGAGAAGCAGGGGTGTCTTTGGGGTGCCATGGAGTGGTGTGTATGATGTGTGGGGTGGAGTATGTGTAGTTAAGTGTGTTGAGTGTGGTGGTGTGTGTTGTTTTGTGTGTGGATATTGTGTGGGTGATGGTGTAGTGTGCCTCTGTGTGATGGTATTCTGTGATCGCTGATGTGTCTCTCAGTGCTTCTTTCTGAATTTTTGGTCGTAGGGGTTTGTGGGTGATGTGGGTGTGTGTTTTATATTGTATTGTGTGTGTGGGAGTGGTGTGTGTATGTGTATCAGGTGTGTGGAATTCAAATCGGCCAATGTGGCTGAGTTTTGTTCGTTTGTGTGTATTCTGACCGCGGCGGTGTGTCCCGCCAATGGAAAACCGCGTTTGAAAGACCGCCGCGTGGATTCGTGGGTCGTAATGGCATGGGCGTATTTCTGTTGGCGTGACGGTGGAGGTTTGGTCACCTCCACTTTTCCGCCGACCGCTGGTCTGGCGGTCTGTTCTGGCTGTCGGATTTTCGGAGGTTTGGCTGCTGCGGGTCAGAATGACCGTGGCGGGTTACCGCGACCGCGGCGGAATTATGGAGGATTTCTGACCAGCGGTAGGCGCCTTTTACCGCCGAGGTCAGAATGACCACCATAGTTACCAATCTTGGTGCCCAGGGAAGAAAAGGAAATAACTGTGAGTGAATGTGAATGACAAAAAGTGTTCAAAGAATTGTACCATTAGTGTCACACAACCCAGCAACGTACTCAATCCAGGTACTTTCAGGAATAGATATTGGTTTAATGGATTCCATGATGCATATAGCTTGACCAATCTGGTGCCAATATCTTCTCTTATTTTTAACTTCGCTGCCATTTTTATATCATGCTATGTGCAATGCTACAATTTAACAAAGTGTTTTTTCTGGAGTATTTACTTTTTTCATAAGAGATGTGATTAGTTTTTTGCTTTCTGGAGGAAATAACTTAACATACCTTGAAGCAAGATGTGTTTACTTTTATATATAAATGTTGCTCTCTCCTCTATTTGTTAACATATTATCTAGTTTTCCTCTGGCTCTAACTTATTAGAGTGAATTATCTGTGTAAAACTCTCTCAGGTCTGCCAGTGCAGTCTGTGTGTGCAGTATTAAACTGCCAATTCTACCTGGAGCAATAAACATCTTGCTAGGCTCACTCCTGCCTTTTTAATACACATGTATTCCCCTAAGGTAGGCCCTGAAGAGTCCCAAAGGCTGGTATATAAATAAGTAGGCCATGCACGTTTAAGTTTTACATGTCCTAATAGTCCTGATAGAGAAAAACTCTTCAATGCATTTTTCATTACTGCCAGACCTGCTTCTCCTGTAGGATAACATTGAAGTTACCTCATTACATTGAATAAGCTGTAACTTCCAAATGGGAACAGGTAAAAAGTTCAAGCCTGGTGTCTTTGGAATTGTAATGGAAAATCCTCTTTTATTGTAAGGTCAGACTTTGAATTACAAATTTGAAATGCCACTGTTAAAAAGTGGGCATTTCCTGTCCTATCCATTTAGTGCTTGTAGCCTGTCTCTGGGTCACGATTGGGAGTAATTGAAAGTTTGTCTTTCTGTATTACTCCTACATTTTCACACACAATAGATAGCTTAGGTATGCCTGCATGGACCATCACTGGCAGGATGGGAGTGAGGAGTTAGGCAAAACCCCACTTACAGATGGATAGACTGCCTTCACACAAAGGACTGCATACCCCCTGTAGTTAGTCTGGAGCCTGGGCAGGGAGGCAGGAAACCTGAGCACTTCAAATGGAATGCGCTAGGTGTTTCTCCCACTTCCAAGTAGGTATGGGGTATGAATATTGGATCTCAGACACCAACTCTTCTGTACACCTCTCGACCTGTAGATCCTACAGAAGAAGGACTGCTGTGCAATTTTGCTGCCAGAAGAACTGCCACTCTGCAGCCCTGCACTCTGCTGCTCTGCTGCCTGCCACCATGCTTGCTGAGAAGGAAGATTGGAACTGCACCCTTCATCCCAAGCAGTAATGACTTCACTGGTCATCCAGCTTCTGTTCTAGGCCACAGAGACATAACAAGGTATTGAGGTTCCCTGTAGCTCCCCAGCTGACCTTCCCCAACAGCACATGCACTCAGACCTGCCTGAGCTCTGCTGACTTCTGCTTGAGTGAGTTCCTGACCCACAAGTGGGGCCCCCAGGTCCAGGACCCTTAGAGAAGCATTAGTTGTGCTCTCCTGAAATATAGGATATGATACTCTAGTATGGGGTCTATTAGCATGCTATCCAAATGGTTTCTCTACCAATGTAGTGGCAGGATATCACTCCCCTTACAATGCCTTTGAAAATGAAGAATCAGTCCTGGGTGGATAGATTAGACTTCTTTCATTTGGGACACTTACGTCATTTTGTGTGTCTGTAAATGTGCTCTTGGTTCTGTCTTTATGCAAGTATTGGCCATGAGAGTGTGTCCTGAAAGTATTTGTGCCTGTGGGTATGTGCATCTGTGTATCCAGTGTGTGCCTGTATGAGTGTGCTATTCATGCCCAGGTTGTTTCCCTGCATGTCCCAGTTGTTCCTACTGATTTGTTGAAAGATGGTTAGCATTGAGTTGGTGTTAGAAATGAGGTCTTTGGTTGGCAGTCAGGTTACCCCCTGTCCAAGCAAGGACCCTCACTCTAGTCAGGGTAAGTCACACACAATCCAAATTATCCTGTGCCCACCCTCTGGTACCTTGGCACTGAGCAGTCAGGCTTAACTTAGAAGGCAATGTGTAAAGTATTTGTACACTATATAGCATGACAAAAATACACCACACAGTGTTTAGAAAAATATATAATATTTATCTGGATATCTGCAGATCAAAACGATAATAGATGCAATAAGATATTGTAGAGATTCTGCTGAAAAGTGATATGAAGTGTCTTAAGTCTTTAAAAAGCAAACAAAGGGTGTTATTCTAACTTTGGAGGAGGTGTTAATCCGTCCCAAAAGTGATGGAAAAGTGACGGATTTACCACCAGCCGTATTACGAGTCCATTATATCCTATGGAACTCGTAATACGGCTGGTGGTATATCCGTCACTTTACCGTCACTTTTGGGACGGATTAACACTCCTCCAAAGTTAGAATAACCCCCAAAGTCTCTTTCAAGCACAAAGTACCTGGTTTGGAGTGAAAAATCTCCGCAGAGGGCCGCAGAGGAGGAGATGCGTGGAAAACGTTGTGTGCGTCGGTTTTGCCCCTTCACACACAGACTTGCGTCGTTATTTTTCACGTGGGGAAGACGTTGCATCGATTTCCGGCACGGGGACAGTCTCCTCTGTGGGTTGCGGGGTTTTTAGACACCCCGTGGTCAGTGCGTGGAATTCTGGGCTTGTTGTCCGGCTGCGCGTCGTTCCGGTGGGCTGTGCGTGGAATTTTCTCCCTCACGGCAGGCGTTGAGCTGATTTCCTCTCTGGAAGTTGGGTGCCGTTGTCCAGGCGGGCCGTGTGTCGAAATTCCGGTCGCACTGCAGGCGCCGTGTCGATCTTTTCCTTGCGAAGTCGAGCGGAGTCGCCCCGGGTTGGCGTGCAGTGAATTTTTCACCGCCGAGCAAGCTGTGTGTCAAAGTTTTCGCCACACAAGGAGTCCAGTTGAAAGAAAGAAGTCTTTTTGGTCCTGAGACTTCAGGGAACAGGAGGCAAGCTCTATCCAAGCCCTTGGAGAGCACTTCTGCAGCAAGGCAAGAGTTCAGCAAGGCAGCAGGCCAACAGCAAGGCAGCAGTCCTCTGTAGAAAGCAGTCAGGTGAGTCCTTTGGGCAACCAGGCAGTTCTTCTTGGCAGGATGCAGGTTCTGGTTCAGGTTTCTTCTCCAGAAAGTGTCTCAGGTGGTAGGGCAGAGGCCCTGTTTTATACCCAAATGTTCCTTTGAAGTGGGGGAGACTTCAAAGAGTGGCTTAGAAGGGCACCAGGTCCCCTTTCAGTTCAATCCTGTCTGCCAGGGTCCCAGTAGGGGATGTGGCAGTCCTTTGTGTGAGGGCAGGCCCTCCACCCTCCCAGCCCGGGAAGACCCATTCAAAATGCAGATGTATGCAAGTGAGGCTGAGTACCCTGTGCTTGGGGTGTGTCTGAGTGAATGCACAAGGAGCCGTAACCTAAACCCAGCCAGACGTGGATTGTAAGGCACAGAAAGATTTGAGTGCAAAGAAATGCTCACATTCTAAAAGTGGCATTTCTAAAATAGTAATATTAAATCCAACCTCACCAGTCAGCAGGATTTTGTATTACCATTCGGGCCGTATTAAATATGACCTTTCAGATCAGCAGCTACCACTTCAATAATGTATGAGGGCAGCCCCAATGTTAGCCTATGAAGGGAGCAGGCCTCACAGTAGTGTAAAAACGAATTTAGGAGTTTTACACTACCAGGACATGTAAACTACACAAGTACATGTCCTTCCTTTTACCCACACAGCACCCTGCTCTAGGGGTTACCTAGGGTACACATTAGAGGTGACATATGTAGAGAAAGGGGAGTTTTAGGCTTGGCAAGTACTTTTAAATGCCAAGTCGAGGTGACAGTGAAACTGCACACACAGGCCTTGCAATTGCAGGCCTGAGACAAGGTTAATGGGCTACTTAAGTGGGAGGCACAACAAATGCTGCAGGCCTACTAGTAGCATTTGATCTACAGGCCCTAAGCACATACAGTGCACATTACTAGGGATTTAGAAGTAAATTAAATAGTCCAATTGGGTATGATCCAATGTTACCATGTTTAAAGGGAGAGAGCATATGCACTTTAGCACTGGTTAGCAGTGGTAAAGTGCGCAGAGTCTAAAAACCAGCAAAAATGAGGTCAGAAAAAGAGAAGGAGGAAGGCAAAACGTCTAGGGGATAACCCTGCAGAAGGGCCATTTCCAACAGTTGGGTATCAAGAAAAGGGTGTCGGCACCAAGATACCCCAAGGAGTAAACTTGTACTTTACAAATACAATATGCATGCTCTCCCTGTGGAGTAGGAGCACTGCTATAGCATGAGATTCCAATTATAAGAGCAAGGAAATTGGAGAATACCAATGGAGAGGGAACACTCTTTCTTTACACCAGGTGAGACAGTGTGTTTATGTGTCTTGTGTTTGCATTTTGAAAAGAAAATAAGGTTTTTAAACATTGCTAGTGATGCAATAGTTCTGGGATGAGGGACACTGTGCACCTTTTTCATTAAATTATATTGGAAATTTTACAGATTTACATGTCTAATGGGAAATAATGTATGGTGGTGTCTTGCATGATTTTTTTAACAGACATTTTCAGTGCAACCTAGTCTCCAAGGGCAGAACATTACACAGAATCACTTAGTGCAAACTTTGTATGTCGCTGTGTTTCATTGATTACTGAATTTTCCTTGGTGCAGTTTACATTCCTCCTAGGCCTATGTAGAACTATTTGGGAGTGTTCCACCAGCTATTATACTGTAGAAAAATGGCCACGGCTATACCGCCGGCCCCTCCACTATACCGCCAGGCTTCTGCCTGGCGGTCATAATCCCCATTGCAGCAGTGCAAGCACCGCTGCCCTGGAGATTATGAGTCCCCGACCGCCAGCCTGGCCACAGCAGTAAACACTGCCATGGAAAAGTTCGCATTAAGGGGGACTACGGTGCCCCTGGGGGCCCAATCGCGCATTTCACTGCCCGAATTTCGGGCAGTGAAATGCGTGATGAGTGCTACTGCACCTGCTGCACATCAGCATTGCCACAGGCTCTATTATGAGCCAGCAGCAATGTTAATGTGAATTTTCCGCTGGTCCAGCGGACGGTAACACCGTTACCGTCCGCTGGCCCAGCTGAAAAGTCCAAATAGGGAGCCAGAAATACCACCAGCACTGGCGGTATACTGGCGCCCACAGCTTCACAGAAGACCGCCGAAGTTTTAATGAGGGCCTAAGCCTGAGTGTAGAGATTTTCAACACTTTGACCATTGCTCCCTGACAATGAGACTCCCTCCTCGGACACCACCTGCAGCCTTTCCTGCTGAGCTTCACCTTGTCAGAAAATTTTGCTCTGAAATTCTTCGAAGTGTAAAGGTAAGCGCAGAACAGGCCCAATCCACTCCATGTATCCCAGCTGTGCTCCATTGTGGTTGGACATATTTTTCGTCTTTGCCCGGTCTCACACAGCTAGATGTCCATGGTTGGCTCTTTGATCTTTTAGGAGTTTGTTTTTATAAAAAAAAATAAAGATTCACAACTCCAGTTCTACTGATTGGATTTTTGTCATTTTAGTGTCAAATAATTTATGAAAATGTACTCTTTTTTCCAAATTTGCATAGCATTTTTTGGGTTGTGTTTTTACTTCATTACTGTTCGCGTTCTGCCTAAATACTTTACACGTTGCCTCTAAGTTAAGCCTGACTGCTTTTTGTGCAAAGTTTCACCGGTTTAAGCACACGTTCATTTAGTGACCTTTTGTGGTTCGCCCTGCAAGGCATTGTGGCTGTTGCTTGACCAGGGCTCACACCCCATTTAACCAACAACCCCATTTTTTATACCTTCCATCCTCTGCATACCTTCTCTTTCTGAGTATAGTCTCCTTTCAGCCTCAGACATGCCTGCCTGCCTCAATCCTTCTTCTTTTGATTCTGAAATTGTCTGACACCTCATTTGATAGAACATATAGGACCTCATTTAGAAGGAACTGACGCATCAGCTCTGATGCACCAGTTTCTTTCATCTCCCTGTGCCCTCCTAATGACACAATGGTAGCACTGTATTTATAATACAGTGAACCATGGTTCTAGTTAGCACAACAACATTGTTGATGCAGTTGTGGCCCTTTGCTGAACAAGCATAAAAAATTGTGACACTAGTCCAGCAAAGCTCGGGATGGTGGATTGAAATGAGCTTAGTGTCAGTTTAACACCTGCCCTGGGAGGCAATAACAAATTATGCTAGAATGGTGCAGTGAGATCTTGTAGATATTACTGCGCTATTTTTTGGGTCTCCCTGTGGGGGAACGCCTCCCTTGCATTCATTATACCTGGCGCAGATATAATGTAGTCCAAAGGTTTACAATCTGGTACAATGGTGACATTGCCCCAGTTGGTTAATATGGCGCATGGTGGGGGACTGTTTTTCACCATTGTAGCATCAAAATAAATGATGCTACGCCAATTCAAGGGGCTTGTAAATGAGCCCGTTGATCCTTAAAATCATATCCCTGTAATCAAACATTACCTATTGTTCACCAACCTATTTATCTAACCAACCATTCACCTGACACCATATAGCCCTCACTAATGATCACACCTACCTGATATTAATACATTACAAAGCAACTGGAGTGAATGCATGCAATTTTGTTTCTTGCGAGCAGGTGACTAAGATATTTAACACAAAGACCGAGGTGAGAGAAACATAACCCTCCACACGTCCTCACAGAAGCTAACCAATACACACCAAAGGTGTGGAGGGGGAACTAAGTTAAGGTGGGTGTGTTCACTTGAGGCTCAACCAAAGAAGAGACATAGCAATAGTTCCACGAGTAGGTGTGCTCACTTGAGGCTCAATACAAGAAGACAAGAAGAAACATATTAATAGTTACACAAGCATTTATCTGTTGACTGGAGTAGCAGGAGCTCCTCCTTTTTGGAAGAGGTGGTCTCACACTCTTAATAGTGTCATTCTTCATCATAGACCACCTTTCCACACCCTGGTAGGACAATGCCACCAGAGTGGACTCAACCTCTTTGTTCGGGCCTCCCAGAGGGAGTTCTTGGACCAAGGTAACAAGCTATTAATGGAATCTAGGTTACTAAAAATACCTAGTGGACTACCAGTGATTGACCTTTAATTAGGGTGTCCACTAATATGATTAAAAACAACAATCAATGATAAGTATACATGCAATGACTCAGCTCATCTTCAAAAAAGTCAACATATTTCTGCCCACTCTAAAAGCCTGCATTGGTCTGGGGCATCCACCAGGGCTGTGGATCCTTATCTAAGTTAGAATGGAAAGTTGCCAAATTAGTTATACTGTGGAAACAAAGATCACTTATGGCCTACCTGAGTGGCTATGATCATCTGAGAACCTAATTGGGATAGATCACAAGTCAAAAAATAGGAAGACAAACTATGTCATCATCTACAAGGGACCTAAATAGTGAATATGCAAGGTGTGAAAGACACTGCAAACCACTGCAAACATATTTGATTAAAAAAAGTGTTAAGGTAGAAACATGCAACCCTATCTTAGTTAAGCTGAGCATATTCCAAAAAACACACTTCCTGGAAGCATCCTGTAGGTATTGTAGATCTTTGTGCCATGCCACCTTATGGCACGTCAAGAGAATGTGACTTCAGTAACACATTCTTATCCTATTCAGATGAGTTAAAGGCATTGAGTCTGGGATGGGGCGATGCCCCTTGTAGTTGCACACTGTCGGCAGAAGGAAATTATGCAGATGCTAATTCATTGGCATATCATAAATAGTATAACAAAGGTTGAGTGGTAGAAGGCAATTCTTGTTGTCATCCACGTCATACATTGATCGGGCTGAGATACTAACAGGGTCAGTAAATATTTAGATCATCAGAGCATTGCTTATTTTATACTCTAGTGTATGAAATTGGTTCCCAAGAAGTTCAAGGATCATTCTGCTGCTACAGTAAAAAGTGATGTGTTCCCCCATAGAAATACCCCTCATAGTTGATTTTATTTGTCCATCCCCTCGTAGAATAATCTGTCCAGGCTCTGTTGGCAGGGTTTCCCTGTGGCGATCCCTGCAAGGGGTAAATGTCCCCTACAGCCAATTGTGCATGCAGGAAGAAAGAGCATGAGTGTGGTCAGGGTATAACCTGGCTTTGATATGCGTGCAGGAAACAGGGTAGCATCTAAGTATTCACTGACCCTCTTTGCATCTCAGCCCAACCAATGTTTGATGTGGATGACAGCAAGAATTGCCTTCTACCGCTCAACCTTTGTTGTACTATTTGTGATATGCCATTGAAGTAGAATCTGCACTACCACATTTTAGAGAAAGAGCACAAGCAATTTAGCATTGGTTAGCAGTGGTAAAGTGTTCAGAATCCTAAGGGCAGCAAAAATGAAGTCAGAAAAAACAGAAGGTCCGAAGGCAAAAAGTTAGGAGAAAGCACGCCCAGAATGCCAGGTCTAAAATGAAACCTATGTAGCCAGCAGATTAGAGCAGTGTCAGAGAAGGTTCACTGCTGCTTTACCATCCTCCAGTAAGTATTCAATAAGTTGGACTATAAAGTTTTACGTCAAAATTGCAGCCCTTAAAAATTATTGCTGGGCTTCTTGCAGTTCTTCAAATATTACAATCAGGAAATTGGATTTAAGTAGAGATAGTTGTGAATGTCAGTTTGTCCAGGAGGGTCAAAGTCTCAATAGGGCTCCAGCATATTTTTACATTGAGGCCAAGTCATGTTCGAGAATTATTTAGCAGACTTTCTGGTATTGTGGGCAGTGTACATTCTTTCTGATCTAAAGTTGTTTTGCACTATCGTTCACGTCTTCTTTATACAGCAAAGGAAATAGGACCATGCCACCTTCATGTAATTTGCTTTCACATATTTGCATGAAATTTCAGAAAAATTATGCCACATACACGTAATTATCCAAAGTAAAATCTGTCATTTAGCGCTATGTTTTAGAATGAAATGTGTCCTCGCATCTAATGAGGCCTCTTTTATTGTAAGACTATAGAGCAAAAAGCACAAGAGCGATGAGCAACAGCCACTAATCTTCTGGCCGTTTGTGTTATTCCATGCGCTCAGGAATCGATTTTACTGCGAAAGGCACAAAATTATGTGATGTGGCTTCCTGTCATAATTTTGAGATTTTGTGTTGCAAGCATATGCTAAATTACTGAAATTAAGGGCCAGATGTACAATGCTTTTTGCACGTCAAAAACTGCGAATTTCACTGTTTGCAATGTGCAAAAAGCACTTTGCAATGCACAAACCTCGTTTTGCGATTCAGTAACCTGGTTACCGAATCGCAAAACGGCTTTGCGAGTCGCAATTAGGAAGGGGTGTTTCCTTCCTAATTGCGAGTTGCAGTGTAATGCAGGATTGGTTTGTGACCGCGAACGCAGTCACAAACCAATCGCAGCTTGCACCCTTTTGAAATGGGTGGTAACCCATTTGCAAAAGGGAAGGGGTCCCCCTGGGACCCCTTCCCCATTGAAAATGGCACTGCAAACATTTTTTCAGAGCAGACAGTGGTCCTATGGACCACTGCCTGCTCTGAAAAAATTTAACGAAAACGTTTTATTTTTCGTTTTTGTATTGCATCTCGTTTTCCTTTAAGGAAAACGGGCTGCATTACAAAAAAAAAACTGCTTTATTAAAAATCAGTCACAGACATGGTGGTCTGCTGTCCGCAGCATTCCACCATCCCTGTGAGGGCCGCCATGCGCAAGGGGGTCACAAATTGCGATCCACCTCATGAATATTCATGAGGTGGGCCTTTGTGACCCACTTGTGAATCGCAGTTGGTGTCAGGGAAACCATCCAACATTCCGAATTGCAACTCGCAAATTGCGAGTCGCTCTGACTCGCAATTTGCGGGTCGCAATTCGGAATCTTCCTACATCTGGCCCTAAGCAAATTATGCAGGTGTAATTTTAACTTCGCACAGGCCTAATTGCAATGCAACATTGGTGCTCTTTGTAATCCTTGCATTGTTAATAACCTTGAAATAAACATCAACGAAATGAAGGAACTTATTTTTAGGAAATCCCAATTCACTAATAAATTTGCCCGGTTGCTATTGTTTTTTTTAAAATCTGAGAACGCTCACTTGCGGACAGGGATTTATTTTTTTAAATCAGCAAAGAACTTAGTAGAACTAATTCTGGTTTAAGATGTCAAAGTCTCTTCCGTCCACCTTGGTTTGAACTCACTTTTACGGGGGAGGTGGAATTAACAGAGAAATAGAAAATCTAGGTGGCCATTCTAAAAGTGTGGCAACATTAATGAGCCTGCCTTAGTATAATGTGAAGGATGCGGCCATCTACATGTGTAGACAGAAAGGTCAGCTGGGTAAGAGCCAAGATATTCTTGGAGTCAATCAGTGTTTTCTAGTGGCATCTATCCAGCTGTTACAGTCATCCAGAATGAGAATTTGAGCCCAAGGGGCAATATGAATTTGGCTAAAGCTATGCCAAGTTTGTGGTTAGACTATAAATGGAGAAATTAAATTAGGAGATAGCATTGTTTTAAAAAAAGTCTCAGCTAACTCAAGAGAATGGCCAATCAAAGGGTCCACATGGAGGCAGAAGTGGAATGTCAGACCTCTTCGGTTTGCCATAAGGTTTGCAAATGGTAGGCAATATTATTTTAGGAGGTTTTTCTAGAGAACAAAATCTCCAATTTGGATTGTTCTAGAATTCTCTACATGGGGTTGGGGTAGGGGTGCATGGATGGTTGATGAGGCATTGTTGGATAGTCCACTGGTGCCTGGCAGCTAAAACTCACCCCCACTTTTAAAAAGCCCTGCCCTAGGCATTAGATAGTTGCAATGACCCTGGACCAGGAAGGTGACAACAGCAAAAAGAATGCCTAGCTGGAAAGAGAAGCCAGTTGATGCACTGCACATGGACTAAAGGCTCCACTCGATCTCCTTTTCAATCTTCTGTGGTAGGCCAAGGCTGAGGGTCAGAATACCAAATAATTTATTTTAACAATATCCCCTTTTTGGGGAGGAACCATGCATTAGTCCCCTCTATTCATACATTGTTATGACCCCGAATTCCCTCTCTCCCAGTGGCTGGCACTAGTATTCCCTTTCTGCCCCCTTTCCCTTTCTGTCCCCTTTCTGCCTGGGGGACCCCATACCTTGAGGCAAGGACACTTCCGCTTAGTACATTGCCACCCCTTGTGCCTGTGTCTGTGAGTGGGCATGTGCACACACCACCAAGTTGCTGATCCTGTCACAGGCAGGAGTGAAGGATCAAGCAGCTACCTAGTGGGAAAAGCAGAGGATGTCCTGGTGCCCACATGCTGCACCAGAGGTCTACAGGTGTGTGGGGAACCAAAAGGGCAGTTATGATTGGGTTCCTTGTGCTACCTGCAAACCCCTACATGCTCACGTGGCACCCAGGACCCAAAAATAAATGTAGAGGAAAACATGTGATGCATGGTCTCTAGATAGGCCAATGAGTGGAACAAGTTGCTCTTTTCATGTGCACTGAAATATGTGCTGAGCACCCCATTATTCCCTGAGAGGGCTTATTCAAACATTTCATTTTGCTTCTGCTGACAAACTTAGCAGGGGCACCATCACAAATTTTCACATGCACTGCATTTATTACAAAAACCTGGCCCTCGGTCAACCTGAGGCATAAAATTCTTCAACTTGGCAAATGTTTTTTTTTTGTTTTGAAACACTCTTCAAGCTGGAGCTTTTATTGTTGTGCTCTGAATGTGCTACCCCCACATGTTGGTCTTATGAATACATTTTGTGGCCTGCAGTAAATGAAGATAGTCTCAGACACATGGGTGGTCATTACAACCTCGGCGGTCTTTTAAGAAGACCGCCGAGGGACCGCCGTGCGGAAGACCTCCAGTAGTGGCGGTTTGCCGCTCGGCGTATTATGACCGTTGGCTGCCCTCCGTCGTTTTTCCGACGGAGAGCTGCCAACAGCCATACTTGCAGGCGGTGGGGAAGTGGAGGTTGCTCCACCTCCATCGCCACGCCAACAGAACACCGCCGAGCTAATCACGTCCTGTGATTCTGCGCGGCGGTGTTCTGTTGGCGGTGTGGTGTTGGCGGAGCTGCCCCCATGGCTCCCGTCCCCTCCCGGAGGATCGACAGAACAGGTAAGTCGATCGTCCGTTAGGGGAGGGGGGTCAGGGGGTGTTGTGTGTTGTGTGGGTGCATGGGGGTGTGCGTCTGTGTATTTAGGGGGGTGTGTGAGTGCGTGTATGCTTGCGGGGGTGTTGCGTGTTTCGGAAATGTGTGCGTGTCTGTCTGTATGTATGTCTGTATGGATGTGTGCGTGAATGTGGGTGTGCATGTCTGACTGTGTGTGGATGTTGGCATGTATGTCGGTGTGTGTGCGTGTATGTGTGTTGGTGGTGCCTGCGTGCGTGTCAGGTGTGTATGTGTAAGGTAATGTCGGGGGTCGGGGTGGGGAGGAACCCTGCCACCTTTGGGGGGTGGCAGGGGTGGTGGGGGGTGTAGTGGTGGGAGTCGGGGTAGGGGTGGGGGGTGGGGGAGACCCCTATCAGTGCCAGGTAAGGAATTCCCTGGCACTGATAGTGCTTACCGCCATGGATTTCATGGCGGTTCCTACCGATGGAAATCAACGGCGGTAAGCCGGGTCACAATACCGGCTGCGGTATTGTCACGGCCGCCGGGCTGGAGACCCAGGTCTCCAGCCCAGCGGTCGTCTCCGCCCTGGCGGGCGGAACGGGGAAGCAGCGGATGACCATGGCGGTAACCGCCATGGTCATAATACAAAAAAAAAAGACCGCCAGCCTGTTGGCGCTCTTACCGCCGCTTTAACACCGTCCGCCAGGGTTGTAATGACCCCCATGATGTTTTATTGAAATGCTTTATTGACAACCTGAATATTGTATAACAAACGTTTACCATTATGATGAATGCTCATTAATGTTAGTGCTGTTTTAATGGTGTTATAAGGTTTAATCATGACATGTTGACTATATTAATAATGACCTCTTGTCAAAGCCAGTAGGCCTATGTCATGTAGGTTGACATCCGGTCCAGTGTATGACATTGCAAAATTATAACATATGGTCATTATTATTTATGTTTTGACTCCTTGACAAAGCCAAAAGGTTTGCCTTACAAAAAATGACATGGCACTCCCTTGTATCATAATGTGTCACCTGATATAGGTGGGGGTATTGTTATCATAGATTTTCAGCACCCACAATGGGTGTAATGTGATATATGGGTGTAATCAAAAGTATAGCCATCTGTTGATGTAAATATGTTTCAAATGTAATGCATAGTATTTAGTAGTGTGTGCAATAAAGGTACATTTCATTTTTAAAAGAAAAAGCACTGACTGGACAATAATTTATTGAGTTTTCTTCCTGTGCACAAGAGAATTGGGATTTTCAACCCACTCCTTCCCCTGAATAGAGAAGAAGAACAAATTCAGCAGATTCATAAAATACAGTGGTGTTTCTACCAACACTGTAGATCTTAGCACCAAAATACTTTACTGATTTGCACTCACTTTGCACTCTACCTCCATGTTTAATTTCTCATGCTCATGGACACCTCTGAGAAATCCAATCTAACAATTGTGAATGGTTGTTGGACATTGAAGTCTGCATTTAATAAAAGTGGAGAAATGTGTGATGCAAATATCTGCAGTGTTGCATTGCATACATAGTAAAAAACACTGGTCCTGATATATAACTCAGCAGATGAGTTAGTCCATCACAATGGTGACGGAAGTACCATCCCCTGAAATCTAAATCCCAATATGTCCTATGGGATTTAGATTTCAGCAGGTGGGATATCGGTCACTGTTGTGACAGAGTAACCCGTCCGCTGTATTCTAAATCAGTCCCTGTTGGACCTGGTCCTTTTACAGGGTCATTCCCCAGACTTTTTATCTATTGCCTCCTTATTTTTCTGACCTTTGTTAGCTGACGTTTTGACTCTGAACACTTTTTCACTGCTATCCAGTGCCAAAGTGCATGTACAAAATTTGTATGATTGGCTTATACTTAATTGGTATATTTAATTTACCTATAAGTCCCTTTTAAAGTTGTATCCCTATACCCAGGGCCTGTAAATTAAATGCTACTAGTGGGCCTGCAGCGCTACCCACTGAAGTAGCCTTCTAAACCTATCTCAGGCCTGCTAGCGCAGGGCCTGGGTGAGCAGTTTTCTGCCACAGGGACCTAGCATCTAAATTTACTTGCCAGTCCCAGAACTCCCCTTTTACTACATGTAAGTCACCCATAAGGTACTCCCTAGCTAGCCCTTTGGGCAGGGTGCCATGTATTTAGAAGGCAGGACATGTGCCATGATTGCATGGCCTGTCCTGGTGGTGACAAACAGCCTAACTTTGGCCCATATTTATACTTTTTTTAGCGCCACATTTAAGTCGAATTTTTACGCAAATTCGGTGCAAACTTACAAAATACAATTGTATTTTGGAAGTTTGCGCTGATTTTGCGTCAAAAAAACGACGCAAATGAGGCGCTAAAAAAGTATAAATATGGGCCCTAGTGTGTTACTGCTGTGAGTGCTGCCTTCTCATAGGATTGCATTGGAAATGCCCTGCCTTATGTGTAAGGGGTATCGTCTGATTTATGAAGGGGTTGCGTAGGTTTGGGATGGTTGTGATAGTGGTGAGAAATGCTGCTTACTGGTGTTGGTGTATTTTTTATTAATACCACAGAATTGCCACTTCTAGAAAGTGTGCATTTATCTGTACTTATGACTTTGGTGTTTTGCAGCTTGCCTCCAATCCACGTCTGGGCAGACTGACAGTTGGGGCTTTGTGCATATTTTCCAGACAGCCCAAACAGAGGGAGGGTGGAGGTGTCACAGAGGTGCATCTACATATTGTAAAGCCTTCCTGGGCTGAGAGAAGGGATAGGCGGGGCACACCTGCATTTGTAAAGGCTGTGCCCTGGCCTCACACAATAGGGTTGTTTACCCCCCACTGATGTTTGGAGCCTGTGCTGGAGGAGAGAAAGGGCACTCCCAGAACCAGTTGTAACTGGTCGGAACCCCCCCTCCTCCCCATTGTAAAACACACTGAAAACTTAGTATAAGTACAGGGGAATTTCCTCCCACAATTTAGACATAATTTGACATCACAGGGACACCAGTAGAGAAAGAGGACCCCATAGATAGGGAGTCCCTTACTGGGTCCTTCCCTAGCAGCAGCTCCACCTCCTCAGGTGACAGGGTTGTCACCTGAGGAGCACAGAGATAGGTGGGAAGAGAGGGACCTGAGTCTAGAGACAGGCTGAGGTGGAAAAAGCCTCAGTCCAGGAGAGGATGGCAGAGGCTGAAAGGGTCTTTGCCAGGGAAAGACTCGCTCTAGAGCGCAGTCTGACAAATCTGGACTCACCAGTACTGCAGGTAAAGTCCAGTGGTAGCAGCATAAATTGTAGTGTTGGGCACAATCCTTACCTACCCACAGACTTAATACCTGGGTTTAAGGAGGGGTACAACATACATCAGTGGCTGAGGGAGTATTAGGAAGCTCTAGTTCCCTGCAGGATTCCTAAAAAGATTGGGGAACTGTCCTAGAAAGCTATGTTCCTGAAGTGGAAAGGGATGCCCTTCTGGACCCAGAAGGGAGTAACAGGCAGGGGTATCCCCACATCAGAAAAGTATGGTCTCACCCCTGAAGACTACAGGTTGAGGTTCAGAGGCAGCAAGAAGCGGTCTAACCATTCTTGGGAGAATTTCATGGGGACTTGTTGCAATGCACTAAAAAGAGGGGTGGAAGGTAGCAGAGCAACCACTTATGAAGGGCTGTTTAGTCTCATTCTAAGAGAACACATGTCCCGTTGCTATTTTTCAGAGCTACGCCAACACCTGTCACACTGTGAGTTCTCTGACCCTAGGGAGCTTGCAAAGGAGGCAGACCTCTGGCTTAGTGCCAGAGGAACTGGTCAGACATCAAGGGCCAACTTAGGTTCACCCCTGGAAGGGGTGGTGGAGGTTCTGGGTAGTCCAGGCCAAGTTCTCAGCGGGGAGGGAGTAGGATCGCGAAGGACCTATCCTCTTATGTATGTCTTAGAGGGCTCCTTATTGGTGCACCAAGGCGAGAATTTAATTTCCAACAGTCCCACTTTGCCATATACTCACAAGTAGCACACCAATGATGCCACAACGACTGTAAGAAATTGGCTTATTAGGCGAGAAGGGTGGAAGGCCCAGTCAAAAATTAGACACAACCATTGTCAGGGTGAACCATAAAAAATCACTACCTTCACCCTCTGGTAGCTTGGCACAAAAGCAGTCGGGCCTAACTTAGAGGCAGGGTGTAAAGTACTTAGGCAGCACACAAATCTTAATAAAAAGAAAACACAACACAAGAAAAATGTCACGTTAACTTAAAACAGCAGAGTAGATTTTGAGAAATAGAATTACATCAAATAATTATATTCAATCACTAGAACCAGAGATATGAATTTTAAAAGTTTTTTGTGAAAAGTAGCTCCAAACAGAGAAAAACGACAACCTTACAACTGGTCACACAATAAAAGGACAAAGTCATAAGTTGAGGCAGACTGCAATGGAGCATGAGTCAGATGCAAGTACCAGGCTTGCCCAGTTCAAGATTGACTTTTGAACTTAGAAGAACATCTGAAGATTTTCTCAAGAAGGTAGAGTCTTCAATGGTGCCAAGCAACAGACTGTAACTTAGTAGAGGTTGTCAACTACAAGGAGCTGCTAGAGGAAGTCTTGGTGAAGCCGTCAATGATGGCAGAACAGCTTTGAGTGGTAAAAACTGGACTTTCATGCAGAGGAGATTGTCGCTGTCAATGGAATGCTGATTGCCGCTGAGCCCTGCAAACATTTCTACTTTTGGACATAGAAGTTTTCTGGAACTTGAAAGAACCCAGCAGGACAAAGCTGCATGCTGGAGCCAAAGAGGGCTCAATGATGCTGGATACTGTAGTTGAGAGGTCTTTCTAAAAGTGATTTGCTGATGTGAAGAAGAAAGAAGCAAGAGCTGCGGCAAAGTCAATCCCACTGCCAATGCATCTTGTCTCCAGTCAGTTCTCAGAACAATTTTTGCAGAAAATATTTTAAGTCCCATGTTTTGGGTCTTCATGAGTGAGGCCACTTTAGCACCACACCAATGGTGTAAGACCTGGTGACAGGACCTGGGGACTAGGATTCACTCCAGCAGGGAACAGAAGCAGTGGGCAGGTTAAGTTGCATGGTTTCTGGAGCTCAGTGTGCTCCTGTAACTCACACAACAAGCCAGCCAGCTACCTTGGAGTCACTTTGGTGGCCTTGAGTTCAACAAGAAGGCCCAGTCTTCCTCCCTCAGGCAATACAGCAGTCCTTCCATCAGCGGAGCAGCAGAGCAGTCCTTCTTCTGGGTCTTCAACAGGTGCAGAAGAGATCTGATTTGGGACCTCGGAGTGACACATTTCATCTCCAGTGTCAGCCTTTGTATGTGGGACAACACCTGGCCCACTCTCCTGCCCTTCAGGGGTTTGGTGACAAAAGGCTAGCATAAAGTCCCTTTCTGTGTACAGCAGGCAAGGTCTTTGAAGTGTAAGTCAAGCTGAATACAACTCCTTTCCCAGCCATATTGCCAGGATAGTCCATCCTGTCACATCTGAGCCTTCTTTTGTTCCCATATGTGGGAGGAATCAACAATCCACCACCGAGAAAACATCTTAAAGTACAATCCAAAATTGTCCAATACATGTTTTTCTACCTGTTCCCAATCTGAAGTTAAACTTTAATAAATACAGCAAAGTAACCCAGTGATAGTCAATGAGAGAGGTAGACTGGCAACAGTGAACACTTAAAAAAATACAAAGGTTACAGGGACGTTATAGTTAGGCTCACATTTTAAACGTACCAAACCATAGAAAATCACCTGTTATAGTTAGAGTTAATTCAAGTAACTATAAATCGTGCCCTAAGTTAACTATAACTTGTGTCTTGTGCCATGCAGTTTTTCATCAAAAATGTTACTGCAAATATTACATTGACATTATCAGTGATATTATCTAAGATGTCATGAGTGCTGTATTTTGTGCAGTAATTAGCAATGCATGGCAAGGGTGTGAGCTATAGTTACCATAGTACATGAGTTAAAGTTACTTGAGATAAATATAACAGGTGGATTTCTATGGTTTTGTACATTTAAAATGTGAGCCTAACTTTAACTATAACATCCCTGTAACCTTTTTTTTTTCAGTGAATTTCTATGGTTTTTCTAACTTGTAGTAATTTTCCAACCACTAAGCCAGGCCATGAGGCCAACCTCCTATAAGCACACAACCTTGCACTGTGCACAGTCTTCGCCCGTGCACAGCAGGGGTTGCCTGAAAGGCCTGGCCTGCAGCCAGTACCTGGGGCTAACCCCCCCAACCACCCAACCCTGTTCTGCACACAGCCCCTTGACCATGCATTGCAGGAGTTGGCCGCAGCCTATTTATCTGGGTGTGAGAATAGGTGTAAGAGGGTGTATCTGGGGGTGAAAGAGGCTGTGAGAGTCTCTGGGTGTGAGAGTGCATGCATGAGTGTCTTAGTGGGTGTGTCAGTTCTGTGCTCATCTGTAAGTGAGTGCATGAGGGTATCAGTGGGGATTTGAGTGGGTGTGTGAGAGTCTGAGTGGATTTGTGAGTGGGTGCGTGAGTGTCTGAGTGGGTCTGTGAGTGGGTGCACGAGGATCAGACTGAGGCTGTGAGTGGGTACATGAAGGTCTGACTGGGTCTTTGGGTGTGTGAATGTCTTAGTGGGTCTGTAAGAAGGTGCATGAGGGTCTGACTGGGGCTGTGACTGGGTGTGTGAGTGTTGGAATGGGTCTATGTTGGGTGTTTAAGGGTCTGAGTGGGTGTGTGAGTGGGATAAAGAAATTGAAAAAGTGAGCGGGAGACAGAGAGTGAGAGTTAGAGGGAGAGAGAAAGAGAGTTTTTAAAAGTTTTGTGGATGATAAACTTAGAATGAGATATTTCTGGACAAACTGAAAAGAAAAAAAATGTTTGTCTATTAAAAAGAGTGAATTAACCTTTCAGTATGAGACATAAATGTTTATAGTTTGAAAAAAACTTAAAGGAGGGAAATGATCACGGACAGGCCTGGAGTAGAACCCTGAACTTCCATTGTGAAGGTCTGAGACTTTGACAATTAAGCAATAGATTTTTTTTAATGTTTTTGGTTTTGTGTCCTTTATGGGCTATCTGTGACCATGGGGTAGCCCCAGGGTCCCTGCCAATTGTTTAAAAAAAAAATGTTTAGCCCTTATAGGCTGGGAACGCGGGGGAGCCTCTAGGCCTTCCTCGTGGTCCCAGCTAGCTCCTACCTCCTGCATGAGGCAGCATTGCCCCATCAAGCAAGGAGCTGGTTTTGTGGAGCAATGTGTTCATCTGTCCTCCCTGAACACCTATCTGCATGCAGGAAAGACAGATGGAAACTCCGCTTTCTGACACCAAGACTTGTCTGACAGATCCCACTGTCAGAAAGTTATGTTTGATTTTGCTTGGAGGGATCAGTCAGCTCCCACCAAGCAAAAGTAAACAGCTATGTCCCAGGGGTGCACCCTGGGACATAGCAGGAGCTGGGCCTGGGGGTTTGGCCTCGTTCCCCCCCACCAACAATCTGTATTGCACCATGGAGGTGGTGGTCCCTGAGACTGCGGGGGTGCTGAACAGTTCCCCCGTACTTCAATAAAAACTTGTGCCCTGGGGACATGGTGGTCGCTGGGCTGGGAAGGGGGGCCACCTGCCCCCCGCATTGAATCTTAATAATGCCCCAGGGAGGTGGTGGTCCCTGTGGCTACGGGGGGCACACGGCCCTCCCCGCATTGAATTTCACAATACACCGGAGAGGTGGTGGTTACTGGGGGTGGGATCACATGCCCCTCCCCCACATATTTTATGTATCACTCCAGAGAGATGTGGTCCCCAGGGTTGTGGGGAAGGCCGCTGGGCCTCCCCACACATAAAGGTGTTTTGCCCCAGGGAGGCGGTGTCCCCAAGGCACGGGGGACACACATCCACTGCTCACAAATAAAAATCATCCTGGTGGGGGTGGTGCCCACTGGGTCTGTGGAGGGGCCAGGAGACCCCACAAATAAATACCCCTTGGAGCTGCCCCACCTAAGGGCTTTACAAAAAACTAATCGTGTAGAGCCGCATTTGCTTTATTTATTTTTTTCCACTAATTTGTGAATACTGTGAATTTGTGGGAAAAAATATTTAAAAATAATGTTTTTCTCTTGTGGATTCCTCTGGGACACCACCACCAGAGCTAAGGGGTCAGGGTGTCCATATATATATATATATATATTTGGGATATGCTTACCGCTTTACATTTTACCACGCATATGCCTTTAAAAACCATGTCTTTACACTGAACTTTTCATGCTAAAAGCAGATTTGTGGTTAAAGCTTTCATTGTATATACTTGAGTGGTAATGACAATGTATTGTAGTGACCGCGTTGTAAAGGCATGCGTGGTAAATGCATGCGTGGTTCTGTCATACATCGTTTTAAAGTGCTTCTTTATTGGGTGGCGCAATTTATTCTGAAGACCCCTTGTAGCTTTTAATGTACAGGCCCACAGTACATGTGGTATTTACTAGGCACTTACCAGTAAATTAAATGTGGCAATTAAGTGTAGGCCAGTTTTACCATGTGTTAAGGAGAATGCATAAGCGTTCTAGCACTGGTGAAGTGCACAGAGTCCTAAAGCCAACAAAAATGAATTCAGCAACATGGGAGTAGTGAAGGCAAAACATGTGGGGGAGTCTCACCCACAGGTCTAAGTTCCAACAGCCACGCTCCTGCAAAACTGCTATTTTAGAACAATACTAAGCTTTGTGTCCTGGTGCAAAGAAAGGCAAGACATTGGAGTCTATTGTAACATTGTGCTTGAGGTCCAGCCTCCAGTATAAAGTGAGAAACAATGACAACCACCCAAGGTAAAGCCACATGCAATTTGCAATTTCACAGAAAGGGATCTTGATACATGAAAAAGTCATGCAATAATCCACTTGCCCATTGTTTGAACCAGCATTTATTTGTTGCTACCATTTTTCATAAAGCCTGACTATATTAATAGATAAGTCTAGCTTGACATAATTAGATATTGTGCTTGCATCAATATTTGGGGCAAAATATATTTTACATTTGCCTTGATAAAAGCTACAAGAATACCTGGCATACACAGCAGAGAGGCACCCCCACCCCCTTCCCTGACCTTGACCACACTAATCCTTCTCCCTCCTGCAGTAATTAGTGACAAGGTCAAAGACTCCAGTGTGTCTTTTATAGTGTATCTCTTAGAGACTGAGCAGGACTGAGGCAGCATATTGACATGTGCTGCAAAACAGAGGAGATCAAACTGGACAAATAAACCAGAAAACCTGAGATGAATCCTGACTTCACCACCTGACTAAATTGTGTGATGAGAGGCACATGTTATATTTCCCTAAGCCTCCTTTTTCTTCATTATCACATATGGCCGCCCTTCACAAAACATGAACACAGGGTGTGTTTTGTAAAAAAACCTTTTTTTGTTTGTATTAATAGATTATAATAATGTTGTTTCATGTGTCATTAGAATCTATGCTACATATATGAAACACATGACAACTGGTTTCCCTCTTAGATCGTAAGGGTCGTAGAGGGGGGCAGAAATATTTCTACGTTCATGTTTAAAAACTATCACTTTTAATAAATGCCTTTCAATACAGTTATATAATCTGATGCACTAAGGTGATAGGCTACCACCTGATAAAGAAAGACATTTTTTAAATTTTGAAGAGATTTGTTATATCTTCTACCAAGGCAACTCAGTTTACATCCAAAACTATGGAAAACCAATGAGTGGCAACAAAATAAAGTAGTGCAAAAAAAGCTGCTAAAAGTGCAGCAGTGTGCCGCAAAACTTCACATATTGTGCCCCAAAATTGCCTTGCCTCTGTCGCAATAAATGCACAGTAAATCTAGGATTAGGGTTCTTAGGCTTCACACTGAGGAGCAGACTCCAGACAACACTCTGTGGGAGGTTGCTGAAAAGACATCTGCAGTACAATTAATTGGATTTTTGCTGTTATCTGTTGAGATGTGTTTATGTTGTTTACTGTCAATGCCTGTTCTTGCCTCAGGGCTGTGCGCGGCTTATGGCAATTTAGATGTAAATAAAAATCAAAATCAAATGTTTTATGACATGAGGACCTTCTGTCTAGTGAGCTTATTTTAGCATTTGTTTTATCCTGGTTCATCCCACAGTCTCTTAAGTGCTAACTTGTGCGCAGTGAGCTATAGTTAATAAATCCTTCACATCTGAAAACTGTTAATTTAGGTCATTACATTTGTGTGCTGATTTAGGTAAAAAATTTGATATCCCAGGAATTTTTGTGGATACATCCTCGCACGCAACGCTAGTTTACATGTTCCTTTTCTTTTCTTTAAGTGGATTATTGCATATTCTAGGAATCACCGGTATATTTTATGTATTTGGGCACAATTTTGCACTCTTGTTTACAGCATATTTGACATTTGAGAATGTGTACGAAATTCAGACCGTAAAAGGTCCTGATTCTACTTGTACAGCATGGGGCAGGAATGAACAATTCAGTAAAACCCAAACCATATTATCCCTGGTTCCTAAATTGCCAAACTCAGAAAAAAATCATCCCAGGGTAAAGTACTAAAGCCCTCATTAAGAGTAATCTGTTAATTCCAATGGGGCTCGTAGCTTGAGTTCCCTGCCCCATCAGAATGATGAGATCTGAGGAAACAGCACAGATCTCTTAACTTTCACCCGGAGATTTAGGCTGATAAAAGCACCTGAAATCTGTGGCTGCAGAACTCAGAGCAATTACTAGGTGAATCGAACCTGGAATTTCGCATACCCGCAGTAATTCCTCATGTGTTAGTGAATCCTCAGGGTGCAACCCATAATAGAGCGCTTTTTCCCACTCCCTGAGTTACGCATTGGTAACTCCGGGATGGGGAATTCTTGTTAGCCCACTCAAAATGTTGGCCGTACCCTCACTACAACTTCCCTCTTTATATCGATTTGACGGAAACCGAAAGTTCTTCACCAATTTGGCCTTATGAGGCATGCCATTATTTAAATTACTGTGAGCCACACCCCAGAGAAATCAGGGCAAACCTAGAAGAATTTGTTCACAGCAAAGGTCCAGGAGTCAAAAAATGATATGTGATGTTATCCTCTGTGCTTTGGTGTCTTCATAAGGTAATTCTGAACCCCGGGGTTACCGATTCATTCAGCATTTATTTTTTTCTGGGGCAACATCACTGAAGCACAATGACTACTGTACATGCATTGTGGGAATAGATGCAGTAAGTTTCTTTCCAGGGGGATAACGATGGATAGATGTGAGTACAGCACAAAACTGAATGTATCACTACATTGATAATTGCAAAGAATGTATTTGTTTGCCCCAATCAATATGATCCAGGAGTAGAGAACTGAATGATGTTTTTTTTTTTTTTTAATTCTTTTGAATAGTGCATTGCTCTGTTGTCCTTTTCTTTTCAACCTGACAGCTACTGAAAGGCACTCTAAGCATCCTTTGCGTCTGTCATCCTCTCTACTATATGTTTCGCACTCCACACGCAATGCTCTACATTTCTTTTATGTAAGGAGTTGCTTACAGAAAACTGTCTCACATTTTTGACAGCTTAAGCACACAAGGATGAATAAATACATTTATATAGTGTAAAGTGTGGAGAATGCAATAACCAACGCGTGATGCACTTAGTATGCAAATATGTGTCTCAGGATGAAGTTAAAGGACAGACCAAGAGAAAGGAACAGAAACGTTTCTGACAACCTTTTTATTTTTTGAACAAGAGACTCTCAAACGTTCAGAAAATCGAATGCGTTAAACACGCCAAGAGATAAGCTTTTAAGTTCATGGTTCTCAGCTCTCATTTTATTGCTGAATGTAATCTGTGGGGGTTGGTTGGTAAGTATAGGAGACAAAATGTGATTGAGTGCACATAACTGATGTGATTGAGTTCATTTAACAAATTCCTCTAAATATACCCTTGAGAACTATTGGACCAGATGGATCAAGGAGAAATAGCAGCGTGTTCATTCACATAAGAACAATTATCTACTGAATGGTGAAATTAAACACCTATACACAAATAAAAAAAGACACCCATCACAAAAACAGAGAAATATTGCATCATTCCTATCTGTTGGGTTTCGTGATTTTGGCACACATTGTTTTTCATCAAATCATGCTTTTTAAGGACGATGAGCATATTACCTAATGTTATTTTTCATTACTCTGAAAATTATTCCCTCCTGTCTCAATCAACACAGTATGAGGAATTCCCGTCTTCCTGACAAAAACGTTGATCCCCTAGAGCTAAAACAAATTGACGTTTTTATGCCTTGCCCTTCTCTTCTTTTCATATAGCCAGCCCCCCAACTTTATAACCTTATTTAATAGCATAGTTCACGTTAAGGAATAAGTAAAAGAACCAGCTGCAAACTAGGTCTCTGATGAGGAAGATTAAGGTCCAGGGTGATAAAGATTATTGATGCATGATATGTTCAGTAGCTCCCAACCCGCCCTCCCCATCCCCGTCAACACAGTATAAAGATATACACAATATTGCTTTCTACAACTCTTCAAATACCACAAAACATTTGCCAAGAAAGTACCAATAAAAGCAACAGAAAACATGACTCATATGTTTTTACATAAAATGCTGTAATTTACTTCATTAAAGACTTTAGCACCCTAGATTCAAATTAATAACGTCTCCCAGTTCCAATAATTACTGTTTAGCAAATGTATTTATGGATGACCATGCTATAGCCCTGCACATTTTCACGAAGATAAAACCATTTACTTCATCCCAGGTCACAGCTGTCCCTTTGGTAGACCTCCCTTTTATACCACCTGCAAATTTTATCACATAGGAATAGAACTTGCCTTACTCACTTACTTAATGAAGCTGTTGATAGTTTCTTACCCTGATTTACTAGGTCAAAAGAAACAAAAAGAGAATTTGGCTTTCAAAAATCTCTTGTACTCTTCAAATAAATCAGGCTTGCCCTCTTAATATCCAGAGAGTTTTGAACTTCATCTTCTTCTTTAGACTGGTCGAGCGGAAGAACAATCTCTTGCTCTAAATGAAATTGACATTGTACCTAAGAGTTAAGTTTTGGATATAACTCAATCTTCTGGCTGAGGTGATTGCCACTAGAAAAAATAAATTGATCATTAACCACTAGGGAGTGGAGGACTTCAAAGGCTCAAAGGGATGTTCTTTTAAACCTTCTTAAACTGTGGGTAAATCCCAGGTGGCACTTTTGATGTTTGACCTGGTCATTTAAGCACTAAACTGTTCAGTAACCTTTTTACTAGAGGGTTAACCCCTTGGAATAATCAGTCAAGGAGTCATTGCCCTTTCATGACTGCGCATTAGGACGAGTAGAAGGAGAAACCCCTTTTTCAAAGCCACTCTCTAAAAACTCTAGTACTCTAAGAGAATCACAAGCAGTGGCAACTTTGTTTTGTACAGAATACCACTGCTGAAAATTATTCCAATATTTCGAGTATGATGCTAAGGTAGACAGCCTACTGGACTTCGGAGTTGATTTTGCAACCTCCTAAGAGCAACCTTAGCTTTGTTACTCAACATCCAAGCCAACAGATTTCAGATCTGCAAAACCTTGAGGCAGAGGCTGAAGGGAGGATGCCTGATTGGTCAAAGAAAGAGTATGAGCTGAACGCACTCTTTTCCTCCGGTTGCAACAATGTTGACAACTATCCTCTTCTGGGCCAGAATGTAGCTACTAGGATTGCCGATACTCTTTCACCCTGAATCTTCCAAAACACCCCTGGGAGAAAGTGAATAGGAGCAAAAGTGTAGGATAGCCCCATCAGTAACCTGAAGGACAGAGGATTCTCTGCACTAGCCCAAGTCTATGCCTGAGAGCCCTTTGTTTCGTAACAAAAATGATAGAGTAACATATTGGACAGGGAGAAAAAGAGATTCAGCCATGAGAGATTGAAATCCTTCACCACTAGTTGAACTGTTCCATCACAAGATGAAAAGTTCAAGGAAGGAGTATTTCTGCTTAGGCTGTCTGTCTGACGACTGTCTTTAACTGGTATATACATTGCTGAAAGGGATAGAAGGTGTACTTCTGCAAAGACATAATGGCTGTGCTTTAGGGGGAATAATCCAACTCAATCCTCACCTATAAACCACAGTAATCCCCCCAAAGTGCTCTCCCTTATGCCCAGAGTGTTGTAAGCAATGGGAATACTTAAAAATAAAGCCATTTACTGCTGCGTGGAGACGACCAGTGCTAAAAAATTATGCTTGATCATACTGAGGCCAAGATGGCAGACACAATGCTTGCAAGACAGGGACCAAGAGCCTGCCAGGCTATGCTGTGTGATGAAAAAAGGAGAGCAGGCATTCTATCATCAACCATATGGAGGACATTGGAAATGGACCATACCATCGGTCAAGAGTAACTGAGGGACCCCTGTCTGGTCCTTGTCTGATTTTCAGGCACGTGTCTCTAGTTGTCTGCAGGGGTTTGCCCCCACAGGAAGGATTTTGGCTCACATGCTGAGAGTCTGGTGGAGTTCATGGATTTGGTGACAGCATCTGGGCTGGCGCTGAAGAGCTCATGTTTAGGGGTTAGACCCTCTAAGGAGAGTCATTTAGTGGATAGGCCTGGGTCTGCTCCTGCCTCCCCATGGAGCTAGGATCGCCTTTCAGGGCGGATGCTGTGGAGTGAGCTTTTTTTCAGAGGATTGTTGCTTACAGATTTTTTATAAGGTGAAATTGTGGGAGGCCTGCAGCTGGAAATCCCCCACATCACTATCGGCTGCACCAGGTGCAGATGCGACTGTCTGGAAATAAGTGAATCTTCTTGGAGATTAAGTGGGCATGGGAGACAGAATGATCTGCATTGAATCCCACAGATAGCATCTCACTCCATGACAACACACTACAGGCTCAAGGAGTGGTTGCATTTAGAACAGCTGTGGACTGTAGCCAGTGGTGCAGCATGACATATGCAACTCACTAAATATCTCAGCTACTGGTCCTGACAATGGTGATGATGGGGATGAGAAAAGTCACTACTATGGGCAATGCAAGAGAGGTTAATCTCCATATGCTGCAAGATGAACACACAACATATATGACTACCATCACTCAAAAATTGGAATAATATCATTGTTGCCTGGTAGAAGCGGAACAACGGTTATCTTCCACAAGGACACCCTACAGTCCAAAAGAGAAGCTCTATCCATTATGGAAAAAATACTTCATGTAGTTTCTGCCCAGAGTGAAGACCAAGAAGCCGGTCAACACAGAATAACATCCATATATTAGGCACCCCAGAAACTACCAATACTGGACACATGAAGGGATATATTGAAAGGTTTCTGCTGAGGCATTCTTGTGGCTGTTGGTAGCGGAGTATGTGCACAGATCCCTGACTGGAAGACCTTCACTGGGCACTCCTGTGTGCCATATTATTGCAAGGCTTCTGAATGTCCGGGACACAGCTAAGGAAAACGCCACCTTTACTGTGAAGGTAATGAGACTGAATTCACTATAGCTGTGTAAGTAATTACCTAAGGCCAATATGAAGTGTTCTATGCTATTTCCAGCCTATCTGAGTATCACATATGATGGGAAACAGCCCATTTTTTAGGCCCTCATAAAAAGCAGAAGACATTTTGAAGAAATTACCGTGATAGAATTGGCAGAACAGGAATTGCCCACAACACAAGGAGTCCTCTCAAAATAAAACAGTGAACACACCACACCAAAATGATCCATATCAATTCAAAAAATAATCCACAGCATGTTACAAAATAGATATGCAATTAATGAACAAGATGACAAAAGTCAAGTTATGAATTTGAAAATATCTGCAAATATAGTGCCAACCGTGGCTATCAGGTCCCTCTAGACTGAGTCAAATCTGAAAAGTCAAGCCGACCATGATGGATCCCAGGTTAGATACCGGGAAAACCCTTGTCCCACTTCGATTGTACTTTTAGATGAAGGATCCGTCAACGGCCAGGTGATGTTGCTTCCCATCTGCGCAGTTAGGGAATCACTGTCAGCGAGTCCTTTGTTGATGAAGGCAATACATCATCATTGAGCTGCGCAGTTGGTGATGCCAAGTCCTCGAGCTCCAATGCATTGATGTTGAAGGAGATGTATTGATTTGAACTCTCACAATGCTGTGACGCGTTGATTTTGCTGGTTCAGCACAAGGAAACCCACTTCAAAGGGCTCAGGTCTGGATTGGCACTAGTTGTCAGGGAGAACTCACAGTTGGCAGAGTCCAGGTGCTCCAGCAGAGTTGGTGGAGGTTTTTAATGTTCCTGAGACATCAGAACAGGAAGCAAGCAGACAAACCCTTGGAGTCATTGAGGGTTCAAGTGGTATAGATCCAGTCCTTCTTACCGAGGCAGAGAGGGCGGGAGGCATGTCAGCACAGCAGAAAAGCATATCTTCCAGGGCAGCAGTCCAGCAGCACAGCAATACTTCAGCAGCACTTCAGTACTTCTTACTGGCAGAGTATCTACACGTCTAGAAGTGTTCTGATTTGATAAGGTCTGATATCCAGTTCTTTTACCCAATTGTGCCATGGAAGTCGGGATGACTTCAAAAAGGGGTCTTTGAAGTGCACAGAGGTGCTCCCTTCCTGCCCTGTCTCCAGAATCTCTACAAGGAGTTAAGCAATTCTTTGTGTGGGAGCAGGATGCTGCCTATGCAGGCGTAGGTGTCAGCTTCTCCCTCGCATCCTGCCTAAGACAGGCCCATCAACATGCAGGTGGCCACTCAGCCACACCAACCCTTCCTTTGTGTGAGGCTGTCTAGAGGGCATGCAGGAAACCAGCTGTCACCCCTGCTGAAAACAGTATGAGAGCAGTTGCAGGATTAGTTAGATTCACATCGAAGTAAACTGGGAGTGTCATCGGACCTCGAATCCTCGACCTGATAGCAGGCAGTAGCCTCAGAGCCTAGGTAGAACCACTGATGCGGACACCTCATCAATTATAAAGTTTGGACTCTTCTTTGCAAAGTTAGATAATCTGCCTTGGGCATGTGGGGCAGTCTGGCAGAGAGGCCACCCATGTGGAAAGCTCCAATGTGTCAAGGGGGAGGGGCTAGAAGATGTCACTTGGCTCCTCCTCTCCGCTTTGCTCCCCTCTGTTTTACAGGCATGTTGTCTCCCAGGAGAGCTGTTTAAAGCGTGCAAGTTAACACGCAGACAAAATGAAAACAAAGTGCCCTTTAATTAATCGCCTCATTCCCTCTCCCTTTTTCCAGCCTCATCATTTGTGGGACCAGCTGAAACATGGCATTCCTGTCCCTCTGGAACAAAAGGCCTGAAAATTCATTAACTTCTATAATTACGCGTCTTATATCTTCTTTGTTAGCCGATGGTTCCAGCATGTAGTAAATAATGCCACTGAGTCCTTTTGTAGTAGACAGGCATGCTGCTTTATCCATCCTCAGTGCACAGAATAAAATGTCTTTTCCTTCCTCCCACTCATGGGTGCAGAGGGGCAACGCTCTGCCAATATAATGTGTGGCACTCACAGTCTGCAAACATATGCAGCTTTGACGGGCAAGTCGGCAAAACCAGAAACCTGTTGAGGGCCTTGGGAATGGTGAGCTGGGTTCTACGATGTTAAGGATCTCATCTACATAGTGTTTAAGCATTTGGGGTGGACAAGATGCGAGGTGCACGCAATCACATTTAGACAGTGCTTAGGATTCTTATGTGTTGAGTTCTAAGACTTGATAGGAGTGTAGTGGCAAGTCTATTGAGGGGTGCAGCACCATGGAATTTGACATGTACACTCCTTAGAAATCTGAGGTGTGCATCCACTGCCAAGTCATCTGAGGTATGGAGTGCTAGGGAGTCTGATCTGAAGCCCTGTAAATAACTGGGTTTTTCAAAGTGACCTCAATGTTGTTTTATTTGTGCTTACTTGCATAATTTCTGGAAGAGTTGCACCTTTCATTTTCCTATGAGGAAATGGCTTCTGTTTCCTCAAATGCCCTACGTGTTTCACAGGGAATTTAGAGAAGGTGCTTCTCAATCGTTTTAGTCATAGAACAATTTTAACCACATAAACTCACTTATTACAAGTACATTGAAGCATGTGATCACATCCAAGAAGGTAGTATATTAATGAATATAGTTGTTGTTTAGATGTACATGACTGACGTCTCTATGTTCCTTTTGATTATCTTCTATCACCATGTATAATGATCAAACAGCCAATATATACTTTTCCGAAAGCGGCACTTAGGCCTGGGACTTTCTCAAAGCCCAGCTGGTCTGTCCTTTGTGTGGTGATATGGCTCGGAGTTGATATGCAGAATAGTCTTTAGGCATTAGAATCATGAACAATGTCAAGGTAAGTATCTTTGACATACATTTGGAGGTGAAATGTTTTCTCCCTGGTGACTGCTGCCTGCTGGACTGTGTAGAAGGATAATACACATAAATAATGCCACACAGTCTTGAAGAAGGGAAAGCTGGTCAGAATTGTAGATGGTGACATTTACATTTGAAGCAATTGAGATTGCCGTCAATGAGTTTTCAGATTGCTTATGTGTGAAATTTCCATGATTTCAGTCTACTATACAATTTGCACACTACAGTAACTATTAACCCCTTCGCTGCCAGGCCTTTTACCCTTCAGGTGACAGGCCTCTTTCTTGGCTATTTGAAGAAGTTCACCCTTAGGCCCTCATAACCTTTTGTCCACATAAGGTACCCATGCCAAATTTGTGTCCTTTTTTCCCAACATATTAGGGATTCCAGAGGTACCCAGAGTTTGTAGGTTCTCCTGCAGGAGACCAAGAAATTAGCCAAAATACAGAGAAAATGTTGTTTAAAAAAAAATGGGACAAAAGGGCTGCAGAATAAGGCTTGTGGTTTTCCCCTGAAAATGGCATCAACAAAGGGTGTGTGGTGCTAAAATCACCATCTTCCCAGCTTTCACGAACAGGCAGACTTGAATCAGAAAACCACATTTTTTAACACAATTTTGTCATTTTACTGGGACATACCCCATTTTTACTATTTTTTGTGCTTTTAGCCTCCTTCCAGTTAGTGACAGAAATGGGTGTGACACAAATTCTGGATCCTGGACAGTTAAACATTTCCAAAAAGTAGACAAAATTCTGAATTCAGCAAGGGGTCATTTCTGTAGATCCTACAAGGATTTCCTACATAAAATAACAGCTGAAATTGAAAAAAAAATTGAAATTGAACTGAAAAAACAGCCATTTTTCTCCATCTTTTACTCTGTAGCTTTGTCCTGCAATGTCAGATTTTCAAAAGCTCTATACCATTATGGCCCTCATTCTGACCTTGGCGGGCGGCGGAGGCCGCCCGCCAAAGTCCCGCCGTCAGGTTACCGTTCCGCGGTCGAAAGACCGCGGCGGTAATTCTGACTTTCCCGCTGGGCTGGCGGGCGGTCTCCTTCAGACCGCCAGCCAGCCCAGCGGGAAAGAGGCTTCCACGATGAAGCCGGCTCGGAATCGAGCCGGCGGAGTGGAAGCTGTGCGACGGGTGCAGTTGCACCCGTCGCGTATTTCACTGTCTGCGCAGCAGACAGTGAAATACATGTAGGGGCCCTCTTACGGGGGCCCCTGCAATGCCCATGCCAGTGGCATGGGCACTGCAGGGGCCCCCAGGGGCCCCGCGACCCCCCCCTACCGCCATCCGGATCTCGGCGGTCCGACCGCCGGGATCTGGATGGCGGTAGGGGGGGTCGGAATCCCCGCGGCGGTGCAGCAAGCTGCGCCGCCGCGGAGGATTCAATGGGGCCGCGGTACACTGGCGGGACCCCGCCAGTGGTGCCGGTCCGACCGCGGCTTTACCGCCGCGGTCGGAATCCCCATTGGAGCACCGCCGGCCTGTCGGCGGTGCTCCCGCGGTCCTCCGCCCTGGCGGTCAAAGACCGCCAGGGTCAGAATGACCACCTATGTCTGATGGAATCTTCTGGTTGCAAGGATATATAGGGCTTGTAGGTTCATCACGAACTGTAGGTACCCACAGCTAATAAAGGAGATGTGCCTTGCAAAATGGGTTTTCATTGTATACGGGTATGCAGCAATTCATTTGGTGAAATATAGAGAGTGAAAAATAGGCATCAATTAAACCTTTGTATTCATAAAATGGCACAAGATAAGGTGTTGAGAAGCAGTGGTTATATGCACACCTCTGAATTCCGGGGTCCCCATACTATCCTGTGAATTGCAGGTCATATCTCAAATAGATGTCTTTTTTACACATTGTCTTACAATTGGAAGGGAAAAATTTAGAGAAACAAGGGGCAATAACACTTGTTCTGCTATTCTGTGTTCCCCCGAATCTCCCGATAAAAATTGTACCTCACTTGTGTGGGTAGGCCTAATTCCCGTGACAGCAAACGCAACATGGACACATCACATTTTTACATTGAAATCTGACATGTTTTTAGGAAAGTGTCTAGCTGTGGATTTAGGCCTCTATCTCAGCTGACACCTAGAGAAACCTACCAAACCTGTGCCTTTTTTAAAACTAGAGACTTCGGGCTATCCAGGATGGGGTGACTTGTTGGCCTCTCACCAGGTTCTGTTACCAAGACTCCTTTGCAAACCTCAAAATGTGGCAAAAAACACTTTTCCTATCATTTCGGTGATAGAAAGTTCTGGAATCTGAGAGGAGCCACAAATTTCCTTCCACCCAGCGTTCCTCTAAGTCTCCTGATAAAAATGGTACCTCACTTGTGTGGGTAGGCCTACCCGCGACAAGGAATGCTCCAAAACACAATGTGGACACATAGCATTTTCCCAAGAAAACAGACCTGGTTTTGCAAAGTGCCTAGTTGTGGATTTTGGCCTCAGGCACATAGGGAAACTTATCAAACCAGTGCATTTTTTTATACTAGATTTCTAGGGGAATCCAAGATGGGGTGACTTGTGGGACTCCGACCAGGTTCTGTTACCCATAATTCTCTGTAAACCTCAAAATTTGGCAAAAAAACACTTTTCCCTCATATTTCAGTGACTGAAAGTTCAGGAATCTGAAAGGAGCCACAAATTTCCTTTGACTCAGGGTTCCCCCAAGTCTCCTGATAAAAATGTTACCTCACTTGGGTGGGTGGACCTAGTGCCTATGACAGGAAATGCCCCAAAACACTATGTGGACACATTAAAATTATCGAATACAAAACTACCTGTTTTGTGGGGTGGGGGGGGGCACCTGCATTTTTGGTCCTGGGCTCAGCAGCCTTCTAGGGAAACCTACCAAACCCAGATATTTCTGAAAACTAGACACCCGAGATAGTCCAGGGAGGTGGGACTTGCATGGACCCCCAGTGTTTTCTTACTCAGGATCCTGGCCAAACCTCAAATTTAGCTAAAGAATCCCATTTTCCCACATTTTTGTGTGGGATCACCGCACTGGGACAAATTTCCTACCACCCAACGTTCCCCTCAGTCTCCCGGTAAATATCATACCTCACTTGTGTAGGTGGGCCAGGTGCCTGTGACAGGGAAGAGCCAAATACATGTAAAAAATGAGGGGAAACCAAAACGGGACCAAAAGGGCAGGTTGAAAAAAAGTTTTTAGGCTGACAAGTAGGGCACAGTTTTTATCGGTATAAATACAAAAATGCTGGGTGGTAGGAATTTTGTGTATTCCTCCAGATTCCGGAAGGTTCCAGCACAAAAGTTGGGAAAAATGTGTGCTTTTAAGCAAAGTTGGAGGTTTGCAGGGTATTGTGGGTAAGAAAATAGTGCAGGGTACATGCGAAGCACACCACCCTGGACTCACCCAGATGTTTACTTTTGAGATTTGTCTAAGTCTTATAGATTTTTCTAGATGGCAGCGTCCCAAAGTCTAAAAAGTGCAGCGCTCACCATTCCAAGTGGGACGATTTTGAGAGTTAGACAATCTCTCATGGCTCAAATGTAAAACCAAAACCCAAAATAATAAATTGTCCTCTTGCTTGTCGTGGGATAAGATGTTTTAGTGTGTGGGTGAGAGCTGAAAGACTTTTACCCCCTTCAGTTGGGGTGGGGGCATAACCATGCCCATACTGGTTAGTAGCCACCAACACACTATTTTTTTTTTTAGTTCCCTGGCATCTAGTAGGCTTTCTGCCCTTTCAGGCAGTGGATCAGGGTAATTGCCTGATCTACCCACTGGTGGGAAGAACAACTTTGTCCCCATTTGTTTGGGGTAGGGGTATGACCATACCCCCACCCTCTTTAAAAAAAAAAATCACTGGTCTCTGGTGAGCTTTCTGCCCCTCTTTGGGCAACATGGGCCTTACAAAAATAGGCCAACAGTAATGTGCCCCCATGGGGAGTGACCCTTGCCCGAGAGGCTGCACCCCAAACAACACACAGACATACCAACCCTGGTGCTTAAGTGGTTTTTGCCCCCCTGGGGGCAGATAGGCCTAATAGAAATAGGCCTATCTGCCCCTAAAGTAAATTTGTCCACCAGGGGAGCAACCCTTACCTAAGGGGTCGCTCCCCATCTGTAAAAAATATATTTAAAAAATCCCAGACGCCTAGTGGTTTCTGCCCCCCTTGGGGGCAGATCAGCCTAATTAAAATAGGCTGATCTGCCCTCAAGTTGGGCAGGAGTGGCCTAAAACAAAATTACCCCCCAGGGGAGTGACCCTTGCCTAAGGTGTCGCTCCCCATCTGTAAAAAGTATTTTAAAAAAATCCCAGGTGCCCAGTGGTTTCTGACCCCAAATAAATTTGCCCCGCAGTGGAGCGACCCTTACCTGAGGGGTCGCTCCCTTTGCATTAAATTGGCACAAATAAAATCCCTGGTGCCCCTAAGTGGTTTCTGCCCCCCTGGGGGCAGATCGGCCTAATAGAACTAGGCTGATCTGACCTCAAGATGGGCAGAAGTGGCCTAAAATGAAATTACCCCCCAGGGGGGTGACTCTTGCCTAAGGGGTAGCTCCCAATCTGTAAAAAATATTTTTTGGGGCCCCTAGTGGTTTCTGTCCCCCTTGGGGGCAGATCAGCCAAATTAAAATAGGCTGATCTGCCCCCAAGGTGGGCAGAAGTGGCCAAAAATAAAATTACCCCCCAGGGGAGCAACCTTTACCTAAGGGGTCACTACCCGTCGGTAAAAAATAAATATTAAAATTAAAAAATCCCTGGTGCCTAGTGGTTTCTGCCCCCCTGTGGGGCAGAAATGGGCTAAAATAAATTTGCCCCACAGGGGAGTGACCGTTACCTGAGGGGTCGCTCCCATTGTGTCAAATTGGCGCAAAAAAAAAAATCCCTGGTTCCCCTAAGTTGTTTCTGCCCCCTCGGGGGCAGATCGGCCTAATAGAAATAGGCTGATCTGCTCGTCAGATGGGCAGAAGTGGCCTAAAATAAAATTACCCCCCAGGGGAGTGACCTTTGCCTAAGGGGTCGCTCCCCATCTATAAAAAATATTTTTTGAAAATCCTTGGTGACTAGTGGTTTCTGCCCACCTTTGTCACGACTCACGTGCTGCTTACGCCTGGAATCCGCAGATCGAGTGGCGTAGGTCTTGAAGGTTCGGCTTTGGCCCAGAAAGGGGCGACTCTTTCTAGTAGCCACGGTGCTGTAGGCAATGGAAACGCCAAGAACAGACCGTACCCTTTAGAAATAGCGCCAGAAGGAAAAACCCCTAAAAAGGGGAAAAAACCTCCAAACAGTAGATTCCTGAAACAAGAACAAAAACCAGGAATCAAAAAGACACAAAAGTGCAGGTAAACACAAAATTGGACAAGATTCAGAACCGAAGGCAAAGAATCAGGAGCGAAGACACAATCAGAGCAGATAGTGTTGCAGCGCAAGGAAAGGAAGAAAACAGAGCCCTTAAATACCAGGAAACAGGAAATGACCAACAGGAAGTAAAAGGACACCATCTTAGATAGGGAAAAGTGCATAGGACAGAATAGAGTAAGAACCATAGAGAATAGGGAACAAGGAATGCTGGGAAGAAAAAGGTAACATGGGAAGGGGGAAAAGACATAAAGAAAGTACAGTAAAATGCCCCAAAGAAGAAAAGAAGAAAAGAAGAAAAGAAGAAAAAGAACAGGTAAGGAGGGGTCAGGGGGTACCAGGGACGCAAGGAAAAGCAGAGCGAGGCCCCAAGCAAAATCTGGGGCCTCGCGAGGTGCACAGAAGGCTCGGGGCGCGCCGCGTCCTGAGGACGCGCTGTGCGGCGCGAGCTGAATGCTCAGCTCGCGCCGCGTGGTGCGGCGCAACAGTAGGTCCCCCCCCCCGAAGGCCCAGGTTTGAAGGGAAACAAACGAGGAAAACGAGAAATCAGAAGAGGAGCGTGAACAGAAGATGCATCTTCCCAAGAGCATTCACTAAGAGGATATCCCTTCCAGTGAATCAAATACTGAAGACGTCTGTGAAAAAGGCGAGAGTCACAAATTTCCTGAACCTCATATTCAGGTACATCATTCACCAACACAGGAGGAGGACAAGGAAACTGACGAGAGAAAGAGTCAGGTACATAAGGTTTGAGCTGGGACACATGAAAGACCGGATGAATCTTCCAAGTATGAGGCAAGCGAAGACGGACAGTGACAGGATTGATCAACTGAAGAATACGGAAAGGCCCGTAATAGCGAGGTGTGAACTTATTAAGAGAAAGGCGTGAGGGCAAGAATTTGGAGGAAAGCCAGACTTTATCTTGAGGGTGATAATCTGGAGTGGGTCCACGTTTCTTATCTGCGATCTTCTTAATATATCTCTTGGTGTTCAATAAATTAGATCTAATTAGCCTATGGATTTGCAGGAGACGTTTGGAAAAAGATGAAATCGCAGGCAGAGGAGAGGTAGATTGAGGAGAAGTAGGAAAAGAGGTAGGATGATAGCCATAGGAACAGAAAAAAGGAGTGACCTTGGAGGCACTATGGACAGTATTGTTGTAGGAAAATTCAGCAATAGGGAGATAAGTGTTCCAGTTGCTTTGGGTAGAATTACAAAAACAGCAAAGGTATGGCTCTAATCCTTGGTTCAGACGCTTGGTTTGTCCATTGGTCTGAGGATGGAAACCGGATGAGAGTGCTATATTGATATTTAGTGTTTTGCAAAAATATTTCCAAAACCGGGAAATATAATGAGGTCCTCTGTCAGATACAATGGTATGTAGAAGTCCATGGAGATGGAAAATATGGTCGATAAATATCTGGCTCAATTCTTGGGATGTAGGTAACTTTTTTAGGGCAGTGAAGTGAGCCATTTTAGTAAAGGAATCAACAGTGACCATGATAACCTGGTTTCCAGCTGATGGTGGAAGTGAACACATGAAATCAGTAGAAATAGTATGCCATGGAGCTGGTGGAACAGGCAAAGGCTGTAGTAATCCTGCAGGTCTGGTACGCGGAATCTTGACTTGAGCACATATGGGACAAGCCTGAACGTATCTTTCAACATCTGACTTCCAGGTAGGCCACCAGAAAGATCGCGAGAGAAGTTCTTGTGTGGCCTTGATGCCTCTATGACCAGCAACCGGCGAATCATGGCACATCTGTAATGCCTTGTCTCAAACTCTGTTAGTAGGGAGGAATAACAGATTCTGACGATAATAGTATCCTTCCTTCTTGCATAAAAAGGTTCTTAGTTTCTCTACTTCGCTGTTAGACAGGCTGGAGTACTCCAGTTGTACCTCCTCCAGAAAAGATTGAGCAACTCCAATGATCTTACTAGGTTCCAGTAGATACTGAGATGGGAAAGGAGTAAAATCTGGATAACGGCGAGACAGAGCATCAGCCAGAATGTTTTGGGATCCAGGAATATAGGTGATGTAAAAATCATACTGACTGAAGAAAAAGGCCCAACGGGCCTGGCGACTATTCTGGCATACAAAATTACGTAGACATTGTAGATTACGGTGGTCTGTTCTCACCTCAAAAGGCTCCTTGGAACCCATCAGAAACTGTCTCCATTCTAGGCAGGCTGTTTTCAGAGCTAGCAACTCCCTTTCTAGTACTGAGTAATGTTGTTCTGCTGTAGAGAGTATATGGGATAAATAGAAAACAGGATGTTCAAGACCATCATCTTCTTGTTGTTGGAGTAAGACAGCTCCAATAGCTTTTTCAGAAGCATCGGTAACTACAATAAACTGTTTGTTGGTATCTGGATGTCTTAAGATGGGGGCTTGAGTGAAAGCCTTCTTTAAATCTTGAAAAGCTGTTTCAGCCGCCTTAGTCCAGACAAACCCCTTCTTTAAATTTTCCTTCTTTAAAGTATGAGTTATATGGCTGGTCTGTTTAGCAAAGTCTAGAATGAACTGCCAATAAAAATTTGCTAATCCTAGGAAACATTGTGTTTCTTTAATAGAAGAGGGAGAAGGCCAATCGAGAATTGCTTGTACTTTTTCTTGGTCCATAGCTATGCCGGTGGGACTTAAATGATAACCCAGATATTTGACTTCCGTCTTATTGAACTCACATTTTTCGGGTTTACAGAATAGTTGATGTGCCCGGAGTCTTTGAAGGACTTGTTTCACATGGGAAGAATGGAGTTCGGAATGTCTGGAATAAATAAGGATATCGTCTAAGTAGATTACAACTGTCTGGTTCAAGAGATCAGAAAATATTGAGTCCATAAATCTTTGAAATATTGCGGGGGCATTCGTAAGACCAAAAGGCATGACCTTGTACTCAAAATGACCAAATGGTGTCCTGAATGCTGTTTTCCATTCGTCTCCTTCCTTAATACGTAAGAGGTGGTAGGCTCCCCGAAGATCCAATTTGGTAAAACGTTGAGCCCCTCTGACTGCCTCTAGAATATCCTTGATGAGGGGCAAAGGATAACGATCCTTTATAGTTATCTTATTCAGGCCTCGAAAATCCAGGCAAGGACGAAGATCTTTAGTCTTCTTGGGTACAAAAAAGAGAGGAGCCCCTGCCGGAGAAGACGATGGAACAATAAGACCACTCTGTACATTTTCCTCCAGATACTCCTTTAGAACTTCCTTTTCAGGTTCTGTGAGAGAATACATCCTCCCAAAGGGAACAACAGTTCCAGGTTCCAAGGGAATAGCACAATCGTACTCTCGATGTGGAGGTAATACAGGTCTGGATGGTTTTTGGAACACATCTTGAAACTCTAAATAGTGTTCAGGGACTCCTTGGACTGTATTGATGGAATATTCCGTAGTACTTTTCATAGGTGTTATTCTGTTCGGCGACCAATATTTGTCGGAAGCAAAACAGTTCTCATGGCAAAACTGTGAGGACAAGGAGATAGTCCGGGTTGCCCAGTTCACATACGGATTATGTCTTGTAAACCACGGAATTCCGAGAATGATGGTATGGTTGGGAGATGAAATAAGATCAAAGGAGATGTGTTCTTGATGATTACCAAACTGTAAATTTAACATCACGGTCGTAGTATCGACTGGACCAGGATATCAAGGATCCATCCACTGTGTGCACTTGTTCAGGGATGTCTTTGGGTTGTGTTGGAATCTGTTGATTAGAGGCCCAAGTCTTATCCATGTAAATACCACTAGCACCACAATCTAGTAATGCCATAGTCCTTTCTTGACGGCCATCAGGTAGTTGTAATATGACGGGTAACATGAACAAGTATGTCGTATTGTCATTAAATGAACTGATGGAAGGTATAGCCGATGATCCCGTCCCCTCCCTTCTTACAGAGGACGGGAAGTGGCGTTTCCCGAGGGTCTTGGTAACGTACAGGGCAGGTACGAAGCATGTGACCAGCAGAACCACAGTATAGGCACAATCCTTTCTTACGTCTGTCTTCCCGCTCACTAGCGGAGAGCGGCCCTCGAGTAGTATCCACTTGCATGGGTTCCCCCTCAATGTCACTAGCAGGAGGACGAGATTCCTCAGAACGAGGCAGATACACCCGTGAAGTGCTTGGCTGGGAAGACCCTCTACTCCTTCTCTTCTCGATTCGTCGCTCTTGAAGACGATACTCGATGGAAAGTGCTTGATCCATCAGGCCACGAAGATCTTCAACTCTGGTGGAATGTACTAATTCGTCTTTTATTTCTTCTTTAAGTCCTCTGCGAAACAAGGTCACCAGGGTGCGCTCCACCCAGGTGGTCTCTGCCGCTAGCTGACGAAAACGTGTAATATATTGAAGGACATCTTGGGAGCCTTGCTGGATGTCACATAAGGCTTCTTCTGCAGAGGCCTCCAATCCTGGACGACTAAACATTTGTTTGAAGCGAGTCACGAAAGCAGAATAGTCCGACAATACCGGATCGTTGGATGATACCATCGGGGTTGCCCAGGCCAAGGCAGGACCGGATAATGCACTGATAAGATATCCCACCTTTGTCCTGTCATGGGAGAATTGGGTAGGTCGGAAGGCGAAGTACACCGTTAATGCATCAAGGAATTCACGCAGTTTAGTTGGTTCACCAGAGAAACGAGGAGTAGAAGCGGAGATAGTTGGAACATCGCCACTGCGGAAGGCCAAAGCCTGTTGTAACACAACATTCTCATTGCGTAGTTGTTGCAGTTCCTGAGCTTGTTGCTGAATAGTATTCAGAAGAGATTGATCAGGATCTGCAGCAGCCACCACTGTATCATCCATGGTGTCAGAAGACGTCGGTATGGTTAGGCGCTGCAATCTGTCACGACTCACGTGCTGCTTACGCCTGGAATCCGCAGATCGAGTGGCGTGGGTCTTGAAGGTTCAGCTTTGGCCCAGAAAGGGGCGACTCTTTCTAGTAGCCACGGTGCTGTAGGAAATGGAAACGCCAAGAACAGACCGTACCCTTTAGAAATAGCGCCAGAAGGAAAAACCCCTAAAAAGGGGAAAAAACCTCCAAACAGTAGATTCCTGAAACAAGAACAAAAACCAGGAATCAAAAAGACACAAAAATGCAGGTAAACACAAAATTGGACAAGATTCAGAACCGAAGGCAAAGAATCAGGAGCGAAGACACAATCAGAGCAGATAGTGTTGCAGCGCAAGGAAAGGAAGAAAACAGAGGGCCTGATTATGACCCTGGCGGACGGCGGAGGCCGTCCGCCAAGGTACCGCCGTTGAATGACCGCACCGCGGTCAAAAGACCGCGGCGGCCATTTAAACATTTCCTCTGGGCCGGCGGACGCTCTCCAAAAGAGCGCCCGCCGGCCCAGAGGAAATGCCCCTGCAACGAGGACGCCGGCTCAGAATTGAGCCGGCGGAGTTGCAGGGGTGCGACGGGTGCAGTTGCACCCATCGCGTATTTCAGTGTCTGCTTAGCAGACACTGAAATACTTTGCGGGGCCCTCTTACGGGGGCCCCTGCCGTGCCCATGCCATTGGCATGGGCACGGCAGGGGCCCCCAGGGGCCCCGCGGCACCCCCTACCGCCATCCTGTTCCTGGCGGGCGAACCACCAGGAACAGGATGGCGGTAGGGGGTGTCAGAATCCCCCATGGCGGCGCAGCAAGCTGCGCCGCCATGGGGGATTCTAAGGGCAGCGGTAAACCGGCGGGAGACCGCCGGTTTGCCTCTTCTGACCGCGGCCGAACCGCCGCGGTCAGAATGCCCTGCGGGGCACCGCCGGCCTGTCGGCGGTGCTCCCGCCGACCCTGGCCCCGGCGGTCTTAGACCGCCGGGGTCAGAATGACCCCCAGAGCCCTTAAATACCAGGAAACAGGAAATGACCAACAGGAAGTAAAAGGACACCATCTTAGATAGGGAAAAGTGCATAGGACAGAATAGAGTAAGAACCATAGAGAATAGGGAACAAGGAATGCTGGGAAGAAAACGGTAGCATGGGAAGGGGGAAAAGACATAAAGAAAGTACAATAAAATGCCCCAAAGAAGAAAAGAAGAAAAGAAGAAAAGAAGAAAAGAAGAAAAGAAGAAAAAGAACAGGTAAGGAGGGGTCAGGGGGTACCAGGGACGCAAGGAAAAGCAGAGCGAGGCCCCAAGCAAAATCTGGGGCCTCGCGAGGTGCACAGAAGGCTCGGGGCGCGCCGCGTCCTGAGGACGCGCTGTGCGGCGCGAGCTGAATGCTCTGCTCGCGCCGTGTGGTGCGACGCGACAACCTTGGGGACAGATCGGCCTAAACATTATTTCTCCCCAGGGGAGCAACCCTTGCCTAAGGGGTCGCTCCGCTACTGTAAAAATATAAAAAAGTAAACAATCCCTGGCATCTAATGGTGTCTGCCCCCCCCAGGGGGCACATCACCCTAATTACAGGAGGCCGATATGCCCTCAGTGGGGGACCTTAAGAATGTTTGCCTTCCCGGGGAGTGGCCTCTGCCCAAGGGGCCATTCTCCTTATGCATAAATAAATGGGGAAAAAAAACCTCCCTGGTGTCTAGTGGGCATTTCTGCAGCCCAATTGCATCACAATCGGGCTGCAGAAATGTTCACAGAGGCATTAAAAGAAAGGAAAGTCCTTTCCTTTCCTTTCATGCCTCTGCCTGCCCCCACCTCCCGGTCGGAAGAGAAATGCGCACTGAGGTCACTGAGAGGGGGTGAGGGTGGAAGGGGAGAAGATTCTCCTTCCATCCCTGATGGGGTGTGGGCAGGCCGATGCAGGACAAGCTGGTCTCATCCTCGGCACACAGTGACTGTGACCGAGGGCGAGACCAGCTCGTCCAGGGCACCCAGGGGGTTTAACATATTTAATGTAGTAAGATATGAGGCAGTTTTCATAGTGTTTACAAAGTTCAATACTACCTATTTAATTGCTTTATAAAACTTGTTTTCTCTTGGTTGTGCTTGCATGCTTCAGAAGCGTTTGAAGTAACACTCATGCCAAACATGTTTGCCTCTCCACTTTTAAAAGTTACTCCCCCCCCACTGATCATAAAGGCTACTTAAGTGCATAGCAAAAACAGTGCTGCAGGCCCACCAGTAGTATTTAATTTACAGGCCCTGGGCACCTATAGTGCACTTTACTAGAGACTTATAAGTAAATTAAATATGCACATGCAATGGTGGATACACCAATGTTACCATGTTTTAGAGGATTGAGCACATGTACTTTAACACTGGTTAGCAGTGGTAAAGTAACCAGAGTCCTAAGGCCAACAAAAACAGATCAGCAAAAGTGAGGCAAAGCAGCCAATTAGTTTGGGGGAAGGCTGACAGGTATAACAGTACTGCATATTCCTTTTTTGCCTTGTGCAAGATTTCTTACCCCTCTGGCCATTCAAGGGTCCCTATTTCTCTCTTAATTACTGAATCTGCTTCTTAAGAGCCTGACATCATGACTCATACCAAGGATGATTTTTTACAGATGGAGGTTCCTTTTGTGGAGTAATTGTATTACACTTCCTGACCACAGGTATCAAACAATTTACAATCTCTGATATGATCTACTTGTACCATGTTAAAACATCTCTGTAACCTTCTGCACGGAAAGAAGATACATAGATGGCTTGATAATGGGTCAGCTTTGCAACATCTTTATCATCTATCCACAGTGTCCTTTATTTAGGAAAGGAAGTTTTTAAATGGACCACAGTTTCCCTTTGGAGGCGGTCAAAGTAAAGTTCAGCTCTTAATGCTAAATGGTCACTCCTACGGATATCCAACTGTTGGAAATGGGGTCTTTGGTTGGCAGTTAGGATACCCCCTGTCCAAGCAAGGACCCTTACTGTAGTCAGGGTAAAAGAGAATCACCCTCAGCTAACCCCTGCTCATCCCCTTTGGTAGCTTTGCACGAGCAGGCAGGCTTAACTTCAGAGACTAGGTGTAAAGTATTTTTACCAACACATAGTAGCTCAGTGCAAACACTACAAAATGACACAACACAGGTTCAGAAAATATAGGAAATATTTATCTAAACACAACAAGACCAAAATGACAAAAATCCAACATACAAAAGTCAAGTTCTTAATTTTAAAAGCAAAAGAGTCTTAAATCCTTGAGAAAACAGTAAAAACACTGTTAGCATTGAAAAGTACCTGGGTGTTGTCAAAATAACATGCACTGGCGAGTGTGCATCGGAAAAGGCTAGCGATGCATCGATTTCTCACCCGCAAGTAAGACCGTGTGTCGTTCTCCTCCTCCGGTCATGTTGGCATGCTTCGTTTTTCCTCTCTGAAGGAGAGTGATGCATTGGTCCGAGCACACACTCAGATCCGGGCAGTCTTTGCGTCGTTTTTCCTCACCCTCAAGGTTTGCGTTGCAAAACCTGCTCCACGGTATCAGGAAAACAGCGCTATGTGGGTTGCGACGTTGTCAGCCTCCGTCAGTAGGTTTGGGCATCGTTTCTACAGCTGCATGTGTCGATCTTCCAGCCTCAATTTCTGCTGTGAAGCCGGCAATGCGTTGTTTTTCAGCCAAGTCTCGGAAGGTGTATCAATATTTTCCCTGCACGTCATTCTGTACTTGGACTTTCAATCTTGGTCTGCCAGCTTCACCTGTCAAAGCCCCAGGAACTGGATAGGGCACCTCTTGGCAGGGCAGGAGTCTCTGCAGAGAGTCCAGCAGGTGCTGGCAGTAGAAGTCTTTGATGGCCCTGAGACTTCAACAACAGGAGACAAGATCAGGTCAAGCCCTTGGAGATTTCTTCACAAGTAGGAATGCAGAACAAAGTCCAGTCTTTGTCCCCTTGAACAGGCAGAAGCAGCAACTGCAGGATAGCTCCACAAAGCACAGCCATAGGCAGATCATCACTTCTCCTCAGCTCTTCAGCTCGTCTCCAGGCAGAGGTTCCTCTTGATGTCCAGAAGTGATCTAAAGTCTGTAGTTTTGGGTACTCTTCTTACACCCATTTTGGTCTTTGAAGTAGGCTTACTTCAAAGGAAAGTCGGTCTTGTTTGTGAAATCCTGCCTTGCCCAGGCCAGGCCTCAGACACACACCAGGGGGTTGGAGACTGCATAGTGTGAGGGCAGGCACAGCCTTTTCAGCTGTAAGTGACCACTCCTCTCTGCCCTCCTAGCACTGATGGCTCATCAAGATATGCAGGCTATATCCCAGCTCCCTTTGTGTCACTGTCTAGAGGCAGGTGCAAATAGCCCAACTGCCAAACTAACCCAGATAGGGAATCCACAAACAGTCAGAGTCACGGAATGGTTTAAGCAAGAAAATGCCCACTTTCTAAAAGTGGCATTTTCAAATGCACAATCTCAAAACCAACTTTACTAAAAGATGTATTTTTAAATTGTGAGTTCAAAGACCCCAAACTCCACGTCTATCTGCTCCCAAAGGGACTCTACGCTTTAATCATACTTAAAGGTAGCCCCCATGTTAACCTATGAGAGAGATTGCAACAGTGAAAAAACAATTTGGCTGTATTTTACTGTCAGGACATATAAAACACATTAATATATGTCCTACCTTAAACATACACTGCACCCTACCCATGAGGCTACATAGGGCCTACCTTAGGGGTGTCTTACAGGCCCTGGGCACCTCTAGTGCTCTTTACTAGGGACTTACCAGTAAGACAAATATGCCAATCATGGAAATCCAATTAACAATACAATTTACACAGAGAGCATCTGCACTTTAGCACAGGTTAGCAATGGTAAAGTGCTCAGAGTTCTAAAGCCAACACAAGCAGGTCAGAAATAGACGGGGGCAGGAGGCAAAAAGATTGGAGATGACCCTGCAAAGGAAAAAAGCCCAACACCAATACCAAAAAGCTGCTACACAATTCAAAGGACCATGCTTGCATAAAAATATAGGGGCTTGTTTACAAGCCTCAGTGTGCCACCAGTGCACCACTTTTTTGACGCTCCTGTAGTGTGCAGTTCAGACCTATATCTGCAAGGCCATGCAAAGTAACCCTCCGTGGCTTTACACAGCCTTGCAGATATGGTGTAAGGCAACGCAGCGCAAGTCACTGCGTTGCCTCACACTGTGTTGGAGGATGTGTGCCATGGGTGTTGCTGTGGGTGTTCCGACTCAACATCCATGATTATTGACACTGCCTTAGATTTACAACATAGCGTCAATCTGGGGCAGCAGTACGTCTCCCCAGAACAGGCGTATTTATTGAATGGTGCAGGGCAGCGCAAAACATTGGCTAACATCTTAGAAGAAGACGCTAGCCCGGTGCTGGTGGCAATAGGGAAGGAAGGAGATGTGTGTCTCAAAATGTTGCTAGCCTGGTTAGAGGCAAAAAAATGGCTCTAACCAGACTAGAACCATTTCCCGGTGCATGACCACCAAAAACATGACTCTTATCTTAAGAAAGAAAAGAGTCATGCCCACCTCCCCAATGGCCAACACAGAGGATACGTGTCCCCTGGGCATGGCCATTGCACCCTGTGCTCACCACCCTAATGGCCAACACAGGCGACCAGAGTCCACTGGGCATGGCCTATGCACCCAGTGCCATGCAGGGGGGCCCTTGTTGGCCCCAAATGGCACTTTAAAAGAAATAACAAAAATACTTATCAATACTTACCCTATTTACCTGGGATGGAGTACCCATCCTCTGGTGCTCCTCTGGTGTGGGTGGGGGTGTTACTGGGGCTTGGGGTGGGCACCTGTGGTCCCATTCCATGGTGTTTGACCATGGAAATAGGTCCACAGGTCCCCTAATGACTGGTCTGTTCCATGCTTTAAATAATGGCGCTAAGCAGGCTTAGTGCCATTATTTAGGCCCACCCGTGCACCATTTTTGCACAGGAGGAAAAATATGGCGCTGATGGCTTAAAGTAATTTTTTGGATGGGAACGCCTTCCTTGCATCTCATTGACGCAAGGTGGGTTCACGCATCCAAAAAATTATGTTAACTCCTATATTTTGACAAAAGGCGGGTGTAGCATCAAAATATCAATCTGGAGTTAAGTTTTCCCTGATTTGCGTTAAAAAAAAAATGGCACACATCCACAAAAATAGATTGAAGATACTAAGGATAGAACTACTGTGCAAAATTGAGGGGTAAGAGTGGGGGGAACTTATCCTGTTGAACATCAATACCACAGCAGGACCTCTTCGGACTCTGCATACTCTTATCCCCCTGGGACTCTTTGGATAAACCTACTGTCCAATTTATACTGGCACTTACTCTACCTTTCTTCTGGGCCTCTGCAGCATTCTGAGGCTTTTTCTGAGGGGGCATCTCCAGACGAGCTTCTCTACTGGCACAAAACAGTGGAACTCCTTATTTCCCCTCACTCACTAAAACAAAGTCACCCTTCAAGACTGCTGCTTTCCCTGCACCCTGTAGCAGGTCGCTATGTGTTAGTACGCACTTCCTGCCAAAAACCACATGCGGTCCAGGACCCTTTTATTTATAGCCTCTGCCAACACCTGTCTATAGGATGTACAGGGTGTACAGTCCCAGGCAGCTCACTACATCCCTTCCCATCTTGGTATCAAAAGTCCTTCAAAGCACTTGGCATACAAAGTCTTTGAGCGGTTGGCTTGGTGGTGGATATGGCCTGAGGATGTATCACTGGGTGCATGGATACGTGGATATCTCTCCTGTGCCTTGACTCGGGTCAATTCTTCTTCTTCCCTAACTGGGTTGTTCTGGCTCTTGAGATTGCCTATTGATCAAGCTGTCCATCATGACACCTTCGTCCTCAGCATTTGGTATTTGGGGCCTCGGGAGATCAACCTTCCAGAGCCACAGTATGTTTTGGGTCACTTCTTCAGTCTCTTTCCATGCAGTGAGAATGGTGCCGGCTACCAGGAGCACTGTCCATACTCCTGATTTAAATGGCATCCTGAACTTTCACCCTGGTCATCAGCCTCTGATGATCAAGATATTGTTGCTTACATTCATGACTCCTTGAAGCCCTGACAACATCTGACGTATAGGATTCAGGAAAACTTCTGTCACTGAAGAGATGCCGAAGTTGAGTCTCTTGTATCTGCGTAATCCTAGGTGCATTGAGAAAGTGGTTATGTATCTGCCTTCTTCTGAGAGGAGCAGTTGATGGTATCCAGCATTGAGGTTGAGTTTTGAGAACCATTGCAATCCGTTCAGATCAGCTATGATCTTATCAATAGTGGGTGTGATGTGCCTCTCTTGTTTTATACCTTGATTTGCGAAGCCCCTGTTGATGCATAACTGCACCTTTCCTGGCTGTTAAGGCTTTTTGGTAATTACCATAGACAACACCAATTGCATTGTCCAGATACCTTTTCTATGACTCTTTGCTTCTGCTTGTCGAGTTCTTGTCCGACTAGTGGCCGCAGGTGAAAAGGCACCTAAAGATGCCCCATATGCAACAGGAATTACAGATTTGTCAATATGCAGTTTGATTGGCTGGGCTTTCAGATATCCCAGGCCAGTGAATATGGGGAACTGCCTCAACATTTCATCGATCTTATATACTTTCACGTTCCTTGCAAAAAAAAAAAAAAAATCCTAATCCCGCTACAGAGAGGCACGCTAACAGCGTGTTGGCTTTTTTGTCAACTGCATGGAACGCTGTCAGGATTTCCTGGTCATCCGGAGCCTCGGAACCACCACCTCCCTGAGGCACAAATTAAAATTGAATACAAGGGGACACTGCAGCCCTGAAAACCGCCACTTCCCTGGGGCACAAATTAAATTTGAATGCCGGGGCTGTGCGGCCCCCTGCAGCCCTGGGAACCCCCAACTCATCGGTGCACAAATTAAGATTGAATGCGGGGGCTGCACGGTCCCCTGCAGTCCCAGGGACGACCACCTCCCCAGGGCACAAGTTAAAATTGAATGCTGGGGGCCATCTGCCCCCTCCCATAGCCCTAAGGACTGTTGAGGACCACCACCTATTTAAAACAAAAAGATAGTGGGTCTGTTTCTGACCCCAGGGCCCTTAGGACCACCACCTCCCCAGGGCTATTCACTGGAGGGGGACTGCGGTTCCCCTTGAGGAGCCACATGCTATGTCACAGGGTACCCACCCTCAGGTCATAGCTGTTTGCTTTGACTTGGTGGGAGCTATGAGAGCTCCTGCCAAGCCAGAGCAAACACTCTGCTCTTAGTGAGGGAGAGCTTTCAAACAGGGCATCCTTCCTGTGAACGGAGGTTTCCTCTGTTTCCCTGCCCACAGAGATGCAGGCAGGGAAACAGAGGAAACATTGCTGTGACAGAGAGGGAGTTGCTTTAGCAGCTTCCTCTCTGTGACCGCAATGCTGGCTCCCACTGGAGGTGGGGAGACGACTGTGACTGGAAGAGCCTTCAGGCTCCCCCCCACGGTCCCCAACAATGTGAGTGGGTGCACTGGGTGCACCCAGATCACATGGCCAGGCCCCAGAGATGGAGTCTGTTGGGCCAACATCAGCCCTGGGGAGGTGGTCCCTGTGGCCCCCCACCCAAAAACAGAAAAAAATGGATAGGCCAGGCCATAGTGGACGGGGTCTCCGGGGCCAAGATCAGCCTGGGGATGAGGGCCACAGAGCCTCACTGCCCCCTAAAAAATTTATATTCAGGCCAAGTTCTGGGGGATAAAGTCCCTGGGCCGAAGTCAGCCTGGAGAAGGGGGCTGCTCAGCCCCCACCCAATTTTTTTTATATGTTTAGGCTAGGATCCGGGGATGAGACCCCAAGGGCCCAGATCAATCTGGGAGGCCATGGGTCTTCCCTCCCCTAAAATCTTTTATGTTTAGGCAAGGCCCCTAGGGATGCGGTCCCCATGGCTGAGATATGCAGAGGGAGGGGGTCCGCATAGCCTCGCTGCCTAAAAAAATAATTTTTAGAAGGCTGGGCCCTGGAGGAAGGGGTCCCTGGGCTCAAAACTGGCAGACCTATGCAGACCTTCAGCCACCTCCTGCTGTGCATGGCCAAAGGCTGTGTGCAGTGTGGGGTTTGGTGGTCATGGGTGTTCCCGCAGTGTGTGGCTACAGACCAGGCCCAGTGGCCAACCCCACCTAACAATGCTGAAGGTTGTGCGCAGTACAAGTTTGGGTGGTTATACACCCCTGAAGGCCACGCGTGGTATGGGTTAGCTGGTTATAGGGTTTGACCACAGTGCCTGCCGGCAAGCCAGGCCCTGTGGCAAACCCTTGCTGTGCACTACCGAAGGTCGTGCATGGCACAGAGTTAGGTGGTTATAGGGGATGGCTGCAGGGCCTGGCCGCAAGCCAGGCACTGCAGGCAACACCTACTGCGCACAGCCAAAGGCTGTGTGCAGTGCAGATTTCATTAGTTAGGAGTGTTGGCCACAGGGCCTGGCCAGAAGCCAGTCCCAGCGACCAACCCCACTGCGCACAGACAAAGGAATTGCGCATCGTGTGGTTGGGTAGTGTTGGCCATAAGGCAGTGGGTGGATTAACGTATAGTAATCAAAATTAGTTTATGTTAAAAGAAACATAGAAATTCACTTAAAAAAAACAAAGGCTACAGGGACTAGGTCTCACATTTTACATGTACAAAACCACAGAAATAATTATTTTAAGTAACTATAATTTGCTCCCTAAGTTAACTATAACTCACACCCTCCCCATGCACTGCTAATTACCCCACAAATGTCACTGTAACATCTGAGGTAAAATTATTGATCAGGTAACTGTGTATGGTGGTGACACAAGTTATATTTAATTCTCTTTCCTAAATATAACTTCCTCTAACCTTTGTTTTTTCAGTGAAATATATATATATATATTTAGAAAGAAAGACGTTCAGCAAGGCACTCCAACAAGGACTTTATATCAATTATTTATTTAATGACTATGAGCAAACGAACTACGCGTTTCGACCGACACGGTCTTTTTCGAGTTCTAAAAGTCCTGTGATCCATTCTGATCTATTTAAAGCTAATGACCTTATTAACAAACATAATGCATGTTGGGACTAGTGGTTCAATTAAATTAACAACAAATCATATTCACAGAACTCATTGCCACCCATCAGTGCTAACAGTAATAATTTCCTATGTGTTCCCCCCAAAAAAATATTATTACTATGTGCATTAAGGCAAGCAATAAAATCAAAATTAATTTAAAATATTTTTCGAATATTATTTGTAACGTAAAAAGTTAAAATATATCAATCAGATTCAGCTGAATTAATATATACATGAATTTATACATATTGACATCCCCCTCTCATGCAATTAATTCAATCATATTGTGTATATTTATCATTCCCCCTAGTATATACATTAATCAATTATCATATTCTTCAAACTATCATTAGCCACTTTCCTCATATATTCTTAGCATGATTTGCATATTCTCATATATGGAATAATTTATAATTCAATATTTTTTGACATTTTTTAACAGCTCCAAACATATCTCTGATTATTTAGATCCACGTTACAGGTGTATGTCAAGTTCCTGGAATTCATATATACTTAAATTTATTTATGCATATTAACATCTCTCTTGTGTAATTAAAGCAAATCCTATAATGTGCATATATCCTACCCCTATTATGTACATCAATCAATTGTCTTTTCTTCAAATCATCATTCAACCATCCTTCTCACATATGCTTTGCACATATGCATATTCTCATATATGAAATGACTCATAATCCAGTATTTTTAACTCCTCATAAAATGTATCTCTAATTATTTATTTTACGTATTACAGATGTATATAAAGTTCCTCGTCATTATTCAACCCAAATGGGGACTTCGTTTTCATTTGAATTATGTATCTAGATTCCAATTGATGCAACTTTTTAATTCGGTCACCCCCTCTCTTATGGTCTGGAATATGATCTATCCCATAATATCTTAAACTTCTCCAATCATTGGATAAATGTGTCTGCAAATGTTTGGCAGTTGCGTATGTGATATCTTTATGGGTTATCGCTCTAATATGTTCAAGTATCCTTTTCTTTATCATGCAGATTGTACTGCCAATATATATATATATGTAAACATACACATATGTATATATTGGTATATTATTTATATACATATATATGTATGCTCACTAAAAAACAAAGGCGAAGGGAACGTTATAGTTAGGTTCAGAATTTCCATGCACAAAATCATAGAAATTCAGCTGTTAGCGTTAGTAACTATAACTCATGCCCTAAGGTCACTTTAACTCATGGCCTCGACATGCACATTCTTCTAATCAATACTTTTCCTGCAAATGTTACAGTGATACTATTAGTGATGTCACAGAAGATGTCATGAGTGATGTAATAGCTGGAGTAACAAGGAGTGCATGGTGAAGGCACGTGTTAAAGTTACTTGAAATAACTTTAACTGTAACAGCTGAATTTCTATGGCTTTGTGCATCTGAAATCTGAATTAAACTATAACATCACTGTAAACTTTGTTTTTTAATAGATTTCTAAGTTTTTTTTTAATCCTATTTACTAAATATAACAATCCTGTAAACGTTACTTTCAGTATATTTCTAGGTTCTTTTTTAACTTAAAGTAAACTGACCAACATGATGCATGTGTGGGGGAGTTGGATACAGGGCCTGGCCTGACAGTGTGCTGCCCCCACCCAAGCTTGCTGCTTCTGCCCCCCCCTTACCATCAATTGTCCAGGTCCATGCCCAAGCACCCTTATAATAAGCCCTGTGTGGTTATTCTTCTGCCACTGCCTTTCTCTCCTGTCCAAAACAATTAGGCCCTGATTTTGGAGATCTTAGTGCCACTTTAGCACCGCCTTATTGTCACTTTTTTATGCTAAAGCAGCGCTAAGGTGGCCTTTCCCTGCACAAAATTTACAAAGTGGTGCAATGTATGCTTTGAGCCACTTTGTAACCCTTTGCACTACATTAAGCCTGTGCCAGACATAATGTATTCAAAGGGGGCATCCCCCTGTTAGGGGGGGCAAAAAAGTGGTGCAAAGAAATCTAATACCTCCTGCCCTGCATGGTCCGATGTGCTGCCACTGCCGTCTATTTAGCTTGATGTCCCTGCCTATTCCTGCTGACCTCCATTGCCCAATTCGATGTCCCACTATTGACCTCCTCGCTTAGCCTCTGTGCTAAGCTTGCTGCCCCCACCCTCATTCCCCCGGCTTACTGATGTCTGTGTGCTTGCCCCTGTACCCTCTTTTTTGTCCACTGTGTTCCATGGACCTACCAATGCCCCTCTTATCTATTCTGCCCTGTATGGTCAGTTTGCTGTCCCTGACCCCCTCCCACCTTTTCTCTATTGTCTGTGTGTATGCCATTATAATCTCATTGCTGCCCTGCATGGTGTGTTATGCTTCCAATGCCCATCATGTTCTCAAATAGTAACAAAGCACTTTTAGATGATTTGCTATCTTGATTTTTTTATTCACTTGATCACTTGATTATCTGTTACACTTAGAAGAGAGACTGTGGTGTTACAGCCAGAGCTGCAGACTTTGCAAGCGGGGAACCAGATTCGAGTTTAGATGTTAGCTTGACAATCTGTGATTCTGAGCAAATCACTTAATCTCCCAATGCTTAAACCCAGAGTGAATGTGTCCTCGTGTAATGCAATTGATGCTCATTTAAAGCTCTCTAATCCCCTCAGATAAAGTCTGCACTATTTAAAACTACAAACACAAAAAAACAAGTGTTCTGCACACTTCTGTCATTTGGCTATTCTTGGGCTACATTTGGGAGATATTGGTGCTATATTTGCGCTCTTCTTTCTCTGTAGGTCGTCTTGGGAGACTTATTTGTTATGAAGCTGCCTAATTTCCTCATTTACTGCAGTATCCTCAGTAGAAATGCTTTCAGTTTTCCACTTCCATTCCATCAAGATGATATTTAGATGTGCCACACTATTGGCATGCATTCAAAATAGTAGCACCTTAGTAGCTCATTAGAACACTGCAGTAAAGCTGCTGATCACCAAGAAGTTAACTGGCAGTCTGCTGCTAGTGTTGAAAAGACATGTTTAAATTTGCATGTCAGAATGTTTTAATGAAATAGAAGTGGAAGGTATTTGAGATCTCCCTTAAAGTGTATCCTAGTTCTTCTTTCTACAGCACTATCCATCATTTATAGTACAAAATGAACCCCCTCATTTTGTTCCTTTTAAAAATTAAATGTTTTACTAGTTTTATTCAATCAAGATGGCTTTAGGTGTGTCACACTTTTGTCATAAGTAGGAATGTTAACTCTCTAGTTGTTATTTAGAACTCTCTGGGAGGCTGCAGTAGAAAACAAGGGAATCAACTGACAGGCTAATCCTGTTGGAAGTAAATGTTTTACTGAGAATGTCACACTTAATTCTCATTTGGCTGAGAAAGATAGCGTGAATTTACAGAAAATATGCTTTCATTTTTGCATCTGGAACACCTTCCTTGACCTCAATTAGAAAATCATAAGAAAACTGTTTTCTCTCAAACATGATTCATGAAATCCCAGTAGAAGGCTTTTTCACGGGGTAAACTCACCACAGAACACACCACAATTCCTAAAGTTAGTATTGTACACCATCAACTGAAATCTCTTCTCAGCTTTCATCACTTCTCCTTTTTATGATCCTCAAAATTTGGCATTCACTCCAATGCATTTCAATCATTTAGAAGGTGGTTTCATGTTTATTGTTCCAAAGATGACTGTCAGCACATCCCGATTGAAGTGCTGACAGCCAATCATATCTCACCATGAGATCTGTGCGTAGGCTCTACCCAGATATACAAATGTCTTTTTTCATTATTGACTCCAAAACTACTGAACAGATTTACACCAAATCACATAGAGGATGCTTTCTGGACCAAAAGCTACCTTGCTGAGAAATTTGGTGTAATTCCTTACAGTGGTTTGGGCTGTAGCTGTGTCAAACAATCCCTAAGAAAATTGCATGGGGAATAAGTGGTTTGTCACCCCCCCCAGTTTTCTTTGCCTCGTTTAATGAATCACCCCAACACATTCAATAGAGCTGCTGAATTGAGTAGCAAACTATTTGTGAAAAGTTTGTGAATGTTTGTCAAATGGTACCAAAGTTATCAGCAAAACAAAAAAACACTTTTCCTATGGATACAAGGTTGTGCTATAACTACCTACTGATGATAGATATATATATGTTTGTGTGTAATTATTTCAACAGTTTGGTTCCGTTTTTTAGTTTGCTTAGTACATGCCACTCAGAATAAGATTAAATCAGCACTTATGCATTTTGCTAGCCATGATAATAAAATGGATAGCTCCTAATTAGTATGTTCCTAGCAGCCTACCAGCCTAAAGCTGCTTATCTGTGCTACACTATGAGAGCGTGGAACAGCTAGCTTCCCTCTACAGTTTATTTTGGCCCTTTTCACTACATACCTGTTCACAGCAGATCAGCTGTGATTAGCTGACTTCAGCCGGGAGACAGTGTTCCATTGAAAGTCAAATACATGACCAACTGGACTCAGTCCCTCTCCTAACTTGGTCGACTTTAAGAATGAGTGGATGCTCCTGCACTCTAGAAGGACCTCACATGATAAACTTGTGTGAAGGCCTCTAAATTTCAGTGGTCAATTTAAGGGGTTTTTATAGCCTTGACCACTGACTTTTAGACTACATTGCAAAAGCTAGTAGGGGCTCTCTAATACTTCGAGATGTAAATGGTCTGTACCGGCAAGATGAAGTTATGTCATTTCAGACTACATTTTTACTTTACATGTCTAATATCAAATTGGGAAACATAATATCACATTGTTTATGGCAGACTTCTGTCACCTGATGTTAAACAAAGTCATCACTTAGGTGAAATAACATTTTCACAAGTTCTGTGAAAAATAATGAATGTGTGTGAAGGTGGGCCTAAAGTTTACAAATGGAGTCTGACTTTTAAGGTTTATGACATTCCAAAGTAATCCTCAACCCTATTGGTTTACATCTGATATTATTAGTAGGATTTGCTGGACTTGGGACAAGCAGTCAACAAGCAACTGACACATTGAAGCAACAGCTTCTGCTACCATTCTTTCAAAATTCATTTAATCTGGAACCCCTTTGGTTATCATATGGTGAAACATTGGCATGAGTTGGAGGCAAGACCATGAAATTACTGCTCTAGTGGCTGCCATTAACCCATGTACCATAAAAACATCCTTGCATGGGTTTGCTGGCGAGACAGTACTCCTCAAATTCTATTGTAATGTTTGGATTCTTGTATCTGTCAAGAAAACACAGGCTCTCACTGTTTTGAAAAGTACTGCGATAAAAAGTCTTCATTTAAAAAAAAATATTTGTAATGCTTTTTAAACAGTAACACAGCTGAGCTATCATGTATAATTACATCATCAATAGACTTGACTTGAAAGGAACACTAGTGCTTTTCCCCCCTCCACGCAGGAGTCTAGCGCTCGTTCCTCCCCGTGCAGCAGTAGACTACAATATATCCAAAGCAATTAGGATCTTTCCTGCTCTTTATGGTGGTCTGGCATCATCCTTAGCTTCCAATTCTTCAACATGCTCATTCCACATTTTCCCATTAGCCTTAAATGGTACTAGAACCAGATCCACTAATCTGTATTCTATACAGTTGGCTTTATATTGAGCCATAAGTCCCAACAGGTATACACAAGACTGGGCCACCTACTATCTCAGCAATGATAGACATTACCTGTACCCACACTGGCTGCAAGACCCAGCAGTCCCACAAAAATGGATAGGGCCCCCATCCACCCTTCACACCTTGGACATTCTCTGATCATGGCCCCAAACAAGCTGTGTATTGGTTGTGAAGTGAGGTATGTTTGATGCAGATAATTAAATTGTGAGAAGCAGAAGTACACGTTCCAGGACACCCACATGCCTCGGCCACTGCATTGCTTCACTCCTTGGACGTAAACACCACAGCAAGGTCTGCCTCCCACTTTGCACTGTGTTTGGAAGACAGAACCAGCAGATGGCTGCACATTGTTATTACCACCCTCCTACCTCATGCTGAGTCAATATCCCCACCAACAGTAAAGAGACAGACGGCTCCAACAGAGTTGCCCACCAGCACTTGCGAATAATGTGCACAATGTGTTGTATGTGAGGCATTGACCATGCGTGATCTTTTACAATTAAACCAGGTCTTGGACGCCCTAAGTTTTCCGTCCATGAGCAAGTCTCCCACACTTGACACACCAGCCTCCCTTCATACCTGGGTCTCAACCAGACCCGCCAGATGACGAGCCTCAGACAACAGTCACAAGTCAAACTAGGGGAAATACGGGTAAGGCCCCCCACCAGTGTGGACATATCACAGGTAGTAGGAGTGAATCATTTTCAGTAGGGCAGTGGGGGGTGCCCTGCTGTTTGCTGGCTAAAGTAGTGAAGTCATGAGAAGTGGATCACCCTGCAAACCCATCACCTCTTGCTGATTGTCATTGGGACTCACCCCAACCATTTGTCACCCATGTTAGATGTGCCACCACCCAATACAACTTGTAATTGGGAGCCCAAGGCCACTCTTCATCATAGGATGCTGCACCTCACGCAGCACCACACATTGTCTGCCGCACCCCCATATGAGATCCAAAAGAAGGCCAGTAAATGTACAAAAAAGGACCAGATGTAACCACTAGCAATGCCATGAAAAATACAGGAGCCGAGATAAGACCAACATCTTTGCAATCTCTCCTCTTCCCACCAGCGAGAGAAGAAGGGCAGTCCAGAGCAGTGGACAGGAGTGCATTGATCTCAGAGCCTTGCCCAAGTTATCCTCTAGCAAGGTAGTGTACTCATGGCACACCATCAGACTCAAGTACTTAAATGAGTCATATTATGTGGCAAACCAAGCCTGGGAAACTTCCGGGCACCGGGCGATGGCACCCACCGAATGGGCAATAAGCAGGACTTGGGCCGGTTAACATTAAGGCCTGAGACCCTGACAAAAGCATACATTAAATAATCAAGCAGAAGCAATGTGACAGCTGCGTCCCTTAAATACACCAGGGCAACATCAGCATATAAAGAGATCATGTGCCAGAGACTCATCGCCCGAATTCTTCAAGTGACAAACCTTGTTTAAAGCAAACACGCAAGAGGGTCTATGGCCATTGCGAAGAGCATTGGGGACAGTGTACAACCCTAGTGGATGCCCCTGCCAATGAGTATTCAATCGGATATGATCCCACCAGTCTTAAACCTGGCTGATGGATGGTTATAGAGGGTGTGTATCCAACCCAGGGCCTTCCCTCCCTTTTGCCAGGATGGCCAAGAGGAAATGCCACCCCAGTTTGTCAAAAGCTTTCTCAATGTCCAACAACACTGCTAAGAAGCCCATCTGAGGGTTTGAAGCATCCCCCAGGAGCCCGATCACGTACCAGATATTTAAGAATGGGCTCCTGTCAAGAGTAAACCCCTTCTGGTTCAAGTGGACCAGGGCCCCCATCAGTGGCATCAACTGTTTTGCAAAGTGCTTTCCCAGTAACTTGTGGGTCAGATTTAGGAGGACAGAGGCCTATACAATTTCTTATCCACGGGGTCCCAACCAGGTTTAGTTAGCACCACAATTAAAGCTTACCTTAGGAACTCCAGAAGAGTTTCTGACATGCATGCAGCGTTATACACCTGCAGCAATTTGGGACACAGGTGGGTGCTGTATGCAGAGTAAAATTCAGCTGGTAATCCACCCATTACAGTTGTCTTATTGTGTGCCATCTGTGACACAGCCTGTAAGTTACCCCGATCAGCTTGCTGTGCTGCAGCAGATTAATGCAGGACAGTGGTATGCCATTTAGATAGGCCAATATGTGTTCAGTGGACTGCTCAGGAGCCAGAGAGCCCAGTCTGGTGTAATCATTGGTGAAGGTCGCATTAATTTCAGCCAGTGATGTGACTACAACACCTTTGCATAAAGAAATCTCTTGGTCGGAAAAGTCCATAAAGGGTGAAGGATCTTTCAAATCAAATAATGCTTTTAATCCATAATAGGAAATGATGAATAAGAACTCACTGTGCTGCCAACATCAGTTTTGCCAGACATTCTATGATACCTAGGATTGCTGATGGATCTTCTCCTTGCTGCAGACAGTCAGACAAGTGCAGGAAATCATTTAAGAGTGTCTGCACAGCACGTTTGACTTACCAACTGGTTCTCATTGAAAAGATAGATGCACCCTTTTTAATTGCTTATCTTAAAGATCATTTATGAGGGACTCTTGAAGGACAAAGAGGATATGAATATTGTTTAGTTAAAAGTATAAGGACGTGTGATTAATTTAGCTCTTTCCATTCATTCAATTACGTGTGAAGCGACAACCTTCTGCATCATTAACTATAAATCACTCTTAGAAACAGTATTTTCTTCCTCTTCCTCCTCTTCCTGACCGTTATTCCTTTTCTGGGCACAATTACTGTGCTCCATGACAGCAGCAGAATGCTTAGCCCACGCTCAGCACTGGACTTACTGATTTGAGTAGTAATTAAGTCTCTGCTCGCAAGGTATCAGTTACTATGGAAAACCCATCCAGGTCCCAGCCGCATACCATTTTATGAACAAGAGACCCTGCTAGGGTCTGCATAATAATTTCCCCACAGCAGAGACTCCACAGCCGGGTGGAGAACTCTGCTCAAAAAGGTAGGACAGGCCTAGCTTTTTATGTGCGATATCCTCCGCCACAACTGTGCAGTCTCTGCAGTCGTAATTAACTCGTAGTTTGTGTATACTAAAAACATGTAAACTTGCACATTAAAGTCTAAGCTTACCTTTGTGAATCAGGCCCAGAGTATTGATATGTAAAAATAAAGGAGATCTTTAGAATAAATGCAGTCTGATCATTGATATTTTAACTTGAAATGTTGCCTATAATATACCAGCTGTCACTCTCTGTAACTTCATATTCTCTATTGCAACTTGAAACTCAGGGGCAGATTTAAGAAAAGTGGCGTTGCACCCAGTGCAGCACCACTATTCGTGCATCCCTTAGTACCCCACTACTGCTATTATGTGTGCGCCATACTTAAATTACGGTGCTCCATGGTGCAGGGTAGGGGGCAATAGCATCAGAATTTCTGACGCTATTGATGTACTGGTCAGGGTTAGCGACAACATTTTGGCAGTAACCCTGAACAGTACATAGGGGCCCATTATAAATAATGGTGTGCCTCCTTTTAATGACTGTTTTGCGCAGGCATTACAAATGCTGAAAAAAGTGATGCAAAGAAATCTTTTAGATTGCTTTGCACCATTTTTTCGTCTCCCATGCATACATTATGCCTGACATAATCTGGTGCGAGGTGATACAAAGTGGCACCATGCATGCATGGCACCACTTTGTAAATCTGGCACAGCGATTTTGGCCTCATTGAGCCACATTAGCTTAAAAATGACTCTAATGTGACGCAAGGAGGCACTTGGGGCACTTAGATATTCCCGTCAGTCTTTCTTCTGAGCTGAAGTACAATTACGTTTCTTGTAATAAATGAATACACATCAGGATTGCGATGAACTTGCTTACTAACAAGGGCTAATTTCAAAGTTAGAAAATAATTTTTTGTATTCAAGTGGATAGCTGTAAAGTGAAAGCTTTGGCTAGTACTTCATGTACAGTTTCTAATTCTGATCATATATGTATTCACTAACTTTGATATCAGCTTAAGATATAAGAATGCTTGTATGCTAATGCAATTCTAATGAAGTTTGTAAACCTGCATGGTGGATTCCTTGCAAAGAGTGCAATAAAGTTCATAATCTTATGGACGACTTATGCGAAACAAACAAGTGCTATAGAGTTCTAAATCCCTATTGATTTCTTTTTTATTAAATACATTCCTGCAAGTCTTTTCATTATAAAATAGATCTTTGTTTCTCAAATGTCTGTGTTGACTACACATAAGAAAAAGGCAGGATTCCAACAGCACACCTGGGTTGCATGAGCTAAGAATTATGATTTCCTAGCAAGTACACTATGGGCAGTGGAGCACATGAACTTACCCTCTAGTTCAAAAGACGGCCCCTAGCGCCTGCTCTCAAAGTCGTAGTTCCTTTCACCTCTGGAGCCTTTAATCTTTGTGATTAGACCCAGTTCGATGATTCTGGAGATTACAGTCCCGCTGGTGAGACAGAGACTCTGCTCTACACAGATTCAAACTTACTTTCACGGCTACATAACACTCGAGTTCTGTCCTTATGACACTTGTTACAAACGTCTATGAGACAGCCTCATCTTGAGGAGTTGTAAGCACTTCATTGGCTTCTTATGCCATACACTGTGGGGTTGTCTAGCCCTTACTGCTTAATGGACTGCGATATGGGCCTCTATGATTAATTACAGTGGGACCCCTTCCAACCATCGATGATACTAGCATTCATTCTGTCTATTGATCTTTAAAACTTCAATAAGACTGTTTACCAAAAAAAACAACATTTAGTTCATATTTGACACATTCTCGGTCTCCTACCCCTGGTGTAGCTGCATGTGAATGACTAGCAGTAGCCAAGGTTAGCATCATTTCCCATTGGAAATCAACCCTCACACTCACGGTGAATTACTGGTCAAAGTTTTTTTTACCTCATTCACATGAGAAAATTACATACAGAGCACAAGCTGCAATGGATACGTTTACCAGCAACCATTATTACCTACACCGATGCTAGAGTAGGGTCCAGTATCCATTCTATCGACCTTTTGCAGTCTACATAAATAACGCCTCTCGCTGACTAAAAAAGGATCCTAGGAGATTAAACAAGTGTTTAGACTGGCTCTCCGCAAATATCAGATTGATTTTACTGGTTTTCCCTTCCTTTCTCTATTATATCGCACACGTTTTTTTGTTATACATGCCTATGTTTCATACAGAAATAACCTAAATACTGCTGAGTTATTACTATTTGTGACAAATTTCCAAGAACATGCAACTAGTGTGTTTTGGAGGAGCAATGGTATTTGTTCATACCACAATAAAGAAATGTGCCGCAAAAAAAAGATGACCTCCTCCTTCAGTGAGACTCATTGACTGTATACCTGTCTTTGACCCTGTACAATGCTGTGCTGCTTTTCTGGTTAGGTTTGCAATAAGGCAATTAGAAGTTGTATTGATGTTGAGTCAATAAAAGTGTTAATATTTTAAATACTGAGGCCCATATTTAACAGAAAATGACACAGCCTGACACTGTGCCAAATTTGCAGCGCCACGCTCCACCATTTTCACACCGCAGCAATGCGCCATATTTAATTGAGTATGGCACACCCCTGTGTTGTCCCCTGCTCCCGTGATAAACTTGGAGCTGAGCGTCATTGCAGCCACTCTTGCGACATAGAGCGAGGGTGGTTGCGTTGAGGGGGAGATTGTTTTTCTGCAGGGAGGGACACCTTCCTATACAAAAACAATCTTAAATGGCAATTTGCTCTTTCTATGTGTGCTGCATAATGACACTTTTTGTGGCTTAATACAACCTTGTAAATATAAGCTGGGCATAGCGCTACTGGAGCATCATGAAAAGTGACCCTCTGGTGGTGCTAGGGACTCTTAAATATGCCTCTGAATGTGTCACACAGCATTAGTTCCGAGTGTGGCAGGGCTGTGATGTGAAGTCCTGTGTCTAGATGCATCAGGCAGCAGCGGTTCCAGTGAGATGTAGGGTTGCAATGTGAGGTCCAGCATCAGAGGTGTGCCACGCAGCCATAGTTCCAATGTGGGATTGCGAGGAGTTGAGTTGCACTGCATCAATTCTGCTGGGCTGGTAGAGCATCTTTAGCCCCACTTCTGAAGGTCCAGGACAGAAGGGGTGCTACTTGGGGGGGTGGCATTCACAGGAGGTTTTGTGTCCCGAAGGGCCTGATCAGGAGGCCAGTCTGCCAGCCCTTGGAGTCACACTGGTGGTCCTGGGTTCAAGGTGCATGTCCAGTCCTTCTCCCTCAGGCAACAGAGCAGTATAACAGCAGAGCAAAAGAGTAGCAGAGCAGGACAATGCTCCTTCTTCTGAGTCTTCCACAGGTCCAAATGTGTCTGAAGAGTTGGGTCTGAGGGCCCATTATTTATACCTGGGGCCCACTTTGAAGTGGGAGATGCTTCTAGAGTCCTCCTCTACAGAGGTGTCTGGGATTTCCTGCCTCCTTGCCTTTACCCCTTCTTGTGTGTGGGCAAAAAAGATTAGTGTGAAATCCTTTGTGAGTGTGCTGAGGGATTGTCTTTGTGATGTGCAAGTCTAGTAGGTGACAGTTCCACCCGTTATCAAGTCAGTGATAGCCCATCCTACCAGCTCCCATTTCCCCTTTGTCTCACTGTCTGTGAGTAATATACAGGACCAGGGCCAGCTAAGCCAAGTCATGTCACCAATTGGTGCCTGCAGTCCAAGATATGGACTGCAGGCACCGAATGGTTAGTACAAGAAAATACCAACTTTCCTAAAGTGGCAGTTTCTGAATTTTGATTTAAAATCTCATTTGACCATTAGGAGGGTTTTAAATAGGCGTGGGTGGATTTCACGGATGAAGTGACCAAAAAAACTCAGCTGTTCTACGCAGAGTTCCGCGAAGTGGTGGAGTATGATAGGTGACTCCGTTCATGCTGATTTTTAGCACCAGGTGTTTGTCCTGCTCTGTTACGGCACCACACACAACACAAGAGGGCGCTGCTTCTTTTCTGCCACTCGAGTAGATTTTGTACTCGAGTGGTAGCTTCCTCAACACGAACGGAAGGTTTCTCTGCGCGATAGCGACCATCCACGACCTCCTGCTTTGAGAAATCCCACCGGTAGGTGGTCTGAAGTAAGATTTTCTTCACTGGCACTGGCAAAATAACTTTGGGGAGCAGGAGCAAGGAGAAAACTCTGCTTCATTCCACTATGCTGAGTTTTTTGGAACTCCCCGCTTTAAGCTTTAAGAGAGCTGAGTGGGAAAAACTCTGCAAACTCAGTGAGAGGAGTGGAGTTCTCCGCCCACCCCTAGTTTTAAATTACAATTCCAAAGGGGCCAAGCTCAGCTTTCCTAACTGCTATCACTTTAAAGTTATCACTTATTAAATGTAATATAGTTACCCAATGTCCTATGAGAGAAGCAGGCTTTGCAGTAGAGAAAAACAAATTTAAGAGTGTTTCACTATGAGCACATGTAAAACTTAAAAGTATATATTCCACTTTTTAAATACTCTGCCCTCTGCCTCCCATGCCATTTAGGGTCTCCCCCAGGGGTGACTGATGTGTATTAAAAAGGCAGGTTTAGGCCCGGTAATAGGTTTATTTTACATGGTTCACAAATGCACATACAGGCTGTAACGGCAGGTCTGAGGCATATTTAACTGACTATTTAACTAGGTGGCATAATGGATGCAGCAGGCCTACTAGTAGCATTTGATTTACTGGCCCTTGGTACATGTCAGACCACTTGATTAGGGACTTACAAGTAAACGAAATGTGTCAATTAGGTCTAAACCACTTTTACCATGTTTAAAGAACAGTGTTGAAGTGTGGAGAGTCCTAAAGCCACCCAAAAATGAGTTCAGCAAAAACAGGAGGAGTATGTCAAAAAGACAGGGATGAGGACAACCTTGAGGCTGACAGATCTAACAGTGTTTAATCAAATCTTCCTTGTATGTTTCTTTTGAATGAGACAACTGTGGTATTTAGGGTTACGTGCAATCGGTTAGTCACTGCATTCCATTAACTATCTGTGGTTAGAGACCAAATAAACTCTCCTACTCCTTTTAGCTTTAGGTGATGGGTTGTTGTTATTGCAGATGGGTTTCACAAAGATCCTTTTGCCACCTTTTAATATCTATATATTGGCTACAGCTGTTTTAATTCTTGATTGCTTTATTTACTTTTTTGACACTCCTGGAAATAAATTGGTTGATGCAAGTTACATGTTTTGATTCCTTGTGATAATTAGATATTCCAGAAAGTTATATGTCAGTTTTTGGCTATTCGTTGTGTAAGGTACTACTGATTGCCCAAATAATGAAAATAGTACATTTGGAAGGGGGGAACAAATATAATCTAAAAAATGAATATGTTTCAGGTAGGCAAACACTAGTGTTTCAGGTTGTCTGTATACATCAGTCGGTTTGTTTTTCATTTTTCTTTGATTTCTGATTTTATTGTTTTGGTGGGGGGTTGGCATGAACAGACCTATGCTGTTAAAACAACCTCCATAAGCTTGGCCTGCTGGAAGTTTCCATTCCTTCAATCTCATTGAAAGTTTATTGATCCATAAATTGTTTTATGTGTTCCATTTCCTACAGCATAGATGTTATGTCTCTATAGCTTGCATTTGTCTACATGGTTATGCAGTATCTCATATTTAATTGTCTAATTTCTGTCTTGGTCCCAAAATGTATTCTTTAAGTTGTACCTTTAGCAAGAAATTACAATAGTAGTGGTTGTTTTCCATTAGGGACAAACTCCATCTTTAGGTATTCAGTTTCATGAATGTGATGTGCATTTCTAAATTATAGCAGTGATAAGCTGATGCTTGGATTTTGTGTTTGGTATAGCTGCTCATGTGTAACCCAGTCTATGTGAATCGTGATTATTCATGGTAATTGCTAGGTACAAAACATTACATTTTTACATGTATTTTATTCTAAATTTATTACAGTTTTTCCACAACTTCTAGCATGCTGTAAATTCTCAATTTGTAATTTGTATTTCTGTGATCCAGGCCTCCCTTGTTTTTGTTTAAGGCAGATCAAATTGGTTTTCAAATTCCAGAATTCCAAGAAGAAATTGCTATAGTCAGTTTGTTTTATTTTCATTGATTGTTGTTGGGGTGTCCTTGTGTATAAATGTTACTTCTTCATTCTGAGTCCATGCTGATGTCTAAGCAAGGATACTTTCATGTAATCTAGCCTCTGTAGGAATCACCAAGAGCATTTGGTTTCAATTATGTTTCAATTTTTTACAATGTACCTTAATTGCTTTTGTTGCATTTTTCTTAAATAAACTTTTGTTCAGCTCTTCAGATTACGTAGGATGGTGCCTCAAGTGGTGATTGAGGATGCCATAAATGCTAAGACTGCATCATCCAGACATGGTCAACATCATTCCTGATTGATTTTTCCAATGTTTACTAAGGTGTTGATCATACAAGATGTTCTGTCGTTGGTATAAAGGATTCTCTAATGATGCATTTATGTTTAAAGATGATACTATGAAAGAGGAAATAGAGAGTAGCACAGTACCACACAATATACATACTGAAAAAAAAATGTTTTCCAATTGTGTCATGTCATAATTTCCAGACAGATTACTTACTCTATTGTTAAATGAAAGATTTAGTTTTTCATTAATCACTTTATTGTTTTGCTCTAATTGTGGATCACAATGTGTACCAAAGAGCAATTAGCAGGTGCATGTATTATTAATACCTGTATTTCCTTTCATTGTGAAATCTGAAAGCCCAAATTTATCGCATTGCCCTTTGCAACACCACAAAACTGAGTGATATAATTTTTTTTAGAATTCCTTTAGCTTTCCTATTCTGCAAAGATGTTTGTTAGATAACTCTCCGTCGCTCAATCGTTAAACAAATTTAACCTCCAAACGCAACCAAAATAAATGTGCTTATTGGAACTTGGGCGATCCTCATTTGTGAATGTCAATTTCAATAAAAATGTTAGATAAATTTGCATTTATAAGGTAATTACCCTTTAAGAATCGGAAAAGAAGTGTATCACCACGGACCCCAAATTGGAAATGTTGGGCCAGATGTATGAAAGCATTTTGCATTCGCAAACGGTGTGAATTCCCATTTGCGAATGCAAAATGCCATTTCAGAATGTATGAAATACATTCTGAATGCAATTTTAAGGAATCGCTAAAATAGCGATTCCTTAAAATTGCGACCCTGTTTAGAGAGTCGCAAATTGTGACTCTCTAAATTAGAAATCGCAAATAAGGATTCCTTATTTGCGATTTCTTAGCACATGTATGAAGCAATTCCTAAATGTGATTTTGGCATTTAGGAATCACTAATTACCATCAAGTTGAACTTGGTGGTAACCATGTGCAAAATTAAAAAATGCATTTAAAATGCATTTTTAAATTGTACAAGTAAAGCACACATGCCCTTTTGGCATGTGTGTACCTTACATGTACATAAAAAAAAAATTGGGGTGCAGCAGAGGGGGCCTTAGGCCTCCAGCACCCTGGGGTTTTGCATTTCCAAAAGTGTGATTTCTGGTTAAGAAATCACAATTTTGGAAATGCAAAAAATTTGCAGATATGGGCCAACAGGCCCATAGGTGCGAATGGGGCCGGTATCGCAATTTGCGAATCAGTAATAGCATTTGCGTTTTTTAAGAAATCGCTATTACCGATTCGCAAATGTGATACATGGCACTTTGCGAGTCGGAAATAGCGATTTCTCAAAAATCGCAAATGGCCTTGATGATACATCTGGCCCTTTGTCCTAAGAAAAACCTTCCCAGAGTGGAATAAATTAATCCAAGCATTATTTAAATATACAGCGACTTTCTTTTGAAAACATTAAATACAGAATTACCTCATTAAATAATGTAATCTAGTTGATGGTTTTATTGGCTTTATACGTACTCCTCAAATGGAGTTAGTGGATGGATAGTTGTGTCTAACATTAGTTATCCTACTCAAGTATTTTTTACCTTGTTGAGAAACCAGCTGGCTCAGGATAGTCATACCATAGCAAAAGCCAGGTCATTGCCAGACTAGAAACAGACAATCCACAAAAAGCAGAAGGCCTTTTTCAGTGATGTACCTAGTTTGTGTATCAATACTGCCACAAGTAACTGAAATGCCCATACCCTCATACAATTCTGAATGAAACAAGAAGTACATCTCCTTCTCAAACCAATAGGACGCAGCCCCCTGGCACATTCTGCTTCATTGTACAGTCATACATTGTAACAGATGTTTTACATGCTTTCATCATTGCTCTGCTGGTCCCTACCTAAGTGCAGACTACCAAGAGAATTATAGACATAAATGCATGGACACATTCATTTCATCAATGAATGCTGCTCTCATGTATAAGCTGTTTTTCCAAATCTTTTGCAAGAAAATTAATGTGAAACACAATTTGTTGGCTTCTGGAGATTTTGTTCATGCTCAACCAGCTACAATTTCATTGATTCATAAGATGACTGGAACTATTTCATGGTCACTGCAGCCAATTCACAAAGACATTTATGGGTTTGTGAATTATTACTACAGAAATTCTACTTCTCTTACTCATACATGTAAATATACACAGATGGCACATCCCTTTCTACTAACTATATTTAAATAACCCTAAAAAAAAACATATTAAAGTTTTGTGGCCAATTCACCAAGGCATGTTAATGTACATAAAGTAGTAGTACAGGAGTGCTACTTTAGGTATACATTTACATAAATGCCTGTGTGAATTTGCACATTGTACTTAATTTGGATTTCAGATACCTCTTCTGTATATAAAAAAAGGATTGTCAGTGTAGGATCTTATTCTCTCTTAGAAAACACCTCCACCACCAGGACCAACTTCCACAACTGCATGACAAAAGTTGCAGAATAGATGAAGACCAACTACCTGAAGCTCAACATGGAGAAGACTGAAGTGTGGATCTTTGGAAACAACACTGCCCCATTGAACAACACATAGTGGGCTTCCCAACTTTGACCCACACCAACAACGCACACCCCGCAACCTCAACATCATCCTAGACAGCAAACTCACTATTAAATGTCAGATCAACACAGTTACCTCAACTTATTTCCATACCTTTTGCAAACTCCAAAAGGTCTTCAGGTGGCTCTCCGTCAACACCAGAAAAAAAGTAATTCAAGCCCTGGTCACCAGCTGACTCAACCACAGCAATGCGCTCTACGCAGGAATCACCACCCAACTCCTGAAGAGACTCCAGTGATATTTACACTTCTAGCAAAATAATCTCTTTACAAGAAATTATATATACATAATTGCATTGAAGCTCATTTTCCGACAAATCACAATTCTTAAATATAACTTGTTGCTAATCACCTGTGAAAAATATACCTACTTTCAATGCCTTCCTCAGAACTCAGCTGCCGGACTCATGCTCAACCTTCCCAAAAGAACCCACATCACCCCCACCTCAGCTCTACCTCCCTCACCGTTGGTCACACTCCCTGCATCTGTTGAAGACTCAGTGGAGGATGCTTCTTCTCTTACCTCACTGCCAAGGCCTAAAGCAACCTTCCCCTCCACCTCCGAACAGCATCTTATCTCACAGATTTCAGAAAGGGACTCAAGTCCTGGCTCTTTGACTGACCTCAGCATAATCCTAGTGTCTGGATACCCTCATGGTTGATTGGCCATGCTCCACAAATCCTGAGTGATTGAGTGATAGTTTGCTTTTTCATAGATATCAATTGTGACCCCAAGAAATCCTCAATGAGGACCCTGCTTTGGGAACCCTGGGTGGCAACCAGGAAACCCCACTTAAAAAATAAAAAGAGATGGTGAAGCCGGTTCTTGCCGGAGCACAGAGCTATCAGGGCTGTGGGGCTCTGGGGGTCCCCCTGCAGCCCTGAACAAGAATAATAATTAAGGTGTCCCGGGTGACTACCGGGGCACCCCTTAAATAAAATAAATGTTGGCTTCTTGACAGCCCCTGAGAAATGGGGCCACTTACAGGGACCCATGGGGGTTGTGGGTGCCCTGGGGCTTCCTCCACAGCCCCTCTATAAAGAAAGCAATGGGTGACTCAAGTGGGTCCGGGACACTGAGAAAAATGTTTAAAAAACACGAAATGTGAATAATAAATAAGTGGCCACAGCTGCTCATTTATTATTCACTGCTCCTTCAAGGAACGCTTCATTATGCCATGCAAGGGTTGTTTACATATTTTGTCTTTTGGTGATGTCCCTAGAAGGGACACCCCAAAATTTTGGTTTAATGTTGTGTATACAGGGAGCTCTGAAGCTGCCAAGTAACATTAAAAAAACAGTAAGTCACATTGAAACCACGATCCCTGGCAAACTTACCAAACCGCTTCCAGACTGCAGCTTTTGTTCTATGGCTGGCACTGCAACACGTTCTAGAGGCTGAATTTATAGTTGTGTTTTATGTGGCCTGAAGATGTCTAAAAATTATAAGGCTCTCTTGTGGTTGTTTTTATGAATGCATTTTTGGGCTGACAAACGTTAAAAGAAAGACCTAGAGAAAGGTTTGTTGTTTTAGTCTGAATACTTATTTTAACATTTTTCACTAAAAAATATAATAATAAATAGTAATTAAAAAGAGAAAGTCATACACATGTATTTTAAGAAAACATTATTAAATATGTTTTAAGTAATCAATAGTAATAAACATTGGATTATAGACTTGATTAACATTACTGATGATTTTTGTAGGAAGATGAGAAATCTTCTTTATAGAGACAGGGTTGGAAATGTGAGTGAAAGGTGGGGTTTGGTGCGGGGCCTGGACCCAAGTTGTGTGAGACAGGGTTGGTGTTATATATAGTAGTAAAATAATACTTTATGCCACAAAAAATTGAAATTCTTTGATAAAACAAAGATTAAACTGATGTTAGTTAGATCAACAGGTCAGTTAGAAAATGCCATTTTAAATGTACAAAACCTCTAAAGATTCTCCAGCTAAATTCAACTCAAGTAACAATAACTCATGCCATAAGGTAGCTATTACGTGTACCCTTGCCATGCACTGTTAATTAACCCACATATTGCATAACTCATGGCATCCCATATAACATAATTGATAATACCACTGCAATATTTGCAATTAAATTATTGATGAGAAAACTGCATGGCACACATACACCCATGCATACATTTTGTTTCTGTAAAATAGCAGTTACAGCAAAACTGCTTTTGTGGTTACAAAATTGAAACTGCAAATTTTAGAATATACAATGAAATTCATATGCTGTTGTGCACAATAGTATTTAGCATATGGTTGTATGGGAAGGGCACCATTCTAGTTCAAAATACAATGCTTAGACTTTTCCCACCTTGGAATTCATGGACAGTGATGGCTGGTCACCCATGGCAGGTTGGAAGAAGAAGCTTCTAATAAATCAATCAATACATTTGTAGAGCACACTACTGTCACCCCTGGAGATATTTGGGCCTGGGGTATGAGGTCTTCATTGAAGAGCCAGGTCTTGAGTTTCTTCCTGCAGTCTGCTATAGAGAAAGCTGTTCGGAGGTAGAGGGGCATGACGTGTAAGGCCTTATGACAACTGCAGGTGTGACGGATTCGAGCTGAGTGTGTGAAGACCAGTGAGGAGGAGATCAGCTGTCTGGCTGGTTGATAAAAGTTCAGTTGATGGTTGATGTAGGCTGGTCCTTGGTCATGTAAGGCCTTGTAGGCATGTGTTAGGATAATGAACTGGTATTTCTTCTGGACTGAGAGCCAGTGGAGGTCTCTGAGGTGGGGGTGATGTAGGCACATTTATGGAGGTCCGGGATGAGTCGAGCTGCCATGTTCTATATAGGCTGGAGTCTTTTGAGGAGTTGGGTGGAGATGCCGAGGATAAGTGTTCTACTATAGTCGAGGCGGCTTGTGATGAGGGCCTCGGTGATGGTTTTTCTGGTGTTGACTTGGATCCTTCTGAAGATACAGGGAAGCATGCAGAGTGTGTGGAAGCAGGAATCGGTGACTCTTTTGATTTGTCACTTTATGGTCAGTTCACTATCAAGGCTGATGCTGAGATTGTGTGTGTGGTCTGTCGGTGTGGGGATGGGTCTTAGTTCAGCTGGCCACCAGCTCTGGTCTCAGATGGATGTGTTATCCCCCAAAGAATAGGAATTCTGTTTTCTCTGAGTTGAGTTCGAGGCAGTTTGCTGTCAAGCAGTTGGCTACTATGATCATGGCATCACAGAAATTAGTACTGGTGGTGGGCAGGTTTTTGGTGAGTGAGAAGATGAGCTGTATATTATCTGCCTAGTATATGAGGTTGAGATCGTGGAATCTGATGGTGTCTGCTAGGGGGCATGTAGATGTTGATCAGTGTGGGGCTGAGGGATGATCCTTGGGCTATGCTGCATATGATGGCCTTGGATTTGGAGGTAAAGGAAGGCAGCGGGTGCTCTGGATGCATCCTGTGCGGAAGGAGGTGATCAATTTGAGGGGTTTACTTGTATGCAGATGTGGTGGAGGCTGTTTGATGAGGGTGTGGTGTGATACGGTGTCAAAGCATGTGAGAGGACGAGGAGGATCGTGGCTGCCGTCTCTTGGTGATGGATGAGTGTTGTTATGTCATCTGTGGCTGACATGAGTGCGGTCTCAGTGCTGTGGTTCGCTCGGAATCCTGATTGGGAGATGTCAAGCAAGTATTATTGCTCAAAGTATTCGGTGACCTGTTGATTGATTCCCTTCTGGAGTACTTAGTTGGAGTAGGAAAACAGCAATATCAGTGAGTTTTTGAGTTTGCTGGGGTCGACGGATGGTTTCTTTAGTAGTACTCTGATCTCTGCATGTTTCCATTTGTCCAGGAAGACCGCTGTGGTAACAAAGGTGTTAAAGAGACAGGTGAGCTCTGTGCTGATGTGATTGGTTCTGAGATTGAAGAAGTGGTGGGGGCATGGGCCATGGGGGCATGGAGCAGGAGGGTGCTGTAGAGTGGATGAATGGCATGATGGGCGAAGTGGATTGAGAAGTGAACGGCGTCCATGTGGTGGTAGTTCGGCAGGTGTGCACTGGTTGGTTGAGGCTCCTGTGGGTTGGGGGTAGAAGTAGTTGTATATGGTGGCAATCTTGCTGTGAAAGTATTCCAAGATGGTGCTGCGGAGTTCTTGGTAAGGGTGGTCTGCATTCTCTGTAGCTGTTGGGTTGGAGTATTTTTTGATTACTTTGAACAGTTCCTTCATCAATTTTGTCTACTGTATCAATGCATTTTGGTGATGGCTGCTTTCTTGTTTTCCTTGATTGGCCAGTGGTAGTCGTTAAGGGCTGCTTTGTGGTTGGCTCTGTCAGAGGGGTTCCTGGGGCTCTGCATTATTTCTCGAGTCAGTAGCAGTTGCACCTGGTGTTTCTGAGCTCTGGGGTGTAACAGCTGGCTTGTCTTAAGGATTTGTTGGTTCTGGATGACTTCTTCGAGGTGACTCTGTGAGCACATTTGGTGATCCAGGTGGGGAAATTCTGGACAGCCTGTTCTAGGTCTGACAAGGCTTTGGGTTGAGAGGTGTTGAGGCCCTGGGTATGATGTTTCCTTGTTACCTTGCCCCAGCTCAGGTGGGAGGGGTTGTGGCACCTGGTGTGCTGAGTGTCAGAGATGGTGAAATGAACGATGGTTTGGTCGGACCAGGTAGAGTCTATGACATTGCTTTAATTTTACTTTGTCGGTGGAGGTAAAGATGGGCTTGATTGTGTGTCCGACTTTGTGTCTGGGCTCAGTGACCATTTGGGTGAAGCTGATGTTGCTCATGTTCTCTAGTGGCATGATGGAGTTGGCATTGTTGGGAATGGGAATGTGGAAATTGAGGTCTCCGAGTAGGATGTAGTGTTTGGAGTTGATCGCTAGTGGGGCAATGAGGTTGGGGATAGCATTGCAGTTGTTTTGGCATTGGTTTGTACCATGAGAGGAGAAGGGTGATCGTTTGTGGCTATGCATTGAATGGTTTCCTTGAATATAATGGTGATGCCTCCACCATGTTTATTAGTGTGATCTCAGTGTATCATCTTGTAACCATCTAGTATGACGGTGGCTATGATAGGGTTCGAGCAGGGGTTGAGCCAGGTTTCAGTGATGAAAACTATGTCAAGGGTGAGGGAGATGATGGTGTCCTAGATTTCTGTGGTGTGGTTGCAAAGGGATTGGGTGTTGAGCAGGATGCACTTGAGTGGCTCCAGGTAGTTTGTGGTGCTCTGGGAGGGTGTGGTCTGGGGTTTTGTGTGGACTGGTGGTCCTGTGTTGCATGAGAAGTGGCAGAGATGGCAGGTGAATGGTCCTTTGGTTGCTCCGGGGAGGAGGTGCAGCATTTGCTATTGCAGCGCAGGGATCCATGGGCAGGAGCTCCTTGGCAGTATAGTGGTGGTTGATGGGAGGGCCAGGGATCCTGGTGCTTGGTGTGGTCAAGGCCCAGACGGGCACAGACGAGTATGCCTTTGGCATGCTTCAGCACACCAGTGGTGCACCCGGTGCCTGCATCAGCTGTGCAGCCGTGCTGCGGTCTTCATTAAGTAGGTTCTGGGGGAGAGAGAGGTGCTATGTGGTGGGAGGGGGGAAAGAGCAGGAAGCATGCAGAAGTGGGCAGGAAGCAAGATGCGAGGGTAAAAGCAGTAAAAAATTGGCAAAGGCAGAAAAGGGGGAAATGCAGAAAATGGAACAAAAGCATAAAAAGGAGGCAAAAAGCTGAAAACGGGATGGAAAGAGGTAGAGGCTGATTGCAGAAATAAGCAAGAGCAAAGAGGCAAAAGCAGAAATGCAGAAAAGGAGGCAAAAGCAGAAAAACGAGGCAAAAGCCGAAAACAGGCAGCAAAGAGGCAGAGAGAAGAAAGAGGCAAAAGCAAAGAGAAACAAACAGAAAGGCAGAAAAGGAGGCAAAAGCAGACAAGCATTTGCAATGCAACGGGCTCACACTTGCTTGAGTTAGAGCTATTAGCATTGTAAACTCCTAACCGGACGTTTCTTGTCACACAAATTAAAAGAAAACAAATTACGCGCGATTGCACTATTTAAAATGCAGCGTCATCACGCTGCATCTGAAAACAGAAAAACAGAGCGCGTTTGCGCTATGTAAACCCCAGCGCAATCACACTGCATGGAAAATAAAAAGATACGAAAGTCCGGAAACCATGCTGAGAGCATGAACCCTTGTATGTTTTCAGTAGTTTACCGGTGCTGTGTAGGTGGGCTAAACACCGGAAAAGGCATGATGTATGCATGTCTTTCACAAATAAAAGCAAGTGGATTTTAAAAGGCAAACCCATGAATCAATTAAAGTGACTGACGTGACTTGGGTGTGGTTAGAAGCCCAAAGGGAGATTACTGCAGGGGACGGAGCGCTTCGCGCTTGCCCCTAAAAAAGGAGGCAAAAGCTGAAAATGGACAGCAAAGAGGCTATTGCTAGCTTTGGTTACAACTTTTAACATATGTTTAAAAAAATCATTCCATGAAAAAAAGCAGTTAAATGGCAGAAGGTTTCAAAAATGTTTTAAAAACCACTGGAATCTAGAATTTATATTAACTCCTATTGTTATGGATTGTTAACCCACAGACCGTTCAACTACCACTCTAGCCAGGACTCGCATACCAAATACAATGAATATATAACCTCATAGTATTTATACCAATAAATAACAGCAACTTAGTGGAAAATATAAATAATTACCAACACATCTCAACAACTAATCCTGTATTTATAGATATCTCTTTTACACCCTTAAGTGTAATGTGATATGTAATCTCATCTGTGCAATTATTCACAACATTTATAATTGCACATCAAGGGTGAGGTCGACATCATTCCATTTGCTGTGTTAATTACAGATTGTAGAGCTGACTATAAATTATGCCACTCTGCACATTTCTCTTTAAGTGGGTCTTTGCTGAGAGCTTCTCTCTTCACAAGCACTGCCATACTTCTGGGCTGCATTGTGCGTTGCACACACCTGACAACCATTGTACCTAATGACTGTAGATTGCTTTAAGAAAGGGCCTTTGGATTCAAGGTCTGTAAGTATTTCCTACTTGTTTTGCATGTTGAAATATATGTAGTAACTTCCTTGTTAATTCCCTTGAGGGTAGGACCCTGAGCCCTCAAACTGCTGTATGGGAATTTCGAAAATACAGAGATACTAACATACATAATAAATCAATACGAGTAATTAGTGTCTAATTAAAAGTGAAGTGAATTGTATTCTAGGTTCTTCAAAAAGCTGAAGAATAACAGCCACCATGTGTTTCTCTCTGTTGCAGTTTTCAGTCCTGGGGCTTCCTCAAGGCTGCAAATTATCCACAAACCCTAAATTACGAAAGAAAGAAACATAGGGCCTGATTCCAACTTTGGAGGACGGTGTTAAACCGGCCCAAAAGTGGCGGATATACCACCTACCGTATTACGAGTCCATTATATCCTATGGAACTCGTAATACGGTAGGTGGTATATCCGTCACTTTTGGGACGGTTTAACACCGTCCTCCAAAGTTGGAATCAGGCCCATAGTCTATACATGAACGTGTGCACAACCATTTTCTGTGAGGTCTGTATACAGTAAACCAACCAAGTGTGGGCACAATTGTGATGCACTGTAAGCCATGTTGTAAGTGACAAGGGGTTGCCATTTGTCAGATTAGCATTTCCAGTATAGAGAAATATTGGAAGCACATGTTTCATTCTTAGCATTGTTCTTGATATAGTGTGCTGCGGAATTTACTTGGACTGGTGATTTGATCAAGTCACTAGGAGTGATACCTAGTCACAGACAGGAGGTCCTGAGGTTGCGTGACAGTGAACGTGAGCTAAGAAGATAATATGTTTTCGAAAAAATTAAAAAAGAGGAAAAAAGACAGGAGGCTAGAAAACGGGGAGTCATGTGGAGCTACCTCTAAATTTTTAGGATGTTTAGAAAAACATCTTATGAACTAACAACCCTATCAATGGTGGGAACCTGAGATTCCTAACCATACTCCATATTGGCCATCAGTTTATTCGTCGACTACTGATGAAACATTGACACCTTCTAACCAGCAGCCTTCCCTCCAAGAGTACATCTCTTCACAACTTGAGATGGGCTTTTGAGGAGTGACAAACCTAAAACAAATTCAGTGCCCATATGAATTAAGGATAAAAGACAACCAACCACTACCTTTACACAAACACATTTGTCATGACTGTTCAATATGCAAATTTGGTCATACAAAACTCAAAACTTTCTCACCAGGTAAAAAAACTCAAATATCCATCAAACAATGGAGCTGCTGCAATAGCACATATGTAGTCTACATTAAACTCTTCACTTGCTCCAAAATCTATGTGGGTAGCACTAACTGACCATTGGAATTATGAATACAAAAGCATTTCTGGAATATACATAAATTTACCTTGTACTCGCCTTAACTGAACACTGCATAACATTTCATGAACATAATTACAATATATATATATATTTTTTTCATTGACCACATATCTCCACACTCACTAGGAGGCAGCAGAGGATTTATGATATGCAAAAAGAAAGCACATGCATGCCAGATAAGAAGGTGGTCATGTTCAAGATACTCTTACTATTAAAGTATGCAAATAATTATCAAGGACAGTGGTTCCCAACCTGTTGTACAGGGACCGCTGGGGGGTCCCAAAGCCTCTTCAGGGGGTCCACGACTGCTTAGAAAATTTAATAATATTACCAGATTAGGTCCCCACCTTTCAATAATGACTCAGTGGGGGATCCCCGGAGTCCAAAAAAGATTCATTGGGGGGTCCACGGAAGTGAAAAAGGTTGGGAACCACTGATCTAGGAGATGTTTGTGTGTTTTAACTAATTTACCCAAGTCTTCATATATGCCATTAGATATTAAATATATTTTCAGACCATTACTGTAGCCACCACCTTTGACTTCCTTTCGGCTTCCGGGTTCGCCCGAGCTTAGGAAAAAAAATCTTTATATTGTTTGTCTTATATATCTTACTTTGATCATGTGATTTCAATCAGTACCTCTAAAATGTAGGCACTCTTTAGATTGCAGTAAGTAATTGGTGGTACCGCCAAAGTTAGGTAACTTGATCATGTGATGTAAGATGAAAATGAAGCCAACCTTTAATCTGTACACACCCTTGGGTTTCCTTTGACTTCATAATAGCTCACCCACATGGCTACACATATGATTCTGAAATCATGAGACCACATGTACCGACTGAATGGACAACTACCCGATTAATCAGGTATGACTGTGGTGTTTTTTTTTGTTTTTGATGGGTGTCTTTTTTGGAACAGAAATTTCTTCATTTATGTATATATTGCTTCTGGACTTTAGCTCATACTGCTTGTGTCTCACTTTTTTCCTATTCTAAACTTATCAATACTGCAAAAATCTAAATATTACAGAAATTGGTGAGGTACCTTTGTGTGAATGATGACATTTTTCAAACATCAGTTAGAAATTGGATCTCTAGGTGGCAGAGGTATACACCCTTGTCCAAGTAGGGGCCACAATCCTAGTCAGAGTAAGTCATAACACAAACCAAATTATCCTGTGCTCACCCTCTTGTAGCTTGGCACAGAGCAGGCAGGCTTAACTTAGAAGGCAATGTGTAAAGTATGTGTGCAATAACTCATTCAGTAACACAGAGGAAGCACCACAAAAATACACCACACAGGTTTAGAAAAATAGATAATATTTATCTGAATAAAATAAGGTCAAAACGACAAAAATCCAATAAGCATAAGTTGAAATATCACTTTTAAAAGGTTTAAAAGAGTCTTAATCCTTAGCAATCAATGGTTGTTTCTGTGTCATAAATAACGATGAACGGGGACCATAGAGGAGGAGATTTGTGAAAAAATAAGGCATTGCGTCAGATTTTAGGGCGCGGCTCATATGATGCATTGTTTCTTTCCACACTGTAAGGTGATGCATGGAATTTCAGGAGCGCAACCTTGTTTCCTTACTGCGATATGGTGATATTTTGATGCCCAGGGTTGATGTGTTGAAAATCCTTGACACACTGGTAGAAAGAGCAGGCACTGCATCGATTCAGTAGGTGATGAGGTGAAATTTCAGCTGTGAGGTGGGCGTGGCATCGATTTATGGTTGCCAGTCTGACGCTGCATCATTCTGGTCTGCGGTGCGGCAATTTTCCAGCTGCGCAGCAAGTGTTTTGTCGATTGTTCGACGGACAAGGATTTCCTGAAGGGGTGAAGTCTTTGTTGGCCCTGCGACTTCAGAAACAGGAGGCAAGATCACTCCATACCCTTTGAGAGCACATTAGGAGGAAGGCAGAGTCCTTTCAGCAGAGTCAGGAGCACAAGGCAGCATGGCAACAGCAGGAAACCAGACCTCCAGCAAAGCAATCCAGAGGAGTCCTTTACGCAGCCAGGCAGTCTGTCTGACAGAGTCCAGGTGTAGGTCCAGACATGTCTGATTTGGTGGGATCAGAGACCCAGTTTATATACCCTAAAATGCCTTTAAAGTAGGGGAAACTTCAAAGAGTGGTTTTGAAGTGCACATGGTCCACTGTCTGCCAGGATCCCTGTGGAGGGTTATCAGTCCTTTGTGTGAGGGCAGGCCATTGGTCTTTGAAGTGTAAAAGAGAGCCCCTCCACCCTTCCTGCCCAGGGAGACCCATTCAGTAAACAGATGAATGCAGATGTGACATACTGTCCTGTGTTTATAGCTGTCTAGGTGAAATGCACAAGGGGAGCTGTCAACCAGTACAGACCAGACATGGATTGGAGACAGGCTGTAAAGCACGGATGGTAGTAAGTGCAGAGAAATGCACACTTTCTGAAATTGGCTTATCTAATATAGTAATATTAAATCCAACTTCACCATTAAGCAGGATTTTCTATTACTATTCTGGCCATACTAAATATGACATGGCTACTCCTTCCAGATCAGAATTTACCACCCAAATGTATATGAGGGCAGTTCTAATGCTAGTATAAGAGAGGAGCAGGCCTCACAGTAGTGGAAAACAAATGTATGAGTTTTTCACTACCAGGACACTTAAAACACATATCAATCAATCAATCAATCAATCAAGGATTTATAGAGCGCACTAATCACCTGTTAGGGTCTCAAGGTGCTGGGGGTAAAGCTACTGGTCGTAGAACCATGTCTTGAGGCATTTCCTGAATGTTAAGAGGTCTTGCGAAGGTGGAGCGATATGGAGTTCCAGGTCCTGGCGGCTAGGTGAGAGAAGGATCTTCCTCTGGTGGTGGTGCAGCAGATGCAGGGGATGGAGGCGAGGGCGAAGCTGGCGGAGCGAAGATTGCGGGTGGGGGTGTGGAAGGTGAGTCTGTCGTTGAGGTAGGCTGGGCCTGTCTTGATGAGGGCCTTGTGTGCGTGGATGAGGAGTTTGAAGGTGATCCTCTTTGACACTGGTAGCCAGTGAAGGCCTCTGAGGTGGGGGGAAATGTGGTCACGGCGTGGGATGTCCAGAATGAGGCGGGCGGATGCATTCTGGATTCTTTGCAGTTTTGTTAGGAGTTTGGTTGTTATTCCTGCATATAGGGCGTTTCCGTAGTCCAATCGGCTGCTGACCAGGGCGTGGGTGACAGTTTTCCTGGTTTCAACGGGAATCCACTTGAAGATTTTGCGGAGCCTGCGGAGAGTGTTGTAGCAGGAAGAAGAGATGGCATTGACCTGCTGACTCATGCTGTATGTACATGTCCTGCCTTTTACCTACATAGCACCCTGCCTTATGGGTTACTTAGGGGCGATTTATATGTAGAAAAAACAGGAGTTTAAGGCTTGGCAAGTAGTTTTAGATGCTAAGTCGAAGTGGCAGTGAAACTGCTCACACAGGTCTTGCAATGGCAGGCTAAGACATGGTTACGCGGCCACTTATGTGGGTGGCACAACCAGTGCTGCAGGCCCACTAGCAGCACTTAATTTAAAGGCCCTGTGCACTTGTAGTGCACTTTACTAGGACTTACAGGTAATTAAGGATGGCATTTGGGTAGGAATCAATGTTATCATGTTTTAGAGAGAGAACATGCACTTTAGCACTGGACAGTGGTGTGAAGTGTGCAGAGACCTAAAACCAGCAAAAACAGCATCAGACAAATGGAGGGAGGCAGGTAAAAAGTTGGGGGATGACCACCATAAGGCTGTCAGGTCTACCAACATGCATATCCACGGACGTACCGGGCACATTCAAGTGTTTTCCTATCGTTTTTTTTTTCTCTACCTAGACTTATCATCTCGAGCTCCCGACATGTGTTTGTTTTCTTAAACATCTTACTACCTTAGAAGTAACCCCATGGCTCTCCTTTTTCTACTCCAACTGCCCTTTTCCTCTACATTTTTTCAGATTTCGATTACATTCCATCTTTTTAGTTCACGATTATTGTCACACTGATGCATGACCTCCTGTCTATAACTGAATATCACTTCTAATGACTTGATCACAACACCAGTACAAGTAAATTCCACAATACACTTATCAAGAATACCACTAAAAATGCAACATATATTTTTAATATCTCCCTATTGTGGGAATGCTTATCTGACACGCAGCACATGGCTTATAGTGCAACACTAGTGTGTGCACACACTTGTCTGGTTTGCTGTATGCACACCTCACAGTAAATTGTTTTGCACACGTTTATCTATAGACGGCTTGGCTTTCTTTTTGCAATTTATAATTTGATGATGATTTGCAGCCTGGAGAAAGCCCCTGGCCTGCTTACTGCGATGAGGTAAAATAACTGTTGCTGTCGTTTTTTACCTTTTTGAAGAACCTGCAATAAAATTGATCTCACCTTACATTGGACCATGATTAGTGACAGTGGATGACTGTCTTCACACCTCTATATTGAATGATTTTTTTCAACGTACTTTCATGAATACAAACTTTGAATGTATTTAAAGATTAATTTAATTGGTGTATTAATATCTCCGTATTTTCTTAATTGGTGTACCCTATGCTTAGAATGTCTTTAAAACGTTTGACACTTTGCATATGTTGTTTAACTCTCCAGCAAACATGCAAACTTATTCGGAAATGTTTGGAGGAAATATAACTTTTTTCCTACGTTTAAACCATTAACAGATTATACAAAATCCTTCTGAACAAAATTATTTATGAAATAAGCAGAAATTGTATGCCATGATTCTGTGGCTACTGGCAGTGTTTCCAGGGCAACTGAATACTTGGAATGTAATATTTCGTTTGAGGACTGATGGGCCACAATCTGGCATTTTCCTGCACATCAGAATGAACTGTAAGCCATCAAAATGAACACAGAACAAGAGCCAATGTAGTATGGACTCTCTTTCAGCTTGGGAGAGGGCTGTGTTATAACATACATGCACCATATTAAGATAGGGCTCTTTAATAGAAATCAATATAGCTTAATGATTGAATACAAATTGTTTAGTATTGTGGGATAAGTCTTAAAATAAATAGCGTATAGCTCTTTAGGATCGAATTGTTCTTGAGCCCCTTTGACTTTTTCAAGCAAAGGTTAACTATTTCTAACCCTAGATTGTGAAGGTGTAGTTTTTTGGTCAGAACTAAATTTACAATAATCAGGAAATAGAGCATCTGTAGATTCTAGTATAATCATATTGGTTGAAAGAAAAAATGCCCATCTAGCTTGACCAGTATTCTTACAGTTCTGGTTCTGCAGGTAGTTTCCCGTGAGCAGTTCACATTTCAAATGTTTCCCTAATGCACATTAGCAAATGGTTCCATTCCATGCAAGACATTTTTTGAGCCAGTAACTCTCTTTATATAACTGAATAACTTCCATTTACTCTTTTGAAAAACACACACACAGATAAAAAACAGGGCACTGCATCAAATGCAGCACCACTTTTTTTGCGTCCTTTAGAGCCCCCCCAGCGCCACATATACGGCACACCATGGTCAGTGCTAGGTGCAAAAGAATCCACATTTTTGACACTATTGATGTACAGTGCAGAATACATAGGGGCCCATTGAAAACAATGTTATGCCCCCTTTTAACGCCTGCTCTGTGCAGGAATTAAATATATCTGCTACAAATGGCGCAGTGGAATCTCTTAGATTCCACTATGCCATTTTTTCAGTCCTCCTAATGGGGGAACTCCCCCCTTGCATACATTATGTCTGGTGCAAGCATAATGTGGCGCAAGGGGTTACAAAGTGGCATAATACATCCAATGCGCCACTTTGCAAATATGTCACTGCTAATTTGGCCTCTTTGGTCCACATTAGCAACATTGAACATAACGCTAATGTGCACAAGGAGGTGCTAGACCCTCTTAAATCTGGGCAAGGGTGTGTTTGTCCATCATCTTCATGCAATGGTAGCAGAATAGTTCCCTCTACCGTATCAGACGAGCCATTCCCTACTATAAACATTACAGTGGGGCTATGATTTCACAGGACAGGAGCCTAACTGAACATTCTTTTGAGCATGCTGATTCAGTTTGGGAGTTGAAGGCAAAACCTATTTTCATGTTTTCTTTCATCACCTTTGCATTTATCTGGAAATCAGGATCAAATGGGAACAATCCCTGCATCTTCACATCCCTGAAACCATTGGTGACCATGAATATGATATTTATTTTGTGGGCAAAACACTTGTGAGAAGAGGAATGGGAAAAGAGAGAGAGAAACAGGGGTGTTGGATATAAGCAGAGCCATTAACATCTACAACAAGAAATACAACTTTAAGCATTTTATGGGTTGCATTAAAATTCTCTTTTTCTACAATGACACATGATATACCTTGTGATAGTCTGGTGAAACCCTATGACATTATAGGGGTGAAAGATAGAATAAAACTTTGAAATAAATGCACAAAATAGTATCATCTGCAATAGACCTTCATGTACAGATAACAACCTGTAGTGAATTGTAACAAAGTCTGTGATCTGAATGATTCTCAACATGCATACTTTAACAGGTGTAATATAACAAATACAATTGGGCGCCATGTCGCGTAGCCTCTCATTATTCTAATGAGACTACTGGATTTTGCGCAGCAAGATCGTCCACAGTGTGGGAGACTTGAGGGGGTCATTCTGACCCTGGCGGTAAAAGGCGCTTACCGCCGGCCAGAAGACCGCCATCACACTGCCGCGTCCGCGGTAAACCACCACGGTCATTCTGACCCGCAACTGGCAAACCGCCAAAAACCCGACATCCACAAAAGTCCGCCACACCAAAGGTCAGCGCAAAAATGGCGATGACCAAACCTCCACCGTCACGCCAACAGAAATACGCCCATACCATTCCGACCCACAAATCCACGTGGCGCTCTTTCAAACGCGGTATTCCATTGGCGGTACACACCGCCGCGGTCAAAATACACACACACATAGAAAACACAGCCACATTGGTCAGTTTGAAATACACACACCTGATACACATACTAACACCACTTCCACACACCCAACACAATAAAAAACACACACCCACATCACCCACATGCCCCTACGACCCGGAATCCTTGACGAAGGCTAGAGACAGAGCACAGAAGAGACAATCCCACAACACAGAGGCACACAACACCATCACCCACACAGAATCCACGCACCAAACACCACACACCACCACACGCACCACACTCATCACCACAAACGCCACCCTACACCTCAACCACACCACCCCATGGCACCCCAAAGACACCCCAGGTTCAGTGACGCAGAACTCAGGGTCATGGTGGAGGAAATAGTCCATGTAGAGCCCCAGCTCTTCGGGGCACAGGTGCAGCACACCACAATTGCCAGGAAGATGGAGCTATGGCAAAGGATAGTGGACAGGGTCAACGCGGTGGGACAGCATCCACGCAATCGGGAGGACATCAGGAAGAGATGGAACGACCTACGGGGGAAGGTGCGTTCCATGGTCTCAAGGCACAACATTGCGGTGCAGAAGACTGGCGGCGGACCCCCACCTACTCCCCCAGAATTTACCGCGTGGGAGGAGGAAGTCTTGCACATCCTGCATCCTGAGGGCCTCGCAGGAGTATCTGGAGGAATGGACTCTGGTAAGGCAAATCTTCACTACTGCTTCCCACCCCCACCCCACCTGCATGCCAAATCAGAAGAGGCCCCCAGCGATGACAGCAGCTCTGTCTCCCTGGAGCCAGATGACCAGCCCGGCCCATCGGGGACCTCTGGACAGTCGGTTCCCCACAGACAGCCACAGGCTACACCAGACCCAACCCCCTCTGGGAACACCAGCACAGCTCCCACCCAGCGGGCCCATGCCTCTGTCTCCAGGACACGTCAATCAGCGGTGTGTCCACCACTATAGGGCACCCAGGTTGACCCACCACCCCAACAACAACAGGGACCTGGGGGCAGTGGTAGTAGGCACACCGTCCAGGGGACAGAGGCCCAGGAACACAGGGGAACTGGGAGGGCTGCTGTGCGACAGGGGGGGACAGGCCCGGGGAACCCACTCTCCAAGAGGCCCTCTCCACCATCATGGGAGCATACCACCGCTCCCAGGAGACGATGGCGACGGTACTGGCCCGGTTCCAGGAGATCCAGGAACTGCAGGAACTGCAGGAGGAACGGTACATGGGGTTCAGGGAGGAACTGAGGAACATCGGTTCCGCAATGGGGACCATCGTCCTGGCCCTTACCCAGATCGTCACCACATTGCGGGACCATGTGGCACCCCAAAGGGCCCCTGTCACTAGCCCAGGCCAGGAACAGCATACCACCTCCGCCGGCGCAAGTGGACAGGAGGCCCCCACACAACGACGGGCAACCAGAACCCCACCTCCTGCAGAAGAAGAACCACCCGCAAGCGGAACCTGAGATCTCACAAGAAGACAGAGTAGGATTGCAAGACCCCCGCCAGCCTAAGATACCCCCTGATGTCATCCCACTGTCCCACATTGTCCCCCTGTCCAACTTTGAACTGCCCCTGCTCCATCCTTCCCCAGGCATATGGACAATGCACCTGTGCGACTGAGAACTGGACTCTGCCATGGACATTACTCCACCCCCACCCATCACCGTTTCCCAATCATGTACCTATATGTAGCACTTAAAATAAATCACTTATTCCACCTAAAAAAACAGGAGTCTGCTTGTATTTTCAACAAATGTATTACACATAACGGTGCAATAATGTCCAGTTACTTTGTGATGACAACATACCAATCTCAATAAGCTTTAGTCCATGGGCAAACAAAGCTGATGTCAGGCAGTGGGTCATACAGCTCTGAAAAGGGAAGGGAAAGTCACAAATCAGTTACCAGGAACTGGGGGGAAACACAGACAGTGGTGACGCATGAGGCCTTCAGTAAATGTAAAATGGGGTGGCTGATTCTTACCTGGGTGCTACTGAAAGTATTGTCGTATGACTGTCTCCCGTGTCGTCCCCGTCGTCTTCCTCCTCTTCACTCTCCACAGGCTCCACAGCTGCTACAACACCACCATCTGGACCATCCTCCTGCAGAAAAGGCACCTGGCGTCGCAATGCAAAATTGTGAAGCATACAGCAGGCCACGATGATCTGGCACACCTTCTTTGGTGAGTACATGAGGGATCCCCCTGTCATATGCAGGCACCTAAACCTGGCCTTCAGGAGGCCGAAGGTCCTTTCTATGATCCTCCTAGTTCGCCCATGGGCCTCATTGTACCGTTCCTTCTCCCCTGGTCCGGGGATTCCTCACTGGGGTCAGTAGCCACGACAGGTTGGGGTAACCAGAGTCACCAATTAGCCACACACGGTGTCTCTGTAGCTGTTCCATCACATAAGGGATGCTACTATTTCGCATGACATACGCGTCATGCACTGACCCAGGGAACTTGGCATTTACATGGGAGATGTACTGGTCAGCTAAACAGACCACCTGGACATTCATCGAATGATAACTTTTTCTGTTTCGGTACACCTGCTCACTTCCACTGGGGGGAACCAAAGCCACATGGGTCCCATCAATGGCACCAATGATGTTGGGGATATGTCCAAGGGATAGAAATCACCCTTCACTGTAGCCAATTCGCCCACCTCAGGGAAAATAATGTAGCTCCGCATGTATTTCATCAGGGCAGACAACACTCTGGACAAAACCTTAGAAAACATAGGCTGAGACATCCCAGATGATATGGCCACTGTTGTCTAAAAAGACCCACTTGCCAAAAAATGGAGTACTGACAGAACCTGCACCAGAGGGGGAATCCCTGTGGGTTGGCGGATGGGGGACATCAGGTCTGGCTCCAGCTGGGCACATAGTTCATGTATGGTTGCTCTGTCAAGCCGGTATGTAAGTATGATATGTCGTTCTTCCATTGTCGACAGGTCCACCAGCGGCCGGTACACGCGAGGATTCATCCTTCTCCTTGCAAGTCCCAGCGGACGGTGCCTAGGAAGGACAACATGGAGCACAGAGTCAAGCAACCCACAGGTTCGTTCACACAGCTTGCACAGTACACAAATCGCTATGCATTGAATGGCTTGTATGAGTGTCAATGCAAGGCCTAGGCCTGTGTGACGCAGTAGAAATCATGCCATGTGGGCCCTTGAAATGGCGGCTGCCTGACCTGTGAAGTGTGACAGTGGGATGTGAGGTCACTGCGCTGGCGTGGCACACCGTGGCAGTAGGCGGTCGAAGACCGCGGCGCAAAGCAGCATTGGTTAACATTGAACCCTATGGTGACCGCCATTTTCTATCTGATTAATCACTCGAGACCTGATCATCCACAGGAGAGGACCTATACTGCAAGTTCTGCTGTGACCTCGGTCTGGGAGATACAATGGCTGCTGCGACTGGGGAAAGGGCCCCTGCCTTCACTTCTGAAGAATTGGAGAAACTTGTTGATGGGGTCCTCCCCCACTATGCGCTACTCTACGGTCCTCCAGACCAACAGGTTAGTACACAGGGTGCACGTTGAATGGGCTATGCCTGTGTTGAGTGGGGTGTATGTAAGATGGTGGGGAGGGGAGTGAATGAGGAGTGCAACGCACGAAAGATGAGAGCATGTGCCACATGGCAAGGTTGGGGAGGGGGGGGCCACTCACATTGACCAGGCAGAAAACTGATGCGCTTTCTTTTACCACCCTGTACATGTCACATAGGTCAGCGCCCATCAGAAGATCGACATTTGGCGTGCCATCGCCCAGGACGTCCGGGCCCTGGGGGTCCACAACAGACGGGGCACCCACTGCCGAAAGAGGTGGGAGGACATCCGCCGCGGGACCAGAAAGACCACTGAGTCTCTGCTGGGGATGGCCTCCCAACGTAGGAGGGGTGGCAGCCGCCAATTGACCCCCCTGATGTCCCGGATCCTGGCGGTGGCCTACCCTGATTTGGATGGCCGCGTGAGGACATCACAGCAGACACAAGGGGGTGAGTATCAGCACATTCTGCTATCTTTGCGCGCAGGGAAGGTGTCTGGGTGGGGGAGGAGGGCTGTGGCTATCTCCAGGCCAGGGCGCATTCTGTAGGCTAGGCCACTCGTTAGACACGCCCCTGTGCCCCCGCCCCCCACCTCTGTAGGGTGCCAAGTACAGCTATCCATGGTCCGGCCTCACCCATGTGTGCATTTGTCGTCCATAGACCCGTAGGACTAGTCTCAATAACTGAGTAGTGTACCCCCATTGCGCGGCCTAGTTCAGGGGGCTTCTGTGTCTGTCCTCTCCGACAACGGTGTTGCCAATGCATGCACTCAACCTGTCTTCATTTCTCCACCCCCCCCATTTTCTTTGTCTTCCTGTTCATGTGTGCATTAGCATCATCTGGCGGAGGAGAAGTGGCATTGGAGCACGAGGGAGCTGCATCTCACATGGACCCGGAGGGCCATACGACAGACTCCGAGTACACCAGTGAGACGGAGGGCGAGTGGAGCTCCACAGCGGGGACCCGTGGAGACGTCAGCGACACCGACACGTCCTCGGAAGGGAGCTCCCTAGCGGTGGCAGCAACATCCGTGCCCACCGCCACAACAGGTACAGCCGCCACCCAGCGCACCAGCCCCGCCCTCCCAGCAGCCCCTCAGCCTTCGCTCCGTGCCCGCTCGCCCAGGAAGGCGGGCATCTCCTTCGCCCCAGGCACCTCAGGCCCTGCCCCAGTTACCCCTGCTGCCCTCAGTGAGGAGGTCATTGACCTCCTCAGGACACTCATTGTTGGGCAGTCTACCCTCTTGAATGCCATCCAGGGTGTAGAAAGGGAGGTGCATCGGAGCAATGCATACCTGGAGGGCATTCATTCGGGTCAGGCTGCCCATCAGCGATCGTTCAACGCTCTGGCCTCAGCACTGACGGCAGCCATTGTCCCTGTCTCCAGCCTCCCTCTTCTGACTCCCTCCACCCAGTCACAGTCTCCTGTTCCTCTGCCTATCCCATCCACACCATCAGAACAGCCTGCACACACCTCTACACCCAAGGGCAGCTCATCCAGACATAAGCACCACAGATCCCACAAGCATTCACCCAAGCAACATCCAGATGCAGACATGCCAACAGTCACTACCACCTCTGTGTCCCCCACCTCCTCATCTCCCCCCTCCCTCCCTGTGACGTCTCCTCTCACACCTGCATGCACACCACCATCAGCCAGTACTTCCATCACCAGCACACCCTCCATTACAGTCCGCACATGTGCAGTCACCACCCCCACTGCCATTTACACGTCCCCTGTGTCCTCTCCCAGTGTGTCTGTCACCCACTCTTCCAAAGCACACAAACGCAGGCAGCCACCCACCCAACAGCCATCCACCTCACGACAGCCTCCGTCACAAGCACCTGCACCCAAAGACAGCACACTTGACTCTCCTACAACCACATCCTCTACCTCCACTCCGAAACCCACTACACCTACCCGTCCCTGTCCTCCCCAAGTCCTTTTCCTTTCCAACCTTGAACTCGTTCCAATCACTGACCCACCCCCTCCATCTGGTAAGACCAAAAAAAGCACCTCAGCCACCACCAGCCCTGCATCTACTGTGACCATAGTGCAGGGCTATTGGAGTCCACCAGATCCTAGGGCAGGAACATCGGCCAGCAGCAAGGGGACAGCCAGCCCCCCCCCCGGGAAGAGGACAAGGAAGAAAAAGGCCCGGCGCGACAAGCCTGAGACGGCTGCCACCAAGGACAGTAGCCTTGCCCTGTCACCTGGCACATCATCCAAGGGAGGCAAGGGCCATAGAGCTCCAGCGAAGGAGGGCAAGGGCAGCAGGGCGGAGAAGTCAGGCAGCAGGCGAGCTGCCCAGGAGGTCCCCACCAGCCCCATCCCGGGTGTGACGGACGACACCCACGGGCCCAGGACTCCATCACAGGAGGGCGCCGCAAGTTCGGATGGGGAATGAGCGGGAAGTCTTGCCCAGGTCTGGCTCCCTAGACACACAGGACAAGCACCGCTGAACGGGCCCCACCGGGAGGAGCACCGCTGAACAGGGCCCCGCCGGGCCAAGAACCGCTGAACAGGGCCCCACCGGGCCAAGAACCGCTGAACAGGCCCCGCCGGGCCAAGAACCGCTGAACGGGCCCGCCGGGCCATGAACCGCTGAACGGGCCCCGCCGGGCCAAGAACCGCTGAATGGGCCCCGCGGGGGCAAGAACCGCTGAACAGGGCCCCACCGGGGCAAGAACCGCTGAACGGGCCCCGCCGGGCCAAGAACCGCTGAACGGGCCCCGCCGGGGCAAGAACCGCTGAACAGGGCCCCGCCGGGGCAAGAACCGCTGAACGGGCCCCGCCAGGCCAAGAACCGCTGAACGGGCCCCGCTGGGAGGAGCACTGCTGAACGGGCCCCGCCGGGCCAAGAACCGCTGAACGGGCCCCGCCATCTCAAGCACCGCCCCGCTGGGCCCTTCATCTCAAGCACCGCTCCGCTGGGCCCCGCCGTCTCAAGCACCGCTCCGCTGGGCCCTTCATCTCAAGCACCGCTGGCCCATTGTCAGTGCCGGTTCAGTGTCGAGCAGGGCTTCAGGGAGCACTCAGGGCACCATGCCTCCTCCAATCACAGTGGAGTCGGTAATCCATCTGATGGACTGTGGCTTTGCACCCCCCAGGATGGGACAGTGGGCATGGAGGCCCCTCGTGGATCTGGCGTCGTGGACTCATGTGGCTGAGGTGCCCCCCCTTCCCTTCCCCCTGAGGTGCCTGTGCTTTTATCATCTGATGCCCCTGCAGTGTTCTCTCCAATCGTATCTGGTCTCCTGTGTGGGCTTTGCCCATGTGTTTGTGCACATTGGCCCACGGACTATGGAACTTTGACGGAATGTGCAGGACTTTTTACCTATGGATATCTTGTGGACTATCTTCATTCCTTATTTTTTTATCTTTTATATGGCATATTTGCCATTCCTTCTATGGAGCAATTTATACATACATTTTTTCGAAAATTTTAATTGTGTCTTTGCATCATTCCGGGGGGTTTGTGTGGTGTCACTCTGACTTGTTGCTCGGCAATGGGGTGTAGGTATTTGTGGTGGGGGGGTGGGTGTATGGCGCATGTGTGTCCCCGTAATCTTTTCTCCTCCCCCCTCCCCTGTGTCGTAGGTGCAGTACTCACCATTGTCGTCTGCGCCGGCGTTCGTACTCCTGGTAGATGAGCAGGTAGACAAGAGCTGGTAGGATGTGTAATTCGGGCTCCATGCTGTCCTCCTTCCTCGTGGAGTGTGTATAGGTGAGCGTTTTCCCGTTCGTTGTCTGTTTCCGCCGTGTTTTTATCAGCGGGGCTCCCGCCCCGGAAAAGGTGGCGGATTGGTGAGTTGTGATAGGGTGGGCGGTACATTGTCTGCCGCCTGCCTGTTGGCGGTGACCGCCGCGCTGTTTGTCGGTCCCGCCGTGGCGGTCGGAGTGTTAATGTGGCGGCCTGTGTTGGCGGTTCCCGCCAGGGTTAGAATACCATTTTTTGGACAGCCGGCCTGTTTGCGGGTTGGCCGCCGCTTTATCACCGACCGCCAGGGTCAGAATGACCCCCTGAGTCTGACCCACAGTGGGTGACACCTGTCGTTCCAAATCCGGGTTTTGCTCTGGCTAACTAGCAGTGCCTCGTCTCTCCCAAAAGGTAGACATGATTGGGCAGCCGAGCGCATGACATATGATACTTCTCAGGGAAGTCGTGGTCAGTTAGGTCGCATCCGGTTCTCTCATTCGCAATCCATTCTCATATATAAATGACAATAACAGCAGTATGAGTTTTAAAGACTGGTTTAATAAAACAACTGCATTTTAGATAGAAAAGTGTGAGCTTCAATAACCAGAATGACACAACATGACAATAATAAAATGGTGATGATGAGAGTGAAGCATAAGAATAACGCTATCACATTGCCACAACGCTTAGTAAAATTGAGAAATGCAATAAGTAAGTAAAACTTAAACTTTAAATGTAAAAAATAAAAATCCAAACCCTCAACCTTTACAAACTATCCACATATATAACATACAAAGTTTTCACCACCTGAAAATAAGGCACCTGTTCTGCATGGGAACAGCATCAACAGTAGACTTAAAAAATTGAATTGCAATAACAATCAACAACACATTTGTAACTATAAAATGCAAATCAATTTTTTATATTTTTATTCAATTAGTAAAGGAAAAGTAGAAAAGTATTTAACTGTTTTTCATACATGAGCCACATTTACAGCAAAGGAAGCAGATGCACCAAAGAATATTATTTGCAAATGTACAAAGCACTACTCTAATGTTCGTAATAGGAGGGCTACTACAATCAGTGATGTTGGTATTCATGTGGGAAGACACAACTACCCTCAAATGTAACCGAAATGGAAGTAAGACATATACTGCAGGATTGTAAAGAGGCAAGCACTAGTTCCCAAGTGTTCACTACCAAAATTCTAAAAGATATAGGCCCTCATTATGACACTGGAGGTAAATCCTACTTACCGCCATGCTGACAGCCGCCAACTTACCACCACAGCGGCGGATATCCGTTCACCATACTATGACACACACACACCAATCTGACAGAATACAGCCACATACACAAATCCGACAGATCAAAGATCAGTGATAAAGTGGCGGTATCAAAACCCACACCGTTACGCAAACAGAACAACGCCCACCATATTATGACACACAAATCACCACTGCAGACATTCAACAGTGATAAACCATTGGCGGAACATACTGCCGCGCTCAGAATGGACACCCACAGACAAAGCACCACCACATTAGACAATTCAAACAACACATACCTGACACCCATACATGCACCCACATTACCCACAACCCTTTATGATTACAAGTCATCGGCACGAAATTGACACCAAGACCACCTAGCCAACTAGAGCCACACACCACTCCCACCCATACACCATTCACGAACTCCACATCACACACCCCAAAATATTACCCAACATACCCTCACCAACACACCTCACATAACACCATGGCACCACAAGACACCCCCATTTCACAGAGGAGGAGTTAAGGGTCATGGTGGAGGAAATTGTCAGGGTAGAGCCACAGCTATTTGGAGCACAGGTGCAACAGATATTCATTGCAAGGAAGATGGAGCTATGGTGGTGGATCATGGACAGGGTCAATGCAGCGGGGCAGAACCCCAGAACAAGGGACAACATCAGGAAGAGGTGGATCGACCTACGGGGGAAGGTACATTCCATAGCAGCAAGACACCAGCTTGCTATTGAGAGGACTGGTGGTGGACCCCCACCTCCTCCCCCACAATTCACAGCCTGGGAGGAGCAAGTCTTGGCAATACTGCATCCTGAGGGCTTGGCTGGAGTCAGAGGAGGACTGGATTCTGGTAAGTCAACTCTCTGCTATTATCACCCCCCTACCTCCATGCCATCACATACCCTCACCCTTAATCCCATAACTCCACTACATCCCACACACTCCTACATCATATCTCACTAATCCCAATGACAAGCCCTGCATGCTGTGCCAATGCATGGACACCCCTCACAACAATGCATGGACACTCTTCACTAAAGCATGCACAGCATAGAGAACTAACAATCCCACCATACACCAACATACACAAGTAAAAGCTGGCAGGGCAACACCAACCATAAAGGGAAAGCCAGGGATGTACAATATGTCATACTCATTAACCATAACACATCAGTTACATCCCCACAGGTGCCCCAGCCAATGTCATTGGAGAGGAGGTGCCAGCATTATCTAGTCCCCCAACTGATGAGGCCCACAGTAATGACAGTAACTCTGATCTTCAGGATCTGGACAATCTACCTGGCCCATCAGGGACCACTGGACAGACGGTTACACAAGCCCAGTCACAGACCACCACAGAGCCTCCCCAATCAGGAAAGACCATCACAGCATCCACCCAGCGTACCCACACCTCTGTCCCCAGCACACATCAATCAGCAGTGTGTCCACCTGTACAAAAACCCAAGGCCATACCTTATACCTACGACAATTAGGGACCTGGGGTCAGTGGCAGTGGGCACATGGTTCAGTGGACAGAGGCACAGGCCAACAGGGATACTGGGAGGACAGGCCCAGGGAACCGAATCTCCAGGAGGCACTCTTTGAGATCATGGGAGCCTAGCAACATTCCCAGGACACAATGGGCCAGATCCTGGACAATGTGCAGGAGAACAGGCAGCTGCAAGATGGACAGTACCAGGAAATCAGGGAGGACTTGCAGGCCATCAACAACACTCTGATCTCCATAGCAGGGGTGCTGGTAGACATGGCCAGCATTATGAGGGAGGCAGTCTTACATCAGCGGGCCCCTGCCACTAGCCAGTCATCTGAACAGCCTTCCACTTCCACTGCCGCTAGTGGCCAGGAGGCCCCACCACAGGACTCACAGGCCACCAGCACCCATCGACCTGCAGAAGGTAAATCACCCCGCAAACCTTCCCTGCGATCCAGACAGAAGCCAGAGATACTTGCCAAGACCCCCGCCAGGAAATGAGACTCTCCTGATTGTCTCCCCTGTATCCCACACAGGCAGCCTGTCCAACTTAAACTGTCATTGCTCTCCTTCCTATGTCCCCTTTGACAATGCACCTGTGCTACAAACAGACTGGAACAATACCCTGGACTTTCATCCATCATCACCCCATTCCATTGCACTTCCCCCTATAAGTTAGCACTTCAATAAACACCTTTCGAGTATGTCATGTATATCAAATATGTATTGTTTGAAACAGGTACAACAATTGCAAATGAACTGTACATAGAATGAGCATAGATTAATGACTTGTAGCTGGCTGTAGTGATCACACCAGGAGTATTTGTCATATAACCAACATCTGCAAAATGAATAGCCAGAGGGAACATTAAGTGGGCATTGAATTGGGAATTACCAGCATGCCAATGCCACACAGAATACAACCAAAGTCATTGAAATGTAAGGTACACTGTCTTACCTGTGTGTCATTGGAAGTACTGATGGATCACAGATGTTCCATTGACCTCATCCTCATCCTCTGCCTCCTCATCCTCACAGTCAACAGGGTCAACTGCTGCCACAGGGACATCTCCAGTCTTCTCCTCCTGCAAAAAAGGTACATGTCGTCTAAGGGCCAGGTTGTGCAACATGTAACATGCCACTACTATCTGGCAGACCGTCTTGGGTGAGTGGCACAGGGATCGACCTGTTAGATGGAGGCACCCAAACCTGGCCTTCGGGACACCAAAGGTTCTCTCAATTATCCTTCTGGTTAGAGCATGTGCCTCATTATAACATTCTTCTGCCCTTGTTCTGGTATTCCTCACAGGGGTCAGCAGCCATGATAGGTTTAGGAAACCAGAGTCACCTGCAATTATTGAGGGATAACATATAGCCACACACTATCCTATATGGCCCTCACCATACCCATACACCAACATATACTGGGCGAGAAGCAGGGCTCACCTATTAGCCACACCCTGTGCCTCTGTAGTTGGGCTATCACATTTGGGATGCTGCTATTCCTCAGGACAAAGGCATCATGCACTGACCCAGGAAACTTAGCATTGATGTGGGAGATGTACTGGTCAGTCAAGTACACCATCTTCATATTCATGGAGTGGAAACTCTTAAAATTCCTGAACACCTGTTCATTCTGGCGAGAGGGGTGCAAATGCAATATGTGTTCCATCCATCGCCCCAATTATATTGGGGATATGTCCCATTGCATAAAACCCGGCCTTCACAGTGCCAAAATTCTCAAACTGGGTGAAGGCAATGTAGCTGCACATGTGTTTTATCAGGGCAGACAATGCTCTTGTCAGCACTACTGATAACATTGGCTGTGACATTCCTGCTGCCAAGCCCATTGTCACTTGGAAAGAACCAGTTGCCAGGAAATGGAGTACTGATAGCACTTGCACAAGAGAGGGATCCGAGTGGGGTGACAGATAGCAGATATCAGGTCAGATTCCAATTGGGCACACAGCTCTATGATTGTGGCCCTGTCCACTATATAGGTGAGTATTATGTGCCTGTCCTCCAGTGTAGCCAAGTCCACCAGGGGTCTGTACACAGGGGTATGAATCTTTGGAACAAAAGACTGAGGAGCTGTCACAAACTGAACAATCAAGCCACAACAGTAGCTTGCATTCTGTAAACATGTAATGAGTCAATGTGATTTGTCCAGTATGTGCCTATTTCTCCTGTGACACAGCATTATTCCATAGGGCTGCCCCCCCCCCCCCGAAATGGCGTCCACCTGTCCTGTGTTGAGGGACCGGTGGAAGTGAGGTAATTCCGCTGACGTTGTGTGCTGTGGCAGGAGGCGGTCGGGAACCGCTGTGCAATCCTTCATTGGTTAATATTGGGCCCTATGGGCTACAGTGGCCAATGGTGATTTACGCCGGCGGTGACGGTATGCACCGCCACGGACGTAACTGCCATTTTGTATCTGGTTCCTCACTTGTTACCCGACCTTCCATAGGAGAGGACATACATAGGATGTGCTGCTTTGACCTGTGTCTGGAACCTACCATGGCCCGTGTGACCAGACAAAGGGAGTTGGAGAGACTGGTGGATGGGGTCCTACCCCAATATGGACTGCTATATGGGCTTCCAGACCAACAGGTGAGTACACAAAAGCCAACAGCAACAGGTCAGAAAAAATAGGAGACAGGAGGCAAAAAGATTGGGGATGACCCTGCATAAGGAAAAAAGTCCAACACAATCCCCTACCAGCCTAAAGCCTGGGTAGAACAATCAATACTTTGATGTAATTCCCTGATTGGGGTGATAGAACAAGGATAAAACAAGCACCCAGGCCCACAACAGCAGGGGCATTTTCCATTTCTACGCCTCCTGACTCCAGTTGGATCCCTCTGTCCATACTCTCAGGGTCAACTAAGCTAACCCATGGAACCCTTCTCCTCATCTGCAGATACCATCTGTGCAGCACCTAACCTTACCTTGCTCACAGATATATCCCAGGGGGCAGATAGTACCACCAGGGCCAACACACTGGTGTTGCCCACTCCACCCCCGGGGTGTGACTCTCCTCCCCCTCCCCCCAGGGGCAACTCTGTCCACCAGGACAGCAAGCCACAGTGGCCCTTGAGAGCTGTTAGGAATGAGAGCCAGACAGCAGGCCTCTCCAACCACTCTGACTGTGGAGAGTGGGGGGCGGTAGCCCCAGGTGCCTGGCACCCTTTGACACCTCTCCCTTTCCACCAGGTCAGGGATAACAGCCTGACCCTGGTCCTCCCCTCTGGGTCCCGGTTCCCTTCCTACAGGAGTGGGACCCACAGAGTCAAAAATTGTCAGGGTGATTGTAGAAGCAGTCTTGCACAATTCTCCCACCAGTGCAGGGAGGTTAACCTGGGGTCTGTACCTTCAGGTTGGACCAGGGCCAGGGGTGAGGCTTCCTTCCCACTGCCCTCCCTTCCCGGGTCCTGTACCCCCCCAACTAGGAGTGTCCCCCCAGAAGACAACATGGTAGGGGCACTGTTAGCAGTAGCCCCTTCCTCTGGGTCGGGGGGACACCCTGAACCTGGCCTTCCAATCCAGGGTCTGTACCCTTAGATTGAACTGGGGTCAGGGGTGAGTTGCCCCCTGCCCCTACTTTCAGGGTTCTGCACCCCACCCTTAGGGAGATTACCCCCAGAAATCACACCAGGGGGTGTAATTGGGCAAACATCCCCCCCTTTAGGTCAGGGTTTACCCCCTGCACCTGATCTTCCAGTCCAGGGACTGCACCGTCAGACTGTACCACTGCCTGGCAACCCAGGACTTCCTTGGGGGCACACCTACTCCCCACCAGGTCATAGTTTACCCTCTGAACCTGGTCATCCAACCCAGAGTCACCAACCTGCGGTTGAACCACTGCCTGGCGCACCAAGACTTGCTGGGGTCACACTTACCTCCCACAAGAGACACACATGTCCCCAAGGGCCACACAATAGTCTGGATGGTGCAGGTCTCCTGCCCCCTGCCCATCTGGCGTAGTCTGGATTCCCCCCAACCCAGAAATGGTCTCACCAAGGTCATTCCGGGGAGGCTCTGCTCTCAGAGCTGACCCCTGACCCTCCAGGTTCTCCACTGGGGTCCGCAACCCCCTCTCAACCCTCTGTCTGGATGTCTGCACCCCCTCATGAGGAGTGGTAGTGCCAGACACCAGAACTGGTGGGATGCTGGCTACAGCTGCCCTCCCCCCAAGTTCTCCTGACACTTTGGGGTCTCCCTAAGCAGATGGCCCTACAGTACAGGCTAGACTCCCTTTCTGGTGTTCCCTCATGGAACCCTCCAGGACCTGGGACTTGATCTCGGGCACCATGGGCCTCAGCCCATACCCATTCCCTCTCCTCTGAGACTGGACATAGAGTCCCTCACCCAACCCACTACACAGGGACCTACCTGGGACACTGCAATCCTTCCCTACCTCACCTGGTTGGGAAATACTCAAACCACTCCTCTCAGGAGCACCCCTAAATGCCTCTTCAGACCTTCTGGTACTCACCTAGAGGTCTACCTCCAGTGTAAGTTCCCTGGGGTCAGAGAACTCACACTCCACCTGGTGTTGGAGTAGCTCTGGAAAATAAGGGCTAGACATATGCTCTCCAGCAATTACATCACACAGCTTCTCACATGAATTAACCAAACTACCCTTCACCCAACCATCCTGTGTCTCAGCCCTGAAAAAGCACCCCACATCACCCTCCTGAGACTGGTGAGACAGTACCTGACTATCCCTGACACTCAACCCACACTCTTCTGGGATGTCTTCACACTCCATAACCAGGGTTTCTATCTGCAGGAAACCCAGAGTCAGTAGAGTGTCCCTCCCACCAGTAGGAATATGACTCCTCACGCTAGTTCCCCAATCCACCTCAGGGACACTGCATCACTGGAGCTACCTCATACCCCTGAACCTCCTGGTGTGTGTTAACTCCGTCCTTCAAGTAGGGCACCACATCTCTGGGCATTCTTCAGCAGCACTGGATATGGAATTGTTGCTACCATCATTCCAGCTGGACTCAGCCCTCATGACTTCCAGCTCTTTCAGTTTTAGCTCATAAGCCAAAATCATCATTTTTATCTCTAAGTTCCTCCTCCTCTCTTCCATTTTCTTCCTCCAATTTTCTACCTCCAACCAGTGAGCCCTCTTTGCCTGTCTGTCCTGTAACTCTTCAGGAGTCAGACCCTTGGATGACACCCTGCTACCCCTCCTGGGGACCCTCCCCCCTGGTCTAACAGGTACCTACACTACACCACACCACTGTGTATCCTCTATACTCCCCCATCCACATCCTTCTCCTCTGTGTGCCCCCCAGCCCCCTTGACTGTCACCCATGCCCTCTGTGCCTTTTGCAGCTCCCCCTTCCTGGTGGAGCTCTTAATGGGACAGGCAAGAACTTTAGGAACAGTTTCAATTGAGCAACTGAGTACTCTTTCAGTTTCTCTAATTCCAACACAGCTCCAGTTGTTTCATCTGCAGATTGAGACATGATGGCAAACAAGTGCAAAGTTCCAAAGGCAGAAACAAGTTCCCAATGAAGTTCAAAGAAGATGGAAGAATAACAAAAATGAGTCCCAAGAGAAAAAACAAAGATCACAAGACAAGTAGTATGTAGTCATGTAGTGGTCTGCATTGAAAACAGTAGTGTACACTTCATCACTGTATGTCAAGAACAAATACAAGTCCAATCCCAACCGCTGATCACCAATGTTAGAAATGGTGTTTCTGGTTGGCTATGGTATGCACCTAAGCCAGGCAGAACCCACCCACTCTAGTCAGGGAAAAGGAGTTACAAGTCCAAGATAACCCCTGATCACCCCCTTGGTAGCTTGGCACGTGCAGTTGGCTTTACTTCAGAGTGCTAGGTATAAAGTATTTGTACCAACACACACAGTAACTTAATGAAAACACTACAAAATGACACAACACAGGTTTAGAAAAATAGAAAATATTTATCTAAACAAAACAAGACCAAAATAACAACAATTCACAATACACAAGTCAAGTTATCAATTAAAAAGCAAAAAGAGTCTTCATGTAGTTTTAAACACAACGCTAATGCTGTTAGCATCGAAAATGTACCTGGGTGCGTCCAAAATAAGACTGCAGGGGCGAGAGTGTGTCAAAAAGGGCTTGTGATGCATTGATTTCACTCATGAGCGAGACCTTGTGTCATTTCTTCTTCAGTCGAGTTGCAGTGCATCGTTTCTTCTCTCCGCAGGAGAGCAATGTGTCGATTCAATCCACACTCTCTGGTCCGGACAGGCCTTGCGTTGTTTTTGCATACCCAACAATGTTTGTGTCAGAAATCATGTCATACGATGATCCGAAAACCACTCAGCGAGAGTTGCGTTATACTTCAGCGATGCTGCGCATCATTTCTCCAGCGATTTTTCAGCCGCAGCTCGGAGTCACGTCGATCTTTTCCCCGCATGGCGATCAGTGCGTGGGTTTCTCACTCTTGGGCTGCCAGCTTCTCCTCTCAGGGTCCCAGGAACTGAATGGGCACCACTTGCAGAGTAGGAGCCTCAACGGAGGCTCAATGTGCTGGCAGAGAGAAGTCTTTGCTGTCCCTGAGACTTCAAACAACAGGAGGCAGGCTCTAAATCAAGCCTTTGGAGAGTTCTTCACAAGAAGGAAGGCAACACAAAGTACAGTCTTTATCCTCTAGCACAGGCAGAAGCAGCAACTGCAGGAGGGTTCCACAAAGCACAGTCACAGGCAGGGCAGGTCTTCTTCCTCAGCTCTTCATCTCTTATCCAGGAAGAGGTTCCTTTTGGTTTCCAGAAGTTCTAAAGTCTGTGGTTTTGGGTGCCCTTCTAATTCCCATTTAGCCCTTTGAAGTAGGCTTACTTCAAAGAAAAGTCTCTCTTGTTTGGGAAATCCTGCCTTGCCCAGGCCAGGCCCCAGACACACACCAGGGAGTTGGAGACTGCATTGTGTGAGGGCAGGCACAGCCCTTTCAGGTGACCACTCCTCCACTCCCTCCTATCACAGATGGCTCATCAGGATATTCAGGCTACACCCCAGCCCCATTTGTGTCACTGTCTAGTGAGAGGTGCAACCAGCCCAACTGTCAAACTGACCCAGGCAGGGAATCTACAAACAGGCAGAGTCACAAAAATGGTTTAAGCAAGAAAATGCTCACTTTCTAAAAGTGGCATTTTCAAACACACAATCTTAAAATCAACTTTACTAAAAGATGTATTTTTCAATTGTGAGCTCAGAGTCCCCAAACTCCACGTGTCTATCCTCTCCCAAAGGGAATGTACACTTTAATCATATTGAAAGGTAGCCCCCATGTTAACCTAAGAGAGGGATATGCCTTACAATAGTGAAAAACCAAATTTAGCAGTATTTCACTGTTAGGACATATAAAACACATTACTATATGTCCTACCTTAACCATACACTGCACTCTGACCTTGGGGCTACCTAGGGCCTACCTTAGGGGTGCTTTACATGTAAGAAAAGGTAAGGTTTAGGGTGGGCAAGTGGGTACACTTGCCATGTCAAATGTATAGTTTAAAACTGCACACACAGTCCCTGCAGTGGCAGGTCTGAGACATGATTACAGGGCTACTCATGTGGGTGGCACAACCAGTGCTGCAGGCCCACTAGTAGCATTTGGTTGACAGGCCCTGGGCACCTCTAGTGCATTTACTATGGACTTACTAGTAAATCAAATATGCCAATCATGGATAACCCAATCAACAATACAATTTACACAGAGAGCATTTGCACTGGCCAGCAGTGGTAAAGTGCTCAGAGTTCAAAAGCCAACAGCAACAGGTCAGAAAAAAATAGGATGCAAAAAGATTGGGGATGACCCTGCATAAGGAAAAAAGTTCAACACTTTGTGTGAGGGTGCTGTGTACGCCAATGATGGTGTTGGTGCAGTCATTGACCCAGTGTATCCTTTGTCTCTCTCCCCCTTTCTTGTTTTGTCATCCTGTCCTTATGTGCATTAGCATCATCTGGTGGAGGAGCAGAGGCACTAGTGATGGAGGGAGCTGCATCCCACAGGACCATGGAGGCAGAGTCCACCAACGCTGAGGGCACCATTGGGACGGAGGGCGGAGGGAGCACCACGGAGGAGACATGAGGGGAAAATACAGACTCTGATACCTCCTCTGATGGGAGTCCCCTGGTGGTGGCGAACACCTATGTCACCAGCCCAGCTACAGGTACAGCCACCACTCCCCGTACTAGCACCACCCTCCCAACAGCCCCTCAGCGAGTTGCCCCTGCCCGGGGGGTGGGCATATGCTTCGCAACAGGTACCTCAGGCCCTGCCCCAGTGAGCCCTGCTGCCCTGAGTGAGGAGGCTATTGACCTCCTGAGATCCATCTCTGTAGGGCAGTCAACCATTGTGAATGCCATTCAGGGGCTGGCAACCCAGATGCAACAATCTAATTCATTCCTGGAGGGCGTTCACACTGGATTGGCGGCCCAACAGAGATCGATCCAGGCTCTGGCCTCCTCTCCTTTTTCTACCCTTCCCCACTCCAACTTCCCAGTCCCATTCTCCGCAACCCCAACCCATCCCAAGCACACAGCCTGACGAGCATGCACACAGGACAACACCCAAGAGTGTCACAGGTAAACACAAGCACCACACTTCATCCCAACAGCACTCACACAAACACCATTTAGTTGCAGACACAACAACATCCACTATTTCCACTATCTTCCCCACTTTCTCCTCCTCCACCTCCCACCCAGTTACATCCACACTCACACTTGCATGCACTACATCATCAGCCACTACCTGCATCATCACCACACCAAGCGGAACACACACCTCACTGGCAGACACCTCCACAACATCCATGCACCCATCCCATGTGTCCTGTCCCACTGTGTCTGTCCTCTCCAAGGTACACAAATGCAAGAACTCAGACACCCAACAGCCATCCACCTCACAACAGCATACAACCCAGGCACCTGCACCCAAATCCAGCAGACAAACACCTCCAACAACCACTCCCTCATCCTCCACTCCCATTACATCTCCCTCTTCCCGCCCCAATGTCCCTAAAAAGCTTTTCATTTCCAAAATGTACCTCTCCCCTACCCCTCCCCCGTCCTGTACGTATGGCCAGGGTATCAAGAACCCACCTCAGCCACAAAGTCCATGGGCCCAGTTCCATCCGCACCTACTTGTGGTGGAAAGGATTCTAGGCCACAAATACTGAAGGGGAAGGAGCCTGCACCAGCCATCAAACAGGGGAAGGAGCCTGCACCAGCAAGCAAGAATGGGAAGGTGCCTGCACCAGCAAGCAAGAAGGGGCAGAAAGGGGAAGGACCCTTCACCAGCAAGCAAGAAGGGGAAGGAGCCTGCACCAGCAAGCAAGAAGGGGAAGGAGCCTGCACAAGCAACTGTCACAGAGCCCCGCCACCAACTGTGCAGCCATCAGTGACCCTCCCAGCACCACACCACCACCACAGTACAGCCATCGCAGGGTGCAGGGGCTGAGTAGGAGCTTCCCACTCCCATCACCACTTCCACAGTGCAGCCATTAGATAGTGCAGGGGCTAGCAGGAGCCTCCAACTACTACCACCACCACAGTGCAGCCATTGCAGGGTGCAGGGGCTGAGCAGGAGTCTCCCACTACCACCACAACAGTGTAACCATTGCAGGGCACAGGGTCTGAGCAGGAGCCTCCCGCTACGACCACCACAGTGCAGCTGTAACCGCTGGCGGATGCAATGTGATCCAGCCTCCATGGGCTGCTGTGCGGTCTGTCCCCTCCAGAATCAGTGGGGAAGACACCCACTCCAGAGACTGTGGCCTTGCACTCCCCAGGACCAAGCACAGGGCATGTTGCCCCCTCCAGAACCAGTAGGCAAGTCACCCACTCAAGAGACTGTGGCCTTGCACTCTCCAAGACCAAGCACAGGGCATGTTGCCACCTCCAGAGCCAGTGGGCAAGTAACCCACTACAGAGAGTGGCCTTGCGCTCCCAGGACCAAGCACAGGGGATGTTGCTCCCTCCAGAACCAGTGAGCAAGTAACCCACTCGAGAGACTGTGGCCTTGCACTCCCCAGGACCAAGCACAGGGCATGTTGCCCCCTCCAGACCCAGTGGGCAAGTCACCCACTTGGGAGACTGTGGCCTTGCACTTCCCAGGATCAAGCACAGGGCATGTTGCCCCCTCCAGAACCACTGGTCTTGTATCTGCATCCAGCTGAGGTGCCCCCCTCCCCCTGAGGTGCCTACCTATTTGCCAACTGATACCCCTAAAGTGTTCTCTCTGTATTGATGCAGGTAGCAAGTGGGGCCTTGGACTTTGCCCTGTGGCCAAGTGTTCCCCGTGAACTGAGGACTGGGTAGTGTCCCTTTTTTGTACATATCTGTTACATTGGCAAAATTATTATTAATATTGTGTTGATCTTATTACAATCACTTTAGTGAATTCCTGTTGTCCTTGCATTATTCCGCTGATTTACAGGGATACATTGTTTTCTTGGGCAGCTGGTTTTGTGTAGGTTGTGTGTGAATGGTGTGTGTGTTGTGCGTGTATGTGTCACTGTCGCTTTCCTCCCATCTCCCTTGTGTGCTAGGTGGCTCTACTCACCATTGTCATCCTCGCCGGCGTTTGTGTTCGTGGTGGACCATAACGTAAAATATCATTGGAAATACTTGCAGTTCTGGTTCCATGACCGCATGGTTCTTCCCTGTGTTTCCAATGGTGAGTCCTTTCACTTCTGTAAAGTGTTTCCGCCAGACTTTTAATGACGTTGGTACCGCCCCGGAACAGGTGGCAGATTGTGTTGTGATAATATGGTGAGCGGAACTTTGACTTCCGCCTGGCTGTAGGTGGCTACCGCTGTGGTGTCTGTTGTTTCTGCCCTGGCGGTCCATGTGGTACATTGGCTGTCTTTCGGAGATCTTTCCGCCATGGTCATAATTTGGTGGTAGTTACTGCCAGACTGTTGGTGGTATTACCGCCACTTTATCAGCGACCGCCAGAGTCATAATGAGGGCCATAGTCCCTGAAGTACTTGAAGACATCACTGAGCAGCCAGCAACTGTTCCCACTTTAAAATTCACGTTATCACAGACTAAGAAAGCTACCAGTGAAACTCCTGCTGCCCCTTGGAGTGACCAAAACATTCAAATTCCTCAACACTTGCTCTTTGTGTTGATGAAAAGTGCCACTGCATGCCCATTTGTGTCATTTGTGCATAGCCCTTTGCATTGCCACATATGTCCTAATGAGTGGCTATTTGTGTAGCGCTTTATAGGCCACTGCATAGAAGAATATGAGTTAGGTGGCTGGTGTAGACAGGCCATTGCATGTCCATTTGTGTTGTAATAGGGGCACTGGATTGCCTTTTCGTTGCTACATATGGGGAAGCACATTGGCTGCTAAGGAAGGCGTCACCAGTTACCAGGGGGGCAGGAGCCCTTTAAAAAGAACTTCGCGCTCCCGCCGTCGCGGGAAGCGCATTGGCTGCTAAGGAAGGTGTCACCAGTTACCAGGGGGGGCAGGAGCCCTTTAAAAAGAACTTCGCGCTCCCGCCGTCGCGGGAAGCGCATTGGCTGCTAAGGCAGGCGTCACCAGTTACCAGGGGGGCAAGGAGCCCTTTAAAAAGAACTTCGCGCTCCCGCCGTCGCGGGAAGCGCATTGGCTGCTAAGGAAGGCGTCACCAGGGGGGCAGGAGCCCTTTAAAAAGAACTTCACGCTCCTGCCGTCGCGGGAAGCGCTTTGGCTGCTAAGGAAGGCGTCACCAGTTACAAGGGGGGCAGGAGCCCTTTAAAAAGAACTTCGCGCTCCCGCCGTCGCGGGAAGCGCATTGGCTGCTAAGGAAGGCGTCACCAGTTACCAGGGGGGCAGGAGCCCTTTAAAAAGAACTTCGCGCCCGTCCTGCGCCCGTCATCGCCCATAAAAGGCTGGGCTGGGCCACCCCTCTTCCGTTCTCAGCAAGGAGTGACTGTTTAAATCTATTTAACCCCCGACGTGTAACCTGAAGTCCTTCTCCATGTTTTTAGTGGTCTTCTAAAAAGCCTAATCAGTCTTAATCAGTCTATCTTGCCTGTTGCTTGTTTGACTATTGTGAAAATGGGCAGGAAAAAAGGACTTTCATCTGGTCCTCTGGGGGGTGGTGGAGGCAGTAGCAGACAGGGTTGTGGTACCACCACTTTAGACTCCTTTCTTGCAAGAGCGGTCGGGGTTGTTACAAAGGAGATTGGTTTGGCAGAGAGGAGGCTATCCATGGAATTGGAGGATTGGCACCACGCCTCAATAGATAATGGTTCTTGTGAGGCTGTGGCTGTGGAGGTGGACTGCCTGGGGGGGCAAGGTGCTGGTATGGCTGATGCTGTGCCTGTCCAGGCTGGGATAATGGAGTCAATAGTGGATTCTGGGTTGCTTGGCCCCTCTAGAAGAAGTAAAAGACTTTTAATATCTTCTCCCCTGGCCTGTCCCATGGAAAAATGTAGTCCTCCTCCAAGGAAAAAAAAAGCCCTAAAAACACTGATACCCAAGACGAAAACACCTCTCCTGGAGCACCCTAAGGATGTGAGCAGCGACCTTGCACCTGGCCAGCTCTGGGGTGTGATGCAACTAGTATACTGACCAAATTTTGAGAAATTATACAGGAGATTTTGTCTCCCGTGATGGCAAAACTATCAGCCATAGAAAAAACAGTATCCCTGATTTGTGCGCAAGGTAGCCAAGGAGGACGCGGTATGGCTTCAACTAAGCATCCCTGCGCCGGTGAGGAGATGTCCCTACCAGAGGTAGCTGCAGGACCTTTGGGGCCCATGGGTAAATCACCTTACCTATTGGTGAATCCAGTAAATTCAGGGGGTCAGAGTGCCTGTGTTGAGACTGCTCCAACTGCACCAACGTCTTCAGTAAGGCCAGAGGGGACCGTCAATATGTTTAGCTGCAGGAGGCAGCCTGAGACGGTTTCTGTGGCAGCCAAGGGGGGTGGTCAACTGCTGTCTGAAAACAATATTTTGAACCCGCCAACGGCTAGGCCCTCCTCAGCTTGCTTGGATCTCCCCCCAGCATGTGCACCCTATGTGGTAGTCCTGACGAATGTGCCTGCTCTTGTTTCTGGGACAACTGAGTCTACCACCCAACTCATAAATAAGGTTGGCCACTGGCTGAGCAATAATTGTGATTTTTCATGTAAAGACTTCAAGTATATTCTGTTTGCCAGAAGAATTGGCTGGGTCAGTCCTAAAAATAAGGTGGGAAATGAAGACTGTATTATCATAAACGTCAGATATCCTGCCCTGACTAAAAGGCTTCTTTCTAGCCTTCGCCCTCCTGTTTGTAGAACAAGTAAAATGGGTATGGTCCCTTTGGGCTATTTCTACGATCACATGCGTTTGAGTACTGGGTTGTCTCTTGGTTCTGGGAGGAATCTCCCCCTGGGACAGATTAGCCTGCAGGAAAATAGCAGAAGAACCAACAGCAACCTATCCCTGGAGGGGGTGGATTGACAATGCGCCGAGGCGCTGGCTGTACAAGAAGAGGTGCTCACACAGTGTAATCTTATCTCATGGAACATTGCGGGCTATGATGCTAAGCTATCGGATCAAGCTTGGGTTGGGTGTGTGGCTAACTATGATGTCATCATGCTTCAGGAAACCTGGTCGGAGGGACTGTCTGTGTGGGATGGGTATGACAGATATGCAATTCCAGCTGTGCAGTCTCTTGGCGGTCGCTCAAAAGGTGGCCTGGTTACCCTAATTCGCCTCTCAAAGATAGTGGGTGCCTTTCAAATTAACTGCAACCATCAAGGTATATTGCTGGTTTGGGTACTCTTCTCTAATCATTTTAATATATTACTGGTCAACTTTTATAATGCTGTGTGGGATGTGGGGTGCCAAATTGGGGCCTTGTTCTCCGTTCTCAAGGTTATGAAATATAGAATGGAGAAGGTGGGATTGGAATTTCGTGCCATCATCTCGGGTGACTTTAATGCCAAATTGGGCAGGGTTAGCACTGTGGTTAATCCCTTTATTCCTGACCGCGAGGACTACTCAGCGCATGGTCTGCAGGACTCTAGAGGCAGAGATCTATTAAAGGAACTCAGGAAGTTGGGCCTCTTAAATTTCTATAATATTGAAGCAGTAGGCACCCATCAACTTCCAACCTATGTGGGAAGAGGGTCTGGATCCACCATTGATTATATTTTTGTGTCTCCTCCTATGAGAGGCTTGGTGATTGGGGGTAAAGTGTTAGGCGAGTGCTTTAGCGATCATAATCCCCTTTTACTGTCCTTTAAACTCCCTGGGGTCCTACGCTTACGGGGACGAGGTAGGCCTGGAATGGTGGAAACAAAGGATCAGGGTAGGAGGCTTGGGTGGAAGCAAGTAGACTCTCAAAAAGTAGTAGGAAGGGTTGAGGGGGATAACTTACACCTATTTATGGAAATACTCCTGACAGAAGCGCCAAATCCCACGACTGTTATAGATGCAATAACAGTAGTAAATGCAGCAGTCAGAGACTGCCTCTTTCCAGTTGGCAGCCACCCTAGCAAACGCAAATGTGGCTGGTACGACAAAGCCTGCTATGATGCAAGGGTAAATTTAAAGATGGCTACCAAGATTCACCCTAGAGACTGGGCTCTCGTAAAAGAAGCTAGAATGAGGTATAAAAGGGCCCTGAGGGATAGTAAGCTAAAATATAAAGATAAAGCTTGGGAAGAGTTAGAGCGTGCTACAGCTTTGAAGGACCCTGGCCTGTTTTGGAAGGTGGTAAATAGAGGCTCCTTTGAAACAGAAACCTCTGAGGGCCTTGGCTGTAATATCGCCCCGGAGGCCTGGGTAACTCATTTCTGTGGAAAATTTGATGGTACCCCCCTAAGAAATATTCGGGAGAGCGTGTATGATGCGGCTCCTAACCTAGCAATCAGGTTTTCACTACAGGAGGTTATTGATGCAATACAGATTAGCGCGCATAATAAAGCTCCGGGCCCGGACTCGATCCCGATGGACATGTATAAAGCTAACCCTCAGTTATGGGCACCCATTCTCCTAAATGTCCTCAATGCAGCTGTTACTGTGGGTATCCCTGCCTCTTGGAGACTGGCATGTATAGTTCCAGTGTTTAAAAAGGGGGATCGTAATGATCCTAAGTCTTATCGCCCCATATCACTCCTGGACTCCTCTGCGAAGATTCTGGGACGAATTATCCTAGGCCGTCTGGAGGCCTGGATGATAGGAAATGATATTCTAAGTCGGGAACAGTATGGCTTCAGGGAAGGCCTCGGCATGCAAGAACAATGTCTCAATTTACTGATGATGATCGGTAAATACATCCAGGCTAGGAAAGGTACCCTTTATCTTGCATTTATGGACCTTAGCTGTGCTTTTGATAAAGTGAACCGGTCTTTATTATGGAAAAGGCTAATTCAGTCAGGGTTGGATCCTGATATTGTAGAGCTTCTCAGATATCTCCATTCAGGGACAATCGCAAATGTGAGGGTGGGCCCTAATGGGGAATGCTCGGAGGCTTTTAAGCTTTCAAGGGGTGTGCGCCAGGGGTGTGTTTTGGCCCCTACCTTGTTCCTACTATATACAAATGGATTGTCCGACTTTCTGATGGAATACTGTAGGGATGTCCCGAAGGTGAAGGGTATTGATATCCCTGTGCTGACGTATGCGGATGAACGGTCTCCGAGAATTAGTTAGAGCTTATGTTATCTTTATGTCAGCTTTGGGACTGGAGGTAAACTTTAAGAAATCACATTTTATGGTGTGCGGTAAACCTATGAGTAGGGTGGGGGAGCTAAGGGTGGGGGATCAAGTTATTAGCAGAGTCCACGAGTTTCCATACTTAGGGGTCATTTTTGATGAGAAAGGATCTTGGAAACCCTGTATTGCTAGATGGATTGTGCTTTTTCATGCAACAGTTGGTGCAAACTTTGACTTTGCGGCTAGGGTAGGCAGCAAACCTATCAAATCCCTGCTTAAAATCTATAGGCGGAAATGCCTACCTGTCCTCCTGTATGGTTCGGCACTTTGGGGGTTTAGGGATACCCGAGCCCTTATGGTGGAAGAAAATCGTTTTTGTAGAAGGCTTCTGGGTGTTGGACAAAATATTCCTGGCTTTTGCCTCCACCTGGAACTCGAGCTTGAGTATGTACAGGACACTACCCAGCTGGCCCCCCTTCTGCTGTGGATCTCAGTTTGGAGTAACGAACATGCCACCCTTAATAGGGATAGCCTAAGGGATTGTCTGGCCTGCGATAATGTAAAGCTTATTCCCTGGCTGTAGCACATAAGGAAGATGGCACATGACTTGAGGCGGCCTGATTTGTTTGATTATCCCGAGGACCTGACTAGCTATGATAAGAAATGGGTTAAGGATAACTTTCTGAGAATCCAGGAGACCAAGAGAGAGGGGGAGGTTCTGGGGAAAAAATTGATCAGGGATTTTATTGTGCTAAAGATATGGGTGGGTCCTGAGCGATATCTCTTAGAAATTAAGGATGTGAGGGAAAGGTCTCTCATAACTCGATTTCGCTTGGGGATCATTAGAAGTAATTTGTGCTTCCCCTTAGGTCAGTATGGGGAAAAATGTATTAGACCCTGCCCCTTTGATGGGGTGTCCCATCAGACCTTGATCCACTTTACACTTTTTTGTGTCTTTTATGCACCATTTAGAACTCGATTTTTATTACCGCTCCTAAGGAACAAGGGTTTCGTGCAATACCGTACTGCTTTTATGTGGCTGCAAATGGCCTCAGATGCATTGGTATGGAAGGGCCTGGGATCATTCCTGAAGGGAGCTACTACTTGGCGTAAAAATGTAGAATTTTTAGAGTGATTTCTTTTTATTCTTTTTCTGTTTTTATGAATGAGGTTTTTATGATGGGTGTTTTTACTACATATATTTTTATTGGTATTTTAATAATTTATTGGTTGATTATCTTGCTGTAATGGATGAATTTTTTCATACCGAATAAAGTTTCTTCTTCTGCTACATATGTCCTACTGCATGGCCAGTTGAGAAGCACTATATAGGACACTGCATAGGAAAAATACCTGTTGCATGGCTAGTTGTGCTGTGCTATATCCCATTAAATAGGTACATACTGTGAGAAAACTGGGCATTTTTGCAGATGCCCCTCATTTTTTAAAGTTACTGGTGTTTTCTGACGCTGGTTGTGCCCTGGACTCTGCTAACCAGACCCAAGGCCAGAGATCTGTGTAAAAAGGTATGAGGTAATTAGGTATAATTCCAATTGCTACTCTCAGCCTACCTAAAAGCCCCTAGTATAAGGTAGCACATGTGGGTTTAGAGGACCAGTAGATTTAATGCACTTAAGTTTGCACTACTGTGTCAAAACAGACTTCACATATGTGGTATGTAAATAAAGATTGTATTCAACAAACACATTAATCAATACTATATGAACATTGTGAACGTCTGCACATATATCACACTTGGAAATAGTACTAGCAGTACAAGGCCCAAACCTGCCTGAGTAGAATGACATCAGTAGTATGCACACTGGGGAGAAATCCTATGTTACCCCCCAGCTCCCCTATGTGGTGCATAACATTGTCAACCCTAGGCCCATCCTGGCAATTACCAAAATGCAATACCATAGAGCTTAGGGGGCACCCCAGATCACAACAAAATCAGAAATGTATACACACAGATATTGACAACACCTATAAGCAGCACTGTGGGCCAAGGACACATGAGTAAAACCAATTTCCAACTTAACATTCTGTGAGCAAGAAATCAATGAGTAAAGCAGCTCTACTGGCCCATTTAATCGCTAAAAGGTGGACCTCAGGCAATCACTCCCCCATGCAGTGCCCCGGATATCAGGCAGGTTCATATAAACCCACTGGAACACACACACATGCAGCATCGTAATGTGGTGCAACTGATAACCAGCAGGTCAATTGGTAGCACAATGCAGACCCCGTGGCCCAAGTCCTCTTCCACCCTCCAGCTCACCCCAACTACCCAACACCCATGGGTTGGAGAGAAATCACCCTCCTCCCTGATAAAAGGCCAATCGTGTCCAGAGTCCCACTTTCTCAGGAACTTGTGGGTAAAGGTGGAGGTAGGTAGCAGAACTGATTAGGAGGTAGTTGGCGAATAGGGGGTTTGGCAACCACTCGGGAGGTTCACCCCCAGGATGCAAAGCAAACGTGGCAGAGAGCAAAAATGTGTGTAACCCAAGGAATCTGTAATGTACCTTCTGCTACCAGCCCAGTCCTGCAAAGCACCAGGAGAGGAGGTTGTGCAATCTCTTTACTCACTTCTGTTTGTTTTCAGAAGCGTTCCTTCAGCCCAGTCAATTACTCTCACCACACAGGCCTAGTTTGGGCAATACTACCTGGCAACACAATGTCATTATGGACCGGGTGAGGAGAGGGAAGGCAATTTGTCACAAGGATGCTCCAAAAGGAACTAACAATGACGGGGAATCTAGCAGGGGAGTCTCTTAGAAGAGAGAGGCACCCCATCAGGTATTAGTCAATCAGAGTCGCACCCAGGCAATCTGGACACAGCGCCTGGTGCACGTTGATCTGGGTCACACCAAATGGTTCCAGTCACACTCATTGAAGAGTTATAAATTATGCCTTCCTGGAAATGAAGCATAACGCTTGGTGTGGATTGATACGTGTCACACCAGACAGTTCCGGTCACACACAACGAAGAGTTATAAATTCCGTGCCTCCCTGGAAATAAGGCACAATTCCTGGTGCACCTTGATATGGGTTGCACCAGACAGTTCCAGTCACACAAACAAACAGATGCAAATCCAGTGCCTCCCTGGAAATGGTGTGGGTTAATGTTGGTCACATGAGGTAGAGAAAGGCACACCCACAGGTGTGCCCTCATCTCCGAGGGCACCCGTGAATTAGAAACTACACACAATGAGCATGCAGTCAGAATGTCGCGTAAGAGAGATGTGCGCATTAGACTAAGCAGGCCATGGAGAGTCCTGAAACTGGTGATTCTGCTTACCACCAAGAAGGTGCTTTTGTGTGTTGTGGCCTCATGATGCAAGGGCCACACTCTTTAGAAGTGGACATTGCTCTTAGGGCTCTGCACATGACAACCCGGTCTCTAGGCAGAGTTTTTAGTTTTTTCGTTTCACGTTCACACTGCGCTAGCAGGTGGGATTCAGCAGACGATGTGCACATTTATGAGGGCACTGCTCTCCACGGGTCACAAGTAGTCAGTGTGGGTCTCTCACAGGAGGTCTTTGATGTCCCTGAGGCCTCCACAAGAGAACAGGGGGAAACCAACAAGCCGTTGGAGAGCACACTTAAAGGTGTCACACAGCAGCAGGTAGACAGCACAGGCCAGCCACTATTCAGGAAGGGTGCATAGTCCCTTCCAATTGGAGTAATTATCCTTGACACAACAGATTCCTCTAGCAATGTGCACCATGTGGACCAGGTTCTCCAGTCCCACGTCCCCACAAGTGTATCTCTTCCCTGCTGAAGTATGGCACCATTAGTTATACTGTAATGTGCCTTTGAAATTTGGGTGGCCAGAGGCTTTCCCTTTGAATCACAGTTGTCGCCCCTAAATTTCAGCACCGTCTGCCATCCGGTTATGGAATGTAGATCTTAATCTTTAGTGGGTCCAGGATCTGGCTCCCAGAGGCCAAGTGTCAAAACCTCTCCCTCCAATTTATCCTGTCAGGCCCTCAAATGGCAGAGCTCTGATGTTCCAGTTGTATGCCCAATGCTTATAGCTGTCCCTGTGGAATGCACAGATGTGCACCCCAGCCTCCAGTGTGGATTAGAGCCAAGTAGGAAGGCACACAACAAAGTTTAGAGCAGAGAAATGCCCAAATTCCAAATGTGGCTTTTCTAATGACAAATCCACCTTTGCCATCAGAAAGGGTTTGTCGTTGCAAATCTTATAATAGGAAACAATATGAAGCTGCTCCACTGCAATCCACTTTTGCAGTTTGAAGTGATTTTAATCAGTCCCGTGTTAGCCTTATGGGAAGAGCAACCTTCATAGGTATGGAAAATACACATGGTTATTCTTCACTAACTGGGCAGAGAACACCTCTGTCTACCTGCCCTGCCTTTCAGCTACCACTCGCTTCACCCCTTCAGGACTTACCCTAGGGGTGCCCTATTAGTACTGGAAGGTCTCCTTAGGGTTGGCTGGGGATTTAGGTAGGTCATCCCGAGCATATGTGCAATGGCACTCACACAGACCTGCAATGGCAGGCTGGACACATGTTTAAAGCACCATGGTGCAAGCGTGCACACTCAGGCCCACAATGCCAGGTTTAGCACACATTTGAAATCATCCTCAGTGCAAGTATGCACATGCTGTTAATCGCCACTTCCTAACATGTGTAGGAGTGGTGGACACACTTTCATACTGCACTTACAATAACAAAGTTCTCAGAGCACTAAAAGAGAATCAGCCAAACTTATGAGAATAGCTGATTTCCTAGGTAGGCAAAATCTACGTGGGAGTTCCTCACTACTGGGGCATGGAACACACATGTGTATCTACCCAGCCTTTCATCTGCCACCTGCTCTGCCCTCCATGGAGTGCTCTAGGGCTAGTTTAAGGCCCACTCAGGTTAACCTAGGGAGTGAGTCATGCTAACTTAAGTACAAGCCCAACTGCACCTCCACAGGCCTGCAATGGCAGGCTTGATACATGTTTGACTGTCTATTCTGGAGGTAGGCACACTCAGTTCCGCATCCCACCACTGGCCAGACCATACTGACCCCAGGTATGTGGTGTACGTTTTTACACAGCACTTCTGGGTACAGAACCTTAACCAATCATGTAAGCGCCCCCTTCTTGGCATGTGTAGGAAAGGTACGAGCACTTTCACACTGCAGTACAGGGGGAAAGTGCCCAGAGTCCTAAGGCCAGGCAAAGAGAGTCAGCAAAAAAACAAGAGGAAAATCCAAAATGTCTTAGAAAAATCCCCTAAGAAAAGCCATGTCCAACAATGACAGCCTGCCTGTCACACCAGGAATTGTAAATGATTCTTTCTTTTTTAGGGCTGTTTGTTAGTGCTACTGTTTGGAGAGTGTTTTGGTGATTTGTTTTTTGTTGAGTCTGTGTTCCACTGTGCCTTGTCAGGTAGTTTGGTTTTGAGCCTTAGGGTCATGTTTTGTAATTTTTTGTGTCTCATTTAGTGTCTGTCTGTTTTGGGGTAAAATCTATTAGGTCTAATTAAGGGGTTTTAAGCATGTTTATTATCAGTAGGGATTCTTTTGGATAGGGTCTATGCCATTTTGACAATATCTGGGAAAGGGAGAGTCAGAAAGTTCGATGGAAGGTGCACTGATATGGCTTATAGTGGACTACTTCCCATGGGCGCTTGGTGCTGGAGTGAAAGACAAAGGAGCGGAAAGACCAATGGGAGTGTGTGCGAATGCACATTTTCACTGTGTTCCAGGAACAGTGGTTGGTCAGCTAACTTAAGCACTGATGCGTGGATGTTTCTGCAAGTGAGGCTGATGTGCTGAATCTACTGGTGTCAGAGATCGCAGATCCTGTAGGTATGTGTCCATTTACCATTTGCTTGAAGTCATGTAAATCACTTAGTTTAACTAAATATAATTGTTAACATACACCAGTGATGTGTGGATGCCTTGTGACAAACACAGCAAGACAGAGTGACACCAGTTACCAGATGTATCAGACTGTTACCCAATGCAGCAATGTAAGCAAAACTCCTGGGCTGTGTTGCATTATAGGGAGGGAGCCTCCTTGATTCTGAGTAAGGTGAAGCAGATTTTGGAATAATTTTGTGTTATTTGAAGGCAATTTTGAGCACTGCAGAAGGTTTGGGCAGGAAACTAAATAAGGAAAATTACATTTGGAGCTTGTTTTCCTAACTTCTATGAAGCAAACGCTGTGCAAAATATTAGTAAATCTGACCCATTTGGCTAGATTCACAATACATATCATTACCCATGCTGCACTAGGTATTGTGTGGTAAGGCTATTATGATGGTTGTTAGAAATGGGATCTCTAGTTGGCAGAGGTATACACCCTTGTCCAAGTAGGGACAACAATCTTAGTCAGGGTAAGTCAAACACACTCCAAATTATCATATGCCCACCCTCTGGTGGTTTGGCACTGAGCAGTCAGGTTTAACTAAGAAGGCAATGTGTAAAGTATTTGTGCAATAAATCATACAGCAACACAGTGAAAACACCACAAAAATACACCACACAGGATTAGAAAAAAATATATATTTATCTAGTTAAAATAAGGTTAAAACGATAAAGATTCAAAAAGCAACAGTTGAAATATCACTTTTTCAAGTTAAAAAAAGAGTATTAAATCTTGATTACACAAAGTACATAGTTTGTGTAAAAAATAACCCGCACAGAGACTGCAGAGGAGGAGATCCGTGGAACAACAAGGTGTACATTCGATTTTCCGATGTAGCACAGATGTTGCATCATTTCTTTCCACGCTGCAAGGGGGATGCATTATTTTTCGGTGCATAGTCTTGGCTCCTTAATGGGGTGCAGGGATTTTTTTGATGACTAGGGACAATGCAACAAGATCCTGGGCACGTTGGAAGAAGTCACAGGTGTTGACTCCGGGAGGGTGGTGCATCGAATTTTCTGTCACAAGGCATGCACTACATTGAATTAACACTCGGGTAGTCAGGGGGGTGTCATTCTGGTTCGGCTGTGACCTGGTTACCCCTTTCTGATCAGAATCTACTGCTTAAACAGTATATGAGGGTAGTCCTAAAGCTATCCTATGGAAGAGCAGGACTCACAGTAGTGGAAAATGAATTTAGAAGGGGTAAAGTGTGCAGAGTCCTAAAACCAGTGTCAGAAAAGTGGAGGAAGGCAGGCAAAAAGTTGGGGGATGACCACCCTTAGGCTCGCAGGTCTAACAGTGATCCAATAATTTCACTGTGTGTCCTTACTTTGACACCACTTCTTGAGGCATGTCCTGAATTAAGCACACGGCTTTCTGATTGCTTTGACTATAAAATTAACGATCTTGTGGTTGCTCTTAACCTTTCAGGATCTGATAACTCCCTGGGCAGGAGGTGGTTGGTAGATCAGCCTTCTTCCACCTTAACTACTAGATTTTGCTCTTTGGTAGAATTCACTCTTATCTCACTGGACGAATCGGATAAAGCCCTAAAATCTTGTACATCTGGCTCAACAGATGATCCATCTCCCCCTCATAATATGGTGGCAAATCACGCTGCCATCGATCCAATTCTCAGCTCTCTCTTAAATACTTCCCTACTTCAGGCTACAGTTCTGTGGTGTTGGAAACAAGCTAAATGGCTATCTATAGGCCTATTTCCTTTCTATCTGAGTTCTGTAAAGTCTTGGAGAAACAAATTATTGCCAACTTTCCAAGTACCTGGAATCTCATCAGCTGCTACATCCATCTCAATCTGGTTTCACCCTGATCATAGCACAGAATCTACCCTGGTTGAAGTCCCTGGCACTATCAAGCTTGCAGTTGACAAAGGGAAAAAAGTTGCATTATTGATTTTAGATCTCTTGGTGTTTGATACAGTCCCTCACTCTATTGTACTGTAACAACTGGAAGATAATGGGATAGGTGGGGCCATCTTGGACTAGATCTAGTCCTTATTATTAGGCCTGGGTGGAGTTTGCAGAGTTAGCGGAACTCCACAGTGACCAAGAAATTCCACTGCGCTACGCAGAGTTCCACAAGCAGCAGAATGGGTTAGGTCACGCATTTCATGCAGATTTTTTGCACCATGCACAGTGCAAGAGGGCACTGCTTCTTTTCTGCCATGAGTGTCAGCTTCCTCAATGCAAAAGTAAGGTTTCTCAACACAAGTGGTAGCGGCCATTCGTCATCACCTGTGTTGAGAAATGTTGCTGGGGGTGGTCTGGAGTAAGATTTTCCTCGTTCATGCTCGCCAACATTAAGTTTTTCTGAACTTGGGGGGGCGTGGACGGCAAGATTGCCGATCGGCAGCACTAGAAGTGTGCTCTCGGCCCCGGCATATCAATCGTGGATTATCCTGCCCCCCCAGGCCCCAGTGGACCCGGCGGAATGGTCATGGAGGTCCCAGGGATGAGAATGGGGACGGGAGGAGCAAAAAAAAAAAAAAAAGCACTGCGATTGTGCCGCAGGGGAACGCGTGTGGAGTGCACCTGACCCAAAGATGGCGGCCACGATCGCGGCAGTAAACTGGTCCGAAAGCTGCTGAATGCAGCGACAGAGCAGTGCAGCCTAGGAGGGGGTGGCCCCGATGGGGGGGTCGCTTGAGGTGAGGAGTTGGCCGTGATCTCGGCGCCACACCCCCATTGCCCCCCCTGTGTAGAGCGAGCCGAGCTGTTGGTAGGACCTCCCCCAGACCTGGAGACCCACGGAGGAGGCCTGGAGGCAGCAAGTGTGCAGCTTGCCGGCGGTGCCCCTGGTGGGAGATTAGCCTTGTGGTGGCTGGTACGATGAAGGGAGTGGGGTGCCCCTGCTCGGTTGACTGTCTGCTGAGGTGGGCGCCCTGGCTGCAGGAGTCTGGTGTTTGCAGGGCTGCACCGGAATTATGACAGCAGTTTAGGGCCGCCGATGGACCGGAGATACGAATGCGCACCCCAGCTGCGACATTCTGGCTGGATGGCCCCTTGCTGACTGGTTCCTAAGATACAGGACCGGCCGGTAGTGGGGTCGGTAGACTGGGACAAGTAAAACACTTGCGCTGATACCACCTGTGCTGGAATTCGCATTGGAGTGGCTTCGTGAGGGTGAGCCCTTTAGTGACCGTGAGGTGGTGAGCGGTGAGGGCATGGAGATCGAGCTCTTGAGCTACTACTGGCAACGTGCATCCCAGTACCCGGTGTATTCGTTGGTAGCTGGCGCTCCACAAGGTGTATTACATAGGCAAGGACAGCAAACCTAGATGGACCAATACACAGCCCAGAGCACGGGAGCGAGTCTGTCAATAAGATCGCCCCGGCCCCACAGAAAAAGGAGCTGAACCCACCGGGGCACAAATCCTGGCTGCCATCGAGGCATCTGGTCAAGCGGCGCAAACACAAATTGCTGCCATAGCGGTTGTTAGAAATGGGGTCTTTGGTTGACAGTCAGGTTATGTCAGAGTCACCAGATCGGGTCTGTGCACGTTCCCAACACGTCCACCACTAAACAGCTCCAAGACTCTGATAGATAAATCACAGAGACTGAGAGAGTTCAAGAGGGGAAGAGGGGATTAGGAAGGGAACAGCTGGGAAGGAGACCTGTAGTAAGAAAAAGGTTAGAACACACAATATGAAAATTATATCTCCTGAAATCAATACTAGACTATGATTCTAAGCCTAGTCACTCTGAAAACATGAACAATCTAAGAGTTAAGTTTAAAATGACTAAGTTTCAAGATGCCCGGATACCTGTAGGGGAATCAAGATGAATTAAATGGAAACTTTCTTATTCAAGTACTTTTCTTTACATGAGAATCAGAAAAAACATTCTGACAAAATTTTAAACCAGTCATATAAATCCTGTTTTGAGAATGTATACTAGGACCATACAATATTGCATCAAGAAACTCTGGCCTTCTGTGTACTCTTGAAATGTTTCAACACAATTGCGCATATTGCAGATATATATATATATATATATATATATATATATATATATATATATGTATATATATATATATATATATAATAAACACCATAAAAGGATTGTGCACCATGAATAAAACAATATGGATTCAGGAAACAAATCACATAACTTGTCAACTCGAATATTACATAATAAATATCTTAGAATAGTAGCATACAATAAACAACACTAATTAAATTCAAGGAGAGAATTGTGCGTCTTGCCAATTCGAGTGTTACCATGTAAAATACCAAGAAATGGTAGCACGCAATGAATATCAAAGTCAAATCATCATTAATCGAATCGAGCGTCTTGCTTATTTGTAAAACACAATGTAAATGTCCAGGAATAACAGCTCACAAATAAATAACAAGATCAAAGTACAATGAAACTAATTGCGCTTCTTTTGCCGATTCTTAAGCCACCATGTAAAATGTCAAGAAATGGTAGCGCGCAATGAACAACAAAGTTAAATGCTCATGAAAAGAATTGTGCGTCTTGCCAATTCGTAAAACATCATGTAAATGTCAAGAAATAGTAGCACGCAATGGACAACAATGTTTAAACGCCATGAAACGAATCGCGCGTCTTGCCGATTCTTAAGCCACCATGTGAATGCCAAGAAATGGTAGCGCGCAATGAATAACAAAGTCAAACCTTCATGAAATAAATCGCGCATCTTGCCTATTTGTAAACTACCATATAAATGTCAAGAAATGGTAGCGCGCAAGTAATCTATTAATCATTTAAGAATTTAAACCAAGAATATGAAAATTCTAAGTGTCGGAACAGTCCAACTACCGTCTTTCCGCCTGGAACAACGATTACCAATGAAGGATTAGGGCAGAAGACTGGAAGATCCAAATAGGCCCCCGGGACAGGAGCTCAGAAAGAAGCTACTGCGCTGCACCGGGACCTCTGAATAGTGAGCACTGGGAGTTGGGCTGGCTCTCTTTTATAGATTCTTGGCCCAGCCCAGAACCACGCCCAGGCATGTTGCAGGGAAAGTCTCTAGAAGGCCCTGGAAAGGGGCCACACCCTAACACACTCTGAAAACCTGCAGCAATACATTGGAAAGGAACAGCATTTGTAAGCATATTAAAAATACGTTTTTAGGATTGAACTCTGCAATGCAAAAGGGTAAACCACAACATATCAGCACAATGCATAAATTACTTTGTTTTGAGAGTGCTGGGTTTTTGCATTTTTGTCGCCATTAGAGCACGTACTGCTCTGGTGTTGACAGGTTACCCCCTCTTCAAGCAAGGACCCTCACTCTAGTCAGGGTAAAAGAGAATCACCCTCAGTTAACCCCTGCTTGCCCCCTTGGTAGCTTGGCAGAGCAGTAGGCTTAACTTCAGAGTGCTAGGTGTAAAGTATTTTTTACCAACACACAGTAACTTAATGAAAACACTACAAAATGGCACAACATAGGTTTAGAAAAATAGGAAATATTTATCTAAACAAAACAAGACCAAAACAACAAAACTCCACCATACACAAGTCAAGTTATCAATAAAAATGCAAAAAGAGTCTTTAAGTAGTTTTAAACACACACTAGCGATGCTACCGTGAAAATGTACCTCTTGCGTGTCAAAAATATCCCCGCACGGGCGGGTATGCGTCAAAAATAACCCCGCACGGGGGTGTGAATCGAAAATCGAGCCGCATGATGATCCTAAAACCCCGCAGTACAAGTTGTGATCTCCCAGCCTCCGTCAGCGATGCTGCATGTCGTTTCTTCTGCTCCGTGCGTCGATTCTTCAGTCGCGTTTCCTGCTAGCGTCATTTCTCAGCTGCGGAGCCAGTGGTGCATAGTTTTTTCAGCCGCAGATCGGAGTTGCGTCAATCTTTTCCCCGCACAGCGCTCTGTACGTGGATTTCCTTGTCTTTAGGCTGCCAGCTTCTCCTTTCAGGGTCCCAGGAACTGGATGGACACCACAGGGCAGAGTAGGAGTCTCTCCAGAGACTCCAGGTGCTGGCAGAGAGAAGTATTTCCTGTCCCTGAGACCACAAACAACAGGAGGCAAGCTCTAGATCAAGCCCTTGGAGATTTCTTCTCAAGATGGAAGACACACAAAGTCCAATCTTTGCCCTCTTACTCTGGCAGAAGCAGCAACTGCAGGATAGCTCCACAAAGCACAGTCACAGGCAGGGCAGCTCTTCTTCCTCAGCTATTCAGCTCTTCTCCAGGCAGAGGTTCCTCTTGGTTCCAGAAGTGTTTCTAAAGTCTGTGGTTTTGGGTGCCCTTCTTATACCCAATTTCTCCTTTGAAGTAGGCCTACTTCAAAGTAAAGTCTCCTTTGAATGTGAAATCCTGCCTTGCCCAGGCCAGGCCCCAGACACTCACCAGGGGGTTGGAGACTTCATTGTGTGAGGGCAGGCACAGCCCTTTCAGGTGTGAGTGACCACTCCTCCCCACCCTCCTAGCACAGATGGCTCATCAGGATATGCAGGCTACATCCCAGCCCCCTTTGTGTCACTGTCTAGTGTGAGGTGCAACCAGCCCAGCTGTCAAACTGACCCAGACAGGGAATCCACAGACAGGCAGAGTCACAGAAATGGTGTAAGCAAGAAAATGCTCACTTTCTAAAAGTGGCATTTTCAAACACACAATCTTAAAATCAACTTTACTAAAAGATGTATTTTTAAATTGTAAGCTCAGAGACCCCAAACTCCACATGTCCATCCGCTCCCAAAGGGAATCTACACTTTAATCAGATTTAAAGGTATCCCACATGTTAACCTATGAGAGGGACAGGCCTTGCAACAGTGAAATACGGATTTAGCAATATTTCACTGTCAGACCATATAAAACACATTACTATATGTCCTACCTTACCTTAACCATCCACTGCACCCTGCCCTTGGGGCTACCTAGGGCCCACCATAGGGGTGTCTTAATTGTAAGAAAAGGGAAGGTTTAGGCCTTGCCAAGTCGAATTTACAGTTAAAACTGCACACACAGACACTGCAGTTGCAGGCCTGAGACATGATTACAGAGCTACTTATGTGGGTGGCACAACCAGTGCTGCAGGCCCACTAGTAGCATTTGATTTACAGGCCCTGACACCTCTAGTGCACTTTTCTAGGGACTTACTAGTAAATCAAATATGCCAATCATGGATATACCAATCACATACAATTTACACAGAGAGCATATGCACATTAGTACTGGTTAGCAGTGGTAAAGTGCCCAGAGTTCGAAAACCAACAGCAACAGGTCAGAAAAAATAGAAGGCAAAGAGATTGGGGCTGATCCTGCATAAGCAAAAAAAGTCCAACAGCAGTCGATGTCAATCTACTGAGAGCTGACTTGAGGGTTGTGGCAGAATGCTCAGTGGCCACTGAGCAACAGGTGATATGTATGCAGTCTGATATAGACACACTGAAGGCATCAATAGCCATCGTCGAAGTTAAAACGCGTAAATTGGAAGCGAGAGTTGAGGATGCAGAGGATAGGGCAAGAAGATGTAACCTCTGCATAGTAGGCTTTCCCGAAGGTGTGGAGGGGTGAACGTCGAGGCCTTTTTGGAGGACTGGATTCACAAAATGTTGCCTGACTCCCCTTATCATCTGTGTTTGTAGTGGAGCGTGCACACATGGCCTTAGCACCGCCTCCGTCACTGGGGGCCCCTCCAAAAACGATTATAGCCAAGGTCCTCAATTATAAAGACAGAGACGTTATCTTACAGGAGGTACGGAAACATGAAGACCCTTCCTATGAGAATCACACCATTTGTTTTTTTCCTGATTACACCAGGGCGGTGCAGCTCCAAAGACAATAATATGCAGGTATTAAACTAAAGTTAAAAGTACTGGGTTATACCTGGATGTTGCTGTATCCAGCCAAGTTGAAGATTCTCCATGCAGCCTGCTCTCATTTCTTTCAGTTTCCCGAAGCAGTGTGGGACTGGTTGGAGCAGAGTGATGGGACAGGAACACCAGAATCCCTGCACGGGGAAAGTAGCAGGAGACCTTGAGGGGCAGCGGAGGTGCAAACCACTGCACACGGAAGTAACAGACTCCACCGCACCGACCATGGAGGCAGAGTGATTGTACACCTGGATGGTATCCTGAGTTTTGACCGTAGGAGACAAGAGCATGAGGAGGCTAAACTGCTAGTTCAATCTGTCACGTCGGAGGCATCCTCACGCTCCAGGTTCCCATGTGGCATGGGCAGACTTTCTCCAGAAACAGACAATCTAGACACCTGAGGGATTTGATGGACATGCAGAATTGGTTAGAGACAGTAAGTCTTGTTTCAGGATTGGAGCTTAGGTTCTCTTCTCGTTTGGCTCTCCTTCCTCTCTCTGACCCCCCTCTCCTCTATGTCCTGCTGCCTTTGGTGCTGGGAGAGCGGGTGACTGGGACGGCAACTAGACTGGGGGCTGAGGCGGTGTGGTGAGTCTGCGATACCCCCCTGTTATTTTTCAACATTCTGTGTATAGTGTGTGCATGGTTTGGACCGTTTGCGTGTGGTGGGAGTGTCGGTACGCAGTCCGGACCAGAACCTGGCTATTGAGCAGGGACTGAGATTGCTTTCCCTTCTTCTGGGGAATAGAAGAGATAGCGGGGTACACACACAGTTGGGCAGACACTAGTTGCTGGAGGTGTTTACCTGGGGTGGGATGGGTGAATTGTATGTGAGTTCTAGTTGGAGTTAGAGTTCTGCTTCTGACACTGTGAAAACTGTAGGCATTATACTGAGGAAGAGGCATAGACATGTCTTGTTGCAAGTACACCGAGCCGGCCGGGGCACAGCTGTGTTGGGGGCTGTGGGGGGCCAGTCGAGAGCTGATGAATGGTGTGTGGATTGGCACAGATTATGGCAGGTACGCTAACACGTATAGTTACATGGAATGTTAGAGGGCTAAACTCCTTTGTGAAGTGCTGAGAGTACATACATATCTTAGACGCCTTGGTGTGCATATTGCTCTCCTACAGGGGACTCACTTGGTAGAGAATGAAGCACAAAGAGTACAGAAAAAGTGTCAGGGTCAGCTTTACTCGGCGACATATTCATCCTGTGCCAGAGGGGTCTCTATTTGGGTTGCCCCTGGAACTCCCTTTAAATTAAAAAGTCTAATGGCCAATGTGCAAGGTCGATAAATATTCTTACACGGAGTACTAGGTAGCCAACAGCTCCAACAAGAATTAATACTTTACACAGGGATGCCCATCATTTGGTGGGGTGATTTTAATTGTGTCTTAGACGGTACTCTAGATAGGGACCCGCCAAAGTTGAATACTATGACAGATATGACTGCCAAGCTAAGAGACATTATGAGGAATCTACACTTTGTAGATGTTTGAACAGAAATACACCCCACATCCAAAACATTTTCTTGTTACACACCTACACATGGGGCGTACAGCAGACTAGATAGATTTCTCCTTGCCAATGATGGCACACTTGACATCCACCTAGTTGTTTACCTGGTCAGGTTCCTATTGGATCATGTCCCCCTGCTATTGGAATGTGAGACACACGTACCCAAACCAGCGATCCCCTTATGGCATTTGAGAACTGAATTACTTGCCGATACTGAATATAAAAAGATCTTCAGGATGTGCTGAATGGATATTTTAGTGCAAATTGGGGCACGGCCAAGACCCGTGGCATAGAATGGGAGGCACTAAATGTAGTCATCAGAGGGGAAAGCCTTAGTAAATAATATGGGATCAGGAAACGGCTAGACCGAGAGCTCACGCAAGAGGAAGACACATTGACAGCCCTGCAGCGCCAAGCAGATAATGGCGAGGGATCGGAGTCTGACTGCCTTCTGGTGCATGGTAGAATAGAGGATTTTGGGGTAGACTGGATAATTATGTCCGCCGGGGTTTTAGACAGCAGCTATTTCAGGAGGGGAGCATTTCGGGGCATATGTTGGCTTGGTTCCTCCAGCAGGAACGTCCCATCCCCATCATACTGATTTTCTGGGGAAAAGATTTGAGGACAGTTATAAGTGAATTTGCATCAGCAAGAGCACTTGAGGAATATCTATGCCTCACCATGGAGCGTAGGTGATGCTCAGATACATGAGTACCTAAATGGACTCCGGATGCCCCGCCTTACAGATGATCAGGTTGAGGAGCTGGAGGGAGAGGTGTCGTTGGAGGAGCTAGAGGAGGCGTTGGGAGGTATGGCGTCACGAAAAGCGCCTGACCCGATGGGATACCTGTTGATTTTTACCTAACATATCCTGTAGTGGTTCTTCCCCGCTTGTTGGACATACTTCATGAGGCACGGAGTGAGGGTTTTTTGCCAGAGCATATGAGAGAAGCATTGATAGTTATGTTACCAAAACCAGGGAAGGAGGTTAAGGACCTGGGCTCCTGTAGACCATTGTCGATGCTTAACGTTGATTTTAAATTGTTAGCTAAAGTTCTGGTGACTCGGTTAAGTCCAGTGGTGGTACGCTTAGTGCATGGAGATCAATGTGGATTTATACCAGGGAGGGGGACTCATATGAACATATGGTGCTTATCACAAATAATGCACAAGACTCGTGACTTTGCGCTTCACACAGCACTGGTGGCCTTAGATATAGAGAAGGCATTTGATTCTTTATACTGGGAATACCTATGGGAGGTGATATGCAGGATGGGCATAGGTCTCGACTTCCATTCATGGGTGCGTCTCTTTTATGCAGCGCCTCTGGTAAGAGTGCGTATGGGGGTGATAGTGTCATACTCCTTTACTATCAAACGGGTCATGCAGCAGGGATGCCCCTTGTCGCCACTGCTGTTCGCGTTGGCCATGGAGCCCCTGGCCATACAGCTGCGGACTGGCGTGGATGGGTGGTGCATCTGTGTAGGGACGAGAACACATTTTATATCACTGTATGCAGATGATGCTCTAGTGCACGTACAGACCTGGAACAGTTGGTCTTCCTCTTGTTAAGTTGATGGATGTCTTTGGTCAGGTATCAGGCCTCCGAGCTAACCGACGACAAACTGTGTTATTCCCAATGGCAGGTCTGTCGACGGTGGCGCATCAGAATTACCACAATTGGGTCTGACCTGGGAGACTGAGGGCCATATTTATACTTTTCGACGCACAACTGCGCCAACGCAGTTGTGCGTCAAAAAATCTAACGCCATTCTGAAGCGCCATGCGGGCGTAGTATTTATTCAATGACGTTAGCCGGCGTTAGCCAGCGGCGCTGCCTGGTGTGCGTAAAACAAAATGACGTACACCAGGCAGCGCCGGCATAGGGGAATATGGAGCTTGGGCGCCAAAAAATGGGGCAAGTCAGGCTGAGGCAAAATTATCGCCTCAACCCGATTTGCGCCATTTTTTTCGACTCCCAAACCCCATTGAAATGACTCCTGTCTTAGCAAAGACAGGAGTCATGCCCCCTTGCCCAATGGCCATGCCCAGGGGACTTCTATCCCCTGGGAATGATCATTGGGCATAGTGGCATGTAGGGGGGCACAAATCAGGCCCCCCTATGCCACAAAAAAAAAAAAATTAATACTTACCTGAACTTACCTTATGTTCCCTGGGATGGGTCCCTCCATCCTTAGGCGTCCTCCTGGGGTGGGCAAGGGTGACAGGGGGTGTCCCTGGGGGCATGGGAGGGCACCTCTGGGCTCCTTCCGAGCCCACAGGTCCCTTAACGCCTGCCCTGACCAGGCGCTAAAAAACGACGCAAAAGCGGCTGGACGTCATTTTTTTTTTACCCGCCCACTCCCGGGCCCGGGAGTGTAAATACGGCGCACATGCCTCGGAGTAAATTTTTTAGAGGGGAACGCCTACCTTGCATATCATTAACGCAAAGTAGGTGTCCACGCTAAAAAGTGACGCAAACTCCATGGACTTTGGCGCTAGATGCGTCTAACGCCAGAGTATAAATATGGAGTTAGTTTTGCGTCGAATTTGCGTAAAAAAAAAACTACGCAAATCCGGCGCAAACGGAGTATAAATATGGCCCTGAGTACTTTCCATATGTGGGCATCCAGATAACACACTCCCTACAATTGCAATTTACTTTAAATATGGGGAGAGTGCTGGAGGGCCTCCGAGCCTCTATTCAGTTTTGGACCTCCCACCCATTATCGGTTATGAGTAGAATCGCACTTAGTAATATGATCTTACTCCCACGGTTCCTGTATGTTATGCAGAATTCATTCTGTGAATAGAGATTTGGAGATCTTTTCTGAGGAACCTGCCGAATCCCACCTCTTGGTGACACTTCTTGATCCTGGTGGGGACCGCAGTCTCCTATCTCGAACATATAAGGCTCTAAAAAGAGATAGGCTGATAGGTATACGGAGGACTAGGGACCATTGGGAAGCTGGCCTGGGAACGACACTCACAGATGGGGAATGGAATAGAACTTGTTCCCTCGTATGGGATGTGACTAGCAACACTATATTTAAGTTGACACACTTTTATTATTTGCATAGAGCATACCTGACACCTCAACGCATGCATAGAATATTCCCATCAAGGCCTGACAGCTGTGATCGCTGTGGCGTTCCGTCGGCTTCATTTGACCACATAACGTGGATCTGTGGCTCTCTTCAACCCTTTTGGTGATGAGTGGTGAAGACACTGCCTGCTGGGTCTGCTCCCCATTCCCCAAAGGGCTGCAAAATGGTGTACAGATTTGTGCAGTTGGGGCTTATTTTGGCAAAGAGGCTCATTGCGATCCAGTGGGCCAGCCCGAACCCCCTTCTCCATGTTACTTGGCTAGGTGATTTAACTGAATGGGCGACCACTGAGGAATGCCGCCAACAAAAGGTTCGAGTGGATGAACATGCTGAACGTGATCTGGAGATCTGGTGAAGTATAATTGATGAGTTACCTAGTGTGCAGGAGAGTGAGGGGGAGGACTCCTTAACATATGCTTCCGCTAGTTGAGCTTTAGCCCTGGTTAGGTCGCTCGAGAAATGTGTATGGGAGATATGGGGGTATGGTTGTGAGTTTTTGAGTTTTTGAGACAAAAGGGTGCTTCCATATCTCCCTCTTGGTGTAGGTTTATTCATGAATTGGCCCTCCTCTTTTCTTAACTAGTCCACGGGCTGATGTCCTGCTGCCCCCAGCTCTGGGTGTCTCCCCCGCATGTGCTCATTGGCTTGGATGAATGGATGATACCCATTACTGTCTCTTCAGGTTTGTGTGTGATAACTAAAGATTACAGTGTTATGTTCAATATTTGATGTTTAAATTTATACTGCACTGAATTTGTAGAGGATAATGTAACTAATCTCGATGTCCAGTCTCAGACAACCTATCCTATTACCATCATCGTGTTACTTCTCCATGTACGCTAGGTTATAGCACTGTGTGCAGAAATGGAGCTAACATGGTATGGACAATGGCCTGAGCAGCTATACTGAAATATACCCCTAAAGAAATGTGGATATAATGTAGTGCATATTTGTATGTGTTCTTTTATATGCATTAATAAAAAAATAAAAAATCAGAACTTTTGCGCTCCAAGTAGATCGCGGAATGGGAAACAAGCAGAGTGGAGTTCATCTCCCACCATTTATTTTTATCTGACAATCAATCAATCAATCAATCACAATATCTGTAAAGCGCACTATGTACCCGTTAGGGTTTCAAGGCACTGAGGGGAGGGGGGGTGTTGCTATTGGTCGAAGGGCCAGGTCTTAAGAAGTCTCCTGAAGGCGAGCAGGTCCTGGGTCTGCCGCAGGGAGGTCGGGAGGGTGTTCCAGATATTGGCGGCAAGGTAGGAGAAGGATCTGCCACCGGAGGTCTTGCGCTGGATGCGGGGAACGATGGCGAGGGCGAGGTTGGCGGAGCGGAGTTGGCGGGAGGAGGTGTAGAAGTTGAGTCTGTTGTTGAGCATGCAGAGGGTGTTGTAGCAGGAGGAGGAGACTGCGTTGACTTGCTTGGACATGGTGAGAGCGGTGTCGAGGACGAAACCCAGGTTGCGTGCATGGTTGGCTGGTGTAGGCGGGGGTCCCAGAGTGGTGGGCCACCAGGAGTCATCCCAGGCTGAGGGGGTGCGTCCGAGGATGAGGACCTCTGTCTTGTCGGAATTCAACTTCAGGCGGCTATTTCTCATCCACTCGGCGATGGACTTCATTCTCTCGTGGAGGTTGGCTTTGGCGGTGTGTGGGTCTTTGGTGAGGGAGAGGATGAGCTGGGTGTCGTCGGTGTAAGAGAGAATGTTGAGGTTGTGCTGACAGGCCAGTTGTGCGAGGAGGGCCATGTAGATGTTGAACAGCATCGAGCTTAGTGAGGAGCCTTGGGGTATGCCGCAGATGATGTTGGTGGCTTTGGAGCAGAAGGGTAGGAGTCGGACTCTCTGGGTTCTGCCGGAGAGGAATGAGGAGATCCAGTTGAGGGCTTTTTCTTGTATTCCGGCTTCGTGGAGGTGTGTCAATAGGGTGCGGTGGCAAACTGTGTCGAAGGCTGCGGATAGGTACAGGAAGATGAGGGCTGATGTTTCGCCGTTGTCCATTTGCTGTCTGATGTCATCTGTCGTGGCTAGGAGAGCAGTCTCGGTGCTGTGGTTACGTCTGAAACCGGACTGGGAGGGGTCCAGGATGGAGTTGTCCTCGAGGTGGTGGGTAAGCTGAGCTTTGACGATCTTCTCAGTGACCTTCGCCGGGAAGGGGAGGAGAGAGATTGGATGGAAGTTTTTGAGGTTGTTGGGGTCTGTCTTGGGTTTCTTGAGGAGGGCTTGGATTTCGGCATGCTTCCAGCTTTCCGGGAAAGTTGCGGTGTCGAAGGATAAGTTGATGACCTTTCGAAGTTGGGGGGCGATGGTAGAGTCGGCTTTGTTGTAAACGTGGTGGGGGCATGGGTCTGAAGGGGATCCTGAGTGGATGGAGTTCATGATCTTGTAAGTTTCAGTGTCTTCTACGTGGGTCCAGGCGGTTGGTGCAGGTGGAGCTGTGGGGGGTGGGGTCTGGCAGAGGCGTGGTGTTGAGGCTGTCGTGGATGTCGGCGATCTTCTGATAGAAGAAGGTGGACAGGGCGTCACAGAGTTCTTGGGATGGTGGGATGTCGTTCACGTTGGCGTTGAGGTTGGAGAGCTCTTTCACAATGCAGAAGAGTTCTTTGCTGTCGTGTGCGTTGTTGTTCAGGCGTTCTGTGAAGTGGGATCGTTTGGCGAGTCTGATTAACTGGTGGTGCTTGTGGGTGGCCTCCTTGTGGCAAGGCTGTCGGTGTGTGTTCGAGGAGCCATTTCTTCTTTAGTTTCTGGCAGGCGCGTTTGGAGGTGAGGAGTTCGTCAGTGAACCAGGCGGCTTTTTTTCTTTCTTGGTTGTCGGTGGGCCTCTTGAGCGGTGCAAGGGTGTTGGCACAGTCGTTGATCCACTGACGTAGGTTGAGGGTGGCAGTGTCTGGATCGGTGGAGTCGGTGGGCGGGTTTTGGGCGAGGGTACTGGTCAGCTGGTCTTCGGTGACTTTGCTCCAGCGACGGTGTGGTGGTTGTTGGGTGGGGTGGTGTTCGATGTGTTTCTTGAATGTGAAGTGGATGCAGTGGTGGTCGGTCCAGTGAAGTTCGGTGGTGTGGTTAAAGGTGACGTGGTTGCTTGCGGAGAAGATCGGATCAAGCGTGTGGCCGGCGATGTGGGTGGGTGTGTTGACCAGTTGTCTGAGGCCAAGGTTGGAGAGGTTGTCGATCAGAGATGTGGTGTTGGCGTCGTTGTTGTTCTCCAGGTGGAAATTGAGGTCTCCAAGGAGGATGTAGTCCGTAGAGGTGAGTGCGTGGGTGCTCGTGAGGTCGGCGATGGAGTCGCTGAAGGGTGCTCGTGGTCCAGGGGGCCGGTAGATGAGCGTACCACCCTGAGAGTGGTGTTGGGGTCAGTGTGCATCCGGAAGTGAAGGTGTTCGGCGTTCTTGAGGGTGTCGTCTGTGTGGGTGTGGATTTTGAGGGTGGATTTGTGGGCGATGGCTATTCCTCCTCCGATTCCATTGGGGCGATCCCTCCTGGTGATCTTGTAGCCGTCCGGGATGGCTATGGCGATGTCAGGTGCTGAGGAGTCGTTTCACCAAGTTTCGGTCAGGAAGGCTACGTCAGGGGCAGTGGTGTCGAGCAGGTCCCAGAGCTCGATGGCGTGCTTGCGTGCGGAGCGTGTGTTGAGGAGTATGTAGTGGGGGTTGCGTGGACCAGGGGGGGTGGCGCTGGGCACGGTCCAGGCGCGGACGGGCGCAGATGGGCTTGCCTCTGGCGCGCCAGCGGCGCTGACGCGCAGCGCCAGCCATTAAGAAGGGAGGGGGGAGGGAGGAGCAGCTGGGAAGCGGGAGGGAGCGGCAAATGGGGGCGCGAGGGGGGCGGGGCCGCAGGGAGGCAGCGGCGGGGGAACACGGCTAAGGGGAGCGCACAAGGTGCAAAAAGGAGTCACAAAACAGTCAATAAAGCACAAATGGAAGTCAAAAAGCACAAATGGAAGCAAAACGGAGCAAAAGGCACACTAAAGCAAGGCACAGAATACAGTCACAAATACGGTGAAAATGGCACAATGCACACAAGTCTAGCGACGCTTACCAGAAGCCCACTAGATACCAGGGATGAGGCGCAGGAGGATGCCTGCTGGTGGAGGAGGGCCTAGAACACGCTAGCAGCAGAGTGGACGGGGGTCAAGGACACGGAGACAGCAAGGTGGTGCTATGGATGTGGGGGAGCGAGCTCGACCAAAATCAGGTCAGAGGTCGCTCACCCTCGACGCGCACCGCCAGCCATTAAGAAGGTAGGGGGGAGGGAGGAGCAGCTGGGAGGCGGGAGGGAGAGGCAAATGGGGGCGCGAGGGGGGCGGGGCCGCAGGGAGGCAGTGGCTGGGAAACGTGGCTAATGGGAGCGCAGAAGGGGCAAAAAGAAGTCACAAAACAGTCAATAAAGCACAAATGGAAGTCAAAAAGCACAACTGGAAGCAAAACAGAGCAAAAGGCACAATAAAGCAAGGCACAGAATACAGTCACAAATATGGTGAAAATGGCACAATGCACACGAGTCTAGCGACGCTTACCAGAAGCCCACTGAACACAGAAACACACAGAAGCCTTACGTTTGGATTCCGCCTTTAGCATCAGACCCCAATCATCTAAAGTTCAATATCCCTTAGGGCTCTGCCATGAGGGCAACACTGTTTAATGTCTATTTGATTTTTATGACAGTTTTGGTGGAATCCTTTGGCTTCCAGGTGATGTTCTATATCAATGACATGCAGATTCTCCTTACCTACAACAGTGAAATCCCAAATACCCAGAGTAGATTGAAGTCTTGACTGTTGGCAGTATTTCAGTGGATACATCTGATCAACTTAAAATATAATATTAGCAAAACAGAAGTACCAGTACTTGCAACTCCTTCTCCCACTTGGGATGGAGAATATTGACCTGGTTTTGCTCTGCTTCCAACTAACCCTGTCACTGTTGTATGTAAGCTTGGGATGAAGTTTGATGATAGATTGTTCTTTGGCCCCCAGGTACATAATGTGGTGGGTGATGGTTTTGGCCTTCTCAGATCCTTAAAAAATGTTTGTTTTTGTTACCTGTGCAGTGCCAGAAGATGTTAATACATACCCTTATTACCTCCCAACTAGATTATGCTAATGCTTTCTAAGGTATTCTACAAGTTTATGCCAACTAGCCTCTTATTAATACCAAAAGAAAAAATGGGGCGGTTCATCCTTGTCGTCTCTTGCCTTCTCTGGGTGGAATTCTCCACCCTTTTATCTACCAGCCATGAAGCTCCTTTAAACGCAGCCTCCAATCATGGTTGTTTGGTCTGGCATATCAGTAATCTTTTCTGTCTTAACTGGTTAGTCAATTAGCCTTAGAGCTGGGGCACTTGTCAGAGTACCCGTCGCTCTATTAAAACATGATTGATTGATTGAGTTTCTGCTTCTAACCCAGGCATCAAATTGTTTGAATTGCCAGAAGAATTAGCAGCAGGTGGCTGTCTGGAAGAGGGACTTCTCTCAATAATACAAAGTAACATAACGTAGACCTGGACCAATTATCCCCAAATAATTTGTTTAGTTTACGGAATTGTGCATTACTTTTGTTTTGCCTAAATCCATCATAATGCCACATTACATAATTACACTGCCACTTTTTTATATACGCTCAATCCAAAGCAAATCATTTGGTGCTATTTTGTGAAGACTGATGAGTATTTATATATATGTGTGTGTGGGTGTGTGTGTAAATATATTTATTTTTAGACATATACACACACATATGTGTGTGTTTTTCTTTTTATTATTTTGTATACAATTACAATCAAACGCCATTTATTAGTTTTATTTCCTGAACAGAAATATTGAAATATTTTTGATTTGATAACTGTCTCCACTGGCATTCACTGAGTTGTTGATTGTCTGTTTATAACCACAATGTATCTCAGTTACATCTATCAAAATAGTTTGCTTGTGAACATTGTAAGTGGGTCACTGTTCTATTTCTTTTAGGATTTCATTACCTTTCAAACTTCTGCAGGCACGCTCGTCCCATGAGCTCTGGACTACTTGTTTTTAATAACATTTCATTCGTTTGCTTCAAATGTCAAGTTCTGTTTGACGTCCCATGTCAAGTGAGGGAATTACGAATCGTTATGAGGACATTGCGCAGAAAGGAAACTAAACAAATTGAGCCAGGGTTGGAAAATAAAGGTGTTTGTTTGTTCTCAATTTTCCAGTTTAATCTCTTGAATCTTTTTAAGGATTGTGGTTCAGGTCAGAAAATGCAACTCAATGTATATCAATGTAATTTTTTAATGAAAGCATGTGTGGTCCTTGAGTATTCAGTCAAAATTGTACTGCTTTTTTTATGGTGACTTACTCCATAGACTGATATACTGCAAATCCGTGGACACATTTACACAAAGTTGTGTGCAGATGTGTTTTATTGAAAAACTAAGTGAAATATTTACAAGCCCCTAACGCCACCGCATCGTCACAGGTGGTCTTGTGCCCTCTGCCATGTTTACAAGGTGGCTTTAAGCCACTCTTTGTGGCTTAAGGCCACCTTGCAAATATAGGCCTCCTGATGCACTTTTTGTCAGCAGGGGTTGTGCAATGGGTGATGGTGTGGGCGTACCCACGCAACACCCATTGCTTTTTGACATTGCCCCAGATTATAAAGGAATTGCGCAATGAGGAGAAATCCTTTTATTTCTCCTCATTTTTACTTTTTCCATGTGTGCTGCATTTCCTCATGCTTGCCAACTGTAGGTTAGCGAGTTCAAGCAAGAAAAATCAAACAATAGACCAGCTCCCAGTGAGATTTCTCAAAGCGAGCGGTCGTGGCAAATTGCCACCATTCTCGTTGAGAAACCTGCCACTGGCATTGAGGAAGCTGACATTCGAGTAGAACATCTACTCGAGCAGCAAAAGGAAGCAGCGGTCCTCTTGCACTTCACATTATACTGCTTGCTCTGATTTCCCAGTGTGGGATAAACTTGTGGCATTAAAAATCAGCATGAGCAGCGCAACTTACCACACTCTGCCGCTCCCAGAACTCCACGTAGTGCAGCACAGTTTTTTCTGCACTTCGCGGAGTTCCACGTAGCAGAACTCCACCGAGACCTAATGGATAGTAGATGTGTGCCTCATTTAATTACAATCAAAACTTCTGTCACTTTTCATACGCGGCTACACCTTTTTTTATTATGTTTTTATTGAGCATTTTCACAGGTTACAACAGTGCAAGACTATCAACCCCAACATTTCCAGAAGTGTTGCTATTTCAATATACAGACGAATACTGGAAGAAAGAAAAGCTTTATGAAAAAGCAAAAATGTAGATACTAACAGCAATAGTTAAAATTACTTAGAATTAATTATTATTACAACTCATTTGCTACTCTTTTGGTAGAAAAGCTGTTAATGTAGTAGAAAAATATATGATAATGCTATAGTGTATTCAAGAGGCATTACTTGGAGACTCAGCTATTATTAATTCTAGGTGAGAAGAGAGACAATCTTTCGTGAACAAGCATTGACAGTTTGTTTTTTAATGTGTTTTATACAGAGCATGATTGAAGGTGTTATTGAAGGCGGCCAACTCTATCATAGAAGCCAATGAAAACAAACATTCCACACGCTACATTAGCTGTGATGGCTTTTTTATTTAGTCTCCTGATGGCAAGGGAAAACAAAGAATCACCAACATGGTTTTAAAGAGTGAGGTGGGCGGAGACTGAAACCCGTACTTTGCCAAACATAGCTGACAACTGCAGGCTTAGAAATGTAATTGTGAAGGTGTTTGCTGCAGAGGAAAGTTTTGTGAGATATGTGTAAGCAAAGCATTCAGATAGACCTGTGTGACCCAGTAGGAGAAGAAGAGCCAGAGTAAATTGACCTCGGAGAGAAGACCTCCTGCTGCAATGGAATACCTCTTCAGGAACAGGAAACACACACACTCAATTAACGTGCAGGCCACTGTGGACCAATGTAGAATATTTACAAGCATCACTGCAAAATATCTGGGCAGTGTCCATCATACTATAACTTCAGACACTCAACAATTAACAATCCTGAGTCAGTCATTACACCATCCCCAGCTATGACTGTCACAGAGTATCTTAAGTAAATACCAACCTATTGTGAACGCAGAGCTGTAGTTCCTTTTCAAGAATAAGTCAAAAGGGTGTCTTGCAGGTTTGGAATCCAATTGTTATGATTGCTCTTTCAACCACATCATGTCAATCTACTTCTGGCAAAGATGACTCAATGGCCCAAATTTAAGAAAGGTTAACGCCGCCTTTGCGCCATTTTTCTTAATGCAAAATCAGTGCTAACTCTGTGCCATATTTAGATAGTGTCGCTAGAACAGTCTAGTGAGAAATGTCCTGGCTTAGCGTAATTTTTTAGGAGCGTCTCCTCACCTTGTGTTGTTTAACAACAAAAATATGCAAGGTAAGCTGTTGGAAAATGGGATATTGGTAAGGGCAGGTAAGTACCTACACTTAGCAATAGGCCACTAACCTCCACTTAGGTCCAGTTAGGTCTCAATAAATTAAACCCAGCTCAACCCTTGGTAGCTTGACAATGAGCGACAAGGCTTAACTTAGGAGACATATGTGTAAAGCATTTAAAAATCACAAAACAGTGAATAAGTAAAACACATAACAGAATAAAAATCCCAAACCAATTTATTAAAATAGATTCTATTTTTATCTTTAAAATGACACCAACACTAATAAAATCGGATAAGGGGAACCAGAGATATACATTTTTAAAGAATGAATGCTTTCTAGCGCGTAGAAACAAAAAGCACCAATCTGGTCATCTGGTTGCACCTCGACCGGGGCAAAGTCAAAGTTTAAGGCCGACCGTGATGGAGCATAGCTGGGCTACAGCCCTTGGGAGGCCTCGGTCAAAAGTTTACCTTAGGACTTAGTCATTTTTTTGGAGATTTTCTTCAGCGGGACCAAGTTGCCAGTCCAATCCGACCTCCTGGAACTCTTCCTCGGATACGCGCTGTGGGAGCCCTCGGTGGATATTTTTACCTTCGGACATAGTAATTTTTTGTAAGTGAAAATCCTTCGACCGGGGCAAACCTGAATCTTGATCCAACGTCCTTGGAGCCCTCTTCGGATACACTGCCTGGGAGGTCCCGGTCAACTTCCTACGTTTGTACTTAGTCACTTCTTTGGAGATTATCTTCACCGGGACGATCCTGCAAGTCAGGCCGGGTCGTGGTTGGGGCAAGCCGGCTTGAGTTGCCGCTTCGAGTCGGTCCCTTTATGGAGCTTTTTTTTTCAAAAATTCTCCAAACTTCTCCAAACTTCTGGATCTTCTTCCAGATGTTCCTTTAAGGGTCTTGTGAGGTCCACAGCTCACCCCAAGGTTACAGAAGCTCTGAGATGCTCCTTGAGGGTGTGGACTACAACTCCCAGAATGCACCTGGCACAAACTCCTTTATGGCCACTGGGCAGTGGTCAGCTTGTTGGTTTCTTCAGGAGTTTGTGCAGAGGACTCTGGTTAGCAAGTTTTCACCTAGAGCAAACAGGGAGTCCCTCCTTGAACCAGTTCAAGCCAGACAAAGTCCTTCTTGTGGGGAAGCCCAGGTGTGCAGCCGGTGCAGTCCTCCAGAGTGCAGTGTCCAGGTGCAGGTCAGGAGTCCAGCACAGCAGTCCTTCTTCGTCTGTAGTTCTTTCTTGTTGGAATCTGATAGGGATCTGAGGTGTGGGTGCAGGTTTGCCAGTTTTATCCTTGCTCCTGGGTGAAAAACAGGGGGCTCCTGGTTCTCCAATCAGGGGCAGGGTCCTTCCCCCTGTGATGACCACTTCCTCTGAAGTGTGGCAAAAATCAATCCCAGGGAGCAACATTCCTCAAAAATCCATCAGGGCTGAAGGGGATTTTTGGAGGTTACATCTGGCTGAGCCCACCCACCAGTGTGGCCAAAAATCCTAAACTCACCTTTCTCCTGCCCTCTCCTAATCTAATCAAGGGGGCACCTAATTGTCTGGGTTTTCAGGATGTGAGGGTGTTTTTTGGGTTGCTCCAACTATCCTTCCCTGCCTTTAAAGACCAGTTTGCCAGCCCTCCCCCTTCCTGCTTCCCCTTCTCCCGAGGGGAGATCTCCTGCCCCAGGCACATCTCTTTGTGTTGAGCCAGGCCACGTCACGCCTCATGCAGGCAGCCTGGCGAGTCTGCCAGAGGCTGGCGAATCAGAGCAAAGCAGCAAAAACACTGCAGGGCTGAAGTTGGCAAGTTTTCAGGTAAAGTTTAAAACTTCTTACCTGAACAAGTAATATTAAATCCCACAACTGGAAGTTGTGGGATTTATTATAACAATTCATTTGATACCAAACTTGTGACATCTGTTACTTGAGGGGACTTTTAAAATTAAATTAAAGTCTCCCCATTCTAGCCTATGAAGGCCATTCACTACAATGAGGGAAAAACATATTTGGCTGTTTTACCTCACCAGGACTTATAAAACTATGTTTATAAGGTCCCTGCTTATAGTTACATAGCACCCAGCACTAGGGGCACATAGGGCACACCTTAGGGGTGAAGTTTCTGTTGAAATAAGGTTATTTAAGACTTTGAAACTACTTTTAATTCCAAAGTCGAATTTGCATGTAACTTTAATTTAAAAGCAGCCAACAAGGGAGGCCTGCCTTTAAAATGACACTGGGTACCTCAACAGTGCACCTATGGGGGTATCACCTATTGCTGGGGTCCCTAAACCTAGATGCCCTACCATATCACTAGGGACTCATAGGAAGGTTGACTTAGCCAATTATAATTAGTCTAATTTGATTACTGATTTTACACAGAGCTCAGGCCCTGGGACAGGTTAGCAGTACCCAGAGTACCATTAGAGTCAGGAAAACACCAGCAAAAAGTGAAAAATGGGGGCAAAAAGTCAGGGGGCCTCTGCAATCAGCCCTGTTTTCTCACATAAGCGTTCCCTTCTAAAAAATGACCCTAGCCCACTAGCGCCATATCTACAAGCCGAGGGAAAAGCTACATATGACTGGGCCCAAAACATGATGGCAATTCCAAATAGCGTAAAAATCTTAATGCTTGTTCAGACCAGTCATTAAAAAGGGGCCCACCCACAACTACATAAGAAAAACACACAGAAGGAACCCTGGAAAGTAAATGGACAACATGGACCTGTTACTCCTACAGCTTGGCACCTGGCGAAGATGACAGTGACAACATCAAGTACCACTAGCACCACCGCAGCAAACATAAACACCACCACCGCAGCCACAAGGGCAGCGTAGAAGGAGGCAGAGAACATGCCACACACCTGCATCAATCCTTGGCCTCAGGTACTAAGAGGTCATTAGACTGTACCATCTTATCTGGGAGTCCATTGTACAGCTGCTCCACCACATTGCTCCTGACATCACAGCAAGAGTTGAAATTCCTACTACCATACCACCTATGACCAGACTCCTGACTGTCCTCAATATGCTGGCCTCTGAATCATTTCCGACCACTGCAGCACAAGTCAGTGGCATATCACAATCATGCCTTTCTGCCTTGCTCCCTATGGTCCCGGATGCCATCATTCACCTCACACCCCACCACATCCAGTTGCCCAACACCCAGCAACTGCAGCAGGAGAGTAAACAAGGATTCTACTAAATTGCTGGGTTCCGACATGTGCTGGGTGCAATGGACTGCACACATGTCCAACTTGTCCCTCCTACAGCAATGGAACACCTCTTCAGGAAAAGGATTACACTCAATTAATGTGCAGGCCATTGTGGACCAATGTGAAAAATTTACAACCATCCTTGCAAAATATCTGGGCAGTGGACATGATGCCTATATCTTCAGACACTCAACAATAAATCAATGCTTCCAGTATGGTTAATACGGCAATGACCTACTCATAGGTAGGCCAGCTTACACTTTATAACACAGACAACAGACTAAACATGTGTGAGAAACAATACATACACCACACTACACACACATGAACAGGGAAACACAGATGTGTGGACAACACATACACCACATGCCTCACTATCCCGCACTCAATGCACATCACCTTCACATTCAGCCATATGTACAAGTTCTAAGCACCATCTGACACACTTTACAAGACAGACCTTTGGAGCAATGTCCCTTTGCATTCAAAAGCAGGGGTCAAACCACTACATGTGACCACATGTTTAACACTTAGGGGGTTATTACAACTTTGGAGGAGGTGTTAATCCGTCCCAAAAGTGATGGTAAAGTGACGGATATACCACCAGCCGTATTACGAGTTCCATAGGATATAATGGACTCGTAATACGGCTGGTGGTATATCCGTGACTTTACCGTCACTTTTGGGATGGATTAACACCTCCTCCAAAGTTGTAATAACCCCCTTAGCATGGAATAGCTCAGCTATGTGTATTGCATTGGCCATATTGGCACAGCCCCCTATTTGCCATGCTGTAGAAACCTGATAAAGCACCGGCAATTAATGCCACCCTAAAGGTGGCATCACCATCTACATATCATCAAATGTATCTGATATAATCATTGTGTTCACCTTTCCCTTGTGTAGTGCATAGTGCAACACACATACAAATAGAACATCACAATCATTGATAGATCATGTGTAGGAAAGGACACCTCACAGGACACCAACAATCATACCTGTAAATCCCACATCTCCCTAGTACAATGCAAGGGTGCCAACAGTGGACTGTGGCAGCTGAACTACTGCCAGTGCACAGTTAGAGGCCAGAAACACACAATAAGGAGGAGACATGGGACTTTGCAGGACTGGATAGGTGATGCAGGGCAGTGCAGAAGATCACCTCATGCCCTGTCCTGTCCCACAAGTGTCTGGAAACTCGTTGCATATGTCACAATACAATCCATTAAACTGTGCCATACTGTGCATATAAACCACATGCACATATGCATGCTAGTCGGCAATTGGCAACAACAACACTTTGTGCAAGGGAGGTATTTCAAGGCCAAGGGGGTGGGATTTGCATGCAACACACAGGAAAATGAAATCTTAGTTACAATGGATTTGGAGGCATTATATACTAATATTCCGCAACAACAAGCTTTGGAATGTGTTATACAAATTTTTACAGATACAGAACTTAGTCCTATGAACCAGTTTATATGTGACTGTCTGGGGATAGTTCTCTACAACAACTATTTTGAATTCAATACAACCATTTTCCAACAGATAAAAGATTTAAGCATGTGAGCAGCTTGTGTTCCTAGTGTAGCTAATCTTTATAATGGACATTATGAACAAAAATTTATTTACAACGAGATTGCCCCCTTTTTTAAAAACATTTTTTCGTGGTCTAGATATATAGATGACATTTTCTTTGTTTGGAGGGGAGAAAAAGAACAGTTGGAAGAGTTCTTCATGTGGCGAAATCTATGCGATACGAATTTGAGATTCACCATGAAAAGTGATCATCAAAAGGTGGACTTTTTGGATGTCTGCATCAAACACAAGGACAGTAAACTTTCTGTATCATTGTATGTTAAACCTACAGCAAGGAATACTCTCTTACATTATGACAGTTACCATCCAAGATGTCAGAGACAAAGCACTCCTTTTAGTCAGTTCTTGCGAATCAGAAGAAATTGTACTGACATGAAAGAATTCTTGAATCATTCTGAAGTACTGTCCAAAAAATTCATTTTAAGAAGTTATCCTCCTAAACTGGAGAATGACTCTCTGAAAAGAGCAAAGTACTATGACCGTCAATCTATGTTTCAAAAGATTGATAGAAAACCAAGCGAAAGGTTGGTATGTGCCATTCGCCATTCAAATATAAACGGTAAAATCAGATGAATTACAAATTCACAATGGCTCATTCTTAATGTAAGATCAGAGACTGAGCCTTTGGAGAAACCACTGTTTGCCGTCAAAAAGAATAGCAGATTGAGGAATCTTTTAGTCAAGTCAAGAACTAATACCAGTAAGGATCCTCTGCAAAAGTCAATTTCAGGGTTAGGTCCGACTTCCGGGAACCATAGATGTGGTAACTGTGCAGCTTGTGATGGTGTTATAGTTTCCAACAATATTACAAGTAACAACAAGACTATTGATTTAAAAACTATGTCAAATTGCAGCTCTAAAAATGTAATTTATCTGATTTTTTGCCCTTGCGAACTGGGGTATGGTGGTGAAACAGCGAGAGAGCTTAGAATGAGGTATTAAGAGCATAGGTCGTCCTTGAAGACCCAAAAACAGAATGCCCCATTAGTGACCTAATGGTCTGAACATAAGCATAAGGAAGAGGATATTAGATGGACAATCTTGGAGAAGATTGTCCCTAAAAGCAGCTGCAATGCAGACAAGGAGAGGAATAAATTAGAGGTTTTTTGGATCTTTTATCTGGCTACAGTTTGTAAAGGACTTAATGAAGAAATTCCATGGCAAAACACCTTATAAGTTCCATTTACCATTGTATCTAGAGCTAGAGGACTCAGCTTTTTTTTGTTTTTAGTTCTTCTAGGTATAGCTTACTATTTAGATTTTCTGAGTTGGACCTTATCATGGGCGACTGAGTATCAAAGGCGACTGAGCACCAAAAGTGGTGTGGAACTTTGTGGAAGGATAATTTACCTGAAAGTACTATTGACTAACATTTCTAGGGTTAGGAGATACAGTAAAAAAAATTGTTTATTCGGTTATACAGTTAGTGTTATTTAGATCTAGGTGTTAAGTGTCTCTCTTGGGTTTGTTTTGGGTGTATCACTTTTTTTAGGTATTTTGCCTTTATTGTAGGGTCACCAGTTAGTTCATATTACTTAGGTTTGCATTCTTTTTTAATCTGTTTACAGTTGCTAAGATGGGCGCCATGGTTGTTAGATGTATGAGCCTCCTGCGAGGAAGAGTCCTTCTTTTATGTTTAGTTCTCCCTGCAGCCTTGTTTGTAGTGTATTTAAGAAGGACGCGCTTTTGAAATTGACCCTTATTACAGGTCTGAGAATGCTCAGATAATGCGAGCAGTGGTATTTTGAGCATCCGTCGCATTCTAGGTGAGACGTTTCCTAAACAAATGGGTCTTTGGTTCAATACGAGCGCGTTAAGTTACTATTGGTGGGAAGTCTGCGTTTAACAAGGAGTTACGGTCTGGTTGTTTATCAGCCAGTTATTCAGTTTTTACTGGATTCAGGAGCCACATTTTTTATATATTTAGAGCATATCGCAATTAATGTGATTTTCTCTAGCTAGCAATGCGATTAGGATGTTCTTTCTATACTTTGTGTAGGAGACATAACTCTTTTAAATTATAGGTTTATGTGACTCTTGGCCTCCTTGGTTCTTATTATTTTCGATTTTTGTTTATAGAAACCTGGAATAAGAAATACAGGACTCACTATGCGAGGGAGAGACTTCACTTGGTACAGATATTATTTTTTAATTTTATTTTTTTATTTTTATTGAATGCTTTCTTTGTTTGGTGGTGGTGTATTTCCTTGGGAGTTTTTATGCATATGGTTTTGTGGTCATTTCTCTGTTCTTCTCTTTGATGTTCACTATATAGTTTATGGCTTCGGTAGACTCACTTCACTGTTATACTCTTTTAGGTGTCTTAGCCATTTTGGCATAAGTATTCACATCAACTGATCTGTATTATTAGTTACCACTGGTTGGGACTGAATATATTGACAACACTAAAGGACTTTATAGACATCAATATAATTATATAAGTACATATCCTTTTATTCTCTCACACTAGATGGATTAGTGTGCCTTGTGTGCTTTCTACATCTTAGCCCTAAGGAAGGTGGTTCAGAGTGTATTGTGACCCTGTGCCAGCTCAAGGAACAAAAAGCGATTGAGTATCAAAGTTGTGTCACGACTTATGTGCTGCTTTACCCTGGAGGCCGCAGAGCGAGTGGCGTGGATCCTGTTCTTGAATGTTCGGCCGTGACCCAAGTAGGGGTGACTCTTTCTGGTAGCCACGGAGCTGCAGGCAATGGGTATGCCAAGAGCAGTCCGTGTCCCTCAGAAGTAGCGCCAGAGGGAAAAAAACTCAGAAAAGGAGAAAAAACCTCCACAAGGATATGTTCCTAAAACAGGAACAAAAAGGAAGAGATATTAACAAGAGCAAATACAGGAAAAAGTATTCCGAACTATCGAGAACCAGCACAAGAATACGAGGAATCAGGAGCAAAGACACCATCCAAACAGGAAGTGTTGCAGCGCAAGGAGAGGAAGAATCACAGCCCTTAAATACCAACAAACAGGAAACGACCAACAGGAAGTAAAAGGACACCATCTTAGATAGGGAAAAGTACATAGAACAAAATGGACTAGGAACCATAGAGAATAGGGAACAAGGAATGCTGGGAAGAGAAAGGTAACATGGGAAGGGGGGAAAAACATAAAGGAAGGTACAACCAGATGTCCCAGAAAAGAAGAAAAGAAGAAAAGAAAAAAGAGAAGAAAAGAACAGGTGAGTGGGGGTCAGAAATGCCTGAAAACGCGGTGCACAGAAAAAGAGCGAGGCCCCATGCCCAATTTGGGGCCTCGGAAGGCACACAGAAGACTGGGGGCGTGGTGCGCCTTGGAAACGCGTGTTGCGGCCCGAGCCAAATGTTCGGCTGGTGCCGCGTGCAGTGGCGCGACAAGTTGAGTGTGTAGACGAGGACATACCAAAATTTGATGTGGTGTATGGAAGGAGACAGCACTAGGACTTGGTGTCAACTCAAGAACTAAAAAATATTTGTTGGCAAAAAAAACAGAGCTTTGGGATCTGCTAAATATAAGAGAACTGGATACACATCTTGGAGATTGGTGTGACACACAAACTGGCGATAGAACACTAAAGTTGAGTGTATAGACAAGGATGTGACACACAACTGTGAAGAGTAAAGTGAGATTGGTGGAATGAACAACGAATGAATCGGATAACTAACTATACGTAACCACCAAAAATAAGCAAATGTTTTGTGTTTCTTTCATTTTTGAGTGGTATATTGAAGTTTTGTGTATATCATTCCTTTGAAGAAATTATTTACTTAGATTGTTTTCTTTATTTTTTGGGGTTTTGTGAGTTTCAATATATGTCCGTCCGTCCTTGATATAGTTGGGTGAATGTTGTCTTATATTTTGTGTTTGTGTCTATGTAGTGTTGTTATTTACTAATTTGATGTTGAAGGGTTGTTATTTGTTATTTTATAGACATTGTGGGCTTGATTTTTTTATATACAATAAAGGTATTTCCTTCTTTATATAATAGGAATATTTCATTATCATGTTTTTTCTTTACATATAAGACAGGTGAGGTGCTCTTGTTCCTTGCAACACACAGGGCACAGCACCTGTCTTATGGCACACAACACACAAAATAGGTACAAATTATGCACACATAACACTTCTGCAGGTAATGGGACTGAGGGACAAATATAGACAACACCAAACATATTCCGCATGGGTGAACTGTCAGACCACGATATAATCAACAATCGCCGGGTCCCTGAGGCACAACCCATGATTGGAAAGTGCACCACCACACACTAAAACAATCATGCATCCAAACAGGAACACACACACAATGCAGGTCTTAATCATCAGTGTACTAAAAACAAATATGTGCTATGGCACATAGCAATTAACAAAATGAATGTCTGACACTTTTTCTCACATTCGATTGCATCAGACCAAGGTTACATCATCTAGCCGTGTATCATGACCCCATATAGAAATCCACAAACTGATGCTGAGTGTGCTTACATTGAAGCACACAAAAGGACCAGGGATGTGATGGAGAGGACATTTGACCTGCTGAAATCCAGGTTTAGGTGCCTAAGTCTAGAAGGAGGAAGCCCATTTCTTGCACCACCCCTTGTGTGCGATATTATACTTGTCTGTGCAGTTTTGTACAACATCCGTGTACGCACCAATGTCCCCTGGGACTAACAAGTAGATGGCCCCAATGAGGTGGATGAGGACAATGATGCACAACAGGTGGATAGGGAACAACCAACCTTTGCTGCTGGAGCACGCAGAGTAGATCAAATTATGCACAACTTTTTCAATTAGAGAGTGTTCTCTAAGCATCAATAAAAAAAAATTGTAAATAAATCACTTGGACTCTCGTTTCTCATGGCGTACTTCTTTTGACCATCACATCTCAGAGAGCATGACTAAACCACAACATATGTCAAAAATATAGCAGGCACTAAGAACTAATTAAAACAATGCACTACCACATGGATCTGGGGGTGAAATGTAGCCATAGTCTGTAGCACTAACAATTTACATTCTCACACATGTATCACAAATGTATGTTGACTTGACATATGACTGTAGCGATCCTGGAAATACACTTGAAGCAATTACCTACAATGGCAGGTGTGTGTCTGCTATGTAACAAAGCAATGTCTGAATGTCACTATCACAGTTGATAACAGAAAATATACTCCTCAGTGGCATTCACATGTTTGATCAAAAGAAAGTGACATCCAGGGACAAAAATACCTAAATGTCTAGGTCTCTCACACTCAATTCAGTTTGGAATGTGCATGCAAGTCAAGCAATGTCTAAACAAATCACAGACCCTTGCCAAATTGTAGGTATGATGAAAGACACAGACAGGTTGAATGTTGCATCTTCTCTACTCATATCTGTCACGATTAATTACACAGTCTAAATACACCCATAGTGAATGTGACAAGGTTGTATTATGCAGAGGGTGTGCCCATGTTGAATAAATGATGAAGAAGGACAGCTGAAAGACTTTCTTACATCACTTTGCAATCCAATATTTGGAGGTCACTCAGTCATCCACACAAGTGCTGTGGTTGGTGTCCTGTAATGTGTAGGGATCAGTAATGTGATATGGCAAAGCCTGGAAATGCGAGGGCAAAAATTGCTTCGCCTGTAGAAGAAGTGATGTCCATGTACAAAGTACTCAAGTCTGACTTAGTTTGATGTGCATAAATGAAAGGATAATGTTTATGGCAAAAATGGGTACTAAGGGTAATCTGCAGAAATTATGCAAGCATTGCTGAACTTGAAGCATACCTAACAAAATATGTCTTCAACATGTGTGAAGGAATACACATCGACTAACACTCACTGTACAACACAACAATGTTTCCATATAAAACCTGACACATATTCACAGAGATTGTGTAGGTCTGTACATATTGCAGTCACATAGTCAACAACTACAACTCTTTGCTTGGCCAGCACAAACAAGTGTGACAGAAGCAAGTGGCAAATGTTGGAGGAGGTGGGGAATAGTATTTGCCTAATGTTTTTTGGGGTTATTTAGGTTGCAGTCGAGGGAAACTGTAACATGTCAGGGAGGGGTGAAGAGGAAGACGGGATGAACTGGGAGGATTTATCTGGTTGGTGTGCCACTACCACCAAAATATCGGAGCTATGGGTGGGTGTGTGATTATAGGCTACTCAACAGAGGTATGGAAGGTGCGCAGGGGCAAGGTTCTGTACCAGCTCAGACGCATCCCCTCAGTACAACACACTGACCACCAGTTTAAGCACCAGTGGCCAGACCTCATCACCCTTAAAAGGGATCTCCTGGCTCACCTTGCTATTCGGGTCGGCGGAACTAAGTATCCCTTATACATAGCTACATCCTTTTTTGCATTTGCCTGACTGTAGGACATGAGGATTACTTCAGCATTTCATGACAAAGGTGAGGACGGCAAGTTCTGTGTCTCAGCCAACCTGCATTCAGGAGAGGTCAGCAATGTACTAGTTGCTGACAATTTGCACGTTCCTCTCATTGTATCTTGTGAACTGCATTTACATACTGAAGTGCCGAAAACAAAATACAGATGTGTGATGGTGCAAAAGTTCATATGTCCCAGGCACAACTATCCATGTCCATCATGGGCTTGACAACTGTGGAAATTTGCAAAGTAATGTGATGACAAACATGACGCTGGAGTATAGGTAGTCATTGATGTGTGTGTTCCTTGAGTCATGTATGTGCAGAGTGACACAACAAGGACACAAATATAAGAAGGAATTAGCGGCTCCTACTGCAACATTAGTGTCATAGTTTTTTAAGGTAATGTGGTTGATGAGGCAACATGTATGGTGCAAAGCATGGAAAGATAGAGGCAAGTATTGCCACACCATACGTCAAACGTTTCACAATGTAAGCAGTGTGGCACTATTAAATGGTGGTGCTACACCATGCCTGCACCAGACATGATGAACGCAAGGGATATATTATAGGGGTAGCAGGCACACAAAAACTGAGCAGTTAAATCTACTAGATTTCACCGTGCCATTTTTGGAGTTAACTTGAGTGTCTGCCTGAGGCAGCTTGGTTTAATGACACTCCCATTGTTTTCAATGTGCCTAATTTCACTTAGCAGGTTTGGTACCTTTATGTATGGTGCGTGTGTGAAAGACTGTAGTTCTCCGTGTGTGTTGCATTGTGCATCACACATAGGGCATAGTTTCTGTGTATTTGGTACCTTGATCACAAACCAACATTTACCCTGCATCCCCATTACCCTAGCTAATGACACCATGGAAGCACTGTATTTACATTACTGGTCACCATGGTGGACATTTCCCCAATAGCTGCAGATTTTTGTCACCATAGTGGTGCTTTACTGCATTGGCACCATAAATGATGACACTAGTGCCTCAAAGCACAGGCAAGTCCATTGCTTAGAATGTCACTTTCACATCTGCCTTTGGCAGGCCTCAAAAATAAGGTTAACAGATAGCATACTGCAATCTTTATGGAATGTCTGTCGGATTTGTTCTTCCCTCCCTGGGTAAGACATATTTCCTTGCATACATCATATCTGACACAAGCATTTTGTGGTGAAAGGTTGCACACTGTGGATCTATGCATGCATTGTGTGACTTTGTTAATGTAGCACAAGGGGAATGGGTGGCTTGATTCCACATTGTCATCAATCAATATGATGCTAATGTTGCAGTAAGGGCTTGTACATATGGGCCCCTAGTGAGACAGCAAGGCCGCTTGTAGCTGATGTTATGCAAGAAAGTGTCCCTTTGTGCACTACACCAACTATTTCCACTACACAGGCAACCTTGCTACTTGGTGACATGGAAGCTACCTGTGCAGCAGCACAGATGATGATCACAGAAATGCCCCATATGTTGATTACTTTTGTGGCCATTTCAATGGTGCATGGACGGGTCTCAAAGTTCTTGTTGGCCCACCCTTTGCTAGAAGCCTAGTACATGTGCAGGTGGTTAAGTTGCAACAGTGAAGGATTGATGTGAGTGTTGGGTAATGGTCTGCACATATAGGGTGGAGGCTGTGAGCGCATTAGAAGTGTTTGGCAATTATTGTGTCTCGATGCAACCCATTTACGTGCATTCAGTGTGTCAGATGGGCCTCCCCTTTCTGTAATTTGTTAGTTGTAAGATTGCCCGCCACTGCAACTTACACTGCATTTGTGGTAGGTCTTGGAAGTCAGCACTGTCCTGTCCTGACTGTCCAGTACAAAACCCTCCTGGATGACTGCTGCCACTATCTCCTCCAGGTCATGCAGGTCCTCCTGGGGTGCAGGTCTTCCACCTCCAGTCTGCAGTGCTGCCTTTTGGTTCCTGGCCAATTTGTCTTTACTTCTTTGCTTGTAAACATGCCAGCGCTTCTTACAATCAATGACAGTCCTCCTTACCTCTATCACACTGTTGCCTTTATTGACTATTGACTGCCATATGGCCTCATTCCTACCTATTGACAATTTGGAGGTGACAGAGAGCTGGTGTTGGTGCTCCGTCACCTCTCTGACCAAGATGTTATTCTCCTCCTCACTGAAGCAACACTTCTGCTTCCTTTTCCCCTTCTCCTGTGATTTTTTTGTTCCATCCTGGCTTGTAATGTGCTAATTCCTACCTATTGACAATTTGGAGGTGACAGAGAGCTGGTGTTGGTGCTCCGTCACCTCTCTGACCAAGATGTTATTCTCCTCCTCACTGAAGCAACACTTCTGCTTCCTTTTCCCCTTCTCCTGTGATTTTTTTGTTCCATCCTGGCTTGTAATGTGCTAATTGAGGTCTCTCTGGGTCTTACCTGCATTGTCCATCTTGGCTCCTTGTGGCTTTTTTGGCATTGTTGCAGACGTTTTTTTTTATGATAATGCTCGATTATCGTAAAAAAAATGTGCTGCTAATCACGCTAATGCAAAATGAACAGATGATGGACGGAATGCTGAACAATGCTAACTTTCCCCCTCAGTCACAAAGATCTGTGTTTAATCCATCATTCCAGTTTGGACCCAACCATATGCAAATCAGTCTTCAAACAATGGGAACAGTCCCGCCCGAGCTGCCAAACCAGGCCCTCCCTGGATGAAAAACAAGCATCCTGGGACTGGTTTCAGAGCACCACCCTTCATCAGCCAGGCTAGCTGAAATCCAGTGGCACAGTGAGCATGGGGCCCACTTCTGGGCATACTATTTCCACTGAGGGAAACAAAAACAAAAAGAACGGATGATGGACGGAATGCTGAACAATGCAATATTCATCCCTAATCACAAAGATATGGGTTTAATCCATCATATTTTTGCCCACTACACCAACCCAGTTTAGACCCAACCAAATCATGGGCATAGTCCAACCCAATCTGCCAAGCCAGATCCTCCCTGGACCAAAAACAAGCATCTTCAGACTGGTTACAGGGTATCACCCTTCATCAGCAAGGCTAGCTTGAATCCAGTGGTATGGAATAGCATGGGACCCAGGTCTGGGCATACCCTTACCACTTAGGGCAACAAAAGCAAAAAGTATAGATGATGGACAGAATGCTGAACAATGCAAACATTCACCCCCAGTCACAAAGATCTGGGTTTATTCCATCGCTTTTTTGCCCAGTACACCATCCCAGTTTCGAGCCATCTATATGCTAATATGCTAGTCATGCTAACACCACTTTTTCAGCATTAGCGTAATTATTATTTTCAACCTGTTGCAATGGTTAGTGTCAATTTGTTTTTACTCTAACCTTTCCTTAGCACTCTGGTGTGCCATTTTCTAAATACGGTGCACGGATGGTGCCAGAAATGTTGTTAAGCAGTGTTAATTTTTTTGACTCACAACTGCGCTAGCACAGTTGTATGACATTTCTCTTAAATTTGGGCCTATATCTTTGTCTTTATGCAAAATCCTTTCGCATTAGTGGCAAAGACCAAACTGAAGAGTCTTGGGCCCAAATTTAAGAGGACCTTGCGCCTCCTTGTGCTACATTAGTGTCATTTTTTGTGATGCTAATGTGGCTCAACGAGTCCAAATTCGCCATGCCATATTTACAAAGTGGCACAATGCATGCATTGCACCAGTTTGTAATCCCTTGAGCCATATTATGCCTGCGCTAGGCATAATGTATGCATGGGGGCGTTCCCCCATTAGGTGGACCACAGAAATGGTGCAGTGGAATCTATGAGTTTGAACTGTGGCATTTTTTGCGGCATGTTTTAAAACCTGCAAAGAGCACTCAATAAAAGGAGGCACACCATTATTTATAATGGGCCTCCATGTACTTTGCAGGATTAGTACCGAAATTGTGCTAATCCTGCAAAGTACAACAATAGCATCAAAAGATTTTATGCTATTGTCACTAACCTGCACCATGGTGGTACTATAGGGTGCTAAGGAGCGCAAGAAAAGTGGCAGTGCATTAAATGCAGCACCACTTGTCTTAAATTTGGGCCTTAATTTATTGTTATGGTATTTTAGGATTTACAAATGGGTAAGGGGATTAATATCGCCAAGCATCTGTAAAGGGAAGAAGAAAGGTTCTTATGTATTGTGTCTGTCATGCCTGTCATTTAAAACGTGTTCAGTCGGCGCCCTGCAGGCTTAGCAGAATGTGCCAATTCTTTAGATGGGAAACATAGCACCTTTTACAATAAATCTAAGGACCTACTCTGCTGTCAGTGCTTGTTTCCCACGATTGTAATCCTATCTTAGATGACTGGTCTCACTGCCTTACATGCTTAACATTGTTTACAAAGATGTACAGAGGAAGATAAAAACCCATTAAGGGGCTGGGTGCCTTAAAGGGAGCTTCTGAAATTGTATTATAGAATAAAACTAAACAAAGACTCGGACAGTTGCTATTCTCCCATTTCGCTATACTGTCTCAAGCCCAAAATCGTGCAGGCCGCAATATAAATGTAAGGATAGTTTATGGGTTGTGAACCATACATAAGCATGGTTTTAACTGTAGCTTTCACTTATAACATCTGAAAACGACCCCTATATATAGGACAGGGAAGATGGGTTTTGATATATTTTAGAAACTGGGTCTGTAGTTGGCAGAGGTATACACCCTTTTCCAAATAGGGACTACAATCCTAGTCAGGGTTAGTCAATACACAACCTAAATTATCCTGTGCTCACCCTCTGGTAGCTTGGCACAGAGCAGGCAGGCTTAACTTAGCAGGCAATGTGTAAAGTATTTATGCAATAACTCATACAGTAACACAGTGAAAAACACCACAAAAAGTACTTCACACCAGTTTAGAAAAATAGTTAAATTGCATCTGAATAAAATAAGACCAAAACGACAAACATGCAATATGCACAAGTCAAGATATTACTTTTTAAATGTTTAGACGAGTCTCAATCCTTAAGAATCAATGGCTGTAACCTTGTAACACACAGTACATGGGATGCTTCAAAAATAATGACGCACGGGGGCCGCAGAGGAGAAGATGCGTTAAAACTAAAGGGGCTGCATTGAATTTCCTGGTGCAACACATACGATGTGTCATTTCTTTTCACGCTGCAAAGAGATGGATTGATTTCCAGGAGTGCAGCCTTGGTTCCACATTGCGATGCAGGGATATTTTGAAGCCCAGGGAGGGTGCATTGAAAATGCTTGACATGCTGGTGGGAAGGAGTAGGCGCTGCGTTGATCTGGTAGGTGATGTGGCGATTTTTCAGTTGCAAAGCAGAGGCTGCATCAATTTCTACAGACATTGGTTGATCTTCCGATGCAATGGGATTTTCTTCGCTTTAGTGAAGTCTTTGTGGCATGAGACTTTAGAACAGTAGGGAAGCTCAATCCAAGCCCTGGGTTTGAGATATGAGTTTAATCCATCATTTTTTTGCCAACTACACCAACCCAGTTTAGACCCAACTTAATCAGTCTTGAACCTGTTCCCTGTGAGTACCTGGGATGCATCAAAAATAATGCCGCATGGGCCGCAGAGGAGAAGATGTGTTGAAAAATAAAGGGGCTGCATTGAATTTCCCGGTGCAGCACATACGATGCGTTGTTTCTTTTCACGCTGCAAGGAGATGGGTTGATTTCCAGGAGTGCAGCCTTGGTTCCACACTGCAATGCAGGGATATTTTGAAGCCCAGGGAGGGAACGTTGAAAATCCCTGAAGTACTGGTGGGAAGGAGCAGACACTGTGTTGATCTGGTATGTGATGTGGCGATTTTTTTGTTGCAAGGCAGGGGCTGCATCAATTTCTGCAGACGTTGGATCGATTTTCCAATGCAAAGTGATTTTCTTCTCTTTAGTGAAGTCTTTGTGGCCATGAAACTTTAGAACAGGAGGCAAGCACAATCCAAGCCCTGGGTTTGGGATATGGGTTTAATCCATCATCTTTTTGCCCACTACACCAACCCAGTTTAGACCCAACCAAATCAGTCTGGAACCTGTTCCCCATGGCAACAGTCCAGCCCAATCTGCCAAGCCAGATCCTCTCTGGACCGAAAACAAGCATCTTAGGACTGGCTTCAGGGTATCACCCTTCATCAGCAAGGCTAGCTTGAATCCAAAGCCCTTGGAGAACATTTGTGGGGAAGGTAGTGATCTTCCAGCAGAGTCGGGTGCCAGCAGGTAGCAGGGCAGCAGTCTTTCCAGACAAAGGGGTCCAAATTAGTCATTTGGCCAGCCTGGAATTTCTTCTGACAGAGTCCAATTGAAGATTCAGAAGTGTCTTATTTTGGAGGGTCACAGACCCATTATATATTTCCAGAAATGCCTTTGGGTTAGGGGAAACTTCAAACAGTGGTTTCAAAGTGCACAAGATCTCCTTTCAACCAATCCCTGTGTGCCAGGATCCCTGCGGGGTGTTATTAGTCCTTTGTGGCGGATCAGGCCACTGGCCTTTGAATTGTAAGTGAGAGTCCCCCGTCATTCTTGCCAGTGAGACACATTCAGTATGCAGATGAATGCAGACGTGACTGAGGGTCCTGTATTTATGGCTGGAATGCACAAGGGGAGTTGTCAACCAGCACAACCCAGACATGGATTGGAGACAGGCTGTAAGACACAGAAGGCAGTATATTCAAAGAAATGCCTACTTTGTAAAAGTGGCATTTCTAAAATCTTCATATTAAAACCAACTTCACCTGCAAGCAGGATTTTCTATTACCATTCTGCCCATACTAAACATGACAGGGCTACTCTTTTCAGATCAGAATCTGCCTCTCAAAAGTATATAAGGGCAGTTCTATTGCTGGCCTATGAGAGGAGCAGGCCTCCCAGTAATGAAAAAACCCAATATGTGAGTATTTCACTAAAAAACTTGAGTACATTTCCTGCCTGTTACTGACATAGACCATTGCCCTATAGTTTACCTAGGGGCTACATCATGGGTGACCTACATGTAGAGAAAGGGGGGTGTATGGCTTAGCAAGTCGTTTTTTAGTGCCAAGTTGAAGTTGCAAAGAAACTGCCCACATTACCCTTGCAATGGCAGGCCTAAGAAATGCTTAATGGGCTACTTATATTGGTGGCACAATAAGTGCTGTAGGCCCACTAGTAACATTCAATTTACTGGTCCTGGGCACATCTAGTGCACTTTATTAGGGACTTACAGGTAAATGAAATATGCCAATTGGATAGAAGCCAATGTTACCATGTTTAGGGGAGAGAACACATGCACTTTAGTACTGGTCAATAGTGATAAAGTGCACTGAGTCCTAAAACCTGTAAAAACAGGGTCAGAAAAATGGAGGGAGGCTGGAAAAAGGTTGGGGGATGACCACCCTGAGGCTGTCAGGTCTAACAATATATTTTGGCATGGGACTTTTCTATCCAAAGACCAAATAAAAAGAGGAACAATCAAGTAAATGTCCTGAATGAGCTGAATCTGTCATCTCTGAATGGCCGTTCTTCTCCTGACAAAGCAGCACAATACTTTTCTTTCAACTTGTCTATTTCGATTGAGATTCAACTACTGCATAGACACAAGGGTTGAGTGTGACTAATTGCAGCAATTAATTAAGGTAGATATTTTTTGTTCCCATGACAACCAAATCGTTCATTAATAGACACCATGGAAGGATTTGCCCATCCAAAGAGGATCAAATAGGGCCAACCTAAACATTTGAAATTTGGTACTTCAAGCAGCATACTTAAAAAATGACGAATTCAAAATCACACAAATAATAGGGCAAATGTTACTGTGTTTTTATTGGGTATTATTTTATATTTACTCCTTCTTTTTGACTTTTGGTCTGAATCCATTGGCCCAAAAACAACCAAAGAAAGGACATAGAAATTCTTGCCAACTTTTGAAAGTCCCAGTGATCTAGTTGAATTTAGTAAAAGAAAATGATTTGATTAATCTATATGAATCAGTTGAAAAACTGAAAATTAGAGGAGGGCTCATCATTAGTTCAGGGATTTTGTTATTTACTTACAGAGGTCAGTACCTTCATAGATGTACAATAAAATCTCCCCAAGAGACTAAGGCCCTCATTATAACATTGGTGGTAAATCCTGCTTAATGCCACGCTGGCTGCTGCCAACTTACCGCCATGGCGGCGGATATCCGTTTACCATATTATGACACACACATAACAATCCGTCAGAATTCAGCCACATACACAAATCCGCCACACCAAAGGTCAGTGATAAACTGGCAGTATTCAAACCCACACCATTATGCCAACAGAACTACACCCACCACATTATGATGCATGAATCATCACGGCAGACATTCAACAGCGATAAATCATTGGTGGTACATACCGCTGCGCTCAAAATGGACACCCACAAACAAAACACACATTGGACAATTCAAACAATACACACTTGACACCCATACACACACCACACCCACACACCCACACTACTATAAAACACACACCCACAGTACCCACAACCCTTTATGATTGCAAAGCATTGCCACCAGAGAGACATCAAGACCACAGACACAACCAGAGCAACACACTATACACACCTATACACCACTCACGCACCCCACAACACATACCCCAACACATTACCCAACACACCCTCACCTACACACCTCACACAACACCCATGGCACCACAAAGACACCCCGTTTCACAGAGGTGGAGCTAAGGGTCATGGTGAAGGAAATCATCAGGGTAGAGCCACAGCTATTTGGAGCACACATGCAGCAGATATTGATAGCTAGGAAGATGGATCTATGACAGTGAATCGTGAACAGGGTCAACGCCGTGGGACAGCACCCAAGAACTAGGAATGACATCAGGAAGAGGTGGAATGACCTACGGGGAAGGTACGTTCCATTGCAGCAAGACACCAGCTCGTGATCCAGAGGACTGGCGGTGGCCCCCCACTTCCTCCCCCACAGCTCCCAGCATGGGAGGAGCAAGTCTTGGCAATCCCACATCCTGAGGGCCTGGCCGAAGTAGGAGGACTACTGGACTCTGGTAAGTCAACTCTCTACTGCTATCACACCCCTACCTGCATGCCATCACATACCCCTCCCCTACCCCCCAATGCTGTGGGCGTAGTTCTGTTAGCATAACGGTGTGGGTTTTGCTACTGCCAGCTTATCACTGACCTTTGGGCTGGCAGACTTGTGTGTGTGGCTATACAGTGATGGATTGCTATGTGTGTCATAATATGGGTAGCGGTAATTTGCTGCGGTGGTGGTATGTTGGCGGAAGTCAGCATGGCAGTAAGCGGGACTTACCGCCAATGTCATAATGAGGGCCTTAGTGCTATTGCAAGAGACTGATCTTACAGAAAAGGAGGCATTAAACCTCAAGCGAAATTGGGTGGGATCAGTTTTTGTTTCTCCTACCTCTACTAAGAAAAATGGAGTAGTCGTTTTATGTCACAAAAAGTGGAATTATATTGTTGTGTCTCAAGAAAATGATTATGAAGGTAGATGGTTGTTTGTAAAATTACTTATGAATGATATTCCATTAACTGATCTTAATGTTTATGGTCCAACTCAACCAGATATTTTGTTCTGGCCTAATATTGCTAAGCAATGTCTTCAACATAAAGATGAGTTTTTTTATTTTAGGTGGTGATTGTAATCATATTATGAACCCTTTTATTGACCGAAAGTCTCAAATTCGTTTTCTTCAAAATAAAGCTCTTAAGCAATTCCACTCCACCAATCCCCAGAATTCTTTATCTGATGCGTGGAGATTATGTAATCTCACTGCTCAAGAGTATTCCTTTGATTCCCTCCCCACACAGTTCTCTTTCTCACCTAGATTTTTTTTTTTTAGCAAATCACTAACAGAAAACCTTATCAATGCCTCTATTGAACCTATAGTCATATCTGATCATTCCCCTGTTGCTGCCGATCTAAATCTAGTTCGATCACATCCCAAGTCACCTAGGTGGAGATTCAATAATGCACTTTTGATGGATCCAAACTTTTCTTCTTCCTTTGTCTCTTTCACTAATGAATTCTTTTTATTTCATACTACTTCTGATACATCTTCCCAGATGGTTTGGGATTCATTTAAAGCCTCAGCTCATGGTTTTATCATATATTTTGTTTAAAAAAAAAAAACGTTTTTTGCTCATCAGCAGAAACAATTACTATGTAACAATAAACGTTCAGAACATAAAATCTGTTCCTCAGCTTCAGATTCTTTGTTACATAAACTAGTTCAGGCCAAATTAGCTTTTAATAAAAAATCAACGGTTCAAGCTACCTCGATATTTTGAAGTAATAGTGCCTGTTATTATGATGGTCATAATAGATCAGGAAAACTTTTAGCCAATTATTTGAAAATTCGTAAACAACGTCCGTTCTTGTATTGAATCCATTCAATTATCAGATGGAGGCCTTTATTTAAAGATGGTGACCTTTTAACTGAATTCATGAAATTTTACGAAAATGTATGTACTCCGGAACAGCCCATTCATTCTACTTCTTTTGATTCTTACCGTAAAGCTGCTTCTCTTCCTTCCCAGTCTTTATTGAATTTTGATTTTCTTGAAGCTAATTTATTGATTACATAATTACTCAAAGCCCTTAATACACTGAAAAAAGGGATGTCACCTGGCCCAGATGGGTTTACTGTCTCCATTTCTCCAGTCTTTTGATACCTAAACTTCTACAACTCTTTCAATTTTTTTTCTTTACTGGCAAGGCTGGAGGTACTTTTCAGGAAGCTACTATCTGTCTAATACATAAAGATGGACGAGATCATACATAATGCAAGAACTATCCTTTTTGCCCAAGTTAATCGTTAAAGAACAATGTGGTTTTGTTAAAGGTAGATTAACCTCAGAGAATTCTTGCTTATTTTTTCATGTATTAAGTAAAGCTCCTTCTCTTTCCTATCCTCTTGCAGCTATTTCTATAGATGCTGATAAGGCCTTTGACAGAGTTATAAAATTATATTTCTCTGCTTTACACTGATCCTCAGGCTGCAGAATTAATTAACGGTCATGTATCTCACTATTTATCCTTGCAATGAGGAGTTCATCAAGGTTACACTTTATCGCCTCTTTTATTTGTTTTAGCATTTGAACCTTTCCTCTCTCCTATCCGTGAAAACACTTTTATATCAGGTTTTCAATATGGTGATAAACATTTAAAACTATCCACCTATGCTGATGATATTCTTATTTTCTTTTCTAATCCTGATATATTTATACCTGCTTGCTTTAGGAGCTTTCAAATTTTTCATCTGTCTCAAATTATAAAATTAATTCAGAGAAGACAGAAATTCTGCCCCTTACTCAATTTTGCACTAAGCATTCCTTTGACTCCACTGGGTTTCATTGGAATAATTCTAAAATCAAATATTTGGGCATTTGGTTTACTAATTCCATTTTAAAATCCATTAGAATATATATGAAGGATTAGTTCAATAGAATTGACAAACTATTGTCCTGCTGAAATCCTCTTTATTCATCATGGTGTGGTCATATGGAATCCATAAAAATGATGGTTATGCCCATTGTTTTATACATTTTATCCATTACCCAAGTTCACATACCAGATACTTTACAAAACATTACTCACATGTCTCTAATTCCTTAGGAATAAGAAAAAAAACAAAATGTATCTTTTACTTCTTAAAAAAGCTAAGGATAATGAAGGGGGGAACTTTCCAGATTTTCTGACTTATCATAAAGCTTTTTGTTTGAAACAAGCTACCAAATGGGTTTCTTCTGCTCCTTCTTTTTGTAGTCCCTTGTGGCTTGACAATAAACTAACATTACCTTCACCTTTCCCTAGCAAGGACATTTTAACATTTTCTTAAAAAAATAACACAACTTCCTCACTGCTTTTTAAACATACTTGCTGTTTATTGAGTCCCTATTATCAAATAAAAATCTCACCAATAGCTGCTTTTTTACAGTCCCCACTTTGGTATAACAAAAATAACTATTAATAATCCATAATTATATTGGAAATCCTGGAGAACTAGAGGAATTATCTGGGTTCAAGATCTTTTTGATTGGTTCAATCCTCATTCCTTTCCTCAATTCCAAGTGATTTTTGACTGTCCTCGATCATTTTGGCACAAATTTTCAATCCTTATGGAGACAGTTTTAGACATTTTCTGTTCATTCCCATTAGACTCCATACCTCTGTCCCCTTCTCCCCAGGTTCACTTTTACATTTGTTATTTCTTAATCCTAAAGCATCTCTTATATGCAAATATTTTCAATCGACTGATCCCTTTTGTCCTAAAACCAAAGTAGAACTTACTTGAGAAGGTGATTTGGGATGTGATTGCACCATTTCTTTCTGGAACAAAATATGGGCCAGAATCCTAAAAACTTCAAGGTTGGCCTCTACCACTCAATCCTTGTTTTTTCTTTATCATAGTTTATATCATTCACCAACATCCTTAGCCAAATTTGGTATCACGTCTAGCCCTGCTTTTTGTTCATGTCGTTACTCGAAAGGGGATATTCTTTTTTTATGCCCCCCTACTGCTATTTTTTGGCAAAAGGTCTGGGCCCAACTCTCAATTATTTTTAGAATAAAATTCCGTATGTCAATTATCTCAGTTTTTCAGGTAGTCTATAAGATAAAATTTAATTACTTGCAAATGACAAAGTATTATTTGATCTTATGCTGGCCTTAGCTTTTCAACAAGTTAAAATTAACTGGAAATCCTCCTCAAGCATATCTTTTGGTGGAATAATGTTTGCCATTATCATTGTTTAGATACTATTTCTGCTTCTGGTTGTAGACCTCTGGAAAATAGGGATTTATATTGGTCCACATTAATGAACTTTCTCAATAATAAGGTTAAACAATATGATCAATCCACCGTAATTTGGTTTTTTTCTCTCTCTTTTTCTCAGAAATATTGTTCTAGTTTTTCTTATTATGCTTATATATTATTATATCTACCTACCTGATCTTCAAATATTGAATTGCATTCCCCTTTTATGCCCTTCCTTGTCCTTTATAACATTAAAATTATAAACAGCTTTTGTCTTATATATTGCTTATTAGTTTTGCACTTTTACTGCTTTTTCTGTTGATTGAATATTGTTGGATTTTCATATATTGCATAATAAAGCTGATTAAACTTTAAAAAAAAAACTATTACACATGTCAGCACACCATCTCCAACATTTTGAACTATATATTACATGTGTTGCTTTGCATCATGAAGTCTGGCCCTTACAACACACCAGAGTGTGCCCATACTTGTGCTCACATTGTCATAGTTTAAGGGATCTTAACCCAGCCTTAGTCAACAACATCCTTTGCTAAAGATTTTTGAATGGTATCATATGCATAAACATGCATTGCACATGGCCCATCCTGTCTTATGCGGTGTTGTGAAATGTACAGTCAAACATCTGATATGGCAATGTGGTAGACTCACAATATGAGTACCATCACATATGTACACTCAGTACACACGTGTAAACATGTATGTGGAAAAGAGTCTTCATACACATCCACATTTCAGACAGTAGCAGTACTCCCATGCATCACACACACCTACAAACATATGGTAACACATTCCTATGTTACTGGTACACTTTGATATACACATGCATACAAATATTGCCATACCATACAAAGAAAAGATATGCATAGCCCCTGTAAATCTGGGTGCCCTGTCAGCCTATCCTCCAAAATTCATGCATGTCTATCATGGGTCAAAAAAATTGCACATACAGTTATGTCTCAATACACTGCAAATCACAAAAATGATGCCTCGCACAATGCGTGTCTACTCTAAATCGCCATGCCTTGTCAGCCTTCTAAGATAAATCTATGCATGCACATTATGCGTAAAAAAAAGATGCTTTCCATAGGACTTCAGCCACCGCATATGCTACAAATAATGCCTCGCACCTGAGCGTCAAATTTAAGTTGACAGGCCTTGTCAGCCTTCATTGAACAATCCAAGCATGGACAAATGACGCATATCAGAAAACATGATGCATACACCCAGGAAGTGATGTAATATGTCTTCTTTGCTGCACAGATGGAAAAGTGAATTTACTTTCACTTTTAATTTACAGTCTTGTAGTCTGTGTTTGACTGAGGTTATGTGGTGCTTGTGCTAGTGTGAGGTGTGGTGGTTTTTGAGTGTTTTGTGCTGTGACCTGTCTGTGTCTAGTCCATTTTGTACATTTTGTATGTTTTTTTGTAAATTGTTGTCCTGTTATTGTATTTGTGTTGTTGGGTGTCTGTCTTGGGGTAGTTTAGTTTGTTGGGGTATTTGGGGGTAGGTATAGTTTTTTATTATTGAGGTTATTATTTTTCAGTGGAGGGAAACTGCAAGATGTCAGGATCAGAGAAGGTCACATCGGATGAATGTTGATGAACTGGGAGGGTTCATATGGCTGGTATGCCACTACCTCCCAAACCTGGTGGCTATAGGTGGCCATAGAATCATGGGCTACCCAATGGAGGCAAGTAAGCTGTGGTGAGGTAAGGTGCTATACCAGCTTCATAGGATCTTTTTGGTGTAGCGCACAGACCAACAGCTGAAACACCGGTAGGAAGACCTAATTACCCATGAAAGGGATCTCCTGGATCACCTGGTGATTCAGATTGGCGGACCTGTTGGTAAGTACCCCTTTTACATAGCAACTTCCTATTTTGCATATGCATGACAGTAGGGCATAAGGATGACTGCAGCATATCATGACAAGGGCGAGGACAGTTAGTTTTGTGTCTCAACCAACCTGCTTTCATGAGAGGTCAGCAATTCACTGGTTGCAGTCAATTTGCACATTCCTCTCTGTGTACCTTGTGTACTGCATATACAAATTGAAGTGCTAAAAATGGTACACACATGTGCAATCGTGCAAGGGTTCATGTTTCCCAGGCACAAATGTACATGTCCGTCATGGGCTTTGGAAATGTGCTAAGTAATGTTTAAGTGATGACAAATATGATGTAGGAGTATTGGTAGTCATAGCTCTGTGTCTTCCTTGAGTCATGTATGTGCAGAGTGACATGACAGGAACAGAAATGTAAGAAGGACTAATTGGCTCCTAATGCAACATAAGTGTCACACATTTTGAAGGTAATGTGGCTGATGGAGGCACTATTACCACACCATATGTCAATACGCATGCAATGAAAGCATTGTGGCAGTTTTAAAGCCTGATGCTACATGATGGCAGTGCCAGGCCTGAGGAATGGAAGGTGTGTGTTCCTGCTGTAGGTGGCACATGAAACAAGAGGTTATAAATCTACTTGGTTCCACTGTGCAATTTTAGCTTTAATTAGTACCTAAGGCAGGGTGGTAAAATGACAATTCCATTGTTATCAAAATGCCTAGCTTCACTCAGAAGGTTTAGCACCTTCGTGTGTGGTGCAAAGCATGCTAATTGCCACCATAATTTCATAGTTTGGAATTTCAGTGTCCTGACATGCACCATAGTGTGCACACACATGATGGAATTATGTGGTGGTAATATGTGGTTGAAAAGAGTCAAGCATCTGAGTGGTTGCTCAATTTTCACATAGATTAACTAAAACGTTCTAAGCTTCTGCCAATGGACAGTATCATGTCCCCCCAAAATTTGTAACATATATATCAGAAACATATATGTATGGGGGCATCCCTTATCTGTACATGTTTTTGTGGGATAGCTATGTCTGTCTGACAGACGTTATAGATGGCAGTTATTCATTCCTAACACCAAGTTGACTAGCTCACTCTGCTACACAAGTGGAATGTGTAACAGATGTCCATGTGTTCATTTGTTCAACAATCACAAAGGTGCTGCTTCTGCCAGAGTAAGAGGTCAAAGACTGGACTTTGTGTGCCTTCCATCTTGTGAAGAAATCTCAAAGGGCTTGATTTAGAGCTTGCCTCCTGTTGTTTGAAGTATCAGGGACAGCAAACACTTCTCTCCGCCAGCACCTGGAGTCTCTGGAGAGACTCCTGCTCTAACAAGTGGTGCCCTATCCAGTCCCTAGGCCCTTGAAAGGAAAGCTGGTGGAAATCCAAGGAAATCGACTTTGGACGACTTCGGACCGATGCCGCTGCTGAATCCGGTGACGCCGCCTGCAACCGACTCCGTGATCTTCGCTGGAACGCAACGACCTTCACAGGCCCGACGCCCCTGTAGCCCTGCTGAAGTCCGCAACTCCGTGGAAGTCGCCGCACCACGTCGTGAACGATGCCGCTCGAAGTGCGTGGATTCAACGTTTCGCACAGACGGCGTGATCCCCGACTTCGCGCATCGACTTGTTTTCACTCTTCACCAAAGGTACTGTACTTGGGGGTCTACGTGACTCCGTGTCTGGCGCTGCTGGTGTCGGATTGTTGAGAACGACTCCGTCACGACACCATGTGAACACCTCATCAAAGCATTTTGTGTTTCTAAGTGCTATTTTTGAGTTTAATCTTAAAAAATTCATAACTTGACTTGTGTATGTTGGATGTTTGTCGTTTTGGTCTTGTTTTGTTTAGATAAATATTTTCTATTGTTCTAAACTGGTGTTGTGTAGTTTTGTAGTGTTTTCATTAAGTTACTGTGTGTGTTGTTACAAATACTTTACACGTAGCACTCTGAAGTTAAGCCTACTGCTATACCAAGCTACCAAGGGGGTAAGCAGGGGTTAGCTGGGGGTGATTCTCTTTTACCCTGACTAGAGTGAGGGTCCTTGCTTGAACAGGGGGTAACCTGACTGTCAACCACATACCCTATTTCAAACAATGGTTGTTCCTCTTCTGCACAACACAGTTTTTGATGCCATGTTTGCCTCACGTTTTAGCAGCCACAATGACCCCAGCACAGACGTGTGACTTTGATAAGAATGCCGAGCATTTTTGTCACATCTGCAAAATCCAGACAGGTTAAAGCAAGATGGCGAAGAGGTACAATAGGTTGGGTGGTGATGTATGGGGTTCTATGTTAAAAAAAATATATAAAAGTAAAAAATACAAAACAAATATATTTTTAGGCAATAGGTTTAGTTAATCTAAGTGTAGATTTAGTACATGTTGTCCTACTCTTCTATTGTCCCTTAGGAGGGGTGGGGGGACAGTGTTTATTGTGTGGCGTTACATCTATAAGATAAGTTCAGAATAGGATAGATAGCTGTAAGGATAAATTAAGATACGCTAGCATAGGTTAGCTTAGTGTAGGTTAGTGTGTAGCTTAGGTTTTTAATAGGTAGTGTTTGTTAGTATTAATAAATCCTGTTAGTTTTTGACAATATAGTGTCCATGATGATTGACTGTCTGGGTGTTATCATGTCTGCACTGGCCATGTTAGACACGTACCTTTGGGTATGCATTCAGTATTGATTTACATGTGTGGTTATGTGTATCCCCTATAACCTAGGACCTGTCTGTTTGGCAGCGGTAGGTCATCAGCATTTCAATACACTTTTCAGCACAGTTCCTGACACTCGGATTGTGTATGGATACAAATTCCTAGACAAGTAATCATGCAATATCAATTGTTAGCGGTAAGGTCTGTAACAATAATTCTTGAAAGGTTGAGCACATTGCAGTCAACCTTATTTGGCGAACGGATACTGGCATACTAAAGTCTGTCCTTCACAGTCCTACATATTCTTATTTTGTTGCTCACATCAATGTTGTACTGGTACAATCATCAGGGAAATTTCCAGACACTTGTGTTCTGAACCACACATGCCACATGTAAACCTGCATGGATACCTGTTTAATACATGCTTTGAAGTTGGCTGTAGTCCACAATGCCATCAGTCACCATAATCATGTTTGAGTCCAAGTGTGTGCCTTTGTGTATGATAGAAATGCAAACATCCTTTCATTCTGTAGTCATTGCCATAGCTTCACACAATGTATTCATTTGTAAAAGTTGATGGAACACTGAAAATACACAGAATACATGTGCATACGGTGATTTATTTACATGTTAAAGCTTTTTTTCCAATGATGTACAATGTACAGTACAATGACTCCATGAGTGATCCCAAGCCATTGAATGTCCTGTCAGAGTCCACGTGTGAGGGACATGTCATGAAACATGTATAGGCGACATGAGCCATAGTGAGGAGGTGTCCTCATTGACAATAGGTAGGAATTAAGACAATGACAGTCCATGCATGATAAGTCAAAAGTGGTGGAGTGAAAAGGACACATTGTCAGCTGACTCAACACTGGCATTATCTGAAGCACAGAACTAAAGAGATGCAGTCCAGATTGCATACACTGTAGCTACCAGGTGGTTTCTCGTGTGAAATCTGTTCCTTCTACATCTTCATCCTCTGATGTGTGTGGTATCTCCTGTGCCATGGGTGGTGCTGTTGTTGAAGTTGAGGGGCCACACACACATCAGAAGATGGAGATGCAGAATCAAAGATCCCAGCAGCTGCCATTCGTGGTAATGCATAAGGCATCACTGCAGCAAGGAAGAACTAATGGTTTCACAACACAGCAGCTACTTCACAGTGGTGGGCAGCCATGTTTTCACTGAGAGAGGCCAAATCACGTGGCAGGGACTCCATGGCATTTTGTAAAGCCCCCAGCCTGTTATGAATCATGCTGCTGGCACTTTGGGAGGGCAATTGGTCGAGCCTCTGCCTCAGGGCAGCAGTTATCTCAACCAGGGACTGCTGGAGCCCACGTAGTGGAGAGTGGGTGCCTCAAGAGGCAGCAGAGTTGTCCTCATTCAGACTGGGCCACCTCTGCATTCCCTCTAGACTACCAGCCATGGTCTCCATCCCTACCAGAACCTGCTGTGCCAGCTCCTGTTGGACTCCAACCCATGTCCTCTGAAAGGTAATGTCTGGGTCTTTAGAGTCAAGGGCTGTGGCAGGACTGGTTGGTGTTGTGCGTTGGTAGTTGGGCTGTTCTTGTGGAGACCCCCCAATGCTGTGTGTCCTCTCTGTGACTGGAGATGTTGTCTGGAAGGAAACCAGAACATCTGGAGAGTGTCAGCATTAACGGTCAGCAGCTGGTCATCCATATCATCTATAAAATCCAGGACAGGCATGTGGTAGGGCATCATCCTCTGCAATGGGATAGTGAAAAGTCAATCTTTGGCTATAGTGGCTGTTGACACGGCTCATCACTGACTTGCTACTGGTGGCTCATTGACATGGTACTGACCCCCACATCAAGGCACACATTTATGAACCCCTAATGCACACCTTGCCACCTGAGCATCATTTCTGTGGAGTCACCATTTGCATAATCTGTCAGTCCACAGTTCCAAGTGTGTTAGACCCACTTTGATTGTTTAATCATGGTTTTCAACATATGTACCCCTTTCACTGACTTGACTGTGTTTAGCATGCATGCTATGGGGGTTGTTCTGGTGTTCTGCTCTCACCAATAGTGGAGATGTACAGAAATACTTGGAATTTTGTTTAACAGATATTTGAGTAAGTAACTGACTCATCTGCCACCCTACGTATGTTGTTAGAATGATGGTAGGGAGTGAGCTGCCCACATGCAATCTCCTAGCCACTTTAAGTGGTGTTTGGAACATCCTGCACCACGCTTTGTGAAATTCAAACACCTTGTGTTTATGTGTGCAAATAGGATTTTCTCCCTTCCTGCATGGCAATGCTAATCTGTGCATCCAAGGTTTCCTTGTTGCATTGCTGCAAGGATGGCTGCATTGCTGGACTGAGTGTTGTTTTGGTGGAAGGTAGACCTTCCGGTTTGCACACATACCCACAAGGTGGGTCATTGTTATGTTGTGTTGTGCAGGATGCTGGCCATGACTCAAAGTGGCTAGGGGGATGCATGTAGAAAGCTCACCCACTTCCATCATCCTGACAACACACATGAGGTGGGATGGGGACCCAATATATTTTGAGGCTTGTTGATGAGTTGATGCATCATGTTGGGACACTATTTCAGGGGTGGCATTGTAGTTGTCGTATTAAGAAGTGATATTGTTGTAATCATATTGTGGACTACTGTCAATGTGTGTTGCAATCATCATTAAACATTGTAAGTGGCAGACAGCATTCCTGTTAGGAGATTTAGCACAATGTGTTATTTGCTGCAGATGTGAATTTGGACCAGCAAGAGGGAAGCCCCTACGCTATGCAGATTGTGTGGTAAAGTTGGTATTGTCGGTTATATCTTTAGGCATTGCCAAGGTTAGCAGAGGGATGCATTTACTCTCAGTGACAAGTACACATCCCTGCATATTTAAATTGTTGCTGCAGAGCAAGCTGAGTAGTTGCTCTGCATGCTTCTTCATAAATGTGTAATTATGTGCCATTGTATCCAGACACAAACATCATAGTGTTCTACCCAAACATATTGTTTTTTTAGTTCTACTCCAGAGTTGGATAGTAATAGGTCATACCTAACATGCCAAGGTGAGGCACCTTGCATACAATATCCTGGCATTTCGATAATGTGCCCCTGTCACGCCTGACATTGCATGTAGTACGCATTCCACATGTAAATCTGTGATCTTCCCATGCAATACATGTGTAACCCACCAAGCTTCTTATGTCTTTGAAAAGATCTGCACACCTGGATTTGGAAGTGCAGTCCAAGTGCTCAGGGTGGTGTGTGAGTGACAAACAGGTGTGTGACAATTTTGTATTTCTACAGTTTGTAGTTGTTTCTTGTGTGTTGCATTGTGCTTCACACATAGGGCAAACTTTCAATGTATTTGGTGCATTGATCCCACACCACCATTTTCCTTGCAGGCTTGCTAGCCCCAGTCACCCACACCATAGACGCATGTTATTTACCTTACTGGTCACCATGGTGGACATTCCCACAGTAGTCTAAAGTGTTTAGTCACTATAGTGGTTAGCACAGTGCAACCTTTATGGATTGTCATCTCAATTAGTTTTTTCCTCGCTGCGTAAGGGATATTTCCTTGTACACATCATATCTGGCACATTCATTTTGTGGTGGAAGAATCTACAAAGTGGATCTGGGCATGCACTGTGGGACTTAGTTAATATAGCACAAGGGGAATAGGCAGCTTGAATCCACTTTGGGATCAATTGACATGATGTTAATGTTGCATTACAGGCTTGTAAAATTGGGCCCCTTGTGTGACAATGAGACCACTTGTAGCTATTGTTATACATAAATGTGTCTCTTTGTGCATGAAACTAACTATTTCCATTACACAGGCAAACTTGCTACATGGTGAAATTGAAGCTACTTGTACAGCAGCACAGATGATGATCATGGACATGCCTCGTAAGTTATATATGTTCACTTTTGTTCCCATTTCCATTGGTGCATGGAGGTGTGTGGCAGTTATTGTTGGGCCACACTGCAACAAGCATAGTACATGTTACCCACTGAGTGTTACACATGGGTAGTTGGATTAGTGGCAAAAGTGAATTAATTGCTGTGAGTGTTGAGAAATGGTCAGTGATTATAGGGAATAAGATGTGGGTGCATTTAAAGTGTTTGTCGATTATGGCCCAGATTTAAATGAAAATGACAGAGCACAATGCTGCGCCACATTTGGCAGCGCCGCCCACTGTCATTTTCAAAATGCATGGATGTGCCGTATTCAATCCAATACAGCGCACCCCTGTGTTGCCACCTGCTATGGTGCTATTTTTGCTGCTGATCACCAACGCTGACACCCTTGCCCCATGGTACAAGGATGGCTACCCTTAGGGGGGAATTTTTTTTGTGCAGGAATCAACACCTTCTGGCACAAAAACAATTTTCAATGGCAATTTTCTCCTTCTATATGTGCTGCAGAATGCTTTCATTTCTCTTGTAGTGCCATGCTAACACCACCCCTGGAGTGGTGTTATATTTTGGCGCTGCCTCAGGTTTACAAAAACTCAAAAATCTGGGGCAATGTCAAAATGCAATGGGTATTGCTGTGGCATGCCCATAACAACACCCGGTGCACGCCCCTTCTACACAAAGTGCTGCTTGTGAATAGGCCAAATTTAAAAGGTGGTGTTCAGCCACAAAAATTGGCGGTGGAGTCTTTTAAATATGGCACGATGTTCCCTATGTAACCCTTTTGCACGCATTCAGTATGTCCTATGTGCCTCCCCCTTATACCATTTGGTAATTTCCAGGTTGTCCACACTGCATCTTACTGTGCATTTGTGGTAGGTCTTGGAAGTCTGTGCTGTCTTGTCCTGCTATTCTGGTCACCAGCTCCACCATCTCCTCCAGCTCATCCAGGTCCTCCTGGGGTGTGGGCTTCCACCTCCAGTCTGCAGTGCTGCCTTTTGGTTCCTAGCCAGTTTCTCTTTAGTTTGACACTTGCAATCGTGCCAGCACTTCTTACAATTAGTGACAGTCCTCTTCACCTCTGCCACACTGTTGACTTTATCTACTATTGCCTGCCATATTGCCTCCTTGGTACCTATTGGCAATTTGGAGGTGACAAAGAGCTGGTGTTGGTGCTCCATCACCTCTCTGGCCAAGATGTCACTCTCATCCTCACTGAAGTGACACTTCTGCTTCATTTTCTCCTTCTCCTGGGATTTTTCTGGTCCATCCTGGCTTGTACTGGGCTGATTGGGGTCTCTCTGGGGTCTCACCTGGCCTGCATTGTCTATCTTGGGTCCTTGTGTTGTTTTTTTCTTTCTCGCAGGCTTTTTCTTGATGCTAATGCCGAAAAAATAGTGCTAACACAGCGTCAAAAAATGTGCTGCTAATCATTCTAACCCTACTTGCCAGTAGCGTCATTTTTCTTTACGGGGTGTCACAATGGTTAGCCGCATTTTTTTTACGCTAACCTTTCCTTTGTACCATGGTGCGTCATCTTCTATAATATGGCACACGGATTGTGCAAGGGTATGTCGTTAAGCGTGGGTATTGTTTTGACACACAACTGCACTATCCGCATAATGTTTCTTAAATCTGGACCATGTAGTTTTAGTGAATTTGTAAGGTTTGTTAAAGAATTCCATTCACTATATATAATGCCCCTGTAACCTTTGTTTTGTTAAGTGAATTTCTAGTTTTTTGTAATGTTAAGTAAAACACCCATCACAATGCACAGTGGGGGAGGAGCTGGACATAGGTTCTGGCCAGGCCTGGCTTTGTGTTGCCCCACCCAAGCTTACTGATTTGCCCCCCTCCTTGCCATCAATTGTCCAAGTCCATTCCCCTGCTTCCTCATTACAGACCTGTGTGACTATTGTTCTGCGACTGGCCTTCCTGCCTGCCCTCAACAATTAGCTTGCTGCTCCATCCGCCCCCTCCCTACCCTCTGTTCTTTGAGTCCATGCACCAGCCACCTCCCTTCTTCCCTGCATGGTCCGATGTGCTGCCATTGCCCTCCATTTATTGTGATGTCCCCACCCATTACTCCTGACTTCTGTTGCCTGATTTTATGCGACATCATTAACCTCCTTCTTCTCCTCTATGCTTAGCTTGCTGCCCCTACCTCCTTCCTCTTCCCCACCGATGTCAATGTGCATGCCCAGCTCCCTTCTTTTTGCCCACTATTTTCCATGAACCTGCAACTACCCAGCCTATATACTGTGCATGTTCTGTTGAGCTGCCACTGCTCCTAAAATCTGCCGAGCATGATCGGATGGCTGCTGCCTGTCACTACCACCTCCACCCTGCCTGTCTGAATTCCATGCCCCTATCTCCTCCCTCTTGTCCTCCATGGTCCATTTTACTTCCACACCCTTCTGCCCTCTAGGCTGTGTTGTGCTACAACTGCTACTCCTGCTTGCCCTACATAGTCTTTTGTGAAGCCCCTTCCCCTGCCCTCTCTTGTCTGTTTCAGCCCCTACCTCTCCCTTTTGTCCTCCATGGTCCTTTGTGCATGCCCCTGCCCCTTCCCTCTTGCCCACCATGGATGTTGTGGTGTAACTGGCCATACATGGTCTTCTGTGTTGCCTCAGCCTCTCCACCTGCCCTGTGTGGTCAGCTTGCTGCCCGTGACCTCCTTTGTTGTCTGTGTGTATGCCATTGTAATCTCAATGTTGCCCTCTGTGGTCTGTTGTGCTTCCAGTGCCCATCAAGCTGCCCACTATGGTCAGCTTGCTGCTCCTACCCTGCCTCTGCCCCCATTTTCCTTGTGCAGACCACTATACCCTACCTCCTGCCTTGTCTTGTCTGTTGTCTTGTCTGTTGTCATGCCCCTGCCCCCTCCCTCCTGCCCCTTAGGGTCTGTTATGGTGCAACTGTCCCTCCTGTCTGTCCGGTATGGTCAGCTTACTGGCCTTGCCTCTTTCCCCTCTGCTCTCTGTTGCCCAGGTGCATGTCTCCTCACTATTGCTTTTCATGGTCTGCCATCCTGCTTGCCATGTGTGGTGTTTGGTATGGTTACAACCCCTGACATTGGTCCCCTGTCCATCTCCTTCCTGCCCTCTGCTACCCGAGTCCATCTCCCTCCCCATTCCTCCAGCTCTCCAGTGATCCAATGTGTGGGAAAACTGGCCTGATTTCAGAAGCTCCCTAACTTTTTGCCCCCATTTTTTACTAATGCTGGTGTTTTTCTGACTCTACTAAACAGTCCCAGGGCCTGTTCTCTGATTAGAAATGATATACAAATTAGGCTACCTATAATTGGCTGTACTAAGTGAATGGTAGGGCATGTAGGTTTCGGGCCCCAGTATAGGTAGTACACTGATAGGTGTATCGCCCGGTATTGATTTAAAGACAGGCCTGCCTTTCCGGCCATTAAAATTCGACTTTGATTTTAAAAATACTTCCAAAGTCCTATGCTACCTTATGTTTACATATAAGTGACCCCTAAGATTACCCTAGATGCTTCCAGTGTTAGATGCAGTGTAACTATAAGCAGGGACTTTATAAACAATGTTTTATAAGCCCTCGTGAAGGAAAATAGCTTCATTTGTTTTCCCCTATTGTAGTGAATAGGCTTCATAAGGTAACATGGGGAGACTTTATTTTTAATTAATAAAGTCTCAAAAGGAGATAGATATTTCAGGTTTGGTAGCAAACATTTTGTTATAATAAATCCAACAACTTGCCATTGTCGAATTCAATATAACTAACTCAGGGAAAGCGATTTAGAACTCTTCCTGAAAGTTACTAGTTTCAGCTCTGTAGTGTCCTTCTCTGATTGTCCAGCTTCTGGCAGCATGGCCAGGCTGCCTTGATGCGGTGTGAAGTGGCCTGGGCTGAACACAAAGGAAGTCCCTGGGGGAGGAGAAGTGCCTCAGCAGATGGTGAAACAGATGGGGGGAGGAGCCACACTGTATTTCAAAGGAGGGAAAGACATTTGAGTAGGCGAGTGGACCTCCCTCATTTCCTGCAAAACCAGACAGCAAGGTGCCCCCTGATTAGATTTTGAGAGGGCTGGAAGGAGGTGTGATAAGAGAAACTTAGCAACACTAGTAGGTGGGCTCAACCAGACCAAACCTTTGAGATTTCATTTTGCCATCTTGGATTTTGAGAGAATGTTGCTTCCTGGGATAGATTTTTTCCACACTTCCCAGGAAGTGATCACTCACGAGAGTGGTGGCATGCATGTGATTGGACAGATCCCCCTCTACATTCCACCCCAGGAGCAAGGTTAAAATTGGCAGAGGTGCACCCCCACCTCCGACCCCTACTAGGAACTAGACAAAAAGAAGGCCTGCTCTGCTGGACCCCTAAACTGCACCTGGACACTGCACTCTGAAAGACTGCACCAGCTGCACAGTTGGCCTTATGTTGCCATTGACCCAGCCTGACTTCCAGGTTCGTCCCGCTGAAAAGCTCTGGAGCTCCAGACTTCTAGGAATCCACTAGGGGCTTGTGGAATGGCAATCCAAAGATGTCGACTCAAAATAGGCTTGCTTTGGAGTGTTGACCGACGTCAGAGCGAAAAAGCTCCATCAAGGTTTCTAAGTCACAATGTAAAAAATTGACCAAGGCTCCCAACGCAGCAGAGGGTTCCAGTTAGGTGAGATTCAATTTCAAGTTCACCCCATATGAAGAGTTCCATCACAAAAAATCACTTACATCTGAAGGTAGAATTCTTCACCAAGGTCTGCTGCAGTGCGTATCTGAAGAGGGCTCCATGTAGGTCAAATTGGAGTTGCAACTTCATCCCTGTGAAGAAAATCTTCAAGAAAAAGACTTAGTCAGAAGATAAAACTTTGACCGAGGCCTCCCTCTCACCGTATCCTAGCAGGGCTCTATCGCGGATGGCCTAAAAATTTTACTGTGCCCCAGTCCCTTGCAACCAGATGTCCAAATTGGCGCTTTTAGTTTCTATGCGCTAAAAAACAGTTATGCTTTAAAAATTCATATCTCCAGTTCCTTTTGTTGTATTTTTCATTGTGTTTTGTGTTTTACTAATTTACTGTTTTGTGATTTTTTTAAAGCTTTACACACTTAAATTAAGCCGAACTGCTTGTTGCCAAGCTATCAAGAGATGAGCTGGGATTAATTTATTGAGACCTGACTGGACTTAGTGGGTGTTACTGGCCTATTGCTAAGTGTAGGTACTTACCTGCCTTCACAAATAATTTACTTTAAAACACAATGCACCAAAAATGTCAACATTTTGAATTTGGTAGGAGGGAGCTTTTGAAACAAAAAAGCCCAGGAAATTGATTTGCCCTCTAGATTTACATCGAAAAAAATATATATTTTATGGAGGAGACACATAAAATAAAGCCCTTTTGTGCTTAAAACATTGGTAGTCTCCTGTCTGAATTGGGTCTGTTAGCATGTGTGGTTGTACTGCTACTGCCTCTTCCTTCTGCCCTCAATGGTCTGTTACAATGCCACAGCCTTTCTTGCCTGTCGTTGCCTGTCCTGCATGGTTGTTTTTTGCACCTGCCCCTCTTTTGCTCTTTCCCCTCCCCTCCATGGTCCGCTGTGCTACCACTCTTCCTCCCACCTTCCCAGTGCGATCAATTTGTTGTCTCTTCACCCTCCTCCCTGCCCTCAATTGTTTCTGCCCTCAGTGTTCTAATGAATAGCTAGATTGCTAACATTCTATGTTTAGTAGAAACGTGTGGCACACTCATGTTGATGTAATCAAAATTGTAATACTTAAAGGCATTTCCTTTAGAAAGTATAAAACTTAGAGGGTCTTATTTTGATAGATATTATGGTTAGTGCTCTAATAAACTGAAAAGATGACACATGAGGTCTCAGTGATAAAGCATGTTTAAATGATTTGCTTGCTTTACCCACTTGATCACTTGATTATATGTTTCACTTAGGTGTGAGAATGTGGACTTACAGCCAGAGCTGCAGACTTTTCAATTGGGGAACCAGGTTCAAGTTTAAGCATCAGCTTGAAATCCTGTGATTCTTGGCAAATCACTCAAACTATCCATGCCTAAAACCAATAAATGTGCCCTTGTGTAATGGAAATGATGCTCTTCTAACGCACTCCAATACCTCCTGGCCACGTGTGGGCTATATAAAACTGCAAAAAACAAGGAAATTAAGTGATTTGCACACTTCTGCCATTGGGCTATACTGGGGCTACATTTGGGTGATATTTGTGCTACACTTGCGCTCTTTTTTCTCTGGTGGCCATCCTGGGAGACGTATTTGTTAAGAAGCTTCCTAATTTCCTTATTTACTGCATTATCCTCAGTAGAAAATTCTTTCAGTTTTTGACTTTGATTCCATCAAGAGGGTGTTCAGATATGTCACATTTATGGCATAAATTCAGAATGTTAGAACTATGGATGCTAATTAGAACATTGTAGTAAAGCTGCTGATCACCAGAGATTTGATTGGCAGTCTGTGTTACGACTCTGTCATCCCATTTCTAGGGGGCGCTGTAAAGGGACTGCCTGAGAATCACCTTGAACACTTATCTAGAGTCCCTTGCTGACTCCTGTTTGTTTCTCTTTTCGCTATAGTATGCTTTTGTGGAATTACATTTGCTTCCTCGGACTGCAAATCCCATAATGCAAAGCCTGGTAGTCAGGAAAGCCTGGATTCTGTTATGCATTGTTTTCTATGGGAGAAGTCCAGTTGCTCCTTTTCACCAGATACTCTCCTCCAGGACTTGTGAGTGTCTGAAACTACACACACCTGGGACCTCTCCTGTGCAGCCCAGTCATGTGATTCCACCTAGGGTTTGCTGTAGCTTGGAACTGCTTATAAGCAGCCATTTCCTCAAGATCCTCGTTGTGCATTGTAGTTTGATTCCTTTGTGTTACACACCCCTTATTGGATGGTGTTCCAGTCTTGTTCCTGTTCTGTTTTAGCTTAAACCTGTTACCTGTTTCTTTGCCCTGTTCCTGATTGTTCCAGCCAGAGTCTGCTCCCTATCTCTTAGCCTTGTACCTGTTTGTTTCTTCCAGGGCCTACTCACTCTTTCTCAGTCCTGTTCCTGCCTTGTTTCAGCCTGCTCTCTGTTTTCCAGTCATGTTTACTGCTTATTCCTTCTCCCTGTATTCCAGCCCTGTCCTTGCTTGTTCTTCCAGCCAGTGCCTGCTCCATGTTTCCCATTCCTATTTCCGTTTGTTCCAGCCAGAAACTTGCACTCTGTTTTCCAGTCCTATTCCTACTTTGCTTCAGCCTTAGCCTGTTCCTAGTTTCTGCCCCTGCCTCCTAGTTTGTCCCTTCTGTTTCCGTTTCCTCTTGTGTATTTGCATCTGGTAAGTGTTCTATCAGTCTTCACCAGTGTATAAGTTTTTTCCTTTGCTCTGGGGTTGGCTCTTGAGTTCCAGGAGGCAATTCCAGCCCCCATCCTTTGTCTAGTGTTATGCGTAGTCTTTAGTGCCTAACAGTGACAGTGTGCTATTGCTGTTTTTCCAGGAATTGCCACTGTGTTTCCAGCTGGATCCACAAAAGCTTGTCTTGTGTATGTAAGTACTATCCTTTTTTGTGCTCTAAGGGTCCATTGACAGAATCACTTCTGCTACCTCCTTTGTATGGGACTTGTGGGATGACTATCTGTAAGAGAAAACTGCACAGAGGCATTGACATTCCCTGTTGCTGTGGGAGGTTCTGAGCCCTACCCTGTGTACAACCTTAGTGGTAACCCCAGTGTGTTTGTCCATTAGTAATCTGTTTCCTGTTTGTTCACACTAAGGTTGCTCTGTTTTTACTTTCCTGTTTCCTGTGCATGCCCATAGCTGTCCTTTCCCGTGTATGCCTTTAGCTGCTCTTCTGCCCCAGTACACTACCTCTTTGGGATATATATAAAATAAATTATTCAAGAGATTTACTAAAATGTATCTAAATGTCATAATAAATCAGGACACACAAATTACATATAGAGCTAGAACCATCTTAAAAATAAATATTATTATATCTCTCCCCATCTGCGTTGGGTGGGATAATATTAACCTCTTTAATAAAATCCCACTTCTTTGTTCAGTAAACCTATAAGAATCACAATTTTATGCCGACAGGAGGCTAGCATTATGCGTGTTCAAAGCTCCATAAAGCACACTTTGAAACATGTTCAATTTCCTTGAAATAACATTTCCTGAAAGTCCATGCGTTTGACCAATCCACTGCTTTCAAAATGTCTTCCAAACTACCCCCCATGAAACATACATTTCGTCCCATAGCACCTTTTTTTGAATGTGCTACATATCTGGTCAAATCCATCCCAGCATCACTCATAACTGTTTTAACCCATACAGCAATTGTCCCATTTTCTACTGGTTTAAAAGGTTTCACATATAAAATTAACAATTGAGTATCTCCTACTTTCCTGTTATCTGGCCTCTTTTAAACATCTCACAACACAGAATATCTGAAGGTCATCAAATCGTGGATAAAATATTGATTCAGACATTGAATTGGTTGATTTACATACTTGAAGCAACACTCCTTCTGGTTGAAAAAATCTATGCAACATTTCTAAAGCTCACACATTGAAAACTCTCCTAAGGGAAATTAAACATAATAAAATAGCCAACTTCTTGGATAACTCCTTCATATCTAAAACACCTGTTATCAGGCAAGGAGCTTAAAAACTGTACACTAAATCAACATTCCATATTGACTGATATTTTGCTTTAGGAGGCCTCCTTAGTTGAATTCCTTTTCATAATTCTACACACTAATGGATTCCTCCCAATTGATAAAACTTTCTAGAAAGAATGACCAGCTGCAATTGTGGACCTATAACTATTTACCGTTCTATAAGGTAGTCATTTTTCAAAAAGTTCAGCCAAAAATATTGCCACATCTATCGCATCACCTTCCACAGGATCCAAACCCCACTCCAAGCTCTCTCCATACTCCATTATATATCTTCCTAGTTCCTGGTACCCATGAATCATGGAGTAATCTGAAGCTGTTCTCGAAAGACATCTTCTGGAACACCTGATATCTTTCAAACTAGAAGGTTCATACAACCTACTTCCACCAAAGTTTGTTCCTTTCCTTCTGTCCCCGCAAGAAGGCATCTCTGTGAGTATTTAAGATAGAGTATTTGTACAGCCATTTCAATAACTATTAGAGACTAAATCAAGTCTTCCAAAAAGCAGGGACCAGAACCAAAAGACATCTCTGTGTCCTCACCTGAAATAATACCCTCTCTATCATTGAGAAAGGCGGGAATGTGTAGCCCTTCATTGTTGACCAATTCTGAATGAATGCACCTATTGTGATTGCACCCGGGTCTGCAACTCCAACTGACATAACTCTGTTGCTGATAGGTTAGCCTTGAGGCAAACAGATCCACCTGCAAAGGTCCTAAAAGCATGTGAATCTTTTTGAACATATTTTCCTCTAGTTTCCAATCGCTGACATCCCTTATATTCCACAAATACCAATCTGCTCATACATTGAGTATCCCTGGAAAATACTCTTCCTTCATTACTATTTTGTGCCCTAAATAAAACTCAAAGATTTCTTTTGCCAAATCCGTCAGCTTTCTGGACCTGCTACCTGACACCTTGTTTACATATGTTACTGCTGTCACATTGTCCATTTTGAGTAATACTAAATTTCCCATAAAAAATGTCTTGAAACTCCGAATTGCAAACAGTCCCAATTGCATCTCCAAAAAATGTGTGTGCTCTGTCCTCTCTGACAAACTCCATACTCCACCTGTCTCTTGTTCTAAACAAGCTGCATCCCAGGCTAGGCAACTGGCATCCGTCTCTAAGATATAATCTGGATTCATTTGAATAATCACACAGCCATTCCAGGCCTCTAAATTCTCCTTCTACCATCTCAATTCTAATCAAGCTTCTATGACATGGTCACTGTATCTCTGTATCACAGACCCTTCCTCAGACCTGATGTCTTCAAACTTTGAAAAGCTCTGTAATGCAAGGGCCCCGGAAATACTTCTTGAATGGATGATGACAACAGACCTATTATCCAAGCTAAATCCCTCAGCTGCACATTCTCCTTTTTCAACATTATCTTCACCTCCTTTCTTAACTTATCTGGTAATTGTAACTGACTTATCTCCGTATCCACCATAAATCTCAAAAATGTTATTCTTGTTGTCGGAACTAAAAAGGATTTCTCTGGGTTTATTATGAAACCTAAATTCTGCAACAAATCCATCACTAGTTTCAAATTCCATTGTAATTCTAGGACATTTTGTTTCATAGGGAACATATTGTCTAAATAAACAATCAACCTTACTCCTCTTTCTCTTAAATAACCCACAATTGGTCTCACCACCTTTGTAAAACACCATGGAGCTTACTATAAGCCAAAAGGAAGGAGAAGAAATTGATGTAACCAATTTTTCCAACGGATTTGCAAATATTTTTTACTTTCCTCTGCCATTGGAACTGTGAAATATGTACGTTTGAGATCCAATTGCACCACCCAATCCAAATCCTATAGAATATCTCATAGTAAATGTGTATCTTCAGTTATGAAAAGATGGAAAGTCACAAACCGATTCAACTCTTTCAGGTTAATGACAGGTCTCCAGCCTTCGTCTTTCTTCTCCACTCAGTACAAAGTGCTCACAAAACATTTTTGTGCTTCTTCCATTTCTTCAATTGCTCTTTTCTCTGACATACATGCTATTTTCTTCTGTACAATGATTTCCAAATCTGTTTGAGACACCAGTTCTTTTGGTTTTTGCATTTGGAAGGGTTCCTTATCACATTCTATACTATAATCCTGTATTTTTTGAAAACCCACACATCTTGGGTTATTTTCTCCCATTCTTTCCTGAAAAACTCCAATCTTCTTCCTTCACTTGAAGTAATATAAAATGGAAATAGTCTTCACACTCTCCTTTTCCTTGTGCTTTGTTAGCACTATGGCCCTCATTACAACATTGGCGGTAAATGCAGCCTTCCGCCATGCTGACAGCCGCCAACATACCGTGACCACGGCGGAATACCGCTACGAGTATTATGACCCACACAGAGAAATCCGCCACTATACAGACACCCACACAAGTCCGCCAGCCCAAAGGTCAGTGATAAACTGGTGGTACCACAACCCACACCATTACGCCAACAGAAATATGCCCACAGCATCATGACCCACGAATCACCGCAGCGGTCATTCAACCGCGGTAAACCATTGGCGGTACACACAGCAGCGATCAAAATACACACACACTAAAAAACAGCACCACATTGGACAGTTCAAACTACACACACCTGACACACATACACACACCACACCACACACCCAATCCAATATAAAACACACACCCACAATACCCACAACCCCTTACAATAAAAAAAGATATTGCCAAATCAGAGAGAGAGAGACAAGCCAGGAGCACCCACTGAATCTAAGCTACATAACAACATCACCCATACACCATCCACGCACCTCACGGCACGCAGCCAAACACATCACCCCACACACCCTCACACATACCACTCACACATACACCCAAAGACAGCAGGAGTAGCAGGAGGACTGGACTCTGGTATGTCAAATCTTTACTACTTTATCCCCCACCCTACCTGCATGCCATCACAAACAACAACTACCTTCACCCCCATCACCCCACCACCTCACATATACCCCACCATCACATCCCACCCATCCCAATACCAAGACCTGCATGCAACACCAATGCATGGACCCCCATTACAGACCTGCATGGACACCCATCACCACAGCATGCACACTAGTGACAACCACTTAGCCAAACAAATTACAACTCACACAAGCCAAAGCTGCCTTGCTAATCACAACCATAGAGGGAAACATACCCATGCACAAGATGGCACACGCAGAAACAATAACACTGAATTTACATCCCCACAGGACCCTCACTCAACGTCATCAGAGAGGAGGTGCCAGCCACATCCAGTCCACCCCAGAAGAGGCCCACAGTGATGTCAGCAGCTCTGCACGCCTGGATCACGATGACCACCATGGCCCATCAAAGACCTCTGGACATTCGGTTACCCAGGCCCAGTCCCAACCCACCACAGAGCCTCCCCCCTCAGGAAACACCACCACAGCACCCACCCAGTGGGACCATCCTTTTGTCCCCAGGACACGTCAATCAGTAGTGTGTCTACCACTACAGGGAACCCAGACAACCCCACAAACACAGGACGATCAGGGACCTGGGGTCAGTGGCAGTGGGCACCCGGTTCAGGGGTCAGAGGCACAGGACAACAGGGAAGCTGGGAGGACTGCTGTGCGACGGGGGGGGGCAGGCCCAGGGAACCGACTCTCCACGAGGCACTCACCAACATCCTGGGAGCATACCACCATTCCCAGGAGACCATGGGCCAGATACTGGCCAAGTTGCAGGAAACCCAGCGGCTGCAGAAGGGACAGTACCTGGGGATCAGGGAGGACCTGAGGGAAATCCACACCACCCTGGTCACCATTGCAGGGGTGCTGGCAGTCATGGCCAATTCCATGAGGGAGGCAGTGGCACACCAACGGGCCCCTGACACTAGCCACACCAAAGAACAGCCCTCCATCTCCGCTGACACTAGTGGACAGGAGGCCCTGCCACAGGAACAACACGCCACCAGCACCCCTCCCCCTGCAGAAGAAGAACCACCCCGCAAATGGTCCCTGCGATCCAGTCGGAAGCCAGAGAACATTGCCAAGACCCTTGCCAGGAAATAAGACTCGCCTGATTGTCACCCTTCTGTCCCACTCTGTCAACCTGTCCACCTTGAACTGCCATTGCTCCCCTTTCTATGTCCCCTTGGACAAAGCACCTGTGATACAAATAGACTGGATTCTACCCTGGACATTCCTCCATCAGCAACCCAGACCATTGCAATACCCCCTCCACTTATTAGCACCTAAATAAACACCCTTGGAACAAATTCAAGTATGGAGTTTGTCAATTGTTTGACATCTGTATTAGTTTAACAAACTGTAAACATTGCAATTAAAATGTACTGTAATATTTACATAGGTATGACCTGTAGTGGGCAGCAGTAAACACACCAGGAGCCAGAATGGGGCACAGAGATCTGAAAATAGAGATGCCAAAGGGTACAGTAAGTGGCCATAGAAATAGAGAAATCAGGCTGCCATGTCCAATCTCAAACCCAAAACTGCAATGGAAGGTGAAGTTACAGTGTCTTACCTGTGTGTCACTGGAAGTACTGTTGAATTAGTGTAGTTCTGTTGTCCACATCCTCTTCCTCTGCCTCCTCTTCGTCACTGTCCACAGGCTCCACCGCTGCCACACGACCATCCCCAGGCTCATCCTCCTGCAGAAAAGGCACCTGGCGTCTCCAGGCCAGGTTGTGCAACATGCAACGATGATATGGCACACCTTCTTGGGTGAGTAGTAAAGGTATCCACCTGTCAGATGGAGGCATCAGAATCTGGCCTTCAGGAGGCCAAAGGTTCGCTCAATGATTCTCCTTGTTCGCCTATGTGCCTCATTGTAACGTTCCTCTAACCTTGTCCTGGCATTCCTCGGTGGGGTTCAGTAGCTATGAGAGGTTGGGGTAACCAGAGTCACCTGCAAATATCGAGTGACACCTGTTAGCCACACACTCACCCTTAGGACCAAACTCACACCTATATACCTACATCAACTGGGTGGGGACCATGGGCTCACCTATTAGCCACACCCTGTGCCTCTGGAGTTGAGACATCACATATGGGATGTTGCTATTCCTCAAAATAAAGGCATCATGCACAGAGCCAGGATACTTTGCATTGACATGGGAAATGTACTGGTCCGCCAAACACACCATCTGCAAATTCAGAGAGTGAAAGCTTTTTCTATTTATGAACACTTGTTCATTTCTCCAGGGGGGACAAATGCAATATGTGTACCATCAATGGCACCAATGATGTTTGGGATATGTCCCAGTGCACAGAAGTCAGCCTTCACTGTGGCCAAATCCTCCACCTGGGGGAATACGATGTAGCTGTGCATGTGTTTCAGCAGGGCAGACAACACTCTGGTTAGCTCGTTTGAGAACATAGGCTGTGACATCCCTGGTGCCATGGCCACTATCGCTTGGATGGACACTTGCCAGGAAATGGAGCACTGACAGGACCTGCACCAGAGGGGGGATACCTGTGGGGTGTTGGATAACTGATACCAGGTCTGGCTGCAATTGGGCACACAGTTCTTGGATTGTGGCTCTATCAAGTCTGTAGGTCAGGATAATGTGCCTGTCCTCCGTTGTCGCCAGGTCCACCAGGGGTCTGTACACGGGGGGATGTCTCCATCTCCTATTCATCCTCAGCAGTTGAACTCTAGGCTGAACAACGGTGAGCAGAAGGTCATATTCAAACATATTTCCACATTAATATGCACATTTTTGCTTTACAGAAACAGTATGTGAACTTATAAGTCGGTTGATGTGTCAACGTCTGCAGTGACGCAGTTAGGTGCCATGACCTATGCCCACCTGAAATGGCACCTGCCTTACCTGTGAAGAAGGACAAGTGGAAATGAACGGTCAATGACCACCGTGCAACACTGCATTGGTTATCTTTGGGGCCTATGGGTTCCAGGAGCCAATGGCGATGTATGCAGGTGGTGACGGTATGCTCCGCTGCGGATGTGACTGCCATTTTCTATCTGTTCACTCACTTGCTACCTGACCTTCAACAGGAGAGGACCTACACTGCAAGTGCTGCTGTGACCTGTGTCTGGAAGCGACAATGGCTCGAGTGTCTGGGGAAACGGCCCCTGCCTTCACTTTGGAGGAGTTGGAGCTACTGGTGGATGGGGTCCTACCCGAGTTTCCTTTACTCTATGGTCCTCGAGGCAAACAAGTGAGTACACTGTGAGCATGATGCGTGGGGCATGAATGAATGGATTGCTGTGTGTATAAACCTTGTGTAGGGGGGGTCTGAGGGGTCCTGGGCAGAGTGCTGCATGTATGGTGGTCAATGTATGTGCGTATGGGGACTGGGAGATATGGTGGGACATGAGTGTAGCAGTCCGGATGTTATGACTAATACCTTTTCTGCTGTTTTTATTCTGCAGGTCAGCGCCCATAGAAAAAATTTATTTGGCATGCCATCGCCAAGGAGGTGCGGACCCTGGGGGTCTTTGACAGGCAGAGCACCCACTGCCGCAAACGGTGGGAGGACCTGCGGCTCTGGGCAAGGAAGATGGCAGAGGCCCAGCTGGGGCTGGCCTCCCAATGAGGAAGGGGTGCCCGTCGTACCCTGACCACCCTGATGTTCCGCATCCTGGCGGTGGCCTATCCGGCGTTGGATGGGAGCTTGAAGGCATCACAGCAGCCACAAGGGGATGAGTACAGATTCTGAATTATGAGTTTGCGCGCATTGAGGTATTACCTGGGTGGGGGATGTGGGTCTGTGGGTGCCCCTAGGCCAGGACAAACATGGCAGGGTATGTTCAATGATGGGGAAGCTCAGATGCACTCCAACGCCAATAATGTTAATGGGCATCTACTACTGGGCAGGGTCCGGTGGGTTTCAGGTTTGCAGCTAATGGCGTTAGGCATTGTACCCCATGGGCTGGTGACTAGCATTGTAACTGGTAGTGCATGGCCTAGTGCATAGGGCTGTTCCCTGTGAGTTGTGTACGCCAACAGTAGTGTTGTTGCTGGCATTGGCCAATTGTATCCTCTGTCTCCCCCCCTTTTTGTCACCCTGTCCTTGTGTTTATTAGCATCATTAATGGAGGAGCAGAGGCACCGGGGATGCAGGGAGCTGCATCCCACATGGGCCTGGAGTCTGAATCCACCGACGGTGAGGGCACCAGTGGGACGGAGGGCGAGGGGAGCACCACGATGGAGACAGGAGTGGACAGTACCAACAGCAACACCTCCTCCGGTGGAAGCTCCCTGGCGGTGGCAAACACCTCTGTGCCCACCCCAACTACAGGTACAGCCACCACCCCGTACCAGCACCACCCTCCCAGAAGCCCCTCAGCGTGTTTTCCATGCCCACTCACCCAGGAGGGTGAGCACCTCAGGCCGTGCCCCAGTCAGCCCTGCTGCGCTCAGCGAGGAGGCTATTGACCTCCTGAGATCCCTCTCTGTTGAGCAGTCAACCATACTGAATGCTTCCAGGGTGTAGCAGAGCATTTGCAACAAATAAATGCATACCTGTAGGGCATTCACTCTGGCATGGCGGCCGAACAGAGAGCATTCCAGGCTCTGGCCAACTCACTGACGGCAGCCATTGTCCCTGTCTCCAGCTTCCCCCCTCCAACTTCCTATACCCAGTCCGAATCTCCTCAACCCCAGCCTATTCCAAGCACACCTTCAGACCAGCAATCACCCAAATCAACACACAGAAGTGGCTCAGGCAAACAAAAGCACCACACTTCATCTCACAGGCACTCACACAAGCATCATCCACATGCAGACACACCAAAATCCACTGCCTCCACTGTGTCCCCCTCCTCCTCGCCCCCCTCCACTACCTCCATCACCAGCACGCCTATCACTACACACCCCTCACTGGCAGTCACCACCCCCACATCCATGTACAGGTCCCCTGTGTCCTCTCCCACTGTGTCTGTGCACCCTCCTCCTAAAGTACACAAACGCAAGTACACAGACACCCAAGAGCCATACACCTCACAACAGCATCCAGCCCATGCACCTGCACCCAAACACAGCAGACTGACACCTCCTACAACCACTCCCTCTTCCTCCACACCCAAACCTTCACCCTCTTCCCGCCACAGTGTCCCTAAGAAGCTTTTCCTTGCCATCATTGACCTATTCACTCCCCCACCCCCCTGTCCTTCACCTCAGGCTAGGGTGGCCAGAACCTAGCCCAGCACCTCAGCCACCCAGTCCATGGCCACTGTGGTTTCTGCATTAACTGCAGGGGTGAGAGGCTCCAAGGAGGCACCCATCAGCCCAGCCAGTGCGCCAGCACCACCTGCCGAGGCCAAGAAGGGTCCACCACCTAGCAAGGGCAAGAAGGTGAAACAAGCCAGCAAGGGGAAGGAGGCGCCACCAGCCAGCAAGGGCAAGAAAAAGACACCAGCTGGCAGAAGCAAGGGGGGACCACCATCTGTCAAGGGCAGGAAGGGGCACACAACACCAGCCATGGAACTTCAGCCGTCCGAGACTGTAGGTGAAGGCCTGGAGGCTACCACCACCACTGCCAGCACCGCCACCTGCACCACCGCCAGCACCGCCACCTGCACCGCTGCCAGCAGCACCACTGCCAGGAGCAGCAGCCCCAGTGGGCAGAAGTCCGAGGCTGCAGGTGAAGTCCTGGAGGCTACCACCACCACTGTCAGCACCGCCACCTGCACTGCGGCCAGCACCGCCACCTGCACCACGGCCAGCACCACCACTGCCAGCAGCAGCAGCCCCAATGGGCGGCCGTCCGAGGCTGCAGGTGAAGGCCTGGAGGCTACCACCACCACTGCCAGCACTGCCACCTGCACCGCGGCCTGCACCTCCACCGCAACCAGCAGCACCACTGCCAGCAGCAGCAGCCCCAGTGGGCAGCCGCCCGAGGCTGCAGGTGAAGGCCTGGAGGCTACCACCACCACTGACAGCACTGCCACCTGCAGCGCAGCTGGCATCCACTGAGCAGCCGTCATCTCTGGCAAGCAGTGTGTAGTGGTCACTACATGGGCTGCAGTGCGTTCTGGCCCCTGCAACACCTGTCGGTGTGACACACAGGTGAGAGACTGTGACCTTGCCCAATCCAGGATGAAGCACACTGGGCACAAGGCCCCCTCCAGAACCAGTGGAAGAAGGCATCCACTGAGCCCCACCTTGCCAGGATGAAGCACACTGGGCACAAGGCCCCCTCCAGAACTAGTGGAAGAAGGCATCCACTCGGCCCCTCCTTAGCAGGAGGAAGCACACTGGGCACAAGGCCCCCTCCAGAACCAGTGGAAAAAGGCATCCACGTGAGAGACTGTGGCTTTGCACTCCCCAGGACCAAGCAGTGGGCAAACCACCCCCTTGAGAGACTGGCTTTGCACTCCCCATGACCAAGCAGTGGGCAAACCACCCACTTGAGAGACTGTTGCTTTGCACTCCCCAGGACCAAGCAGTGGGCAAACCACCCACTTGAGAGACTGTGGCTTTGCACTCCCCAGGACCAAGCAGTGGGCAAACCACCCACTTGAGAGACTGAGGCCTTGCATTCCCCAGGACCAAGCAGTGGGCAACCCACCCACTTGAGAGACTGTGGTCTTGCACTTCACAGTACCAAGCAGTGGGCAAACCACCCACTTGAGAGACTGTGGCTTTGCACTTCCCCGGACCAAGAAGTGGGCAAACCACCCACTTGAGAGACTGTGGCCTTGCACTCCCCAGGACCAAGCAGTGGGCATGGAGCCCCCTCCAGGCTAGTGGCATTGTACCATCTTCCGGCTGAGGTGCCCCCCCATTCCCTGTCCCCGTGAGGTGCCTGTGTTTTTTCGACCTGATGCCCCTGCAGTGTTCTCTCTGTATTAAGGCAGGAGTCAAGTGTGGCCTTGGCCTATGTGTTATGGCCCAGTGGGCCGCAGACATTTTAGAGTGGGCATTGTCCCTCCTTTTGTATATATTGTACATACTGTTTATTGTTTAAGGATGTATATATCTCAAACTGTACTATTACACTTATTTTACTCCATTCCTTTTGGCCTTGCGTTATTCCTGAGTGTTACGGGGTGTATATGTGATGTTGTTGCATCTGTTTGTATGTATGGTGGGGGTGGTGGTGGGGGTGTTGCGTGTGTGTCTCTCTCTTTTCCTCCCCGCTCCCTTGTGTACTAGGTGCAGTACTCACCGTGGTCGTCTTTGCCAGCGTTCGTGTTCCTGGTGCATGAGAAGGTACACCTGCATTGGAAAAAAGTGCAGCTCGGGCTCCATGGCATTGTGATTCTTCCTTGAGTGTCGAGAGGTGAGTTGTTTCCCTTCAGTGTTCTGTTTCCGCCGTGCTTTTGATGGCGTTGGTACTGCCCCGGAAGAGCTGACGAATAGGCCTGTTGTAATACTAATGGTGGTAAATTGCCTTCCACCTGGCTGTTGGCGGTTACCGCCGTGGTGTTTGTTGCTACCGCCATGGCGGTCGATGTGTTAAAGTGGCTGTCTGTGTTGGCGGTTTCCACTGTGGTCATGATTCAATTTTTTTTACCGCCGGCCTCTTGGCGGTGTTGCCACCGCTTTATCACCAACCGCCAGGGTTGTAATGAGGGCCAATGTCTTCCTATTTAATAATGAGTACTATCTACAGATACAAGGTAAGGCGATGGGCCGACCTATGCCAACCTATACATGGGATGGTGGGAAAAGGAGATAGCATGGTCAGAGAAATTGAGTACATACATGGAGAAAGTGGTTCTTTGGGTGCGTACTATTGATGGTTTATTCATCACCTGGGATGGCCCAGAGAACATGCTATGTGAATACATTAAAGTATTGTACAACAACAATCTAAATATACAACTCGTAGCCACCTGGATTAATACTAAAATTGAATTTTTTGATGTCCAGCTAGAGGTGAAAAATGGATCAATAGAAACCTGTATCAATAGAAAACCAACAGTATGCAACTCCATTCTGCATAGCAATAGTGGACATCCAAAAGCCTTAAAACTGACTATTCACTATAATTTCTATGAGCTCACAGAATATACTCCTCTGATGCCACTTTTGAGAGAGATATATCTATGATGATTTCAAGATTTCATGAGAGAGGGTACCCACATAAAGTGCTTATAGATGCCCATGACAGATTCAAGAATAAGAAAAGAGAGAACTTGTTGTTCCAATCTCAACAACCCAGAGTATTTGAAGAAAAAGTGAGTCATCTGAAACCAAATTATTTTTAGAGTATACTAGAGAACATAGGACATTGAAAACTATTTTGCCACATAAATGGCATATTCCGCAACAAGATGAGCATCTTAAAATGAAGATTAGTCCCCATCAACAGATCACATATTGGAAATCCCCATCATTGGGTGACATATTAACAGACAGTTTATTCATGAGCAAAAAGAACACAATGTGGATGTCAAAAAGAGCTTGGGCTTTTGGAAATGTGGTCATTGCAAAGCCTGCCAATATGCCACTAACACACTGTCCTTTGAGACACTAGAAGGCCAAGTATGCTCTATCACAGAGAGAATTACATATGATACAGATTTTGTTGTACATGTCGTTCAATGTTCTTGTTCAAAAAAATATGTGGGAAGTATGATTCACAAGCTCAAGGTTTGATTTCTGCAACATCTCAGATCCATAAAGAAGCAAGACAGAGCATATCCATTGGCGAAACATTTTGGGACATGCATGGAGGAGAATACACAAGTCTAAACTTCTGAGGTATTAAACACAATTAAATGAATCCCAGAAGAGGTGATAGGGTTAAGACCCTGAGAAAGTTTTACCGCTTGACGTTTGTGTGACGGAAGCAGAAGCAGAACTCTTGTGGAATCTCCCGCAGCCCGTAGTTCGCGGGTCGGATCAGCAGCGGCTGGGCACCCTTGAGCTTCCCCAGGTTCTTTTCTCCTTAGCGGTTGATAGCGGCTGGACACCGCCATTCCGGAAATGAGCCGGAGCCAGAGAAGAACTGTGGAGGCAGCAGCGGTAGTGGCTTCTGCAGGCCCGGAGGGCCGGAAAACAGTCTTGACAATAGCGGTAGCGCCAGCGGCAGCAACAGGTGCCGGAGGCCCGGAGATGCTGTGTGCTTAGGCGTGATGCAGCCCAGGCGTGACAGTGTGTTGGCTGGAGGCTGCCAGTTAAGTTGCGGTTGCTGGGCAGGGGGCTTTGGGCCTTGGTCTCTGGGCCCTGGGCATGGAGAATCCCCTTCAAAAGGACCGAGAGGCGGCTTTAAGGTGGAGGCGTGATGGAGATCACAGAGACAGTGGCCCGATATTCTAGAGGTAAGGTGGCTTGTTCTGTGGGCTGTTTCTGGGGGCCCAGTGAGGCAGTGTACCAATGGGCAGGCGACTCCACCAGTACTTGGGGGCCGAGCAAGCTGTTGAACCAGTGGGCCAGGGACTTTACCAGTGACTTTTTTAGTGAAGTAAAAGGTCTGAGAATAAGTGTGAGAGCGAGAGGTCACAGTTCCGCCTGAAAGGTGGTGTCCGTAATTGGCCGTGGAAGTCTGTACAAGACATTACAAGCTCGCTAGCGGCCTGCCATTCTGAGAATTGTAGAAAGGCTGAAGAGTGACCTGGCGACATAGTGGTTCTGGGGGCCAGTTGTTGATCTGAGCTGGACTGGAGTCGAGATTTTGTAGTGGTGGTAATAGTGGCCTATAGCCCTAGGCACATTTTAGGAGATCCAGGAGATTAAGCTTAAGGAAGGTCAACAAATTCATGCACTGGGCAGAGAATCCGGTAAGTGAATTGGAATAAGTGTTGGTGATGATTCACTTTTGAGGGAGTTGTAAGGCATGCCATAACAGCCTTACTTGGCCAAGGGAGCAGGAGAGCATTTCTAAAGCTGAAGTATCGAAGCCGGAATTTTGGCATGTGCAGACAGTGATCTGTCTCCCAGAGCTTAATTTTAGTGCGTGTGGAAAAACAATGACCATGAAGAAGTTACGCTCAGGACACCTGCTCCCAGGAAGGACCTGCATAAAATCTAAATCTAACCCTCTTTGGAATAAAGCAAACCTGGTAGCCCAGCTGAAAGTTCAGAAGCAAACATTTTCTTTCTGGGAAAAAGAGAAAGAAAAAAGTTCCCTGGAAGATTCAAACAGAGTTGTTTCCTCTTGCATAACACTTGGTTTGGAGCAAAAGGATGCCACGCTTCAAGGCTTCGCTGGAGAACCTTCAAGGGGAATTTTATGATACAGATAAAAATTAGGAATGGGGAGTTGAAGTCCCTAATCAGGATTACCTGGAGCTCCCCTTAGATTCCGCAGAAAATATCAAGCATATTCAGAACATTCAGGACATTTCGAACACTGCGATGTCTTTGAATTTGTCCAGGCAACTTACTCATCATTTGTCCCTCTTTCAGTCCGCCTGGCTAGTTAGACTCTCTTCCCTAACTAAGCCTATTAAAATCCTCGCACATTAGACATCAGTCCCTGAGAAGCCGGCGCTCTTCTGTTGTTAGCTACATCCTTGGCTTTGGGCCCCAAGATTTTAGCTTGCTGGATCTGGAATTAGACTTATGTCAGAGATATAGTTTTCAGGCCAAAGATGTCGCTCCTCCTCCCTGGGTCTCTACGCCCACGTGTATACCGTCATCTACAAGTTTGCATCTGTACAGTAGTACTCCCTCTTTACTAGACTCTGCGTATTCTCATTTGTCCGTGACGCTGGCTCATGAAATAAGTGGCATTTTGCCTAGTCAACCTCCTGACCACGAGGTCAGGTTTTTGGCCTCTCTAAATAGCCTGGAAAATCTACTCCCTTCTGTCGAAGTAAGCCTCAGCAAGGCCTACTAGTGCAAGGGGTTCACCTTTCGCTGCACAAAGTCCTCAGACCATGTAGGAAGAAGTTGGCACAGAAACTGAAATAAAAGACAAAACTTTATTAACCTCATGAGGTAGTACTAGAGTTCAAACAGCACCCTTCGGTAATGTTTGAAGTAGCACACTGAACTGAGAGAGCATGGTCCTTTTATACCCACGCAGGGGCTAAAAGGAGGTGGTACAATTATAGAAGCAAGACTTCTATACATATAAGGTCATGTGGAAATGCACAGTCGACAGGTAGGAGGAGCTAACAATTTTCAAGGACTAACAGCTGCAGACCTTACTGAGCATGTGCGAAAGTGGGTGATACTAAATATAACTTGTCACTAGGCAGATTTTCAAGAGTAGTTAACAGAAAGGTAGGACAGAGCACATGGTGAGCACATGGCTGCATGTGGCAGAGAAAATGGCTGCCATGAATACAAAATGGATTCCGCGAAATGTTAAAAATAGTTGCTAAATACAAGATGTCTTCTGCTAATGCTTAATCTAATCGTTGCTAAACTACAACACTTCAACCTTAAAGCTTCGGGAGAAATTTGTTGGAGGTTCGGACTGTATCCTTGATTCTGAGACTGCAATCCTAAAGGAATTGACAAAAAAAAAAAGGGGGACTTGATCTTAGGCACATTGGGAACCATAGATGCACCTCTGCAGTTATCAAAAGATCATAGGACTCCTATGGTGACTCCTAAGGTGTATCCAACAGTGAATATAAGCAAACATGCCAGTAAACCACAGAGTGATTGGCCTCATGAGGTAAAGTTATTGTCGGAAAGCCCAGTCAATTTTATTAGATTTATTTTCGACACCCCGGTGGCCAAGTGTAAACAATTAGCAAAGTCTAAACAGTCTGCACAGAAGGTATTCCCTATCTTTGAAAAAATATCAATCCAACAGAATGGCTCTCTGGAACCATTTCCTTCATTAACTAGAGGAGAAGGAAAAAAGAACGGAGACTGGGTTAAAGGTGTGAAAAGAATGAGTAGATCAAAGAGATCAACTCAGCGGATTAATAAGAAAGGGAGAAGGAAGGTTAATTTTCCCGAGCTGATTCACCAGGAGCCATTCTCTCCATCTCCCCCATTCTCTCCAGGCTGGAAGGGAGTGTAAATCTGATCTTTCTCATCCATCCCTGGGGAATGCCTTCAGACTTGGATCCAACAGCTATGCCTATTTTGTCTCCAAATCCGGTCACTGACCTCAATGACATTAATGTTTCTGCATCTGGGAAAGGCACTTCTTTAATAGATCATAACAAGGTTATCCTTATAGTATATGTTATTCCAATCTTTGATGAAGACTTAACTTTACTTTTCTGAATTGTACTGGTGCTTTAGGAGATAAGGCAGTGAATAAGGCCTTTTTTGGTCTTCTATCCTGTGAGGTTTTTTTTATCACAATCAAGACTCTATGATTAGTTTTAAAATAGATTTGCTCTTATAGTGTCCCTTTAGGGAATGATAGGCAGGTGCTACTGTGGAAACTTTGCTTGTGATTTGGATGAATGGGGAGTGGCTCCCGGGTGTCCTCAATCAGGCGTGGGGGTCTAGCTTCCTATCCTAATACTTTGACTAGCAGAAGCCTAAAATTTATTTCCTGGAATGTAGCAGGGGTAAAAGTTAGCAGCTATCTCAGTCAGCTAAATCCTGATTTGATCTGCCTCCAGGAACCTTGGTCTGACATAGATTTATTATGGGATGGCTATTTTGTTACTGATTGCAAGGTCTCAACGTCCCATAGGGGGCATGCAAAAGGGAGATAGCCTGTCTACCATTCAATAAACTTAAATGGGAAGGTGTTTGTTATAAAGACCCAAGTAATCTTTTTATAGGCTTAACCTTTCAATTGCATCATACATCTCAGTGCTCTACTTCGCTGTTACTAATTAATGTGTATGTTCCCCCTGAGGCAGCTTATGATTCTCTTACAGAAGGTTTTTGCCTATATTGAAAATGCATTAGACAGTGATCTTCCTTCCTTTATAGTTTTAGTGGGAGACCTAAACTGTAAGATATCTAACCATGCTGCTCCCCAAATGTGTGAGGGGAGAGAGTAGCTGTGCTGTTAACACCAGCTTGCGTTTTCCCTCCCTCAATAAGAAATACAAAAATAAAACAATGACTGCATTATTGCCAATGGAAGACCTCCCTCTGATTCTCCTGCTTCCTTTGCACATATCTCTCCAGGGGGAAGGGCAATTTTAGAGTACTTGGTGCTTGGCTACAATACTTCTTATTTATCGGATGATCTAAAGATCATAAATACCCGTCCCAGTGACCATAACTTGTTTTTTTCACATTAAAAACAAATTTACCTCTGATAGAGCCTTAAAGCTGGGTGGGACAATTCCAGTCTTTGATAAAAAGACAGGGAGGACACAGTTGGACCTGAAAAGGGTTCAGGTTTCTCAGAGATCTTATTAACTGCTGTCACTGATATGAGTAACTGGGAAGGGAATGAAATGCAGCTCTTTTCTAAATTTATGAAGCAGTTGTTAACCAAATCTTCCTCCGGTGCATCAAAGAATAACCGGAGAATGATCCCTCACCCATTACTTGACTTGAACAGGGAAATAAACAATCTTGTTAGGTCTCAGAATCTTGCATACTCAGGAGAAAGGAATACTAGGGTAGCTTTCTTGAGAAGGAGAAAAAGGTGTTTGAAGGCCCTCTTCGCAAGAAAATCTGGGGACCGGCTATGGATCCACCTACGGGAAACAGCAGCAAAAGGCCGGGCAAGGCGTTTTGGGGCATTGGTGGGCGAGGGTTGTGGGTCTAGAGTTGGATCTTTGCCTGTTGCCATATCCGAATTATGCTGGGCTGAATTTATTGCCTCCCTATATGCATCAGATAAGGTAGAACCGTTTCGGGCCCCTGAAAGTTCTGAGTTGCATCCTCTCACCCCTCCCTCTGTAAAGAAGATAGAATTTGTTATTCACTATATGCGTACCTCTGCTGCAATGGGTCCTGATGATCTTCCCTTTTCTGTACTAAAACAATATATAGGTACCTAGAGTAAGATCTTATATGTAGTATTCAGAAGGTGCTTTCTCTCCAGAAGTATTCCTTCCTCCTGGGTTTGTAGTATTTTTGTTCCTTTATATAAAAAGGGAGATTGAAATTGCCCTGCCATTTACCGGCAGATTGCCTTTCTGGATGCAGTTCGAAAAATCTTTTTTAAATGCCTGCTTTCCAGACTTACCACCTGGGCAGAGTAGAGTAATATTATTCCCCTGGAACAATCTGGGTTTAGACGTAATCATAGTACTTTAGACAACATTGCTGCATTACAAGTTATTACAGAACAATACGTGAAACTGGGAGGTGGGGTGGTCTATGCCGCCTTTATCGATTTTTCAACAGCTTGCAATAAGTTGGATAGAGATCTGTTATGGAGAAAGATAGCTAGTTTGACGATGCCTCTGCCTCTCCTAGAGTTGATAATAGCTCAACACTGAACTACTGGGTGTAGAACCCTTTTAGGGGGTGATCCAAGTCCTTCCGAAGAGATACCTATTCAGAATGGATTAAAGCAGGGACGTCTACTGGGCCCCCTGCTTTTTACCTTATACATTTTCCTTCTTTCCTGTCCCAGAGTAAGGGTGTTCCCCCGCAAACAGGTGGGTACCCATTAAGTTGTCTGCTATATGCTGATGACATCATCATTTTTTACCTACCCCTAAAGGTTTACAAAATAGTCTTCAGTCTTTGTCAAAATATTCTGGGTCCCTCTTCTTAAGAATCAATGCTTAAGAAAGTAAGGCCCTCTGTTTACAAGGGAACAAAAAAATGAAATTCCCTGATTTCCATAGGTCATTAGAAAAGCAAACACTGGAAACTGTGGAACTGTATCCTTTTCTAGGGAAAATAGTTTGTGGGAACCTTAGTGGGGTGTATTGCTACATACACTACGTAAATGTATTGCTACATACACTACGTGCATGCGGCAGCACTACGTGCAAGGTAAACAGTGGTGCAGAGTGTGGACCATTGGCCTCTGCTTTCATTGGCCTTCGCTTCCATTTTGGTTCACGACTCCATTTTGTCAAGTCTGGTTCGGTGCGTAAGGCACTGTTCTGTGTTTTTCCACAAGCTTCGGCAAGCTGAAGGGTGGGGTGTTTTTCTGCTCAACTTCGCTCCATCTGCCTGATACGAAGGGCGCTATTTACATTCCACGAGCTATCAGTTAGAACAACAGGGGGATGCGCCTGTACACAAGGAGGAATGCAAGCTTCACCTTGGAGTCCTCTCCTGGGAACTTGGCCCGTTCTGAGGAGACGTCTCGAAGGGTGAACAAGGTACCGCCGATTGCACAATTTGTAAAGGAGGGGGTCTTTTTCTAGAAAAGACTCCTGGGCGTTAGTAGATACTATAAAAGTTGGGGGCCTGGATGGGCTGGGGTAGGAACTCTCTTCTGGGTTGGACGCAACGCCAGGAGGACTGATTGTCCCGAACAGAGGCTCCCTGTGTCAGCTGATTTGGGTTCCCCAGCTTTGTGTACGGCGGAGGGATGCAGACGCTCTTTTCGGTGAAGCTTTTCAATTTATTAAGTGTATTGTGTGTGCGCGCGTAATGTGTACTTATTCTTGCAGTCATTTTCATGCTATTGAGCATTGAAGTATATTGTGTGTGCGCGCGTAATATGCACTTATTCTTGCAGTCATTTTCATGCTATTGAGCATTGAGGTATATTGTGTGTGCTTGTATTATATGCACTTACTCTTGCAATTATTCACAGAGTGCTTATATCTTTATCATTATTCTCATGTTATTCTCCTGATGTATATATATATATATATTAGTGTGGTTTAGTTTTGCTAGCTGAGAACTTGCCCCTTAAATAAACTTGATTATTCTACTTACGAAGGTGTTTGAGAGTGATTGCTTTACATTGTGCCTTAAAATATCCTGAAGTGCATAGTTTTGATATTCTGAAGGGTAAAGCAGCACAAATTGGCGTAGTCGTTTGCAGGATTCGAAAAAAAAAAAAGGGAAAATGCTTAATAAGATCAAAGCGAGCTCAAAAGCAGGTTCTCATGTAGCAAATCCAGACATAGAAATACCGGGGTGGGAAACCGCTCCATATAAACTTTTAGCTCAGGAATGGTCACGTTGTGCTGGTTTGTGTGAAAATTGGAATGCGTGTATGTTAAATGTGGAACCTGAAGATCTTCTTATTTGTTTACGGAAAGTTTCAATTGACAAGGGAAGGGAGGTTTGTGCGTTGGGGAGGCGAGGCTGGATCTTGCTTTCTGCGTACCGAAAGTTGTATGAAAAATGTTTACAGTTACAAAAAGACCACGAGCAGCTGGAGAAGGAGTTAGTGGAAGCCCGAAATTCCTCTACCATGCTAGCTTGTCAAAATAAATTATTAAGTGATAAGTTGGAAATGTACCAACTGGTTGCGAAGAGAACGGCTGTTAACGTAGCTAAATATAAACACAAGAAACGAAGAGGGAAAGTTAATAAAAAGAAGGTGCATTTAGCTATCTCTCAGGCAGGATTAGCCTTTGACCCTGAATTTTGGGATGGAAACATCTGGGATACATCTGATTTTTCAGATGGGTCCGGGGGCGATGACTGCCAAGATGTTAGACAGGAGAAGACAGAGCGCAGGAATGTTGTCCGTGCGCAGCCCATATATCGGCGAAAGTTACAGCATAGCCCAGCTAATCCTGGAGGGGTGATGTTGGATGCCCTGGAGGATTATACACAGCAAGAACTAAGTGATGTGATAGACAGATTTCGACAGAGGTCTGGGGAAACATTGCTTACGTGGTTGGTGCGGGTGCACGATATGGGGGGCCAGGGGGTCCAATTGGATCACGGCGACGCCCCGAGGCTTTGTATGTTAAGTACAGACCCGGTTATTCAAAATGAGTTTAGAACCTATCCAGGGAATGGTCCCATGACCAATTTGTTAGAGCTAGCTGCGCAAGGGTGTGCTCAGAAGTATCCGACAGAGTCAGACTGGCCGCCTAATGATAAACCTTGGTATACTTTGAGAGATGCAGTACAGAGATTGAAGGAAGAAGGGATGAAAACAGCTATCTTTATGGGTAATGCCCATGATTTGATGAATGGAATTTTAAGTGTGTCTGTGCGAAACCGGCTGATTAGGGCCGCTCCTCCTGCATATAAGCATGTCATCATGACTTTGTTAATTAATCAGACGGGTAACCCATTGTCTCAGGTGGTAGAAGCGGTGCGTGAGTTAAGTGATTTAGGAGAATGGGCTAAGCCAGAGAGGAATTCACGGTCTGAGAATCGTACTGATAACAACAGGGTGACAAGGCGAGACATGTTTCAGGCCTTGATGCGAGATGGGGTGACCAGGAATGAAATCGATGGGATAAGCACCAAGGACCTGTGGGAAATGTACCGCAAACGCGGTTTGGATAAAAAGGAGGGGAGTAGGAAAGGGAACAAGAAGGATAACAAAGTGGTGAACCAGAGAAAGGCAGGAGGGGAGGAGCTTGAGGGTGAAAAGGGAGAGAGAGGGAGAAAACCCCACAGTAGAGAGAGATCCCCAGAGGACGGAAATTGGGAGGAAGAGCACCGAAGCGCAGAGGGAACCCGGAGCAGGGAGAGAGACCGGGAACTGACAGGTTCTGGGAAAACTCGAGGAAGAGAGTGGGAGAGGGAGCTGGTAAGCTCAGAGAGGTTGCGAAGCAGAGACAGGGAGGAGGAGTTCCCTGAGAATTACCGCAAACTGTATCCAGATTTGACTTGGGCAGACTCTGATGTGCGCAGAGTGAAAATAGATTAGGAAACAGGCCAAACTCCGGTGCAGGGATGGGCTCGCAAAGATAACAAACCTCATGTCAAAGTAGAAATTTATTGGAAACGTGGAAATGTTCAAAAAAATCGAGCCCTCGTTGACACCGGAGCGGAGGCCACTTTGATTCATGGCAATCCAAGAAAATTCAGGGGACAGTACTTTACCATTACGGGATTGGGCGGAAAAGAAACCCCGGCAGTGCAGATAGTGGTTCCCATGAAAATAGGGGCACTTCCAAAGAGAGAATACACTGTCCTGATTGTGCCCATTCCCGAATACATTATTGGAATTGACATTTTGAAAGGGATGACCCTACATTTGGAAGATGGATGGTATCAATTTGGTTCCAAAAGATTTATATCAATAGCCGCCGCAAGGGTGGGGCTGTTGAAGATTCCTCTGGTAACACTTCCCCAAGCTACTAAGGGGATTCAAATGAAACAGTACAGAATACCGGGAGGACATGAGGAGATTAGCCAGACTATACATGATTTACTAGAGGCCGGGGTAATAGTTCCCATCACCACTGCGTGGAATAATGCCCTCTGGCCTGTTCGTAAAAGTGATAACAGTTGGAGGATTTGCATTGATTATCGCCAATTGAATAAACATACACCTCCTCTGACTGCAGCGGTCCCAGACACCATTACCTTGATTGAGAACATACAGAAACACAGTGGGACTTGGTATGCAACCATTGACATTGCCAATGCCTTCTTTACGATACCAATAGCTACTGAGAGCCAGCCTCAGCTGGCATTCCAATGGGCGGGGCGTCAGTACACCTTCTGTAGATTACCCATGGGGTATTTACATAGCCCCACTATCTGCCACCGGCTGGTGGCAGAGCATTTGGATGAAGTACCAGTGGTTCCTGGAGTGCAAATTTCCCACTATATAGATGACGTGATGATGCAGGGAGAGACGCAAGAACAGGTGCAAATTCAGCTAGACAGGGTGGTGGAACATTTGCAGAATCAAGGGTGGGAGATTAACCCCGAGAAAGTGCAGGGACCGTCTCAGAGCGTGACATTTTTGGGCATTCAGTGGAATCAGGGACACAGAGAAGTGTTGCCAAAAGTGAAACAAAAGATTAAGGAATTCGCAGTACCGCGAAATCGGAAGGAAGCCCAGAGTTTTATTGGACTATTCGGGTATTGGAGACAACATATACCCCATTTGTCTCAGATATTGGCCCCATTGTACAAAGTTACACGAAAGAAAAATGCGTTTGAATGGGGAGAGCAGGAGCAGCGCGCGTTTGAATTGGCGAAAGACGCCATTCAGCATGCTTTGGATTTGTGGCCGATTCGAGAGGGAGACATTGAGTTGAATGTGACAGTCCAGGGGCAGTATGCCAATTGGAGTTTATGGCAAAAACAAGGAAGAAAGAGGGTGCCCCTGGGATTTTGGACAAAGAAGTTACCTGAGGCAGGAGAGCGGTATACTCCCTTTGAGAAGCAGCTGCTGGCCTGCTATTGGGCACTGGTTGATACTGAGCAAATTACACTGGGACACAATGTGATTTTAAGGCCTGAAATTCCCATCATGCAGTGGGTGATGAGTTCCCCAAAAACTCATAGAATTGGACATGCGCAAGAAGCCAGCATTATAAAATGGAAATGGTATGTCCAGGACAGGGCACGAGCGGGTCCAAAAGGGACCGCCGTTTTGCATGAGCAGGTAGCGCAGGCTCCAGTGGAGAATTCCGAAATGTTGCATGATGTACCTTCAGTGTGTGAATCCCCAGTAGGGTGGGGCCAGCCATTCGCAGACTTGTCTGCAGATGACAAAAAACATGTGTGGTTCACAGATGGTTCAGCAAAATATGTTGGAGCGAAAAGGCACTGGAAGGCAGTGTCCTATAATCCTGTTACCAAGAAGCTTTTGACAACTACAGGACAGGGAAAAAGTAGCCAGTATGCAGAGCTTTATGCCGTGTATCAGGCTTTAAAACAGGAGCTACCCGGAAAATGTCACATTTATACAGATTCCTGGTCTACCGCCAATGGGTTAGCTACTTGGCTTCCCACGTGGCATGCACATCAGTACAAAATCCATAACAAAGAGGTATGGGGGAAGGAGTTATGGCAGGAGATCTGGGAAATGTTACCTCAAAGCACCGTGACTGTCTATCATGTGGACGCTCACTGTCCAACTGATTCATTAGACCGATGGTTCAATTGTCTTGCAGACGATCGAGCCAAGATTCAAGAGGCTGAAGTGGAGGCGCAGAGTTCTGATTTGGTGGGAATGGCTAAATGGGCACACCAGAAATGCGGACATCTTGGAGAAAAGGCTACTCACAGGTGGGCTGAGATTAGAGGGATGCATCTTCCCCTAGATTTGATTAAAACAGCGATCATTGAATGTCCCATTTGTCAGCATGCACAGCACAGACCGGTCCCACAGGTGGTGAGAGGCCAGCTAGGTAGAGGTAAATTGCCAGGACAGATTTGGCAGATTGATTACATTGGACCAATGCCAGTGAGCAGAGGGTGTCAGTATGCCTGCACTGTGGTAGACACTTACTCTGGTTATCTCATAGCCTTTCCCTGCAAGCGCGCAACTCAGCAGAGCACCCTGAAAACACTAGATCTGTTGATTCTGTACTATGGAGTGCCACTCCAGATTCAAAGTGATAACGCCAGCCACTTCAAGGGCAGACTAGTGCAGGACTATTGTGCACAACGCAATATTGAGTGGATTTTTCACATACCTTACTACCCACAAGCAGCGGGACTGATTGAGAGAATGAATGGGTTGCTGAAAGAACAATTGCGTAAACTGAATGATGGGACACTGAAGGGGTGGAGGGATAATTTGTATGATGCTTTGCAAATTTTGAACAACCGACCCCTTACAAATGCTGAGACACCTCTCATGAGAATGCTCACACCTGCTTTACAGATTAATCCGTTTACAACGAGCAATACCATTGTGTATTGGGAAACAGCTCCAGGAGCTTTGGCCCCATATCGAGCTACACCAGAATCTGCAGGACTTGACTTACATGCTTTACACATGCATCGATTGAAACCTAGAGACATCACTCTGATTGAAACTGGGGTGGGAATTCAGATTCCCCCTGAACATTACGGTCTGATCGCCCCTCGATCTGGGCTTGCCTTGAGGGGCATCCAAGTTTTAGGAGGCGTGATAGATGCAGACTACCAAGGCGAGTTGAAAGTCATTCTCTTGAACAGTGGTGACACAGACCTAGTGGTGCAACCTGGTGATCGCGTTGCCCAAATTGTCATCATGCCGGTTTATGGAGGTGTTGTTAAGAAGGGGAGCGCCCCAGCTCTTCTCACTGTGAGAGGCAAAGGAGGGTTCGGATCTACTGACAAGAACCCAGGGGCCAAAGTGTGGATTGAATCCCCAAATAACCCTCCTCAACCCGCTGATGTCATCGCCACTGGACCAGACAATGTCCTGGTAGTTATGCGACCTGGTCAAGACAAATGGGAACATGTTCCCGCTGACAAATGCTATCTGCGAGAATGATAATACGTGTTTTGTCCTTTGTTCTTTTCAGATCATCCTGTGGAGTGCCTGTGCCATGAGTGTGGTGTATGGAGCCCGTTCGGGAGACTCCACCGGGGAGCGGGAGGGGCTCATAGCCCAAAAATTCAACCGTCAGCCGCAGATGCCAACGCTGCTGCATCAACCGAACAATGTTTGGATTCATCTAGCGCAGGAAGTGCTGAATATATCTCACTTCTGTATGAGTAACATGCAAAGCGTTCAAGATTTGATTACCACTTGTCTAGTGGCAGTGCCCACTCCTGCTGCTTTATTATTACACATCTTTAACAATACAAACCAGGATGGAATGGTGGATGTGAGTGACGTTCGCTCCCATCTGTCACTCTATGAGTACTGCCGCCATTGCCCGGAGGTGGGCAGGCGGTTGTGGAGGAACATGACATCTATACTCACGTTTAACATCTCAAGTGGGGATGTGTGCTATTCATTGACCTGTGATCCTATGAAAATAGGTAAATGTGCTCAGCTCAAATTGGAGAAAAGAGACAAAAACTTAACTGCTGCACAACGGACGTTGTGCCACTCACGGACCGACCTAACCTGTTTGAATGTAAATAATTCAATGTTTTGCCAACATGTGATGCCTGCTGCCAGCCACATTCAAAATGTTAAGTTGCCTAAAGGTTGGCTCTTTTCTTGTGGTAATCTTTCTTTTACTTATATTCCAGCCAATCTAACCGGAGGGCCTTGTGCCTGGTCACGCTTAGGCTTTCTCATGTTTCCTATGGATACTGCTCTACACCCTCGCTATACCAGAGACACTATTCAATTACCTACGGACTGTGATTCTGAAATTTCATTGCTGTCCAAAACAGAATATGTTAGTTTAGCTGGTTCTATCGTAGGGGTGCCAGGACTTGCAGTATATAATACCAGAGTTATTAATAAACTTGCATGTTTAGTAGTCAAGAAAATTAACTATACATCAGCTGCCTTAGCTGAGCTGTTATTAGATGTACAGGGAATTAGAAGAGCTGCTTTGCAGAATCGCGCTGCTATTGATTATTTACTGCTTAAACACAACCATGGCTGCAGTGATTTTGAAGGATTATGTTGCTTCAATTTATCCGACCACTCCATATCAATCAACTCCCACATAGAGGCCCTGCTTAAGTTGGTGAAGGGGGTGAAGCAGGATGTTGACAAGGGGTGGTGGGATTGGGCTTTTGGATGGCTGCCTAATTTAGGCCAACTGCGTTATATCTTTGGTGTAATCATTATCATAACAGTTATTTTAATTTCATTATGTTGTTGTATTCAGTGTGTGCCTAACCTTCTATCTCAGTTTCGCCCAAGAGCATTGCCATTTCAGCTTATAGGATATACTTAGTTGTAAGTTGGCCAAATGGTCCAAGGGTGGAAATGTATTGCTACATACACTACGTAAATGTATTGCTACATACACTACGTGCATGCGGCAGCACTACGTGCAAGGTAAACAGTGGTGCAGAGTGTGGACCATTGGCCTCTGCTTTCATTGGCCTTCGCTTCCATTTTGGTTCACGACTCCATTTTGTCGAGTCTGGTTCGGTGCGTAAGGCACTGTTCTGTGTTTTTCCACAAGCTTCGGAAAGCTGAAGGGTGGGGTGTTTTTCTGCTCAACTTCGCTCCATCTGCCTGGTACGAAGGGCGCTATTTACATTCCACGAGCTATCAGTTAGAACAACAGGGGGATGCGCCTGTACACAAGGAGGAATGCAAGCTTCACCTTGGAGTCCTCTCCTGGGAACTTGGCCCGTTCTGAGGAGACGTCTCGAAGGGTGAACAAGGTACCGCCGATTGCACAATTTGTAAAGGAGGGGGTCTTTTTCTAGAAAAGACTCCTGGGCGTTAGTAGATACTATAAAAGTTGGGGGCCTGGATGGGCTGGGGTAGGAACTCTCTTCTGGGTTGGACGCAACGCCAGGAGGACTGATTGTCCCGAACAGAGGCTCCCTGTGTCAGCTGATTTGGGTTCCCCAGCTTTGTGTACGGCGGAGGGATGCAGACGCTCTTTTCGGTGAAGCTTTTCAATTTATTAAGTGTATTGTGTGTGCGCGCGTAATGTGTACTTATTCTTGCAGTCATTTTCATGCTATTGAGCATTGAAGTATATTGTGTGTGCGCGCGTAATATGCACTTATTCTTGCAGTCATTTTCATGCTATTGAGCATTGAGGTATATTGTGTGTGCTTGTATTATATGCACTTACTCTTGCAATTATTCACAGAGTGCTTATATCTTTATCATTATTCTCATGTTATTCTCCTGATGTATATATATATATATATTAGTGTGGTTTAGTTTTGCTAGCTGAGAACTTGCCCCTTAAATAAACTTGATTATTCTACTTACGAAGGTGTTTGAGAGTGATTGCTTTACATTGTGCCTTAAAATATCCTGAAGTGCATAGTTTTGATATTCTGAAGGGTAAAGCAGCACATGGGGTAGCTCATATTTCTTCTAATAAATTGAAAGCTGAGTGTCAAGCAAGAGGTTTAGGGGCTTTACATAGAGCTATTGGAAGAAGGCATTTTCCATACCTCTTCAGTATATTGAGCTAAAATCCCCGCTTCTCTTCTTTATGCTGTGGAATTTATTGATATCTATAAATGGGGGTTTATGAATCAGGCGGAAGGTAAAATATTTCGAAAACTTTTGTCTGTCGGGAGCGGCATTAAGGCTGGAAATGTGGTTCCAAAGTGCGTAGTCCAAGGATTAGCAGGAGTCAAATGCATGGCTGTTTCCCTTATGAGGAGCAAGGAAAATACTATAAGATCAGTGCTAAGGAAATAAATCTTTTAAAATGATAATAACCCATAAAACTCCTTCGGTAGGAATTTCACTTATGCTCTCGAAAGGTTGGAGTTAGACCAAAATCAGGTCCTGGAAATATCCCCACTGCATTTGAAAATTGTATTGACGCAGGCAACATGGTTATTGGGTTTTCGGGTGGACCTTGAGAGCTGTGCAAAAAGATCTTATATAAACTTAGTGAATTTGTTAGAATAAAAAAAGAATTCAACCCTATATCTCATGGAAGATTCCACTCAGGGTTAGGCGTTTTTGGATGCTGCTTCGCCTGGGGTTGGGTCCTTTGAACTCACTTTTGGAAAAATGGCACGGTTCGGCTAAGGAATGTAATTTTTGTCTGGCGGAAACCAAAGATCTAAATCACGTTTTATTTGTCTGTCCTTCTCTCGCCTCATTTTGGTGTAAATGGTTAAAGCCTATCTGTCTTCAACTCTCTCTGTTGTCTGCATCTGAGCTTCTTCGAGCTTTATATGATCCGCCTAATGAATTATTTTGTTTTAGAATTTTTAAGGTTTTAAAATGTTTTTTATATTTATTCTAAGTGTACAACCCAGAAAGTAGTTTTATTGTCTTGGTTGAAAATCAAGCCTTAGATGTTAGATGAAATAATATTAACAGGCGGATCTGTCATTACGATGCATTTTTATCATATCTTCTCACTCCATGTTTTCATAAGGAATAAGGGCCTGGGAAAGACATATATTCATTTCATTATGGGTCCTATGAGGTTTCTCCATAGGAGGTTGAATAAGGTTTATGATGGTTTTACTTATTTCAACCCCATGATTTTTTAGGTGATTTAGATTGAAGCATTTCAATTACGATGCACTTTATGAAGAGTTGGGTATAGGTAGAGAGTACTTTTCTTTGGTATTTCTGTTTTTAATGATTTTATCGAGGGCGGTTTAAGTATTAGGGCCCTCATTACAACCCTGGCGGTCAAAACCCGCCAGGGCTGTTTTGGAGTTTGTACCGCCAACAGGCTGGTGGTGAAAACTCAGGCATTACGACCGCGGCTTTTGACCTAGCGGTTGTAATCCCCCAGCCTGCAGCGCTGCCCAGGGGATTACGAGTCCCCCTCCCGCCAGCCTTTTCATGGCGGTATGAACCGCCATGAAAAGGCTGGCGGAAAGGGGAGTCGTGGGCATGGGTAGTGCTGGGGCTCCCTGCTACGGCCCCATGGAGCTTTTCACTGTCTGCATAGCAGACAGTGAAAAGCGCGACGGGTGCTACTGCACTCATCACACCGCCGACTCCATTTGGAGCTGGCTCCTGTGTTGCGGCCGAGATCCCCGCTGGGCCGGCGGGGATCTCCAAATAGACCCTACGGGAGTGCGGCCGCCCGGCGGTTTCAACTTCCGCCACCCGCCAATGTTGAAATGAGGGCCTAGATCTTTAATGGATTTATTTTATTCTATCCTAATACTAAAGCCATGCTTTTAATCAACTATGTACTCTTTGCACTAAATCTTTTTCAAGTTGCACTGATATGCCCATTTGCCCTTTATCCTGGAATATTGTATGGTGTAATCGTATTATTGTAAAAAGTTTGGCAGAGTTTTACTTCTTAGAAAATGTTTTTGTTTGGGTTTAAATAGGGTCATCCTGATTGTGTGTGTAAAGGTTGGCAGGGACATGTGTGTTTTATTGTTTAATTTTATGTGGATCTCAATCGAGTTCTAAATCATAAATAAAATTGAATTGAAATTGAAAAAAAATTAATTGATAATATTGTAGAACTGAGAAGGTTTGAATCTAAAATGATTTTATCTGTGGGAACAGAACAGCCATGGAGACATAATTTAGATGCAGAATTACGTGTGCATCTGTAAATGGGGTACAATCCAACTACAATCCAACTAGTCCCCTTTCACCTAATGTTCTCACTGTCCTACCCTTTACAGAGTCCTGAAACATCAACAGTATTCTCCCCCAGGGAGAGTCCAACAGGAAATGATAATATGAATTTGACTCACAGAACTTGAACAGTGTAGATGTGAAAACAGTGATTTTATGTGTTTCCAATATCTTCACATCTGTCTGTGTGCACTCACTAATTGAAGAAATGGGCTATACAATTAGGCACCCATAGGAGATTCAGTGTTTGGAATAGATACTATAAATGCTGCCCTCTCTAAATCTAGACTGCAAGATTGTGCGGGACATCATATATCAATAATAGTGCTGTCTATCTCCATGACACAAACATACCGAATGATGATCTGCTGACTGTTAGTGGCTATTTCAGTTCCATTTAGAAGACTCAGTAGACCTTTAGTGAGTAACTTGGAATATACACATTCAAGTTCTTATGGTTATATCTGAAGATCCCAAAGAGGAATTAGGGTGACACTGTTTGGTTTAAAATGGTAACAGTGTCACTAACTGTGACATATTGCACGTGGCACTTTCTATGTATGGTATTATTGAGGAAGGATGCATTCCAACCTATTAATGCATTTTAGCATTATATTATTAGCTGTGGGTCAGTACCATAAATTATTTGTCAATAAGTGCAGAAGATACTTCTTGACTGCTGAGACATTGCAAGACACAATACCTGTCACTATAGTTTTCAGCGTTTGAAGTATTTCTTCAAGAGTCTTATTGACATTTGCATATGAGACTCGGCATGGGAAGAATACAGTTGTGATACTTTAGGAATATCTACACACATAAAACAGTATGAGATACAGCACTTGTCACTTTAGCTACAGGAACTTTACTAGCTATTGGATTTAATTAAGCCACTGGTATTGCATAAAATTGATGAAGAAGAAGCTTGATACAATTTAAAATACTATTAAGATAATACAATGCACAACACATGCCATTCCAGTGGCTCTTCAGGAAATATAAGAGGTCTATCCGCCACACAGTGGACGTCTGTTGGGAACATACACAAAATAAATATCGAAAAATGTATGAGAAATGGTCAATGCCTCCTTTTTTTGACACACATGCGAAAGGTATTAACAGGATGTATTGGTTTCCAAAGTATAGATTTAAGTGGTGGTTGTGTCTTCGATCTTTAGGCAACAGAACAAGGAAGTGTTAAGAAGATAATACTCAAAACTTGATTGACTGTTCAGTGTTGAGAACAATGGTGTTTCAAATCAAGTGGAATGTTGAGCTGATGCCCATAAATGATATAATCAGAGACTGTATGCAATGATGACGATTTTCCCTCTTAAAATGGCACCCGCAATACCGATTGCACAGCACTAGGCACTTTATCTCTGTGTATCCAATTGATAAGTATATCTGTGATCTTGAGGCTTCAGCAAAACGAAATACGAAGAAGGTAATCAAAAATATTAATGATAAGTTGATTCTTGGGAACAGTGGTGTTTCAAATCAAATGCAACGTTGAGCTGATGCCCACAAATGAAATAATCAGAGACTATAGACATGACTACAACTCTCTCCAAGATGGTGCACACAGTACTGTGGTGAAATAAAAGAAAACATAACTAGGTCTGAGAGGGATTGAAAAGTAATGATGGACTAGTAATCTATAAGGGGTACCAGTTTGTCATGAGGAAATTGGTCCAGTGGAAGGCTTTTGCTGCAACACGATGAATTTTTGTCTGGGGTAGCATTATCCTTAAATAAACCAATGAAAAGATTGTGTGCTTCATTTAAATGTATTTGGTGAGAGAGATAGGAACAATACCACAACATGGTTATATGACGCTATGGTGCGGCTGTTGATGGTGGAACAGAATCTTCCGAAGTGAAGATATATATATATATATATATATATATATATATATATATATATATGTGTGTGCGTATGTGTGTTTGTACCAAAACGAGTTGTCCTCATACGAAAGCGCATTCACAACAGGTCATTGCTGAATGTAACAAAGCCAGCAACTTACAGGGAATGCTTTGGAATTTTCATTATTTCAAGCCTTGTATTTTCAAGCATCTATGGACACTTGTTTCTGGGTTCATCCCTTCATCAGCAGAGAACAAACATTTCAAACATTTCCTTCCTTTTTCAAAAGTCAACAGCGTGGTTGTTCAGCACATTTAATTACATGCACCTGATATCAGTTCAATACCAGTTCTGTCCCAGTGGACCTCAAATGAGCTGCAAAGTGCATCCTGCTAGAGGCAGCCCTGCACTTTTTAAAATGATATCGCAAGTGGGTTCCTGAAGCCAAATCAAATAATAAAACACGGTTTGTTATCCCAGTGGGCAAATTCAAAGTAAGAAAATTAGGTTTGCTGCTCTGAAAGTGACAATCCATAAAGTCACACATAGACCTGCTCCTTAATGCAGTTGAGGTGCCTTCACAGCTGGACAGGCTGCTACATTTGTACCAAAAAGAGCTGTCCTCAGATAAAAGCACACTTACAAGAGGTCAATACGGAATGTAAGAAAGTCAGCAACTTACCGGGAAATCTTTGAGATTTTCATTATTTCAGGCCTTATATTTTAAGCATCTCAGGACATGTGTGTGTAGGTTTGTTAGAAATGGGGTCTTTGGTTGACAGTCAGGTTACCCCCTGTTCAAGCAAGGACCCTCACTCTAGTCAGGGTGAAAGAGAATCACCCTCAGCTAAGCCCTGCTCAACCCCTTGATAGCTTGGCAGAGCAGTAGGCTTAACTTCAGAGTGCTAGGTGTAAAGTATTTGTACCAACTTACACAGTAACGTAATGAAAACACTGCAAAATGACACAACACAGATTTAGAAAAATAGAGAATTTTTATCTAAACAAAACAAGACCAAAATGACAAACATCCACAATACACAAGTCAAGTTATCAATTAAAAATTAGAAAGAGTCTTTAAGTAGTTTCAAACAGACACTAACACTGTTAGCGTGAAAAAGTACCTTGGGTGCGGAAAAAATAACCTCGTACAGGCGAGTGCGCGTGAAAAAGGGCTTGCGATGCGTTGATTCCACTCACGAGCGGTACCTTGCGTTGTTTCTCCTTTCACCGGGTCGGGCGCTTCGTTTCTTCTCTCCGAAAGAGAGCGATGCGTCAATCCGGTCAGCGCTCTCAGGTCTGGGCAGGCCTTGCGTTGTTTTTCCACGTCTAGCAGTACTTGAGTCGGAAATTGAGCCGCACGAAGATCCGGAAACCCCGCAGCGCGGGTGGTGATCTCCCAGCCTCCGTCAGCTATGCTGCACGTCGTTTCTACTGCTCCATGCGTCGATTCTCCAGTCATGTTTCCTGTGAGTGTTGATTCTCAGCTGCGGAGCCGGCGGTGCATAATTTCTTCAGCTGCAGATCAGAATTGCGTCGATCTTTTTCCCGGACGGGGCTCTTTGTGTGGATTTCCTTGTCTTTAGGCTGCCAGCTTCTCCTTTCAGGGTCCCAGGAACTGGATGGGCACCACAGGGCAGAGTAGGGGTCTCGCCAGAGACTCGGGTGCTGGCAGAGCGAAGTCTTTGCTGTCCCTGAAACTTCAAACAACAGGAGGCAAGCTCTAAATCAAGCCCTTGGAGATTTCTTCCCAAGAAGGAAGGCCACACAAAGTCCAGTATTTGCCCTCTTACTCTGGCAGAAGCTGCAACTGCAGAATAGCTCCACAAAGCACAGTCACCGGTATCCTCAGCTCTTCTCCAGGCAGAGGTTCCTCTTGTTTCAAGAATTTCTGAAGTCTGTGGTTTTTGGTACCCTTCTTATATCCAATTTCTCCTTTGAAGTAGGCCTACTTCAAAGTGAAGTCTCTTTTGAATGTGAAATCCTGCCGTGTCCAGGCCAGGCCCCAGACACTCACCAGGGGGTTGGAGACTGCATTGTGTGAGAGCAGACACAGCCCTTTCAGTTGGGCGTGACCACTCCTCTCCTCCCTCCTAGCACAGATGGCTCATCAGGATTTGCAGCCTACACCCCAGCTCCCTTTGTGTCACTGTCTAGTGTGAGGTGCAACCAGCCCAACTGTCAAACTGACCCAGACAGGGAATCCACAAACAGGCAGAGTCACAGAAATGGTATAAGCAAGAAAATGCTCACTTTCTAAAAGTGCCATTTTCAAACACAATCTTAAAATCAACTTTACTAAAAGATGTATTTTTAAATTGTGAGCTCATAGACTCCACATGTCTATCCACTCCCAAAGGGAATCTACACTTTAATCAGATTTAAAGGTAGCCCCCATGTTAACCTATGAGAGGGACAAGCCTTGCAACAGTGAAAAACAAATTTAGCAATCTTTAACTGTCAGGACATATAAAACACATTGGGCCTGATTATGACCCTGGCGGACGGCGGAGGCCGTCCGCCAAGGTACCGCCGCTGAATGACCGCACCGCGGTCAAAAGACCGCGGCGGCCATTTAGACATTTCCTCTGGGCCGGCGGGCGCTCTCCAAAAGAGATGGATGTGGCCAGTCCCGGGGCTGCCCCACAGCTTCAAAGAACAATAATCGTCCGGGGTGTCCCCGGTGGGCACCATGGCACCCTTTATATAAAAACCTATTGCCGGCTCCTGCATGGTCCTGAGAAATGAAGCTGCTTGCAGGGAGCCAGCATGGCCCACTATAAAAATAACATATTGAGTGTCCTGGTAGGACCAGAACACCGTGAAAATTTAGAAAACAAAAAGAAGTGTGAATAATAAATGAATGACCACAGCTGCTCATTTATTATTCACTGCTTCTTCAAGGATCACAACATAATGCCCTGCAAGGGTATTTAGATTGTTTTTTGATTTTGGAGTTGTCCCTATCAGGGGCAGGGGCACCAACAAAAGCTTTTTATATGTAAAATGTAGAATTCGCTGTAGCACCCGAACAACATTGTATAAAAAAAAAAAAAAACAGTAGGTCTCCTCAGTCACGGAAACCATGACCCCAAGAGACCTTACCATTCTTTTTTTAGGCATTTCCCAAGCAGGAACCTTTGCTTTAAAGTTGAAAGTGCCTCCCCATTGAAAGGCTGATAGTATGGTTATAATTTATGTGGCGTGAAGGTGTATAAAAAATATAAGACTCTCTTCTGGTTGTTTTTATAAAGATATTTATTGGAAAATGGGTTATCGGTAAGGGAAGGTAAGTATCTACACTTAGCAATAGGCCACTAACCTCCACTTAGCTCCAGTTAGGTCTCAATAAATTAAACCCAGCTCAACCCTTGGTAGCTTGGCAACAAACGACTAGGCTTAACTTAGGAGATAAAGTTTAAAGCATTCAAATATCACAAAACAGTAACTAAATAAAAGTCAGGAAACAGTTTAAAAATCCAAAACCAATGTATAACTATAGGAAATATTTTTAGCTACAAAATGTCACCAAAACAAATAAAATTGGATAAAGGCACCGAAGATATTAATTTTTAAAGAATTCATGCTTTTTAGCACTTAGAAATGAATAGCGCCAATTTGGTTGCACCTCCACCTGGACAAAGTCAAAGTTTAAGGCTGACTGTGATGGAGCCCTGCTTGGATACAGCCCACGGGAGGCCTCAGTCAAAAGTTTACCTTCGGACTTAGTCGTTTTCTTGAAGATTTTCTTCAGCGGGACAAAGTCTCCAGTCCAATCTTCTGGAACACTCCCTCGGACACAGATCACAGGAGTCGTCGGTGGAGATTTTTACCTTGGGACCTAGTCATTTTGTCAAGATGAAAATCCTTCGATCGTGGCAAACCTGAATCTTGATCTGACGTCCTTGGAGGCCTCTTCGGATACGCTGCCTGGGAGGTCCCAGTCAACTTTCTACATTCGGACTTAGTCACTTTTTTGGAGATCGTCTTGGGGATGAACCCGCAAGTCAGGCTGGGTCGCGGTTGAGGCAAGCCAGCTCGAGTTGCCGCGGTGGTCCGGACCCTTTCTGGAGCCTTCCAAACTTCTCCAACCTTCTGGATCCTCTCCCAGATGTTCTTTGAGGTCCACAGTTCACCCCAAGATTTCAGAAGCTCTGAGATGCTCCTTGAGGGTGTGGACTACAACTCCCAGAATGCACCTGGCACAACCTCCAATTTGGCCACTGGACAGTGGTCAGCTGGTCAGTTTCTTCAGGAGTTGGTACAGGGGACTCTGGTTAGCAATTTTTCACCTGTAGCAAACAGGGACTCCCTCCTTGAATGGTTTGAAGCCAGGCAAAGTCCTTCTTGTGGTGAAGCCCAAGTGTGTAGCTGGTGTAGTCCTCCAGAGTGCAGTGTCCAGATGCAGGTCAGGGGTCCAGCAGGGCAGTCCTTCTTCTCCTGTAGTTCTTCCTTGTAAGGATCGGTAGGGATCTGAGGTGTGGGTGCTGGCCTCCCAGTGTTGTCCTTTCTCCTGGTTGAAAAACAGGGGAGTCTTGGTTCTCCAATAAGGTGCAGGGTCCTTCCTCCTATGATGACCACTTCCTGGTAAATGTGGCAAAAATCAATCCAAGGAAGCAACCTTCCTCAAAAATCCATCATTTCTGAAATTGATTTTTTACATATGACTAAGCCCACCGACTGGTGTGGCTAAAAATCTTAAACACACCCTTCTCCTGCCCTCTCCTATTCTAATCAAGGGGGCACCCGATTGTCTGGGTTTGCAGGATGTGGGGGAGGTGCTTCCCTGCCTTTTGAAGACCATTTTGGCAGCCCTCTCCCTCCCTGCTTCTCCATCTGCTGTGGGATGTTCTCCTCCCCCAGGCACATCTCTTTGTGTTCAGCCAGGCTACTTCACACCTCATCAAGGCAGAGGCTGTCCAATCAGAGCAGAGCACTACAGGGCAGAAGTTTGCAACTGTTTATATAGAGTTTAAAACTCTTTACCTAAACAAGTTATATTAAATCCAACAATTGTAAGTTGTGGGATTTATCAGAGCAATTAATTTGATACCAAACCTGATGTATCTGACACTTAAGAGGACTTTATAAACTAAAATAAAGTCTCCCCATTCTAGCCTTTTCAGGCCGTTCACTACAATGAGGGAAACACGAATTGGCTGTTTTACCTCACCAGGACTTATATAACTATTTTTATAAGGTCCTTGCTTGTAGTTACATGGTACCCAACCCTGGGGGCTCTTAGGGCTTACCTTACCTTAGGGGTGACTTATATGTACAAATAAGGTAGTTTAAGACTTTGAAATTACTTTTAATTCCAAAGTTGAATTTGCATGTAACTTTAATTTAAAAACAGCCAGCAAGGCAGTCCTGCCTTTAAAATGACACTGGACACCTCAATAGTGCACCTATTGGTGCAATACTTATGCTGGGGTTCCTAAACCTACATGCTCTACCATATACTAGGGACGTATAGGTAGATTAATATTGGCAATTATAAATAGCCTAATCTGTATATCCACTTTACACAGAGCACTGGCCCTGGGACTGGTAAGGAGTACCCAGGGCACGGCCAAGAGTCAGTAACCACCAGTATCTGTCCAAACAGTTTGAGGTGACCATGACAAAAAGGAGGACTTTCGTACAATATTTTTTGGGCTGCAAACGGTTCAAAAGAAGACGTTTTTAAAAAATATATCTGTATTTATTTGCACATTTTAGCAAAATAAAAACTATGTTAAAGGTTAGAGTCACAGAAGTACTTTAATAAAAATTTAAGAAATATTTTTGAGTAATCAATATGAATGAGTGTATTATTGAAATATGCGTTTGAATAAAATTATTGGTGAGTTATTGGAGATGATAGATCTGCTCTATTTGTAGAGGTTTGGGTGCTGAGGGAGGGGTTGGAAGGTCTGGCTGCAGGTCCTGGACGGAGGCCAATCCTTTGCTGCATGTGTCAAAATGATGGTTTTATGTATTTTAATAAAATATTTCTTACATTACTTTACGTTAAAAAAACTGCACAAATTCTTTGAAAAAACCAAGGGTTAAATTGATTTTATAGTTAGGTGAATTACGTCAATTAAAATATGGAGCCTGATTATGTCTTTGGCAGATCGGATACTCTGTCAGAAATGTGACAGATATTCTGCCTGCTGTTTTATAAGTTCCATAGTATATAATGGGACTTGTAATAGGGCAGACAGGATATTTGTCACGTTTGTGATGGAGTATCCCATCCACCAGGGTCATAATCAAGCCCTTGGTGTTTCAAGTGCACAAAACCACTGTAATTCACCATTTATATTTATATATTTATCTGAAATAACTATTACTCATGCTCTAAACTTATGCCACTTGCCATGCACTGTTGATAACCACACATATTGAATCGCTCATGACGTTCTATGACATAATTGATAATAGCACTGCGACATTTGAAATGAAACTCTCTTTCTATATATCTATATATAAAATATTCAACATATATATATATATATATATATATATATATATATATATATATATATATGTATATAGAAACAGGAAATCACCAATTAGGTTGCCCAACCCAAACAGTAGTGTCTCATGGTGCACTGGGAGCCTAGCCAAGTGAATCCTGTAACAAGTTCTGAAGAGCACAAGAGTACCCAGGAACTATTAGGTCAGAATATTCATATATATATAGAAATTATAGTTAGGCTCCCATTTTAAACGTATACCTGCTGTAGTTAGAGTTATCTCAAGTAATCATAACTAGTGCCTTAAGGTAACTATAACTTGCACCACCGCCATGCAGTGTTTTTTTGTCAAAGGTTTTACTGTAAATCTTTCATTGATATTATCAATGATGTTATCAAAGATGTCATGAGTGGCGTAATTTGTTAACTAATTAGGAGTGCATGGTGAGGGCTTCAGTTATAGTTACCTTGGGGCACAAGTTATAGTTACTTGAGATAGCTCTAACTATAACAGGTGATCTTATACATTTAAAATAGGAGCCTAACTATAATGTTCCTGTAGCCTTTGGTTGTTTAAGTGAATTGCCATGTTTTTTTCAAATTCCATTTCCTATCTAGAACGTCCCTGTCACCTTTCTTTTTTTTCAGTGAATTTCTATGTTTTTTTTCCGCTGCAGGCATGACTATCTCTCCTGGGTGCCCTCCAGCGCACCGAGTGTGCAATGGGACTGTGGGGGAGCCTCAAGGCCCTTGCAATTCGAGCCGTCTCCAGGTGCCTGTGGGTGCTGACATTGCTGTCATGGACAAGGAGCTGCATAACATGTAGCTCCCTGTCTGTGAGAGCAAGTGTTTCCTTTGTTTCCCTGCCCACATGTCTGCAAGCAGGAAAACAAAGGAATCTTCTCCTCCCAGCAAGGGAGAGTTGTTTTACAGTCCTGGTTAGCAGGGAGCAGACTTGTGTTCGCTCTGACTTGGCAGGAGCTGTCAAAGCTCCCCAGGACTTAGCAGGTGCCAGCATTGTTAGGTGGTGAATCCCAGGGCCATTATTGTCTCCAAGAGAAGAGCAGTGTGGCACTTCTCAGACATTTAAACAGCCCCAGGGAGGTGGGGCTCCTTGAGGCTGTGGGGGAGGCTGCATGGCCTCTCTTTTTTTTAAACAATTGACCCATGGAGGTGGCGGTCCCCAGGGCTGCAGGTAAGCCATGCGGCCCCCCACATATAATAAAAATTTAGCCCTGGGGAGATGGAGGTTCCCAGGGTCCAAGGGGGTCCGCATGAACCCCCTACTATGACAAAAATATTTTGCCCCCCATTATTTGATTTAAGTCCAGGAAGTTGCCAGTTCATGGGGCATAAATAAGCCAAGGAGGGGGGCCTCTTGTGCCCCCTCCTTTATTGTTAATATGGCCCGAAACCTGGCCCAGCCAGGGGCTTTACTAAAACAAGCACAGGAGTCTGCACTTGTTATTTTTAAAACATTTTTCCATGAATTTGCGACCCACTGCAAATTTGTGGCTATTTTAAAAAAAATGCTTTTTAGTCCTGGGGATTCCAGGACCCCAGCACCAGAGAAAAGGGGTCAGAGTGGCCCTACCCTGCCCCTTTTCTTTTCTTCTGGGACTCGGAAAAAGCCAAGTCTCAAGATGGCTTCCCACACCGCTTTGCTGAATTGTTGACAGACACTCAGATCTCAGCACAAGTTCAGAAGCATTTGCAAAGCTTTCACTCCTCTAGATAACTATATTTATTTTAATTTTAATATCACAAAAACTACTAAACAGATTTACACCAAATGAAAAAGCGTAATGTGCACTGAAAGATATCTTTCTGCCAAATTTTGTGTAATATCGTCCAGTGGTTTGAGATGTAGTTGTGTTAAAATCTATGGGAATTAACATGGGAAGTACATTTTTATTGACCACCTCATCTTTTACCCTTTTTCCCGGCCCCCGCTTGAGGGATCACCCTGAAATGAATATACATCGGAACAATGCATGCTGAAACAACGCATGCCTGAACAATGCAGCCGGAACAATGACAGAATTTCTCCCACTAATGCCTTAACCACAAATCTTTAACAAACATTTGTCATTGTCTATGAATTCCTGGTAAAGGCATGCATGGAATGGCATGCATGGTTCCAGCATGCAACCACTCTGACCCCCTCACCCCTAAAACTACCCCGACCCCAAACCCCGCACCTAAAACCTAAAACTACCCTGACCCACCACCCCACCCCTAAAACCTAAACTACCCCAAACCCGCCCCTAAAATTGAATATTATCCTGACACCCCACCCCTAAAACTACCCTGACCCCCCACCCCACCTCTAGAACGACCTCGATCCCAGCCCCTAAAACTAACCCACCCCCCAAAACCTAAAACTACCTGACCCCCACCACACCCCTAAAACCTAAAATTACCCCAATCCCCAACCCCTTATCCTAAAAACTAAAATTACCCTGACCGCATTCAAACCTAAAATTACCCCTACCCCTTACCCTGCCCTTAAAAACAAAAAAACTACCCCATCACTTCCCCTAAAACTACCCGCCAAACCTACCCTAGCCCCACTTACCTGACCGTGTTGTCTCTGATCATGAGGCTGTTTTTCTTTGCCTTAACCGCGTATTTTCATTGTTCAGACATGCATGGTTAAGGCAGAGGAAAACAGGGTCGTTGTTCAGGAAAGCAACGCCCGTCGTCGTTCAGTCGTCTTTGTTCAGGCTGCTCTCCCCCTGAAACGTCCCATGTACAATAAGATTATTTGGCAGACAATTTTTTTTAAATTTCGTGAAAATTGACCAAACAGTGCCAAAGATATAGGTAAGTCAAAAAACACTTTTTCAGTGTAATTTTCTATGTTAGTTCCGTAGGAAATTTGCTTTCTATTACAAAGGACATTAGGTATATTTCGACAGTTGATTCCAGTACCAAAAAAACTAATAGATAGGCCATTCTGATTGATGGAGGAATATTTTTCTCCTGTTAGTCATTTTGATATCACAGAACTGGTGCTAGTACCATAGTACCGAATGAACTAATTGGCTGACTGCACCTTTGGAGAAAGCGTTGCACCTGCTGTTAAAGAATTCAGAGACTATGGGCCACATGTACATTTTTTCTCAATTCAAATGGCCCAATTCACAGAATCAGGCCATTTGCGACAAGGAAAATGCTTTTTGGTATGTACAGACCCATGTTTGCGATTCAGTAATCTATTTATCGAATCCCAAAAAGGGTTTGCAAGTTGCAATTAGGAAGGGGAGTTCCCTTCCTAATTGTGAGTCGCAGTCCAATGTACGATTGTTTTGTGACCATGAACGCAGTCACAAAACAATCGCAGTTAGCACCAGTTTCAAACTGGTGCTAACCTATCCTCAAACGGGAAGGGGTCCCCAGAGGACCCCTTCTCCTTTGTGAATGGCAGCGCAAATATTTTTTCAGAGCAAGCTGTGGTCCCACGGACCACTGGCTGCTATGAAAAAATGAAAAGAAAACATTTAATTTTTTTGTTTTTAAAATGCATCTTGTTTTCCTTAAAGGAAAACGGGATGCATTTCTAAAAAAAAAAACTGCTTTATTTAAAAGAAGTCACAGACATGGTGATCTGCTGTCTCCAGCAGGTCACCCTCCCTGTGAGGGTGGCCATTCCCAATGGGATCGCAAATTGCGAACTACCTCATGAATGTTCATGAGGTAGGTAATTTGCGACCCCATTGGGAATCACAAACAGTGTAGAGTACACTATTGTACATTCGGTTTTGCGCCTCGCAGTATGCGAGTCGCAAAACTGAATCTTTGTACCTGAGTCCTAAAAGCTTTTTTAAAAGAACAGACAAGGGCAAAGGGTTGGCACACCCCAATCACCACAGAAATATGGGACAAGGGTCTCAAAATGACCCTCTGTAAGTTAAATTTAGAAAAAATGTGTCACCTGTCACTGCAGTACCAGCACATGCTACCATGGTTTACAGCTTGGAAACCCTCGTGATCAAATAGTACTGGGGTACAAAAAAACCATTTTAAACAATGTATAAGAATCTGTGCACAGACGAGACTCTGTTGCCATACTGCCATTGTGCCGACATGCTGTTTGTGCGTACTGGTGGGTTTCCACCTGCAGTGGGTTTGGTACAAGTGATTTACAACCTCTATTCCATCATGTTCAGGTAAAAATTTTACTTAAGTACCATTCAAACACATGTATGGCCATTTCAACCCTGGAGGAAGCACTGCCAACAGGCTGGCGGTGCTTCCAGGGGAATTACGACCGCAGCGGATTCCCCCAGGGCAGCGATGCAAGCAGCGCTGCCCTGGGGATTACGAGTCCCCCTCCCGCAAGCCTTTTCATGGCGGTAAGAATCGCCATGAAAAGGCTGGCAGAAAGGGGAGTTGTGGGGCCCGTGGGGGCCCCTGCACTGCCCAAGCCACTAGCTTGGGCAGTGCAGGGGCCCTCTGCCACGGCCCCATGGAGCTTTTCACTGTCTGCTATTCAGACAGTGAAAAGCGCGACGGGTGCAACTGCACCCGTCGCACAGCCGCAACACCGTCGGCTCCATTTGGAGCCGGCTCCCGTGTTGCGGCAGAGATCCCCGCTGGGAGTGCGGCAGCATTGGCGGCCACCCATCGGTTCAACCTTGGCGGGCGGCTTGTGATGAGGGCCATAGTGACTGTTAATTGGTGCTGACCTTTTCTTTGTGATTTTTGCCTTAAAACTGTATACATTCATACCAGCAGCTCTCCCAAATGTATTTTTATCACTTTTGTGTCATTTCTCTTATTCATTTTTGTTTGATTTTTGAAAATTGGTTGTGGGATTTTTACTTTTTAATTATGTTGGTACTGCTAAATACGTTTCATACTAAGTTAAGTCTGTCTGCCTTGTACAATAGATACCAAAGGATTGAGCCTAGATTTAAAGCATTGAAACTGTGGATTAGATATATCAAAGTTATCAACTGTAACATAAGGGCAACGCAAAACTAAAGTCAGATTTATCAAGCCTTGCAAGACCAGCTGCATATCCCTGGGGAACTTGGTAACTTTGGAGCAATGCAAGGCAGAGCAAGAATCCGCCTTACATTACTCTGCCCCAGTGAGGCTTTCCATGGGTGGAGTGTGGGTGTTTTCATGTATCCACCCATGAATTTTGGTGTATTCTGAGCTTTACCATGTGTTGTAGTCTTGCAAATTGGTGAAAATGCTACACCTTCCCAGGAGACGCATAACAAGGAGAAGTATTGCTATATCTCCTAGTTGTTTCATATTTCTTCATGTGTTGCATTCTGCAGCACACATAGAAAGAGGAAAAAGCATCAAATTATGTTTTTTTTTTCTGCACACAAACAATCCTGCCTGCAACACAAGTACCCTTGCACCATGACACAAGGGTGCCTGTATTGGCACTAGGCAGCCAAAAGCACAATAGCACAAGGAGGGGGTCAGAATTGCACCATATAATGTTGACACATTAATGCTCTCTCCCGTTCATGCAGTTTAACGCAGCAAGATGTCTTGCTGCATTACATTGAATGAAATATTTATGTCTGCCCCTGTGCGTTTAACCTGACAGGGTTTTGGGACTTTTTGATTGGATAAGACTCACATTCTCCACAGCTGATAGCCAATTTTATCACAAATATCCCTTGAATATTCCCATGTTATTCCCTTTTTTAATGTTTTGGGATGAATTCACAAACACATGTAAGAGGATGCGAAAAAGTACTACAGAAATATTAATTAACATACTCCTAAGTTCCTTTGCGTATAGACCCTCTAGTTTATATGAAAAGGATCATGATAAGTGGTATCAGTTAAACAAAACTATATGAGCAGCATCAAGGAGGTGGTGTACTGATATATTTGCTTAATGAAAATGTGTGACTGAGAGTTTGAACGCTTCACAAATGCATAGTTCAAGTGTTATGGGGTGTGGACATGAAGTCAGAAAAGAATACTTATTATAGAACATACCACAATAAACTAATTTGCTTTTTGTATTATTACGTATGAGAAGTGGACTGTTTTATTTGTCAGCTTTTTATGTTTGAAATTCAGTATCCTTTCAGGGCTCATGTAAGACAAACATTAAGTTTAGGATCAAAGTAATAAACAATCAACGAATCAAAGAATTACATAGTGCTGATAGTCACCCAGTATGGTATCCAGAGGCTTTGAGATCGTAATGGGCTTATTCAGACAGCCAGGTCTTGAGGGCCTTTCGGAAATCCAAAAGTAAGGTAATGGTCCGGAGCAGAAGTGGAAGGCTATTCCAGGTTGTTGCTGCAATGTAGGAGAAGCATCATCCTCCGCTTCGACTTTAGTGGATGCGTTGTGTGTTGGCAAGTGACAAGGATCAAGCAATTTTTGGAATAAAAAAGCTTCAGAAGTGAGTGTTAAACCCTAATGCAGTGAAAAGCATAGTAACTGGAAGTTCCCCAAGGTTCTGAAAATTAAAATGATTATTAAAACTGAACTCACACTCTGCTGCCTCAAGCTATCCTAAACTACTGTAATTGATGTTAAATGCAGTCTGCTTGTAAGAAGGCATGCACCTGCCAGTCTGAAGAAGAAAGATCATGGCAACATTCCATAAATATTCTTTTAAATTTGAAGGGCTGAACCCTTGCTTTTCTGCTTAAAAGCTTTAAAATCTAGATGGCTTGAAACCCTCTCACACATCCAAGCTACCCCAATGGTTCATCTTTAAAAGGAATGTATTAAAGGACCTCTTGATATTGTTCAAACATCATCATGCTGAAAAAACTTCAGAATGGATATTTTTAATCCAAATAGCTAGTGTTTCTTCCTATTAAGTTTACACTAATTTTAAATTGTCTCATATTTTTTTCCCCATATTATGCCAATTGAAAACATCTTTTTTACTTTCTAAAATGAATATAAGTGAAGTGCATTGCAGGCTTCAATTAAACAATCTGACAGTAGTGTGGGTACTTCCTCTTAAAGGAACAAGATCCACAATATCACAATGAAGAGGCATATTGAGCTAGGTATGTGAGGGAGAACATGCAGCTGTGGCTAGCAGACAACTGTCTGCTTCCTTTGCTTTCACCAGTCCCTACATAGAGATTGTTAGCTGTAAGAAATAAACAAGTTACTTTTACCAATTTAATTATAAGCACAAGAAGCTGGGATATTTTCTTGATATCCTCTTACTCTTGTGGCTCGAATGGACAAATATCCATCACAGTGACGTTTTTCACACACAAATGCACACGTTGCAAAGTGACAGTAATCCTCCCTTTCTACATATTCCTAACTGCTACTGATTATTCATGATTTTCTTTTACTTATCAGTCCTAAAGAGGAATCTTTAGGGCTTATTCCTAAAGGTATATTTGCAAGTCAAAATCTACTCATGCATAGATCTACTCATACACATAGGTGTAAATCTCCATATTTTTCTATTCATCATTTCAGTGTGGAGATTTACACTTAGAAGTATAATTAACAGTTTTTATTCACTTACTTGAGGGGGTGGAACCGTAAAATTAATTTTACGACAATAAAGTTACTATCAATGTCAGTAGTCAGTATCAAAGTTTATTTAGATATTAATCTTTAAAACATGTGTACAATAAGAACCACAGACAACAAATTACAGAAAAGATGTAAGACCATTATTCAAGATAAAATAAATCCCAAACATCCAATCACGGATATAAATGTGCACCAAGCAAGTGATATCTTAAGATACCCAAACCTTTACTAACGCTTTATTCATAGAAAATTTAAATCATTCCAAAGCACATGCTACATCAAGATTCCTCACATCCAGTAATAAAACTGCAGCTGCTTGCTGCCTTTCCTAATATCATATTTCTTTAAAATTGGTATAAATAGTGCTTTCCAGTGCACTAAAACCCAAAGACAATTCAGTTAATGTGCATCAGGTCACCTAATATTCTTGTCCATAAGGAATCCCTGAGTTTGGGAGGTTAAAACTCACTTAACCCCTCATCTCAATTTTAAAAGGCACAATCTTAGATGAACATTTAGTAGGTTTTCTAAGTAAGGAAATGTTTTGTCCTTTAACCACAAAGTTATCAGAGGAGATCCAAATTTTCTTTTTTCTTAGGTATTATAAGTCATCTTCCGTAGCCACATTTCTTCTCAACATTCAGTGATCATTCCTACTTATTCTTTTTGTGTGTTATGGCCTTCATTATGACCCTGGCGGTGAGTGATAAAGTGGCGGAAATACCGCCAACAGGCTGGCGGTAATTACTGTCAAATTATCACCATGGTGGAGAAAACTCCTATAGACAGCCAATGTACCACACCAACCGCCATGGCGTTAACAACACTCACCACCATATTTTGACTCTTCAATCTGCCCCGATTTCTGGGGCGGTAACAACGCCATCAAATGCCTGGTGGAAACACTGCATAGAAGAGGAAAGACTCACCATGAGAGACACAGGGAAGAACAATTCCGTCATGGAACCGGAACTTCAAGTCTTCCAGATTCTCATCTACGTCATGCTCCACCTGGAATACCAACGTCAACGAAGACAACGATGGTGAGTACAGCTGCCTACTACACAAGGGAGGGAGGGAGGAAAATGAGAGTGACACACACACTCACAACACACACCAGGCACACACCATACACACAACCAGCTGCAGACGAAAAAAAGGCACACAATACACAGCAGAATAATGCATGGACAACAAGAATGCAGTAATGAGAATGTATTGAAATAAACAGCTACCAAATAAACCTATTGTATGAGAAACAGATATGTACAAGTGTACACAATGGGCCAATGCCCAGTCGAATGTACTAAGAGCCCACATGGCCACAGGGCACAGTCCAGTGCCCAACTCGAATCCTGACTTCATCTGGATAGAACTCTGCAGGGGCCACAGTTTGCAAGTGGGCAGGCACATCAGGGTGATGGGGGGACCTCAGCAGAATACAGGAACAAGCCCACTGGTTCTGGAGGGGGCTCCATGCCCATTACTCTTTGCTGGGGAGTGCAAGGCCACAGTATCTGGAGTGGGTGACTTTCCTACTGGTTCTGGAGGGAGCTCCATGCCCTTTACTCTTTGCTGGGGAGTGCAAGGCCACAGTCTCTCGGGTGTAGAACATGCCAACTGTTCCTGGAGGGGGCCCCTTGTACAGCAGCCCCTGGAGGGTGGGTTACATGGCTTCAGCTGGTGGTGATGGCTTCACCGTGTCATTTGGAGGTGAGGGCTGCACAGTGTCAGCAGGTGATAGTGCCTCCTGGGCAGCCTCTGCTGGAGGTAAGGGGTACTGTTCCACAGCTGGCGGTGAGGGCCCTTTGACCACTGGTGGTGGCAGTGGTGGTGTCACCCTGACAGCCTCTGCTGGAGATGAGGGCTGAACTGTGGTGGCAGGTGGAGGTGCCACCTGGGCAGCCTCTGCTGGAGGTGAAGGCTGCACTGTGGTGGCAGGTGGAGGTATCTCCTGGGCAGCCTCTGCTCGATGTAAGGGATGTACTTCCACAGCTGGCAGTGGGGGCCCATGACCACTGGTGGTGGTGTCACCCTGACAGCATTGGCTGGAGTTGAGGGCTTCTTCCCGTTCATGGCAGGAGGAGTAGGATCCTTGAGGAGTAGGATCCTTACCCTTCCTGGCAAGGGCTGAGGGCTTCTTCCCCTTCAGGGCAGGTTGTGCTTGCTCGTTAGCCTTCTGGGCAGGAGTCGAGGGCTCCTTCCCCTTCACGGCAGGGGGTGGGGGCTCCTTCCCCTCCATGGCAGGAGGTGAGGGATCCCTAGCCTTCCTGGCTGGTGGAGTGGGATCCTTCACTGACTTGCCACCACTACTAGGTGGTTCCGCCACTGTCCACAGGGACTGTTTGGCTGAGGTGCTGGGCTGGGTCATTGGGACCCTGCTCTTAAAGTCAGGTCAGGAGGGGAAGGGGAGGGAAGACGTCAAGTTGGGCCATGAAAAGCTTCTTAGGGATGGTGGGGCAGAATGATGGAGGAGGGATGGGAGTGGAGGTTGAGGGAGTGGTTGTAGGAGGTGTATGTCTGCTGGACTTGGGTGCAGGTGCATGGGCAGTGTGCTGATGTGAGGTGGATGACTGTTGGGTGTGTGAGTGCTTGCGTGTGTGTCCTTTAGGGGGGACAGACAGGGTGGGAGAGGACTGAGGGGGTGCGTGCATGGATGTTGTGGAGGTGTCTGCTAGTGAGGTGTGTGTGCTGCTTGGTGTGGAGATGCTGGTGGTGGATGTTGATGCAGTGCATGCAGGTGTGAGTGTGGATGGGATTGTGAGGGATGTGGAGAAGGAGGGGGAGGCAGTGGAGGCAGTGGATGTGGTTGTGTTTGCAACTGTCTGGTGTTTGCGTGAGTGCTTGTGGGATGAAGAGTGGTGTCTGTGTTTGACCGTGCCACTCTTGTGTGTTGTCTTGTGTGCATGCTCGTCTGTATGTGTACATGGGATGGGTTGGGGTTGAGGCGACTGGGAAGTGGTAGTTGGAGGGGGGATGGTAGGAACAGGGACAATAGCTACCATCGGGGAGGAGGCCAGAGCCTGAATCAATATCTGTGGGGCTGCCAATCCACTGTGAATGCCCTCCTGGAATGCATTGCATTGCTGCATCTGGGATGCCATCCTCGGGATGGCATTCACAGACATTGACTGCCCTACAGAGATGGATTTCAGGAGGTCAATAGCCTCCTCACTCAAGGCAGCAGGGTTGACTGGGGCAGGGCCTGAGGTGCCTGGGGCCTGGGGCGAAGGAGATGCCCACCCTCCTGGGTGAGCAGGCACAGGCAACTCGCTGAGGGACTACTGGGAGGGCGATGCTTGTATGGGGGTGGCAACTGTATCTGCAGCTGGTGGGGGTACAGAGGTATACGCCACCACCATGGAGCTTCCATCTGAGGAGGTATCAAAGTCTGTGTTGTCACCTCTTGTCTCCACCACAGTGCTCCCCTTGCCCTCTGTCCCACTGGTTCCCTCGGTGGACTCTACCTCCTGGGTCATGTGGAATGCAGCTCCCTCTGTCACTGGTGCCCCTGCTCCTCTGCCAGATGATGCTAATGCACACATGGACAGGATGAAAGAAGATAAAGGGGGAGAAAGAAAGAGAACACAGGGTCAATCACTGCACCAACACCACAGTTGGCACACACAGCACCATCACACACAGGGATCAGGCTTGAGTACTATGCATTGCACTGCCAGTGATTTGGCTAGATGCCATGGCAAGATGAGGGCCACACACCGCCAACTGCACCCCTCCTGGGACCCACAAAGCCCTGACTGACATGGAAGGCTAACAAGCTAGGTTACCTGCATTTGCCATACACCCATAACCCTTGAGCTGAATAAAGCTGCAATGACCGGCCTGGCCTTAGAGGCACCCACTAAATCATATCCACCACCCAGATCCCATGCGACTTGCCATTTATTGTAATAATGCCCACTGTACTCACCCCCTTGTGGCTGCTGTGATTCCCTCAAGTGCCCATCCAGTTTCGGGTAGGCCACCGCCAGTATGCATGCCATCAGAGGGTCAGGTTCCGACTTCCTCATTGGGAGGCCATCCCCAGCTGGGCCTCCACGGACTTCCGTGCGCAGCATCTCAGGTCCTCCCACCGTTTGCGACAGTGGGCGCTCCACCTGCCATAGACACCCAGGGTCCGCACGTCCTTGATGATGGCACCCCATAATCCCTTCTTTTGATGGGCGCTGACCTGCAGAGGTAATTCAGACAGGAGAACACCATTACACATACAATGCAGCCTGTCACACAGTCCCATTTCCGTCACCATTGGCACACACATTGGCTGGCGCACACCATGTACACCACCACAAGACATTCTCCCTCCGATGGCACGATGCTTACACACACATCTCCATGCATCCTTTCCACATGCATCGTGCCCAAGGTGTACTCACCTGTTAGTCTGGAGGCCCATACAGCAGTCCGTACTGGGGTAGGACCAAACCTCCAGCTCATCTGAAGTGAAGGCAGGGGCCCTTTCTCTGGTCACACAGGACATGGTAGGTTCCACACACAGGTCACAGCAGCAGACGCAGTGTAGGTGTTCTCCTGTTGAAGGTCAGGAAACAAGTGAGGAATCTAATAGAAAATGCTGGTCACGTCCGTGGCAGTGTCCACTGTCACCACCGGCACAGATCCCCATTGGCCACTGTACTCCATAGAGCCCCATATTATGCAATGAGGCATTGCACGGTGGTACAAGACCCCCTTCTGCCATGACACCCAACGTCGGCGGAGTTACCTCACTTCCACCTGTCCCAAGATACAGGACAGGTGGTCGCCATTTCATGTTGGTGGACACCGGTCATATCAACCTTAACTGCGTGACAGCCTAGATTAGCACATACCTCACAGTCCCCACTGTCCCATTACATAAATGCACCATGTACACTGAGGTTGGATTCCATTGTTCAAATTGTGGCAGCCTACTCACTCTTGTGTCCCTTCGATACCTGCTGCTGTGGATGAATAGGAGAAGGAGACATACTCCTGTGTACCGATCCCTTGTGGACTTGGCTACACTGGAGGACAGGCACATTATACTGACCGATAGACTGGACAGGGCCATAATCATGGAGCTGTGTGCCCAATTGGAGCCTGACCTGATATCTGCTATCCGTCATCCGACTGGGATATCCCCTCTTGTGCAAGTGCTACCAGTGTTCCATTTCCTGGGATCTGGTTCTTTCCAAGTGACAGTGGGCTTGGCAGCAGGAATGCCACAGCCAATGTTCTCAATCATGCTGGCAAGAGTTTTGTCTGCCCCAGTGAAACACATGTGCAACTACATAGCTTTCCCCTAGCTAGAAGATCTGGCCACTGTTAAGGCCGGATTCCATGCAATGGGACATATACCCAATTTTGTTGGGGCCATTGACTGGACACATATTACAATTGTCTGTCCCCCCGCCACCAGAATGAACAGGTGAACAGGTGTTCAGGAATCGGAAAATTTTCCATTCACTGAATGTGCAAATGGTGTGCCTGGCGGACCAGTACTTCTCCCACGTCAATGCTACGTATCCAGGGTCAGTGTATGAGGCCTTTGTAATGAGGAATAGTAGCATCCCAAATGTGATGGCCGAACTACAGAGGCATAGGGTGTGGCTAATAGGTGAGCCGTGGTCCACACCCACTGTATGTTAGTGTATGCCTTCAGGTGTCATCCCCAAATCATTGTGTGAGGCTAAGGGTTGTCCCTCAATATTTGCAGGTGACTCTGGCTACCCAAACCTATTGTGGTTGCTGATCCCTGTGAGGAATGTCAGGACAAGGGCTGAGGAACGTTATAATGAGGTACATGGGCGAACCAGAAGGATCATTGAGAGGACCTTCGGCCTCCTGAAGGCCAGGTTCAGGTGCCTCCATCTGACAGGTGGATCCTGTGCTACTCACCCGGGAAGGTCTGCCAGATAGTAGTGGCATGCTGTATGTTGCACAACCTGGCCCTCAGACGGCATTTACCCTATCTGCAGGAGGAGGAGGCTGGAGATGCCCCTGTGGCAGCAGTGGACTCTGAGGACAGTGAGGAGGCAGAGGATGAGGAAAACAGAATATCAGTTATCCGTCAATACTTCCAAGAGACAGTGCAACTGACCATTCATCTGTCTATTGATGTTTTCTGTGTGGCTGTAGCATGATGCCATTAACTTCCATTGCATCTCACCTTACTGTCAGCTATGGCTTGTCATTTTTCGGGTGGTTGTGAGATAAGAACAGTGTACGGATGTGATGACTACAGACAGCTACAGGTCATTATTTCTGTGCTCTCACAGTGTTCAGATCATTTGCAATAGATGTGACTGTTTACATAAATGCACATTTTCAACACATAAACATACTAGTAGCCAAGTTGTGTTCAATGGTGTTTATTGTAATGCTATGAAATTGAGGGAAAAGTGCAATGGAATGGGGTGATGATGGAGGAAAGTCCGGGGTATTGTTCCAGTCTGTTTGTAGCACAGGTCCAGTGTCCAAGGAGACATAGGAAGGGGAGCAAAGGCAGTTCCAAGTGGACAAGGTGACAGGGTGGGGCACAAGGGGGACAATCAGGAGAGTCTCATTTCCTGGTGGTTGTCTTGGCAAGTGTCTCTGGCTTCTGTTTGGGTCGCCGTGGAATGTTTGCGGGGTGGTTCAAATTCTGCAAGGGGAGGGGTCTGTGGGTCCTGTGGCGGGGCCTCATGCCCTCTAGCTTCAGCGGGAGTGGGGAATAGTCAATGGATTGGCTAGTGGTAGGGGCCCCATGGTGTTCTGTTACCTTCCTCATGATGTTGGCCATGTCTGTCAGCACCCCTGCTATGGAGATCAAGGTGTGTTAATGGCCTGAATGTCCTTCCTGATACTGTTCCTCCTGCAAGCGCCTGTTATCCTGGACATTGTCAAGGATCTGGCCCATAGTGTCCTGGGAATGTTGGTAGGCTCCCAGGATCTCGGTGCGTGCCTCCTGGAGAGTTGGTTCCCTGGCCTGTCCTCTCCATGGTGCTCAGCTGTCCTCCCAGTGTTCCTGTTGGCCTGTGCCTCTGTCCGCTGAACAGTGTGCTCACTGCCATTGACCCCAGGACCCTGATTGTCTTGGGTATGAGGTGTGGACTGGGGTCCCTACGGAGGTGGGCACACTGCTGATTGACGTGTCCTGGGGACAGAGGTGTGTGTACGCTGGGTGGGTACTGTGGTGTTGGATACTGATGGGGGAGGCTCTGTGTGGTGGACTGTGAGTCGGCTTGGGTGACCGACTGTCCAGTTGTCCCTGATAGGCCAGGTTATTGGTCCAGATCCTGAAGTCCAGAGTTACTTTCATCACTGGGGCATCTTCGGTTGGGGGACTGGATAGTCATGGCACCTCCTCTCCGCTGACATTGGCTGGGGCACCATTGGGAATGTAAATGATATATTATGCTTCATGTCTGTGACATATTGTATATCCCTGGCTTCCACTCTATCGTTGCTGTTGCACTGCTGTCTTTGTATGTTTCTGGTGATGTAATGTGGGTTTGTTAGTTCTCCATGCTGTGCATGCATTGGTGGTGGGTATACATGCAGGGCTGGGAGGGCTGTACATGCATTGGTATGGCATGCAGGGCTTGGCATTGGGGGTAGTCACATGTATAGGTGCACTGTGTGGCATTGGGTGGAGTGTTGGGAGTGATGGTCAGGGTGTGAGATTGCATGCAGGTATGGGAGGTGCTCATTGGTAAATGTTGACTTACCAGTGTCCAGTCCCCCGGCTACTTCAACGAAACCCTCTGGATGCTATAGTGCCAAGACTTGCTCCTCCCATGCTGTGAGCTGTGGGGTGGAGGTGGGGGTCCACCGCAGGTCCTCTGTATAGCAAGCTGGTGCATTGCTGCCACGGGACATACCTTCCCCCGTAGGTCGTTCCACCTCTTCCTGATGTCGTCCCTTGTTCTTGGATGCTGTCCCAAAGCATTCACCCCGTCCATGATTCTCCTGAATAGCTCCATCTTCTGGGCAATGGATAGCTGCTGGACCTGTGCTCCAAACATCTGTGGCTCTATCCTGATAATTTCCTCCACTATGACCCGCAGCTCCTTATCTGTGAAACGGGGGTGCCTTTGTGGGGACATGGGTGTTGTGTGGTGGGTGTTGGTGAGAGTGTGTTGAGTGATGTGGTGGGGTGTGTGATGTGAGGTGCTTGAGAGATGTATGGGTGTATGTGGTGTGTGTGTTTAGTTGTCTCTGTGCTCTTCGTTTCAATCTCCTGGCAGTAATTGTTGTTTGTGAAGGGTTGTGGGTAATGTGGGTGTCTGTTTTATAGTGCTGTTGTGATATGTGTAGGGGTCAGGTGTGTGTTTTTAGTATTAGCCAATGTGGTGTTATTTTTTATGTGGGTACCGCCAATGATTTTCCGCCATTGAATGCCATTGTGATTCGTGGGTATGGGTGTTGGTACCACCACTTTAGCACTGACCTTTGGGCTGGCAGATTTGTGTGTGTGGCAGTATTCTGTTAGAGTGGTGTGTGTGTGTCATAATATGTCAAACGGATATTCGCCACTGCGGCGGTAAGCAGGATTTACCGCCAATGTCATAATTAGGGCCTATGTGTTATTGTTACTTTATGATGTAGATTATCAACCCTTACCCTGGCAGATCTTGCCTATTTTATTATACTGTTTGAGGTGTCCTTAATACATAGGGTAGACATTTTGAGGAAATCAGACTTGTCTTTTCTCATTCAGAAGTCAAAGGGCAGATTTAAAAAAAGTGACGCTGCACCCAGTGCAACATGGCACAGGGTAGGGGGCAATAGCATAAAACGTTTTGACGCTACTTGATGTACTGTTCAGGGTTAGCGCCATAAATTTGCACAGTACAGTAAGAAGGGGCCCATTGCAGCCAATGGTGTGCACCCTTTTAACACCTGCGGTGAGTAGGCTTTAAAAGTAGCCGCAAAAAATGATGCAGTGGAATCCCTCAGATTCCACTGCACCATTTTTGCGGTCCCCATAATGGGGAAACACACCTTTTGAATACATTATGCATGGCACAAAAAGTTACAAAGCAGTGCGGTGCATTCATTGCGCCACTTTGTAAAAATGGTGCTGTGATTTTTTAAATCTAATGTCACATTCACATCAAGAGAATGATGCTTATGCTGCTCTAGTGCTTCTTAAATCTGGGCCTAAGTGTCTCTACAAAACCTAAATAGCTCCATGCTGTTAGACCAGCCTCTGTACTGATGGGCTGGACCACTGTAGACGGTGTAGAGGGTGCCAGAAACAATAACCTTTTTAAACATCTACACTTTTCATGATCCCAATGTATTTTTCCACTTATAGAGAGTACCTCAACACCATACTGATAATGTGGCTGAATCATTCCTTGATAAGCTGCCAGTACAATTGTTAATGAGGGTCCTCCATACACTTTTTAACATTTCTGAAGCCCCGCAATCAATGAGATGGGTTTTGCTTGTAAGGTTTCAATGTTCTCTTTCATGACAAAATCTTCACAAATCACACCCCAGAGATTTATATATAGTAACCACTTCAATTTCACTGACATTAGGAACCAGTTGAATGTTTCCTTCTTTTTCCTAAATGTTAGTACTTTAGTTTTCTTTATGTTTATTATAAATTTTTCTCTGAGGTCTAATTTTTGACAAATCCATGATGACTACATCATCTGCATAAAGAAGGCAGGGTACCATTCATGTTGGGACTAAGGCTGTTTAGAATGCCTAAAATGTTTGGTAGATCAACTAAACATAAAGAGAACACAAATGGTGTCACAACACAGCCTGGCCTAAGGCCTTTCTTGATGTATATTCTCCATGAAAGAGGCCCTTCTGTATGTACCTCAAGCTGTACGCATATTTATTTATGTATCTTTTGTAAGATCAAGAATAAGCCATATGGTATTTAATAACTTCTTAGGTCTTCCCACAGTAGGGCCAAACCAACAGTGTGAAATGCAGAGTGAACAGTCCACAAAGCGAGAGTATAGGCCCCCTCTAAGCTCTATAATTTTTTTAGCTATGGCCCAAAAGCTCTACTGTAGAGTGTCCCTCATTGAAACCACCTTTCTCAAATGGGTTTAACAATTTTGTTTCTGCCCATTTCTTCTATATCCCCAAATTAATTTTCAAGGAGATTTCCCCACTCACATCTACCAACCTTTTGGTTTATGGGACTGATGCATCTCCTTTTCATATATGGGTTGAAATATCTGCAACCATTCCCTCCATTAAGATTTTTTGAAACAACAGGTAAAACAATCTGCATCACCAGTCAATATTTGTTTTCACTATTACCACCAGTAGGTTATCTGGGTCAGCTGTGCTTGAAAGTTTTAGTGATGCTATTGTCTTCTTAATTGTCCCTACAGAAAACCGCTCTCTTATTTTGTCATTTATGTTAAACCATATTTAGCAGTATTTCACTGTTAGGACATATAAACCACATTAGTATATGTCCTACCCTAAACATACACTGCACCCTGCCCATAGGGCTACCTAGGGCCTACCTTAGTGGGAGTCATATGTGTAGGAAAAGGGAAGGTTTAGGCCTGGAAAGTGGGTACGCTTGCCAAGTTGAATTTACAGTTTAAAACTGCCCACACAGACACTGCAGTGGCAGGTCTGAAACATGATTACAGGGCTACTCATGTGGGTGGCACAACCAGAGCTGCAGGCCCACTAGTAGCATTTGATCTACAGGCCCTGTGCACCTCTAGTGCACTGTACTAGGGACTTACCAGTAAATCAAATGTGCCAATCATGGTAATCCAATCAACAATACAATTTACACAGAGAGCACACACACTTTAGCACTGGTTAGCTGTGGTAAAGTGCTCAGAGTTCTAAAGTCAACAAAAACAGGTCAGATAAAATTGGAGGCAGGAGGCAAAAAGATTGGGGATGACCCTGCAAAAGGGAGAAAGTCCAACACATTCCAACTGATGAATTTTACAGGTATCTTCTCTTCTCAGATCTCATTATACTCTTGCTGGAACATTTTTAACAAGTTTAGGTGCTTCTCTGTTATCCTTGTAGGTAAGTGTCCGAGAAAGCATATTTTTAGGAGAAAAGCGTACTCTCTTTTTTTGAAGGGCTCCTATTTTTATTGTTGAAAGTGAAGGATAGTGATCATTATCTTTGAATTGTAACGCCTCAAAATTCTTGACTTGATTATTGGCCTCATTACGGTCTTGGCAGTCTTTTAAGCAGACTGCTGAAGCCGCTGCAGTCAACAGACTCCCAGTGCTGGCAGTCTGTTGACCGCCATATTAGGAGTCTTGTTTGGACACCCGCCCATTTATGGATGGAAGTCTGACTCTGTTGGCCTGGCTGATGGAGTTGAAGAGGTAATTCCACCACCAGCATAGCAATAAGACACCGCCTGCCAAATTATGATACTTAATACGGTGTGGCGAATCCCTGTCGGCAGTGCTGTGCTGACAGTGAAATACGCCAGGACCCATCCCTTCCCAGATGACCACCTCAGCGAAAAAGGTAAGTTGATCGTCTGGAAGAGTGGGACGGGTAGGGATTGTTGGGTGCATGTGTGTGGTGTGTGTGTATGTGTGCGAATTACAGAGGGGGTGAGTATGTGTGAGTGCAAGTGGGGGTGTGTGTATGTCAGTGTAAGAGTGGGTGGGGGTGTATGTATGGATATGTGCGGTTGAGTGAGGGGGTGTTTACAAGTGTGTGGATGGGTGGGGGGGTGCATGGAGGTGTGAGGACATGTGTGCATGTGTGTGCCAGCAACAGAAATGGGGATTACTCTTGCCGGGTGCATGACCGACAGGGTTCTCATGGCAGGATGACCACCACGAAAAGCATGGCAGTTCGCTGCCCTGTAATCCAGCCGAAAGGCAGAGACCTGCTGCCGGTCCAGAGGCGCTGGGCTTCGGCCAAACCCCACAACTTGTAACGTAGCAGATTTTACTGCCAGGCCCGAGCCGGTGCAACTGTCACCTTCACTGCGGCGGTCCACTGACCGCCAACACTGTAATGAGGCCCTATATTTTCAGGTTAGGTGAAGAAATTATCAATTGGGCAAATCCGATTACCATACCAAAAGGGTTTCCGTACCCGTGTATCAGTAGGTACATATCCATTTAGACTGACTAATGCACTTGAGGCAATGAAATTTGACAGAGAAGTGTATGTCACAGTTACAACACTTTCAAGATTCATAGCTGGGCTTCTATTGTGAGCAACATTTCTTCACAAATTGAATCAATCATGCGTGTGGCTAACCTTTGATAGTAATCACCTAACAGTAAATACTGAGGGCACATTGAAGATATTTCGATCATATTTTCTGTAAATCTTTCCATCTCACCATCATAAACATATTCCACTTGAATGTAAATATTAATAACAATAAAACATCTGAGCCCCTCTTAGCATTATATCATTGAGCACCACAAGCCAGCACCCAATTGCTTCTGGTATTAATTTCCCATATTTTACAGGCAACCTTTGTTGATATAAAGTTAGAATGCTCATGAGGGAATACCTTAGGAGTTATTTATTGCTCTCTGTGAAACTTGCAAGAAGCCATCTATCTAGGAGAATCCATGTACAGCCATGTTTGCTGGAAACAGAAGATCCCATAGAAATCTGTTTTCTGTTAAAAATCTGCTGTTTCATTAAATTCTTGATTCTGTGTGTGTTCCAGGAAAACATTGTAATTCTGTGCAATAAACACCATCCCTTAGCTATGTCGCTTAGATCATGCCTACACTCCTTATCTTCCTATCCCCACCTCAGGCAGGCATACTGATCTGGATCTAGTCTGTACTGTCCCTCATTACTCTGTCTTTCTTGTGGTAGGGTAATCCCCATAATACTTTCTCTATCATCTAGCATATACCTAGTACTCTGCTGAGCACTGTGATGGCCCAGCCTAACTTGATTTTCTTGAAAGCTGCCATGGCATTGTTGCAAACCTACCCCTGGGGTTTTCTTATGTTTAAGCTCCATGTTTATTGTAAATTTTACTCCTTGAGTTTTTAATTCTCTTTCTACTTTAAGCAGGATATCTCTGACTAACACCGAGAATAGTAAAAACCTTTTTGCCCACCAGCCTGATTTTTTTTTCAAAGGTCCCACTTGCTTTAAGTGATTACATGGTATCAGGTGTAGACTTGGATCTTTTGAAAATATCTGGAGCTGACTAGACCGATTGAGAGGATTTAAGTTTCACAAATACCCAGTTATTAACATCCTTACTTTGTAGCTTATAGTTGTCTTTCTCTGGTGGCATTTAGTAGTTCCAATCAATCTTGTGTTATCTTTGCATTAATTTCAGAGGTGTTTTGGGGATCTAAATCAGTATCACTTTTCCAAAATGTGCCCCTCCTCTACGTTCTCTCAAACGATTACGATTGTGAATGCCAGTTTTCATCTGATTTCCAATTTGCACATCATTGATTCCTCTCACCCTATTGCTCTTTTGTTTGCATTGCACCTTGCTTGATTTTGATTTTAAATCTCTTTTTAGGTCACTCTCAGTATCAAGCCATGGACATGTGCATGGGTTTTTGGTAGATCTTCTCCTTGCCCCTTCACTTTTACTAAGTACCTTCTCTTTACTATTGATTGTCTTCCTCTGGCTTTTATAATATTTAACACTTACTTTATTTTTCCTAACCTGGCAATTTGTTCCCAAGCGTCCTTTTCTTATTCTCTCTCTCTACATTAGTCTCCAAAGTGTAGTGGTAAAGCATAAGTAACATCCCTAACCTTTTATTAGCATCAGCCCTTATAGATTTGCATACTGAGGGTAATACTCCATTTATAGATGTTAATCCAGCCTCTCCTACCCTTGTCCAGTCTTTATTCTCCACTTTTCACTAGTCTTTCTAAGCTTGGTATACAACTGTTTATTTGTTGCAATTCAATGTCCATGGGCTGAAAATAGTACACAGTATTTACAAATATAGCCTCAAAGATGGCTTGCAATGTCTTTTGCATCAGGACCATTATATCCGGCATGGAACAGGATGTGCTAAGTGAAACATCTATATCTATTTCCAAGTTAGAGGGTAAGTCTTGGCAGGAAATACTCTCATTACTTATTGGGGACATATAAATCACTTCCTGTTGTTTCTCACAGGTGGCATTTGGGGCCTTCTTGTGTCCTAAAACAAGCCTCTTCTGCTGTCGAGTACATAAGTCATTGATAATATTATCCTGCATATTACCTTCTTGGGTAACCTCAATTAATCTAAACAAATAGGGTGAAGATGACAGTCTCATTCCAAACTTTGTGCACCTGGCCCCATTATGTCTTGTACCTCTGCCACAGCCAGATAAGTTAAGGAAATATCATCAGTCCTTTGAGTGGAAAGTGATAGCTTTGGGCATCCATCCCCTACAGCTCTATTCTTAAAGTGCTTTCCCACAAAGCCACAAAGTATTTTATGGATTTTACCAAAGGTGAGACCTTGGACCATTCTGCTTCAACAGCTATTGCTTTACTTGGGTCACTTAATGTATGAGACTGGCCTGGTTTGTATTGGTCACCCATGGTAATTACACCTTATACCAGGTCCAGTTAACCCTTATTAGTGAAATGTAGTCAGTGTCTAGAAGCCAGGCTCTCTAGAGGTAGCTGTAGCTGAGCAGCCAAAGGCTTATCTAGGAGACACGCAAAACTCATTCAATACCACTGTAGTCAGACAGGACTCACACATATGTAAGAAATACTCAGTTTTACAAAAATGAAGGCACTTTATTTTGGAGACAAACTGCCCAAAATACCATAGAGACTATGGCGGTCATTCCAACCGCGGCGGGCGGCGGGAGCCGCCCTCCTGGCGGGAACCGCCGAATGACCGCACCGCGGTCAAAAGACCGCGGCGGCCATTCTGGCTTTCCCGCTGGGCCGGCGGGCGACCGCCAAAAGGCCGCCCGCCGGCCCAGCGGGAAAGACCCAGCAACGATGAAGCCAGCTCCGAATGGAGCCGGCGGAGTTGCTGGGGTGCGATGGGTGCAGTGGCACCCGTCGCGATTTTCAGTGTCTGCAAAGCAGACACTGAAAATCATTATGGGGCCCTGTTAGGGGGCCCCTGCACTGCCCATGCCAGTGGCATGGGCAATGCAGGGGCCCCCAGGGGCCCCACGACACCCGTTCCCGCCATCCTGTTCCTGGTGGTAAAAACCGCCAGGAATGGGATGGCAGAAAGGGGGTCGGAATCCCCATGGCGGCGCTGCAAGCAGCGCCGCCATGGAGGATTCCCTGGGCCAGGGGAAAACCGGCGGGAAACCGCCAGTTCCCCTTTTCTGACCGTGGCTTTACCGCCGCGGTCAGAATGGCCCAGGAAGCACCGCCAGCCTGTTGGCGGTGCTTCCGCGGTCCCCGGCCCTGGCGGTCATGGACCGCCAGGGTCGGAATGACCCCCTACATTCCCTTAGGAGGAAAGTAATGAACAAATGATGTACACTAATATGCAGAAATAGGCATAAAACTGTTAGAAAGGAGTGCAATTAGTGAGCTAGGGGGAACACAAACCATATACTAAGAAGGTGGAATATGAATGTCGGTTTCCCACCTAGGCAAGGGTAGTGTGTAGAGGGGTGCTGGGAGTATTGGAAAACACCAAAGGTAAGCAATAGAACCCACCGCAGAACCCAGGAAAGCAGGAGTAAAACACAGTAACTTTCCTAGAACACACTGAAACACGAGAAAAAAGCTTAAGTAAGACCCAGAGGAGAATGCAAGGCACCAACAGTGGAATCCTGGACCTGAAGACCTGTGGAAGAAGAGAACCAAGTCCAAGAAGCACAGAAGAGTCCAGGGAGAACAGGATCCCCTGCTAACCCGGATCAAGGAGCAAAAAAGGAACAACCGGTGAAGAAGAACAGTCAGTACAGCACCCAAGAAGATGGATGAGGGTTCCTGGTTGGTGCATATGATGTCCCACGCTGGATAGAAGATTGCAGTCTGGTTTGTGTCACTGGAGTCTGCCAACAAGCCTTGGCACATGCAAAGCTCGCGGTTAGCGTAAAATGGCTCTGTCTGGGACCAGGAGGGACCTGGTGGACTCTACCCAGGAGGGGGAATCAGAGGGGGCTCTCAGCAACTCAGAGAGCCCACAGAAGACCAGGCAGTGCACACAGGAGTCCAACAGCCTGGGGACTAAGGAGGTGCAAAAGGAGGCCCAGGCAGCACTACAACAAAGGCTCCCACGCCGCCGGAAAACCACTAAGGAAGATGTGCGTTGGAGGATGGAGTGCTGGGGGTCAGAGCTAAACGGTGCACAAAAAACTTTGTAGAAGGATGCCAACAAGCCTTGCCAACTGCATAACAGGCAGTGCCCAGCGGTACTGTCTTGCGTGGGAGGCAAGCTCCTACCTTGACCAAAGTTGGACAGAAGGATGTCAGGACCATCGGGACCACTTCAGTCCACCACCTGTGATGCAGGATCCATGCAAGGGTGATTCCTTCGCTCTTCTGGTGCATGATGAAGACAGGCTGTCCTGTGACGATGCATGACCGCGAAACATTTGCAGTTGCTGGCAGGAGCTGAAGATACAATGTTGCAGAAGTTGTCTTTTCTTCTTTGTTGCAGTTTGTACAGTTCCTGAAAGGTCTAGATGAAGTTTCTTTGTAGAGAAGGTGATGTAGAGAATGCAGTGGACTCCTGCTGGAGTCTTGCAATCCTAATCTCAAGAACCACCCAAAGGAGAAACCCTAAATAGCCCTGAAAGGGGGTTTGGTCAGCCAAACAAGTAAGCACCTATCAGCGTAGAGCCCTGACGCCACCTGCTGGCACTGGCCACTCAGATGCTCCCAGAGTTCCCTGCCAACTTGGAATCCAAGATGGCTAAACCCAGAGAACCTCTGGAGGAGCTCTGAGCACCACCCCTTGGATGGTGATGGACAGGAAAGTGGTCACTCCCCTTTCCGTTGTCCAGTTTTGAGTCAGAGCAGGGACTGGGGGTCCCTGAACCGATGTACACTGGATTATGCAAGGAGGGCACCAAATGTGCCCTTCGAAGCATTTTCAGTGGCTTGAGGATGCTACCCCTCCCAAGTCTGTTATACCTATTTACAATGGGAGAGGGTGTAACACCCCTCTCAAAGGAAATCTTTTGTTCTGCCTTACTGTGCTTGAGCTGCTCAAGCAATAGGAGGGCAGAAACCTGTCTGAGAGGTAGCAGCAGCTGGGGCTCCCTGGAAAACCTCAGGAGGCTGGAATGGCAATACTGGGGGTCCTCTAAGGAGCCCCAGAGTGCATGGAATCATATAGCCAATGCTTGCAGAAGCCTAGGGGTATGATTCCAAAATGTTTGATACCAAACATGCCTATGTTCGGAGTTACCATTTTGTAGCTAGACACAGGTAGTGACCTATGTTCAGTATATGCGTAAAATGGCGTCCTTGCAATCACAAAGTCTAGGAAAATGGTCCTGGGGATCATGGGGGAATATTTGCTAGAGCAGGGGTGCTCTCACACACAGGTACTCTGCACCCTGCCCTCAGTGCTGGAGGGCCTGCGATAGGGGTCAGTTATAAGTGACCTGGTACAGTGTAAATGGCAGTGAAAGGGTGCATACATCTTTTCACACAGGCTGCAATGGCAGTCCTGCAGAAACCTTTGCATGGGCTCCATATGAGTGGCAAATGAAATGCTGCAGCCCATAGGGATCCCCTGGAACCCTGATGCCCTGGTTACCTAAGTACCAAATACTAGGGACTTATAAGGGGGCATCAGTATTCCAATTTTGGGTGAAATACTTGGTTACCAATATGCAACAACAAAATTTAGAGGAGAGAGAGCATAATCACTGGGATCCTGGTTAGCAGGTTGCCAGTGAACAAAGTCAAGCCCACTGACTCAGGCAGAAAATGAGGGTAACCATGGCAAAAAGAGAGTACTTTGCAACACTTTATCCCCAACAGTTTATTTCTGTGCTGATTCCCAAGGCTTTTTCAGGCTGGAACTGGCCCATTTAATTTTGTGGCCTTTTGCCCTGCCTTATCCGCCGGGCCACAACAGTTCTTCCAGTTCTTCCTGTTTTGCTCAGCTGCATCCTATCAACTTGAGATAATTATGCTAAAAATCACTGTGGTGTGGGTCTTTGTCCCGACTCATCAGGGCTAATACCCTGATGGTAGAGTTCTATAAGTATGCCCCATTGTTATGATATAGCCCTACTTTTCAGTAATTAAAGCCTTTTTGCTTCTGCCCCCACCTCCATCAAAGAATATCCTTTACAGTTTATGTTTGCTTTTGTCATTTTAGGTAAAAAGTCCTGTCAATGTCAATCTATATGGCTGTGCCTAGCCATACCAGGCAATACTGTTCAACTCTACCAGTGGACAGGTAGATTAGTTATTTCAAGCTCCCAGCCAGAGAGAACGAGGATGCCAAATTTAAACAGGAGCTTGCCATGTCACACTCTCCATTGACTTGAGAGCCTGCTCGGACCTCATTGCCACACTGCCGCACGTTCACTCCCATCCTGGCTCCCCAGAGTGGGCAGGCACAGTTACAACAAAGCACCCAGCCACACCCTGGGTGCCATGCAGATACTAGACTTAAAAATTACCAAAGCTGCTGAGAGAGAGAGCAGAATACATCATTTATTTCTAGTCCATCTATGTGGTACTTTGTCATTTGCTCCTTTAAGTTTGTGTAGATTTAAACGTCCAAAACCCAAAAACAAGCATGCAGGCAAAATCCATACTTACAGGCAAGCAAGAAAAGCTACTAATATTGACTTTTAGGCTGTTTAAGGAGACCTGTGAATTGGAAAATGTAGGAAAAGTGAATAATTGTTAGTCTTTTTAAAAATATTGAAAGCAATTATTTTATTGCAAAATATAAATGTAAATTATTTTACAATTATATTAACCTACTACTAATTTAATAAAAAGTTTCAACACACTACCTTCTCAAATTACATTTGGTGGATAAATATTATACTATAATTTATTAATAAAACCACTCACCTTCAGGAACCCTTTTTATTCCATTTGTTGTCAACGAGGTTGAATGTTTTGTTTTTAATTGCCTTTATAGTGTGTTATTTATTTGTTAAAAAGTTAAAATGATTGTTATTTTTTGTTCCACTAAAAAAATGAAGCAAAAAAGAAACCAATAATTTTGCTTAACTGGTTCCATGCGTTGGACGGCCAGGAGCCAACCAACACCACAGTGCCCATGTGCATCAAATGGCTCCTGGCCATCCAACATAAACTGCACTTTTAATCCCTCTGGTGCAGACGCCAGAGAGATTTACTCAAAAAAAAAAACAGCCTACAGAAGTGCAAAAAAGCTTCACCGCCTCCCAATGCTGTTTCTTTGATTTCAGCACGCTGATGTCATTTTCCTGAAAATGAAAGTGAATTGAGCCGGATGCACATGTGCCAGTGGGTATATCTGAGCCCCCTGAATACCTATCCAGACTGGAAAGTTCTTGTTTGAAAGGGGATAACCTTCCCTTTCCAATGGTACCTTTCACAAGTGGATCCCTACTTGGATATCTGCAAGCAGGGATCCACCCAGTAGATCCCAGGGAGGGGGAGTAGCCCCCTGCGCAAGACCTTTTGCTCCCCCATTATATTTAGGTTACAATTTAGTCTTTCTGCAGTAGCCCCCCCACCACCACCCCTCAAGGGGGACAGAAAGCCCACAAAGAATGCAGGGGATCTTTTCATTCATTTAGTGTAGGGGTGGGGGCAGGTTATGATGGCTCAATCAATGCCCCATCCCTCTCCAAAAAAGGCACAATATTTCTGCCCCGGGGGGGGGGGAATGGAGGGGAAATGGGCAATAGCCCCCAATCTGTCCCCTCCGGGGGGGGGGGCAGAAAGCCCACTAGTAAACCAGGGAATATTTTTTATTATTAGTGTAGAGGTGGGGGTTGCCCATGAAGCCCTCAACCACCCAAAAAGTGAGCATAGTCTTTCTGCCCCCCCCTTGGGGGGTTGATGGGGCATTAATCCCTGTAGAAAGCCTACTAGGCACCAGGGACTAATAGGGATGGGGGCTGTCCTGCATGGGCATGACAATGCCCCCACCCTCCAAAATGCCACCCCTGTTGACTACAGCAGCTCATCCCAATGGTAAGGAAAAGGAGATCTAACTATTTTTGGGTCCTGATTTTGCTTTAGGGTTAGCTTGGCTAACTCCCAATATTGTTCCAACTGAAATGGTGAGCTGCTACACTTCTTGCGCTTGGGTAGGCTTATACCTGGGAACATCTACCAGACCCAATCACTTCTGAAAAGTAGACATCTGGGGAAGTCCAGGGTGGTGAGCTTCAAGTGCACCCCACACCATTTTCTTACCCATATCATTCACTTACCCAAAATGGCCTGCAAAACTCAAACTTTGCCTTCACCGCTTGGGTGCCTGGGATGAGCTGGGCTCGCCCTCAGCCGCTGTTGCTGTGCACCTGACCCATGGGGAGCGCTAGCCCTCCAACCTACACCCCCCATCAGGGATGGAAGGGTAATTGCTTCCCCTTCCCCCCTCACCCCCCCAGTGACGTCTGATGGCTCCGGAGGAGGGAGCAGGCAGAGACATTGAAAGAAAGGAAAGGCTCATTCTTAGCATTTCGGGCAGCAATGTCCACTAGACACCGGGGAGTTTGTTATTTTTTTTTATTTACAGATGAAGGGGAGCAACCCCTTGTGCAAGGGTTGCTCCCCTGGGGGGCATTTAATTATTAGGACTTTTCTGCCCCCCTGGGGGCAGATCGGCCTATATTGACTAGGCCGATCTGCTCCCTTGAGGGGCAGAATGCACTAGACACTAGGAATTTTAGTTTTTTTTTGTTTCATAAATGGAGCAACCCCTTAGGCAAGGGTTGCTCCCCTGGGGCAATAATTTTATTAGGCCTATTCTGCCCCGGGGGGGCAGAAGCCACTAGACATCAGGGTTTTTTATTTTATTTTATTAAATTGGCCTAAGGGGACCGACCCCTTTGGCAAGGGTCACTCCCCAGGGGGGCAATTTATTTTTAGGCTTTTTCTGCCCACCTTGAGGGCAGATCGGTCTATTTTTATTAGACCAATCTGCCCCCTAGAGAGGGAGAAACCACTAGACACCAGGGGAGCGACCCCTTAGGCTCCCCTCGGGGGCAAATTTATTTTAGGCCATTTCTGCCCTCCTTGGGGGCAGATGAGCCTATTTTTTAAAGGCTCATATGCCCCCCCCATGGGGGGGCAGAAACCCCATCAGACATCAGGGAAGATTTTTTTTTTTTAAAGGGTGGGGGTATGGCCGTACTCCCACCCCAAATTAATGGGGACAAAGTTGTTCTACCCACCGGTGGGAAGAAGGGGCAATTACCCCTGATCTACTCCCCGGGGAGGGGGGTGGGCAGAAAGCCTACTAGATGCCAGGGAATTTTAAAAAGAATTGTGGACTGGTTGCTACCAACCAGTATGGGCAAGGTTATGACCCCACCCCAATTGAAGGGGGTAACAGGCTTTCAGCTCTCCCCTGCACACTAAAACATGTTATCCCACAACAAACAAGAGGACATTTGATTATTTTGGGTTTTGGTTCTACATTTGGGCCATGAGAGCTTGGCTAACCCTCAAAATCATCCGAGTTGGAATGGTGGGGGCTGCACTTTTTGGAGTTTGGGACGCTGCCATGTAGAAAAATCCACAAGACCAAGATACATCTGGAAACTAAACATTTGGGTGAGTCCAGGGTGGTGTGCTTCACAAGCACCCTGCACCATTTTCTTACCTACAATGCCCTGCAAACCTCCAGTTTTGCTGGAAATCACCCATTTTTCCCACATTTTTGTAATGGGATCTTCCGGAATCTGCAGGAATCCACAAAATGCCTACCACCCAGCACTGTTGCATCTATACCGATAAAAATTCTGCCCCAATTGTCAGCCTCCATTTATTTTTTTTCAAACTGCCGTTTTGGATCCGCTCTGGTTCCCCCTCAATTTTAACATGTTTTTGGCTCTTCCCTGTCGCAGGCACCTGGCCCACCTAGACAAGTGAGGTATAATTTTTACCAGGAGACTGAGGGGAACGCTGGGTGGTAGGAAATGTCCTGGTGCAGTGACCCCACACAGAAATGTGGTGAAAATGTGATATTTTTGCTAAATTTGAGCTTTGCTGAGGATTCTGGGTAAGAAAACGCTGGGGGATCTACGCAAGTAACAAAAACACAGGTACCTCCCACTCCACAAAAACATGTAGTTTTGTATTTGATAATTTTGATTTGGCCAGATAGTGTTTTGGGGCATTTCCTTTCACGGCACCTAAGCCTACCCACACAAGTGAGATACCATTTTCCTCAGGAGACTTGGGGAAATGCTATGTGGAAGGAAATTTGTGGCTCCTCTCAGATACCAGAACTTTCTGTCGCCGCAATTTGAGGAAAAAGCATTTTTCTGACCAAACTGTGAGGTTTGCAAAGGATTCTGGGTAACAGAACCTTGTGAGAGCCCCCACAAGTCACCCCATCTTGGATTTCCCCTAGGTGTCTAGCTTTAAAAAAATGCACAGGTTTGGCAGATTCCACTAGGTGCCGGCTGAGCAAGAGGCCAAAATCCACAACTAGGCACTTTGCAAAAAACAACTCTGTTTTCCTTGGGAAAATGTGATCCATGTTGTGTTTTGGGGCATTTCCTGTCGCGGGCACTAGGCCTACCCACACAAGTGATGTACCATTTTTATTGGGAGACTTAGGGGAATGCTGGGTAGAAGGAAATTTGTTGCTCCTCTCAGATTCCAGAACCTTTTGTCACCAAAATGTGAGGAAAAAGCATTTTTGGGCCAAATTTTCAGATTTGCAAAGGATTCTGGGTAACAGAACCTGATGAGAGCGCCACAAGTCACCCCATCTGTGATTTCCCTAGGTGTCTATTTTTTAAAAATGCACAGGTTTGGTAGGTTTTCCCTAGGTATCGGCTGAGCTAGAGGCCAAAATTCACAGCTGGGCACTTTGCAATAAACAGCTCTGTTTTCTCTGGGAAAATGTGTTGCGGCCATGTTGTGTTTTGGGGCATTTCCTGTCACAGACACTAGTCCAACCAATGCAAGTGAGGTACCATTTTTATCGGGAGACTTGGAGGAACGCTGGGTGGAAGGAAATGTGTGGCTCCTCTGAGATTCCAGAACTTTCTGTCACCAAAATGTGAGGAAAAAGTGTTTGTTTGGCCACATTTTGAGGTTTGCAAAGGATTCTGGGTAACAGAATCTTGTGAGACCCCCACAAGTCACCCCACCTTGGATTTCCCTAGGTGTCTAGTTTTAAAAAAGGCACAGTTTTGGTAGGTTTTCCCAGCTGCCGTCTGAGCTAGAGATCAAAATTCACAGCTAGGCTCTTTCCAAAAAACACATCAGTTTTCAATGTAAAAATGTGATGTGTCCATGTTGCGTTTCCTGTCACGGGCATTGGGCCTACCCATGCAAATGAGGCACCATTTTTATTGGGAGACTTGGGGGAACATAGAGTAGCAAAACAAGGGTTGCTGCCTATTGTCTTTCTCTAAATTTTTTCCTTCCAAGTGTAAGACAGTGAGTAAAAAAGACACCTGTTTGGGAAATGCCCTGTAATTCACATGCTAGTATGAGCACGCCGGAATTCAGAGATGTGCAAATAACCAATACTTCTCAACACCTTATCTTGTGCCCATTTTGGAAATATAATGGTTTCCTTGATACCTATTTTTCACTCTTTATATTTCAGCAAATGAATTGCTGTATACCCAGTATCCAATGAAAATCCATTGCAAGGTGCAGCTCATTTATTGGCTCTGGGTACCTAGGATTCATGATGAACCTACAAGCCCTACATATCTCCTCAACCATAAGAGTCCAGCAGATGCAACAGTATATTGCTTTAAAAAATATGAAATCGCAGGAAAAAGTGGAGAAAGATGGCTGTTTTTTTTTACCTCAATTGCAATATTTTTTTATTTCGCTGTTATTTTCTGTAGAAAAACCTTGTAGGATCAACACATCTGACCCCTGGCTGAATTACAAATTATGTCTATCAGAAATGCTTTGCTGTCCGGGATCCAGCATTGGTTTCACACCCATTTCTGTCACTAACTGAAAGGAGGCTAAAAGCACAAAATATAATAAAAATGGGGTATATCCCAGTAAAATGCCAAAATTTTGTTAAAAAATGTGGTTTTCTGATTCAAGTCTGCCTGTTCCTGAAAGCTGGGAAAATGGTGTTGTTTGCACTACAAAAGCTTTGTTGATGCTATTTTCTTGGAAAAAAAACACAAGCCTTTCTCTGCTGCCATTTTTTTTAAAAACTAAATCTTTGCAGTATTTTGGTTTGGATAATTTCTTGGTCTCCTCCAGGGGACCCCACAAAGTCTGGGTACCTCTAGAATCCCTAAGATGGTGGAGAAAAAGGACGCAAATTTGACGTGGGTAGCTTATGTAGACAAAATGTTTTGAGGGCCTAAGCGCAAACTGCTTCAAATAGCCAAAAAAGCCCTGGCACCTGGGGGGGAAAAGGCCTGGCAGCGAAAGGGTAAATCACACTTTTCCCCTGCATTTTTTAATGGAAACTTCCGGAATCTTGAGGAATCTAATAAATTCCTACCAAACAGCACTGCCCCACTGGTGCAGATTAACCTCTCTCCCACTTGTGTGGCTGGGCTTAGTGCTAGTGACAAGAACAGATCCAACCAAGGTCAACAGGTATCTCTGTGCAAGCGCTTCCATTGTCCTTGGCTTGATCCCTTGCTGTTGCTGCACTAAGCCTAGCCACACAAGTGGGGAAGCATTTTTATCGACACATGTGGGGCAATGCTGGGTGGTGGGAATTTTGTGAATTGCCACAGATTCCGATAGTTTCTGTCACAGAAATGTAAGGAAAATAGGTAATTTTTAGGAAATATTTGAGGTTTGCAGGGCATTGTGGGTAAGAAAACCTTATGAGATCCATGTAAGTCACACTATCCTGGATTCCCAAAGGTGTCTAGTTTTTGGAAATGCACGGGTTCGCTAGGTTTCCATAGGTGCTGGCTGAGGAAGGGTCCAAAATCTAGACCTGCCCACATCGGAAAAAGAGGGTTCATTTTCTGTGGAAAAAATGTGCTGCATACATGTGTTTTGGGCCTCTTCCTGTTGTGGGCACTAGGTCTACTCACACAAGTGAGGTGGCATCTTTTTCTGGATACGTATGGGAATACTGGGTGGAAAGAAGTTTGTTGCTCCCCACAGTTTCCAGAACTTTTTATCAAAGAAATGTGAGGAAAATGTATTTTTTCCCCTCACAGTTTGAGGTTTGGAAGGGATTATGGGTAAGAAAATGAGGGGGAGAGACTGGAAAGTCTTCTCACCATGGATACCCTCAAGTGTCTAGTTAAAAAATGTGCAGGTTTGCTAGGTTTCCCTAGGTGACAGCTGAGCTAGAGCCTAAAATACACAGCTAAGCACTTCGCAAAAAATATGCCTATTTTCAGTGGAAAAATGTGATGTGTCCATGTTGTGTTTTGTGGCATTTCCTGTCACAGGCACTAGGCCTATCCACACAAGTGGGGTACCATTTGTATCTGGAGACTTGGGGAAATGCAGGGTGGAAGGAAGTTTGTGGCTCCCCTCAGGTTTCAGAACTTTGCATCACCAAAATATGAGGGAATTGTTTTTTAAACAACGTTTGAGGTTTGCAAAGGATTCTGTGTAACAGAACCTGGTGAGAGCCCCACAAGTCACCCCATCCTCAAATCCCCTATGTGCCTTGTTTTAAAAAATGTATAGGTTTGGTAGGTTTGCCTAGGTGCTGGCTGAGCTAGAGCCCAAAATCCAGAGGTAGGCAATTTGTAAAAAAAAGTAGTCAGTTTTCAGTTGAAAAATTTGATTTGTCCACATTGGGTTTTGAGGTGTTTTCTTTTGTGTGCACTAGGCCTTCCCACACAAGTGAGGTACTATTTTTATTGGGAGACTTAGGGGAATGCTGAGTGGTAGGAGGTTTAGGGCTCTCCTCAGATTGCAGAACTTTGCATTACCAAAATGTGAGGGAAATGTGTTTTTAGACACATTTTGAGGTTTGCAAAGGATTTTGGGTAACAGAACCTGATTGGAGCCTCAGAATTCACACCATCCTAGATTCTCCTAGGTGTCTAGTTTTCAGAAATGTACAGGTTTGCTAGTTCTTCCTATGACCTGGCTGTACTAGATCCAAACATCCACAGCTCGGCACTTTTACAAAAATCGCACCAGTTTTCAGTAGAAGATTTTGATTTTGTCCACATTGGCCCTCCTTATGGCAGGTCCACAGTGGCGGTCTGACTGCCGATGGGCTGGCAGTGAAGACTGCCACATTACACCTCTGCCAACCTGCCACATCCCCATCTGACCGCCAGGGCGGTTGGACCCGCCGGGCCGGAGATGAGCATCTCTGACCTGGCAGTCCAATGAAGACCGCCGGTGGTATTTTGAGCCAGCTTTCCACCAGGGTTTCCATGGTAGTAGCACCGCCATGAAAACCCTGGCAGAAAGGCTACAGGTGACAGGTAATTTCTGCGCTGTCACCAGCAGACAACTCCCCCACCCCCTCCATACCAGACCCCACCCTTCAGGTACAGCGTCTTACTCCCCCACCCCCTCTTCAGGTACAGCACCCACCCCTCACCCCCCTTTCAGGTACAGCACCCCCTCCCACCACCCCACATCCCCCTCCCCACATACATGCACATGCATGCAGACACCCACATGCACCCCGCGTAACACTCATGCACCAACACTGACATACATGTATTCATTCACATGCATCCATACACGTGTTCACTGCAACACTCATGCACACATTCACTGCAACACTCATACACGCATTCACTTCAACACTCATACACACATTCACTTCAACACTCATACACGCATTCACTTCAACAGTCATACTCGCATTCAACCAAGCTTGCACACACCCATACAAACACCCATACACACACGCAGACAAACACACATACACACATGCAGACAAACACCCACTCCTACACGCACACAGAACAGCCACCCCTCTCCCCTGTCAGATGCCAGACTTACCTCGTCTGGCGAGGAAGTCATCCAGCAGGGAACATGAACAGGTGCTTCCACTGCCGACAGTGCCCCACCAGAAGGACTCCATACAGCCTGTAGAGTCCTTCTGGCGGGGCAGGGCCAGTGGTGGAACTACCCATGCGCCTCTGCCCGCCAGCACGACTACTGCAGGATTTCCGCCCAAAATGTGGTGGAAATTCTGCAGTACTCGTAATGTGGTGGGTGCATGACCGCCAGCACTGGTGGTCTTCTGGTGCCCATGGCTTTGGTGGTCTTTCAAAAAGACAGCCAAAGTCATAATGAGGGCCATTGTGTTTTCGGTGACAAGGCCTACTCACACAAATGAGGTGCCATCTTTATTGGGAGACTTTGGAAAACACAGATATATGTGTTATTACCACTTGTCCCTCTCTAAATTTGCAACTTCCATAGGTAATACAGTGTAAGAAAAAAGTCATTTTGAGAATTCACTTGCCAGTATAAGTACCCACAAATTCATATATGTGCAAATACTCACTACTTCTAAATTCTATATCTTGTGCCGAATTTAGAAATACATAGGTTTTCTTTATACCTATGTTCCACTCCTTATATTTTACCAAATGAATTGATGTATACCCGGTACACAATGAAAACTATTACAAGGTGCAGTGTAGTTATTGGGTCTGGGTAGCTTGGGTTCTTGGAAAATCTACAAATCCTATATATCCCTGTAACCAGAAGGATCCAGCAGATGTAACAGTATATTGTTTTAAACAATCTGCCATGGTTAAAAGAATTTATAGATGAAAACATAGACAAAAATGGCTGTTTTTTTCAATTCAATTTCACTACTTTTTCATTTAAACTGTTGCTTTCTACATGGAAACCTTGAAGGATCTATACAAATGACTCCTTTCTGAATGAAGACTTTTATCTACTTTTTAGGAATGTATAGCTTTCTCAGAGTCGCCATTGGTTTCACACCCATTTCTATCACTAACTGATAGGAGGTTGAAAGGACGAAAAATAGGAAACATTGGGTCTGTCTCAATGAAATTCCAAAACTGTGTTGAAACATTTGGGCCCCTATTTATACATTTTTAGTGCTGCATTTGTGCCGCTTTTTGACACACAAATGGCAGAAACTTACAAAAGACAATTGTATTTTGCAAGTTTGAGCCGCTTTCGCATCAAAAAATTACACAAATGCGGCGCTAAAAAGTATAAATATGGGCCTTGGTGTTCTGATTCTACTCTGTTCCTGAAACTTGGGAAGATGTTAATTTTATCACCATAAACCCCTTGTATGTGCCATTTACAGGGGAAAAAAACAGGTGTGTTCTTCTGCAGCACTATTTTCCCATTTTTCCCCCAAAAAAACAATTTTTGCTGTATTTTAGCAAATTTTGTGGTCCCCACCGGGGGAATTCAGAAACACTGGGTACCTTTACAATCTTCAGGATGTTGGAAAAAAGAACCAATATTTGGCATGGATAGCTTATGTGGACAAAATGGTATGTGGGTCTAACAGCAAACTATCCCAAGTTGCCAATAAAAAGGCTTTGCACAGAAGGGGAAAAAGCTTCAGCATTGAACGGGTTTATATTTATAATAACAAATAAATAGAAAAATAAAAAATATGTCAGCTGATGTTTGTGTCAGACTTTTGCCACTAAACTGATGCAAATCCTAGCTGGCCGACAGAGTCCACACATTTCCTCATCCACTTTTTCACTCCAAGTTCACAGTAGATGGTCAGGGGTTTTCACAAAGATCCTCTTTAAGTCTGACATTTTTTAATGTCTGCTTGAGACCATTAGTTTATCTCATCAGACCCCATGGCATCAAGTTCAGAAACTATGCTAATGATACTCATCTCATTTTGATATTGGACTTCTTCATGTCATCTCCACTGAAGGCGTTCCATAATTAAATGTGAAATATTCCCTACAGGTTGGAATTTATATTTCTAAAATTCTAGACTGACAAAACGAAAGTTTTGTGTTGCTCAACAGGCAAACCCTCACACCCATTATCAATTGATTTCTGGCCTCAAGAGGTCAATTCCAGTCCTACTATGTCAGATTCTATTTGTAATTTGTGAATACTCACGGCTAGTGCTCTCTCGCCTAATGCGCATGTTAACAAGCTCTCATCCTTGAGATTTTTCTTAATGTGAATCCTATGTAAGATCTTATCTGTCACATCAATTATTGGTGCAAGCTACTATTTGCAGTAGATTATACTACTCCCACTCCTTTTTTCTAGGTGCACTCAACTATCGTTTGAGACTTCACTTTCTGCATGCAAATGGCTGCAGCAAAGCTGGCTCTGTTTCTTCCTTGCCATGCCTTCAATTCTGTTGCTTTGGGTACCCTTCATTATTATGTGCTACCAAGTATAGTTTTGTTTAAATCATTTTGCATTGTTCACAGAGCTCTCCATCCAGCAGTGCTGGTGTAACTTCAGCACAAATGTTCACATTACTACTCTGTGAACACAATGTGTTACTCCAGTACCAATCTGCTAGAGGACCCAAGTTCAAAAAGTCTTCTGAGGGCATTTGTGCTTTTTCAAAACAAGACTCCTATGCTTGGAACAGTCTATCTCCATCTTTCTGCTCCATCAATGACCTTTTGGCCCTCAGGAAGGGGTCTGAAAACCTGGTTATATCCCTAATAGGTCTTAGTCTCTGAAGAACTGAGCACCAGGATGCCCTTCTAGGCAACAGTGTGCTCTACATATATGTTGGAAATGGCTCTTTTTGGCATATTTGTTTTAATTGTAAGTCCCTGGTAATGTTCACTAGAGATGCCCAGGACCTATAAGTCAAATGCCACTAGTGGACCTGCAGCACTAGTTGTGCCACCCACAGTAGTAGCTCTGTAAACACGGCTCAGACATGCCACTGCAGTGTCTGTGTGTGTGTAGTTTTCAACTGCAAATTTGATTTGGCAAGTGTAACCACTTGCCATGCCTAAACCTTCCCTTTTTATTATATGTAAGGCACCCCTAAGGTAGGCCCTAGATAGCCCAATGGACAGGGTGCAGTGTATGTTAAAGGCGGGCCATGCACTGATGTGCGTTACATGTCCTAACAGTGAAACACTGATGAAATACAATTTTTACTGTTCCAAGGCCTATCTCTCTCAGAGGTTAACATGAGGGCTGCCTTTAAATACTATTAAAGTGTAGATGCACTTTGAGAGCAGATGGAGTTTGGGGTCTCTGAACTCTCAATTTAAAAATACATCTTTTAGTGAAGTTGGTATTTAGATTGTTAGTTTGAAAATGCACTTTTTGGAAAGTAGGCATTTTCTTGCTTAAACCATTCTGTGACTCTGTCTGTTTGTGGATTTCCTGTTTGGGTCAGTTTGACAGTTGGGCTGTTTGTGAATCCCCTCTAGACAGTGAGGCAAAGAGAGCTGGTGTGTAGCCTTGCTAGAGTGGAGGGAGGAGTGGTCACTTACACCTGAAATGTTTGTGCTTGCCCTCACAGAAACCAGTCTCCAACCCCCTGGTGTGTGTCCAGGGCCTGGACTGGGCAAGGCAGGATTTTGTCAACAACAGAGGCTTTCCTTTGAAGTTTGCCTACTTCAAAGGCAGAAAGTGTTATTAGTATTGGACCCAAACCCCCTGAAAAATTTACTTCTGGAACAAAGAGGAACCTCTGCCAGGGCGAAGAGCTGAGGAGAAATGCTTCCCCTGCCTGTGACAGTGCTTTGTTGGGCGATCCTGCAGTTGCTGCTTCTGCCTGTCAAAGAGGACAAAGACTAGGCTTTGTTGTGCATTCCTGCTTGTGAAGAATCTCCAAGGCTTGAGTTGAGCTAGCCTCCTGTTTTGAAGTCTCAGGGCCATCAAAGACTTCATCTGCTAACACCTGTACTATCTGCTGAGACTCGTGCCCTGTCCAGAGCTGTCCTATCCAGTCCCTTGGACCTTGAAAGGTGAAGTTAGCACACAAGAGCTGAAAATCCACGCACAGAATGCCGTGCAGGGAAATTTAGGACGCATCATCTGCAACACGGCTGATAAACGACGCGCCCGGGGCTCATATCTAAAATTGATGCTCCACCTCCATCTCGGCTGGGAGATCAATGTGTCGCGACTGGGGAAATGACGTGCAACACCGTGCCACAGGACTTTTCACACATCATCCCTGGGCATCAAAGTCAGTCCGACTCTGTGTGGATTCGAGCTGTCCCATCTCCAATTCGATGCATCATTCTCTTGCGAGGGAGAAGAAACGAGTATTGCCAACCCAACCGTAGAAGAAAACTATGCACGTCCTCCCTTGTGAGTAAGGAATCCATGCATCGCTGCCTTTTCCAATACACCTTCCCCCATTGCAGCTTTATTTTTTACGCTAACCGGGTACTTTGTGTAACAAGAGCATCCGCACATTTTCTAAGTATTAAGGCCCATATTTATACTTTTTTAGCGCCGCATTCACTCCCCTTTTTGACGCAAAAACAGGACAAACCTACTAAATACAATTGTATTTGGCAACTTTAAGCCGTTTTTGCATCAAAAAATGATGCAAATGCGGCGATAAAAAAGTATAAATATGGGCCTAAGACTCTTATTTCCTATGAAAATTCATATATTGACTTTTGTATGTTGGATTTTTGTCGTTTTGGTCTTGTTTGATTTATATAAATATTACCTATTTTTCTAAACTGTTGTGGGGTCCATTTTGTAGTTATTTCACTGTACTACTGTGTGTGTGGATACAAATACTTTACACATTGCTTCTGGAGTTAAGCCTGCTTGCTCGTGCCAAGCTACCAAGGAGGTGAGGGGGGGTTAACTGAGGGTGATTCTCCTTTACCCTGAATAGAGTGAGGGTCCTTGCTTGGACAGGGGGTAACCTAACTGCGAACCAAATACACCATTTCTAACAATAAATATAAACAAAAATATATATGATAACTCCAAACATGGAGTGTTTTAAGAAAGTGGAATATATACACTTGTTCTGTGGCTATCAGTGGCATAGATACTCAAAACTCACCCAGAATGCACACCCCATCTTTTTGTAAATCTAATACATTAACTTCAACGAAACCAACAGGAACAAAGGGTTCTATAATTTGTGGTAGTACAAGTTATAATAACTCACAGGTCCATTTTATCAACTTCACATTGTATTAAAACATCAGTTTATTGAATCATTAACACATTTCAGCACACTAAACACTTTAAACATGGGTTTTTACCATACACATCTAAAATAAAGTTGCTTTTCCACAGTACGATTCATTTCCATATTTCTTGAAAATCATAAACAAACAGTCACTGTCAACACCTGTTTCATGATATACAAAAGAATACAAAGGCAAACATTGATGTCAAACCAAATCTTTTCTTAGAGGTTGATCACGATTGCTTGCAAGTTTGGAAGGAGTCTGACTGTTGCCTATTCTGAATAAATGGTGCATTGTGAAAAAGCTCACTATATATATCATAGCCAATTTAGGTGAATACTGGAGGTTAACCACATTTGCTGGGCATTACAGACATAACTAGCACTCTCCAAGTGATGTTTTCATACCAGCACGTAAGTAATGGGATACAATACATTCCATCCTAGTTGATTTTCATCATCTCCCAAAGTTAGATATATTGTGTTAATCGATCATGAGATGTGTCCAACACACAGCACAATCTGATCATCTTTACGGAAGTAATGCACCCATTCTGTAGTACTTTTTCCCCATTTTCCCACCATTCCCTCTCTCTACTCCCACGTTTACTACTAGAACATATGTCAGGTAGGGCTGCTCACAAAGGTAACATACTTATGAGTAACTTACATGTATAATGTTACTCTTGAACTTTTGAGCAGCTTTACTTATGTTGGCTATTCACAAATTCAGGGTGTAAAGTTACTCAAAAGTGTATACTTACATGTCTCCACCCACTGAAAAGGAAGTGGAGTCAAATTTATGAATGTAAGTTACAACTGCTAAAAAGAAACAGTTGTAAGTCCAGCACAACACATGGCCAACCGCTACTACTGCAACACCCTTCTATAGAAAATATTGGAGACAGAGACACTAAGTAAAACAGCAGAGGAAATAGTGTTAAACAAAACAAAATAAAATAAAATAAAATACAATTAAATTAAATGAAATTAAATATGAAAAATAGTTCAAAATATATTAATAAATATAACATTATGTGAAAAAGTATACATATAAGTAAAACAATTATTTGATTATGTTATATTTTAACAATATTTTTAAAATTTAAAAATAAAGTAAGCTTATATTTAAATGATGTATAATTACATTATATTTAGCTAATGATGTGCATCAGTTTTAATATTTCTTATTGCACAATAATATTTTTTGCTTTAGGCAGGAATTTATTTTGCAACCTAAATTTAAAAAATAATTGTAGTTTAATTTATTAATTGTAAATTCATTACAGACCAAATTTAATATTAAATAAATAGTGCTATTGCATGTTTTTATATTTATATATACAATTCCTTTACAATAATACTTAACATAAAAATATGAGTACTAACGTTTTCCAAGTTCAATAAACATTTTTATTTTTTCCTATAGTTTACCATAAAGAATTATCCACCCCTACTGCATACTCTCACCATTGCAAAAAAAAAAATGATTAACTGAACACTGAACTATGACTTTCCAATATATGTCTAGCTTAAAAATTATTGAATGGTGGTGCCTTATGTTTTGTGATCTGCCTGCTGTTTTGCACAGTTCTTCAAACCCAACGTAAATGCAACATATCTCTATGCTGGCCTTTGTCTATGTTCAACCTGGTTATGCTGAGTTGTTTTGGGGTCTTGGGCTTAATGTGTTTTGCATATGTTTCCTACTGCTCTTCAATTACTTTTTGAGATTCCGTTTGCAAATAACTATTGTTAGGTGAGGGTCTCAAGCTTTTGGTTTTACAAGGACTCAAAGTGAACAACACCGTCAAGCTTATTACCACCTTCGCTGCCAGGCCTTTTCCCCTCCTGTGCCGAGCCTTTTTTTGGCTATTTGGGGCAGTTCGCGCTTAGGCCCTCATAACTTTTTGCTCACATAAGCTACCCACGCCAAATGTGCGTCCTTTTTTTCCAACATCCTAAGGATTCTAGAGGTACCCAGACTTTGTGGGTTTACCTGAAGGAGACCAATAAATTAGCCAAAATACAGTGAAAATTTTGTTCTTTTAAACAAAATGGGAAAAAAGGGCAGCAGAAGGCGGCTTGTGTTTTTTCCCCTGAAAACGGCATCAACAAAGGGTTTGCGGTGGCAAGATAACCATTTTTCCAGCTTTCAGGAACAGGCAGACTTGAAGTAGAAAACCCAATTTTTCAATACAATTTTTACATTTTACTGTGACATACCCCATTTTTACAATTTTTTATGCTTTCAGCTAGTGACCGAAATGGGTCAGAAACCAATGCTGGATCCCAGAAAGCTAAACATTTCTGAAAAGCAGACAAAATTCTGAATTTAGCAAGGGGTCATTTGTGTAGATCCTACAACTGTTTCCTACAGAAAATAACAGCTGAAATAAAAAAATATTGAAATTGAGGTGAAAAAAGCAGCCATTCTTCTCCACATTTTACTCTGTAACTTTTTCTTGCAATCTCAGATTTTTTAAAGCAATATACCGTTACGTCAGCTGGACTCTTCTGGTTGTGGGGATATATAGGGCTTGTAGGTTCATCAAGAACCCTAGGTACCCAGAGCCAATAAATGATCTGCACCTTGAAATGGGTTTTTATTCTATACAGGGTACACAGCAATTCATTTGCTGAAATTTAAAAGTGAAAAATAGGTATCAAGAAAACCTTTGTATTTATATCCAAAATGGCCACAAGATAAGGTGTTGAGAAGCAGTGGTTATTTGCACATTTCTGAATTCTGGGGTGTCCATACTAGCATGTGAATTACAGGGCATTTCTCAAATAGACGTCTTTTTTACACACTGTCTTACATTTGGAAGGAAAAAATGTAGAGAAAGACAAGGGACAATAACATTTGTTTTGCTATTCTGTGTTCCCCCACGTCTCTTGATAAAAATTGTAACTTACTTGCGTGGATAGGCCTAGCACCCTCAACAGGAAATGCCCCAAAACACAACGTGGACACATCACATTTTCACAGAGAAAACAGAGCTGTTTTTTGCAAAGTGCCTAGCTGTGGATTTTGGCCTCTAGCTCAGCTGGCACCTAGGGAAACCTAGCAAACCTGCACAGTTTTGAAAACTAGACACCTAGGGGAATCCAAGATGGGGTGACTTGTGGGGCTCTGACCAAGTTCTGTTACCCAGGATCCTTTGCAAATCTCAAAATGTGGCCAAAAAAACACTTTTTCCTCTGATTCTGGTGACAGAAAGTTCTGGAACTGAGAGGAGCCACAAATTTTCTTCCACCCAGTCTTCTCCCAAGTCTCCCAATAAAAATGGTACCTCACTTGTGGGGGTAGGCCTAGCGCCCGCGAAAGGAAATGCCCCAAAACACAACGTGGACACATAAAATTTTGCCACAGAAAACAAAGGTGTTTTTTACAAACTGCTTACCTGTGGATTTTGGCCTCCAGCTCAGCCGGAACCTGGGGAAACCTAGCAAACCAGTGCATTTTTGAAAACTGGACACCAAGGGAAATCCAAGATGGGTTGACTTGTGGGGCTCTGACCAGGTTCTGTTACCTAGAATCCTCTGCAAACCTCAAAATCTGGCCAAAAAAACACTTTTTCCTCTCATTTCGGTGACAGAAAGTTCTGGAATCTGAGAGGAGCCACAAATTTCCTTCTACCCAGCGTTCCCCCAAGTCTCCCGATAAAAATGGTACCTCACTTGTGTGGGTAGGCCTAGCGCCCGCGAAAGGAAATGGCCCAAAACACAACGTGGACACATCAAATTCTTCCACACAAAACAGAGGTGTTTTTTACAAAGTGCCTACCTGTGGATTTTGGCCGCTAGCTCAGCCAGCACCTGGGGAAACCTAGCAAACCAGCGCATTTTTTAAAACTAGACACCTAGGGGAATCCAAGATGGGGTGACTTGTGGGGCTCTGACCAGGTTCTGTTACCCAGAATCCTTTGCAAACCTCAAAATTTGGCCAAAAAAAACACTTTTTCCTCTCATTTCGGAGACACAAAGTTCTGGAATCAGAGAGGAGCCACAAATTTCCTTCCACCCAGCATTCCCCCAAGTCTGCCAATAAAAATGGTCCCTCACTTGTGTGGGTAGGCCTAGCGCCCGCGACAGGGAAAGCCCCAAAACACAACGTGGACACATCAAATTTTCACAAAGAAAACAGCTGTTTTTTGCAAAGCACCTAGCTGTGGATTTTTGGCCTCTAGCTCAGCCGGCACCTATGGAAACCTAGCAAACCTGTGCAGTTTTGAAAACTAGACACCTAGGGGAATCCAAGATGGGGTGACTTGTGGGGCTCTGACCAGGTTCTGTTACCCAGAATTCTTTGCAAACCTCAAAATGTGGTCGAAAAAACACCTTTTCCTCTCATTTCGGTGACAGAAAGTTCTGGAATCAGAGAGCAGCCACAAATTTCCTTCCACCCAGCGTTCCCCCAAGTCTCCCGATAATAATGGTACCTCACGTTTGTGGGTGGGCCTACTGCCCGCAAAAGGAAATGCCCCAAAACACTATCTGGACACATCAAAATTATCAAAAACAAAACTACCTGTTTTTGCAGGGGGCACCTGCGTTTTTGGTCCTGGGCTCAGCAGCCTTCTAGGGAAATTTACCAAACCCATACATTTCTGAAAACTAGACACCGAGGGAGTCCAGTGAGATGTGACATGCGTGGATCTCCCAATGTTTTCTTACCCAGAATTCTCAGTAAAACCTCAAATTTAGCTTGAAAATCAATTTTTCCCACATTTCTGTGTGGGATCACCGCACTGGGACACATTTCATACCACCCAATGTTCCCCTCAGTCTCCGGGTAAAAATGATACCTCATTTGTGTAGGTGGACCAAGTGCTTGTGAAAGGGAAGAGCCAAAAACATGTCGATATTGAGGAGGAACCAAAGGGGGCCCAAAAGGTCAGTTTGCAAAAAAGACATTTTTAGGCTGACAAGTGCAGCAGAATTTTTATAGGTATAAATGAGACAATGCTGGGTGGTAGGAATTTTATGGATTCCTGCAGATTCCGGAACGTTCCATCACAAAAACACGAGAACATTTTTTGATTTCCAGCAAAGTTGGAGGTTTGCAGGGGATTGTGGGTACAAAAATGGTGCGGGTGCATGTGAAACACACCACCCTGGAATCACCCAGATGTTTAGTTTTCAGATGTGTCTAGGTCTTGTGGATTTTTCTACATGGCAGCGTCCCAAAGTCCATAAAGTGCAGCCCTCACCATTCCAAGTGGGATGATTTTGAGAGTAAGCCAAACTCTCATGGCCCAAATGTAAAACTAAAACCCAAAATAATCAAAGTCTTCTTGCTTGCTGTGGGATAAGATGTTTTAGAGTGCAGGGGAGAGCTGAACTGTTACCCCTTCAGTTGAGGTGGGGGTGTTACCATGTCCATACTGGTTGCTAGCCACCACCCCAATATTTTTTTATTTTTTTTAATTCCCTTGGATCTAGTAGACTTTCTGCCCCCCCAGGGTGTGGATCAGGGGTAATTGGCCCCATTTTTTTTGGGGTGGGGGTATGGCCATACACCCAACCTCTTATTTTTTAAAAAAAAAAACTGGCCTCTGGTCAGCTTTCTGCCCCCCCACCCCACTTGGGGGCAGATGGGCGTAACAAAAATCGGCCGATCTGCCCCCAAGGGGGGCAAAAATAGTGTAAATACAATGTGCCCCCCAGGGGAGTGACCCTTGGCTAAAGGGACACTCCCCACTTCTAAAAACCGAAACAAAACAAAAAAAAATATCCCTTGCGCCTAGAGGCTTCTGCCCCCCCCCCGGGCCGATCGGCCTTATAACAATAGGCTGATCCGCCCTCGGGGGTCAGAAATGGCCTAAAATAAATTTGCCTCAAGGGGAGCAAGCATTGGCTAAGGGGTCGCTCCCCACCTCTAAAAAACAACCCCAAAAAAATGTATACCTGGCGCCCTGGTGTCTAGTGGTTTCTGCCCCCCTTGGGGGCAGACTGGCCTCATAAAAGCAGAAATGGCCTAAGTATAATTTGCCCCCTAGGGAGTGACCCTTGCCCAAGGAGTCGCTCCCCAACTAAAAACAGAAGAAACAAAAACAAAAAAAACAAAAAAAGATCCCTGGGGCCTAGTGGATTCTGCCCCCAGGGGGGCAGAAATGGCCTAAAATAAATTTGCCCCCCAGGGGAGCGGCCATTGCCTAAGGGGTCACTCCCCATCTGTAAAAAACAAAAAAAAACAAAAAAAAATGTTGACGCAATTCCGACGCAAAACTAACTCCATATTTATACTTTGGCGTTAGACGCGTCTAGCGCAAAAGTCCATGGAGTTTGCGTCATTTTTTTGCGTGGACACCTACCTTGCGTTAATTATATGCAAGGTAGGCGTTCCCGTCTAAAAAAGTGACTCCGAGGCATGTGCGCCGTATTTACACTCCTGGGCAAAATTCACGCCCGGGAGTGGGCGGGTAAAAAAAAATGACGTACGCCGCTTTGGCGCCGTTTTTTAGCGCCTGGTCAGGGCAGGCGTTAAGGGACCTGTGGGCTCAGAAGGAGCCCAGAGGTGCCCTCCCATGCCCCCAGGGACCCCCCCTGTCACCCTTGCCCACCCCAGGAGGACACCCAAGGCTGGAGGGACCCATCCCAGGGACATTAAGGTGAGTTCAGGTAAGTGTTTTTTTTTGTTTTTTTTTGTGGCATAGGGGGGCCTGATTTGTGCCCCCCTACATGCCACTATGCCCAAGGACCATGCCCGGGGGACAGAAGTCCCCCGGGCATGGCCATTGGGCAAGGGGGCATGACTCCTGTCTTTGCTAAGACAGGAGTCATTTCTATGGGGGTTGGGAGTCGGAAAAAATGGCGCAAATCGGGTTGAGGTGAAAAATTTGCCTCAGCCTGACTTGCCCCATTTTTTGGCGCCCAAGCTCCATATCCCCTACGCCGGCGCTGCCTGGTGTACGTTGTTTTTTTCCACGCACACCAGGCAGCGCCGGCGGCTAACGCCGGCTAACGTCATTGAATAAATACGGCGCCGCATGGTGCTTCAGAATGGCGTTAGCCGTCGCTAATTTTTTTGACGCAAAACTGCGTTAGCGCAGTTTTGCGTCAAAAAGTATAAATATGGCCCAAGTTGTTTTAACTTTAGAAACTATAACAGGTGAAATTCAATGTTTTTTTTTGTTTAAATGATATGTTTTAAATGACATTTCTCTACAACCATAACTTCCCTTTCACAGTTTCTTTTTTAATGAATATAAATTGATGTGCATAGGGTACTTCCCCTGTTATTAATGGTACAAATTCACAAAGTTGTGGAGTTAAATGTATAAACTACACAGTGCTCCATATACGCTTGTATTTTAAATATTTTCAGGTATCCACAAATATTACCTTTTGATACAGGCCCAAAATATGCGTTTTCTATGTACATTCAATACATTGTTGGCATATGCTTATATATCCTAATGGGGTGGACTCTAAATGTTTGCAAGCAACACATGACACATGGGTATTAATCTAGTTATAAATATGTCAGCATGAAAGTCACCCCTATCTAAATAGAGTCTGAAAAAATGCTATGTGGACTCATTTCCACATTCTTCCTGTTAGAAACGTACCAGTGTGGGTGACACGTGGCAAGTGCATCCCCACACATGTGTGAGTGTCATAAATGTACCTCCTTTACGGGCGCTAACCTTGTTTGTATGTGTTTTGCTATTCACTCTGTTGACACTTTCTGGGTTAACCAATACTTTTTTATCATATACTATTTTCTCACGTCTTATGTTTGCAAGTGTTGCATGTAATAAACACAAACACATCAGTATGACTCAGGCAACTATATAACGAGGCCATTTTCCTTGGTGAATTACGTGTCCTCTATTCAATCTAGACTTTATGACATGTTCTAGAAATCAATCAGTCTGCGTCTGTAAAAAACTTTTTCAATGGAACTTCAACCTTTCTTTTATGAAGTAAATTTGTGCTCTCATGATACTTTGAAATTGTGAGAGTTGCAAGCAATTTGATAAAGAATAGTCTGCCCTTCATTATAAGCGATGCTTTATTTTTGTGTGTAGCCTCTCACATTAAGAATGTGCATGCTGAGATTTTCTACAAAAATGTAAGCAATCCCTTTCATTCTTGCTGTGCTGCATCATGAACTGAGAGCAATAACGATTACATCTGACCTTCACGTTTGCAGAGCAGCGGGATTCTCACTGTAATCACATTTCTAGTTTCCAGACCAGGAAAATATTTCAAATTCAGCAATTCATTCAATTAAAAGGCGAACGTTGGTTCGTAGTTTTTTTAAGCCATTTGGCATTGCTCCTCCACTAAGGGTAAAACATTTGACAGCGGTCAGTTTTTTCAGTTAAAAAAAAAAAAGTTTTAGTTTGCAATGTACACCACATTATATATCTGTAAGGTCAGTATTAAATATTTATGGTGGGATGTCAGATTAGAACTTTTTAAAAAGACGGAAAATGCTGAATTCACAATTACAAAAACTTAAAAAGAATCACCTTATAACTTGGAAGGGATGTCTACTTGATATGTTTCATGGTCACTTTTCTGTGAGATTTTGAATCCGAAATGGAGGTGATAAGATGATTGAAGTCGTATTCAATCTACATATTGCAGTTTTTAAAGTGGAAGGCTAATGTCTGTTTACAATAACTTCATATGCAGTACCTAATAGTACATTAGTGCAAAATACAGCGTAGTAACTTTAATAACATTAAGAAACAAACAGGTACATAAACAATCATTCAAAAATGACGATTTGCTACTTCTATGTGTGTTGCATTCTGCGCCACACATAAAGTGCCAAATCGCCATTTTCTATTGTCACCTGACACCTTCCTGCACATAACCAATCATCCTTAACGCAGACCCCCTTCCCCCATGGTGCAAGGGAGTCGGCATTGGTGCAGAAAGTTGCTGCACTGCCTTGCTGCGTTGCATGTTTTATAATGTTAGTCAATCTGCTTACTGGTGTGCCAAGTGCGTGATGGAGACATTCTCATGATTGTTGTGTAATATGGCTGGTTTCCAGTGGCCAGTTAGCAATAGAAACTACCAGACTTAGGGTCTCATTACGAGTTTGGTGGTCCCATCATGGGACTGCCAAACTCGCAGCAAGCATACCACCATAGTGGCGATGTTCCCCCTGCGCATATTACAATGTTCCTGCGAGGCTGACTGGTGGGAACATTGCAATATGCATTCCCGCTGGGCTGACAGGCTTGAACAGTATTAGGATATTGGCTGGGCTCCCTTAAGGGAGTGTGTTTAAGGCACCCCTTTCAAATACCAAATTGTAGTGGTATGTATTAATGTCCCGAAAACCAGAGGGTCCCTGCTATAATAAAAGAGCTCCTCCATGAAAAAATGCATTTGAAAATATATATCAAGCTACTACTTATTTTTTTAAAAGACATGTACTGATGGTTATTTCTTTATTCATACATCAAGTAATTGTCTCGCAAATCCAATCATTTCTTTCCTTATATATACATAGCATTCTTCTTCATTGTATTAGTGATATGCATAGTAGCAATATGTTTTCCATTTTCTTTATTCATTTTCTCATACGTGATTGCAATTTCTAATTGTAAGCATATATTTATTTTCAATAATGTTTCTTTTTTTTTTCTTTTTAATTATAGTTTCTAATAGTTAACTTATTGGAAAAAACACACTACACCAATATAGAGTGCTATATATAAACTGTGTTCCCAATCCCCATGGAACCAAAAGACTAATACTAATCTCAGTATAACATAATTCACGCCCTCAGATACTCAGACTCAAACTTACTAGTACAAAATCTATAAAACATAAAAAGTCTGTAGACTAATACAAAACACTTCTGAACCTTTCTCCGAGGGTTACAATCAAGTCAATACATAAGGTATAAAGAATCAAATGTTCCAAACAATAATTGGTTAATTATTCAATTTCAATCGCAAAACAGCATTTACTGAAAGCAACAAAAGAGATTGGCTAGACAAAGCTTTGGAACGCAGTGCCTATGCGTGTTTCGGTGTTACACCCATTGATGAGCCATCTTCATATGGGCAGTTCCAATTTTCCAGCTCTTATCGGGTAACTGTGGCAAACCCAACTCCTTGTAAATAGGACCATATCTTGTAAATCAATTTCATAAGGTGCTCTCCTATTGTTTCGCACCTCCATAGAAACATATGGTACTCCAATATAGGCTTTGTTTCCTCTCAGTGGTCAGGAGGTTGCCTAGGATCACTGGGGGATAAGGTGAAGTGGATAGTCTAAGACGTATGAATCGGCCCCAGCCAGCTAAATCCTTTTTGTACATGAATCCTCAAGGTCTGGCTTTTAGCCAAAAATGCCATCAAATCTCATTGGTTTCTCACGCTATATGGCTTTGCATGTCAGTCTATCAATCAGGAATTTGTACAGCACACTGCTCACCCATGAGGGTCTCAAGGCACTGAGGAGGGGAAGAAGAGGAGGGAGGTGCTGCTACTGCTCAAACAAACAGGTCTTGAGAAGTTTCCTCAAGGTAAGGAGGTCTTTGGTCTGGCACAGGTGGATGGGAAGAGTGTTCCATGTTTTGGCGGCGAGGTGCAAGAATGACGAAGGAGAGTCGTCTGTTGAGGTATGCTGGTCTGGTGTTGTGCAGTGCTTTGTGAGCATGGGTGAGGAGTTTAAAGGTGATTCTCTTGTTGACTGGAAGCCAGTGCAGGATTTTCAGGTGGTCTGGGATGTGGCAGTTGCGGGGGATGTCCAGGATTAGGCATGCGGAGGCGTTCTGGATGCATTGCAGCCTCTTCTGGAGTTTGGCCTTGATTCCTGCGCAGAGGCCTGTTGGAAAAACAAAGCCATATTGTGGGAGAAACCATTGAAATGTTATGGTGTTTTTCAATACAAGCCAGACATTAGGGTGTTTCATAACAAAAAGGATTCCTAAGACAGCCATAAGAGAAAAACAAGCCCGAATGTAGCACAAATATGACCCACATATTGCCCGACGATAGCCCAATACCAGAAATGTGAAAAAACCCTTAATTTATTATTTTTCTTGCAGTTTTATATAACGTGGACTTGACCCAAAGGTATTGGAGTACTTCACACAATCATCAGTTAAATTAAAAAAGGACACATTTGTTTTGGTTTGGTTTTAGGCATGGGGGATTAAGGGCCTGATTTAGATATTGGTGGATGATTTACTCCGTCACAACAATGACGATGGGATATAATGGGATTTAGGTTTTGACGATCCAGATATCAGTCGCCGATGTAATGGAGTAACCAATATGTACATCAGGCCCTAAGAGATTTGCCCAGAATCACAGGTTGTTGAGCCAATGCCTGAACTTGAACATGGTTCCCCATTTGCAAAGATCGGCCATAATACCTATCCCCTCCTCTAAGTGCAACAAATGATCAAGGGATAAACTGGATTGAAAAAAAATAGCAAATAACTTAGTAGTGCTTTGTTGCTATTTGAAAACTCAAAAACATGTCCTCATTTTAGTTTAGAGCACTGAATATAATTTCTATTGGAAAAAGCCCCCCCTCATTTTTATATTTCCTAAAGGAAATGCTTTAGGGGGTACAGTTTTGATTACATCAAGATGACTTCAGAAGTGACACACCTTTGTAAAAAATATGGAATTTTAGCAATCGTATTTGGACACTGTGGGAAGGCAGAGGTCAGGGACAAGAACTTGAAAACTTGAGGGAAGGGAGGAGGAACAGAGGCAGCAAGTTGATGATACTGGGCAGCAGGGGGCAGTGGCAGCACAACCAACCATGGAGGGCTGGGGAAAGGGGTCAGAGGCAACGAACAACCATCCAGGGCAGGCAAGAGAGGCTGTGACAATACACAGACCATTGAGGGCAGAAGGGTGAGACGGTGACAGTACAACCATACACGCCAAACACACCTGATTCAGGCAGGAACCTCCCAATGTTTTTAAGCCTGAAAATGCTTTATTTTAGCTGTTTCCTCTTAAAGTCCTCTTGCTTTAATGTAAGTTAATGGGGGTAATTCATTTCCAGGATCTTTTTTTTTTCAAAGTCTCTCTTTCCTACAACTTTCAAAATGTTGGCATCTATTGTACTTTGGACCACAGAGGATAGAAGGAATGGGGTAGGGACATGGCTCAGACAACAGAGGTTAGGAGGGGCTGGGCAGGGGAGCTAAATTGATCTTACAGGAAATGTGACAGGGGTTGCAGCAGCAGGAAGGGTGCAGGGACAGGTGGCCGCCATCTGACCATGTTGTTCAAGTGGGAGGGGCAGTGGAAGCTCAACAAAGTATGCAGATTACACAGGAGGGCAGTGGCAGGTCCAAGGAACATGGTGGGCTAAAGGGAGGAAGGAGGGGCATGCACACAGACATTGGAGAGCAGGGGGAAGGAGTCTAGAGGGGCAAGCTAAACATGGAGCCAAAGCAGTAGGACAAAGATAGGGGCATAGTCTCAGGCAATGGAGCGCAGGATTAGTGAGTAGGGACATCAAGCTAACTGGAGGGCAGTGGCAGCACAATCACAGAGTAGAAGGGAGGGGTCAGGTGCATGGTCTCACATAATAGAGGGTAGGAGGAGATTGGTGGGGGCAGCAAGCTAACTATGCAGGGCTGGCAGGAAGTGCATTGGCAGAGCAATGGCCACAGAGGGCTGAACAAACGGACGGGGGAATGGACTTGGACAATGGAGGGCAAGGAGATGGGAGGCAGCAAGCTTGGATGGGGCAACACAACGGACAGTGCCAGGCCAGACACTGCATCCAATCCTGTGCATTATGGTAGTCATCTTTTTTTTCTGTTAAAAAACCCTAGAAATTCACAGAAAAAAACAAAGGTTACAGTAACATTATAGTTAGGAATTGTAAGACTATCTAACTTTACATTAAAAAAAAACAAAGGTAAAAGGGATGTTATAGTTAGGTAAAACATACCATTTCAAATAAACAAAATCACTGAAATTCACTTTCAGTTATAAGTATCTCAAGTGACTATGACTCATACCGTAAGGTAACTATAAATTGTGCCCAAGCCCAAATTTATTTCATAGAAAATAATATTATTGTTATAGGGTGAAATTTGTATAACATGCTTGGACACTGCAATGATCACTTGCTTCTTCTCCAGCTATACTAGCATTCTTATGGGGTGGGAGAATCAACTGGTCTAGACTACTCAAAAAGGACACTATATAGACTATATTGTGCTATTTTGTACTGTGAATTTGGTATATCAGTGGCATCTTTCTAATTTGAAATGTGGTTGAACGGGTGGAGCCAAGAGCTCAACCAAGATGGTGGCTTGTGCTTAGAGCTCCATCTTGCACATGAAGATCTGCTCACCTCCTACATCAGCTGGCTGGTCCACCCACAATCTGTGAGTCGGGAACCCTCACAAGGCTGGAATCTGCCAGAATGATTGCTGGACCCCAGGACACTCACCACACCACCAAAGCCACTTGCCACCAGCACACAGACCCTATGGGATAGCACAACACTTGGCCTGCTTCCCCACACACCACTTGATGTTAGAGCTGAGGTGGTGGAACCTAAGAGCTAGACAGAAATAGTTCAGCCACACTTCACAGAGCCTCCCGTCCGCTACTTGCTGGAGGTGTGGCTCTCTGGCTAGAGACATTGTCCATTTTCTCTGTGACTGTCCCGCAATGTTGTCCTCCTGGCCCTCCATCACTGACACTGTTAGGCAAATGGTTCCCCTCACCAAGGCACTGAGAGCCCAGGCTGTTCTACTGCACGATTTTACCCAATGCCACTATCACACACAAACTCTCCCACTAGTTGGCTACTGCACTAGCTATGACTAAGATCTGCATTTTGGATCATTGGTGGAAGCCCAACTACCACACCATAGAGGAATGGCATGCATGAGCTGTTCCAGGTGGTCTTATACCAACAATTAATTGCCCGCCCCAAAGACCACTATGACAGGTTCTTGGAAGTGTGGGACCCCTTCATTTCTAACCCCTGATGTATAACTCTTCTCCTCCTCCCACTGTGGTTAAGGCCCCTTACCATAATACCCCGGCCTGCAACTTCCTCACTGTTAGAAATGGGGTTTTTGGTTGGCAGTCAGGTTACCCCCTGTCCAAGCAAAAGCCCTCACTCTAGTCAGGGTAAGTCACACACAATCCAAGATTATCCTGTGCCCACCCTCTGGTAGCTTGGCACGAGCAGTCAGGCTTAACTTAGAAGGCAATGTGTAAAGTATTTGTGCAATAAATCATACAATACCACCATATAGCACCACAAAAATACACCACACAGTGTTTAGAAAAATATATAATATTTATCAGGATAATTGTAGGTCAAAAAGAATAAAGTTGCAATGGAAAATTGTAGAGATATCACTGAAAAGTGATATAAAGTGTCTCAAGTCTTTAGAATATAAACAAAGTCTCTTTCAAGCACAAGTACCTGGTTTAGCGTGGAAAAATCTCCTTAGAGGGCCACAAAAGAAGAGGTGCGTGGAAAAAGGGTGTGTGCGTCGATTTCTCCTCAGCACACACGGACTTGTGTCGTTATTTTCTACGCGGGGAAGTCGTGCGTCGTTTTCCGGCGCGCGGACAGTCTCTTTCTGTGGATCGCGGGGATTACCAGATGTCCCGGGTCTGTGCGTGGATTTTCCTGCTTGTTTTCCGGCTGCACGTCGTTCTGCGGGGCTGCGCGTTGAAATTACGATCTCACGGCAGGCGTTGCATCGATTTCTCCTCTAGAGGTCGGGCGGCGCTGTCCTTGCGAAGCCGTGCGTCGAATTTCCGGTCGTCCCCAGAGCGTCGCGTTGATCAGCGTCGGTGTGCGGCGTTTTTCTCGCCGCGGCACAAGCTGTGCGTCAAAATTTTCGGCGCACGGAGCGTCCAAGTGAAAAAGGGAAGTCTTTTTGGTCCTGAGACTTCAGGGAACAGGAGGAAAGCTCTATCCAAGCCCTTGGAGAGCACTTTCACAGCCAGACAAGAGTTCAGCAAGGCAGCAGGCCAACAGCAAGGCAGCAGTCCTTTGTAGAAAGCAGACAGGTGAGTCCTTTGAGCAGCCAGGCAGTTCTTCTTGGCAGGATGTAGTTTCTGGTTCAGGTTTCTTCTCCAGCAAGTGTCTGATGAGGTAGGGCAGAGGCCCTGTTTTATACCCAAATGTGCCTTTGAAGTGGGGGAGACTTCAAAGAGTGGCTAAGAAGTGCACCAGGTCCCCTTTCAGTTCAATCCTGTCTGCCAGGGTCCCAGTAGGGGGTGTGGCAGTCCTTTGTGTGAGAGCAGGCCCTCCACCCTCCCAGCCAGGAAGGCCCATTCAAAATGCAGATGTATGCAAGTGAGGCTGAGTACCCTGTGTTTGGGGTGTGTCTGAGTGAATGCACAAGGAGCTGTCAACCAAGCCCAGCCAGACGTGGATTGTAAGGCACAGAAGGATTTAAGTGCAAAGAAATGCTCACTTTCTAAAAGTGGCATTTCTAGAATAGTAATATTAAATCCGACTTCACCAGTCAGCAGGATTTTGTATTACCATTCTGGCCATGCTAAATATGACCTTCCTGCTCCTTTCAGATCAGCAGCTGCCACTTCAACAGTGTCTGAGGGCAGCCCCAATGTTAGCCTATGAAGGGAGCAGGCCTCACAGTAGTGTAACAACGAATTTAGGAGTTTTACACTACCTGGACATGTAACTACACAGGTACATGTCCTGCCTTTTACCCACACAGCACCCTGCTCTAGGGGTTACCTAGGGCACACATTAAGGGTGGCTTATATGTAGAAAAAGGGGAGTTCTAGGCTTGGCGAGTACTTTTAAATGCCAAGTCGAGGTGGCAGTGAAACTGCACCCACAGGCCTTGCAATGGCAGGCCTGAGACAAGGAAAAGGGGCTACTTAAGTGGGTGGCACAACCAGTGCTGCTGGCCCACTAGTAGTATTTAATTTACCAGCCCTATGCACATAAAGTGCACATTATTAGGGACTTATAAGTAAATTAATAGTCCAATCAGGTATGATTCAAGGTTACCATGTTTTAAGGGAGAGAGCATATGCACTTTAGCACTGGTTAGCAGTGGTAAAGTGCGCAGAGTCTAAAAACCAGCAAAAACAGTGTCCACAAAGTGGAGGGAGGCAGGCAAAAAGTTAGGGGTGACTACCCTAAGGCTGTCAGGTCTAACACTCACTCAGTGTTTAAATGCCCACACCCCTGCCTCTTTCTTGATTAGACCTTGGCCCTTCCTTCAGACCTTCTACCCATCTCACCCATCCGTTGGCCCCTCTTTTTTCAGGGTGATGGGTGGCCTTGTCCCCATCCTCTTCACTGTAGGCTAGAGGTATCTTGCCAACCTTTCCATTTGTTTGATTCCCTCCAGCCCTCCCTGTTAACAAATGCCCCCTGCCCTTTCTCTCTTAACCTCTCCATTTCCCCCAGTATCCTCTCCCTAGTGCAGACACTCTGTGGAGCAGGACTGGGGTCCTGTCTGCTTGCTACCCCCTTTTTCTCCCATGTCCCTTCCTTTCCCTTTTTACCCCCTACCCAGTCCCCTGATTTCTCCCACATCACTGGGTGTAGTGGTTTCCACTGGCCACCCTAACTACCCACTATCTCTATCCACCATACCTACTTCTAGGGGTGGTCCCGCAGACTAGCCCCTTTTCTTTCTCATTCTTTGTTGCGTAACCTTCCCAGTTATTTCACACACTGAATTATCACTTGCTAGGCTTAAAAGTACAGGGCTCCTTAGACCACATTACAATTGTAGTTTGTTTGACAGCTTCAATAAGCAAAATGTCACCACCATGGAAAATTAATGCAGGCAAAGGTATCTTGAGAATATACTGCGTGGGACAGTGAAGAAAGTGAATAGGACTACTAGAAGGAACCATCACAGTTTAAATTTAAACAGAGTAAGATTTAGCACTGTTTATATTGTCAATTTACATAAAATCAGGCAAATATTTACCAAGCCCTTTGATAGCTTAAATTGTGGCCATTTCATTAATCAATACTACCCACAAGACAGGCAAAACAAAATCAGAGTAATCTGGTTAGAAATAATATTTTTAATACAGGCATTACTGTGTAACTGCACAAAATAGGGTTACTGGTTGAAGGGGATGAAACACTACTCAAACACCAGTCACAATTGTTGTCAGGGTGAGACACAAACAAAACCCAAATTAACTTGTTTTCAACCCCATGGTAGCTTGGCACAAAAGCAGTAAGGCTTACCTTGCAGACAATGTATAAAATATTTATGCAGCACCTCAAGACAGTAATAAAGTGAAAACACAGTCAAGAAAAATCCAACATTAATTTTTAAAAATATAGTTAAATGTGATAAATTATTTGAGGCCAAAACAACAAAAATCCAGTCAGTAAAATTGTCAAGGGATACAGGTATTTCTAGTGTTAAAAGCAGAAAGAGCCACTTGTGGTTATCTGGTCATACAAAACTGGTGAAAGTCATAATTTCAGGCTGACTGCGATGGAGCGGGGACCAGATATAGCGACCAGGTTAGTCCCACAGAAAGAGTTACCTTCAAAAGTACAGTGCTAAGTGTTCCATTTGCATTGGTGGGGGCCATTTGGGAACAGAGAGAGAGAGAGCTGCAGATGGCCGTCAATGTAGTGAAGCTGGAGCTTCATGTTGGTGGTCACAATGGGCTGTTGAAGCTTTAGTGCGAGGTGCAGATCTCTCGTTGCTGGTGCTCACGGTGGTGAAAAGAGTCAGGTTCACCAGAACTTCACATTGGCAGATGGAGCAGGTGTGAACAGGCCTATTCACAGTCGCCAAGAGTCCAAAATTTCAGGATTTCTCCTTTTTGGGGGGAAAGCTCAACTTAATGCCACACCAAGATTCCAGGTTCTGAGGGGCACCTCTTGGGGATCAAGGACTCACTCCAGCTGAGGCCTGCTGGTACCCGTGGCTAGATTTGTTTCGTTTGTGACTGTTTTAGGTGTGTTTTTCTCCTGTGGGCAAGCTTGCTTTTATGTTTCATTTGTCTTTGTTTATTTATATTTTTACATGTATGTTAGATTTTGGTCTTGTTTCTCTGTATGATGTTGTGCAACCTTTTTGTTCTATTTTTCCTAAAAGGTTTGTTCTTATCTTTTTTCTCTTTGTTGTGTTTGTTGCAATGCTTTTAGTTTTTCCTATCTATTGGTACTGTCATTCTCATTTTTATGCCTTCCTCTACTTTAGTTTATGTCTCTGTCTCTGTATATGCCTATTTGTATCACCAGTGTTCATATTTTGTCTTTCTTATATGTTCCTTAACCCTCTATTTCTTTTTCTCTATTACTTTTGTCTGGTTCCTTTCTTCCTATGTTTCTATTTTGTTCTATTTTGATACCATTGTTTGAAAGTTTTTTGAAGACTATAATCTAAAAGTGTAGTGTCTTGATCTCTGATATTCGCCTGGGGCCAGATTTCTCAATATTTGACGCAGTGTAACGCAGTAAGACAGCTTGTTGAGCTGTGGTACATCAAATGGAGAGGGCAAGAATGCACAATTTTTACCAAGTGCCAATGCAGGCCCCCTTGCGCCATGGTGCAAGCAAGCCTGCATTGCAGGCAGGATTGTTTTTGTGCAGGAAGGGACCCTTTCCTCCACAAGAACAATCCTTAGAGGCTTTTTTCTTGCAGCACACTTAGAAAAAGGAAGCAACAAGGAGAAATAAACATCCTTGTCACACCTCTTTAGAGAAGGCATACATTTTTGATGTAAACCAGGGTTTTTTTTACAAATTATTCCTAATTTACAAAGCCATGCAGAGCAATACAAGGTAGCATTTTGTGGTTTGGTAAATCTGATTTAAGGATTGTGTTGCCTTTGCTTCACCATGCATTTAACAAGGGCAATAGTATCCTTTGATAAACCTGGGCATTATTGTCCATTACTTTAACTTCTCTGGCAATTGTGTGAGTGTGTGAGTCTGACTCTATGCTAGCCTATCTTTTTTAGGTTTTGATGCTCGTCCCTGTTTTTTTGGTTTATCCTTGGTCTTAATTTTCTCTATCTGTGTCAATCACTTGGATCAACTGTCCCAACAAATGACTCTTTCTTAAAACCTACTGAAAGAGTTTACACCAAACCAAAAGAGGTATGCATTGTGAGTAAATTGCTACTTTCATGGTTCACTTTGGTGGAAATCTGTTTAGATATGACCAACGTCCATGTGTTGTTTGAACGTTGATGGAGTATGACCAAACAAATCTCAGAAATTCACTGGAAAAACAAGGGTTAAACAGACTTCATAATTATGTATGATAATAAATTCTTAGCTTACCATTAAAAAATAATCCCTAGGAATGCACGGAAAAAAGCAGAGGTTAATGTGATGTCATAGTTAATTGTTAAAATGAAATAAAATGTAATTCAGTTATTTGAAATGTCATCAGTGATATCATTAATTATGTACCTTCCCTTGTCATGAGTGACTTATATGTGGGGACATAATCAGTATATGGTGATGGCACAAGTTATAGTTAGCTCAGTAAACTGTAACTGGTGAATTTCAGTGTTTTCGTTTTTAAATGTAATTTTTTCTCTTATTTCAACACCCAGCTATAATTTTGTTCTAACCATTGTTTTGGTCCATGAATAAATATGTGTGTTTGTGTATGTGTGTATGTGTGAGTGTGTGTGTTTGTATATGGTATTTCTATAATGCAAGTCTATTCAAAAGGCATGTAGATACCTGGTCAATAAGAAGCATAATGTCAGTGAGTAATCAAGCGGAATCTGGGTTGTGGGTTGTTAAAACATTGTGATGTGAGGTTCTTTAAAGAAGTGCTTCCTAAGGTTTTTACTAAATTAGATCAGTATTGGTGCTGTCCTGATGAGTGAGAGAAATGTCTTCCACATCCTGGGTGCAGAGGTTTAGAGATTAAAAAGACATGCTGTTTTTTTTTGTTTTTTTTTTTACTCTTCTTAGTCTGCAGTCTGATGGTGCCTGGCAGTGGGTACGCCAAGAAATATATCTACAAGATGAGCGGGTGTGCTGGTCGTGAGGGCATTGTAAAATGATGCAGCTGGTTTTGAAGATGGTATGGCCAGTGAGGGGAACCAATGAGTTCATCAAGACAGGGGTGATACGATCATATTTCTTGTGCCTTACATGAGCTGTGCTGCGACGTGCAGGATGCCCTCAAGGGGGTGTGTGGTATCAACGATGGAGACAGGATAAGCTAATGATTGATGTTTTATTCGTAGGAAGTTACTGGAACAGAAAACCCCAGCCACCGACTTGGTCTCCAACCACCAACCGAAGTCGTCTCCCTTCTCTTCTGGAACTGTTCCAAGGTTCCAGAACTCTAGTAGAACTTTAGTGGATAAACACCACAGGGTGCCAGTGTGAATTTTTTTTAGACATGTGTAGTGCGTTACCACCAACTAGATGCATCAGCACAGAGCTTGAACTGCAGTTTTGAAGTCGCTTTCTGGACGGAAAACACATGAGCACACTCACACACATGCACACACTATTGCAAAGTGGCAAAATGTCACAAACCAGCATTTTATGGATTTTACAACTGAATAAAATAAAATGCAATTTGCAAATTACTTTAAATTATTTAATAATTTGTTATTTTTTTGTGGATGAATAATTCTTATGTGTGAGTGGACATGTCTGTGTTTATCAGATAAGTAATAGTGCCCTCCGCAGAGACTAATAGATCAATCCAGATTGATGTCAAGCATTAAATGACTCATCATTTTCATTGATTTGTTCTGAACTGATGATCTACATGCTAGCAAAGTTACTTTCATTCCAAATGATCTGCAGAGGTGCAATTTATTCAGCTATGGCTCCCTGTATCACAAAGGAGAACACGGCGCAAAATTTAGAGCGAACACCATTGATTGATATTCTAACAAGATTGCACGACATTGCTTTCTTTATAACCTAGATTGTCTTCTAGTAACATACCACTTTGACATGAATAGTTTTCTGCCATAAAGTAAACAAAGCAATTATACAGCACACATGCCAGTACAGGAAAATCGCTATTTACACGTCTGACTATTACACGTTATTGTCGAGCATCGGGAATTTCAACTGAGTGGTTGTTTGTGTATATACGTGCCCTGCCAAAATGTATCTCAAATCACAGGGTGAATGGACGACGTGGAAATTTCATGAATGTATTTTCCTTATTGCAAATCAGTTGCATGCTGCCTTATCCTTGTTTAAACTACACATGTTAGGAAGTAATATTAGGCCGACGCTGCAATCAATACGCTTCGTTTAGTGATAGCTGAATATTTACATGTGTCAGACAGTCGTGGCCAAAACACACCTCTAATGCACTGAGAAAATGATCTCACTGCGTGTAATCAGCCCATTTTTAAACAACACAACCTCCTGTTCAGAACTAAAATTAAAGATTGCTGCCATTTGCATGAATCAGAAGATCTGCTGTGATAAGGGGACCATCATATGGATCCATGAATTAACTATATGCTGCCACATTTCCTGAAATCTTAAAACAATCTTTCACTTCTGAGCCATCCACCACTTTATTAACCCACCATGCAATGGATCAACTGTGTTGGCTCAGGCCCCTGGGCTCTGAAATACTTCAGATTTTACCACTGTTAACGCGTCCCTTTATGACTAATTCATACACTCTGGGACTCGTTTTAGGCCAATGAATCTTTCGACCCTGATTGAAGACATTTTAGGACGAGATAGCTGATCAACATGTCAATCAATATGTCAATAACGTCATCAATATTTACTATAATAAGACAATTCAGTTTAGTCAAAGACATTAGTAAGACTCAAGAAACCACCATGACCTTTCAGCCATGAATAACCACACCAGTTTATTACGATTTTGTGATATTTATTCCCTATTGATTACAATTCTACTAGCAAGTTTATTAATCTCAAAACCAAGAAACAAATTAGCATAGTCACAATATGGCAACTCTGATAAGATTTCATCAAAGCAAGGATCACGAATATTAGAACATAGCACGACGTCAACATAGGTTATCCTTAGCAGAGTAACATTGGTGCATCATTCAACAAAGCATAGATTAATGAACCCCTTAACTAACCTCAAATTAGCATTGGCATGTTGGGCTTCATGCAAAACAATTTAGCAACATCAATTTGGAAAACCTCTAACTAAGGTCTCTGTCAAAAGAAGCAGTTGGTACCTAGGAAGGAAAAGCAAACAGACAATCACAGTTTCATTGTCATATAGTTACCCTCTGTATTGGGTCAGCATACAGATTCAGTCTTCGTCCTCAGGACCTCAGTTGATTCGCCATCAGCCAAGAACTCAGCAAGTCGGGAAAGAAGGGTAAAAGGGTACTTCCCTCATAAGAAGGTAAAGTATAAACGGGCAATATAAGGGCAAGGATGGTTTTAAGAACCAAACAGCAAAGTCTCTATGCAGAGTGACAAACTGTCTGGGTAATAGCAATTCGCAATGTCATCTCCCTAACTCCTAGTCTAAACTACTTCCTTGTGTCAAGGGTTTTTATCCTTTTTCTGTTGTACAGTCCCCTAATTTTCCATTGGTTGAGGGTTGGCACCCCACTATCTCCATCCAATAGGTTACCAATGAGTTCATCAAATTTATCACCCCATAACAGTTCTCACATAGTTTATTGGTCCTTATGATTGACGTCTCCAGCGGGTAGAATGTCCAGTATGACTTCATACTCTCGTGGTCCTTTGCGCATCTTCAGTCAGTGGCTCCATTGTCTGTACCGGTTCAGGCAACCTTGTACCTGCGACTAATCTACACTGTTGCATTCAGCAAGAATGTTTCCTTGAGCAAGTCGAATTTAATGAGAACGGATCTACGACAGTTACATTCAGCTTCTGGCTTTTAGAAAAAGTACAAGTTCATGTGCTTCAGCAAGTCAGCACACTGTACATTAGAAAAACACATTTAATATGAAACCAGGCAGCTAGGCCTCGACTCATGCTAACTAAGGCCTAATGATTTGTTAGCAGAACTTTAGCATCTAACCTTTAATAATTAGTGTAAAACCATACTTTAGCACAATAATTCAACAACATTAGTCAGTTTGATTAATCATTGTATATGTTGACAGTCAATCCCCGTGGGCACATTTCAAGCACACGTTTAGCAAAATACATTAGTACATTTTCTATGCGGCATTATTATGCACTAGTTCATAAACATTTCATTTTAATATTGAGTATATCAGCTACGCTCTCTCACCACCTTATAGATCTCTACAAGTTCTGCCAATATTTTCTCATGTATTTCTTTCGTCAGGATATGCTGGTGAAGTAAGTCATGGGAAATGTGTGGGATGTGTGATAATTATTCCATAACTTGTAACTTCGTTCCTGCAAATCTCTTGTTTCTACAGGCATCAGAATTTACCTCAGTTTATAATCAGCCCATTGAGGCTACGTTTTCGTTGCCGACTGGGAAAGCAATCCGATTTACTAGTAGTTTCTTATACCAGTCTCTTTTCTAGTAGGTCCGTCAAACCCCATGTTCAATTTACCACCACCCTTGAAGTGCTTTAAACGAGAGGTCTCACAACGGAAAATCTACTTTAAAATGGATTGAGGTGCCTAACACACACACTACGAATCTTACTTAGAAACCATTGTCCCGTCACAAAGCAGGAAAAAGACTGGGGAAAAGGTTGGCAAAGTGGCAAGTAGAAACATTCTTATGGGTCCCGTAAGTCCAGCCAAAATATTTTGACAGGCTTGAAAAAAATGTAAAGGGGTCGAAAATCTACAGTCAGGACAAAAGTGATTTGAACCAGCTCAAAACTATCATAGGAAAGTGAAAGAGGCTCTTGAAACAAAGACTTGAGATCACGCGCACTTAAAAGCTAATTTGTAACAAAGATCTTTATCAGGTGTATTTGGAAGATGTAAAAAGAGTAATAATCGGGTATCTTCCCCTTCCTGCTAAAATCGATAAAGGGTGATGAAAGTCAACCAAAGCTTCCTTGAAAGATTACAAATGTGGTAGTCTGATTGACATTCCACCGCTAACAACAGCCCAGTCCGTGTCCTGAGAAAGTGGGCTAAGTGCAGAGTGCATAGAGTGTGCCATCTAGCAACGTCATAGGAACAGGACTGAAAGTTAGTCAAAATGAACTATTGACATTCCTCTGTAGAAAATATTTTCATCACAGCACCTTTTATATTTCTGCTTTCCTTCCTCTTGTTTTATGTTAATTCTTCCGTTATTGCGAAATGCTATCACAACTAACCAGCTCATATAATTTACAAAAAGTGTTACTGTCACATTATAATCGACCCCAGCATCATGTTCAAACAATCCGTTCATTTTATTGTTCTGGTTATAGGTCATACCAAATAATTTGATACAAAATAAAGATAAAATGAGATTAAAAACAATTATGGTTTTAATTAAATTAAAATGACTACAATTGATAAAATCACTGCAGATTACATGAAGGAGTGAAAGGATACATAGATCTTCCCCATGTATCAGTTCATACAGGCTCATAGAAAGCGGTTGTGTCACACCTGTAGATTAGTGCATTTTTATCTTGTAGGCTTTCAACAGGAGTAGTGGTAAGTAACTGCGTTGCCTTGAACAGAAGGAAATGCACATTTGCGTCAGTTCCACCGATCTCGCAGTCACCCTTGTTTGAGTGTAATGAGGAGGATTCCATTTTAGCATTTAAGAACATACTGGTAATGCGTCCTGTTGGACTTGTCCCTCTCTGCAGGGTCACTCCCAAAAACGTTTTGCATTCACTCCCCCTAATTTTAGCTGAATTTGTTTTTGTTGGCTTTGGGCTCTGTGCACTTTACCACTGCTAATGAGTGCTAAAGTGCTTGTGCACTCTCCTTTAAACATAGTAGAATTGGTTTACACCTGACTGGCATATTTAATGTACCTCTAAGTCCCTTGTAGAGTGGTACACTGTACACAGTGCATGTACATAAGTTGCTAGTGGTGGGCCTGCAACACCTATTGTGCCACACACTTAAGTAGCCTCTTAAAACGTATCCTATGCCTGCCCCTGCAGCCTGAATGCAGTTTTAAATTGCTTATTCATCAAGACAGTATAACCCCCTTGCTAAGCCTTAAACTACTCTTTTATTGCATATGTCAGTAGGCCCTAAATATCTCATAGAGCATGTTCCATTGTAAAAAAGAGGACATGATCTTCTATGTTTTACATGTCCTGGTAGTGAAAAACATCCTACATTTGAGTTCACTACTGTGAGGCCTACCTCCCCATATGATAACATTAGGTTGCCTCATTACATTTAATAGGTGCTAACATTTGATTGGGAGCAACTAAACATTTTTTGTTTAGTGTCTGAGAAGCTGTAATTAAAAATACTCTTTTGTGGTAAACTGGAATTTTATTTACAATTTTGAAAATGCCACCTTATGAAAATCAAGAGCAAAAATGGCAACCAAGTAGTTCCTTGTGGGCTTGGGTATTGATGTAACAGGTAAGAGTGCCTACAAGGGATCTTATTAAGGGAAATATTGAATGATTTAGACCTAGTACACCATTGTCTATTATTGACATCAGGCTTCAATTGAATATAATTTAGAGTAAAATAAATAATTTAGAATCCACAGAAATAAATTACAAGAGCAAGTTTATCTTTGAAAGACTGTGTATTAAGAATATGTTATATAATTGAACTTAAAATACCCAACTTTAGGGGTTCCATGACACTTGTTTCCAGTACATTGACAATGCCAATTCTACTACAGTGATATACAATTACATCATTATATTGGTGAGGAATTGCGGTGTACTAAATGCTAATTTACTGGATATCAGGAAATTGTACATCTAAAAGACTGAAGCAACTTGGACGGGCCAAGTGCCGACCTTTCGGTCTCTCAATGAACTCATCCACAAGACCATCTTGAGAACGAGGCTGATTTTATGAAAACAAGAAGTCCCCCGTAGACATTACATCTAAAAATATACATTCACCTCGATGTATGTGGTTTTCTACTCCAAGTTGCCCATATCTTATTGATGGTCTAGTGTCTTTATGACCCTGTGACTTTAACTTCATCATGGCTGAAGCACACATGTCAACTTCCTGTGCCCGACTAACGCGGAAGCCACTATCAGCTTAAGGAACTGCCTGTCCAGAACGATAAGTGATTATGCAAGAACTTTCAGACCTGATGTGTTAAATGTGACGTATAATTTCCACATAAGGGATCGCCATAAAGACTGCAAATATAGTTACATAGCTAGTGTTGTTTACCATTGGTTATTATTTAAAAGTTGCTGCTTGCCCTCCAACACTCATGTATCACCCAACTACATACTAGAGGATCAAGTCAAGTTAGGCAGTTTAATATACTCTGTTTTGAGGCGGCATTAACTCTTACGGTCTGTCTTAGACCATTGAATTGTTCTTGTTTTGAAATTAATACCTTGCTCTAAAAATGAATATCTCTGGTTATTGGAAAATGACCCTCTCTTAAGGGTCACTCCAAACTTTTGCCCTCCTCCTCCATTTTTCTGACCTCCCCTTTGTTGGCTTTAGGTCTCTGGGTACTTGAGAACTGTTAACTGGTGCTCAAGTGCATGTGCTCTCTCTCTCTAACTATGGTCACATTAGCTCATACCCAATTGGCATATTTCATTTACTTGCATGTCCCTAGTAAAGTGCACTACATGTGCCCAGGGTCTGTAAATTAAATGCCACTAGTGGGCCTGCAACACTGATTGTGCCACTCACATAAGTAGGTCCTTAGCCATGTCTCAGGCCTGCTATTGCAGGGCTTGTGTGTGCAATTTACTGTCACTTTGACTTGGAATTTAAAACTACTTGCCAAGGCTTAAACTTCCCTTTTATTACATATTGGTCACCCATAGGGTAGGCCCTAGGTAGCCCCTAGTACAGGGTGCTATGTAAGTAAAAGGCAGGACATGTACTTGTAAGTTTTACATGTCTTTGTAGTGAAAAGCTCTGAAAGTAGTTTTTCACTATTGTGAAGCCTCTCATAGGCCAGCACTGGAAATTCCCTTATATACTTTTTAGTGGCAATTTCTTATCTGAAAGAAGTGGCATTGGTATGTTTGTTATGGTTGAGATGGTAGTGATAACTTCTTCTTACTGGTGAAGTTAGATTTATCATTACTATTTTATAAATGCCACTTTTAGAAAGTAGGCATTTTTCAGCACTTACAGCCTGTCCCAAGTCCATGTCCATGTCTGGTCTGTGCTGTTTGACAGCTCCCCTTGTGATAACCACCCAGACAGCCATAAACACAGGACCCTCAGCATTTATCTGCATACTGATGGGTCTTCCTGGGCATGAAAGGTGGAGGGGTTCTCACTTACACTTCAAAGGCTAGTGGCCTGACCCCTCACAAAGAAATGACAACCCCCAAAAGTTCTCCTGGCAGAAATGGCTGCGTTGAAAGGGGAAATGATGCAATTTAAAACCACTCTTTCGAATCTCCTCCATTTCAAAGGCACTTTTGGGTATCCACACTGGGTCTGTGGCCCCTTCAAAATCAGGCACTTCTGGACCTACACGTGGACCAAAGGATTCAACTGGACTGCTTTTCTGGAAGGATTGTTCTTCTTATTGCTGTCCTGCAGCCTGCTGCTGCCTGACTCTGTTGGAAGAACAAAGCCTACCCACCACAAGTGATCTCCAAGGGCTTGTCACATTGCCTCCGATTAAGAAGTCCTGGGGCCATCAAATATTTCAACTACAAGAGAAAATCCATACCTCAACTCCTGCAGGATCGACGCATGCCTGTCTCACAGCTGACAAATCGTCACAGCACCTGTTTTACCACAGTTCCATCATCAGAGTGCATCTGGATTTTCCACGTATCGTCCCTGGGAATCAATTTGTCATCAACCCCGGATGACAGTAAGGAACCAAGACTGCATGTCTGGAAATCAATGCATCGTCTTTCCTGCGAAGGAATAATCAACGAATTACCTCCTCTTCACAGTAGGGAGACAACGCATTGCTTTGCTTTCCAGCACCCTGCCTCCCCTGTGGCCTGCGTCGTCCTTGTTTTAGACTCATCCCAGGTACTTTGTGCTAAAGAGATACATTTATTGGTTCCTATGAATTAAGACTTACTTAAACCTCTAAAAGTGATATCTTGACCTGTGTATAATGGACCTTTGTCATTTTGTTCTTGTATTATTCAGAATAATATTATCTATTTTAGTAAACTGGTGTGGAGTACTTTTTGTGGTGTTTTCATTGTGTTACTGTATGAGTTATTGCACAAATACTTTGCACATTGTCTTCTAAGTTAAGCCTGCCTGCTCTGTGCCAAGCTAACGGAGGAAGAGCACAGGATAATTTAGGTTGTGTTGTGACTTACCCTGCTTAGGATTGTGGGCCCTCCTTGGAGAAGGTGCATACCTCTGCCAACTAGGCACCCAATTTCTAACACTGGTCAGTATTCAACCGGCGTTTCAAGTACTCGGTTTCCCGAGATTTTACATTGTAAGACATTTTGAACATATTTCCTACCTTTGTTATTGTGTCAATTTGTGGTTTCCAGCATAATAATGCTGAAAGACAGTTCACCCAGTTCCCACTAAATTACTCATCTGACCCAGCAGATCGATAATGCACTCTATAATTCAAAGCAAGTTTGTCAGTCAGACATTATCAATAGAAACTATTTCTAGATTTCAAATCAATTCGAACAGAATGCTGTGTATATATTTTTGGATTTCTTTATTTGGATCTTAAGTCCAGACCTATAATCCAGCAAGAGTTGATTTATCTCCTGACATGTACGTAAGGAGTGCTTTCACATTCTTACTTAATGGAAAGGTCACTTCTTACCTACTAAGCAAGATTTAGTTCTTGCTCGCAGTTATGACCCATTGAAGAGATCTGATATTTCAATATCTCGTAAAGGTTGAGACACTCCCTACTCCACCTATTCAAGTAAGTGCGTCTCAATCCACTAATTGTTCACTGTTCAGAGAGCATATCATTTTAAAATCACCAAGTTCTGAGTTTATTTTCACATGCATGCCTTGGTCCCTTTCACTTTTCGGCCTTCTTATTGGTTATATTATCCTGACAATAATACGGTGGTCAGTCTTTTAACAAGTCACTACTTTCTGAACTTTGTTCTTCTTGAAGGACTGCAGATGTAATACTTAGATGATTTTTTCAGTGTTCTGATTTTGCATTTGTCCACAAGGGGGGGGTTCTTGTTTTTATATAAACAACCTCATCTTGAAGATGGTCTTGTGGATGGGTGCATTGTGAGACCGAAATGTCGACACACAACCCATCTTTCTTTGGAAGTTGATTGGAATTCATTAACAAATTGATGTTATGTGATTCAGAAGTACAATTTCCTTATATCCAGAAAGTGGGCATTCAGTACATTGCCACTTGTCTCCATTATCATAATGTAATTGTATATTACTGGTGTAGAATTGATAGTCAATGTACTGGAAATAACTGTTACAGAACCCCTGCATTTTCAGTGTTCTGTGTTAAATTTTACAACCTATTTGTAATACACAGTCTTTCAAAGATACACTTGCTCTTATTTCTCTGGATTCTAATTTAATTTTGTTGACCGTAAATTATATTCAATAGAAGCCACATGGCAATAACAGACATCAATTCACTGGGTCTAAATCATTCAATATTTCCCTAAATAAGATCACTTGTAGGCACACTTATCGGTTGCTTTATGAAAGATGACATTTTCCTGCCCTCTGTGGTGCCTCCAGCCTGTTCCTGGGTCACTTGACTGGGTGTAGCTGGCATTTGGACTTCATTTATTCCTCCTTGCAACTGAATAGGCTGTGCTCTGCCTTCACACAAATAGTTTGTGGCACCTGCATTGTTCATGCAGCCAGCTTTGAGCCTAAGCAGAGGAACCAGGAAACTTCAAGCACATCAAACGGAAATATCTAGAAACTTCTCCTACTTCAAAGAAGGCACCAGGTATAAAAATAGGACCCTCAAAACCACTAAACGTTTCAGAGTAGTCGTACTAGTCGACTTCTAGAAAAAGGGGTTAAGTCCAAACTGAGAAAACATTCATAAACAATTCTTCCAGTAGCTCCCTGACAACAATGTTCCCTTCTTGGACACTGCTGGCAGCCTTTCTTCACTGAACTTTACCAACCCAGGACATTTTTACCTGACATTTCTTCTAAATTCAGAGGTTAGTGCCAGCTGGGCCCCATCCACTTTTTTGTATTAAACTTGCGCTAAATTGCGGTTGGCAATGTTTTTGACATTGGCCTGGTCTCATATGACTAGATGTCCGCGATTGGCACATTGATCTTTTAGGTGCTATTTTTCACCTTAAACTTTAAAATTCATAACTCCGGTTCTACTAATTGGTTTGTGTCATTTTCGTACAAATAATTTATTAAAATGTACTCTATTTTCTAAATTGGTGTGGGATGTTTCTTTTATTGTGCTTTCATGTTATTGCTGTTTGTGTCCTACATAAATATTTTACACAATGCTTCTGAGTTGAGCCTGACTGCTTTTGTACCAAGCTACCAGAGGGTTAAGCATAGGCTAATCCATTTACTTCTGGGGTTCACTCTTACAGGGATTGTAACTGTTGCTTGACCTGGGTTAAAACACCAGTCAACCAACAACACTTTTTTCACAATCACAATGTAAATCTTAAGCACCATGTAAAGTGTACATCAAGAGAGATGTCTTATGTTGCATCCCCTTCACCCTGGGTGCCCACCAATGACTATGTTATACGAGGAGCTGTAAATCACACACCTTTATTCCTCTGATTGTACCTGTGAACTCCCACATTCTAAACCAACCTTTCATTACATTCTATTGTAGTGATTATGTAATACTGGCACTGTTGGATCCAAAAGTGTTCCATCCTAAAACTTGAAAGACACTACATCTAATTATTCCTGAGAACACTATAGAGTATTGACTGTTGCATACCTTTCTGAGAATGAGCAGTATGGCACATTTTAACATTGATTTTTCTCTACCCAATTAGATGATTTTTTTTTTTTTTCTGATTGCGTCCAGGTTCATTATATAGAGGGTTAGATCATACAATGCCAGTGGCTTTGCATAGAGCCTTGTCAGAAATAGAACAGTACATATGATTGACAGGACTGAGATGTGGTTCATATCTATCGCAAGCATTAATGGGGTAAGTTGGCTGCCTTGGGAGCAGCACAAAGTGGTTCTAATTTTTTATCTATAGCATCATTACTAACATACTTACACAGGACTGTACCATATATGCTAGTGATAATTGCCTTTGGCCAGTATATAAGTAGGATTGCACTCTAACATCACTTTTCAGCTTATTTTCACATATTACAATATAATACCCGTAGTTACATTCAGTGTTCTCAACAATTTCCCCCCATTGTTGTTTCCTTAACAGTGTAGGGTTCATTATAATACTTAGGTAGTCAAAGTGATTAACTTTCTCAAGAACTATTCCACAGATTCTGAAGGTTCACCTTAGATGATGTTTCAAGTTCAAGACCATGTACATTTTTCTTTTGTAGCAATAGCTTTCACATACAGCCAGTAGTCAATGCATTGTAAGATCTGTTAATGGCAGTGGTACTCCTTCCTTTGCAAGCAGGATTATAGTAATTTGTCACAACTAAGCCTGCAATACATTTTCTTCTAGGTACTAACAAACATTATTTAAATACAAACTGATAAGCATCCACACAAAAGCACATCCCTGTCAAACCCTTGTACCTACTCAGAATATTTGTGTGCATTTCAGACTTTCACTATCTAGCTTTTGCAATAATACCTTCATGAACAACTTTATGGGTTCAAACAACTATTCTGGCATACGTAGTCCATCCAATATAGCCCAGAACATACGATGAGTGACAAAATCTAATTTTAGGCCACTAAACGTCATGAACAGTGGGGATTTTATGTGATAATATTTGACAGGGGTGACTGGTGTTCATGGGCAAGAGGGGCATTGCCCTGCCACCCTCTGGGGAGAGGCAAGAATAGGGAAATAAACAGAGGGCAGCTAAAAATAAATCACTGCTCTGAGACAATGTGCTGAATCTCTTGGGTGAACTCGTTGAACTTTGCAGATGTCCATACTGTGCAAGAGGTTTTCTTTTACCTACTGCAGTGACATCATCGGACAGGGAGTGCTGTATTAGAAAGCAAGTGATCTGGTTGCTTTTGGGATACACGAACAGAGGCCCTGGGAGGAGTTTAAAAACACCATCCAATCCACTTCAATGGCTGGGGCTAGGGCAGGCCGATGAGACAAGGAAGGAGGAGGTGGCAACACATTGTTGGTCATCACAGAGGGGAAGGCTGTAGGAGGGTGAAGGGGTCTGCTCTCCTTGTAGTAAACCATGTTTAGTAAACATGTTTAGTAGTGCATTTAATTTCACTTTGAAAATAATGTTGTGGAGCTGAGCACAACAGAGTGCTCCTTGTCTCAACCTTAGAGGCCCAAGAGAGGGAAGTAATCAGCTGTGGACAACAATTGCACTAGTGGACTAAAAGCAAAGAGTACAGTGCAGTTAAGCTTCTGCTCAACTCCCCCATCCCCTCCCCCTTTAACAGTTATAGTGGGGTGGGGTTCTTGATGGACCTCTTCTGCCTGCAACTCAGCAGACAAAGGCTCATAATTAACTTGGGAGGGTGAGTGAGTGAATAGAAGGATGGATGGAGGGGTGAAATGATGGATGGATAGATACATGGATGAATGAGAGAAAGGAAGGACATATGAATGGAAGAGTGAAAGACAAGGAGAGTGTATGAGTGAAAGGGAGGGTGGATGGTTGGTTGAATGGATGGGTGGGTGGTAGAATGAGTAGAATGAGTGAGAGGATGGATGGTTGGATGAGTGGAAGGGTAAGTGGATTGATAAGTGGATGGGCGGGTGGACTGAAAGTATGGATAAATGAGTGAAAGGATGGATGAGTAAAAGGATGTATGTAAGGATGGAGTAAAACAATGGATGGATGAGTGAAAGGCAGGGTAGATGGATGTATGGATGAATAGATGGATGGAATGATGAATGAAGATGAATAGATGGATGGGTGAACCGATGAATAGATGGATGAGTGAGTGAAAGGATGGATGGCTGTGTGAAAGGGTAAAAGTAGGGATGTATTAATGGAGGGATGGATGGGGTGACCCCTGACCTGTCTTAAGGCCAGGCATCACTCGACACGCTGAGCAGCTCCACCAGCCTGCCTCTGTGCCCCTGACCCCGCCCTCCCTGCTGCAGTGAGTTTGAGGCCCTCCACCACCCGCAGGCACCTGCCTGCGCCTCATCCCTGGTGTCTAGTGGTTGCTCTGTGTGTGTCCTGTAATTTGTTTTCGTTTTTTTTTGCCGTTTTTACCTCCTTCTGTGCCTTTTTTTGTTTTTCTGACTCTGTCTTGTGCCTTTCCTGTTTTGACTCTGTTTTATTGCCTTTTTTAAATTTCCGACCTTTTCACTGTTTTTGCCTTCCTCCTATCCCAGCCACTGCGTCCCCTGTGGCCCTGCCCCCCCCCCCTTTGCCACAGCTCCCGGTCTCCCACCTCCCAGCTACTCCTCCCTCCCACCTCCCCTTCTTAATGGCGGCCGCTGCCCGGTGCTGAGAGTGACCCCTGACCTGTCTTAAGGCCAGGCATCACTTGACATGCTGAGCAGCTCCACCAGCCTGCCTCCATGCCCCAGACCCCACCCACGCTGCTGCCGCGAGTTCGAGGCCCTCCACCACCCGCAGGCACCCGCCTGCACCTCATCCCTGGTGTCTAGTAGTTGCCGTAAGTATTATATGTGTGTCCTGTACTTTGTCTTCGTGTTTTTGTGCAGTTTTTACCTCCTTCTGTGCCTTTTTCCGTTTTTTTTCTGACTGTCTTGTGCCTTTCCTGTTTTGACTCTGTTTTATTGCCTTTTTTTAATTTCCGACATTTTTGCCGGTTTTTGCCTTCCTCCTCTCCTAGCCGCTGCGTACCCTGCGGCCCCGCCCCTCCCTTGAGCCTCCATTTGCCACCGGTCCCCGCTTCCCGCCTCCCAGCTGCTCCTCCCTCCCAACTCCCCTTCCTAATGGTGCCCGCTGTGGGGCTGCGTGCAGCGGGGGAGCCGCTGGCGCGCCAGAGGCAAGCTTGTCTGCGCCCGTCCGCACCTGGACTGCGCCTAGTGCCAGTCCCCACCACCAAGGAGCTCCACGCGCTCAACCCTGACCACCCCATCGCCTGCGTCCAGACCTCCCCTAGGTACACCCATGGACCCTTCTCATGCCGGACGTGCAACTTCACCTGCGCTCAAGCCACCAAGCACCACAACAACTCCAGCCACCTCAACCACCTCAGCTGCATCCTCCTCAACACCCACTCTGTCCACAAGCACGTTATCGAACTCTGGGACCTGTTCACATCAACCTCCCCAGACATCGCCTTCCTCACCGAGACCTGGATGAACCTCTCATCGGAACCCCACATCGCCATAGCCATCCCTGAGGGCTACAAAATCACCTGAAGAAACTGCACAAACAAACCAGGAAGACGAATCACCATAATCCACAGGAGCTCCATCAGGATCTCAACTGATACTCATGACACCCTAGATGGCGCTGAACACCTGCACTTCCAGATATATGTCAACGCTAACACCACCCTGAGAGGGACCCTCGTCTATAGACCCGCGGGTCCCCGCCCACAATTCTGTGAGGCCATCGCCGACACAATCAGCATCCACGCCCTTGCCTCCACGGATTATATGTTCCTCGGCAACCTGAATTTTCAACTGGAAAACACCGGTGACAGCAACTCCTCAACCCTACTGGACAACCTTGCCAACATCGGCCTTAAGCAACATGTCACCATGCCCACCCACTCAGCCGCCCACACACTTGACGCCATCTTCTCCACCAGCAGCCACATCACCTTCACCCACACCACCAAACTCCACTGGACCAACCACCGCTGTGTCCATTTTTCCTTCCAGAAACCCACCACCAACAGCATCAAATCCCTCACCGCAAGTGGAACAAGATCTCTAAGGACCAACTGATCTCCACCCTCACCCACGTCCCACCACCCAACTCCAGCGACCCCAACCACGTCGCCCTCAACCTCAAGCAATGGCTCGACAAATGCACCAACACCCTCGCTCCACTCAGGAAAACCACCAACACCTGCACCAACAAAAAAGATCCCTGGTTCACCGCAAACCTTCAGGCCTCCAAACGGTATTGCTGAAAAGCTGAGAAGATCTGGTGCCAAGAACGAACAGAAAGTAACCACGCCGCCCTCAAATCCGCCATCCGCAAACATCACCAGCTCATCCGGACCACCAAAAGATCGTTCTACAAAGAACGAATTGACAACAACACGCACAACAGCAAGGAGCTCTTCAGCATCATCAAGAAACTCACCAACCCCAAGTCCTGCTCTGTCGACCACCCCACTCGCAAGACCTCTGTGACTCCCTCACCACCTTTTTTCACCGCAAGATCACAGACATCCATGGCAGCTTCCACCGCCATCCCCCACCACCACCACTGCCAAGGCCGACTCCAAAGCGCCCATCCAGACCAACATCTTGAGTTGCTGGACCCTCACCAATGATGAGGAAACCACCAAGACCATGAGCACCATCCACTCCGGCTCACCCGCCGACCCCTGCCCTCACCACTCCTTCAATAAAGCCAGCCAAATCATCGTTCCCCAGCTCCGGACCATCATCAACAGCTCTTTCAAGACCGCCATCTTCCCGGACAGCTGGAAAGACGCCAAAGTCAACGCCCTGCTCAAAAAGCCCAAAGCCGACCCTGAAAACCTCAAAAACTACTGGCCCATCTCCCTACTCCCCTTCCCTGTGAAGGTTATCGAGAAGATAGTCACAACCAACTATCTCGCTTCTGGGAGGACAACAGCCCACTCAACATCTCCCAGTCCGGCTTCCGCAAGAACCACAGCACCGATACTGCCCTTACCGCTTGCACCGACGACATCAGGAGCAGGCTCGACAAAGGTGAAACCGCTGCCCTCATCTTCCTTGACCTTTCCACAGCCTTCAACACCATCTGACACCACACCCTTTGCACACGCCTCCACAATGCCAAAATCTGCCACAGAGCACTGGATTGGCTCACATCTTTCCTCTCTGGCAAAACCCAAGGAGTCCGCCTCCCCCCGTTCCTGTCAAAAGCCACCAAGACCATCTGCAGAGCCCCCCAGGGATCCTCACTCAGACCCACCCTCTTCAATGTCTACATGGCACCGCTCGCCAACATCATCTGATCCCACGGCCTTAACATCGTCTCCTACGTGGACCACACTCAGCTCATCCTCTCTCACACAAAGGACCCTGAAACCGCCAAGACCAACCTCCACACCGGACTTCACGCCATCGCCAACTGGATGGAGGCAAGCCGCCTCAAACTGAACTCGGAGAAGACTGAGATCATCATCTTTGGCTCCAACAGATCAGCATGGGATGACTCCTGGTGGCCTTCCACTCTGGGATCTGCCCCAACGCACGAAACCTCAGCTTCATACTGGACTCATCGCTCTCTATGACCCAGCAAGTCAATGCCATCACATCCTCATGCTTTAATACCCTTCGCATGCTTTGCAAAACCTTCAGATGGATCCCCGTTGAAACCAAAAGAACGGTCACCCACGCCCTCGTTAGCAGCAGACTAGACTACAGCAACACTCTCTATGTGGGAAAAACCGCCAAGCTCCAAAGGAAACTTCAGCGCATCCAGAACGTCTCAGCACGACTCATCCTCAACCTCCCTCGCCACGAACACATCTCAGCCCACCTCAGAGACCTCCACTGGCTCCTTGTCAAAAAAAGGATCATCTTCAAACTCCTGATCCACGCTCACAAGGCTCTCCATGACGCCGGACTTGCCTACCTCAACGAGCGACTCAACTTCCACATCCTGACACTCCAGCTCCGCTCCGCCAACCTCAGCCTCGTGACCGTCCCCTGCATCCACCGGACCACAACCGGCAGCAGATCCTTCTCCCACCTTGCCGCCAACTCCCTCCCCATCAACCTACGTCTGACGCAGGACCTCCTGACCTTCAGGAAGCGCCTCAAGACCTGGCTCTTCGAGCAGTAGCACTCCCCCCCCCAGCGCCTTGAGACCCTACTGGGTGAATAGCACGCTTAACAAATTAATGATTGATTGATTGATTGATTGATTGATTGGGGCAAAGGGTGAGTGGATGGGTGTAAGGATGGATAGATGAGTGAAAGGGTGGATAGATGATGAGCATAAGGGAGGTTGATGGATGGGTGGAGTGAAAGGATGGATAGATTTAGCAAAAGAGTGGATGAATGAATAGAAGAATGGATGGATGAATGGATGAACGAAAGGGGATGGATACATGAAAGGATGGATGATTGTGTAGATGGATTGGTTTGATTGGTTGGTGTCCCTGGACTAGTGCCTTCTCTCCTGTATGGGCTCCACAGCTACACTACACCCTCCTTGTCTTGTGATCCATTTTTATTGCATCAAGAGTGAATATTTATTAACTCTTGATTCAACAAAAATAAAATGCAGACCTGCTTCAGGTCCAGCAACAAACTGAGGCAGATAGTGAGATTGTTTGATTGCTGATACAGGTGAATTAAGATGCCTGTGCCATTCCAGCACTGTGAGTATGTCTGTGTGACTATGTGTGTGTGTTAAAGTGAGAGAAAGTCAGTGAAGGATTAAGTCAGAGTGAGTGACAGTAAGGACCAGTATATGTGAAAATTAATGTGAGAGTGTAGGAGAATGACAATGAGTGTAAAGGAGTTTTACTGTATGTGAGACTGAGACACAGTAAGACTGAATAGTTCAGAATGAGTGAGACTGAGTAAGACAGAGTGGGCTAGAGTAGAATGAATGAGACTGTGTGAATTAGTGAGACCGAATGAGACTGAGTGAGTCAGAGTGAGACAGTAAACTTAGTGCAAGAGGTGTGAGAGAACCCTTCAAGAAAAAGCTCTTTGGAATTCGAGCCAAGGGTTGTGCCCCACCACTTTAAAGGTCATCAGCAGAGACTGATATCTGTAGCATATTAGATATAGACATTTTGCTTACTAAATGATACTTACCCCTTTACCCAAGCGGGTTTGGAGGTTTCTGGAATGTTGTTATCAGTTGGCCATTCCGGCATATATTTTCAGAGAGCCTTACCATAGCTATTCCCCACGTGAAACTGGTTCAGTAGTTCCTTGGTTTGGGGAACTGCCCTATTTTATGGACAATAATTGCTGATCTAAATAAGGCAGGTACTGAGCTGATGTAGACAACAGCATTACATACTGCTGCTGACTGTGTCTTCTACCTCCCCAGCGGTGATAGGCTAAATCTGGTCTTTTTGACCGGGGGCTACCAAATGAAGACTAGCCAATGTTACTCCCAGGGATTCTTGGGTCCTGCCACCTCTAGCTATGTGATTAGTTTTACCTAAAGAATGCATATGACACTTTTTCTTTGGAAAGGCATCCGCCACGTGTTAGCGAAGTAATTTGATGTTCTAAATAATGTCTGATGATCACTCCAGAACTCCTCCCTAAAGTTGTGAAAACTCGCCCTACTAATTCACCCCGACCCCCTTTCCGCTTCCGAAGTAGCTCTAAAGTTACCGTTCATGTGGTTTTTGGAGCTTAACTAATTACTGAAATGTATAAATAAAAAAACATATGTGCAGAAAATGATGGGCCTATTTCAGCTTGACAATGGTTGTTTCAAGTTTTTTTAGTCCTAAACAAATAGCTTTCTACCAAGTCTAAAAAGTTTTACTTTTCGTCAGGGGGATAAGGACAGTCCACTAAACCAATTTGTCAAATTATGTGCACTTCACAGTGAACATAAGACAGGTTTTCAGTGAAATATTGAACATGCATATGCAGCATGCAGCTAGAAAATAAAGCTGAAACAGCACTTGTGCTTTCACTCATGTACCACGTGAGAATTGTTATGACTTTCCTCCTACACCTCCCACTCCATCCGGCACTCACAGGAAGCGATCCATTAACTACTTCCAAGGAAAGCTGAATATCACCTGACCCTAAGCAGGGCACACCGACCTTCATTTTGGCAGGCGGGGTGATCTGTCTAGTTTGCGATGTATATATACATGACTTAAACAAAGAGTATTTTTATTTCAAACCATCTGCCTTTATGGTTCTTTGTACATGCAGTGGAGTTGACACACTTGAACAGAGGCTGAAAAGCACAGCAAATACTTTCTACACAGTTCAGGGAAACGCACAGGAAAGAAGAGAAATGTGTTTGTGAAAATCCATTTTCATTCTTCATCTTCCTTTACGGCATTTTTCAAAGGTGAATAATAGTACAAGGTTGTCCATAAAAAAGGATTTTGTTTTTTAATGAAAATAACATCTATTCATTATTGCCACGTGTTGGGATGAATTATCAGTTTCTCTATAAAGCAAACGCCTTCTTTTCTACTTACTTTTTAATGTGTCGCTTTGAAAGACTTTGGGAGAATGCGTCACCCCTGACATATATTTTTCATGAAAATAAATATATTTGTTAGCCTTATGCAACCCGCCACAACAATGACACTCATGATGCAATCTGTTGCGAATGAGTTCCTTTTGTATGTCTTTTGGTAGAGACCCTTCGGGGTGTGCTAAAGCTTCTCCAGAATATTTTCACAGGACTGGTGCCTAACTAGAAAGCGTTTTTCCTGCCAACATTCATAAATCAAACACTCAATAAGGGCTGTCAAAAATGTCATTATCAAGGTCAACATTATGTACCAAATGTAGTTTAAAAAGGCTGCTGCTTTGCTAATATTCAGAGACTGACCCCAGTGTTGTTCTCATTGCGATACAGTAGGCTGATGTGAATAAAGGACCTGCTGCTAGTCTGCTGTATAGCAGATTCTTACCTGTGATAAGGCAATGACGTGTTTGCAGGAAGCTCGTCTTTGACCAAAATAGTCGCGAGAATCGCCTGTTTTGACTGCTGTTAGGTGTTCAAGATTATTTCAACTTAGGAAATTCACAAATTTGTCAGTTCATTAAAAACATATTCCTGATTATTTTGTAAGAAATGATATACTGTCTGTATTTCCAAACACATGCATATTCGTCCAAAACTAATTTTAAAATGTTCACCCAGTTAAAAACAAAAATGATCATGCCCATTGTCGACGGATGTTTAAAAAAACTGAAATAATTTATTACATTATTGTTAGGTAAAAACAATAAATTAATCTTCTGTCCATGTTTTTTCTCTGTATAATTTGGCATTTGGTATATTCCTGTCTGTGGTTTACTGTCTTACTCCCTTAGAAGTAACAACTCAAAACAATAATTTTGCGTATTTAAACAGATACAGTTTTTCAGCTTTTTGTGCTACCGTTCCATCCCCACCATCGTTCTACATCTCTGAGAGCATCAATAGCATCTTCCCTCAAATCCAGGGGCCTGTCTTCACAAGGGACGTCCGTAAACTGCAGAACTCGTGCTCCCTAAGGAGATAATAGGTGTTTGGTTCATTACTGATTTGGGAGACACTAAAAGGGATTTCCTGCCTTCTCACCTTGTAAACTCAAAACAGGCTCCCCTGCCTCATTGAATCTCTTTGTAAATATCTGTGCCAGTCGGACCCTTATTTTACGGTTCACTTGTTTCTCTAAGGGTTACTACTTGCCACATATTGTTTATTTTGTATGTAATGAATCCTGATGATCATGAACTCTATACATAATGCTTTTGATGTGATGAGCGTGGCCAGTAGAAGGACAGCAAATTAATCCTAACCCCAATCGTTTTTAGCGCAACTTTTATTATGTTTACCGACAGAGGATTACGAAAATCTTTATAGGAAATTGGGTTACAGATCGAGGGGGTGAAACCCTATTGAAGCATCAATCACATTTTTTGCCAGGGTAAAACACAAGCAAACTCCTAATTAACCTGCACTCAATCATCAAGTAGCTTGGCACAAAACAGAGCAATGTGCAACCTATTTATGCAGCACTTTAAACAGTGATAAAGTGCAGCTGCAAAACCTTTACAAGGAAACAATGACAAACAGTGTTTGTTATAATTTCCTTGTAAAAGTGGCAGGGCCACGGGGGTGACGTGCTCTAGGGGGAGTGCTGGGGAGTGCTCAACCTCTCAGAGTGCATGTGTGTTTGGACGGCCGTCTCGGCCCAGCCAAATACACATGCGCATAGGGCTCTCTCCAGCCCAGCAACACTGTTGTTGGGCTGGAGAGAGCCTGCACAGGCTCCCAGTCTGCCTGACCTGGCGCTCCCAGGAAATCCTGACCCTGCTTTGAGCAGTGTCAGGATTGGACGTAGGGCGGACTGGGAGCCTGTGCCTGCAGCAAGCAGAGGAGCAGCGCGCAGGAGAAAAGGTCATTTTCTTTTTTTTAAATTTTATTACTATTCCCCCGCCACCCACCTGATCCCCCCCGCATGCACCGCCCCACCCCCTTTAACACCCATGAGCCGCGACTGGATCTGAACTCCCAAAATGTATACTTGGTGCCAACTTTGAAGTAGGAGAAGTTTCAAAGGGGGTCCACCTCCAAATGTGTATAGAATTTTCTGCATCCCTGCCCTGGCACCAACTTGTCTAGTGGCACAAAAGACTAGTGTAAAACCCTTTATGAGTTTCCTGAGGCAGAGTCTTTGCAATGTGCTTATATGGTAGGTGACAGCTCTCCCCCCCCATCAAGTCAGAGAAGGCCCACCCTGCCACCACCTAATCCCCCATGGTCTCACTGTCTGGGGGCAATATGCAAAGACCAACTCACCCCAACACCTAGTCATGTGATTCAGGATACAGACTGCAGGCACCGAATGGTTGGGAGAAGAAATTGCAAACTCTCCAAATGTGGCATTTTCAAATTGTGATCATAAAATATGACTTTAGCATGAAAGAGATCTTTGATTAGAATTCTTTAGATGCCAAACTCGACCCGTCCACCTGCTCCCAATAGGAAGTTACAGCTTTTTAAATATAATGTCATCCAATGGGAGAGATAGGACTTACTGTAGTGAAAAACAAGTTTTTCATTGCCAGGAGTTAGTTAAAAGTATATGTCCAACTTTTTAAATACACTGCACCTTACCATATGGGCTATTTAAGACCAACCCTAGGAATGGCATATATATTAAAAAGGAAGTTTTGCGCCCAGCAACATTTTTATTTTCCCAGGTCGAAATGGCAATTCAAAACTGCACATACAGACTCTAGTGGCAGGCTTGGGGCATGTTTAAAGGGCTACTTAAGTGGGTGGCACAATCACAGCTACAAGTCCGCTAGTAGCATTTCATTTGCAGACCTTGAGTAAATATAGCACCACTTTACCAGGGATGTACCAGTAAATTAAATGTGCCAGTTGGATGTAAGCCAATTTCACTTTTTTTAAAGGAGAGCGCATAAGCACTTTAACACTGGTTAGTCCTAAAAGCCAACAAAAGCGTGTTCAGAAAACAACAGGTTGAAGGCAAAATGTTTTGGGATGACCCTGCAGAGAGGGTCAAGTTCAACACATTTGTGGTTTGAAATGGTAAGGGCTAGGTACAAATTGGTTGTTGTTGGTTCTGGCATCACTGGCATGGTTTCTTCCTAATATGTTGCCTTCAAACCTCCTGTTTTTCTGACTTTGTTTTTGCTGGTCTGAGGATTCTGCACAGTTTACCACGGCCAACCGGTGTTAAAATGCCTGTGCTGTCTCACTAAAATATGTAACATTGCATATACTTTATTGGTATATTTAATTTTTTCAGAGGTCCCTAGTAAAGTGCACCACCTGTTCCTAATGACTGTAAATTAATATGCTGCTAGTGACCCTGCAGCACTGATTGTGCCACCCACTTAAGTAGCTCCTTAAACATGTCACAGGCCTGATATTACAGAGCCTGTGTGTCCAATTTTGAATTGCCATGTCGACATGGCAAAGTAAGCCTTGTGCCAGGTCCAAACCCCTCTATTAAATACATATAAGTCATCCCAAAGATAGGGCCTAAATAGCGCCAAGGACAGGATGCAGTGTATTTAAAAAGTTTGACATGTATATTTAGGTTTTACATGTCCTAGTCGTAAACAACTATTCTATACCATAAAATAGCATTAGGATTACCTTATTACATCTAATCAGCATCATTTTCAGAAGGTAAGAGATAACCCCCACCAAGTTTGGTGTTTCTGGAACCACAATTTAAAATCTTAACTCATGGAGAAGTCAGATGTTAAATTGCTAGTTTGAAAATGTAACTTTTAAAAATGTTCTTGTTGTAGCCTTTTGGTATGTGCAGCCTGGCTCTGGTCACATGACTAGGTGTAGTTGGCTGTGTGTATTCCTCTGGACAGCCACACACCTTGGGAGCTTAGGTATGAACGTATGGGTCATCTGTGACTTCATGGGCCATCCTGGGTAGGACTGGAGGGAGGAGCTGGACACAGCCTCACTTTCATCAGAACAGGTTGTGTCTGATACACACACAATGGGCTGCATTCCCCCTGTAATTAGTCTGCAGCCAATGCAGGGTGAGCACATGTGTGTACTTCCAAGGCATGTCTTTGAAGTATCCTCCACATCAAGCCACCACTGGGTATAGAAAGTGCACCTCATACACTACCACTTCAGTACACTTCTAGACCTGTGGATACTCTGCCAGGAGGAAGGACTGCTGTGCTGCTGGAGGACTGCTACTTTTGCCGCCTGGGAATGGGAAGGGCTGGACCTGTATGTCTCAAACCCAGAACCCAGAAGGACTTCAAGGGCTAGCTGGCTGTCTTCCTGATATGAAGTCTCAGGAACTGGAAGTAACTCCAAACACCCTGCTCATTCCCTGGACTCTGCCATCTGTGAGTCTGCTTGCCAAGTGATGCCATCCTAGTCCTAGACCCTTGGAAGTGGGAAAAAGGTGCCTGCTCAAGTAGAACCGATGCATCCTCTACTGCATGAGCAGAATTGACGCAATACTGCTGTTGCATGGAGCAGAACCAATGTATCATTACTACTGTGTGGGTCAGAACTCACACAACAGAGTTGCATCGTCACATCTTGGGACCGAGGAGTTGCCTTTGGAAACACTATTGCATGACGCCTTCCCTGGCACAAGCTCCTCGCATCTCTTGTCTATGGCAGCCTTGGAAGTGACGCCAAGCTTCTACATCAGCACTTATGTATAGGTCAGAACCAAAGCATCGCTTTGAATGCGACACGCATCCTCATCGCTGGTGTCTGCATTACAAGCCCTGTTGACAGGATCCTTGATGTCGATGCATCAGGATCTTTCACGGCAGCCTAGCCGCATCTCAGGACCAAAGCATCGCCCCCAACTGTGTAACACGATTGTTCCTCCACAACCCTGAAGCTACTTTGCTTCAGCTGGCCTATGTGGGTATCTAGCTGGCGTGCACTCTATCGCGGTCAGCCTGAACTTTTGACTTTTTCCCAGTCCGGCACAACCAGATATTCCCGGTTGCGTTTTTCCCCTTTCAGCACTATTCTACAAGTTTTTCTTCAACAATTCATAACTCAAGTTCTACTGATTTGATTTTTGTCATTGTGGTGTTGCTTTGTATGTTAAATACAGTTCTATTTTCCAAACCTGGTGTGGGATCCTTTTTGGGTGTGTTTTTGACTGTTTTACTGTTTGAAGTGTTGCACAAATACTTTGCACATTGCCTTCAAGTTAAGACTGACTGTGTTATGCCATACTATTAATGAGTGTGCACAAGTTAATTTGGAGTTTGCTTGTGTCTTGCCCTGCCCTGCCAAGAATTGTGGCTGCTGCTTGGACCTTAAAATACCACTGTTGACATCTATGCATCCTCTATTGCTATGGGAATCATTACATGTTTATCTTCTGTGCTTCTTCTGACATATTATTTCATTATGTAAATGTACATATTTAAATGTTTGTTCAACTTGAATAATTTCTTGATTGTTTTAATAATTAAGTTCAAAAGCTTTCATAGAATAATAATAAATACTATTGTTAATGGTAAGTTTTCAGTCGAATGATTCAAAATATCTACAGCGATTGTCTACAATAGAACAACATTTAGTAATGTGCGTTTATTTTAAAATAGTAAAATGATATAAATTGTTATTTCAGAGGAATTTACAGAGAAGAAGGAGGAAGAGGAGGAGGACCAAGATGTACCTTCCCCATGTTAGACTTGCAAAATCTCCGAGAAGAAGACTTCACATCTAGCTAGTAGTACCATCAGTATCACTATGGGTGTGACTGCTACTACCACACTTCCTATCACAAGTACTGAAGCTACAGAAACTTCAGCTCTGGTGACTACTCCCTTCTCTGCAAAAATATTGGCCCCTTTAAGACAGAATAAGAATCACTTCCTGAAATGGGTGCATCTATTGCGCCTAGGCAATGGGCATCTGAAGTAGGAGACATTCCTTTATTGGAGGCTCTCCAGGTTATGAGAAATGAGATACAAAAAGGGAAAACACAAAGCAACCGAAAACAACGTCTGAACCTTTCAGATCAATCAACCAGTACAGCACGACTCTCTGACCAATCGTTTAGAGGGTTAAAGTAATGGGAGCTTCTAATATTGCCCTTCTTGATCAAATCAAACTGCTTAATTTAGTTAACATATTAGTTGAGGGAAAAGGTCACATTGCAATTGCAGGAGGCATGGTCAGCAATGTTCTGTTGCACTTGTATTCCACAGAGAGAATAGCATTCTGCTCAGCCTGCCACAACCATGGACAGAGAATCTGAGAGGACTAAAACAAGGATGTATCAAAGACGTGCAAACACTATATAAAATGTTGCAGGCCGCCTTGTGAGGAGAAACCTACCCTAATGTTTAAAATGATGTTACTTTTAGAGTGCCCAGGATGGCAGATGGCCCGTGCTTTACAAACCCATGTCACTACCCATTTCCCTTCACATCCATCTAATATACACGAGATCCCTAAGAGACGTTCACCAGACAAAGGTGAAAACCTGCACGTTCAGCACAATTATCTGATTCCTCAGGTGCACCTCAAAAAAAGAGGCTGCATAAGACTTAATTATGAGCTTTTATAAATCTCCTGCTTATTTGACGAAGAAAATATATTTATGAATCGATCATTAATTGTTTTTCTAGTACAAAACATATATTTTATTTTGATGTTCAAAATAATAATATTTTTAGTTTTAGTACTGTTTACACATCTAAAGGTATATACATATGGATACATATGTATACAAATGATAACATATACATCGCAATAGCATTTATGAATGACTCATGACAGAAGCATTTTGAGCCTGCTATTGTTGGGTCTATACTCTATTTGCTAAATCATTGTTGCCACTCCACCGCCACCTAACAACACCATGGGTGCACTGTATTTAAAATATGGCACACCATGGCTCACGTTAGGCCAAAAGCATCAACATTTTTTAAACCATTTTTGCACTTTGCCTCACTAGCATAAAAAATGTTGAGGCTAGTGCAGCAAAGTTCAAGAAGGTCCATTGATTTTAATAGGTGCATCCTTTTAACACCCGTTTTGTGCAGGCATTAAAAATACCACCAAAAATGGTGCAATGAAATCTTGTAGATTCCATTGTAGCATTTTTGTTGACCTCCTAATGCTGGAATGCCCCCTTTCATGAATTATGCCTGGTGCAGGCATAATGTGGCACGAGGGGTCACAAAGTGGTGTAATGCATTGTGACACTTTGTAAATATGACACAGTGATTTTTTGCCTCGTTGAGCCACATTAGCATAAAAAAAATGAAGCTAATTTGGCGCAAGGTGGTTCTAGGGCCTTGTAAATCTGGCCCAAAGTGTGATGTTCATGTTAAGTTAGACATAGTTAATGAAGCCCTCAGTTTGAGTTTGAGTAACTCATGTTAAACTAAATATTCTGTATTTCCTGTGTATCTTTCCCTTCTCTCGTTTTAGGAGCCAAGGTGCAGTAGTTAAGGTTAGTAGTATTTTACAAAACGTCTTGGTTTCTATGAGAATTATTTATCTGTATGCATTCCATTGAGATTGAATAATGAATGTCCACTCCTGTGCTTTGGACAGACTGACCCAATGTATCGCCATTTTATAAGAGATATCTTGGAGGCCGTGCAGCAGGAAGCTTCCGTTGTGTGATGTCTGGAAATAATACTGGAAATGTCTTACTGTGAAATGTTAGGGAGTAGTTCACTGTAAAAATTGTGCGATTTAGTTTTGCATTGCCAAGGTAGTTAGAATCAGATGCCCCTTTCCTCTCACATGAGATCATATACTTTATTTTGCTGCAGCTCAAATTGTTAGGCTCCTGAGCAAATACATTGTCAATCATCTGATTGAGGGCCTGGTTTAGATATTGGTTGTAACTGCTCCACCACTGAGGTTGTAAACCCATCAGCCGCCATGCCAGTCCGGCCGCCGTATTTAGATGTTGGCAGTCCCACAGCTGAAAGCCCACATTTGAACCACCATCTCTGCCAAGTAACACTACCCGCAACAACTGCAGGATAGGGAAAAGATGCCACCAGCAGGACCACAGCCATCCACTCCTATGCAGATTTAGATGTGCCTTACCGCCAAGCAAAAAGGGGAGGTTCGACCTCCAATTCTGAGTTTGCGGATTGGAGAAAAAAGGGTGAAAACGCATCTTTTTTCCCAGTTCCCCCACTGTCTTTGACAGGACATGACTCGACAACACCTGCTGTGACTGCTGCCACCATCCTATGAACCCAATATGACCCCTCCTTTGACAGACTTAAAAGTAGGGATGCCACATTGCCAGGGTACGTTGGGTGGGCACAGCACAGGAGGTTGGGCCCACTGCAGACTTATACACGTCACAGTAATTTTTTTTTAAATCACAGTGACATGCATATCTCAGGGATACAATTGTGTCACATATGGCTGTGGCACAGCATGCATATCGCACACATACACACATGTCATTGTGGTGTAATTATTCATTGCCAAATGAATGCTGGCACCACCATCAGGGTACATTCACACTTGACAATGGTGTTTGTGTGTGTGCATTGTAATGGGACCTGTACTGGTAGGTTTGTGCTATCTGTTGTGTATGTGAGTCAGTACATGTACATGTGTGTGTGGATTTGCTTGCTGGAGTAGGGGGAGCTGGAGTAGGTGGTGTGGTCTGTATGTGTGCCACTTGCATGTGGGATCGATGTTCTTGTGTTGCCGTGTGACACATTCAGGTGAGTGTTGTGTGGCGGACGTTGTAGTGATGTGTGTAGTTGTGCTTGTGCGTGAGTTTATTGTGTAGCTAAGTGTGCAATTGTGCTAGTTGCTATGGCTGTGTTGTATGTGAATACAGTGTCATGGTGTGTGTGTGTTGTGTCATCGATGTATGTCAATGTTTGATTTTGGCATGTACGGGTTGTATTGAAATTCTAATGAATGATGGTGTGTATGTGGTGTGTAGTGTGTAGTGCAGGGGGAGACATATGGCTAAGGTACAGTGCATGTGTGTGTGTCACGTATGCCTATTCCATTGCCCCAGCCATTGTACAAAGACCATTAGGTCCCACCAATGTCCCCCTCCATCAGCAATCTGTTGCCAGTCCTCCGCTGTAACATCAGTAGATACAACACAGTTGACTTGACAGTCTTCTCGGGTCTGCCACCTACTCAGCTTGGTGGTAATACTGACAAGATCTAGATCAGGCCTTGAATCTTGATTTGATTTTGCCTTTTAGAAGTTTTACTTGCTGAATCCTCCTGTTTGACTTTCTTCATAAATGTTACTAATTTTCTTTAGTTTAGCATGTTAAGAAATTCTCTCTTATTGGGTGTTAGATCTGTCAGGCTTGTGGTGATCTTCCCCCAAACCTTTTGCCAGCGTTGCCTCAATTTTGAGGATCTGTTTTTGTTGGCCTTCGAACTTTGGGCACTTTACCACTGATAACCAGTGCTAAAGTGAGTGTGCTCACTCCCCTAAAGAATGGTAACATTGGTGTATCCACAATTGGCATATTTCATTTACTTATAAATCCCTAGTAAAGTGCACTATATATGCACAGGGCCTCTAAATTAAATGCTACTAGTGGGTCTGCAGCACTGATTGTCCCACCCACTTAAGTAGCCTTTTAAACATGTCTCAGGCCTGTCACTGCAAAGCCTGTGTGTGCAGTTTGTAAGCCATGTCAACTTAGCATTTTAAACCACTTTCCAAGCTTTAAACTCACCTTTTATTAAATATAGGACATCTCTAAGTAATTCCCTGGGTAGCCCATAAGACAGGGCACTATGTACTTAAAAGGCAGGACATATACTTTTAAGGTTTACATGTCCTGGTATAGAAAAACTCCCAAACACATTTTTCACTGCTGTGAGCCCTACCTCTCTCATAGGTTAATATTGGGGATTCCTTATTGCATTTAAAAAGGTGTAGTTCCTGATTGAGAAGGAGTAGACCTATTATGTTTAGTACCTATGACATTGTAATGATAAATCCTCTTTAATGGTAAAATCAGATTTACTATTACAATTTTGAAAATGCTGCTTTTAGAAAGTTGCAAAAACAACAGATGATGGGTGGAATGCAGACCAAATTAAACCTTCACCCCCAGTCATAGACCTGGGTTTATTCCATCAGTTTTATGCTTGCCATGCCATTTCTAGTTTGGATCCTGCCAGCTGCAAATCAGTCTTGATTTTGTTTCCTATGGGAACAGTCCAGCCTGAACTGCCAGGCCAGGTCCTTCCTAGACCAGACATAAGCATAGTGAGACCGGTTTCAGGATATCATCCTTCCTCAGGCAGCCTAGCTTGAGTCTGGTGGCATAGCAAACACGGGACTCATGTCTGGGCATACCCTTCCCAATTAGGGCGACAAATGTGAAATAAAACAGATGATGCATGGAATGCAGAACAAAACAAACATTCACTCCCAGTCACAGATCTGGGTTAAATCCATCAGTTATTTTGCTTGTCATGCCGTTTCAATTTGGACCCAGCAATATGCAAATCCAACTTGACCCTGTTCCCTATGGGAACAGTCCAGCCTGAACTGCCAGGCCAAGTCCTTCCTACACCAGAAACAAGAATCCTGGGACCGGTGTCAGTGTATCATCCTTCATCACCGAGGCTAGATTCAATCTGGTTATATAGCAAGCACAGGACCTATGTCTGGGCATTTGTTTGCTTTTAGAAAGTTGGCATTTTCCTGCTCTTAGCCCTGTGTACCTACAACCTGTCTTTAATACACATCTGGATTCGGGAGACAGCTGGTTTCCTACGTTCCCTTTAGACAGCCTCACACAAAGGAAGGGTAGGTGTGACTGAGGGGCTTTTCTGCATGTTGATTGGTCATCCTGGGCATGGTGGGGGGAGGAGGTGACACATAGCTTAATAGGCAGTGCTTAGCTCCCTGTAGTGAGTCTGGAGCTGGGGGAGGAAGGGAGGACTTCTGTGCACCTCAAAGACCTGCTCTTTGAAGTCACCCCCCACTTCAAAGGCACAACTAGGTATAAGAACTGGACATCTGAACTTACCAAATCAGTACAGATGTGGACTCGTGGATAGTTTGCCAGGAAGAATCAATCAATCAATCAATCACTGCATTTGTAAAGCGTGCTACATACCCGCGAGGGTCTCAAGGTGCAAGGGAGGGGGGGGTGCTACTGGTCGAAGAGCCAGGTCTTGAGGAGTCTTCTGAAGGCCAGCAGGTCCTGGGTCTGTTGTAGGATGGTGGGGAGAGTGTTCCAGGTCTTGGCTGCGAGGTAGGAGAAGGATCTGCCATCGGATGCTGGGGACTGTGGCGAGGGCGAGGTTGGCTGAGCGGAGGCTTCGGGTGGGGGTGTGGAAGCTGAGTCAGTTGTTGAGGTAGGTTGGTCCGGTGTTGTGCAGTGCTTTGTGTGCGTGGATCAGGAGCTTGAAGGTGATCCTTTTGTTGACGGGGAGCCAGTGCAGGCCTCTCAGATGGAGTGTGATGTGGCTGCGGCGTGGGACATCGAGGATGAGTCGGGCCGAGGCGTTCTGGATGCGTTGGAGTCGTCTCAGGAGCTTGCTTGTAGTTCCTGAGTAGAGGGCGTTCCCGTAGTCGAGTCTGTTGGTGATGAGGGTCTGGGTAACGGTTTTTCTCATGTCGAGGGGGATCCATTTGAAGATCCTGCGGAGCATACAGAGGGTGTTGAAGCAGGACGCGGAGACGGCGTTGACTTGCCTGGTCATGGAGAGAGTGGAGTCGAGGATGACCCCCAGGTTGCGTGCGTGGTCCATGGGTTCCGGGGCTGTGTCTAGTGACGTGGGCCACCAAGAGTCGTCCCAGGCTGATGGGGTGGGTCCGAGAATGAGGACCTCTGTCTTGTCTGAGTTCAGCTTCAGTCTGCTGTCCTTCATCCAGTCGGCTACGGCCTTCATTCCTCGGTGGAGGTTAGCTTTGGCGGTGTGGGGATCTTCGGTGAGGGATATGATCAGCTGGGTGTCGACAGCGTAGGAGATGATGCTGAGGTTGTGTTGTCGTGCGACGTGGGAGAGGGGGGCCATGTAGATATTGAACAGTGTCGGGCTGAGGGAGGATCCCTGTGGGACGCCGCAGATGATCTCGGTGGTTTTGGAGCGGAAGGGTGGGAGGCGGACGCTCTGGGTTCTGCCGGAGAGGAAGGATGTGGTCCAGGCCAGGGCCTTCTCTTGGATACCGGTGTCATGGAGGCGTGCTGATAGGGTGCGGTGGCAGACTGTGTCAAAGGCTGCTGATAGGTCCAGGAGGATGAGGGGGCTGTTTCTCCTTTGTCCATCAGGGTCCGGATGTCGTCAGTGGTGGTGATGAGGGCGGTCTCGGTGCTGTGGTTACTGCAAAAACCAGATTGGGAAGGGTCCAGGATGTTGTTGACTTCGAGGTAGCGGGTCAGCTGTTTGTTGACAATCTTCTCGGTCACTTTTGCCGGGAAAGGGAGCAGGGAGATGGGCCGGAAGTTCTTGAGGTCCTTGTGGTCCGCCTTGGGCTTCTTCAGAAGGGTGTTGATCTCGGCGTGCTTCCAGCTTTCTGGGAAGGTTGCTGTTTCGAAGGAACAGTTGATTGTTTTCCGGAGATGGGGCGCGCTGGCTGCGCTGGCTTTGTTGAAGACGTGGTGAGGGCAGGGGTCCGATGGGGATCCGGAGTGGATGGAGTTCATGGTTTTGATAGTGTCTTCGTCACTGACGCTGGACCAGACGGTCAGGCGACTGGTGCGAGTGGTAGTCGCAGGGGTGGGTGCAGGGGGGTCAGGGTTGAAGCTGTCGTGGATGTCAGTGATCTTGCGGTGGAAGAAGGTGGCCAGGGAGTCGCACAGGTCTTGAGATGGCGGGATGTCGTTGGTGATGGAGCTGGGGTTGGAGGGTTCTTTCACGGGGCTGAAGAGCTCTTTGGTGTTGTGTGCGTTGTTGTCTAGGCGGTCCTTGAAGGCGGTCTTCTTGGCGGTCCTGATGAGTTGGTGATGTCGGCGGGTGGTGCTCTTGAGGGCTGTGTGGTTCTCTGGTGTTCGGTCGTGGAGCCATTTCTTCTCCGGCTTCCGACAGGTGTGCTTGGCGATCCGGAGGTCCTCGGTGAACCAGGCGGCTTTCTTGTTGGTGTGGTTGGTTGTAGAGGTCTTGAGAGGGGACCCACTGTGTGAGGTTCGTACTGGCGGTGTCTGGGTTGGTGGGGTCGGTGGGTGGTCTCAGGGCGAGGGCGGTAGTCAGTTGGTCCTCGGTGACCTTGCCCCAGCAGCGGCGTGGTAGCTGTTGGGTGCAGTGGTGTGTGGTGGGTTTTCTGAAGGTGAAGTGGACGCATCTGTGATCGGTCCAGTGTGGTTCGGTGGTGTGGTTGAAGGAGACGTGGGGGCTTGCGGAGAAGATGGGGTTGAGCATGTGTCCAGCGGCGTGAGTGGGTGTCGTTACGAGCTGTTTGAGTCGGAGGTTGGCGAGGTTGTCGATCAGGGCGGTGGAGTTGGCGTCGTTGTTGTTCTCAAGGTGGAAGTTCAGGTCCAGAGGAGGATGTAGTCCGTGGAAGCGAGGGCGTGGGTGCTGATGAGGTCGGCGATGGTGTCACTGAACTGTGGGCGGGGTCCGGGAGGTCTGTAGATGAGAGTTCCTCTGAGGGTGGTGTTGGGGTCGGTGTGGATCTGGAAGTGCATGTGCTCGGCGGTGGTGAGGGTGTCATTGGCGTTCGTTGAGATTTTGATGGAGTCTTTGTGGATGATGGTGATTCCTCCTCCCACTCCGTTGGTGCGGTCTCTGTGGGAGATCTTGTAGCCCTGTGGGATGGCTATGGCGATGTCTGGTGCTGAGGTGGCGTTCAGCCAGGTCTCCGTCAGGAAGGCGACGTCGGGGGCGGTGGAGTCTAGGAGGTCCGAAAGTTCGATGGCGTGCTTGCGAGAGGAGCGGGTGTTGGGGAGGATGCAGCGGAGGTGGTTGGGTTCTCTGGCTGGTGGTGTGGAGGGTTGGATGCTGGTGAATCTGCAGTTCCGGCAGTTGAAAGGCCCCTGGGTGCGTTTCGGGGTGGCCCGGTAGCAGGGGTGGTCTCGTCTGGTGTTGAGTGCGTGGAGGGTGCTTGCGTCGTAGTGCAGTCTGGCGTTGCGGGGGGTGCGTGTTCCAGGGGTTCTGGTGCTGGGTGCGGTCCAGGCGCGGACGGGCGCAGACGGGCTTGCCTTAGGCGCGCTTCGCGGCCTCCATATGAGGGCAGAGGGAGGGAGGAGCAGCTGGGAGGTGGGAGCGGGGCGGCCAATGGGAGTGAAGGGGGCGGGGCAGCAGGGGCTCAGCGGCGAGGGAAAAACCCGGGGAAAAAATGGCGGGAAAAGACGGCGGGAGAGGGACAACAGATCACAGGGGTACAGAAAGCAAAACACAGGGGCACAGAATGAAAAAACTAAGTGGCACAGAAGCCAAGCGCAGGGGTACAGAAAAAAGGGAGCGAGTAGTCAGGCGGCAAAAGCGGCTACAGAGGTTCAACCCACAGGGGGCTGCGTGGCAGATGGGGGGGGCGACCTGCCTGGTGACAGGGTCAAAGGACTGCTGTGCTGCTACAGGGACTGCTACTCTGCTGGACTGCTGGTCTGGAAAATGGGTTTTGCTGTGCTGACCTGCCTGCTGCCTGCTGCTCTCACTGCCTAGGTGAGAATGACTGGACCTATACTACCCGAACCCAGAGTGGCTCCAAAGGCTTGCCTGCTAGCCCCCTCTTTTGATGTCTCAGGGACATCAAAGACTCTCAGCAACTCTACAACAGCACCTTGACTCTGCCAACTCTGCCAAGTGGTGCCAGTACAGTCCTGGGCACTTGAAAGTGGGGTTTTCTGTGCTCAATTAGCTAAATCCAGCCATCGCTGCTGTTGCGCCAGTCAGAACTAATGCATCTGCTTTGACGCATTATGCTCAAAGACTTCACATCATCGGCTGTGCAGCTCGGCGATGACATATAACCTTCACTTCCAAAGGACTCACAGACAATACGTACCCAACTGAGCACATCAGTACCAATGCATTGCCTCCTCTGTTCCAGGCATAAGGTCTTCGACTTTGACACATCCTCCATCCAAAGGTACTTTTGCAGTGGGACAAGGCTAATCCCTGTATCTGACCCGCACTCCATTACAGTTGACTTGACTTTTCAAATTTGACCTGTTCTAGTGTGACCAGATTGCCCTGGTTGTCGTTTTAAGCTTCTAAATACTACATTTGCAGCTAATATTTAAAAAAGTGTGTCTCGACTCATACTTATTCGATTTTTGTTGTTTTGGACTTGTTTTGCTCTTTAAAGTGTAATTTTATTTTTAACTTGATGTGGAGTCTTTTTGTACTGTTTTCACTGTGTTACTGTTTTAACTATTGCATAAATACTTTGCACATTACCTCTTATGATAAGCCTGCCTTCTCTGTGCCAAGCTACCAGAGGATGAGCACAGGTTAATTTACGGTGTGTAACTGACTTCCCCAGACTAGGATTGTGGTCCCTGTGTGGACAGGATCTCACAAAACCAGTCTGTGGGAAAAAAATAAGCAGATCTCAAATAAAGTTTACCACCCTTGGCCAGATAATTGTACAAATTGTGTGGTACAGGAATCCTAGGACTTCAGACATTGCACCACAATATGGCTTCAGAAGACAACAAAATAGTTCTAATCCCTTTCTATGATTCAAAGGGGGCATTTGACATTCTAAACAGAGGCACAATACTACAGCTAATAAATGCGATTCATCCCCTGGCCCATATCTCCACAACAGAATTTACTCCACATCTGAATAATAAAGATAAAGAGGCAACGTAAACATCCTGAGCCACGTCTGCCTTAATTGCCCACATTCTAATACACCAAGATATGTTCAGCGGATGGGGCATTGCATTGCAAAAATTAGAACCGCTTCAATATCCCAACCTTTTGCTATCAGAAAAAAAGAAGGGCAGCTCGATTTTAAAAGGGGCGGTGGGGGTAGAAATTTCCCTAAGTAGATGGGAACACCTAACAATAGTAAAGCACCAAAGTATGCTTCACCACAGCACGTACCAACAAGTTTTCATTTGTATTCCCCAAACTGTCAAACAAGTAGGAAGGCAAAACTCAAATGACAACAGCCGCAATCGGTACTGACGGAAATCCAGTAACTGAAGAAAGCACCCACATATGCTCCTGGAACGCCCACGGTTATCTGGTTACCGACGTGGTGGCTTTGACCTTCCTACAACAGTTCAATATAATCAGGTTCCAGGAAACATGGTGTATGGAGCCAATTCAAATATCGGGATATACTGGGATGAATGTTTCTGCAAAACAACCTCAAAGATACAGACACCCTAAGGGTGGCCTCACAATATACTGCTCTACGAAAATCAACTGGGTCATCAAACTGATTGATCTGCAAATTGAAAGGCTGCTACCAATAAAGTTGGAACCCCAGGTTTCATCTGGATGCGACAGAACATTCTGTTGATCAATGTATATTCATCCGAATAAAGCTCAAGAGAGGGAAAATATGAAAACATCGATCAGTATTTTAAAAATGCTGCAGAAGCAATATAAGGATACTATCCTCATTGTGTCTGGTGACTTGAACACAGATTTGAGAAAAGGCAGCACAAAACCCTTCAACAGAATACATCTGTATAAAAGGCTAGAAGATATGGGTTTGTGTTGCTTGACGCCCTTCCCAGGGGACGCGCTCTCCACACCAGTAACTTTTTTAAGTGGCCCAAAAAAATCAATATTGACTTCACACTAATAAAAGGAGCCGTACTGCCACTGATCTCTTCATACAAGATTCAAGAATGCTCAGAGAGCGACCACTTCCCACACAACTGTAAGATACATTTAATTGGCTTCCTTCCACTAATATCATAATCTCTGCTCCAGTGACTTACAATACAAAAAAACTGAAATGGAGGGGGCCGGGCCTTAAGAAAGTGATAGAAGAAGTGTTTCGCTGTGTAGGTACCACTGAAAAGCTTAAAGAGATACTAAGAAAACAGAAACAAGAAGAACTGACTCCAGGAGAATGGGTGATGGAAGGAAGCATTTGGGTGATTCTTTATTGAACAAATTCACCATTAAAAAAACACCTCCCAATTTTGGCAATAGAGGCAAATAATAAAGTTAAAAGTGGTCCAGCTGGACAGCAATGGTACAACAAAATACTGCACAAACAAAAAAAACAAGTCTCCAGAGAAATAAAAAAAGTTGCAAAGGACATACACTGGGGAAGGAAAACTGACAAAAAAAGGCTTTTTGAACCAAGAGCCAAATGCAAGAAAATTTGCTAGATGGCAAACAGAGATATCATGAAGATTTGTGGACCAAGCTTCACATGTCTAACAAACAGAAGAACAACAAAAAGTTCTGGCAATTGTTAAATGGGTTAAGCCAGGGTACAAATCGACAAGCGAATGCAGGTATAGACACAGCCACATGGGAAGCCGACATATTAACAATGTATTCTCTACCAGAGCATCATGTGAAGGAGGAGGCCTTTCAGGCTGCAAAAGATTCAAGTAAGACAACATTTGGCTTTAGAATGAAGTTGAAAACAGACTTATCTTTGTCTGACAATGAACATAGATATTAAAAAGATGACAGGCCTGATTAAGAAACTAAAATTGGAAGGGGCAGCTGGCCACAACGGAATCCCAAACGCCCTTTTTAGAGGAGATTCTACATTCTGGGCTTACTATCTGGCGCTGCTTTTTAACAACCTCCAGGGCACTACGCGGCTACCAGATGCTTGGAAAGGCAGTATTCTCCACCCAATATATAAGACAGGAAATCCCGCAGCCCCCTCGAACTATAGGCTCATAGCTTTGATTGATGTGGAAGCTAAACTCTATGCAGCCTGTCTATTGCAACAACTAGTGGAATGGATATATGAAAGACAACTAATACCACAATGCCAGACAGGCTTCAGAGCTGGCATGGAAGCCTCAACCAATCTGGCAGTCCTGGCTGTGTTGGGAAATAAAGCCAGGTTCAAGAATAAACGGTTATGTGCGTGTTTTATTGAACTGAAGGCTGCTTTTGATTGCGTGCCAATAACCCGCTTGTGGGAAAAATTGAAAGGTTGGGGCCTTCCCTGCAGCCTTTTGAGCAGAATGATGGACCTGTATATAGATACCTGGGCACAAGTAAAACTTGGGGAGGGTGGCCACCTCACCTACAGAATTCCAATAGCAAAAGGATTAAAACAAGGGTGTGTACTAGCTCCCACGCTGTTCAATTTATACCTTGCAGACCTAGCTGATGCCCTAGCACCCGTAAATAGTCATCCATCAGTTTTGGCCAGCAAAGGAATAGCATTGCTACAGTATGCAGACGATATAGTTTTACTCAGTCAAACGCCAGTCAGACTACAGCATAGCATTGATGCACTCTATACATACATAACAATGCAAGGCCTGGAACTGAAATTAAGGAAAACTAAGGTTGTCCGCCTGGTGGATACGAAGTTTAAATCTTTTTCATGGTTCACAAATGGAACATGGGTGGAGGTTGTCCCTAAATATAAATATTTGGGATTCACCATGGATCATCTTTTGACTTTTAAACCACAGCTTGCTGTTGCCCAAGCTAAAGCCCATTTCTTGACCTATGGTTTTAAAGTATTAATACAAAAACTGAGTTGCCCGTCATACAATCACTTGCTTTCTGTCATGGCAGCACAGTTAATGCCCACCGTTACTTATGGAGCCGAAATAATATTGGGGAAGGAAGCAGCTTTTTACAACCAAATTCAAACAAAGGCTTATAAATCAGTAATTCGGATCCCTCGATCAGTATCCCCTGCCCAGGTCCACTTAGAATAGGTTTGAAAAATTATGAACATCAGAGTAAATGTGCCTATATCAAATCTTGCTGGAGAATGTGAGCAGCAGAGATTGCCACCATCAATAATCTATGCTGGATTGAAATCGAGGAGCAACAACGTCATAATGATAAAGGTACATGGGGTCTTCATTTAAACAACTCTATCAAAGACCTAGGTTTGCAAGAAGCCTGGGAAACAAACCTGGGTAAAGTAGAATTTTATTGGAAGGCAAATGCTGCTACTAGGTTGAGATCCTTAATTTTTGACAAACATACATTTGCAAGAAGACGACATGCCTGGACTATAATAACATCATAGAAATCTCTACGGGCTCAGGATTACCTAGCAGCATCCTTCACCAAGTCATTGAAACATCAGTTCATGCTTTTTTGATTTGATTTGATGGAAACTAAAGATATGGTCCTTCTATGGTGACAGCAAGTACAGACACATTCTTGCTGAATTTGTGATATAGACAAGAGTCACTAGAACACATTTTGTGAGTGTTCCTGGCATTGTTAGATCATAGGAGATTGTATCTCAAAAATATTCTTAGGTCACTGAATATACGCTCATGTAGGGCCACTGTTATCAGTTGGCTAAGTGGACTTTCAATCCCGTTCTCTTTTCGGGGGACTAAGTTTATGGTTCACGCCCATAAAGAAATGGATAAAAAAGCTGAGTAGGCAGTGTGTGCACAGTTTTTCGGTTTATATTTGAAGAGTACCCAAATGGTTAACTTTAGCTCCTAGCTAGCAATCGGTCATCAGCAATTGGGTTTCATTTTTTGTTATTATTATTAGGAAATCAACTGTGTTTTATTTTTAGTAACCAGGATAAAACGTTGCTCTCACGCGGCCGAAGCATTTCTCTGAATTTAAGACCAAGAACAAATGATGAAACTAGTAGAGTAGGCTTTAATCATGAATAAGTTTAATATTTTATGACATGATTTAGGATCAGGATAAGGATAAGCCAAAAAAATGTATGTGCATTTAATTCTTAAGTAGAGAGTATGTTTGAGCATTTATATAGTACTAATGTGTGTATACCGATGGTTTTAATTAACTTTGCTAATAAAATATTTCAGTATGTGGACAGGGTGCATACGTCTGCCACTAGAGACCCAATTTCCAACAGTGGGAAATTCAATTTGCTCATATTTGGCTCAATCACAACTCTTAGGATTTTGTTTGTATTCAGTCATTTTAAAATGATTTCAATTATGTAATGGAGACATTTATATACTACGCATTTATCTTTGATGACCTTACATGGTTTACGTTTGTAACTGTGCCAATCTACTAATAAACATTAATTGTTTGCAAATGTAGCACTCTCTGTCATCCTTATGGGACCTAATTTGCTTCACTGTCATTGATGTTTTGTTGATGTTAAGCCTTAGCTTGAGGCTAATGTTCCATATACGCAAGTGCAGCTTATACTTTGCACCACTGATTTGTCCTGTGCAAATTCCTTCCTGCTTCACAAAATGGTAGCAGAGGGTTATTCCTGCTGAGGTTTAGAGTTAGAATTTACCCCAGAGACAGTTAAAATGTGCCCCAGGCCATGTCCCAAAGATTCCATGGTCTAGTTTGGAGAACTGTTGATGTTCCAGTGTTGTTAAAGCAGTTGCAGTGTCCTATGGTGTGAGTATAAGTAGAATTATGAGTCGTTCATTGTGGTTGTCGGGCGTTATGGTGTTTGCAATTTTGATGATGTCATTTGTGCTGTGGTGTTCAGTTGGGTCTGCAAGGACTCTGTTTTGAAGTTGTTCAGGTTTGAAATGCTACTTTATGCATGTTGCTTTTGCTTAGGAACAAAAGCGTGCATGCTAAAAAGAGGGCAAGTTGGTTAGCAGATTTGTCATAATCCAAGATTCCAGGACAGATATTGAGTTATATTTAGTCATGAAATATCTGAGATTTGTGGCACTGGATTGTGAAGTGCTATTGGCTGCACTAAGATGATAACTGAAATTGATGTTTGGTTTAATCCTTTGTGGACGAGAGCGGACAGCAGTAGTCTGGGTGATTTTCTGTTGGTTGAGAATTCACTTCATATGAATGACAGCGCCAGGACGGAATTATCACCCATTCTTCTCCTAGAGTAATCAGTGACTTTTAATTTTTCTTTTGTGCAACAGATAAGAGCTATTGTTTTTTTGGGGATTTCAACAATTTGCTATTTAAAAACTGAAGGTTGTTGATTGAGAGCTGCTGTGAATTTTTGCAAGTTGTGTCATAAGGTTCAGTGCAGGATTTAGTCAGATGGCATCTGTGATGCCCTTGGATAGGTCCTTACATCTGAAAGTACCATGATGTGAGTCGTTGTTATGATGATGTCTCGCTGACATTGGACAATAGTTTTGCTGTGTATTGCACTTTGATTTGCTTAGAACTGCTGTTTCTTTTAATTGAAGCTTTATTGATTTTTTTCACACTATATTAAGAGTAAAGGTGATAGTTTGCAAGAAATTGAGAGCTTGGTTTAGCAATGATGTAAGAATAACTGTCCAGCAGGGCAAGGAGGGTCCTCTAGACGGCACAGTAGCACATTACATGATAACCAAGGTCTGTTTGCACAGATGTATCTGGGTCAAATAGTGGAATAAGCTCACAGCAAAGGAAAGGTCCTTGAAATTTCTCCCAGATGGTGATAATTTGAGGATGATTAAGAATTTTAGGTAGGTTTTGTATGACGTGAAACCCCCAACCAGACCTGCACAATATGAAGCTTTGAGTGCATGGGAGCAAGCTGCCAATGTGAAAGAGGAGAAGAATTATCAGACCAGAGCAAGCAATAAGGTCTGTCAAAAGTTGGATGGAAGCATGATTGGATACAGAGTAGCACGAATGGAGGGAGAATATGATTGGGGCTATAAGGATGTATCCTGCATTAACAAGAGACAGAGCAGGGAGGAAAAAAGCATGGGAGAGGATAGAATTCAGGAAAAGAAACACTGTAATTACATTTTAGATGATCTATTGACTTCCTGACCACCATCATATAATACTGTTCATCACATTGAGGTAATCAGCAGCTTGGAGGACCAAGATCCCCTACAAATGTATGTGTGAGTGCACCTGGCAATTAGGAACTCCCAGAGGGTGGTTATTCCGAGCTACACCAAGTCCACCACCGGGAGCCCCAACTACTACTGTCATCATCACAATCTCAAGTACATCTACACTTACAACAGACTCTGGTACTTCAGGGAATGGACTACTTTAGATCCAGGAGCGTGCCCCCAAACAGGAGTAATTCCAATTTTGAGTGTGCCTGTTGTAGAGATTAAGGAATGTCCCTCCCACAACCCCCAGAACAGGTTGCCCTTTCAGGGGTGAGGCATATTTTGATTCTAAAGGCAGAACTTGAAAAATGTATTAAAGAAAATCTTGAATTGGAATTCATAAATGGGCACAACAAAGAGGAAAGGTTTTAGGCATGCTTGTGATTCTCATACAATTTGAGAGAGAATCACCACATTGTTTGGGGTTGGTTTTCCCAAAAGTCATAATCTAAAGAAGAATTTCAGGATGTTCGTAAGTGAGGAAACTCTCAAGAACATGTAAACCCCTGGACTAAAATTACACACGAGTAATGATTTTCAAAAGATTAAAGATGGGCTCAGAAAGAAAAGAGAATGATAAAGGAAAAGAAAGATGATGGAGGAATAGATGAGGGGTAGCCAAAGTGATGCAGAGGTCAAAGTTTACCAATTGGGAGAGGTACATAGGGGTTGATATGAGAATGTATCTTGGAATCATAGTGATCTTTTCACTTTTACAAACAGACTTCCAGAACTCAAAGACAATCCTAACACTGGGTACACTCAAATGTATCAGTTTGTAAACATTTTATTGGTGCTTTGGGATGATTTCAATACCTTCCTTAATATTGTTGTTCCTAGTGATTTTTGGGCCGAATTCAAGGTTTCAGTAAAATGGCTGTCCAATCAACTGCCAAGAGCTGCCCTATTAAATGCCCCAATCTACTATTGTTATGGAAAAGTATAACCAGAGTATTATCTTTCAGAAGGTGCCGCAGAAAGAAGCCGAGTGATTGAAAATATCAAGGACTACCATATAATCTAAAGAGTCTGTACATACCCATTACAGTTAATTCAGATTGTCCAGCAGTATACTAGAGAAAGGAATCTCAGTAATTTTATGTCTCAGTTTGTTCTTGGTTTGTGCATGGAAATTAGCTTGCATTTTTAGCAGAATGTCATCTGTTGGGACTTGACATTTCTGGATGAAATCCTGCAGTGCACAAGTACTGCAGTGATGATTTAGAAGCAAGACAGAGGAAGATCAAAGAGAAAGTTATGGTGGTTCAATCAAAGTTAGCACAGAAATTATTTCAGAATAGTTTGTATATGACAAACTCTGGTTAAGGTCCTGGTGTTTGGTGTCGGAATGCAGGGAAATGGATAACAAGGTCATCTTTAAATGATACAAAATGAGAACAATGCCCCACAATGTAGGGGAAAAGGAATACCAGTAAACCCCAATTCAGGGATGAACATAGCTATGTCAAATAAGACTACTCCACGTCATTATTGAAACAAGGTGGGCCACTGGACCCGGAATGTAAATTTAATCCAAATTGAATGCAAAATGGTGGTCAGATGTTATTCATGAATGTGATGTCTAATGCAAAATTTGCAGCTTCAAAGACTTGATAATGCTAATATGCACCAAACGCTGATAATGAAGCAAAAAATGAGAAGGCTGAGGTTTAATTTAAATCCTAACCACAGAGTTCAGCAAACTCTTTTCCAAGCCCTGAGATTTCTACCAATATCCAGTCTTCAACATTTTCACAGATCAGTGTTCTTATCATTCACAATGACGGTGCCCAAGAGAAGAGGCGAATTGTGGGCTTGACACAGTGTTTCAGGTAGACCCGCGTGGTCCATACAGTATGTAGATTAAGAAGTGAATGGCCATCCTGTATCATTTCGCACTGCAGCTACCTGCTCTACTGTATGAAATGTACAGGTCCCATTCTTCCTCCCTCTTGAAAACAAGTCCAACTTGCCAATACACTTATTTCAACAAAAGTCCTTGAATGGTCACCTGGAAGAGGACCACTAGTTTGTAATATGTAATTCTAGTCCAGTTGACCTAAAAATGCTACTATGCCCCAAACCCTGATAATGAAGCAAAATATGGGAAGTAATGAAGCAAACTATGAGAAGTCTGAGGTTTAATTTACATCCAAATTGCAGAGTTCAACAAACACTTTTCAGAGCCCTGAGATTTCCACCAATTCCTAGTCTTCAACAGTGTTGGAGGTCCAGGTTCTGATCATTCACAATGATGGTGCCTAAGAGAGGAGGCGGACTGTGGGCTTGACACAGTGTTTTGGGTAGAACAGAGTGGTCCATATGTGGATTAAGAGCTGAATGCCTATCCTGTGTCTTTTTGGACTACAGCTACCTGCTCTATTGTATGAAATGTACAGGTCCAATTCTTCCCCCCCTCTGGAAGACAAGTCCAAATTTCCAATACACTTGTTTCAACTAAAGTGCTTGATTGGGCCCCTTGAAGAGGACCATTAGTTTGTAATATGTAATTCTAGTCCAGTCAATTTATTAGGCACAGATTTACTCTGCAAGCTCTGTTGTGTGATCTATTATACTCCAAATAATGTTGAGCTTCAGCCACAAAATGAAGATGTATACTTTAAACTGAGCACACGGATGTCAGCCATTGTACTATTCCTGGTTTTGACATAGGAGAACTTACTCCCAATCTACATGACTTCATGAAAGACTGTACTTTGTCTGGCAAAGATATTGGCTAGATCAAACAAGTTGTGCCTAGAATAGTAACAATCAAGCAAAATGCGGAGTATCCCTAGGCTCCCCTATCGGAAACAAGAGTTATGTTATGGACCTGTTAGAGGTTTTATAATTGCCTGCTGAAAAAGTGGTTATGAAATGTGCAGTGCCCAATAGTGCATGTGATTTTGTAACTGCTGGCAACTGTTATGTGAATGAGATGGCCAGAAGCTGTGCTCCTGGGTCTTGCACATTGAATAGAGACCATTAAAAATAATCTGAAAATTATGTTGCTGCAAGTCTTTGGGTGACTGTTGAGTATACATGGGAAGAGATACAGAGCTTTCAGGAGGAAGTCCCAGAAAGTGAAAAAGGAGGTGGATCAGAGTAGTGTATGTGAGGAATCAGGATGAGTTTTGGGTGTCAGGTGATGAGAGACCTGTTTGTCAGATACTATGTTGTCTACCATGGCTAGACATTCTAGTGATCTAACCCATATAAGGAGAGATATGATGGTGAGTCTGTTTAAGACACACTGGTTTAATTCCTGTTTCCGTGTCATTGTTGAAAATCTGTGTCACCTGTCAGCAGTTAATTGTGGCCAGGTGGACCATGGTGACTATAAATCATGCAGGGAGATCAGGTGGTCCTTTTAATTCCATACAAGGTGATTTTGTCAAGCTATCCATAGGCAATGGGCTCGTCAATACCTTATTAGTAGTGTGGAGGTGTACCCAAATTTGGAGAAATTACAATCCCACTATAACCAAGCTGTTATTGAGAGGAAACATCATTTGTTTCTGCTTAGGGGTTTCTCTGGAGTCAGATCATAGAATGCACTTCAAGAATGAGGTAATGAGGGTGATGTGTGCATCCCTGCAAGTCGATCAGAAGGTCCATTGTAGGTACTGGTCTGAGGCATCTCCTATCATCAAACAGATGAACGGATCCTGAAACCCTTACATACCAAAGTTTATGCATCCATGTCTCTCTAGTGGCCTGATACCCTAACTTTGGCAATCATGAGTGTTCAAAGCACTCCAGCTATCAGGACAGGACTGTTCCCCTACCAGATCCTCATGGGAGAGCTGTGAGGCTTCCAGCACTTGTGAAAGTTACAGTTGATATGGTTCTCGACTGCACAAAGGTCTGTCTCATGTGGCGCGTTCTCTCATTAGGTTGAGGTGGCAACACCCTTATAAGACAAGGACAGTGACACAACTTAAGTCCAGGAGCATAGATCCTTGTGAAGAAACACATTAGGAAGAGCTGTCTATAGGCCAGCTGAAGTGGCCTCTTTCAAGTCATCCCTTTAGTGAATACTGCTATAAAGTGTGGTGGCCTTCTGAAGTGGGTAACTGCTTCTCACACCCAAAGAGTGAGACAAGCTGGTGAAAAGGTGGTAAGTATAACAACTGATTTACTGAGTCAAACTCCAGAGCACTCCAGAGCAGATGGGGAGAAGAATGTGCTCATTTGACTCAGATTCAACCAGTGACAATTGCTAAACCTGTGCCGAAAAAGTCAAGACGAATGACAATGAACAAAGAAACTGTGAATGAACTCTGAGGCTGAAGAATGACCAAGTAGTGTAGCAAGAGTGTGTGGGGGTACAAGAAAGGTGGCTAAGGAAGGTTGAGACAGTGAGAGTTGTTGTGTTAGAAGACCGTACCCAGAGACAGTCAATGAAGAAACTGACAGTGATGATGAACAGCCAATAATCAGTAGATCAAAGAGAACACAATTGAATAGTTGAATGGACATTTTTTGCTGAAAGTGAACCTGACTTAAGAACACAAGATTGAGGATCAGTAAAAATTGCTTGAAATACCTCCATAAATAACACTACCAAAGTGAAGATTGGCTACGTTTTTATTTTCGACTGACCTGATTCAAGTGAACTGACCTCACGAAAGGTGTACTTTGCTGAGGTTTATGAAATTTCTTAGGGCCCAGTCTCTAGTATAACAGTAGGATAGTCATTTTAGAAGAAGTTAATGTAGGGTTAGAAATAACCTCTACACCTAACTAACTGAACACACAGATATCTGTATGTGTGTGTGTGTCTGTATACACACATCTATAAACTAATAAACATTTTTGCCAATTTGAACAGATAGCAGATGACTAATGGAAGTTTCTTTTGCTTTTAATTGTGTGCTCCTCAATGTCTGACTCTTGTTTACTCACCAAACAAATGTACAGCGATAGAAACAGTGATGGTTGTTCTTTGAGTCATTCTGAGGATTGGCCTGTTAATGGGCTTACACTCTCCTTCTGAGTATGGTACTACCTTAGTCAAACCTAATTGCATTCATATAGAGGAACAACATAGATTTAATATGAAGATTTTACCTAGATGTGTACCTGTTTATGAACATTCAACATGGAGGGAGTGACATACCATCAACTACCTCTCATTTATGTCTTGTAGTGTAATTCTTTGTCTTTTTTATCATCGGGGTCATTTTGAATTTTAGTTTTCAAATGTTGATTTGGTCTTTGATGAGGTGCTTTTGTATAAAAGTTTGAGTCCTTATTATGATACTAGTTAAATTGATAAAGTGAATCATTTCTTTAAGTTTCAAACAGATGTTTTGATAAATATAAAAAAATATAAATGCAAGTTGACTAGAACATAATTCAAAGTTCTAATACCATTTCACTTGCTAATAGTATTCTTTCAATTGTATTCACAAATATTGTATACCTCCTATAAATTCACAGCCACCTGTTTTGCGGTTCATTCACATTTTCAGGGCTGTTAATTAGCATAAAAAATAAATATATTAAAAAAACAATATATTGAAAAACACAAAGATTTGTTAAGTCACACCCATTACTTTACCAACACAATAATTACCATTCCTCTTGTCATATATGTATTACACTTCATGTATTGTATCCCATTTCCCCACCCTTCTTTAAACAAGGCCCCTTTACCTAAGGCCCCCTACCACCTCAGATATATCCTCCGCCCTTTGATCATTGGGAATCCCAGCGAGATCATTTTTCACAATACTACACTTTTTTAGGACCAGACCAAGGATGCCCAAGGGGCAAATCAAAGAGACAATCTCAGGTCCGATGGGCACCTGCCCCAGAACAGGGGAGAGTGTTGACACAGAGCATGACAATGGAGAGCACACAGGGTCAGAACAATCAAGCAGGCCCAAGCGGCCGCACAGTCTAGTGGTAAATTTAAGCGAGTTAACACTTACCCATGCACAGACATGTGTCCTAGAGAAGGGTCTGGGTTTTGTCCCAACTGCCCCCCTAGACAAATTCAGAATATGTATAGAAGTTAATGACTTCATCAGAAAGATCAAGATAAGATCCTAATTTAGGGTCGGCCACCTATAGTTGGTTCTACAATGGGTGACACCGGGGCACATAACAAAACGTATTTTACACCCTCTGGTGCATCCATTCCAGTAGAAATTCTTGCCTTTGAACAAGTGGTCCTGAAGGACATCAATGAGATTGATTCTAGCACTTTAAAGGTACCCCATAACACAACAAGGGATGAAAAGAAAGTGCTACAAGAACTAACTAATAACACCAATATAGTCATAAAACCAGCAGACAAGGGGGCGCCCTCATAATCCACACCACAGAAAACGATCAGAAAGAGTGTCTGAGACTATTGGGCAATACCCAAAACTATGAGAAACTCCAGAAATACCCCCACTGAATTTGTGAAGGCTAAGATCACCAGTACTGTGGAGCCAGCACTAGCGCACGACCATTCCTAAAATTCATAAAAACCTGGAAATGCCTCCTGATAAACGTATTCTATCTGGAATAAATTCAGTTTTGGAACCTTTGTCCTGTTTTGCTGACGCCTTCCATAGACCCGTAGTCCAAAACACAGACACATGACTTAAAAGCACGAAAGATGTACTGCGTCTTTTAAAAGATAGACCTTTCGATCATGCAAATGAAATACTGTTAGGTCTGGAAGTGGAAAGTCTGTAAACCAGTCTCCCTCACTCTGACACTTTATGCATAATTGAGGAGGCCATTTTTTATATAGATTGGGACTACCATATACCACCTAACGAGGTTATGGAATGCTGTTTCTGGGCCTTAACAAAAAAAAATTGAGTTTGAAGGCAGTCTGTACCTTCAAAAACAGGGGACAAACATGGGAAGCACCTTTGCTCCAAGTCTAGCCTGTCTCTACGTTTACCATCTTGAGAAACAGACAATTCTAAAACCCACTAACCCATATAGTGGTAACATTGTACTATGAAAGAGATACATTGATGACATATTGGTTATCTGGAAAGGGGAAGAGGCACAAGTGGGGCCTTTTTTAGAGTGGCTCAATAGACAGGAACAGTTCCTAAGATTCACTCCTATGAAAAGCAAGGAACAATTGTTTTTCTGGAGCTCAACATCATAGCAACCAATGGGTCCCTAAAAACGACCACCCATGAAAAACCAACAGCTAAAAACTGTCTGTTACTTTTCGATAGTGCCCACCCTTGCCATTTGAGGGAGAACCTTCCATTTGGACAGTTCCTCAGACTAAGGAGGAATTGTTACGAGGTGTTTGACTACAAACAACAAGCCTAGAATCTAGCACCCAAATTGGAGGCGATGAAATACCCCCCAAAATTGTTAATCAAGCCATGAAATGAGCACACAACAATAACAGAGAGGTTCTCCTGGACACTCCTCCTCAAAAGGTGAAAGAGGAAATACCTATATGTATCACAACATTCAATGTAGCCCCAAATCAAGTGATCAAGATCATCAACAAATATTGGCGCATTCTGAATAGCAGCCATTTGAATTTTCCCAAAACCATGTTTTCCCAAAAACGTCACAAAAGTATAAGAAACATACTAGTACATACCCTCCCATGCCTGTCCAAGAAAAAACTGAACGGCACCAACCATCTACCACCACCCACAGGACATTACCCATGTGGAAACTGCAGTGGGTGCCATCTAACAAACCCAACCAAAAGGGTCTTTTTCAATGACAACACAACATGGGAAATCAACATGGGAAATCAAGGAATCCATCAACTGCAACACCCAGCGAGTAGTCTATATAAGTACATGCACATACAAATTACATTACATAGGAATGACCACCCGCAAAGTAAAAACTTGCATCTGGGGACATCGGAACAATTTGAGATGTGGCCGTGCCACTGCAAAAATGTCCACTCATGACTCCTTGACAATGCACACACAGTTGAGGATTACCGATGGGTTATCCTGGAACATCACAAAGAGATTAAGAGCGAATCCTTCTGCTCGAAAGAGAACAACATTGGGTTTTTAAGTTATGCACACACCAATGAGGTCTCAATGAGAATATCCCGTGGGGCCAGTTAATGCAACACTACCACCTTGTTACCCCAATGAACATAACGCTGCAATAACCAGCAGGCCACCTTCCCTTCACAAGGCCATCAATATACTCGAACATCCCTTGTTATACCAATGACTAGTCTTAAACCTGTAGTCATATAAACCCAACTCACCTGAGAAAGCACAGCCCTTTTTTCACCCTTCCTTTCCCCTTATTTTTTGATTTCGGCACCCAAACAGTCACTTTTGAGGGACACCTAAGCAAGGGGCCCTCGCAGCCCTACCTCAACACCTAGAGACCGCATTTTGGATGTTTAGCTGTCTAGTGCCATGCGTGTCAACCCCCGGGGAGGTGAACATTAGCCAGAATGCGGAAGTGTTGCTTTGATGAAGTAAGTGCACTTAGCTCTTAATACAAAACGCAGCAGAAGCAGCCATTTGGTGAGACTAATATTTTCAGTGTGTGACTACAAGCACACACCCCTCCCGGATGATCTATGATACGAAAGCGTATACACTAAAAAGTAGGTCACACATGCGCCACATGTGCTTCTTCGAGGTGCCTCATGTGTGGAAGTGTGTTTACATCTTTTTCTAAATGTAGTAAGTCATGTATTTGTCTATTTTATGTGATTCACAAGTGCCTTTTCCCACAAGTGGGGTGGAGGTTGAAGAGACACGACATACCATAAGTAATACAAATAACAACCTTTATTCTTTCGTTTTCCACAGGTATTCCAGAAGGACATTGTTACCACCGGGTACTATTTTACTTTAGTTAGGTGTACCACACCATGCCACAGAGCATTTAATGTTAGTGCTTTCACTAGTGGTAGTTAATTAAAGGAGTGACACTAGGGAGTCCACCTTGGTCCTGAAGAGGAGTCTAGGGTTAGTCTTCCAAACATGTAGACTGACCAGGAGGTAAGGTACATAATGTACCCCACCTCCAATGCCCCCTTTGTGACCATACCACCCTTGTGATACATAATAAATTAGTAATATCACCCAGAGGCAGGTTTTTTTTAATTCACCTATGACCCCACTACTCCTATCCCTCACAAAATTCACATTAATGAATCTACAACAGTGCTCCCTCGTATTCTGTCAGTTGTAGCATGCCCGTTCCACAGCAGAACTCAAGGAGGAAAGCCATTGATAAAGCATGCCACCAAAGGGTAACCCTGGTGGGTAAAGGTTTTTTACACACAAAAAAAATAATCCCTTTTTTTCCACCCTGTGTAAGTTCCTTTGGGCTGCACCTTTTTGTAATGTTATATTTAAAGTTAGCCATTCTCACTGTAGAACCTGTATACATGTGTTATTATCTTGGTGTGATTTAAACATGAACTCTACAGGATAGTGTCTGGTAATGACCCAATATGTTGCTAGTAACTCCTATCACATTCTAGCTTTTGCAATCTCATGTCAACCATAATTCCTGCACTCAATATGGTGTTATATAGGGCACCTTAGCTTTGAAATGCTCCCGCCAATCAGTCATATATCAAAACTAATTCCTGTAAGTTTCTAGGATTCCAGCACATGACCTTCAGGTTCCACATAGTGCTGTCCTACAGAGACAGTCTACTCTATTTGATGATAATCCAAGGATAAGCTGTTTTTGCTAAGATCTTGCTAGTTAGTGCTTTTACATAATATGAGTAACGTAATGTTGATATAAGAATTGAACAGTAATAGTAAGCACAGGTCTGTCACTCAACAAAAATACCCCCTTGTGATTATTTTATGGCACAAGTATATGGAAACGCTAATAACCACTGCTTTTTTTTTAAAACACAGCTAATCATTTTAGGAAACCCCAAACATATTCATATAGTCGTACCGTAGATTCAGATGGCTGTACAGCAGGATTTTAGGAGTGAACTTGCCAAGTTCAAAGATAGTATCCTGGGGTAGAGGATCATACCTTTGTGCATTTAATGTAACTATAGTATGCACATAAGCATCTTGTATGACCTCTCCAGCATCTTAGGGAGATCCAGCAACCACCACTTCCAAAAACTGCTCAGCAGCTATTGGAAATTATCATTTTCCTTTAATGCCTTAACAGTCAGAATTAGCAGGAAGAAAGGCATGTAGAAACTTCTGTGAATAGCTTATGAAAAGGGAATTCTTACTCTCGGACTCAAAGTATCTGGATGCAAAAGTTTGGGCATTCCTGTGTCTTCCCCATGTGGCCAAATCTGATTAGCCAATACTAGAATATATTGTGCAGCATCACATGATTCAGCACCACTTTTTGCTGTTCTGAAAAGGCTTTGCTTAAAGCTTTAGCTTTTCAAATTGTCTACACCTGTTGGATGCATGGTTAGAATCAATGTATCTCCAGCTAACTGTTGATGCCAAATGACCTGAGGTTGAGTTATAGTATCCTCAATGATATGCATGCAGTCCTAATCAGGTATTACATATGGCAATGGTATTGTCTGTCTGAACCAGAATCATGTTGTCTGAGAATAATGTATAGAACACCTGAAAGGCTAGATGCACACACCTGGGTTCCAGAAGGTTTATATCATATGCCATATAATTCTGCGACCATGTGCTCTGGATCTGAGAAGGTTTTTGTGTGCCCCCTAACTGTTAAGTTCCACATTTGTAACCACTGTATGAGGTGCACTTTATTGATGAAACGGCAGCCTTTCAATTGTGTTCTTTTGGAAATAGTGCCCAGGGACTCATCTATTTACTAGTTATGATAAATGATGCTTACCCTCCTGGTTTCTAGTGATTGGATGCCATAGGTTTTCAGGCTGTAATGCAGCAGTCTCTGGTCAAAACTTGTATTGTAAACTATAAAAATGAATGACACACACAGCCAAGCAGGAATAAATCTTATGTTCATGAGACAAAGAGTGAAACATGCAATACAAAATTTTACTTATCATACTTTAGAGCTCAATGTAGTAAACGTTTTAGTGCTTGCAAACATAACAATCCTCCAAATCGAGATGTTGACACAGCTAAAAAGTTGTTTTGCATGTATTAAAACATTATTAGGTGGTGGCAATGTTTTACCAACACCTTTAATGAGTTTAGAAATGGATACTGAATAGGAATTTTGAAGGGCCACATTGTTGGTCTCCCTTTGAACTTTAGCTTCCGGACTTTATAAAGCAATGGTTTGAGACTAAATTCTGGTCACGTGCCCTTAATAACTTAGGGGGTGATTCTAACCCCGGCGGTCTTAGACCGCCGGGGCCAGGGTCGGCGGGAGCACCGCCGACAGACCGGCGGTGCCCCGCAGGGCATTCTGACCGCGGTGCTTTGGCCGCGGTCAGTGCAGGAAAACCGGCGGTCTCCCGCCGGTTTTCCGCTGCCCGTTGGAATCCTCCAAGCCGAGGGGATTCCGACCCCCCCCTACCGCCATCCAGTTCCCGACGGTCCGCCCGTGAGGGGGATCGCGGGGCCCCTGGGGGCCCCTGCAGTGCCCATGCCACTGGCATGGGCACTGCAGGGGCCCCCGTAAGAGGGCCCCTAAATGTATTTCACTGTCTGCTGTGCAGACAGTGAAATACGCGACGGGTGCAACTGCACCCGTCGCACAGCTTCCACTCCGCCGGCTCGATTCCGAGCCGGCTTCATCGTGGAAGCCTCTTTCCCGCTGGGCTGGCGGGCGGCCTGAAGGCGGCCGCCCGCCAGCCCAGCGGGAATGTCAGAATTACCGCCGCGGTCTTTCGACCGCGGAACGGTAACCTGACGGCGGTACTTTGGCGGGCGGCCTCTGCCTCCCGCCAAGGTCAGGATGAGGGCCTTAGTCTTTTGTTGGGGTGATAACTCTTTCACAAAAGGATCTGTGTCCCCTTTGGACCCATTCCGCTTTGAGAACTGGAATGGAAGAATCGGGGTTTAGGCAGTGGTCGTAGGTACCACTGACAACTCTCACTGAGGTCTTTTCAAAATTGCAAGCATTTGTTTTTTCATTAATACCTTTGATGACATTCTACAAATGTTCACAAAACTTATTAAACAAAATATGATTCTACCTCAGCTCCCTTCCTGGAAAGTTTCCATCAAGGAAGGGCAGAGAAAAATTTGTTTTTCCCACCCATTTGTCTGTCTGTGGGAAAATTAGACTTGAGGGACCCCCTTGATGCAAAAATATGACATTTTTTAAATCAGGAATACAGATCCTTAGAGATTCAATTGATCTGGGTCTCTAATGAAAAAGATGGTGGTTTGCCACCTTTACTGCAATACTTCCTGGGGTGAGGCAGGGTCGGGGATGACACAAAAGTATGTTTGGGGCAGTGGGCACACAGCTCCCCTCCCCGAGCATTTCAGAGTCCCTAGTGGGACCATCCCCCAGGGCTGTTTATTTAAAATTAGGGCAGGGGCATGTGCCTACCCTCCTGAGCCTAAATGAGGCTCCAGGGACCCATTGCCCAAGGGTCATTATCAATTTTGGGGGGGGTGTGCAGCCCCCCATCTCAAGCCACAGTTAGGCCCCAGGAATCCCATCCCCGAGGCCCATTCCAAGCAGTGTCCCAGGGACCCCCACCCCCAGAATACAGCAGTTTCCTTCTGGGGAATGTGCGGGCTTACCATTCCAGCACTAGCCCAAGCTGGAAACACAAGATTTCCCTTGCGCTGGTTGGAGCAGCAAAAAGAAGCTGTTTGTGCCTGGGCAGGAGCAAAGGAGAATGGTGCCAGCTTCCCCCAGAACCACAATGGGTGCTGGCTACCAAGTTGGTGGCTGGGGTCATAGGGGCCTTGGTGCTCCCCCTACAGCCTCAATAGTTTGATTAAAAAATGAAACAAAAAATAAGAATAGTAAATGAGTAGCAGAAGCTGCTCATTTATTAGTTACTGCTCCACACAAGGAGCACCCTAAAATGCCCTGCAAGTTTTTTTGTTAACATGGTTCCTTTTTGGTGGTGCCTCTAGGAGGGGCAGGAGAACCACCAAGCTTACTTTAATGTTGTGGAGGGCTGCTGAGGGCACTAAAGCCTGCCAGAAAGATTAAAAACACAGTAATTCTCCTGGGTCATTAAATTCATGACCCCAAGAGACCTTACCATATTTTTCTAAACTATTCCTAACTGGAGCCCTATGCTCTTAAGCTGGACTGCAGTGCCCTCTTGTGGTTGTTATTGTGGCTGCATTTTGTGGGCTGAAACATGTTAAATGAAAGACTCAAAGATACGTTGATGCGTTTCTAACAAAATGTTATCAAAATATTTGATGACAATCACTTCTATTAAACATTGCAATGGGTGAATTAATGAAATTTGATTAAGATTATTGGTATTTTTGACAAATGTTGCTTTACATATGTTGATATGCTGACCCCCTTCATAAAGCCAATAGTCATTAGGTCTGGTGGACCCTTTCACTAACCCTCCATTGTGTAAAAATACCCTGTCCAAGGTGAGAACATTACGTTTCCACAGAAATGCCTGCATTCGACTGATCTATTTTTTGGCAATATGAATCTCCACTGGGGTGACTTCATGAATGCAGCTTACGTTCTGTGGTACTGAAAATTCTGGACCCGTGTTATAAACATCGTCGTATCACAACGATTTTGGTATCAGCAGACCGAGAATGATTAGAACAGTATGCACAAGCATTGTATTCATATTCGGGTAACGAAATCACCCGAATATCAGAGTTTCCGTCCTGAACCCTCGTGTTCCATTTAAACGACAGCCATTTTGTGATTGCCCTCACATAGGCCAATGTCTAATGCTGAAAACGAGTCTGAAGGACACGTACATCTTTGCTGACTCCTCTGTGACCTGGGCAAGCTGACTCCACTGCCTGAAGCCAAACCTGTTCGGCCAGTTTCTTTCCCAGTGGCCGAATGAGATTAGTATCAAGGCACAACACATCATAAACCTTTCATCACACACAAACCATGCCTAATCTTACACACACCTGTCCCTGTTTCTTTCTTTATGACTTGCTTTACAAGGAGGAGGTGCCCGTTTATATTGGGGGTCCGTCGATATCTGATGAAAGTACTAAGCCTTGCCGGGTAATTGATTGAGGGCTGGACATACTGAAATATGGGCTTGTCATCATAACCCTGCTATTTCTTTCTAGTGAAAATATGTGAATGGTCAACTGTAAAATAAGGAATGTTTGCCTAAAGCATAATATTTTGTATAAAAGAGAAGGTTAGCTTTGCAAAGAGAGCAGTCTCCTGAGAATATACACTGTGTTGTACTTCTAGGATACCTGTTACTGGCTGCAGCCAATAAACAAGATCTTTGACTTCACCAAGAAGACTCTGTGTTTCTGTAGTCTGAAACAGGAAGCACTCGAAGTCTTAGGGTGTGTTCCCTGGCACCACTGGGTTCTGAAAAACCCAGTACTTCAGTTGGCGCCCAACGTGGGGCGATTTCAGCGGTACCAGTCCAAGCCAGAGGTTCGTGAGGAGCTTTGTGTGAAAATTCTGGAGGGAAGCCGCCACTTCATCGACCCCTGTATGTCGACGTGGTCCGAAAGTCTTTGCTGCGAGGTTCCCCGCTTCCCGACGGCTACGAAGGACTGCTGCCCTGACTATCGCCCTGTTTTGGACCCTTGATGATTTGGTAGAGCGAAACGATAAACGAGTCTTCTGGTGACGTCATCGATACCTCAGTTAAGTATAAGTGGAGCGTCTCCCAGTCCTTAGTTTGGTTCTTAGTTTGGTATCCCCTTGGGATCTTTGATTTGGAACTTGCAAGTACCAAAGCCGAGGGATTCGTGTATTCAGGAGGCTATCGTATTCGATAATCCTTTGAAGTTTGAAGCTAGACTGGAGAGCGAAGATGCCTGGTCTTAGCAGACATGGAAATTTGTTTTGTCTTGGTTATAATAGGGATTCCCGATTGGAGGACTCGTGTCCGGTTCCTCCGATTGGAACTCCAACCTATGAACTATATGTGAAACATGGCATAGGCCCCCTCACATATAATGAAGTATGGATCCGATACACCAGGAAAGATGGTGTTTTAAAATGGCCCCAATATGGTAGTTTTGACACAGAGATTCTGGATAATCTGGAGGTTAAACCTTTTAAGAAGAAAGCCCGGCCGGTGATGTTTGACTCTTTTCGCCTATGGCGTAAGGAAGCCAAACAGAAGGAAATTAAATTAGCAAAGAGAAATAAGAGGAAAGAGGGTATCTCGATAATGCAAGCTGCCATGCAGTTTAAAGATGATGAAGAAGAACAGATGAATGAGCAGTTGCACAGGCAACGTAAATTGGTGACCGATAAATGTTATCCAGTTTTTCCGCTTCTTCAGCAAGATGCAGCAAAAGAACTTGAGAAAGATCCTTTAATGTCACACTTGTTGAGTTCCCCACCCCCTTATGCGCAGAATGCTACAGCACCCCCGCAACCTTTAGCTGTGCAACCTCCGGTTATTGTGCCTCAGGTTCTTCCACAGCCGCCAGCTCCTCTTCAGTTGGTTCCTACTACTATGGCGCAGCCCCTTCAAGGGCCGCCGACTTCGCTACCTGCTCCATCTGTACCTCCTGCGACTTTATGTACTACATCGACTGCCTCTTCTGGTGTTCTTCCTGATACTGCCTCTGCGTCTGCTTCTGCGTCTGTCTTGCCTCTCTCTGTTTTTCCTCCTGTTCTTTCATCAACTTCTCCTTCTGTCCGACAGAGAGTGACAGATACTGTTGCCAGCCTTATATTTCCTCTCTTTGGGTCGTCTGGTGTGACCCCAGATTCGGAGCGTAAACAGTCGCGTAGTCAACTGCCTAATTCTCAAGAGAGAGAAATGTTTGACCGTATGGCGCGTAAATGGGTTGTTTACCCTTTAAGATACGATGTAGAGTCTGTTATGGATGTCTTCCGTCAATGGGAAGCACCGAAACAAAGATACGTTTTTGAGAAAATGTGTGCTTTCCTTTGTGAGGAATTGGAGGATAATGATTTGGAAACAAATCCGCCTGATTTGTGCCGTGTACGGTTTGAGTTTGAAAAAGGCACGATTGTGGGTCCCGATGTTGAGAAAGCAGTTGCGACGTTGTTGTCCTTTAGGAATAAGGATCCTTCTCAGTCATTGTTCCAACATGACTCCTCTGTTAAAAAAAAGGTGCGACAGTACCCAATGAGAGAAGTCCCTCCGGTATGGAAGGACGCCGTTGCGGCTGATGTTGCTAATCAAATTGATGCTGTCCCAGCTCATTTTCAGCGTGTTTGGGTACATGTTCCGTGGAAGCGAGCTGAAGTTTTAGCCCTTAAGCAGACTTTGCCTGATCCCCGTAAAAACCCTGCAGGGTATTATAAGGAATTATCACAGACTGCAGACTCATGCATTATGAATTTAGCCGACATAGACATGTTATTTGGGAATGTTGTTCCACAGCCTTTGTGGGGATTGATTCGCCATACAGATCATGCACAAGAGTTAGGTGACTCATGGGCTAATATTAGTGCTGCAAATGATAGACAAGTTGGTGGTGCCAAGCCTGAGCCTTTGGTAGCAGAACTGCCTGCTAGGATCATTACTTACATGAAGACTCTAATGCCTGCGATGCTTGTGAATTGGGATAAATTGACTGCGTGTAAGCAGAAGAAAGATGAAACAGTGTCTGATTTCTTCACCAGGTTTGAGGAAACTTTTATCGACCACAGTGGTCAAGATATGAGTACAGAAGGTGGTGAACGGTTGTTCGTCGACAAGTTTCTGCACAATTTGCTTGCCGAGCTGTGTAAGAAATTGAAGGATTCAGAGAGTTCTTGGGCCGTTTCCTCTTCAGCACAAATATTGGCTACTGCACAGTACTACGAAAATAGGGATAAAGATGAGAAGGATAGAGCAGACAAGAAAACTAAAGAATTAAAGACGAAGGTTCTTTTACAACAGGCGTATCCGCCACGTGGTGGTCAGAGTAACTATCAGCAACCTCAACAGTTCCAGAGAAACTCGCAAAGGTTCGAGTTTTCTCAACCACGTGTTCCTATAGGTCCCAATCAGTGTTCATATTGTAAAGAAGAGGGTCATTTCAAGTATAGTTGTCCTATTTTGTTACAGCGTATGAATGGTGCTTCTGGCGCAAGAGGTCGAGGTGTTCAACAAGCTCCTAGAGGTAGAGGACGTGGAAGTTTTCCCCAGAACACGCGTTCCTTTCCGTCTCAAAACTCAATGAATAGTTTTGACCAGCAACATAACGCGTCTGGTAGGACGGCTCAGTACTATGCTGACGACTACTATGCAGAAGATGAGAACTTGGAAGGTAATAATTGCTAGCACAGCCATTGACGAAGAGAGGGAGTTTTTTTAGTTCCAGTGGATCAGAATGGACCTTATGTTAAGGTGATTACATCAGGTGTGTCGGAGCCTTTTCTGTTGGATACTGGTGCTACAAAGAGTTCTATTATGCACTCAAAACTCCCTGGCGCACCTTTGACTGGCGAGATGAATGTTTCAGTAGGTTTTTCTGGCGCCCCGGGTAGGAACCCGATTTCTAGTCCTATGTCCCTTTCTGTTGGACCTTGTGAATTGAAAGCACCCCTTATTCTGACGACAGGTTGTGGTGAAAACTTGTTAGGATTGGATTTTTTGAAAAGATTGTATGCGACATTATATTGTTCTCCTTCAGGAGTACATCTTACACTGGGTAGGAAAATGGTCCCTCCAATGTATTTTTCGAAGGATAAACTTCCGACCGAATTGTCGTTTCTTCCTGATACCATTTGGGCTACTGGTCCTAATGACGTGGGTCTGTTGGAAATTCCGCCTTATGTTGTGACATTGAAAGCCAATGTTAAATTACCACGCATTCAACAATACAAGATCTCTAGTGAAGGTGAAAAGGCGTTGCTAGCGATCATTTATGATTTAATTGAAAAAGATGTAATTGAAGAGACAAGAGGCAACGTTTGTAATAGTCCTGTTCTGCCTGTTTTGAAACGTACTGACCCCTCTAAGCCACCTGTTTACAGGCTCGTGATTGATCTTAGAGAGGTAAATAAAATAGTTGTGCCACAGTTTCCAGTTGTTCCTAATATCACTGCCCTATTGACTATGATTCCAGCTTCCGCCACCTGGTTCTCGGTGATTGACTTAAAGAATGCTTTCTTCAGCATCCCGATTGCACAGGAGAGCAGGGATATTTTTGGCTTCAGTTTAGGAGGCCGAAGTTTCCGCTTCAAACGCGCTCCACAAGGCTACTGTGAAAGTCCATCAATATATAGTCAGGCTTTAAAAACACAGCTTGATGCAATTGTTTTACCTGACGGCGCTACCCTTATTCAGTACGTAGATGATTTGCTAGTCGCTACAGATACTGAAGAGATTTGTAAAGAAGCCACCTTGTCGTTGTTGCGTCATTTATCTGATTTACATCATAAAGTGTCCCTTTCAAAACTGCAATATTGTCGACAAGAAGTGACCTACTTAGGTCATCTCTTATCGAAGGAGGGAAGGAAACTGACCTCAGAAAGAATTCAGGCAATTGCAAAATTGAGTGTGCCAAGGACACAGAGAGAAGTACGTGCTTTCTTGGGCATTACATCATACTGCAGACAATGGATACCAAATTTTTCTTTGCTGGCCAAACCTTTGGTAGCATTGACCTATAAAGATACACCGAACCCCGTTCCGTGGTCTGAAGATTGTCAGAAAAGTTTTTTCGAATTGCGTAATGCATTGTGTTCGGCTCCTGTGTTGGGTGCCCCCGACTACAGTAAGCCCTTTACATTGTATGTCCATGAGAAAGAGGGTTGTGCATTGTCAGTGCTGACAGTCTTTTGGAGACAAGCAGCGCCCATGCGCATATTTTTCGTCAACTTTGGATCCGGTAGCTAAAGCATTGCCGAGTTGCTTGAGAGCCACAGCGTCAGCAGCTGTTTCTATTCGACAGTCTGCTGGGTTAGTGATGAATAATATGTTGATTGTGATGGTTCCACATGCAGTGGACACGTTGTTAAACAGGACCAAGACACAGCATTTAACTAGTGCTCGATTGTCAGGTTACGAGTTGACACTGTTAGCGAGTCATGTGCACATAAAGAGGTGCAATACGTTGAATCCAGCCACGTTATTGCCGATTTCAGTAGAGACAGATGATGCTGAACAACATGATTGTTTTCTTAGGACAGAAGAAGAAACGAAAGGGAGAGTAGATCTTAAAGATACTCCTCTTGTAAAGTGTGATGGTACCTTATGGGTGAATGGTTCATGCTTCAAGCTTCCGAATGGTGATACGACTGCAACATATGCTGTCACAACTTTGCATACGATTGTTGAAGCTGCACGTATACCACATAATTCAGCTCAAGCAGCAGAGCTGATTGCACTTACGAGAGCGTGTGTGTTATCGAAAGGAATGAAAGTGACCATATATACCGACAGCCAGTATGCGTTTGGTGTGGCCCATAGTTTTGGACGATTGTGGAAAGAACGTGGGTTCCTGACTTCGCATGGAGCTAAAATTCAGCATGGTCAGTTGGTGAATGAGCTTCTTGAGTCACTGACCTTGCCATTACAAGTTGCGATTGTGAAATGCAGTGCACACAAGAAGGTTACTGATGATGTCGGTCGTGGCAATGCATTTGCTGACGAAATCGTAAAAGAAACAGCAAAAGATGTGATGAATCGAATGTATGTTGCAGGCCCCGCAAGATGGGTTGGTGACGTTGGAATATGTGAAGATATGATAGAGGGTGTGAAGTCTCTTCAAGCTGAAGCCTCAGAGTTGAGTGTGTGGAAAGAAAGTACGGGTAAATTGGATGAAAATGGTTGTTGGGTTGACTTGTCAGAACATCAGCGATGGTTGTTACCCGATGCGTATGTGCTTGCAGTGGTGACAATCGCTCATGGAATGGCCCATATCAGTGTGAAAGGAATTTGTAAGTTGTTGGCTCCAGTATGGCAAAATGCTGGAATTCCTAAATGTGCAGAGAATGTGGTCAAGAATTGCATGGTGTGTCTGAAATACAATCCTGGTAGGGGAACCCCAACTCCAGCTGGTCATTTTGCGCCTCCAAGGTATCCGTTTGAGTTTTTGCAGCTAGATTTCATCCACATGGAAAGGTGCAACAATCTGAAATACGTACTCGTTGTTGTTTGTGCTTTTTCAAGATGGGTAGAAGCATATCCCTTAAAAGACAACACTGCCTTATCCACAGCTAAAGCCCTTGCCAAAGAATTCTTCCCTAGGTTTGGAATGCCGAGAATGGTCTGGAGTGATAATGGGAGTGAATTTGTGGGTCGAGTGATGAAAAAAGTATGTGAGGGGCTAGGTATCCAGCAAAAATTCCACGCTGCAAATCACCCCCAATCAGCTGGACTAGTAGAGTGCTATAATGGCACGCTAAAACTGTAGTTGGCAAAGATACAAGCAAGCTCTGGTCTTAAATGGCCTGACGCTCTGCCTCTAGCACTCCTATCAACAAGAATGACTGTGCATTCGCGAGTGGGACTTAGGCCCATATTTATACTTTTTGACGCAAAACTGCGCCATCGCAGTTTTGCGTCAAAAAAATTTGCGCCGTCTAACGCCATTTGGATGCGCCATTCGGGCGTCAAATTTATACTTTGACGTACGGCGGCGCAACCAACAGGTGGGAGTCATTATTTTGTGACGCAAACAGCGTCGGTCTGTCGTAAGGCAAACCCACGTAAAAGTGACGCAAATCACTGTGGGTCGATTTACGACAGCGCAATCGTGAATACGCCGGTTTTTTTCACGCTATTGCGTGACATTTTTGCGCGAAAACTGCACTTACAGGAGAGGAGACCCAAAATGGATCCCAGATGCCCCAACAGACCCCAGGAGGATGAGAGCAGACCAGGACCCAGCCAGGAGGAAGCACACAGGAACCAGGACATGTTAAAGAAAAAAAGAAAGTGTTGCTTCAGTGCAGAGGAGCAGGAAATCCTGGTGAAAGAGGTGACGGAACACCAGCACCAACTTTTCATATCCTCAAAATTGCCACTCAGTAGGAGAGAGGCCATCTGGAAAGAAATTGTGGACAAGATAAACAGTGTGGCTGAAGAACGCCGGACAGTCACCGAGTGTAAGAAACGCTGGCATGACTGTAAACGTAGGACCAAAGAGAAAATGGCCAGGAACAGGAAGGCAGCAATGCAGACTGGAGGGGGGAGTCCAGCACAACAGGAGGCTCTGGACCACATGGAGGAGATGGTCGCAGCCGTCATCCCAGAGGAGATCGTCACAGGGATACAAGGACTGGACAGCGCAGACTACCACGACACTACGCACATGCAGGGTAAGTCGCATGGGGAATTACAATGCAATAATGGGGACTGTAAGCAGGGGGGGGATACCTACTACACAATGCATGTAACTTAGCACATATATGAAGTGGCATAGGGAAAGGGGCACGGCAGGGGGGAATGCCCAGTACTGACCATAGCCGGGGCACGACAAAATACTGCCACCACTACAGTCCCATGGGGACATCCTGTAATTACAACAAGAGAGCCAAGGGAAACCAGTGACAGGTGGGAAGGACACTACCCTGAATCCACATCCAGGCACTTGTTTTGCACAAACTATTCCCCATCAACTAGGTCCCTACCTGTAATGCAGTAGCAAATACAACAACTGCAACTTAACTGCCACCACAGTTGACAATAACACCTCTCATCTCTGGGCAGCTATAGTACCAAATGGCAGGAACCCCACCCTGGAACATACATTCCTAAATTAGGGGGTGAGGATGACATCTGCAACTACTCCTAGAAATAAGACAAAGCTACCAGTACACTTAAATGCCGAATGTCCATAACTGACACATACATAAGCCTAAGTAAACAGCAATAGGAGCCACACAGCACTAACGACACACACATGCTGCATACGTCAGGGTCCCTCACGTGCCTGCCTAACAATGCTACATCACAAATGTCATACTGCTCAGACAACAACATTGACGAGGGGACACAGGCAACTGGTCAATGAAACACATCTGCACAGTCTAACCAAAAAATAGGACATTCATACGATAAACAGGCCAATCCAGTAAGACACACATGAGACCCCATCAGATACAAACATCAACAATGTTTACATCCATACCACATCCTAACATTGACATACATAGGTCATGCCACCTAACATGTACAGATCATGCAATGTGAATAAAAAGTGTATGGTGCAGGGCCTGTGAGGCAAGTGTGCTGGCAGGGCAGTCACAACACCCACAGTCAGTCAAAGTGTAGCGTGGCAAGTGAAACGTATACTTTGCGCAATAGCCTCAGGCTGGAGGCCTTTGTGCATCTTACCCTGAATGTACTTATACTCATTTGCTCACATCTAAGTGCCTCAGAGCACTTTGCACTAAATGAATCTCATTGCCCTTCCTATCAGTTAATGTAGCAAATAGTCAGTCCTAAGGTGTTGGCAATTAGTCAAATCACCCTGTTTTGCCTACTTCTGCACTGGAGTTTGCCAGAACATATTCACTCTGTGGCCCAGTCAAGGATACCGTCTGGTTCGTTGATGATAGATGTGGTAGGGGTTAAGGTTTGCCATTCCTGCGTATGGAAACTTTGTCATCACAATGACATATGTCTTTTAAATTCACTTCCTCGTCCCAAGACACGCATGGGGGAGTTTACAAACAGAAAATCACATCTAGATGCTGCCTGCCTTGCTGCTGATGCACAACCAGATCCCAGCCCATTCCTCTGATATGAGGGATGATGTCTCCCCTGTGATTCAGACAGCCAAGCTCCAAACTTAACATGCAGTGCTATATATAGAACAAGCAGAGGGAGAGTAGAAACTGTTAGGCACCATGATAGCTGTGTACCAATGTATTACTCTCCTGCGGACTATTTCAGTTCTAACTGTGTGTATTGTTTTGGTTATTGGGGCTCACACCTAAATTCCTACAAGTCAGTTGTACAATGAAACTTCATATCAAACAAATACTGTCTATGTCATTTGTGTATGGGAACATACCGGAAAAGATAGAAATGTGTAGGACCTGAGTGACCACCACTTCCCTGAGAAGTCCCAAAGATGTCATGGGCTTGGACTTCTAAACATTCCTCTGTTGTGGGAGACCAGAGGCACTGCTAGTCTGTCTGAGCTAAATACAATATCTGGGTGACAGAGTTATTTACAAGTGGGTCAAACTTAGTCCCCCACACCATTAGCTATCCTGCTGCCTAGAAAGCCAAGAATCACATGTAGGATAATGAGAGCCCACCCAAACAAATGTCCCTCCATAACAATAGTGAAACACCAAGGGAGGAGTAGGACAAAAAAATGCATATTCCAAAATAATTACAAATCAACACCTAGAGATGACCTGGCAGGCATGTCTGATAGCTCCATATCATATATGTGACACACAGGTGGGCCATAGGCCTACAACAATGCCCTATGACAGACAGCAGATACCAAGACAAAATCAGAGTACAAAGTAAAGGCATCCAAAGGCTTGTATCTTAGTGCTAAATGATCTCAACACAGACACACTAATTGTACCCTGTTTCTTTGCAGAGGAACACGGATCTCCTGCCGATATGCCTGTCCATGAGTTCCCTGATGACATGGATGACGAGAACATCAACCTCACACAAGAGACCATTGACATGGTCCTCGAAAGCCTCCAAACCCCCCCATTCAGTAACAAGGAGGAGCCAAGATGAAGCAGCCACCACAGTAGAACCACCCGCCACCCCAATTGTAAGACCTGCCAGCTCCAACACAGCTGAGGACTCTGACGACACTGGCACCAGCTTCGAAAGAACAGTCGTTGGGGTCCAGCGGGAGCTGGCCAAGGAGGTGCGGGTGGGGATGCAAACTATGGCAGCCAGCCTTGAGGGGGTGCGTTCGTGCATGCTGTCAACTGCTGATCAGGCAGCTGCAATGCAAGCCAGAACATCGCTGTTGGAGGAACTTTTAGTAACACAGAAGGCAATCTGCACAGCTGTCATCCAGTTGACCAAACAACTCCAACAGCAAGCCAGTCAGCGTGTGCACGAATGCAACATCGAACCCCTCAGGGCAGACCTGGCTGCCTACCATCGGGATGTGGCTGCCATTCTGAAAAACCAGCACGCTCTCCTTGCTGCAGTACTGCCCTTCATAACTGGACAGGGATCAGCCCCCGGGATGTCTGCCTCCATGTCTTCTGACACTGAGGTGTGTGTTGCCCCTTCAAAACCAACAACAACAAGGACACACCAGGCAACACACACATCAGAAGAAGAAGACATGGAACAGATAACATTCACACGCAAGAGTACCCGGAAGCCCTAGTCCCTGCACCATGCCCCACTCTGACCAAGGTCCTACGTTTTGACACATGCCAGCCTCACTCCAACTACCCTCAATGACTGTTCGGCAATCTACTGTTTAACTTGTCCACATTGGCTGTAAATGTTTCTCTCCTACCATTTGGCAATTCCTGTTCCTCTGCACCGTCTGTGACATCACCCCAGCATGTCAGGAGCATCATCCACACCCTGTAAATAGGATCACCATTTAAGAATGCACCAGAACGGACTCACCTAACATTGTTAATGGACTTTTTGCACTACTCCACCTAAAAATAAATATCACTTGCACACCTATTGTGTCTCTGTGTCATTTCACACTTCAACTGTGCAGTACATAACTCCAAAGTGGCTGTGTGGCAACCATGTTGATTCTCTAGACTACTGTCCTGATTTCATGTATACTGAAACATCTGTGCAGTGGCCAGGATTGCATCATAGCTTTACTAGACTGAGGAAAATAACTGATGTAGGGACTAAGCACACACAATCATGCTGTGTTGGACAGAATGAGGCCCCATCCATAGCTATTCTAGACAACTAATGGTGGATGAGAAATGTAGGCACCTTGCGATACTAACACAATACATTATGCTGTAAAATGAAAGGAATGATAACCAAATTACACTGCATCAATCACCCTTACAGCGTATACTACCATGAAGGAAAGTCATGCTCAAGCAGTACACACATGATGTAGGTCAGCAATGACAGCAACAAGACAAGAGTGTGAACAAATACTCATCTACAAAGCTCTCCCTGAACTTCACAATGCTGTCCGACCTATCTATTTACCTACAAAATCAACTCTGGAAGCACTCTTTGTGAAGTAGGATACATACCAACCCCAAATCTTGATGATCTATGCACACTACCAATGGTGGCTCTCCCACACGGTGGATACTTACCAAGTTAGCACACGGGTAGCTGGCATGTTAAACCTCAATAGCCTGGGGATAGCGAGCATAGGACACAAATGTCATACTAAAACTTTCTGCTACACTGATGTCAAGGCCATGAAAAGGTAGCACCTAACGCATCTGGTAAAGGGTTAACAATTTTTTTATTTCCAATAAGTAAGAAAAGAGGCAACTAAGGGAAAGATAAACCTACACTAATCTAACCTGACTACTACTAACCCACAACTGTCCCTAACTAACCTAAGCTAAACTTACTCTACACATGTAACGAAACGATCTAAACATCAACCCCCCACCCACCATTATGAGACAAGACACATGCAGGACAACACTTACTAACCTACACACATACTATACTATCCTAAACAAACATATATATATATATATTTTTTTTTTTTTTTTTTTTTTATCAAACAGGAATCCCAACATTGCCATCCACCCACCCACCCACACAAAAATATTAGATAGAAAGTATAATGACCCCCCACCCTCTTACCTAACACTAACTAAGCTAATTACCTATACTTATCCTACAACTAACCCCCCAAACCCAACTAACAGTATGAAAAGAGGAAAGAGGGGAGAGGGGAGGGGTAAAAGTTCAGGAGGGCAAAATAACTAAAGATTTGCCCTCTGAAGTGTGCGCCGGATGGAGCGCACCTTCTTTTTAACCTCCGCCATGTCCTCCGTCAGGTTGTCAACCTTTTGAATTAACCTGTCCAGTTTCCTAGACAATGCCTGGAAGGCTGCAGGGTCAATTGGAGGGTCACTGCTGGTCTGCGTGCCGGTGGAGGTGGAGATTGTCGCTGGAGTGGAGTGGCCACGGGACAGCCCTGCTCCCAACACACGGCTGGGTCCAGGTCTTGAGGAAGATGGCTGGTCCGTCGCTGGGTCCCCTTGGGCAGACCTGGTGGTTGTAGGTGGCACCGTTGGTGGAGCCTGTGGTGTGGCATACCACGCCCCGGAGGCCCGTTCCGAATTGTATCTGCGGGCCATCCTCCGATACCCACACTGCACCTGCAGGATGTGCCTGTACCTCATTGCACGGCGCTCAAACTGGTTGCGAGCTGCGGCACTCAGGTTTGCAGCTGTGAAGGGAAAAGGCAAATATTGAGCATAGAATTTACAGTGGGTTGAATACCACAATGGGTAATTTGTCCATTACTAGCAATGTATTGGTTGCAGCAATTGTTACAACATATTTCACGGGAAGGCTCAGAGGAAGTACATGTGAATCATGCATACTGAAGGGCATATCACATATAGCATATCCATGTCTCTACATGATGGATGACATCACCCTAAACTACTCCTACAATTCATACCTAAGCCATTATACATTATGGCACCAGCTCGTCCGCATACTGACTTCACTACATGTGTCATTCTATGTGATAAGAATCACACTCCTCACTCAATGGCATTTCGAAATAGTTGTGTGCTAAGATTGAACCCCTGGCCATGAATCATATGTCGACACTATGGGCCAGATGTAGGAATTGATGGGAAATCAACTAGCAAATTGCAAAGCTGAACGGTGTCTCTGACACCGTCTGCGAGTCACTATGGGGTCCCTAAATCCCACCTCATGAACATCAATGATGTGGGTTCCAACTTGCACCACCTTAGCAACTATGGGCACTCACGGGGATGGAGGCCTGCTGGGAACAGCAGAACTCCATAGACGTGACTGCTTTTAAATGAAGCAAGTTATTTTTCACCAAGTGTAGGCCCTTTATCTGAAAGGAAAATGAGCTGCGATTTGTTTAAATTCACAACAATTGATTGTTCGTAATTTACACAATAATTATTGCTCCCCTAGACCACTGGCTGTTTTGTGCAGGAGTATTTTGGTCCACTCACAAAGGTGAAGGTTCACAATGAGGACCCCTTCCAGTCAGCAAGTTGGTTAGCAGCCACTTAAAGTGGATGATAACAGCTACTCACTTTGCAACCACGTACTCGTTAGCAAATGGGATTGCCTAACACTGTGATTTGCAAGTAGGGCTGGTAAACTCCTTTATTTTTTTACTTTAGAAAAGCATTTTGCGAATATGTACATGACCACCAAAAACATTTCGGATTAGGAAACAGACGTTTGCAACTCACTAACATCAAATTATGCTATTTGCAATGTGGAGACATTTTGCTACATCTGGACCTAGGTACAAACTCAAGTCACAAAAGGTGTTAAGTACGTGTAACATACTGTTTGCTACAGTCCTAGATACCCTGTTTCACAGTAACATCCCAGTCTTTGTGGGTGGTGTGGGAAGAACAAACAACAATCCCATGATCAATGCACAACCAGGAGTGTACAGAAAGTTCAACAAGCATGTGCCTTCACACACAACACCTATGAAGGGCTAGCAACACGTTGGAGTCAGCCCAACCTTGTCACATCCCAGGTCCACACATGTCAAAATGATATGACTTAGCCAAACATAACATACTATTAGTGAGGCATGTTTTACAACACACACAGAGGAGGTAGAACACCCATTCACATGATTCAACAGAACACCTAGGCCATTGCACTCAAGTCACACACACTTCGAGGTCACCTTGTGGAAGTACATGCCCCCGGAAGATCCGACCTACAGTGTACACAGTCCATCCTCAACTAGGAAGAAGCACTTGTCATCGAAGCCATGTGCCTAAGCTATCTGGGAGACTGTCAGTCTGATATGCTGACTCAGTTAATGGCAAGTTCCTGACCAAGTCTAACATTGACCAGTGTGTTCAAAATGAGTCATGCTATTCCCAATAGTCGCACTAATTGAATGACCTACTGCCCCTCAATCTGAGAGATGACTAGGGATTGCTTTACCGAAACATTATTCCAATTTTATATCACACCAAAACAACAAAGCCAATGAACGGCCAGCACATCATATCATGAATTGTCCTGAACACACAGTAATCCATCATGCTTCATTTCCAAACAATGTAAATAGCACTTAGGCAACACTCACTGTAGGTATCGGGGTCGTCAAAATGGGCTACCTCACCAACGGTGTTCGGGGCTGGTCCACCTGTAAAGCATGAAAGGAAGATTAGACTCAGACTGGGTGAACAGACAAATAATTTCTGTTACAATGACAGTGTGTGAATATTACATGGTAATGATACACTTTCACACATGCTCATCCTGCCTGGCTGACTTTGTATTCTAGATTATCATTGGATGAGTCTCCTGCTCCAGTGACACACCCTACTACACTCATGCAGTGGCCAGGACAGTCATGTGTCGTCCAAGTTACTCCTCCATTAGTAGGCCCGAACAATCATGTGATCCATACATCTCAGCATGTGCATCCCAGAGAGAAACATTTCACAACTGGTTCCATGAGGACTGCATGACCACTCACAATCAAACAGGCTATGTGGACAGGTTCAACACACAGCAACCAGACACACATGTGACATATGTGTGGACAACATGACTAACTTCATGTGACGTGAAGGCAACACACAGGTGTTGCATCATCATGTGTTTGCAATTTTCGGTCTAGCTATGGCGTCTACATATGTAGGTATGTTGTTTCTACATGACGTACTCACTGGCCATTATGACCAGTAGAGTACAAATAGAGCAGTTCACGTGTTGCTTTTCAGACACAAATGCAACACTACATTCCATGCAGCTACAGCCATCTGGTATGTGTTGCAAAGATAAGGCATCGGCCTGGTAGCATAGGTCTTCATACACACCCGGCAACAAATACACATTTGGACACATATGTATACCTTTGTAGCGCAGCATTTGCATCATTTTGTGACGCAGAGAGGGGGCTACTTAGCAAAATACAAATAGATGTTGCATTTTACTGCTGTTATTGGGTGTACATGTGTAGCAAAAATGGGGATTTATGTGTATGCCCATGGGCCTAGGTTTCCCTAGTATAACACGCAGTCAGCTACTTATTTTGCAGATTGGCTACCAATCATCACATGTTCACACACACATTCCTATTATTCCCATGTAATTGATTATTACTCACCAACATAGCCACCAATCCGGAGTCCCAGGTGGTCCAGCAGGTCCTGTTCCCTGCTGATCAGATCTGCCCAGCGGTGCTTGAGTTGATGGACATTCCTCAGACTCCCGTAGACCCGGACCAGGTGATGGCGCACCTTCTCCCAACGGATTTTCCTCGCCTCCGTGTGATACCCCTGTATCACACGGCCCCCAGCCTCCAGCATCAGTGGGAGGAAATGGCTTACGAGCCATATGAAGCCCCCCAATTCGTCCTCACCCATCCTGGACAGGCGAGGCCTACCTGACATGATGCGAGGTGTAAAAAATACCAAAGAAAAATGAAAGAAAAAGTGGGAAATGGGGAAAGGTAGAGGTGTGAAAGAAAAAGAAGAAGGAGAAAAATAGCCCAACTAACACCCCAAACTATGCTCCCCACAACAGACTCCCACAGACAATACAAACTATCACAGGTATAGACAAAACAACACTAAACAGACTGAGACAATGTTTGACAACAATAAAAGATTGACACAAAGACAAAATACAAGGCACACAGGACACTAAAGCAGTAAAACACAGGACAACACCTTTCACACAACCACACAGTCTAGATAACTCTGAGACTGCAAAGTGAAAGTGAAAGTCAACTCCCAGTACAGATTTGGTAAACAGGATATCCTATTACATCACTTCCTGCATAAAATGGCCGCCGTTTTTATTTTCGCGTAATGCGTCATATTTTCACGCATACACAGATGTGCGTCATATTTTTTTGACGCATTACAGTGCACATGATGCGGAGTGTAAAAATATGCTATGAATATTAATATTTCAAATTGTACATGAGATGACCAACATATTGTGCATGTAGCGTCAATTTCACCACGCATACATCATGGGCGTCGTTTTTTTTACACGTACAGTGGTGCACATGATGCGGAGTCAAAAAATATGATATGAATATTAATAATTGATAATGTACATGAGATGACCAACATATTGTCCATGTAGCGTCATTTTGACCACGCATACATCATGTGCGTGGTTTTTATTACACGTACAGTGGTGCACATGATGCAGAGTCAAAAAATATGGTATGAATATTAATAATTAATACTGTACATGAAATGAGCAATATATTGTGCATATAGCGTCATTTTGACCACGCATACATCATGTGCGTGGTTTTTATTACACGTACAGTGGTGCACATGATGCGGAGTCAAAAAAAATGCTATGAATATTAATAATTAATACTGTACATGAAATGAGCAATATATTGTGCATATAGCGTCATTTTGACCACGCATACATCATGTGCGTGGTTTTTATTACACGTACAGTAGTGCACATGATGCAGAGTCAAAAATATTGTGGATGTAAATAATAATTTGAAGGTGAAATATCAAGACACTTTTGGATACATTTGTATCTGACTCTGCATTGTGTGCACTCATGTACATGAACAAATTATGACCGCCATGCTGTATGCGTAGAATATGGAGCAAATTGATCCAAATGTCTTCATGTGTTTAGCTTTGGAAAGGTGATTTGTCATGGTAAAACGGTGCGATGTGAGACACATTTGTGTTTGTATCTGACAAATGTCCGTACTTTTATGTATAGACGGCCTTCACACTGTGATGTTTGGGATACGTTAACTAATGTATTGACCATATTTGACAACATATTTGGTGTAATTGCTGATGGCTATTTTGAAATGAGGTTTTTGATACCATTATGTATTCCGTCTCCAAAATGTCCCCACCTTTATGATGGGGATGCTTTTATCTGTAGTCCTAACAGGGAGTGGGAGAGTCACTTTCAGTTTTTAGGGGGCTGACCATGTCCCATTATGATTTTGTGTTTCATATTTGTGTAGGACTTGTGACATGGAGGCCACATATGTGCCTTATGCATGTGTTTAGTTCACAAGTACATGATTCCTGTATGTTTTGGGGGTGGTAGAGGTGGAGTTAGTCCCCCAGCACCCTAGGATTTGACCATCCAGAATAGCTACTGTATCCATGGAGTATTTTTATCATATCCTGGCAAACCTGCAGCAGCGGGCGAATGTAAGGCCATATGGTATGAATGACTGTTGACCATTCATTCATCTCATTAGCCCATTTGACGTTTGCAGTATTGATGATTTGGAGCTAAGTTGCATACCATTTTCATATGACTAAGGGGGTCATTCTGACCGCGGCGGGCGGCGGTCGCCGCCCGCCAAGCGGTTCCCGCCGAAAGACCGCGGCGGTCATTCTGGCTTTCCCACTGGGCTGGCGGGCAACCGCCAAAAGTCCGCCCGCCAGCCCAGCGGGAAACACCCTTCCCACGAGGACGCCGGCTCAGAATGGAGCCGGCGGAGTGGGAAGGTGCGACGGGTGCAGTTGCACCCGTCGCGAATTTCTGTGTCTGCAAAGCAGACACTGAAATTCTTTGTGGGTGCCTCTTACGGGGGCCCCTGCAGTGCCCATGCCATTGGCATGGGCACTGCAGGGGCCCCCAGGGGCCCTGCGGCACCCCCTACCGCCATCCTGTTCCTGGCGGAAGACCCGCCAGGAACAGGATGGCGGTAGGGGGTGTCAGAATCCCCATGGCGGCGGAGCGCGCTCCGCCGCCATGGCGGATTCTCAAGGGCAGCGGGAAGTCCGTTTCTGGCCGCGGCTGAACCGCCGCGGTCAGAATGCCCATCGGTGCACCGTCAGCGTTCACGATGTGATAATGCGAAGATTGTTTTGCTTGTCTGTGTCCCTTTCTGCATAAACTGGTTTAGTGTCATGTTACAATCTTCCTGCTAGGTTCAAACTGGGACACAACTGTGATGGTCTACTTTCAAATATTAGGTTGGTTGTATGACATATGTGTACATGTGTGTGGGAATGTGGATCCAGTATGACCTGTCTGTGTGTATGTTGTCACTGTAACTTCAAGGTCTCCTCCTGAGTTAGTGGCAGCTGATGTTGTTGCAATTGTGTATTGCTCACATCATACACTTGAGAGAAGCCATTGATGACATGTTCACGTACACATGGATGGTCCCACCATGTCTCTGAACCCGTGTGATGTGACTTTCAAATGATCTCCAATTTTGGGCTGGATGAGAGACTGTTTCAGTTGTTTGGATCCGGCATGTCTAATTGTCACATTTGTACTCTTGTTCGGCTCTGTGTATGGTAATGTAACATGTCACATCCTACCCTCTGTGCATACAGTTGTGATGTTTATTTTTGGTGTGATGATTTTTAATGGCATTCTTGATCAATGAGACGACATTCATCTTCAGCTATTTCAAACTAAAGGTGGTCAGAAATGAATAGGCCAAAGCATGATGTGGTGTTTGTGATCTGTTTTTATTTACAAGTGTGGAATACAAGTGATTATAATGACTTAAGTAAAAAAATTGTTCACAAGCTGTTGGCGCCTACGCACTCCTGCTGCGGTGTTAGGTTGTTCCCCCTCCTGTTGCAGGCCAGCATCCTCCTCATCATCATCCTCAGGCATGTCTGGGTCCGGTTCAAGGAGGGGAATGTTCCTTTGTACACAAATATTGTGTAATATGGCACAAGTGAGTATAATTTTGCATACCATCTCTGGGGAGTATAGTAGGCTTCCGCCAGTGATGTCAAGGCAGCGGAACCTTGACTTTAGGATCCCAAAGGTCCTCTCCACAATGCTGCGTATCCTCTTGTGGGCGTCATTGTATGCCCGCTCAGCAGCAGTATTTGGGTTCCCATATGGTGTCATTATCCAAGGCTGGATGCCATACCCCTGATCAGCTGAAAGAGAAACACAGAATGGTATCAATTAGATGTAGGAGGCACTGTTGTACGTATCTTTGATGGCAGTAGTTGTGTTGTGTTGTCTGTGACTATTTTGTGTACTAATGTGACAACCTATGGTTGTTGGTGGAAACTTTGGCATTGTTTTTTTTCCTTGGCTGAGCAAGTGTTTGTTGTCTAATTGTTTGTCAGCAGGATGTATTGGTTTCTCAAGTACAGTGTGCCCTCCCTTGCATTGTGACTTGTGACACAGGTGTCCGTGTGTCCTCACTGGGGGTGTGATGATAGTTCCATGCAGAGTTGAAACATGAAAGGGTATTAGAAACGTCCATATGAACATAGCCAGGCCATCCCATCCCTTAAAAGTTATGCATTGTATTAGTGTACAGGTTATTGTGAGACTTCCAATTTGCAAGGTGACATTTAGGCAACCACAGTCATGAATGTCTTCACACTAAGCTGTGGAGTAAATTCAAATGTGTGAGAGGTTCAATGGTGACTTGTGACACATGGCTAGTGATGTGAGTACCTCAGTGTGTTCCTGTCTAGGTGTTGCTATCGTGGTGTATGTGTTGTTTATCCTAGAGGGTTTCTGTGCAGTGAGTATATAAGTAGATTTTTGTCCTTACCAACAAGTAGTCCATTGCCATACCGTCCATCCTGGAAGTGTTGGTTGATGGTGCAGTGACGGAAGATGAATGCATCATGTACACTCCCAGGATATTTAGCCACGATGTTGCTGATCAGTCCTTGGTGATCGACTATGGCCTGCACGTTGATGGAATGTGTGTGCTTCCTGTTGCGGTAGAGGTGTTCACTCGCAGCAGGTGGCACAAGGCGTACGTGTGTGCAGTCAATTGCACCAAGGACGTGCGGAAAGCCACTGATGGCGTAGAACCCCTGTTTTGTTTCCTGCTGCTTCTGCAGTGTGTTAGGGAAGCAGATGTGGCGGGGTGTCAGTCCAATGATGGCATCCAGTACTTTAGGCAGGAATGCGGAGAAAGATGGTTGTGAGATTCCACCAACCAGGGCACCAGTTGTCTGAAAGGAGCCACTTGCCAGCAGGTGAAGTACGGCAAGCAGCTTTGTTTCTGTTGGGATAGTGCGTGGAGTCACTAAAGTGGGGGCCAATTGCTGTTCAATATTTGTCAGCAGCTGCTGAATGGCCTGCCAGTTCAACCGGTACCTCTGGATGATGTCTCGTTCCCTGAGGCCATGCAGGGTTGTTCTTGGGCGGAATATCCTCTCCTGCCTTCTGCGCTGTCTTTGGGGTCCCTGCTGTTGTTGTTGTGGCTGCTGTTGTTGCTGCAGGGCTCTGCGTCTACGTGCACATTGAAGAAAAAGCACCTCCATGTCTCCCTGTTGCTGCTCTGCTGCTCTGTTGTTTGTTCTGTGTGTTCTGATTAAGTACAGGTGTGTTTGCCCCATTTTAACGCCTGCCCTGACCCAGGCGTTAAAATTTCACGCTATTCATGCTTTGTGCCATTTTTTTGCGCCGCCTGCCGCGCGGGAGTGATTTTTGCCCTGGAGCATAAATACCACGCACCGCTATGTGCGTCTGTTTTTAGACGGGAACGCCTTCCTTGCATCTCATTAACGCAAGGAAGGCGTTCACGCCAAAAAATGACTCTATTTGCCCATACTTTGGCGCTAGACGCGTCTAACGCCAAAGTATAAATATGGCGTTGGTTATGCGCCGAATTTGCGTCGAAAAAAACGACGCAAATTCGGCGCAAACGAAGTATAAATACGGGCCTAAGTCCCTAGGAAATTGTGTTCGGCCGCCCGGCCAACATATGGGGAGTGCCAAGACCAACAAAATTCAGTGAGATCGAACACCCTGTATTGCTTGATTATTTGTATGAATTGACGGCTAAATTGCGTGTTCTACACCAACAGGTTCACAATACTCTGCCTCAGGTCTCTGAAGCTCCAGGACATCTTATCAATCCTGGATCATGGGTGCTGGTCAAGAACTTCCAGCGGACAAAGAATGACCAGCCCCGTTGGACCGGCCCCCACCTCGTCCTTCTCTCAACAAGATCAGCTGTTCGAGTGGAAGGGAAAAAGAACTGGATCCACGGCGTACACTGCAAGAGGGTCCCTTTTCCTCTACCGTACGACCGATGGGTCCAGGAGGGGATCGCTGACTCTGAGACTGTGCCTCGTATTTTGCCATTTAGCGATGCACATGTAAAAGGAACAGTGTCTGAACGAGAAAGTGACAATAATTTGCAAGAAGCTGTGCCACCGTCAATTCGATTGAACACTACAGAGCCTGAACTCTTGTTCCAGAACCAGACAGTACCGTCTGGAAAAAGCCGTTATTATTTGAGACCAAGAACTAAGGACAAATAATTTTTTTCCGTTCCTTTGCTATTTTTTTTTAAAGGTGCGGCTCTCTCATCTGAGAAACTTTCTTATTTTTGTTTTTTTTTCTTTTCGAACCGCCATCCGGGTTCAGCTGTAGGGTCGTGGTTGCCCAAGTCTTTGGAGTGAAGCTGAAGACGTTAGGTCGACAGTTCTGGTCGGTCTAAGGGAGTTGCCCTGGACTGACAGAAGCATTCCCTAGCATAGAACACCCTACCACCACGAGCAGCAATTAGAGAGGATGGAGTTTTTCAAGAATGAGAGACCTGCCAGACAGATGGACTTTAAAGCCAGAATGTGTATAATAATGACAAAGAAACGATTTTTGATATTATGTATTTTCATGTTGCTTAGTGTAATGAAGTTTTTAATAGGATATGTTTTATTCTCTTTTCAAGTGACATTTGCACCCATTACACAGCCCATACCTCATTCTACTGTTTCCTCGCATTCTTTTCACCCCCTGCCTGAACACGAGTCTGCCAGAAGATTAGAATTTGTCAACAATTCATTCATTCAGCTTCTACACCAACTCCAATTAGTAGTGAACACAACTAACTGTTGGGTGTGTGGTCTTATGCCTCATACTACTGATAAAGGTATCCCTTATCTGGTCCTGCCTTTCAGCCATAATGGTTCTGTATGGGCATATAGAACGGTGTTCATATACGCATATGAAGCCAACCCCCTACGTTCTGTGAAAGATAATCCTAAGAATAGTGCTCTAGCTAAGGGTATAGTAGATATGATTAGGGAAGATATTTCCTATGAGACTATCCCGAGAGATGAGACACTAGCATATATTGGATGGAACATAACAGGATATGGAGTTACTCTGAGTGGGAACCAGCGAGCAAAGAGATCCTCCCCGATTTGGATTGTACCCCATCAGGGTCACCTATGTCTGCAAGGTAATGGCAAGAATCCTAGAGCTCAGTTAGGGAAAAGTATCTGCACTGAAACATATGTTTTTGCGTCTCAGACTTCTCCTTCGTTCTTAGCAGCTAAGAGTACCTATTTCATCTGCCATAATAGAGCCTATACATGGTTGCCCCCTGACTTCTCAGGCACATGTTTTGTTTCGTTCCTGTTACCTCCCACCTACACGGCCACGGCAGATTACCATAAGACAAGGATAGTTAGAGGTGTCATAAGTAAAGAAGACACTACAGGACAAGAATTTGGAGATTTCGTAAAGGGTATTCTGCCGTTTTGGGGTCCTATGGTTAACAGCAGGAACATAAGGCAATTGACAAAGGTGGTTGAATCCACGGTAGTTGAAACCGCCGGTGCCCTTGGTAATTTGACTGCTGAGCTCCAGTCGGATTGCCTTATGACTCTTCAGAACAGGGTTGAATTAGACGTCATACTTGCAGACCGAGGTGGGGTATGTAAAGTGATCCAATCAAGTTGCTGTGTTTTCATCCCAGATAACGCTCCAACAGTCTACCAGGCCATTTCCAAACTGCATAAGATCTCCGAGTCTATTCACGTGGATAAAGGAGATTGGTCATTGATGGGGTGGTTCTGGGAGCTGATATCCGCCTGGGGATGGAAGACTCTGGTAGTCATTGGGATGATCTTAGCCATTCTTTTCCTGTCCTGTCTGTGTGTACAGTGTGCTCCTGCAATATGTGGCCTCTGTGCTACATCGTGTGTAAGGAAACCTGTATCAAGGTACGAGCTAGGTAATAGGATGATGCTACAGCAACATCTCAACGACTTTATGAATATAGACCTGGACTCAGATTAGCGTGAGTATAGGTTATTGCCTATGTAAGGGCAAAAGGACGGTCTGAGGTACTGAAAATTCTGGACCCGTGTTATAAACATCGTCGTATCACAACGATGTTGGTATCAGCAGACCGAGAATGATTAGAATAGTATGCACAAGCATTGTATTCATATTCGGGTAACGAAATCACCCGAATATCAGAGTTTCCGTCCTGAACCCTCGTGTTCCATTTAAACGACAGGCATTTTGTGATTGCCCTCACATAGGCCAATGTCTAATGCTGAAAACGAGTCTGAAGGACACGTACATCTTTGCTGACTCCTCTGTGACCTGGGCAAGCTGACTCCACTGCCTGAAGCCAAACCTGTTCGGCCAGTTTCTTTCCCAGTGGCCGAATGAGATTAGTATCAAGGCACAACACATCATAAACCTTTCATCACACACAAACCATGCCTAATCTTACACACACCTGTCCCTGTTTCTTTCTTTATGACTTGCTTTACAAGGAGGAGGTGCCCGTTTATATTGGAGGTCCGTCGATATCTGATGAAAGTACTAAGCCTTGCCGGGTAATTGATTGAGGGCTGGACAAACTGAAATATGGGCTTGTCATCATAACCCTGCTATTTCTTTCTAGTGAAAATATGTGAATGGTCAACTGTAAAATAAGGAATGTTTGCCTAAAGCATAATATTTTGTATAAAAGAGAAGGTTAGCTTTGCAAAGAGAGCAGTCTCCTGAGAATATACACTGTGTTGTACTTCTAGGATACCTGTTACTGGCTGCAGCCTATAAACAAGATCTTTGACTTCACCAAGAGACTCTGGCCCTCATTCTAACCCTGGCGGTGTAACACCGCCAGGGCAGAGGGCAGAGGAAGCACCGCCAACAGGCTGGCGGTGCTTCCTGGGCCATTCTGACCGCGGCGGTAATGCCGCGGTCAGAAAAGGGGAACCAGCGGTTTCCCGCCGGTTTCCCCTGGCCCAGGGAATCCTCCATGGCGGCGCTGCAAGCAGCGCCGCCATGGGGATTCCGACCCCCTTACCGCCAGCCTGTTCCTGGCGGTTTTCACCGCCAGGAATAGGCTGGCGGTAACGGGTATCGTGGGGCCCCTGCCACAGGCATGGGCAGTGCAGGGGCCCCCTAACAGGGCCCCACCATGATTTTCACTGTCTGCTGAGCAGACAGTGAAAATCGCGACGGGTGCCACTGCACCCATCGCACCCCTGCAACTCCGCCGGCTCCATTCGGAGCCGGCATCCTCGTTGCAGGGGCATTTCCGCTGGGCCGGCAGGCGCTCTTTTGGAGAGCGCCCGCCGGCCCAGCGGAAATGTGAGAATGGCCGCCGCGGTCTTTTGACCGCGGTGCAGTCATTTGTCGGCGGGACTTTGGCGGGCGGCCTCGACCGCCCACCAAAGTCTGAATTAGGCCCTCTGTGTTTCTGTAGTCTGAAACAGGAAGGACTCGAAGTCTTAGGGTGTGTTCCCTTGCACCACTGGGTTCTGAAAAACCCAGTACTTCAGTTCCTTATTCTCGCTCAACAATGTTCAGTGACACTGCTGCACACCACCCATAAAAAAGATCACTTTCTTGGCTTTTTAGTTTCCAATTATTATTTAGTTGGCACCAATGACCCTATTTCCATGGACAAGTGCGACTATCTAGTGATTCTTTTCACATTTCATGTCACAAAGTGTAAAAACATTAGTAAACCAATAAAGCATGTCGGGATACACAACGTATTGATATCGACTTCAAGGCTACTAGTGCAACTACCATATTTCATAGCCTGCCCTTCCCACGATGTTAATATCATCTCAGTCAACACAAAGACAAGACTCAGAAAATCCATGGCTCTGGCTCTCATAAGGCCTTTTTGAGGAGTGAATATCTTTCTGAGGGAAGGGAAAGAATTGAGATGTTCTTTCTCTTCCTTAACTTTTGAAAGGTCAGGATACCTAGGGATAACCCCAAGCTGCATATCATCTTTGCGCTGAAGTACACTCCCATTAAGGCCCTGATTATAAAAGGTTTAGCGTCAGTTTAGCATTGCTTATTTAATGCTAAACCGATGCTAAACTATTTTTGGCATTCACAATCCAACGCAAATAGGTATTTGCATTGGTTTGTTTGGCAAAGTAACACAAAGCAGCACAAAACGCTGCTTTGTGTTACTTTGGGTCAGGGAGTGTTTAAGGGGTGATATATGGGCATACCCGTGCTACCACCCATCATTTCTGATGCTAAACCCTATTCTGAAACATCAGGAGAAAGGGTTTGGTGCCAAAAATTAACCTGTTTTAAAAGCAGGCTCAAAATGGAGAAATGTTTTCATTTCTCCTTTCATTTCCAACTTTGCATGTGTGCTGCACTGTGTCTAGGTATTGTATTTTGCACAGGAAGGATATCCTTGCTGTATAAAACCTATGCTAGACTCACGCACACACCACAGCACTATGGATCTAAGAAGTATGCATGGTGCACGGCAGCTGAAATCAACGTCAGCACTAGGGAGAGGGGAGGAGAGTGCCATTCCTATGTGACTATGACACTCCTGCTCTCTCCTTGTCACACAACGCAGCTTTTTTGGATGTTGCACTGCACTGCATGACACCTACCAAAATCTGGGCCTAAATCTTTGTTAAGCAATTCTTACAGTCAGTTAAAACTGAAATTATTTAAGTATTAAATGATCTGTCATCAACTTTCGCTTTTAAAAAGCCAAAACTCAGATGTGAAGTGTTCTTTAAGTTCTTTGAAGATAAAATATATTGAGTGCTTTTTACATCCAACATCTGACACCACTGAAGTTGTCAACCTGGACTGTAAGGCTCAGTTAAACTGGTATCACTTTACTGCGGTATCTGAGAGTGATATTTTCAATACTGTTATCTTTGTGAAGATCACAAACCACTTCACCAATGCAGTGCCTGGCAACATTAGAATGTGGGCTGAGCCATTTGTGACCTTTATCACGCAAGTGGAACGTTTGCCTAAACCACACATCTGCCTTAACCACACATATGCGTGGTTACAGAAGACAGCCACATCTTCAACTAAGCCAGCCAAATCATCGCTCCCCAGCTCCGGGCCGTCATCAACAGTTCCTTTGAGACCGCAACCTTCCCAGATATTTGGAAACACGCCAAAGTCAACGCTCTTCTCAAAAAAACCAAAGCAGACCCTGAAGACCTCACAAACTACCGACCCATCTCTCTACTCCCCTTCCCTGCAAAGGTAATAGAGAAGATACTAAACATACAACTGTCTCGCTTCCTAGAAAACAACAACATACTGAACGTCTCCCAGTCTGGATTCCACAAAAACCACAGCACCAAGAACGCCCTCATTGCCTGTACAGACGACATCAGGACCAGATTGGACAAGGGTGAAACCGTCGCTCTCATCTTCCTAGACCTCTCTGCAGCTTTTGTCACCGTACGCCACCAAACCCTCTGCATATGCCTCTTCAATGCCGGAATCCACCACAAAGCCCTGGACTGGCTCACCTCCTTCCTCTCCGAAAGAACCCAAAGAGTTTGCCTCCCTCCTTTCCGGTCTACAGCCACCAAGACCATCTGTGGGGTCCCCCAAGGATCCTCCCCCAGCCCCACCCTTTTCAATATCTACATGGCTCCTCTAGTCAACATCATCCACCCCCACGGCCTCACCATCCTTTCATACTCTGACGACACCCAGCTCATCATCTCCCTCACGAGGAACCCATCTACCGCCAAGAATAACCTACACACCAGACTCCTCGCCATCGCTAACTGGATGACAGCAAGCCACCTCAAATTGAACAAAACCGAGATCATCATCTTCGGCCCCAACAAGACAGCATGGAAAGACTCTTGGTGGCACACCACCCTTGGACCACCCCCAGCACCCACCACCCATGCACGCAATCTTGGCATCATACTGGACTCATCTCTCTCCATGACTCAGCAAATCAACGCCATATCATCCTCATGCTTCAACACCCTTAGCATGCTACGCAAGACCTTCAAATGGATTCCTTTAGAAACAAGAAGAACAGTCACTCACGCCCTCATAAGCAGCAGACTGGACTACTGCAACACCCTCTACCACAGCCAAGCTTCCGAGAAAACTCCAGCGAATCCAGAACGCAGCAGCACTTCTCATCCTCAACCTCCCTCGCCACAAACACATCTCCGCCCACCTCAGATCCCTACACTGGTTGCCCATCAACAAAAGGATCATTTTCAAAATCCTTGTCCACGCGCACAAAGCCCTCCATGACACCGGACAAGCCTACCTCAATGAACGAATCAACTTCTACAAACCAACTCGACAGCTCCGCTCTGCTGACCTCGCCCTTGCTACAGTCCCCCGCATCCAACGCACCACCTCCGGCAGTAGATCCTTCTCCCACCTCACCCCCAAAACCTGGAACAAACTCCCCACCAACCTACGCATGACCCAGGACCTCCTAACCTTCGGAAAGCACCTCAAAACATGGCTTTTCAAGCAGTAACCCCCCCCACATCGCCTTGAGACACTCCCGGGTGAGTAGTGCACTTAAGAAATTTGTTTGATTGATTGATTGATTGACAGCGGTCTAGCTGTGCAGATGGGCGGAATGAGGAACTTGAAAGGTCAGAAGAGAAAGCTCCGGACACGGTCAGGTAAGTGTGACTAGGGCCAGGTTTGGGGGGTTAGTTTTTAGGAGTGGGGGTGTTTTAGGGATAGCGTGGTCGGGTAGAATTTTTGGCAAGGGGTAGGGTTTTAGTGCTCAGGGCTGTGGTGCTTGGGTAGTTTTAGGGGCTAGGGCTGGGTTTTAGGGTCCAGGGCAGGAGTGCAGGAGCAGTTTTCAGGAGTGGGGCAGTTTTAGGGCTCAGGGTGGGGGGGGTCTGGAGATCCGGGTAGTTTTTGGGAGGGGGAAGGGTTTTAGGATTTAGGCAAGGGGGAAGGAAAGGGGTAGTTTTAGGGGCATGGCAGGGTCCATTTTAGGGCTTTAGGATGGGGGGGTCAGCTAGTTTTAATGGCAGGGTGGGATCTGTTTTAGGGCTATGGGTGGGGGAAGAGTCAGTTTTAAGGGCTGGTGAGGCGTTGTTTGCAGGGTTGGGGTATCGGGCATTAGGACGCAGGGTGGAGAGGCTTCGGGGTGCAATTTAACATGCATATTCCTTTACTAATCATGCTTTTACAATGAAATTTGTTGTAAAGGCATGCGTGGTAAAGGTGTGCTTGGTAAAGAAACGGCCATGGTTCGGACTGCATTGTTTAGACATGCATGGTTGCATCATACAAACGCATTACAAAAGACCTTTCTAGTCAACTATTACTCTACTTTACTTCATTAAATAGCCCAACTCTCCTTAAGGTCATGTTCTAAATCTGCCTCAAAATCAGCCAACTCTTACTCCCCCTGAAGAAATTGTCGAGGATATTACTGTCCACAATAATGTTGACACTGTTTCAAAAAATATTTTGTGAAAAGATGATTGAAAGTTGTGTTTTCTTTCAGCTGTCCATGCATGTCTCCTGTCTCTGGGTAATTTTCAGTTTGATTCTCATCCGAATTGCAGCAGGGAAACTGCCCACCTAGAAGTTGTGGATGATTCACTATGTTCCGCAGCACTGGAAATTCTTGACTCCTAGAGTTATTTGACCTTACCACAGCTTTTGGCACTGTCAGTCATTCCTTTTTAACTGACATTCTCAAAGGCAGAATTGGCAGTGAGGGTGTGTATTTGATTGGTCTACTTCTTTCCTTTCTAGTCAATCTCAAGGAGATAAAATAGGAAAACTTATTTTCTGTCTGGTTACTTTAGAGCTAGGTGTTCCCCTAGGCTCTATTAGGTCCCCACTCAGTTTAATCTCCATGTGGAACCACATAGAACCACTGGGGGGCATTCTTAAGAAATATGACAAATGATCTTGAGCCTTGCCTATGACTTGTAAAGTAATGAACTATCAGCAAGGCAGCCCTAAACTCCCTAATTTTGGAGTACATTCTTGACTCTTCAGTTGACCATAGTCTTTGTTCCAACTTGTGTGAGAACTGGCCCCAACTCCTTGCCACACAGATGTACTCCAGGAGAGTTAGCAGAGATAAATGCACTTTTTAAAACCGCTCACCAACCACCATTTGAAAACTTTTTCAGTATCTTTATGACTAGTATGACCAGGTTGTATGCCTCTGAATGAGGAATACAACTTCCTTAGGGCTTCAAATACTTGAGAACCGAATACTCCATCAAAACATGATAGATATTCTGTCTGCCATTTTACAAGCATTGTAGACTATTATGCACTTGCAGTACAGTGGATGGGACATCAGCCATGTTTATGATGTTGTTTTCTGTTTGCCAGACTCTCTATAAGTACCTTAGAAATGTTTGACCAATAAAGATAAAATATGGAATGTCCATTTGTGACTGCAGCATTTGGTGTGCCTATTTAATGGGTTCCGTAGTCAAAATCTCAATGTTAATCCACATCATAGACGCTTGTCATCCTTATATAGAATGAATGATTCTAAGATGACAGATAGGCAATATTCTGTATGTTAAAGGAAAACAACATATCACCTGTGTTTTGATAGGAGCATCCAGGGTCTTTATGTGCTCTCTCAAAGTGTTGGGAGTTGGAGGAAAATGGATGCACTTCAGGCATCATGTAGCTGTGTCAAATCACAGAAACACAAATAATGTACATCGAGAGACATCAAGTTTTAGTGGCATAGAAGTGGCATATGGCAGTTAATAAAACTGCAGTTTTAAAGGCTTAACAGAGAACGAAACATAGATTTGAAATGAAAATGTGCACATTTAAAAGGTGGTGGACATTTGTGCCTACTATTCATGTTTTAAAACCATGTTTAACATGAAAACATTTTGAATTCATAAATCAGTGAATCATTATTATTAGCAAGTAAAAGCAGTATAAACAAAATATGTTATGAGTATTAATAGAATATGAATTAAACACACTTTCATTCAAATAAATGGATTTCATAATGAATTATGTGCACAGAAAAAAATAAATACATGTTAAAAATTGTTTTGACTTAGCATGAATGATGTTTTAGGTAAATAATTTGCTTTGCTTATTTGAAATTAATTTGAAGGTGCACATTTGGTTTTATAAATGTATTCAATGTATTGATGTATTAATGTGCATTTAGGTTCCTTAACTTGACTAGGCCTGAATGGTTCACTTTGCATGCAGTAATAGAAATGTACTTATTTATTCAGTCCCTTCTGAACTGATTTATTTCCCTACGCAGCTAACGTCATGGTGATTGTTCCATTATATTGTAGGCAAGAGACATGTTTCAGATGCAACAATGTAACACAATTTATTCTAGTTGTCGAATGGAGCAGGAAACCACAGTGCTCATGTCTGTGAATATTAGTTTAGTTTATTGTGGAGCATGTGAAAGGAACTGTAAGTTACAAACCATTAGAACATGTAATGTTATGACAGAACTGTATTAAGTCAGACAGCATGAACTATGGACTTTCAATGAAAAGATTCCTAAAAGTTGCAAACTTGGTGGTGGCATCTACAGTGATTGGATGCTGAAACTGAGGCACAGTATATGCCCACCTGAAGGACCAACCAAATGGATTTTGGTTATTTTAATTAGTGAAGAACTTTGAAACTGAAATCAGTTCTCTTCTGAACCTTCTTGAAGTCAGTCCATTATTGTATTGAACTCTGTTCATGTCTGTGTGCTCTCACACATCTCTTCTCTATATTTCCTGATGAGTTTCCTCATCATAGTCTTAACTGCCCTGTTCTGTGGTTCAGTACTAATAAGGCCAACTAATCCTGAACTACTGATCAGTCCTATGTGCAGCTCGTGTTCTGCAATGTCCCGATGCTCCTATCAACTTATGCTGGAGAAAGGTGACCGTTCCTGTGTAATCTTCCTGTATGCTGTCCCATGAGAGGTAGTATAACTATATATGGTTTATTGTTTCTTTTTAGCTTAGTCAATTACATCAGCATATTTTTCTTGTTAGCTGCTCTAGTTAGATGTTTTCTTATTTATTTGTGCCTTATTGTATTTTTGCCTTTACCCGCATGATACCTCATATGCCAGTCTAAATTATGGTTAGTGTTAGAAATGCCCCAGCTCTGATATTAATTGTTAAAATTATGTTTTGATGATTTACTGATATCACCATCATCGGCTTTGCATTCTAAAAATAAAGTGCAAATTGTGTTGTTCCTAATCAACATAATTATTTCTGACTGTCTAAAATTATTGATGTTTAGTAGATTGAATCTTTCCAGACATTTCAGTCAGCCTATGGTTTTGTATGCTTATAACTTAGTTTTCTGCACCATTTCTGTGGAATTGATTTTGGGATTATAATAAAGCTTTGAAACTTTATTTGGTTTTAAGTTTGACTTAGTGTTTTAAATTGAAATGGTGTTTAGTATTGTTTATAGTTTCATGCCAATGATTGGGAACTGTATGATTCTGACTGGTGCCTTCATCTCCAAGTCCAACGATTCAGTCAACCTCCATAGGTGAGAAAAGTGATGGTGTCTCACCTGTGTGCTGGTGGTTATTGATCCCGGAACAGGAGAGTAACACTCTTTTCTGAGGCCCCAGTGGCACTCCAGCAACATCATGGGCCATATCTTAGTGGCCTTTCCTTGATACACAGAGCTGAATGCCTGTTTTATGCACTTGCAGAATATAAAGCAAATTAATTTAAATCAATATTTCTCTGAGTTAGTGTTTAAGTTCTCAGATAGTACAACTCGGAAACAGTGCTCAAGATTTGCCTCTTTTTGTTTCTGATCTGTCTGAAAATAAAGCAGTAACTCAGAAAAATATTTGGTTAAAGGAATGCACTTTATGTCCTGCAGGCACAAAAAAATGGTGTTCGGCTCTGCACTGTGTCAGAAATGAACATCATAGTGTGGCCCCATGTGTAAAAATCGTTATTACCTTTCTTGTTTCATGTTCCACTGACATCGGAGGCTCCTCCGCTATGGCAGACGATCGTCACCCACCCACCAGCAGCAGCTGCAAATTGAAAAACAAAAACAATAATGAACAGTGTTTACTGTCATTTTTATTTTTCAGGGGGTTGGGCCACAATCGATGAAAGGGACGGGAGGGGGAGTGCTCTGCACTCCCCTCAATGCCCATTTGTGTTTGGCAGGCCGTCTCAGGCTGGCCAAACAGCCATGCGCATTGAGCTCTCTCCAACCCAGCACTGTGCTGCCGGTTTGGAGTGAGCAGGCAGAGGCTCTGAGTCTACCTCGGCGCGCCAAGCCAGTGAACTTTGGCCAATCCGAACACTGCTTTCATGCTGCTAGCAGCATGCCAGCACTGTTCGGATTGGCTGCAGGGCAGACTGGGAGCCTGTGCCTGCAGTGGAGGCAGGACAGCAGCACAGCAGCAGCGGGGAATCAGGTAAGTGATATATTTTTTTATTTAATGTTTCTGTTTGTCATCGTCCCACGATCCTACCCTTGCCACGCGCCGCCCCACCCCTTTTCCGCACCACGAGCCACTCTTGTCTACTAATGATTGTCATCCACTTCAATACATTTCACAAGGAAGCTCAGCAACTACAAAAAAACATTTAGAAAAACACTTGGAAGAACAGCTAAAAATACAATGGTTTTATTTAACAAAGCAATATCATCATATGGTGGTTAGAGGGACAACCAACGTAGTTTTTCATTGAGAAGCACATTGGTCGTTTTCAGCACATTTAGGCGTTTTAGGCACCACCACTGGCCAAAAACCGCTTAATTGCCACTACTGTGCAATAGCTGCACTCCTCCTTAAATAATATGGTTAAGGATTGACTGATAGGCTTAGATGTTTGATGGAAATATAAGGTTTTTCACACATGCAACAGAAAGGTATGTGTTTAAATTTAAGACACAGTAATTAGCATCAGAAAATCCTGCACAAAACATATGATAAATGTTTCAGAAGGTGAACCAAGAGATGAAACTTTGCTATAACAACTATTAAAGTTGCTTGGAAATTTGGTGGCCTGGCTACATTGTGCAATGTATTATATACCTTTGCTTCTGCCTTTATTCTATAAATATAAAAGCCATGATTAGCCAAATGTATCTTTAATATCAAAGAAGAGAGGGCAATTTTCCTTTTAATTACAATTGAGCTACGTGATTTATGGTCCAATTTCCTCTTGTCTTTAAATAAAATGCAATTTTCTCTCCACACTCACAGAATTACCCGCAAATGTAACTCTTCCGAAATTGACTGTGGTTCTGAGGTCATTAAAAATAAATCCTATTAAACTTTCTTTAAATCTATTTATATGAATTTAATCTATCAATGCTCAGAGGCATTCTATGGTCATAGAACAAGAGAAAGGGCAACAAGTACTAAATATGTTAGACCTCTAGAGTGATCAGAAAATAAATACACTCCTTAATTTAAGTAAGTCCCCCCCTTTAAATTAGACCGCCTTCAACAACAGATAGCTGTGTCAAAAGCCTTGTTAAATATATTGTGCACCGATGTTTTGTCAGAATATATATGGGATAATTTCTAGTTTAGGGTTGCTTCTGTTTTAACTGTCAAATGCTCTGAACGCAGCAGAATGCTAATGTTATAATCCAAAATAAAAAACAGATTACAGGAAGCCTGATTTAATGTCAGGGGTTCATCTCCCCTAAACTGACCATAGGAATTTCTTATTTGAGGCAGGAGGATTCTACCACAGTTTGGGACTAACTTGTGTCATAAATAGCTGACACAGCGGTGTTTGATCACACTTGCTGCTTTAGTTGTACTGGTGCAAAAAGGTGTTTGTACCAAACATTGCCCTGTTTACTATCAAGGCCATTTATTAGCCTTCACTTGAAAATATTTTGGGGCATATATAAGAGCACCTAACACCATTCCAACGCCACATTAGTGTCATTTTGTTACGCTAATGTGGCATTAGAAGGCCAAAAAAGCAGCACCATATTTACAAAGTGGTACAATGCATGCATTGCACCACTTTGTAACCCTTTGTGCTACATTATGTCTGCCCCAGGCATGATGCATGCAAAGGTGGTGTTCCCCTTTTAGTGGTGTGTAAAATATTTGTTTTGACACTTTTACCGCCTACTCAGAGCAGGCGTTAAAAGGAGGCTTTCATTGGTTACAATGAACCTCTGGATACTTTGCAGGATTAGCGTCAGAATTTTTGACGCTATTCCGGGAAAGCAGCTGACTAGCATTAACAATTCTGACACTAGTCCCCTAACTACCGCCATGGTGCGCCGTATTTTAAATACGGCTCACACTTGGTGGCTTTCGGGGGGCGCAGGAAAAGTGGTGCTGCACTATGTGCAGCGTCATTTTTCTAAAATATGCCCCCTTGGGCTTCATTATGAGGCCCTAGTGGCACACTGCACCACCGGAGCATCATTTTGTTTTACGCTTCAGTGGCACAGTGTGCAATCCCATATTTACGAGTCCATGAAAAGCTACCTTGCATGGGTTTTCATGACCTTGAAAATATGGACTCCTTTCACACATAACACTGTATGAAAGGGGCATTACATGGGTGTTGCTTGGGGCTTTTCCATGCAACACCCATAGAACTGGATAGAATCTGACGCAGTCCGAGATTTACAAGTCTGGGAATGTGTCATATACCTATGCCACCTCAGGTGTGGCATGAGAACGACGCTACAGGGAGAATATATATTTATTTCTCCATGTTTTTTCCTCTTTTTATATGTGCTGCATTCTACATAGAAAGAGAAAAACATCTCTTGTGTCCCTTCCTGCAGAAATACAATCATCCCAACGCAGGCATCATTGCACCATGGTGCAAGGGTGCCTGCATTGGTGCTAGGCATCAGTATATGTGCCAGCACAGGGGGAGAGGGCAGAAATGTGCTGTATCTAGTAGAAACAGCACATTTCTGCTCTTTACTGATAGCGCAGGGCATCACAGTAAGGCACTTGCTGCGCCGTCCTGCATCATGGGCCTTGTAAATGAGGCTCCTTGTGATCTGGCTAATTGTTTTAAGTTTCCACAGTTTTAAGTTGACTGGTGTCTTAAGTAGTTGAAGAGAATGAACAGTGGTACTTTACCACTTAGATCCTGGTAAATGTTTCTCACTTCAACTTTAAAGGAATATGCTGATTTTGCCTTGAAATAGAGATTAATGTATTGACATCTCCAAAAAAAGTATTGAGCACAATGAACTCAACACTATAGCAAAACACAGGGACTAATAAAATCACAATAAAAACATACCAGGGAACAACACAATAAAACCACCAAACAAGAATGCAAAATAACAACCACAATACAATAATACGGCAAAAACAGAAAGGTACAAAAAATAACACAATTTCTCTCTACCACATCAAGTGTAACAAAATAAATATGCCCAAATGTTACTGTTACACAATACTTCCTCCACAAACCTGTATTTTTTATGGTGAGAAAAGGTGCTTTTTGCCCAAAGGTTCCTATTCTTGAAGCTGTAACAATCATCACACTTAAGGCCAAGCAATTTGGCACCTGCAAACAAACTCACCAATAGCAGAAATTGTGTTGTTGGTTGACTGAGATGTGAGCCACGGTCATGCAGCAACCAGAATCATAGTCAGGGTCAGGCACAAGCAAACCCTAAATTAACCCTTAATTAGCCTGTGCTCACCCTCTGGTGGCTTGGCATAGAGAAGTCAGGCTTAATTTAGAGGTAATGTGTAAGTATCAGTGCAACACTTTAAACAGTAAAACAGTGAAAACACCACACATAAAGATTCCACACCAGCTTAGAAAAATAGAGCAAACGTTAATAAATAAAACAAGACCAAAATGACAAAAATCCCATAACTAGTTATGAATTTTTAAAGATTAAACTGTAATATATTGCTTAGAAACAAGAAGTGCGAAGTGAGGCTATCTGGTCGCACTGGACTGGCTCCAAAATTCAAAATTTCAGGCTGAAAGCTATGGAGCATGGCGGGCGATAGAAACCCAGTTGGACCCCCTGAACAAAAGACGATGCATCATTTCTGAATCATGCAGCAGATGGAATGAGTCACTTTTGCCATTGCAACAGCAGCGATGCGTTGGCTCTGAGTTACGATGAGGCTCTGATGTGAGTTACTACTGCGTTAATACCGAGGATCTGACGTGCAGTTGATATGATGCGTTGGTTCCGATGAGCGCAGAGACTGTGATATGGAGTTTCACCATTGTTTTCGACATTGTAGACAATGGAGATGCAAGGACATAGTGGCAAGAAAAATGCAGCAGTGTCAGGTCAGAGGATGATGTGCTGGTTTTGAGCTGTGATGTAGAGAGATGATTTGTTTCTGCTCCATTAGCAGAAGATGAGTCACTTCCACTGGAGCAAGCACCTTAGGCCCAATTCCAAGGGTCCAGGACTGGTGTGGCACTACCTGGGAGGACAAGCCCGCAAATGGCGGAGTCTAGATGCAGGAGCAGGGTGGTTGGAAGTTTTTTATGTCCTTGAGACTTTAAATCAGGAAGCCAGCTGACTAACCCTTGGTATCACTCTGGGTTCCGGGTTGGAGAGATGCAGGGCCAGTCCTTCTCATTCCCAGGCAAAAGGGCAGCATGCACAGATCAGCACTGCAAGGCAGGAGTCCAACAAAACAGCAGTCCTGCAGAGTAGCAGGCCTCCAGCAGCACATCAGTGTTGGAAAGTACCCTCTTTTTGGCATGTTACCCCCAATTTCTGCCTGATGTCAGTGTGTGTGACCGTGTCACTGGGATCCTGCTAACCAGGACCCCAGTGCTTATGCTCTCTCTCCTCTCAAATTTGTCACTACATACTGGTAACCCAGTATTTAATCCCAAATTGGCATACTGGTGCTCCCTTATAAGTCCCTAGTATATGGTACATAGGTACCCAGGGCATTGAAGTTCCGGGGGGATCCCTATGGGCTGCAGCATTACTTTGGTCACCCATAGGGAGCCCATGCAAATGCTTCTGCAGGACTGCCATTGCAGCCTGCATGAAATGGTGTATGCGCCCTTGTCCAGACATTTTCACTGCACTAGGTCACTTATGAAGTCACCTATATGTCAGGCCTTCCAGCCCAGAAGGCTGAGTGCAAAGTACCTGTGTGTGAGAGCACCCTTGCACTAGCAGAGGTTCCCCACGTCATCCAGGACTATTTTCCTGCACTTCATGAGTGCGGGGACACCATGTTAAGCGTGCAACGGACATAGGTCAATTCCTATGTCCAGCTTCACAATGGTAACTCCGAATATGGCCATGTAAGGTGTCTGAGACCTGAGAATTGTCCCCCAATACTGATTCTAGTATTGTTTTCACAATTTCATGTACTCTGGAGGCTCCACAGTGGACCCCAGTACTGCCATACCAGCCTTCTGAGGTTTCTGCCCTCCTGTTGCTCAAGCAGCTCAAGCTCAGGAAGGCAGAACAAAGCATTTCCTTTGGGAGAGGGGTGTTACACCCTCTCCCTTTGGAAATAGGTGTTACAGGCATGGGAGGGGTAGCCTCCCAGATCCTCTGGAAATGCTTTGAAGGGCACAGATGGTGCCCTCCTTGAATAATCCAGTCTACACCGGTTCAGGGACCCACAGTCCCTGCTATGGTGTGAAACTGGACAAAGGAAAGGGGAGTGACCACTCCCCTGTCCATCACCAGGGGAGGTGACCAGAGCTCCTCTAGACTGTCCCTGGGTTTTGCCATCTTGGATTCCAAGGTGGTGGGGCACTCTGGGAGCATCTGGGTGGCCAGTGCCAGCAGGTGACATCAGAGCCCTCCTCTAATAGGTGCTTACCTGTACAGCTAGCCAATCCCCCTTTCAGGGCTATTTAGGGTCTCTCCTCTGGGTGTTTCCTCAGATTTGGATTGCAAGTCTCCAGCAGGAATCCTCTGTATCCTTTACTTCATCTTCTACAGACGGAACAGCATCTGGACCCTCCAGGAACTCCACAAACTGCAACAAAGAAGCAAAGACAACTTCTCCAGCATTGTATCTTCAGCTCTTGTCAGCAACTTCAACTATTTTCAGGTCGTGCATCCTCCGAGGATTTCCTGCTTTCAGCCTGCAGTAGAAAAAGAGAAGGAATCTCCCTTGAAGTGAAGGAGTAATTTCCCTGCTTCAGCAGGCACCCCTCTGCAGCGATGACCGGTGGCGTGGGTTCCCTCTCCTGATGACGAGCATGGATGCAGCAACACGGGTGGTGGACTAAAGTGACCCCAACAATCCCAAAGTCCAACTTTAGTGGAGGTAGGAGCTTGCCTCCCAAGCAAGACAGTCCCCCGTGCACTGCATTATTTGCAGTTGCCAAGGCTTGTGTGCGACCTTCCATGAAGTTCATCATGCACAGCACTGCTTAAGCCCCCAGCACTCCATCCTGTGATGCAGGAGTTGTTCTCCAGCAGTGTGGGATCCCTTTGTGTTGTGCCACATGGGCCTCCATTTGCACCTTATTTGTCCCTATGCTGTGGGAATCCTCTGCGTGGTGTCTGGTCTTCTGAGGGCGCTCTGAGTTGCAGAGAGCCCTCTCGGTCTTCCTCTCCTGGGTAGAGCCACCGGGTCCCTCCTGGTCCCAGACAGTACCATTTTCCGCTAACTATGTGCTTTGCGTGTGCCAAGGCTTGTTGGCAGAATCCAGCAACACAAATCAGACTGCAATCATCCATCCAGCGTGGGACATCATCTGCACCAACCAGGAACCCGCAGGCATCTTCTGGGGTGCAGTACTCACTGTTCTTCTTCACCTGTGGTTCTTCTTTTGCATCTTGATCTGGGTTAGCAGGGTCCACTGTCCTCCCTGGATTCTTCAGTGCTTCTTGGAATTGGTCCCTTTCTTCCACAAGTCTTCAGGTCCCAGAATCCATCATTGCTGTCTTGAAGTCTCTTGTAGCTCTTGCATTATCTCGTATCATGACTTCTTACGTGTTCTATGAAACTTACTGTGATTTACTCCTATTTTCCTGGGCTTTGGGGTGGGTTCTATTACTTACCTTTGGTGTTTTCTTACACTTGCAGCATCCCTCTACACACTACACTTGCCTAGGTAGGAAACCGACTTTTGCATTCCACTATTTTAGTAAATGGTTTGTGTTCCCCCAGACCCTTTGCAACCTATTGTGATTTTCACTATTTGTACTGTTTTTTAACTGTTTTACAGCTATTTCTACATTCTAGTGTATATACTGTGTATACTACTTACCTCCTAAGTGAGTATAGTCTATAAGGTATTTTGGCATTGTGTCACTAAAAATAAAGTACCTTTATTTTTGTAAAACTGAGTATTTTCTTTCATGTTTGTGACTACAGTGGTATTGCAAGAGCTTTACATGTCTCATAGATAATACTTGGCTGCTCAGCTACAGCTATCCCTAGACAGCATGGTTTCTAGACACAACACTGAGTACATTTCACTAATAAGGGATAACTGGACCAGGTATAAGGTGTAAGTACCGTTGGTACCCACTACAAACCAGGCCAGACTCCTACAAGCAGTCTTTCTTCCTGACACAGTATCCAAAGGTCCAGTTGTGTACTGAGGTGGTGGCGGTGTCAAAGGTCCAGTACTTACACGTTAGTTGAGCCTTTGAAGTGGGGAAGTGAAATGTATGAATGCGTGTATGCCTCTGTGAGTGAGTGTGTGAATGAGTGGTGTGTGTCTGCGAGTGTGCATATGTGGGTGTGGGATTGGAAGGGGGAGTGTGGATGGAGGGGAGGTGGGGGTTATTTGGGGAGTGTTCAGGGGGGTGGGCCTCCTACCAGTGACAGGGAAGGAATTCCCTGTCAATGGTAGGGCCTACCGCCATGGTTTTCATGGTGTTACGAACACCACAAAAACCATGGTGGAAGGCAGGGTCATAATGTTGCTGGCGGGACAGTAGTGCCCGCCGGGTTGGAGATTGTTATCTCCAGCCCGGCGGCTGCTACCACCATGGCAGTCTGTGTGGGACATTGGCGGGTTGGCTACAGCCAACCCACCAATGTCGTAATGTGGTGGTATGTACCACCAGCCTGTTGGCGGTACTACCGCCACATTTCCACTGACTGATAGGATGTCGAGGTGATACCTAAACTCGAACCTTCTTCACCAGTTGCAAAGTCTGCAGCTCAGACCATAACACCACTTTCTCTCCCCTAAGTGCAACATATAATCGCTAATTGAGAACTCAGAAAGCATGTCCTCATTTAAGTTTTTTAGAGCACTATACCTCATGGCCTAAGGTAACTATAACTTGCGCCCTCGTCATGCACTGTTAATTATCCCAGATATTACAGTGCTCAAGATGTCTTTTATAACTTAATTGATAATATTAGTGTAACATCTGCAGTAAAATTGTTGATAAGAAAACTGTGCATAGTGGTGGCACAAGTTATAGTTACCTTTGGGCATGAGTTATAATTACTTGAAATAACTCTAACTACAACTGCTGAATTTCTATGTTTTTGTACATTTGAAATGTGAGCCTAATTGTAACGCCCCTGCTGTATTCTTTGCTTTTCTTAAGTGAATATATAAAGAAGGGAGCTGCTTTAAAAAGCAGCTTGCTGCCTGTGGGAACACTGTTTTCCTCTGTTTCCCTGCACGCATATTTGCGTGCAGGGAAACATATGAAAACTCAGCTTTCTGACAACGGAAGCTGTCTAACAGCTCCTGCTGTCAGAAAGTGGACTTTGTTTGCTTTTGCTTGATGGGAGTGCTTGGTGGTAGCTCCCACCAAGCAAAAGCAAACAGCTATATCCCGGGGGTGGGCAACCTGGACATAGATGGCCCTGGGAGGGTGGCAGTCCCCTGGGCCACCTGTGGCTCCTTGAGGGCAGCCATGCAGCCCCCCATCCAACTTTAATAGCTCCAAGGAGGTGACGGTCCCTTTGGCATGGGGGTCTGAAATAGGCCCCCTATGTGTTTTAAAATGTGTGCCTTGGGGAGGTGGCGGTTGCTGGAGCTGCGGGCCTCCCACACTGTTTGTGATTAGTGCCCAAAGCAGGTGGTGGTCCCTGGGGCTGCAGGGGAGGATATGTGCCCCGCATGATTTTTGGTTAAAGCTCCAGGGAGATGGTGGTCCCCAGGGCAGCAGGGGCCCAGGTGCCCCCGCATTAAAATGGGAATGTCCCCAGGACTTGACCCACCCGGGGGCTTCAGAATTAGCAAGTTCAGGAGCCCATACTTTTTTTTTCTTTTTTTTTTTTAAATTGCTGCGGATCTACTGTGAATCACGGCAAACATTTCAAAAAAATGCTTTTTAGCTCTGGTGAGGGGGGTGTCCCCCTGGGACTCCAGCACAAGACCTAAGGTGTCAGGGTGCCCTATGTTGGCCCCTTTTATTTTCTTACATCTTTTTTTCTAGGGACTCAGCTTAATCCAGTTCCAACATGGCTGCTAACACTTCCTTGTTGAAGTGTTGGCAGTCAATCAATTCTCAGCACGAGATCTGGACGGTTCGCCAAGCCTTTGCATCTCTATATATGCAAATCTGGATTTTCCTCAATATCTCATTAACTACTGAATGGATTTACACCACGTAACAACAAGATTGCTTTCTGGACCAAGAGCTGCCTTTCTGGCAAATATGGTGTAATTCCGTCCAGTGGTTTTGAAGATATCACTGTTCAAAATCCCAATGGAAAAATGAATGGGGAAAACGAGTTTGGGACTCCCTTTTTCTCAGCCCTCACTGGACGGATCACCACCATACTTTTGAGACAGCAGTTGAAGTGAGCGTTGTATTTTCTTAGAAATTTTTTTGAAGACTCATGAAATGGCGTCAAAGTTATCAGCAAAACAAAAATACTTTTTCTATAGAATCCAGAGAAACTACGTCCTAACTATAACTACTTAGTGGTGACTGCCATTAGGTAAAAAAAAGAAATTATATATATATATATATATATATATATATATACATATATATATATATATGTATATAAAAGGTTACAGGGATGTTATAGTTAGGAAATATAATTTCGAAAACCACAGAAATTCACTGAAAAACTAAGGGGCATCTTTAAGAGCCTTTAGCACCATTCCAATGCCATATTGGGTTCATTTTTTATGCTGCGGCATTAGAAGGCCAGAAACGCAACACCATATTTACAAAGTGGCGCAATGCATGCATTGTGCCACTTTGTAACCCTGTGCGCTACTTTATGCCTGCGCCAGGCATACTGGATGCAAAGCGGGCTTTTCCCCTTTAGGGGCACCAAGAACATGGCACATGGAAATCTAAGAGATTTTCTTGTGCCATTTTTTCAGCACTTGCTCAGCAGGCGTTAAAAGGAGACTTCCATTGCTTACAATAGGCCTCTGGGTGCTTTGAAGGATCTGCATCAGAATTTTTTACGCTAATCCTGCAAAGCCAGACTAGCATCAACAATTCTGACGCTAGACCCATAACTAAAGCCATGGTGCACCGTATTTTAAATACGGTCACACATGGTGGCGTTAGGGGGTGCTAAACGGCACAAGAAAGGTGGCACTGCACTCTATCACAACAGATCTCCTTCATTATTTTATGTCAGCCCACCTAAATTGGAATAAACTGCCCATAGGGAAGTGGTGGTTCCCAGGGCTGTGGGGGGTGTGCGGGCCCCCCACATATTCACTTCATATTTAGCCCTGGGGAGTGGTGGTTTCCAGGGCTGTGGGGGAGGCCGTACACCCCCCCATATCAACCTAATGTTTTGCCCCAGGGAGGTGGTGATCTCCAGGGCTGCAGGGGGCCGGCGCTTATTTTCAGTCTCAGCATCCCAGGCAGGTGGTGGTCCCCAGGGCTAATACAAGCCCTGGGAGATGGCCTTTAAAGCCCCCAATGCCCCAGGGACCTGGCCCAACTGGGAGGCAAAAAAAGAAAGGGGTGGGAGACCGTCCTCTTTTGAAAAAAAGAAATCTCAGAAAAATTCACTGATCCATCTGTGGAGTTTTCTGAGATTCCGAAATACTTTTCATATGGAAACCAGGTGCTAACTATAACTTTGTACTGGTGACCAGTAGGTAGATGTGAGGAGACAAGCCCCCACACGCCCTACTTACCTTGTGCCCGAATCCCAAAGTCCATACCCGACTCCAAAAGCTGCCGGAACACCTATGGGGTAAATAAAAAAAAGTTACTACAGGAAAATACAATTGACACTAACAAAAGACTACCATGGTTTGGGCAGCGAGTTGGAGTTACTGTTAGCCAGGACCAATCCGGAAGAGGAGGAGGTGGAGAAAAGGATGACACCACTGAAAGGACATTGATATAGAGGAGATGGAGAAATTGAGGAGAACTGAAGCAAGAAACCATCCAGTGAAGCCAACGTGTTGAAGGACACCGCCGGCCTCTGCGAGACACCTGACTCCTGAAGTGAGGAGAGGTGGTCACCGCTAGATGAAACTAGAGAGCCACCGCAATTCAAGAAGGTTGCAGCTTAACAGGTGAGTGTCAGAGGGGAGGGTTGTTTGCTGGTGGTTGGAAGAGGAGCAGGGCATGTCACAGTGTGGGATTGAGCATGGGGGGTCACTCATGGTTTTTTGGCTGGTAATAGTTTAAAGGGGGTCTCTGGAGTACAAACTAATCTGGCATCAATTAAAAACCAAGTGCTCCGAAACTTGTAACAGTCAGACAACAGGCTCCGATCCTTAAGGGGACAGAGGGGACAAAGGACATTGATTCCCAGTGATAGTAGCCTAGTTTAAACCTTTAAACTGATAAAAAGGGAAAGAGAATGACGGCCTGCATGAATAGGGTTAAGGGGGAGATTCTATTCACAACCAAATGAGGTGCACGCAGTGTTCATTTCCAGGCAGTAATCCCTCCCGAGTAAACCCCTATCTTCGCTGTAAAGTTCCACAGAACGGTGTGGTGACAGATAAGGAAAGGAGTATTTCCTGACTCATACTTACTGTTATTGTTTTCTCATCCCTTTGAGGCTCAGTGCAGTGCCATTCTGAGGGAAGGATCTTCTAGAACAAAAACAAACCAAGACAGACTGATTAAAGACAGGCACATCCTGAGCTGTATTTGCAGCAATCTTTATTTTTTGCCCCTAAGACATAACAAATAGCAAAAATAAGAAATACTTTCAGTCTGCGCGTTTCTATATATGCGCAGCCCTCCCACAGGAAGGAATACATATATACCAATAGGTAGTTATAGTTATGACCTAGTTTCCATAGAAACAGCATTTTTTGACCTGCCTAAATCTTTTTCACTCTTTGACGTTTCACCATGAAATTTTCTAAAAAAAACTGTGTCCTTGTGATTCTTGTTGTGCATGGGAAGTGATCCGTCTTGGAGAAAAAGAGAGGATGAAAAAAGTTGTGTGTCCTATGACCTTTAGCCACGACTACAGTCTGAACCACTGGACAGAATAAAACCAAAATGTGCACTGTAATTGGCTGACCGCATCTTGACTAGAAAGTTGCAGCTGCTATTTTATTTCAAGGGACACAGACTCCAGGTTTAAAAAATCCTAATTGAAAGTGGTATAATGGGCTCAGGGTGGAGGTACCCTGACCCCAGGGGTGTAATATAGGTGTGTTTTAGGGGCAAATTGTGGGTTTAAAATAATTTTGCATCACCACACACGATATTCATGAATATTTGCAAATTATTAGTGAATTTTGGAAGACAAACCAGAGACTCATTCATATACTAAGTCATTCATGTATACATGTACTCAGAGATACAATGGCCCACTCACACACCCACTCAGACACCTATGCACCCACTCAGACCTTCATGCACCCACTCAAGGCCCGCTCAGACACTGATGCACCCATACACAGACCTATTGAGGCACTCATACACCCACTCACAGACCACTCAGAGCCTCATGCACCCACTGAGACACTCAGACACTGACGCACCTACTCACCGACCCACTCAGATCATCACACACCCACTCACACACCCACTCCAACCCTCACACACCCAGTCGCAGACCCAGTCAGACACTCATGCTCCAACTCACAGATCCACTGAGACACTGATGCACCTACTCACTGACCCATGCAGACAGTGACAAATCTTCTCACATATCCACTCACACACTAAAACACCTACTCACAGACCCACTCAGGCACTGACGCACTCACTCACAGACCCACACAGTCCCTCAAGCACCTACTCACAGACTGATTGAGACCCTCACGCATCCTCTGACAAATCCACTCAGACTCTCATGCATCCAGTCACAGACCCACACAGTCACTGACAAATCTACTTACAGACCCACTCAGACCCTCATGCACCCACTCACTGACCCATTCAGATCCTCACACACTCACTCACAAATACACTCAGACACTGTCTCACCCATTCACAGAACCAAACAGACACTGACACATCCTCTCACACACTCACTCACGAATCCACTTAGACTCTCATGCACCCACTCACAGACCCATTGAGAACCGCATGCACTCACTCACAGTCCCACTCAGACACTGATGATCCACTCACAGACCCAATGTTTTAGTGTGCTAAAAATGAAAAGCTTCCCGTTTGAAACTAGGACATACAGCTAGTAGTAGTTCCAAACATATTTTCTCAGGTGCCTCTGAGTGGCTGCAGCTGCCCATGAGTGGAAAAACAGGTTCACACTGAGGTTCAATCAGCTGCAGGAGAAAGCCTAACTCGTCTGCTCTCCGCAGAGTTAACTTCCAGTTTAGAACTGACATTAAGAGTGTCAGAGTGATGCTTTATACTTCTTTTATAGGCTCATGGCAGTCCTTATAGCTCATAAGGTGGTGCCTTTGCCAGACTACAACAGGCAAGGAGGGTGTCACCTGGTGTCATCCCTGTGCTGCAGCAGACCCGTCCTGCAGTAGTTTTAGTGAGCAGGTAGCTGAGAGAGACCACGTGGATGGGGAGGGATTTAAAGGCAGGCTAGACGGGGCTCGGGTTCATCATTGATTTTAAACCCAGGCCCACCTTTACTTGTCAGTATTATTGTAATAGCCCAGGACGTTTCTCAATTTATTAATATAAAACAGATTTTGTGATAACACTCACTCTAAGAAAATTTTTGTCAGTCTACAGTGTAAGCCAGTTTAGTACGCTTGCTATTTCTTTGGGTAGTTGCCTCGTTAAGTACAGATCTCATTGCGGAGGAGTCCCAGGGGGCTATAATGCATGACTTATGCATTTTAGTGAAGTGATCCAGACACCAGCACTAAGGTGATTTAGTCTAACCCCTGAAGCATGGTAATTGGCAGCATGCACATTTCAATCAAACCAGGTTTAAAAGCAAATAAACCTGGCTGAAGGCCCGGTTAGCTAAGGGTATGTTAAATCTGTGCAGAGGTCCACTTTCTTTTCATTGCAGAACATTTAGATTATGATATTATTTTTGTAAAATAAGCTACAAATATGTATTGGATGGTTTAATGCACAACTGCCAGTGTCTTTGACATGTTTTGAGGTTTTTGAATGATGGCTATCTTTTCATACTACTTGCAGGGAAAAGCAAACTCTGTGGACCAGGAATAAACTGATTTGGTCTTCCCTCTTTGTACTTCCTGCCTGGGCATTGAGTGGTCATGGTCAGTTTGGTAGCATAGTGTCAGGAATCTCCAAGGTGCCTCCTGCGTTATCTGTCAGCATCCCCAGGGATTACGGTTACATCATATCTCTGTTCTTGGTCAAACATTCATGTTTCTAAGTAAACATAATGTGCTGTGTTACACAATTGGTTTTATCAATTTTTGTTTTACCAATGCTTGTTTGCTAATGTGAGCAGGTGTAGACATGTGCTTTTAATTGGGTGTGGTGACTCATCCACATGTGGAAACTCAACTGCTTTCCTGATTGGCTATAAATAGCAGAGTGAAGCATGCCTCCCTGCTTGGCTTTGTTTTGCTTCCTGATCTCAGCATCTGATTTGGCAGTCCAGCCTCTGCTGTCATCCTCGTATTCAGGACTTTTGAGGCAATTCTTTTCTTCGTTCCTGTACCAGCTGACACCAGGCATTGCTCCAGCACCCCGGAAAAGACTGCAGCTAAGTGACTAGTATTCTCCAGGGAGTTTGTTCTTTGAGCTGCACATTTTCCTAGAACAGCTGGTGTATTTCAGACCTCGTATTTTGGCAGAGTGCTTCTCTTGAAGAGACAAATGCATTTCTGAACATTCTACATTATTATTGTAGTTACTTGCCTAAATGTGCTTCAAGAAATCTGTTTGAACTCAAGTACTACAAAAAGTGACAGTGCAATTGTAAAAGAGCATTTACGTGACTTTTCTTTTTCTAATAGCATAACTCTTGGATTTAAATTGTGTCATTCATGCCTGTGTTTAAGGTTTGAGGAATTCACTTTTTGTAGCTTTTTCACAAACAGAGTGAAACCAAACCAAATTGTGCCACCCTAACCATTTTAACCCAGAGTGGACATTTGTATTTCTTGGATTGTTTTTGTTCCTTTTAGTTTAACACTAGGCATGCAGGAAAGTTATGTGTGATATAATTAATGCCCTTGTTTGTCTTTCTTGTGCATGATAAGTGCAACCACAGTTCTAATTGTAGTGTGCAACAGTGAATATCTGTGAAGCCAGCCCTAGTGGTGCAGGACTTATTGTTATGGTACACAGAATGGGTTTTTGGTAATGCAGTGTTAGTAATTGTGCCAACAGTTATTATTATCCAAGAAAAGTGCTGGAGCCTCCCGGTGTTCTTCTACCACAGAAAGTTGACTGCACTAACTCTACTATCACTCTGTTAACAATGACCTGCCCCCCTGAAGATACAGGGTACCTGGCTGGACCGGCAAGACGTGGCAGTGTTTTATCTCTTTCTCTTCCACTCCACCTTTCCTTTTGGGACACATGCCCTGGTTTCTGTGTCCACCAGGAAGTGCAATGAGGTCTTCCAGGAGGTCGGGGCATATCATCACCCCTGCAGACATCCTGCTTTTCAGGTGAGTGGCCCCGTCTCAACATATAGCAGGTGGGGTTGATGGAGTTGGGAACAACAGCCCTGGAATTCAGCATCCTGGGTTTAATTTTGGACTTTACTAGGTGTTGGAAATAGCCCTTTTTGCAGGGTCATCCCCAGTTTTTTTGCCTCCTGCCTCCTATTTTTTTTTCTGACTGTTGCTGTTGGCTTTTGAACTCTGAGCACTTTACGACTGCTAACCAGTGCTAAACTGCATATGCTCTCTGTGTAAAATTGTATGTAATTGGTTTATCTATGATTGGCATATTTGATTTACTAGTAAGTCCCTGGTTAAGTGCACTAGAGGGGCCGGGGCCTGTAAATCAAATGCTACTAGTGGGCCTGCAGCACTGGTTGTGCCAACCACATAAGTAGCTCTGTAATCATGTCTCAGACCTGCCACTGCAGTGTCTGTGTGTGCAGTTTTAACTGTAAATGCGACTTGGCAAGTGTGCGCACTTGCCAGGCCTAAACCTTCCCTTTTTTTTTACATGCAAGGCACCCCTAAGGTAGGCCCTACGTAGCCCCAAGGGCAGGGTGCAGTGTATGGTTAAGGTAGGATATATAGTAATGTGTTTTATATGTCCTGACAGTGAAATATTGCTAAATTCGTTTTTCACTGTTGCAAGACCTATCCCTCTCATAGGTTAACAGGGGGGCTACCTTTAAGTCTGATTAAAGTGCAGATTTCCTTTGGGAGTGGATGGACATGTGGAGTTTGGGGTCTCTGAGCTCACAATTTAAAAATACATCTTTTAGTAAAGTTGATTTTGAGATTGTGCGTTTGAAAATGCCACTTTTAGAAAGTGAGAATTTTCTTGCTTATACCATTTCTGTGACTCTGCCTGTTTGTGGATACCCTGTCTGGGTCAGTTTGACAGTTGGGCTGGTTGCACCTCACACTAGACAGTGACACAAAAGGAGCTGGGGTGTAGTCTGCATTTCCTGATGAGCCATCTGTGCTAGGAGAGAGGGGAGGAGTGGTCACTTACACCTGAAATCGACTTCGGACGACTTCGGACCAACGTCGCTGCTGAATCCGGTGACGCCGCCTGCAACCGACTCCGTGATCTTCGCTGGAACGCAACAACCTTCACAGGCCCGATGCCGCAGCAGCCCACTGAAGTCCGCGACTCTGTGGAAGTCACGCACCACGTCGTGACCGACGCCGCTCGAAGTGCGTGGATTCAATGTTTCGCACAGACGCCGCAATCCTCGACTTGTTTTCACTCTTCACCAAAGGTACTGTACTTGGGGGTCCATGCGACTCCGTGTCCGGCGCCGCTGGTGTTGGCTTGTTGGGAACGACTCCGTCACGACGCCGTGTTAACACCTCATCGAAGCATTTTGTGTTTCTAAGCGCTATATTTGAGTTTAATCTTTAAAAATTCATAACTTGACTTTTGTATGTCGGATTTTTGTCATTTTGGTCTTGTTTTGTTTAGATAAATATTTCCTATTTTTCTAAACTGGTGTTGTGTCATTTTGTAGTGTTATCATTAAGTTACTGTGTGTGTTGGTACAAATACTTTACACCTAATACTCTGAAGTTAAGCCTACTGCTCTGCCAAGCTACCAAGGGGGTAAGCAGGGGCTAGCTGAGGGTGATTCTCTTTTACCCTGACTAGAGTAAGCGTCCTTGCTTGAACAGGGGGTAACCTGACTGTCAACCAAAGCCCCCATTTCTAACAGTGGTGATCAGCGGTTGGGATTTGGACTTGTATTTGTACTTGACATACAGTAATAGAGTGTACACTACTCTTTTGATCTCAGACCACTACGCGACCACGTACTACTGGTTTGGTGATCTTTAATTTTTCTCTTAAGGGCTCCTTTTTGTTCTACTCCCATGATTTTGCTGATCCCTTGACTGATTCTTTTTACTTGATAGGGAACTTGTTTTCTGCCGTTGGAACTTTGCACTTGTTGCCATCATGTCTCAATCTGGAGATGCAACAGCCAGAGCTGTGTTTGAATTAGGAAAACTGAAGAGGTACTCAGTTGCTCAATTGAAACAGTTCTGTGAAGATGTTGCCTGTCCCATTAGGAGCCCCGCCAGGAAGGGGGAGCTGCAAAAGGCACTGAAGGCCTGGGTGACAGCCAAGGAAGCTGGGAGGCACACAGAGGATATGGATGGGGAAGTGCAGAGTCCACACAGTGGTGTAGTAGAGGTACCTGTTACACCTGGTGGTAGGGTCTCCAGGAGTGGTAGCAGTAGGTCCTCTAAGGGTCTGACTCCTAAAGATGTGCAGGACAGACAGGCAGAAAGGGCTCGCCGGTTGGAGGCAGAAAAGTTGAGGATGCAAAGGGAGTATGACAAGTGGAAAAGGGACTTAGAGATAGAAACTATGATTTTGGCTTATGAGCTAAAACTGGAAGAGCTGGAAGTCAGGAGGGTTGAGTCCAGCGGGAATGATGGCAGCAATAATTTTATATCCAGTTCTGCTGAAGAAGTGAACATGCCCAGAGATGGGGTTCTCTACTTGAAGGAGAGAGTTAAAACACGCCAGGAGGTTCAAGGGTATGAGGTAGCACTAGTGATGTACAGGGTCCCTGAGGTGGATTGGGGAACTGGCATGGGGAGTCATATTCCTACTAGTGAGAGGACACTCAACTGACTCTAGGTGAGAGTGACAGGGAGAGGGGTTCCCCCCAGGTAGAAGTTCTGGTTATGGAGTGTGAAGACATCCCAGAAGAGTGTGGGTTGAGTGTCAGGGACAGTCAGGTACTGTCTCACCAGTCTCAGGAGGGTGATGTGGGGTGCTTTTTCAAAGCAGAGTCACCGGATGGCTGGGTGAAGGGTACTTTGGTTAATTCATGTGAGGGGCTGAGTGATGTAATTGCTGTAGAGCATATGTCTAGTCCTTATTTTCCAGAGCTACGCCAACACCAGGTGGAGTGTGAATTCTCTGACCCCAGGGAGCTTACAATGGAGGCAGACTTCTGGGTGAGTACCAGAGAATCTGAAGAGACATTTGGGGGTGCTCCTGAAGGGAGTGGCCTTGGTATTTCCCAACCAGGTGAGGTAGGGAACGATTGTAGTGTCCCAGGTAGCTCCCAGTGTAGTGGGATGGGTGAGGGACCCCATGTCCAGTCTCAGAGGCGAGGAAATGGGGATGGGTTGAGGCCCAAGGTGCCCGAGATCCAGTCCCAGTCCTGGAGGGTTAGAAGAGGGAAGACCAGGAGGGGAGCCTAGTCTGTACCGTAGGGCCATCTGTTGAGGGAGACCCCACAGTATCAGGAGAACTTGGGGGGTGGCTGTAGCCAGCGTCCCACCAGTTCTGGTGTCTGGCAGTACCACTCCTAGTGAGGGGGTGCAGAAGTCCAGACAGAGGGTTAGAGAGGGGGTTGCGGAGCCCAGTGGAGAACCTGAAGGATAGGGGGTCAGCTCTGAGAGCAGAGCCCCCCATGAATGACCTTGGTGAGACCATTTCTGGGTTGGGGGGAATACAGACTCTGTCAGATGGGCAGAGGTCAGGAGACCTGCGCCAGCCAGACTCTTATGTGGCCCTTCGGGACAGTGTGTCCCTTGAGGGGGGTAAGTGTGCCCCCCTGGAAGTCCTGGTGTGCCAGGCAATGGTTCAACCGCAGGGTGGTGACTCTGGGTTGAATGATCAGGTTCAGGGGGTAAACTCTGACCTGATGGGGGTAAGTGTGCTCCCAAGGAAGTCCTGGTGCGCCAGGTAGTGGTTCAACCGCAGGGTGGTGACTCTGGGTTGGATGACCGGGTTCAGAGGGTAAACTCTGACCTGGTGGGGGGTAGGTATGCCCCCCAGGAAGTCCTGGGTTGCCAGACGGTGGTCCAGTCTGTGGGTACAGATCCTGGACTGGAGGATGAGGTGCAGGGGGTATACCCTGACCTGAAGGGGGGGGTGGTTTGCCTAATCACCCCCCGGTGTGACTTCAAGGGGTACTCTCCCTGAGGAGGGGTTGCAGAACCCTGAGAGTAGGAGCAGGGGAGAGAGAGACTCACCCCTGACCTGGAGGAAGAGGTTATTGCTAACAGTGCCCCTACCATGTTGTCTTCTGGGGGGGGTACTCCTTGTTGGGGGATGCAGGATCCCAGAAGGGAGGGCAGGGGGAGGGAAGCCTCACCCCTGGCCCTAATCCAACCTGAAGGTACAGACCCCAGGTTGGAGGACCAATTGCAGGTTAACATCCCTGCACTTGTGGGATAATTGTGCGGGACTGCTTCTACAAGGATCCTGACAATTTTGTACTCTGGGGGTGCCGCTCCTAGAGGGAGGGTACAGAGCCCCAGAGGGGAGGACCAGGGTCAGGTTGTCATCCCTGACCTGGTGGAAGAGAGAGTGGTCAAAGGATGCGAGGCACCTGGGGCTACCGCCCCCCACTCTCCACAGTCACAGTGGATGGAGAGGCTTGAGGTCAGGCTCTCATCCCTGACAGTTGTCAAGGGTCACTGTGGCTTGGTGTCCTGGTGGACAGAGTTGCCCCTGGGGGGAAAGTGTTTCTAATTGCTATTTTTGAGTTTAATCTTTAAAAATTCATAACTTGACTTGTGTTTGTCGGATTTTTGTCATTTTGGGTTTGTTTGTATTTCCTATTTTTCCTAAACTGGTGTTGTGTCATTTTGTAGTGTTTTCATTACGTTGCTGTGTGTGTTGGTACAAATACTGTACACCTAGCACTCTGAAGTTAAGCCTACTGCTCTGCCAAGCTACCAAGGGGGTAAGCAGGGGTTAGCTGAGGGTGAATCTCTTTTACTCTAACTAGAGTGAGGGTCTTTGCTTGAACAGGGGGTAACCTGACTGTCAACCAAAGACCCCATTTCTAGCACTAGGCAAGATTTTGATTCTTTTCTTGGATGTTTCTTAAACTTTTACCTAGATTTTGTCTGGATCATGAGGATGCGGGTTCATGTCTCTGTTTTGCATTTGTCTGCTGGCTTGGACACCCTGCTTTTCTGAAAATCTTGTGTGTCCTGGTTGGTCAGGGCTCCCTTTCTCAGTTTGATGATTTATGGTTAATGTTTCACTGCTTGCATATTCTTGGGTCTGGTTGGGGGTCTCTTCAAGCATAGTGATCTTTTGAGATTCCTCACATGTTAGAATGCTACATAATTGTATTGATTCCTGACTGGCCTGCTTGGTAGGGATGGGAAACACACCTAAAGATGACCTATCACAATAGTTACCTTATCCCTATCAGTGTGTTTCAAGTGCATTTTGCAGGATGTGGTGGGTCTCTTGAGTCTTCAATAACATAGTTTATTCATATACGTCTGTTCCTGAGAGCCAGGAGTTCGTTTTCTGAAGTGTGGACAGTGGCACACCGACTCAGTGAATTGACAGCTCATGATTCATAAATATTATCAAGTTTATGTTGTTGTTGAGATCTAGTGAAACATACTCACACATGTGGCCACCAGTAAATTCAGTAAAGCGGAAGCAACACAAAGTCACAATTGTTTGGGCACTATGGTGCATATTTATACTTGCTTTGCAACAAATTTGCGTCTTTTTGTTTTTTGATGCAAATTCGGTTCAAAACTAACTCCATATTTATACTTTGTTGCTAGACCCATCTAGTGCCAAATTTATGGCTTTAAAGTCATTTTTTGGAAACCTACTTGGCCTCACTGAGATGCAAAGTAGGCGTTCCCATGCAGAAAATGACTCTGTGCCCTTAGTGCCATATTTATCCCCCTGTGCTAAAATCTCGCACGGGGGAGGAGGGGTCAAATAATGGTGCAAAGCTTGATTTGCACCATTATTTAACACCTGGGTCAGGGCAGGCGTTAAGGGACCTGAGGGCCTATTTCCATTGTGAAACACCATGTAAGAAGCCCACAGGTGCCCCCCCTCCCCAGGCCCCAGGGACACTCCCATCCCAATTCTGATAGCCTCTCTTTTGTCACCCAGGAGTTCTAGGGGTTTACAAAAATGAATTTTCTTTGATTTCCTACGCTTTATTCCTGGTACCTGCCATATTGTCTCTTTCTGTAGAGAAAAACTTCTCTTTGTGAGGATATCACTTCTAATGTGCTTTTTCTCAACTCTCCTCAGGGGACTGTGTAGAGCTCTAACCTCGCTTGAATGCATTTTGCTTTTTTTTTCTGTAGCCTTCTAAGGTCCTTGCTCCATGCAGGAGAGTGGCTAGAGGACTCAAGGATCCCGCTAACTTTCTCACTCATGTGAGTTCTGGTCAACAAACATGTGGTTGAGGATCAAAAAGTGCATGGGTTCTGTTTTCCTATTACCATGGTAATTTCCTACATTTTCTTTTCCATGCTTCAGGCCTGGCTTCTTTGGTGGACAAAGGCTTCAACTCAATATCTCCATGAGTGAAGCGCCTTCTTTTGTATAAAATATTAATATTGATAGAAGTGTGCTACATATTTGTCCAGGGGAATTCTCATGCCATCTGATGTAGTTTAGCTTGCTTTACAGCTTTTGGTTTATTCACAGTGAAGCTGAAGGTCTTGTCTCAGAGTTGTGTCTGCAAGTGCCCAGTTTGGTTTACAACCTTGTGCTTATGTTTGGAGAGCTAATTTACATTATTGAGCATATCCATTCTATGTACCTGGCTTCCATATTTACAATCCATACTTGTTTAAGTGATTAGGCCCTAGTGTCTGGGGGTGGGTAACCATAATTCGCTTTGAGGTTCTATCTGGGTTCACCATAGCAATTCTAATTTTTGTCTCTGAGTTATCCTATTCTAAACCAATCAGAAGTAACAGATTTTGCCTTTCTTCTGGTGAAGGTGTTCCTTCAGGTGCCTATTTTTGATATTTTCTACTTCCTCTCCTCCCTTACTACCTATCTTACTTAAGGTGATCTTGGTCAGTCAACTGTGGCACTGCTGGATATTCCTTTGAATTGGGATCTGCCCCATAGTCTGACTGCCTTTGTCTCTGGAGCAGGACTGGAGTAACCAAATGTAATATGTGCTACCTTTTGACTGAGAACCGGTGAACTTTTCATATTTAGTGTCTGAGAAATTGAAATCAAAAATCCCCTTTCAGGGCAAAATATGATTTTCAGTTACCATTTTCAAAATGCCACATTTTTCTGCTAGAACCATTTGGTGCAGGCTGTCTGTCTGAGTCATATGACTGGATGTGGTTGGCAGTTGGACTTTGCTTATTCTTTTCAAGCAGCCACACAATTGAGGGATTAGGTTGCCTAGATGGAACATCAAATGACAGGATGAGAGGACAGAGCTGGGCACAGCCCCACCTGCAACTGAATAGGCTCTTCTATGCCTTCACAGAAAGGAATTGTCACCCCGCACAGATCATGCAGCCAGCTAAACACAAGGGCAGGAGAGTCAGGAAACTTCAAGCACTTCTCTAGAAACTTCTCCTACTTCAAAGGAGGTTTCAGGTATAAAAATGGGACCCTCAGACCAACTCTTTAGTTCACTTTCAAGACCTGCATAAGGACTGTCAGAGGACGGCCTGCTGCTGTGGAATGCTAAGTACAAGACTGCGGTTCTTCCCCTTGAAGGGCTGCTTTGTTCCCAGGAGAATGCTGTGAACCCTCAGAGGAGGACCTGGCTACTTTAGCCCTGTTTCATCTCTTGACCACAGAACTACCACAGTGACTCTAACAGATAGTTGGCTGAACATCTGATTTTAGCCTATTTATAGTGCCCTAGCACCACCTTATGCCTCATTCACATCATTATTTTTTATTTTAATGTGGCCCAAAGAGGCTGAAATCTCTGTGCCGTTTTTTTCAGATTAGCGCAATGCATGCATTGCAGCACTCTATAACCGTTTGTGATACATTATGCCTGTGCCAGGCATAATATATGCAAAAGGAGCTCAAGAGCAGGCGTGAAAAGGGGGCTTCCATACTTTAGAATAGGGTCCTATGTACTCTTTAATATTTTGGCGCTACTCCTGCAGAGTACATCAATAGCGTCATGAGAAATTATGCTATTGCCTTCTACCCTGTGCCATAGTGCACCATATTTTAAATATGGTGCACACATGGTAGAGGTAGGGGGTGCTAAGGGGTGCAGGGAAAGTGCTTTCCATAAATCTGTCCCTAAGGGCCTGATTTACAGTTTGGCAGACGTGTTACTTTGTCACAAATGTGACGGATATCCTGTGTGTTGATCTCTATAGGCTATTTTTGGACCGTAATACGGAGGACAGGATATCTGTCACATTTGTGACGGAGTAACCCATGGCACCAAACTCTAAATCAGGCCCCTAGTCTAAACTTAGAAATCTTCACTTTGACTTCATCCCATGGGTCCCTGACAAAGATGCTCCCTCATCAGACACTGCCTGCAGCCTTGCCCCGCTGAACTTTACCTTCTCAGAACACTTTTTCTCAGAATGTCTTCAAAGTCCAAAGGTAAGCACCGAGTGGCCCAAACCCCTTTTGGTATCCAATGAATGCTCTATTATGGTCAGACATATTTTTTTACTCTAACTCGGTCTTGTGTAACTAGATGTCTGCAGTTTGCATGTTGATGTTTTAAGTGCTAGTTCTTACATTATTTTTTTAAAATTCAGAACTCCATTTCTGGTGATTGGATTTTTGTTGTTTTGGTGTCAAATAATATTTTTTAAAGTTGGGATGGGATTTTTCTTGTGTTGTGTTTTCAGGTTATTGCTGTTTGTGTGCTGCATAAATACTTTTCACATTCCCTTAATCAAGTGCAGGATAATTTAGTGACTTATGCGGTTCATCCTAATAGGGTCTACAGTCATTGCTTGAATATTTGTCACCCCCTATTCAACCATTAACCCAATTTCTCACAAACATCTACTCCCATACTCTATTATTGAACACATACTCCAGCTGTTATATGAGACCCCAAACACAAGAAGACAGTTCACTGTCTGAATGACTGAAGTTGCTAACTGAATGAAAGCCAACTCTCTCAAGCTTAAAACTGACATGACAGAAAAAGTGATCTTTGACAAGAACACTTTGTCATGGGACTCCAATTGGTGCCAGCTGAACTGAGGCCCAATCAATCAATCAATCACTTTGTAAAGTGCACTACTCACCCATGAGGGTCTCAAGGTGCTGAGGTGGAGGGGTAGGGGGAAAGGGGAGGTGTTGCTACTCCTCGAACAGCCAGATCTTGAGAAGTTTCCCAATACCCACACCAGGAACTTCATAATCATCTTCAATACCAAACTGGATATGACCAGACAAGTCAATGCCATCACAGCATCCTGCTTCCACACCCTGAAGGTGCTAAGGACTATCTTCAAATGGCTCCTAGACAACACTAGAAAAATCATTACTCACACCCTAGTCATCAGTAAGTGGGACTACGGAACACCCTCTGTGCCAGGATTACCAAGAAACTCAGCAGAACCTCCATCCAGAACTAGGCAGCCAGTCTCATGTTCAACCTCCCACACAGAAATCACATTACACTACATCCCAGAGAGTTTCACTGGCTCCCAAATCCACATGTGTGCTTATTTCAAACTCCTCACACACATTCACGGCACCACAAAAGGTAGGCCCCAGCAACCTGAACAGTCGCATCTCCTTCCTCCAAATACCCAGGCACCTCTGCTCCACTGGAATTTTAGGGCTAGATGTACATAGCTTTTTGTTGGTCGCGAACAGGCCGATTCGCATAAGTGGCTGGATTGTAACCAACATGTTTCCCTATGTGTAAATCCCTATTTTGCGATTTGGTATGCAGTTACCGACTTCCATAACAGGGTTTGCGACTCCAAATTAGGAAGGGGTATCCAAAAGCGTCCCTTCTTAATTGCGACTCACAGGGCGATTTTTTATTGTTTTTTTACAATGAATGTGATCGCAAACCAATCACAGTTAATACCAATTTCAAATTGGTGTTAAACCATTTGCAAATGGGAAGGAGTGCCCAAGGACTCCTTCCTATTTGTGAATGGGGGTGCAAATATGTTTTGAGAGCAGGCCATGGTCCCACGGACCACTGACTACTCTGTAAAAATTAAACTGAAATGTTTCATTTTTATTTTTGAAATGCATCCCATCTTTCCTTTAAGGAATATGGGCTGCATTTAAAACAAACTGCTTTTTTTAAAAAGTAGTCACAGGCATGGTGATCTGCTGACTCCAGCAGACCAACATCCCGGTGAGTGCGGCCATTCCCAACTGGGTCACAAATTGTGACATGCCTCATGAATATTAATGAGGCAGGTCCCTTGTGACCCATCTGGGAATCGCTAACAGTATCTCAGACACTGTTGTACAGTAAGTTTAGAGACTCACAATCTGCAATTCTCAAAGAAATCGTAAATTGTGAGTCACAAAACAAATGGTCGTAATATCTGGCCCTTAGTCTTACACATTGCACACCTTTGCAAAACCAGACCAGGCAGGTGGGCAGTCTCTTACTTCACTCGCAAAGCATGGACAGACCTCACACTTCACATCAGAGCCACCCCTCTTCCTCAAAAAGCTGAAATCCTGGCTTTTAAATAAACCAACTGATCCTGGGCAGAGCTAAGCACACTCACCTGCTTAGTGCCACTATAGCAAAGCTTGTGATAGTTCACTTTACAAATACACATACCATGACATAAGGTTGGGTTGAGGACAGGGGATGTCAAGGTAATTCATGTTGTCATTTCACATTTTCTTCTGAAACACATACCTGCATTTGCAGAGATGTCCACCACTGTGGCAGAGACCTATACACAGAAAAGATAGGAGAGGTGGAGGCAGAGGTCTTCACCTATAGCTTTTTGAATATCATTTTGTAGTGTTAGGTAGTACTACTTTAGTACTACTTCACATTCTACAAAATGCAGTTGTTGCACAGGCTGATTGTATGTTAACTCTAAATCTGTTTTTTTATGGATATTACTTAAACTTCTTTTCTGAAACAAATATAATGTACAACTCTGTTTGCCCCCAGGCAAATGATTTCCCTCCTGACATGGAGCTTAAGCTACTTGTTCAGCAGTGCTATAAATATTACAGAAAGGGCCGCAGAAGCATCTGCGATCCCTTCTATAATTTCAAACTTCTTCAAAGTTGTAAAAAGCAAGCACATATGGCTGTTGCACCTCCAATGCACTTTCTGTAATACAGCCCCCGGAAGTGCCCACAAATCACATTTAAAGGAAAAGACAACTGTCTATAATTAACCCACAAGTAAGGAAAGAGGAAGCTCCAAATTCACAGACATATCCCTGTTTTTGAACTTGTGAATCGTAAATATTTGCATATTCTTCGTGTTTCACTGTGGTGGTAGTAACTCACCTGCACTTTGAGGAGCGATTGTGGATCCATTTGCAGGTGGGTGCAGTGAGTGAAGGAACCAGCCTGCAAGGGGGTGTTAGGAGCATTCAGAGGATCCCATGTCCCCCCTCCAACCTGCCAGAGGACTGCCATTAGGGGGCGCACTGGTAGTGTGCCACTTTTTGTGGTGCACTTCAGTGCACCACCTGACAATTTCTTTGCCTCTGGGCTTGCATCCATAATACAGCATGGGCAAAAAGGCAAAGAGATTCCCTCATTTGTATTGGGCCAAGCCCCCAAGCAAATGAGTGCCCTCCTGGGATAGCGATTGTGCTACATGTGCACCACTGATATCAATATTACAGAAGGGGCCGCACAAGAGTCAGCGACCCCTTCTGCAATACCAAGGTTCAACAGGGCTGTAAAAAGCAGGCACCCATGCCTGTTTCTCTCCCAGGGCATTTTCTGTAATATGGCTTCCAGAAGTGCTCACAAATCACATTTAGGGGAAAAGATAACTTTGCATAATTTACCCAGATGTGAAGAAAGTGCACACTTGTAATTTATTGACTTATACCTGTTCTCAAACTTGTCTTACTATGGTATAATTTACAGAAGTGTAAATTACTGCTGGTACTATGCATGCACAAATCATAGCTATGTGTATTTTCTTTGGCAGACTTATCTATGTTTTCAAACTTGTGTTTCTGTGGTGTAATTTACACATGTGTACAGTACTCCCATTTACAGGCATAAATGAGTCATGAATACTTTCTTTCCAAAATGAGGTATTTTATTTCTCCTGGGCCTATTAAACCAAACTCTCAAACATGCAAGCAAATTTATACCAGAGTATACAACTCTTTAAAACCCAATATTCAGAACAAATACAAACTTTCCTAACATTCAATCTTGATATCTGCCAGAAATTGGGTTACTGTTTGAAGGGGTGGAACCCTACACAAACAGCAACCACAATCCTTGTTGGGGTAAGACACACGCAAACCCCAATTTACCATATGCTCAACCCTCTGGTAGTCTGGCACAGGGCATTGAGGCTTAACTTAGTCATAATGTGTAAAGTATGTATGCAGCACTTCTAACAGTGATAAATTAAAAACACAATACAATAAAAATACTAGACTCATTTTGAAAAACAGGAAATATTTTAATTAGCAATTCAAGATCAAAAAGACAAAAATCCAATCAGTAGAACCAGGGATATGCAGTTTTAGAGATTTAAGTGAAAATAGTGCCAAAATGCCTAAAGTACCACTCATGTTTTTCTGGTTTTGGGAGACTGGAAGAAAATCACAAGTTCGGCCTGGCCCTAATAGAGTATGGGTCACATACCGGGACTAAGTTATTCCCACTGAAAAGTTACCTTCACAGCCCAGCACAATGAGTCCTGCTTGTGGTGGAGGGAGCAGCTAGGAGCAGAGAAGCATTGTGTCGATGTAGCGTGAAGAGCAGCCCTGGCATTGCAGTCATCTGTCGTTGTCACACAAAGATCATGTTGTCATCTAGTGCGGGCAGACTGGAGAATTACGTGGTGCTCCCCATGAATAGTTCATGCTGTAGCGTGAAGAGTCGGGTTGATGGAACTTTGCGCTGTTGCGCAGGACAAATGACAAAGCTTTGGCACCCATGGGCCCTTTTACTCTCACGAAGAGCACAAAAACTACAATTCAGCTCTACTGATGCCATAACAAGGGTCCAGGATCTGAGGGGCACCACTTGGGGGTCAGGGGCTGATTCCAGCTGGATCTGGGTGCTGGTTCAGGTGATTGGGATCCTGTTATGTCCCGGTGGCTCTAAACAAGAGGCCAGCAAAATAGCCCTTGGAGTCACTGTGGGAGTCTTGGGTTCAAGTGCAGGTCTAATTGCTCTGTCTCAGGCAGGAGGGCTCCAGGGCATCAGAACAGTAATCCAGCAAGGCAGCAGTCCTGCAAAAGAGTAGTCCATCAGGCCAACAGACCAGCAGGGTGGCAGTCCTCTCATCAACACAGCAGTCCTTCTTCCTGGCAAAGTCTACCCAGGTCCTGAAGTGTATTGAAGAGTTAGTGTTGGAGGGCCCATATTTATACCAGGTGCCTCCTTTGAAAAAGGAGTAGCTTCTAGAGGTTCCCCTTTGAAGTGTAAAGGGTTTCTGCCTCCCCGTCCCAGTTCCAGACAAACTAAAGGGGATATGTAGCCCTTTGTGTGGAGGTAGGATATAACCTATTAGGGTTGCACCCTGCTCTGCCCTCTCCGCTGCCAGTAATTACCCATCCATGCACACTTAAGTCCCCTATTGTGTTTGACTGTCCTGGAGAAATACACAAAGCCCAATTGTCAGCCACACACAGTCACACGACTCAGTGACAAGCTGCAGGCACCAAGGGGCATATTTACAAGTTTAGTGATACAAGGCAGTGCAGCAGATCACCTTGGTGTTCTGCTCTGCTTCACAAGGAAAGGATAGTAATATGCTGTCCTGTATCCAATATATGCATTCCTGACCTTTCCCTTTGCGTTGGCTTGGCAGCCTAGCACCAATGCAGGTGCCCTTTCACCATAGTGCAAGGGTGCCTGTGGGATGTAGGCAGGATTAAAAACAGAATGCAACACACGTAGAAAGAGGATCCTTGTCATCAGACACTGGCTCAGGAAAAAGTGGGATGAAGGCAAAAAGTTTGGGGGTGACCCTGCAGAAAGAGCCAGGTCCAACAGTATCATTATTATTACTTTTGTTAATAGTATTATAAGTGACTTTATGATATAGGCTTTAGCACTCAAGTGTTGTTCATCAAAACTGGCAACCCAAGAGAATCCCAAGGATCCCAATATAAATCATCAACCACACCTTGGAAGAATTCAGCAGATTCCTATAGAGGCCTCTGACAAACAGAAATGCCGTGCCAAAGCCACAATCTAAAACTGAATAAATAACATGTTCTTTGCATTATGAACCATATTCTTTTTATTCTTCTTCCTATGCTTTGCTTAATCAAAATCGTATTACTATTATTATTATTATAATTATTATTATCATTATTAGTAGTAGTAGTAGTAGTATTAGTAACACAATTTGGCAGAATTTCAGTTTGAGCCTTGGTTAGAAATGGGGTCTCTAGTTGGCAGTCAATTTACACTCTTTCCAAGTAGGGGCCTTCACTCTAGTCAGGATAAGGGAGTCACACTCCTAAGGTAGCCCCTACTCACACCATTGGTAGCTTGGCACAAACATTCAGACTTATCTCAGAGGAAATGTGTTAAGTATTTGTACACACACACACACACACACACACACACAGAGTAGCACAGTGGAAACACCACACCAGTTTGGAAAAATAGCTAATATCTATCTAAGTAAAACAAGACCAAAGCTACAAAAATCCAACATACACAAGAAAATATATGAATTTTTAAAGATTAAATCCCAATAAAGCACTTAGAAAAAAATAGGTCCAACTGGGGCTATCATAACGTCATTGACGGAGTTGTTCCCAACAGTCCAACGCCACTCGCAAGGGAGTGCAGCACCAGTCACGGAGCCACAAAAACCTCTGGTACAGTACCTAAAAAATGAGGAAAACAGAGAAGTTGCACAGAGTTGGGGAGATGAGGTGTTGCTGGAGCCACATCGGAGTCAGTTTCTTAGTGCTGAGGTGAGGCTTAGTTCCTGTCTGAGAGGCAGGGATGTGATGGGGCGTTGGTGGAGAGGCATTGGTTACTTACGATGCAGCAGTGTCGATGAGTCCAGCTGTCAAGAGGTGATGGGGGCGACCTCTCGGTGTCGCGATCACACCATGGGGCCAGTGGCACTGTGGCAGAGTTGGGTGTCACATGGCACTCAGGACTCACAATGTTGCAGGGCTTCAGAGGTGCTCCAGCAGCATCAGGCAGCGGCGCTGGTTCCGGAGTCATCCGGAGTCGATGTGCCTGGTTCTTCTTGTTCTTAGGCTAACTTTCCCTTCCAAGAGTCCAGGAACTGGAATTTGCACCACCTGGCAAGTCAAGGTCCTAAGCAGGAGAACCCAGAGGCTGGTAGGCAAAGTCTTTGCTGTCCCTGAGATTTCCTAACAGGAGGTAAGCTCAGCCCAAGCCTTTGGAGAAACTTCACAAGCAGGGCAAACAGAAAAGTCCAGTTTTTATCCTGTCCAAAACAAAAGCAGCAACTGCAGGCCAAACCAGCAAAGCACACACAGCCAAGGCGCAGTACTCCTCCTCACAGCTCTTCAGCTCCTCTCCTTGGCAGAGGCTCCTCTTAATCCAGAAGTGTTTTAAAGTTGTAGGGTCAGCAGTCCAATACCTATACTCATCCTGCTTTTGAAGTAGGAAATCTTCAAAGGAAAGTTTTTGTAGTGCACAAAACTCTGCCTCTCCCTGTCCTGACCAAAGTCACAATCCAGGGGAGTGGAGACTGCTTTGTTTAAGGATAGTCAAAGCCCTATTCAGATGCAAGTTTTAGCTCCTCCCTCCACTGTAGCCCAGTAAGACCCATCAGGATATGCATGACACACCTCAGCTCCCTTTGAGTGACTGTCTAGAGTGAATTCTCAAACAGCACCACTGTAAGTCTGACCTAGATGTGTATTCAGCACCCAGATAGAGGCACAGAATGGTTTAGCAAGAAAATGCCCACTTTCTAAAAGTGGCATTTTCAAACGTACAATTAAAAAAAAAAAACTTTACTAAAAGATGTATTTTTAAATTGTGAGTTCAGAGACCCCAAACTCCATATCTCCATCTGCTCTCAGTGGGAAATTACACTTAAAGGCAATCAGCAGGTTAACCTATGGGAGAAATAGATCTTGCAATAGTGAAAATCGAATTTGGCAGTATTTCACTATGAGGACATGTAAAATACACCAGTACATGTCCAACCTTTTAAATACACTGTACCTTGCCCATGGGGCTCCTAAGAGCCTACCTTAGGGATGCCTTACATACAAAAAGGGAAGTTTTGGGCCTGACAAGTGGGCGCACTTGCCAGGTCGACATGGAAGTTTAAACTTGCACACACATATACTGGAATCGCAGGTCTGAGACATGTTTTTAGGGCTACTAATGGTGGTGGCTAAATCAGTGCTGCAGACCCTCTAGTAGCATTTGATTTACAGGCTGGGCACATATGGTTCACTATACTAGGGACTTACTAGTAAATCAAATATGCAACCCATGGATAACCAATTATAATCACAATTTGCACAGGGAACACTTGCACTTTAGCACTGGTCAGCAGTGGCAAAGTGCCCAGAGTACCAAAAACAGTAAAAATTTAATCCAGCACACATGCAAAAATACAGGAGGCAGAGGCATAAAGTCTGGGGAAATCACACCAAGGATCCCTCTCCCAGCCACATGTTTAGAACTATCTTAGGAACACTTGGTATGAATGCTAACCAGACTCAGTCCAGCACTCTGCTCAGTACCAGCTCTAGTTAAGAAGGATGAAACACAGAGTACTAGACTTAGCAGCTGCTAGTTTTCCACTGCTGAAGCAGCCACTTCCGGTGGTGGCGTTTGCAGCCCTATTACCTTTGGTGCCTCTATTAGCCACAATTCACCTCAATAATTGCTAAGTGCTATTTGAACAGTACTGGCCCAAATTACTGGCTGTTACCCTGCAAAATGAGAAAATTGAGATCCGGCTGTTGGCTTCAAGGAAAAAGAGCCTGTGCAAAAATGAAATCTAATCTTTGTCAGAATAAGGACTTCTCAACCTTGCAGCTGAACGGGAAAAGTCAGATCTTTACCCTTTGGGAAAAGGAGAAACCCCAGCAGGAGAGTCTGATTTCTAAAATGAGTTTCAACGGGGGGTCAATCGAAGGTAGGCAAAGGGATGTTTTAGAGAGGTCTTTGGGGAACAGGGCATGGTTGAATTCCTTGTTTGGGGAGTTCGCCTCACAGAAGGATGTCTCGGAACCTGTGAGGCCATTTCCAGACCTCTTGTTCCTGGCCTTTCCTCCCACCTCCTTCCTCTTAGTTTGTCAGTGCTGGCAGCAATGACTCCCTCCCAATCAACTCATAGAAAGGGGTTACTGAGGCAAACAGCTACACAGGTTTCAGATGATTACTTTACCCTACCAGACCTGGATCTAGAGTCATGTAAGGGATATATCAATCAAAATAAGGGATAATCTCTGCAGTCAGTGGGGATTCTCCCTCACCCTTCAGGACTTCGACTTTTCAGTAGTAATCCATCAAATCATTCTTCATTGATAGCTAACCTGTCGGCCACTCCAGACCTGGAGGTAAGTGGAATACAATTTTGTCAACCCACTGATCAAGAAATAAAAATATCAAATACCTTACAGTGTCTGGAAAGACTTTTATCTTCAATTCTAGTTATTAGATTTTTTTTTCGGAGGGTCTGACTGTATCTTCGTCACGGTTACGAAACTATTGAAAGAATTTACTAACAACAAGAAGGACATCTTTTCAGGTGCAAGGGAACCTGTTGGCTTGGAAGGGTCATCACATTTGGGTAGAAAGATCCATCATAAGGAAGTTTGTTGTCAAAAAGACTTTGGCGCCCATGCAGGAAAACCACAATGTAAGAAACACACGAAAGAAGCCCTCTGTTCAGACAGTCCAGTCAACTTCATTGGATTTGTCCTTAATAAATCCTCTACTGTAAAGAATTCGAGAGAAAACCCACAAGCAGCCGAGCAGACTGCCGAGCAGGACCTGTTCCCTATTTTCAAATCTCATTCCAAACGAGTGCTATGCACTGGTGATTCAAAGCAAATAAAACCTGGGTAAAAGAGGGTACTACCTCGTAAAGGAAAGAACAAATCTCAACTAAGACTTTCGAAGAAAGGCCAAAGGAAGTTGCACTTTTGAGAAGTCACAAATAATTTACTAAGCACTGAGGGCTTGGAGCAAATTCCTCTTTAGATCAGGCTGCAGGTGACCCCATAAAAACGCCTGTAAAGTCACTGGTTGAGAGACCCTCTGCAGTAAAAGAAGATGTCTATATGCCTCAAGCATCTTATATTCCATCTTCCCTAAATCCAATGGCTGTTCTATTTCTAGATCCTGGCACTTGGTGCCAGAAGAGACAAAGGCGGCAGAGAGTTATGTGAACTTTTGTAGGTTGGACTTCCCTCTTTTTGATGGAGATTTAATTTTAAATAGATCCTCATTACTTTAATGTTTTTCTGAATTTCTGAATTAGAGATTAATTGAAGGTAATGACATTAAGCTGGTTTCCTTATTACCCATAGGGCTGGGTTTCATATCTAGGATAACTTTCATTCCAAATTCACAGCAAATATGATATTAAATAACTCTGAATGCCTTCAATGTAGGGAGTTGATGTTATTCCTTTACAGGAAGATGAGAGGAGGCAGATCTCTGTTACGGCATCCCATCGGTTTAATACAATGAGCAAGGGGCAGTTACCCCCCCAGGCCTCCTCTTGTAGTAAAGGGCCCCTGTTAGATTATAAGGGGTTGAAAGTCCATCTAGGTAAACATGGCAGACAGGTATCCCTCAGGGATTCTCCTGGTTTTTCTTCCCAAGTAGTATGTGTAGATGGATTGTGTAGATGGGACTGGCTACCGGTATCCTATCCAGTGCCTCCCAGAATGGGCGCCTGCATTGTTCTTACAATTAGCATTGAGCTAAAAGTAATTTCTTGGAATATAGCTGGAATAAAAAACTGTCGGGAGAAGCTGCAATTTTTGGCATTATCAAATGTAGATGTGATATACCTCCAGGAGACATGGAGTGTCGGCGGTCTAATCTTTGATGAAGGTTTACCCTGTAGTGTGAAGCAAAGCCCTCAAGAAGGGGGCATAAAAAGGGATGGGTGACATGCCTGTTGTTCACAAGCTTAATGAGAGGTATGAGAGCTATAAAGATCCAAGTAATCTGTTTTTGGCAGTAACTTTGTTTAGTCCTGGAAATAAACAGGGGACTTTACCATTATTGCTAATAAATGCATACATTCCCCCCAAGACCACTTATGACGAGCTCCTGCATAAGGGTGTTTCTTATATTAGAAAAGCTGCTGGCAAAGATGAGCCTCCACATGTTATTCTGGTAAGGGACATGAATTGTAAAATATCTAATTCTGCCATGGAACAATTTCATAACGCTGAAAAAGAGGATGCCTTGTGGATCCCTACAGCTATCTTGCCCTTGAATATTAGAACTCAGTTGGAAAAGACCCACTAGATTATTGTTAATGGGAGAATACCCTCAGATTCCCCAACAGTATCAACCCATAGAACATCTTGGGGGATGTCTATTCTAGACTACTTGATAGTAGGCTGTACTTCGTTTTATCCTTTGAAAGATCTAAAGTGGCAGATTCTCTGCTTAGAGACCAAAGCCTGCTAGCTTTCTCATTGAATTTTAATATAATCCCTACAAGTAAGTGGTTGAAAGTCAAATTAGAATCTACACTTGGCAATGTAGGTAATTGGGTGGGGAACGAAATTGAAAACTTTAATAAGTTCATGAAGCAGATAGTAAATTATGTTAAACAAAAAAATTAATTGAATTGCCCTAGGGTATTTTTTTTCATCGGGAAATAAATACTCTTGTTAGGGACCAATATTTGGCTTTTGATCCTGTTAGGAAACTGAAGGTGCAGGTATTAAAGATAAGAAGGGCTGGAGTGAAAGCTTGTCTAAAGAGAGAAGCATGGGACAAACTTTGATTCAAATTAAGGGAGGCTGCAGTCAAAGGTAAGTCGAGGACTTTTTGGATGCTGGTTGGAGATTGTGCTGTGGTGCAAGAGCTACATCTTTCCCATTATCCATAGAGGAATCAAAATGGGTTTCCTTTATTAAGGGTCTCTATGTGGTAAACAGGGGGTAGAGTGATCAATTTGTGGCAAAGAGGGCTCGCTCCACTATGATACCCCGTCTGAAGTAGATATTACAGCTGCAATTCAAGGAATGCATGCTGCAGGAGCAATGGGCCTGGTAAAATCCCCATTTTTGTCCTAAAACAAAATCCACTACTTTGGAGTTAAATTCTATATCTGGTCTTTAAATTTTTTTATGAAACCTCAAAGATTCCCCCATCTTGGACAGGAAGTATTTTAGTCCCTCTCTTCAAGAAGGGCGTCAGATCACCCTTCTTGATCCAGTGGGTAAAGTTTTTGCCAAATGTGTATTTGCTCAAATTAGTGAATGGGTGGAAGAAAATAGAATTCTCCCTTTGGAACAAACTGGGTTTAGGAGTAGACTTGGAACGCTTGATAATATAACTGAGCTCCAGACTCTAACTGAAAAATATGTGACGGTAAGGAATGGAGTCCTCTATACAGCTTTTATCGACTTTTCCTCAGCTTTCGACAAAGTAGATCGGCCCTCGCTGTGGAATAAGCTTTTGAAATTGGGTATGCCAGGCCCCCTCTTAAATTTAGTGACTGCTCTTCAGTCAGATAACTGATGTAGGATGCTTATGGATTGGGATAAGGGATTCTCACAAGTTATTCCCACTCTTAATGGGTTAAAACAAGGCTGCCTACTTGCTGCACTCCTCTTCTCCCTCCCTTTACATCTATGACCTTTCGGATTATTTGTCTCAAAGCAAGGGTATTACCCCAGGACCCTGAGGAAAGGCTATTGTTTGTCTACTGTATCCGGATGACACAGTCATTTTTGAACTTAGCCCTAAAAGGTTAACTTGTCACCTGCAGGCTTCACAACAGTTTGCAGACATGCTCTTCTTGAAGATCAATGTAACTAAAAGTAAAACAATGTGCTTCCATGTAAGACAAAGCTGCGCTACAGAAATTATGCATGGTCCTTGGGTCCCAAAAAACTAGAAACTGTTAACTCATATGTATTTTTGGGGGAAGACAGTATGTGGGAATTTAAGTGGGAAAGCTCACATATGATAAAATATATCCAAAGCTCTCTCTCAGGCCAAAGGTTTAGGCACATTTATAAAGACACAGGGAGAAGGCACTTTTCACTCCTGTCAGAGGTCTATTGAGCTAAAATTCCTGCCTCCCTACTGTATGGTATAGAACTAATTGATGTCGCCATTTGGAAATTTCTAAATGTGATAGAAGGTTGTGTTCTTAGAAGTTTAATCTCAGTGCATTCAGCCTCTTCCGTAGCAGCTCTACGGTTAGAATTTGGTTTGAGAAGTGCATTTGTTCAGGGCCTCGCAGGGGTAGAGCACTGGGCCACATATCTTGCAAACTTTGATGATGACTTACTAAGTTCTTGCATAAATAAAGAAATTTTGGGCAGTTTAGAAGATAAGTCATCAATCCGAAAGTAGCAACAGAGATGCTTCTATTGGACCCTATAATAGTTCTTTCGCTATCAATACACCAATTAAAGGCAAGTTTAAAAAAAGCTACATGGGCTCTAAGTTTCCGTTTGGACAGAGAGGCTTGTACTAAGAAAAGGATAGGCCAAACAGTGATAGACTCATTCTTGGCAAATAAGATGCAATACTATGCTTATTGGGCTCTACCTCATAGCCTGAGACGCTTCTTGTTTCTTTCAAGATAGGGTTTGATCCCATTAAACCCCTTGCTGTCTAAATGGTATGGCATCTCTCCAATCTTCAATTGGTGTCATAGGGGCATTCGGGATCTCAATCATGTCCTTTTTATATGTCCTGCTCTAGCCAGCAGAAGTGGTTGAGGCCTATTTGTTTGCTATTATCAATTATCTCTGCTCCTTTGTTCCTAAATGCACCGCATACCCACCAAATGACAATGTTATGTTTTAGAATTTGTAGCTTTTTTAAACATGTCTTAAAGTAATATTAATTATGTTTGATTTAATGTTTAAGTTATGTTATTTAGTCTTAAAATGCTTTTGACTTTATTTTATTTGTTTTAGTAAGCTAATAAGTCCTATGGTGCTTCTTATCCCATATTAAGGTATGACAGTTACTCTTTTACTGTTTATATGCAATACATTTTATTTTACTTTGAAATTGATGTGATGTCTTTGGGGATGGTTGAGAGGAATTTTATTTCTTTGTCAGTATATATTTTGATTTTTATGTGGACCTCATTGAAGTTCCACCAAATAAAGAAAAAAACTGAAATTTAAATTATGTAATTATGTGCTATTTGAACATATTTATTAACATTTTATCATGTAGTTTAAGGTATATTGAGCAATGGGTATGTGTTTTTAAGTTATTAAATTATATTTTATTAAACAGTATAACATGTGAAAACTAGAAATACATGGACTGAAATGTATGAAATCTAGAAATGATACATTATTTTGGTTGTGAAAATAACTATTATCAAAACAGATGTTCTTACTTTTCTTTCAGGTTATTGTATTTTATTGAGGAATTAGAGTCTACCATTTTTTAAGAATCAGTTACTTAATAATATGAACAATTTAGAAAATATTTTAATGTGTTTTTTTTAGATATTTAAGTGAAATTATTTTTTTAAGTTGTCAAATGAATTGGCAATGGGTGCTTGTATTAGATGAGTTTAATGAATCTCACCTTTACCATGTTTGTTAGACTTGATGCAGAATAGTAAATGTAATACCTCTGCTTAAGTATGCACTTTTATCAATATTTTCAATACTGGAGCTAGAACATGAAATCCGATTGCCCCAATGCACGCACTGCCCCAGTGTTTGCTGAAGTGGAGCTGGAATGGTATTTTGGCTCGCTGCCTTGTATGGACTTTCCCCAATGTTTGCTGCAATGAAGTTAGACTAGGGAATCTGATCTCTCAAATGCATGCTCGTTCTTTTGTTAGACTAGAGTTTGGAACAATAAAGCTACTTATCCCTCCATTATATATGCACTTTTTCCAGTATTTGTTGGGCTGTATTTCCAATAGTAAATATTGACGTGTCCTCTTTCCCCAATGTTTTCAAGATCAGTTTGGATAGTACATCTTTCCCTCCATTATGCACTTTCCTCATTACTTGTCAGGCTGAGGTTAGAATGATACATTTGTTCACCATTCCCCAAATATAGCTTGTCCCAATGTTTGCTAGACAACATTTAGAGTACAACTATTACACTGGCAGATATATGCAGTTTTCCAATATTTGTAAGACTGAAGTTATAATAGTAAATCTAACACTCCCTAACATATGCTTTTTCCCCAAGTGTGTTAATTACTTTGAGTTGTTTCCAGAACACAAATATTTAATGTTATAGTTTGTATTTATTTGTTATTTATGTGTGTTAAATGTTAAATGTATTTTCCTGTATAATGTAAACAACGTTAATTAGTAAAAGCATTTTAAAATGCCCAGATAGCACCAGAAGCTTCAGTGTTAGAGCATTTTGTTAACTATAATGTTACGTAATTTAATATAACATAATGTGATGTACTTGTTCTATCTCAGCCAATTACTTAACTATTAAACATGTTCTAGCCAGTAACAATCACATAATGATCACATAATATTATTAATTCACTTGTGTATTGGGTCCAGTTTTTAATGAAGTGTTATATGTTTTTGAAACACAATTAGAAGATGGCCATTACATATGTACACACATTTATTGTGGCCAACTTCAAATGAAGGTTCTTGAGCTTTATGCACATCCATTACCAGAAAGCCACTGTATAGAAATGTGCACATACAGCAGCTCTTTTGGAATCATTTGGCTCTGCCAATCAAGGAAGTAGCCAGGAAATTAAAACACCCCCCCACTTTAAACCATTCATTCATCCTTTCATCCTTCTATCCACCTGCTGATATCCACAATTTCTTCTTTAAATTCTGTCATTCATTCATTCATCTATTATTCAGTTTTCACCATTCGTCCATCCACTTATCCATATCTAAACCTACTGATTCATCTCCAGACCTATCCAGCCATCCACCCATCCATCCATGCTTTCACTCATGCCATTCATCCTTTCACTACATCCATCCTCTCTTTCACTCATCCATCCATGCTTTCTCTTAGCCATCCTTCCACTTATCCTTCCACCCATCCACTCTCCCATCCATTTACCAATTTACTCATCCACTCACTCATCCAACCACACTTTCACTCGCCCATCCATTCATTCACCCTTCCTTTCACTCATTCATCCATTCTTACACTCATCCATCCATCTACTCTTGCATTCATCCAGCCTCACTTTTACACATCCATTCTTTCACTGACCAACCCCTCCATCCACAGTTTCATCCATCCACCCTCCCTTTCACTCATCCATCCATTCTTTCTCTCATCCATCGTTTCCCTCATCCATCATTTCTCTCATCCGTCCTTTCACTCATCTGTCCATTCTTTGACTCCATTCATCCATACACCCTTCTACCCTATTCATCCATCCAACCTTTCATATATTCATCTGCCCATCCTCCCACTCACTCATCTCATCCATCAATCCATCCACTCTTCCTTTCACTCAGCCATCCAACCTTTCATTCACTCATCCATCTCTGTCCTTTCTCTCATCATTCATTCACATTCCCTTTCGCTCAGTCAGCCATCCTTTCACTCACTCATCCGTTCATCATTTCACTAGCTATCCACCCTTTCACTCATCTATCCGTGCTTTTGTCCATCCACTCACCTGCCCTTTCACTCACTCATCCATCTATCTATCCATTTATATATCGTCCCTTTCACTCATCTATCCATTCTTTTACTCATCCATCCTTGCACTCATCTTTTCACTCACTCATCAATTCACCCATCAATCCGTCCTTTCACTCACCCCTCCATCCACATTTTCACTCACACATCCATCCATCCACTCACTCACTTTTGTCTCCTGAGTTGCAGATGGAAGAGACCCATTAAGAACTCCACTCCATTGTACCTTTTAAAGTGAGGTTCATAGTGCCCTAGCATCCATCCTTTCATGCATCCAGCTTGCCACTCTTTTATTTCACCTATCTATCTGCCCTTTCACTCAACCTATCCACCCTTTCTAATCATCCATTCACTGTTTCATTCTTTTATTCATTCTTTCACTTATCCATCTATCCTTTTTCTCCCTTCATTAACCCTGTCACTTATTCCTCTATTCTTTCATCCATCCATTCACTCATCCATCCATCCATCCTTCCGTTCACTCACACACCTATCTATCCATCCATCCATCCATCTGTCATTTCACTCACACATATTTCCATCCACCCATCCATCTGTCTATCCATCCATCCCATCCGTCCTCCGTTCTTTCACTCACACACCTATCCATCTGTCCTTTCAATTACACAACTATCTGTCAATCCATCCATCCATCCTTTCCCTCACACACCCATCCATCCATCCCTCCATCCATCATCCATCCTTTTAACTCACACACCTAGTCATCCATCAATCTATCCATCCATCCACCCATCCATGCATCCATCCATCTTTTCACTCACATACCTACCTATCCATCCATTGATCCATCCTTTTATTCAGACACCTACCATCCATCCATTTGTCTGTCTGTCCATCCGTCCATTCACTCACACATCTATGTAGCATCCGTCCTTTCTCTCACACACTTATCCTTCGATCCTTTCACTCACATGCCTAGCCATCTGTCCGGCCTTTCGCTCACACACCTATCCATCCGCCCGTCCTTTCACTCGCACACCTTTCCGTTTGTCTGTCATTTTACTCACACATCTATCCATCTGTCTGTCCTTTCACTCACTCACACACCTATCTATCTGTCCGTCCTTTCACTCACTTAACCAACTAACCATTCACCCTTTCATGTTTTGTATAAGTCTATGGGGAATATTTACAAATCCCTTGTGCCAACTTGTGTCACATTAACATAATTTTTTTGTACACTAATGTGGTGTTAAGGTGGCCATATTGACAAAGTGGTACAATGCATGTAACCCCTTGCTCCACATTATGCCTGTGCCAGGCATAATGTATTCAAGGGGGCGTTCCCCCATTAGGAGGCCTGTACAAATGGCGCAATTAAATTTACAAGCTTTCACTGTGCCATTTTTTGTGTAATTTTTAATGCCTGCTTGAGGCAGTCATTTAAATGATACTTCCATTGTTTTCAAGGGGACTCCCTTTACTTTTCAGGATAAGCACCTTCATTTTTGGGGCTAATCCTACAAAGCACCACTATAGCATCAACATTTTTGACACTATTTCCCTAACAACCGCCATGGTGCGCTGTATTGTAAATACTGCGCAACCATGGTGTCATTAGGTGGCGGTAGGGGCACGCAGGAAAAGTGGCACATCTGTGCCTCTGCAGTGGGGGAAACTTCAAAGAAAGGTCTTTGAAGTACACTGAGGTTCTCCCTTCCTGTCCTGGCTCCAGGCGTGATGGATCCCTGCTCAAATACACTGAGCTGGAGGCCTCGGTCAAAGTTTTATCTTTGGACACAGTCGTTTTTCTGAATCTTTTTCTCTTGTCCTCGTCAGGTCGGACTTGATGCAACATCATTAGCTTGACTCAGTGCTTGCTCCCAGTCAAATCCTGGAAGTCTCGTCCATGGGAAAAAAATTCAGGCCGGGTTATGGTTCGACATCAGCTGCTTGACTCTCGTGGAGGGGTTGGCATGGAGGTGTCTTTCAAAGGTTTTCCAATCTTCTCCAAAAAATGTGGATCTCCTGCCAGAAGTCCTCCTTTGGGTCTCGAGTGGTCCCCAACACCAATCTAAGGGTTTAGAAGCTCTGAGAAGGTCTTTGAGATGTTGGGACTATGTTTCCAGGAATGCAACTTGTAAATCCTCAAAAGTCCATTTGAAGATGGTCAGCTGGGTCATCATTATAGGTGATGTTGCAGGTGAAGCTATTTTGACCTATTGCTGTCACAGAGTCCACTTCTTCCCTCTTTGGAAGCCAGGAAAAGTCCTTAGAACTGTAGTTCCTCAGTGTGCAGCAGGTGCAGTCATGCAGAGTGCAGTCCCTGGAGGTGCAGACCAGGGTTCCAGCAGACCAGTCCTTCTTCTCCTTGTATTTCAGGCAGTGTTTGGGGTTGCTGGGCAACTCTCCCATATTTATCTACTATTCCTGGGCTGACAAGCAGGAGGCACCACTAACCAACATGGTACAGGATGCCACCCTCGGGGGTGACCACGTCCTGTGAAGTGTGGCACAAATCAACCCCAGGAAGCACTATTCTGTCAAAATCCAAGATGGAGTTAATCTCTCTCTGGAGTTAAAGTCTGGCTAAGCTATCCCACTAGCTTATTTCCCTAAACACCCCCCCAGTATATCTGCTAATCTGATTACTGGGGCTCCCATCTGACTGGGGTGGCAGGAAGAGGAGGTGAGCGTGTGTCCTGTCCTAAGTGTCATTTTCCCTTTGAAGGTCGGTTTGGCTACCCAGACCCCTTCGTGTCTGTTGCTCTACAGCTTGCAGATCTCCTCTTACCATATGTTCCACTGGCAGAGGCTGGCCAGAGAAAAGCAGCTGGGGAGCTGGATGTTAGCTTAACAGAAAAGCAAGTTCCATAACATATTTTCTGTGATAGTTATAATACATCTAACAGTGGTAAATCATTGGATTTATTCTCACTATCATTGTGAGTCCAAGAATGGAAATTGTAGCCATTTGTAGTGAAACTTATACTTTAGTAAAGTTTCCCAATGTTTGCCTATGGAGCTAAGGTACAACAATGGAGAAAAGCGAAAATGGTAGTTTTTCCTTCACCAAGGCATATTCAACATGTTTTGCCATGCCTCTGCTTATAGTTACAAGGTACCCTATCCTTGGGCAGCTAGGGGAGATCCTTGCTCCCATCCTGTTCAGGATGACCTATCGGGGTGTGGGTGGCCCATCTAGTCATACCTAAGCTCCCTTTGTGGGTGGCTGTCTAGAGAGAATGCACAAAGCCCAGTTGTCACCCGCCCTAGACGTGTATTCAGAGACAGGCAGCAGGCACCATGGGCCTGATTTAAGAAAGGTGGCGTTGCATCCAATCCAGCATTACTTTTCTTGAGCCCCTTAGTGCCTCCCTACCGCAACCATGTGTGCGCCATATTTAATCTACGGCACACAATGGAGCAGGGTAGGGACACTAGTGTCGAAATTTTTGATGCTATTGATGTACTGTGCAGGATTAGTGCCAACATTTTGGCACTAATCCTGTACAGTACATAGGGGCCCATTGAAAGCAATGGTGTGCCCCCTGTTAATGCGTGCTCTGTGCAGGTGTTAAAAGTAGCTGCAAAAAATGACGCAGTGGAATCTCTGAGATGCCACTGCGCCATTTTGGTGGTCCTCCTAATGGGGGAACAACAGCCTTGCATACATTATGCCTGGCGCAGGCATAATGTGGTGTAAAGGGTTATAAAGTGGCGCAATGCATGAATTGCGCCACTTTGTAAATATGGCACAGAAAATTTGGCCTTGTTGGGCCACATGAGCGTAAAAAATAAATGACTCTAATTTGGTTAAAGGATGCGCTAGGCCCTCTTAAATCTGGGCCCAAATGGCTAAGGTAGGAAAATGCCAGAATTTTCAGAACTGCTATTTCCCCACAAGTTGTGATTTTAAGTTGAGAGTCCAGAGACACGAAACTCGAAAAAACTTAACTCTTCCAGAGTTACACTTATAAAATGTAATGGGGGAATCCCAATGTTATCCTATGGCGAGATAGGCATTGCTATAGTGAAAAATGACTTTGAGAGTTTTTCTCTACTAGGACGTGTAAAACATCCTGCTTTTGGAATACTTTGTTCCTTGCCCTGTGGGCTATCCAGGGCTTACCTTCTGGGTGACTTATAGATGGAAAAAGGTAAGGTTTGGACCTGGCAAAAGAGTTATATTGTCAGGTTGAAAGGCAGTGTAAAACTGCACACACAGGCTCTGCACAGGCAGGCTTCAGACATGGTTAGAGGGCTACTTAAGTGGGTGGCACAATGAGTGATGCAGGCTACCTACTAACATTTAATTTACAGGCCCTGGGCCCAGGTAATGCACTTTACCAGGGACCTATAAGTAAGTTACATATGCCAATTGGGGTTGAGACAATGTTGCCCTGTTTTAGGGGTGACAGCACAAGCACTTTAGCAATGGTTATCAGTCGAATAGTGGCAAAGTCCTAAAGCCAGCAAAAATGAGGTCAGAAAAACAGGTGAAGTTGGCAAAAAGTGGGATGGAAGAGCACCCTAAGGCTGTCAGATCTAATATCTAACAGATCAAATAATTAGCACCTGAGTCATATAGCTCTTGCATATATCACTGGAGCATGGGTTGGGAATTAAAAACTGCCATTTTGTCCTGTCAAGAAATCCTTTTGGCAGAACTAAACTTTCCTTTTTTTAAACTATTAGGTCATCCCTAAGGACACTTTAAATTCCAGTAGGGTAGGGTGCACAGTCTTTAAATGTAAGATACGCATATTTAATGTTTTACATGCCCTAGTGGTGCCCCTGCCCCAAAGTCCTTTTGGATGGGGGGAGGGGGGGTTGAGCACAGGTTAATTTGGGGTTTGCTTGTGCCTTACCCTGACTCAGATTGTGGTTGCTGCTTGATCAGGGCTCACACCAGTGAACCAGTAACGCAATTTCTAACATACAGAATATATATCAACATTACTAGTGAGGTAGATAAATGCCTACTGAGTGTGGTGTGGTTCTAAAAATTCTGGACCCATGTAATTTACTTTGCCACAGCAGTACGATTTTAGTATCAAAAGACCGATAATGACTAGTACACTAAGCATGAGCATTTTCGCTCAATTCCAGCAGCGTTTTCACCTCGAAATCGCCATTTTCGTCCTGCACTCGTGGCTCCCATTTTATACACGGCAGCCATTTTTAAAAGTTGCCCTCACATAGGCTTATAATACAGTCAGATTTGATTCCAAGGACACGTACACCTTGATTGACTTTTCTCTGACCTGGGCAAGCTGGAACCATTGCCTCAGGCCAAACCTGTTTGGTCAGTCCCTCTCCCAGTGGCCGAATCAGATAGCATCAAGGCACACCATGCCATAAAACCCTTATTATCGCTCACACACCCTGCCTAATCTTGCTCACACCTGCACCTGCTCTTTTCTTCTTCTTACTTTACGAGGGGGAGGTGCACGTTTTTATTGGGGGTCCACACTTATCTGATGTAAAATACTAGGCCTTGCCGGGTAATTTATTATGGGTTGGATGACATGAAATATGAGGTTTCATCATGACACTGTTTTTTCCTTTGTAGTGAAAACATGTGAATGACCAACCAAAATGTCAAGAATGTTTGCCTGAAGCTTAAAAAACTGTATATAAGGAAACCTGACTTTGCATTGACACACAGTCTCCTGAGAACATACAAACCGTGCTGTTGTACTTCTAGGACGCTTGTTACTTGGTTGCAGCCAATAAATTCGATCTTTGACTTCACCTAGAAGACTCTGAGTTTCTGTGGTCTGAATCAGGAAAGTACCCGAGGTCTTTGGGTGTACCCTGGCACCACTGGGTTACCGGATCAGTACCGGTTCCGAAAAACCCAGTACCTCAGTGGGCGTATGCTTACCTCAAACAGATTGTGCAGGTTGGGCACTGAATGCCAGCTGGTTATCGGTAGAAGCATACTAGTTTCATTGGATTGTTTGGGAATCCACACATCTAAAATATTAACTAGATCACCACGCTCACACGTTAGCCATCTTGCATTAGGAGATTCCCTTAACAATGATCCATTCTCTTGTTTTTATTATATACCTTTCTTGCGCACTTATGCGCCTCATCTGCCAACCCACTTGCCTTGCAGCACCCATGGGGCAGAGGGTGAGACTTGGTGCAGTACCACATCCTCAGCTGGCTTCACTTCTAGACACTACAAGCAACACTTTAGCCAGAAAGAAACACATGTGTCATTCACCATTGGAAAATGTGAATCTTCAAAATACTCCTTTGTGGTTGATGGAAATGATGACTTTAGAAAGCAGTTGCTAATGGTCCACTGCAATCAATAACTAAATGTTTATGTCAGTGGTATGATCTCTAGCTGAGGCTGTCTATAGCCATTGCTGAAATGAACTTAGAGAGTGTGGTAAAAAAAGTACGCAAAAATCAGTGCAGAACTTAATATTAAAGTCGTAAAAGCAGGGACAATTTTGAAAATTTGTGGCTGGCATGTTGAAGCAAATGTTACAATTACAATTGAGAATGCTGCCTTTGAAGCAAATTGAATGGATAATTGTTTACCCACTCCACACAGAGAGGGCAAGACATAGCTCCAGCTTCCTCAAATGTGCTGGTACTGCTGTTGCAGTCAGGGCATCTCCTGAGGGACAACAAAGCATGCCCATAGGCAATACACTGCCTCTACACCCACAAGAGGTGTTACGTTTGACTTTAAAATGTTCTTCCACTATTCTCTCGCCACCCTTTTCGGGGGTGCTGAAGCAGCCGACATTTTAGCCTCCTCATTAGCTAAAACATTGATGGGTGTTACATCTTCTGCACCTCTGACTCCGCTGACCTCAGGGAATCAACTCTGACAATGGCAGCTGTATCTTAGACCAGTGGAGTTGGAACAATTTTCAGACTAGGGGTGCTGCTAGCAAAATTTATTGACTGGGGGCATAGAGATAGCATAATTTCCAAGCCTCACTCAAAGTACAGGTGTAGCACATGAGCCAAGCCTATTCAGCAGTAGAGTATTAGAGTGTAGTATGTGTCCGGTGATGCATTTTGGACCACACTGTTACAAATATATTACTAAAGCATGGAGTGGTAGCACATTGTAATTTACAGATAGCACATTTTCCATTGACATGCCAACTAAATTTGAACAGACATACAGTTTTACTGATAAACCTATGTAGCACATAAAGGATAATGTTTGGAAAACTGTTTTCTACATTACTACGCACAGTGTCTCGCCTCGCTTCTTTTTCAGTTAAAATGTTTTTTCCACCACACTTCAGAATTAAAAATGTGTCGAATTTTGCATTTTCTTTGCTGCTGACATATTCTGAAATATGTGTACAGTTCATTTAAAGGTATTTACATGTTGTTTGTTAGATAAAAATGATATCCTGCAGCCTTTACTTCCACTCTTCCCAACAACAAGATTGTAACATAATTCACTTACCAAAATCCTCTCACTATCCAAGAACGAAAATCAAACACCAATATCCCTTTTGAAAGAATAACCAGCAATTTCTCAGAACACATGACCTGACATTAAACCCCTGTCTTTGGATATTGCAGATGGGACAGGATAAAAACAAACTATGAACTCATTCACTCATTCACTTTCTGAACTCCAGCATGGTTTTTTTGGGGGTGCTGCAGCACTCCTACTTCCACCGCCAATGTCTCAGAAGTGCCCATGTCAGTCAGAGGAGCCACTGATACCACCTTCACCTAGCATCGGAGACAAACACATCTGCCCAGGACCCTTATAGAATAAAAAACCTAAAGAACAGGCATCAAAGCAGGTAACTGATACTCTGCTTCTCTTTGCACCTACGTTTCAGCTAGGCATTGCCTGGTTCTGCACTGCATGCAAATGACAACCCAGTTGTTGTAATAGTCTTTCTTTACCCAAGCAGAGTCAGTAACTGCAGGGTGGTCTAGTTTCTTCAAAATTTCCGTCAGTTAGTTATTGAGCCTACACCATTCAGAAGTTGGTCACCTGGCATGCACCATTTTCTCAGTCCTTTGAAGACAGGGGTCACTGAGGATGTGGGCTCTTCTCTTTCTGTAAATAAAATGAAACAACAATAGCAAAAACAACCATTAGCAAAACCAAAATAATTACCTTTAATGTCTAACGCATGTAAATAGGCATTCACAAATGTTACTTGCACCTGTTGCACACATACTGTTTATCAAATTAAAGGTTGCCATATTGGTTTTGCCAAAGCCAGGAAAAAGGTTAAATAAATTGCTGATTTCTATGTGAAATGCATACAGAAGATAAAGGACTGATTTAACAAACAATGTGATGAGTGAGAGCAATTAACAGACGTAAAATAGCACCCCAATGCACAGCAATGGAAGCACTTCCTAGAAGGTGGAATACATCCAGTAGTCCATAGAAAGATGTGAGAAAGTAATATTCCTGTAAGTAAAGCCAAGACCCACTCTATGGGCCTCATTTATGAGGCCCTTGTGCCTCGCCTTTTAGAGACGCTTCAGCTGCGCCGCGCCCTGGTGTATATATCTACAAGGTGGCGTTAAGCCACTTTACGTGGCTTAATGCAGTCTTATAAATATGGGCAACCCCAACGCATTTTTCTGTGGCAAAGGGGCGTGCAATGGGTGTTGCTTCGGGAGTACCCACAAAACACCCATTGCTTTTTTACACTGTCCCAGATATACAAGAAATCGTACATCTAAGGCAGCGCCACAAACTAACGCCACCCCAGGGGTTGCATTAGAGTGGCACAACGAGGAAAAATACTTTTGTTTCTCCATGTTTTTGATCTTTCTATGTGTGCTGCATTTTGCTGCGCACATAGAAGGAGCAAATCTTCATTAATGATTGTTTATGTGCAGGAAGGTGTTCCTTCCTGCACATTAACAATCACCATCACATACAATTATACTTGCGCCATGGCTCAAGGGTGGCTGCGTTGGCGCTATGCAGCTGATTTAGCACTGGCGCACAAAAAAAAGGGATGTGCCATATTCTTGTAGAGACGGTGCATCCCTGTGTTTTGGAAATTAAGTTGCTCAGCACAGCAATATTGCTTGCTGCACAGCGCAGTGCCATTTCCTACTAAATGTTGCCCTTTGGATATTTTATAGAAATGGTAACAATACACCTCTCATACAGCTATGCTGTCAAGCTGGACCCCAAAAGAACAAAGAGTTCACATCTATATGACGAGCCGCTGGAATAGTGTGTTGGTTTGAAGCCCATTGCTGCATGAGTCATCTTCATCAGAGGGATGTGAGATTCCAGGCGCTCAGTGCTATTGTCATCTGCTATTCTTTGTCATTATAGATTTCAAATGATCCATCAGTTGTGAACTGACATTATTTTTGAAGTGTGACATTTGGAGTAATGGAAGCCTTTCTGACTGGGTGGACATCTTCAGCTCTCTGAATTGAGACACCAGCTGAGTACTGTGCAGAAACATGGCCTCAATGGTAAGGGACTGTCCCAATCGCATTTGACCTTTCTTCGCGCTTTTCTCTCAGCTGTCACCGAAAATGGTCCTTGTTATAATGTGGACTAATGGCATCGCGTGCACCTACTTAGGTGTGATGTCATAGTAGGGCTTTTGGAATGTTGGGGGCGAGTTTGACTATGTTTGACAGTTGATGGAGAGCAGGTGAGGGAGAAGTTCATGTTATAGGTGGCTTTCAAATAAACATAGTTTTACAAGTCAAGGCATTGACGTAATTTCAATTTGGTGACAAGTGTCTGCCCTTCAGCCACCTACATACACATGAACTGATGTGAACCTGAGAAAGTTTATACGATCATCAGCAGAGAGCCACAAATTGTTGGTAAGTCCTGGAGGTCCATATTTGTTTGAACTGATCAGGGTGTGCAAGTTAACCATCAGATGTGAAAGAGCATTTATACAGGAGAATGGTGTGGCACGTAAATCCAATGGCAAACGCTGTCAAGAACCTAATCTGTGCGAGTAAAGGGCAGCAAAATCACTTTCTCACCTGCAATTTTATAGTCAAGCGGTAAACACTGTGAACACTACAATGAACGCTGAGGAGAAACTGATCTGTGTGAGCAAGGGGCAGCGAGATAATTCGTGTGCAGTACGATTAGTGATCAGGATTTCATTGTAGCCATACCTCTGGATGAAGAGAGGTGTAGTTTATGATTCAGCTTCAGCTGCCAGTACGTCAATTCAAACTTCCTGCATCAGCAGAGGAGGTGCTATTACTGTGTTTTGACCATGATCAAAATGAAAGAAGGACCAACAATACTGCATTTGGCCCGAAAGGGGCAGCCACTTTGGATTGAGAGTAGTACACCTGAACACCTCAAAATGTTCTCACAAATCAATTACATTAAAGTGAGACTATTTAAAATTTGGCATTAGTAATTCATTTCACATTTTATCACATATAATCTTTCACATCCTATATCCACTAACTATTTAGAGGCAATAGATGGTCTAAATTTTCCATCATTCAGGGAAAAAGCTTTATTGGTAAACACTTTGGGGAAAGAGGGTCAGCATGTATTCAAGTATTTACCAGTGGCAATTGATGCAGATAATTATGACATAAAAAACCCATACTTGCAAGCCAAATAAAGACTGGAGATTTATTTTGGAAAACAAGTTGATATTGTCATGCAAAGACACAAATTCTATTCACAATCACAAAGAACATATTCATCTATTGACCAATTTGTGACATGATTAAGGGAACTGGCTTTGAATTGTGATTTTGGCAACATGAACGATCAACGATCAATTGATCAGAGATCAATTAATAGTGCAATGCCAAAACAAGTGGATGCAGGAAAGGCTATGAGCAGCAAGGAATCCAACATTAAAGGAAGCTATTAGAATAGCCAAAGTTGTAGAGGATGCAGAATTGTGCATGAAGGAGATGCAAGAAATTGAAATGAAACACATGCCAGAAGAAGTCAACATTGTAAACAGGAAAGAAGGACATGCAAACATTAAAAAGGGTACAAAGGTCAAGGAGAAGAATGAAGTAGATAGATTGATGGAAAGGTCAAACACTAAGATAGGATTTAAAGGTTGTCACAGGTGTGGTGCAATGTTGCATGCTGCTGATTACAAAGGTTGCTATGCCCGCGACTAGAATTGTCGAAAGTGTGGCAAGAGCTTGCAAGGAGATGTCGAGGAGCGGAGTGGTATCCATAGATGAATACGAGTGTACTCCAGTACTATGCAATAATTACAGTGAGCAAAAAAGAAATCAAACTAATGGTAGACCCTGGTTCAATGTACACCATTATTCCAAGAAGTGTATTTCATCGATGTTGGACTTTTGCTTATGCAGGGTCATCCCCAGTCTTTTTCGCCTCCTGCCTCCTATTTTTTTCTGACATGTTGCTGTTGGCTTTTCAACTCTGAGCACTTTACCACTGCTAACCAGTGCTAAAGTGCAGATGCTCTCCTGTTTAAATTGTATGTAAGTGGTTCATCCATGATTGGCATATTTGAATTACTAGTAAGTCCCTAGTAATGTGCAATAGAGGTGCCAGGGCCTGTAAATCAAATGCTACTAGTGGGCCTGCAGCACTGGTTGTGCCACCCACATAAGTAGCTCTGTAATCATGTCTCAGACCTGCCCCTGCAGTGTCTGTATGTGTATTTTTACACTGTAAATTCGACTTGGCAAGTGTACCCACTTGCCAGGCCTAAACCTTCCCTTTCCTTACATGTAAGGCATCCCTAAGGTAGGCCCTAGGTAGCCCCAAGGGCAGGGTGCGGTGTATGGATAAGGTAGGACATATAGTAATGTGGTTTATATGTCCTGACAGTGAAATACTGCCAATTTCGTTTTCACTGTTGCAAGGTCTGTCTCTCTCTCATAGGATAATATGGGGGCTACCTTTAAATAAGATTAAAGTGTAGATTCCCCTAGAGAGTAGATGGACATGTGGAGTTTGGGATCCCTGAACTCACAATTTAAAAATACATCTTTTAGTAAAGTTGATTTTAAGATTGTGCGTTTGGAAATGCCACTTTTAGAAAGTGAGCATTTTCTTGCTTAAACCATTCTGTGACTCTGCCTGGTTTGTGGATTCCCTGTCTGGGTCAGTTTGACAGTTGGGTTGTTTTTCACCTCACACCAGACAGTGACACAGAGGGAGCTGGGGTGTGATCTGCATTTCCTGATTAGCCATCTCTGCTAGGAGGGAGGGGTGGAGTGGTCACTCTCATCTGAAAGGACTGTGCCTGCCTCTGACAATGCTGTCTCCAGCCCCCTGGTGTGTGTCTGAGGCCTTGCCTGGGCAAGGCAGGATTTCACAAGAAGGTGTGAGTCCCCTTTGAAGAAAGGTGACTTCAAAGACTAAAATGGGTATAAGAAGGGCACCCAAACTTACAAACTTTAGAAACACTTCTGGAACCAAGAGGAACCTCTGCCTGGAGAAGAGCTGATAGCTGAGGAAAAGGTGCTGCCCTGCCTGTGACTGTGCTTTGTGGAGCTTTCCTGCAGTGCTGCTTCTGCCAGAGTAAGAGGGCAAAGACTGGACTTTGTGTGCCTTCCATCTTGAAGAAGAAATCTCCAAGGGCTTGATGTAGAGCTTGCCTCCTGTTGTTGAAGTCTCAGGGATAGCAAAGACTTCTTCCTGCCAGCACCTGGAGTCTCTGGAGAGACCCCTACTCTGCTCTGTGGTGCCCTTCCAGTTCCTGGGACCCTGAAAGGAGAGGCTGGCAGCCTAAGGACAAAAATACACGCACCGAGCGCCGTGCGGAGAAAAGATCGACGCGAATCCGATCGCGGCTGAGAAAACGACGCGACGCCGGTTCCGCAGCTGAGAAACGACGCCGCAGGAAACGCGACCGAAAAACCGACGCCCGGAGCAGGAGAAACGACGCGCAGCATCGCTGAGAGATCGCACCCTGCGCCGCGGGACTTTCGGATCGTCGTGTGGCTGGCTTTTTCAGCGCGCACCGCCGTGCCGAGTTGTTTTCGACGCACACAGCCGTGCAGGGTTACTTTCGACGCACACCGCCCGTGCGGGGTTATTTTTGACGCAAACCAGGTACATTTTCACGCTAGCAGCGCTAGTGTGGTGTTACAACTACCTAAAGACTCTTTTTATTTTAAACCTTTAAAAAAATCATAACTTGACTTGTGTATGTTGGATTTTTGTCGTTTTGGTCTTGTTTTGTCTAGATAAATATTTCCTATTTTTCTAAACTGGTGTTGTGTCATTTTGTAGTGTTTTCATTGAGTTACTGTGTGTGTTGGTACAAATACTTTACACCTAGCACTCTGAGGTTAAGCCTACTGCTCTGCCAAGCTACCAAGGGGGTAAGCAGGGGTTAGCTGAGGGTGATTCTCTTTTATCCTAACTAGAGTGAGGGTCCTTGCTTGAACAGGGGGTAACCAGACTGTCAACTAAAGACCCCATTTCTAACATTGGTGACCAGCGGTCGGGATTGGACTTGTATTTGTACTTGACATACAGTAATTAAGTGTACACTACTGTTTTGATCTCAGACCACTACGTGACCACATACTACTTGTTTGGTGATCTTTTGATTTTTCTCTTAAGGACTCTTTTTATTCTACTTCCATGATTTTGCTGATCCCTTGACTGATTCTTTTTACTTCATTGGGAAATTATTTTTTTCTGCCTTTTGGAACTTTGCACTTGTGACCATCATGTCTCAATCTGGAGATGCAACAGCTGGAGCTGTGTTTGAAATGGAGAAACTGAAGGAGTACTCAGTTGCTCGATTGAAACAGTTCCTTAAAGATCTTGACTGTCCCACTGAGAGCTCCACCAGGGAGGGGGAGCTGCAACAGGCACAGAGGGCCTGGGTGACAATCAAGAAGGCTGGAAGGCACACAGAGGAGGAGAATATGGGGGGGGGAAGTGCAGAGGATACACAGTGGTGTAGTGGAGGAACCTGTTACGCCTGGGGGGAGGGTCCCCAGGAGGGGTGGCAGGGTGTCACCCAAGGGTCTGACTCCTGAAGAGTTACAGGACAGACAGGCAGAGAGGGAGTACCAATGGGAGATGAAAAAGCTCAATTGGGAGTTGGAAGAAAGGAGGAGGAACTTAGAGATTAAAAAAATGATTTATGCTTACGAGCTTAAATTGAAAGAGCTGGAAGTCATGAGGGCTGAGTCCAGCTGGAATGGTGGCAGCAACAATTGTATATCCAGTGATGCTGCAGAAGTGCACATGCCCAGAGAGGTGGTGCCCTACTTGAAGGAGGGAGTTAACACACGCCAGGAGGTTCAGGGGTATGAGGTAGCTCCAGTGATGCACAGGGTCCCTGAGGTGGATTGGGGAACTGGCATGGGGAGTCATATTCCTACTGGTGGGAGGGACACTCTACTGACTCTAAGTGAGAGTGACAGGGAGAGGGGTTCCCCCCAGGTAGAAGTCCTGGTTATGGAGTGTGAAAACATCCCAGAAGAGTGTGGGTTGAGTGTCAGGGACAGTCAGGTACTGTCTCACCAGTCTCAGGAGGGTGATGTGGGGTGCTTTTTCAAGGCAGAGTCACTGGATGGGTGGGTGAAGGGTACTTTGGTTAATTCATGTGAGGGGCTGAGTGATGTAATTGCTGGAGAGCATATGTCTAGTCCTTATTTTCCAGAGCTATGCCAACACCAGGTGGAGTGTGAGTTCTCTGACCCCAGGGAGCTTACAATGGAGGCAGACTTCTGGGTGAGTACCAGAGAGTCTGAAGAGGCATTTGGGGGTGCTCCTGAGAGGAGTGGTCTAGGTAGTTCCCAACCAGGTGAGGTAGGGAAGGATTGTAGTGTCCCAGGTAGGTCCCAGTGTAGTGGGATGGGTGAGGGACCCCATGTCCAGTCTCAGAGGAGAGGGAATGGGGATGGGTTGAGGCCCAAGGTGCCCGAGATCCGGTCCCAGGTCCTGGAGGGTTCCCTGCGGGAACACCAGGAGGGGAGCCTAGCCTGTACCATAGGGCCATCTGTTGAGGGAGACCCCACAGTGTCAGGAGAACTTGGGGGGGCGGCTGTAGCCAGCGTCCCACCAGTTCTGGTGTCTGGCAGTACCACTCCTAGTGAGGGGGTGCAGAAGTCCAGACAGAGGGTTGAGAGAGGGTTGCGGACCCCAGTGGAGAACCTGGAGGGTCAGGGGTCAGCTCTGAGAGCAGAGCCCCCCATGAATGACCTTGGTAAGACCATTTCTGGGTTGGGGGGAATCCAGACTCTGTCAGATGGGCAGAGGTCAGGAGACCTGCGCCAGCCAGACTCTTGTGTGGCCCTTCGGGACAGTGTGTCCCTTGAGGGGGGTAAGTGTGCCCCCCTGGAAGTCCTGGTGTGCCAGGCAATGGTTCAACCGCAGGGTGGTGACTCTGGGTTGAATGATCAGGTTCGGGGGGTAAACTCTGACCTGATGGGGGGTAAGTGTGCTCCCAAGGAAGTCCTGGTGTGCCAGGCAGTGGTTCAACCGCAGGGTGGTGACCCTGGGTTGGATGACCAGGTTCAGAGGGTAAACTCTGACCTGGTAGGGGGTAGGTATGCCCCCCAGGAAGTCCTGGTTTGCCAGGCAGTGATCCAGTCTGGGGGTACAGACCCTGGATTGGGAGGCCAGGTTAAGGGTGTCCCCCCTGACCTGGAGGAAGGGGCTACTGCTAACAGTGCCCCTACCATGTTGTCTTCTGGGGGGGCCACTCCTAGTTGGGTGGTTCAGGACCCCAGAGGAGAGGGCAGGGGGAGGGAAGCCTCACCCCTGGCCCTGGTCCAACCTGAAGGTACAGACCCCAGGTTGGAGGATCAGTTGCAGGTTAACATCCCTGCACTGGTGGAAGAATTGTGCAGGACTGCTTCTACAAGCACCCTGACAGTTTTTGACTCTGGGGGTGCCGCTTCTGCAGGGAGGTTACAGAGCCCCAGAGGGGAGGACCAGGGTCAGGTTGTCATCCCTGACCTGGTGGAAGAGAGAGTGGTCAAAGGGTGCCAGGCACCTGGGGCTACCACCCCCCACTCTCCACAGTCACAGTGGTTAGAGAGGCCTGAGGTCGGGCTCTCATCCCTGACAGTTGTCTGGGGCCACTGTGGCTTGCTGTCCTGGTGGACAGAGTTGCCCCTGGGGGGGGGAGGACGAGAGTCACACCCCGGGGGTGGAGTGGGCAACACCACTGTGTTGGCCCTGGTGGTACTATCTGCCCATTGCAATACATCTGTGAGCAAAGTAAAGTTAGGTGTTGCACAGATGGTGTCTGTAGATGTGGAGAAGGGTTCCCCATGGGTTAGCTTAGTGGGCCCTGAGAGTATGGACAGAGGGATCCAACTGGAGTCAGGAAGGCGTAGAACTGGAACATGCCCCTGCTGTTGTGGGCCTGGGTCCCTGTTCTATCGCCCCAATCAGGGAAGTACATCAAGGTATTGATTGTTCTCCCCTGGCTTTAGGCTGGTAGGGGGTCGTGTTGGACTTTTGCTTATGCAGGGTCATCCCCAGTCTTTTTCGCCTCCTGCCTCCTATTTTTTTCTGACATGTTGCTGTTGGCTTTTCAACTCTGAGCACTTTACCACTGCTAACCAGTGCTAAAGTGCAGATGCTCTCCTGTTTAAATTGTATGTAAGTGGTTCATCCATGATTGGCATATTTGAATTACTAGTAAGTCCCTAGTAATGTGCAATAGAGGTGCCAGGGCCTGTAAATCAAATGCTACTAGTGGGCCTGCAGCACTGGTTGTGCCACCCACATAAGTAGCTCTGTAATCATGTCTCAGACCTGCCCCTGCAGTGTCTGTATGTGTATTTTTACACTGTAAATTCGACTTGGCAAGTGTACCACTTGCCAGGCCTAAACCTTCCCTTTCCTTACATGTAAGGCACCCCTAAGGTAGGCCCTAGGTAGCCCCAAGGGCAGGGTGCGGTGTATGGATAAGGTAGGACATATAGTAATACGGATGAGGTGTCTATTTTGCTTTACGTATAGACCACAAACCATTATTAAAAGTGTTGCAATATGGTAGGATTAATAAAGTGTCAGCTAGACTAGCTTGTTTGTCGTCTCAGCTCCAAGATTATCGCCATAGTGTAGAGTATTTTGCTGGATGGAAAAACAGACAAGCACATTGCTTGTCGAGATTGACTTTAAGTCAGAAAAACGAGGACCAGTCAGATCAAGAGATGGTGCGTGTGGTTGATGGTGAAGAAGATGCTTTGGAAGGTGATTTTAGATCAGTTACACAGGAAGAGTGGGAGACAGCAGTGCGTGAAGATGTATTTTTCCAAGAACTGTCTAAGAGCATTTGTGATGGTTGGAGTTGTAAAGGAGACCTCAAACTGGCCTTAAGAGGTTATGTAAAATTGAAAGATGAATTGTCAAGAGGAGCCAATGATGTCATAATCATGAGAGGGGAGAGGTACGCGCCTCCAGAAAAAGTAAAGAGAAAACATAAAGGGGGTTATTACAACTTTGGAGGAGGTGTTAATCCGTCCCAAAAGTGACGGTAAAGTGACGGATATACCACCAGCTGTATTACGAGTCCATTATATCCTATGGAACTCGTAATACGGCTGGTGGCATATCCGTCACATTTGGGACGGATTATCACCTCCTTCAAAGTTGTAATATACCCCAAAATGTTAGCACACGAAGGCCACTTGGGACAGACACTTAGAAAAAAAGCTGGAAGGAAAAAGTTTGGTGGTCAGGTGTGGAAAGGGAGGTTAATGAGTATGTGGTAAGTTGTGAAATGTGTAGGGAAAGAGAGAAGCGATTGAAGATAGTAAGTGAAGAGAAGAGTGCATGGGTGAAGATATGTTTGGATTTAATTGATCCAATGGACTACTTGAGGTAAGGGGAGCATTCTCCTGTGGTGATGGTAGACATATGTTCCAGTTGGGTGGGGGTCGAGTTGTCAGGAATATAACAACAGAGAGTGTGATTAGAGTTATGGAAAGAGTGCTCAGAAGAGAAGGGAGTCCAAGCATTTTGGTAACAGATAATGGAATGCAACTCATGTCCACGGTTATGAAAGATCTCGTGAAAGGACATAGCATTAAACATATTTGTACTTCATTATATGACCCCAACGGAAATGGAATGATGGAGCTTAGCAACTTATGGTCAAAGGTACAATTCAGATGGCATTAAGAAGCAGAAAGGGAGTGAGTGAAATGGTGTAGAAAATGGATTGGGCATACAACACTACTGAAAGCAGGGTGAAGGGCAAAACATCATTTAACAGGATGAGAGGGAAAGAAGCAAAAACAAAGTTGTCACCTCATTGCATGAGGGAACGTGGAGAAATGAGAGAATGGAATGCCAGAACAGAGGGAGGTAGAATAGAGAAGGGTGACTTCATGAGAATCAATTTAGGAAGAAGAGAGGATGGTGTCAATAAATGTTCAGACCCAATTTTGGTACGTGAGGTTCATGAGTGGCATGTTGTGTTGTTCAATGGACAAACATGGAATAAAAGGAGGGTGGCATTGTATTGTAAACAAAAAGATGTGACAGAGGGAAAACTTAAAAGGTGGAAAGAAAGGACGCAACAGTGTTCAGGGTTCATGATGATGGATGATAAAGAAATACTAGTAAAAGGGAAAATGTGAGAAATGGAGAAAATACAGAGTTGGGTGGAGAAAGGAGGACAAAATATGATGGGAATGGAAAAGAGGATGAGGCAAGGACAAAGGAATAAAGAATGTGTAAGATTCCTGTCAAATTCCAAGACTCGCTGTGGCGGTCGGACCGCCGCCAAAGCAGCGGTCTGGCCTCCACATTATGGCTGTGGCGGAGCCACCACGGTCTGACTGCTGGCACCGCCAGGTTACCGCTGGTCGACAATCTAGTGGTGCTGGTGGTCCTAATCCGCCAAAGCAGCACTGGTGATTATGAGTCCCCTCTCTGCCGGCTTTTGCATGGCAGTTCCACCACCATGCAAAGGCTGGAGAAGACAGGGTGCCCCCATGGACAGCCCCATCATGCTTTTCACTGCCTGAGTTACAGGAAGTGAAAAGCGTGACGGTTCTGTCACACCTGACAAACCACAACATTGCCGTCAATGTTATGGTGAGTTTCCCGCTGGGCCAGTGGGAAACTCGTAATAGGGCCAGCGGGTGGAAAACCGGATTTGCAGTTTTCTGGCCCAAAGATATTGGAGAGCGGCCGCCTGCCAAACTTGTAATAAGGGCCTATGTCATGAGATAACTATCGTATCATACTTTATATCCATTTCCACAATGATTAGGCCCATATTTATAAAAAATGACGCACAACTGTGCTAGTGCAGTTGTGCATCATTTTTTTTAAGGCAAGCTAATGTCATTCGAAAGCGTAATCCGTGCGCCATATTTAAAAAATGATGCACAATGGTGTAAAGGAATGGTTAGCAACATGGGAAATGACGCTATCCATTGCGACATGTCTTAAGGGGAAATGTTGCTAATGTAGGAAAAGTGGTTCTAGACCATTTTGCTGCACACATTTATCACACAAAATGGGTTATAACAATCATTTACTGCACCAGCATCAAAAAACAAGACACAAGCAAGGATACGTACAAAATCAAACACAAGATGGTGATTGCAGGGCAGGAAATACCACAGAGAGACCCCAAAAATCCAAGTACCAGCCAGGAAGGTCCATAAAAGTCCCAGGAGAAAGAGAAGAGGAAGCGCAAGTGTATGCTGTCGTAAGATCCTCTCCTTGATTCTGCGCTGCCTACCTTGCAGCTGTGGTGTTGTTTGGGGTTGCTGCGGTGGTGGTGGAGGAACCTCTTGTTGTCGCTGATGTCCGCTGTGTGTACCAAACTGGAGCAGTGGCACTTCCATGTTGTCCTGGAGGTTGAAAATGCTCCTTATATGTGTTTTCCTTAAGTGGTGGTGTGTGGACTCTCATTAATGCCTTATCTGACTAGGCATTATATTTTGATGCTAATCGGTCTTAGAGTCATTTTGTAGGTCCACCTCCTTAGTGTGTGTTGTTTTTGCGTTGGGAGGAAATCGTGGCGCTGGGGGGGCTAGGGTCCTTTTTAAGAAGGGCATGACCAACTTTGTACATCATTGTCACAATTCAACTGAAGGTGCGTTTTACACTTCCTAAAAATTACGCTAACTCTGATATTTTGACAACAGACGGGTCTAGCGTCAAAATATAAATATGGAGTTAAGTTAGCACCACTTTAGCATAAAAAAATGCTGCTAAGGAGGTGCTAACTTTCCATAAATATGGGCCTTAGTTTAGTCCAGTTAGTAGTATTGCATAAATGTCAGCAAAAGTCGAATGGAATGAAATATTAACAGTTTTTGTGATGGTCATTGTAATGAATTTATCAAATACCATTGTCTCAGTCCGTAAATAGTTTTAGATCTTATGAGGGAGAGGCTCAATGTTGTAGGTAGCTTGAAATAAACACAAGGACAGATTTAATTTAAGAGCCCCTAGCGCCACCATAGCCTAATTTTTCTGCTTATGCTAAGGCGATGTTAAAGTGCCATTTTCCCTGCGTCATATTCACAAAGTGGCGCAAAGCATGCATTGCGCCACTTTGTAAACCCTTGCACCACATTATGCTTGCACCAGGCATTATGTACGCAAAGAGGGCGTTCCCGTGAGAGGAGGTCCAAAACAATGGCACAAGGAATTCTATGAGATTTCCTTGCGCCATTTTTTCAGCATTTTTAACGCCTGCTCAGAGCAGGCATAAAAAGGAGGCTTCCATTGATTACAGTGGGCCTCTGGGGGCTTTGCAAGATTAGCGTCAGAATTTTTTACTCTAATCCTGCAAAGCACCAGACTAGTATAAAAAATTTGGAGGCTAATCCCCTAACTACTTCGTGGTGAGCCTAATTTTAAATATGATGCACACATGGTGGTGTTAGGGCGGCGCAAAGGGGCGCAAGAAAAGTGGGGCTGAACTGTGTGCAGACCCACTTTTCTTAAATATGCCACATAGTTTTACACGTCATTTCAGTCCTCTTGTGTTTCCAGCCATATACACAAGCTGTTTGTGGTGTTAATGACATCTTCCAGCAGCACCATGCAGTGTTGCCACAGAGAAGGCACAGTAAAGATGTGGGCCATCAGTACAGTGGCTTGCTCCATCAAGCCTTCCTGTAATATTTCTTTCTTCACTTGTAGGTGCTCAGGAATTCAACGGTCTTTATCGCCCCTGTTGATGCAAATATGCTACTTAGCAATTATTAATAAATGTTTATGTGTTTTAATTAATGAAAAGTTCATAGAGAAAATTAATCTTAGAGAAAATAATGTGCACGTTTGAAAATGTGACCAAGGGGAGTGGTAGCCACTTATACGAAGTTGTACTAAAATAACTACAAATGTGTGCAATATTGAAAAGTATTAAAGAATAATGAAGTAATATGCCATATTAAGATGTACAACCTATGTTTGCATTAATTTGTAGAATTAACCTAGCAGAAGCTATGGCCTAGTCTTCTTCCAGGCCTCACACAAGAGCTGAATTTCTAGGGCGCTGCAGAGACGCTGGTGCATAACCCGACCTTGAGCCACCCCATGTTAAAGTTGCTTAGCTAGAATGTTCTGCAATGTACCGACAGACAGGAGATGATGAAGTCAATTTGATACAATTATGTGTAGAGTAGGCTAAATGTACTTTCCCAGGACTTGAACAATGGGAGCTCTGACTGAAGAGAAACATGCAACATTTTCGGTACCTGAAGAGCCGGATGATGAAGACATCCTACAGTGGACCAATCCGTGTACTGTTAAAGAAGAAATATTAGAACTCAAAGATTTGAAAAATTAATATTATAGATTAGAGTCATATAAGCCGATTGACTGACCAACTAGGAATTAGGGGGATGGACTGGAAAACTCTCATAAAAAGTCATGACAATGGGCTAAGAATTCAGAATTAGGGAGAGATGCGGGAGATGCTGATGATGTCAGGAGACGTGGTTTGAGATTCTGTCATTGGGCTAATACTCTTGAGATCCTGATGCGTTGCTGATCTATTGATGACCTGAAGATGAAGACTGACTTTGTTGTTGATCCATTCCGTGAATAGGTAGCTATTGCAATGTGACTGACTAATTATTGTGCCTTTTCTTCTAGGTACCAACTGCACTGTTTATACTTTCACTTAGTTAGATGTTTTTCCAAATTCTTGTTTTCTAAATTGTTTTGCATGAAGTCCCACATGCTAATGCCAATCTGGGTTAGTTAGGGGTCCTTCGGGTGACTTGACAGTGACAAATGATTGACATACTGGTTTGCTGAACTCTGCTATTTATGTTGCTATATTCATCTTTATTGGTTTATGTAGAAGATTTCGATCATATGTTTTCTCAAATCTTGATTAGATTGTGTTATTGGTGGTTGTTAATGAATTAACTTTGAACTGACTAAATAAAGTTTGAGCTAACCAAATACATTAGAATTGTAATTAATAGGGAAATAAAAATTGTTAATGCTTTATTGAGTCGTGGTTATTATGAGATTGATGGTTATAATTGTTGATTTATTAATGATTCTCTTAGTGGTTACTGATTAAGTACATTGATTATTGATGCCACAGGTCACTACGTGATCAGGATACTCCATGCAATTCAAAAGGTTCATCGGCCTTTACGCGTCCCCTTGTAAGTTTACTTACTAAGGACCACGCACACTAACAGTTTTTGGCAGCAGCTTGATGGTTAGTTTCCTTGGAGAACTGGTTATGTGGTGATTAGTGGTTATGGTGGTAGTTTAAGTTGGAGTTAGTTGTTCAGTTATGAAGATTTGGATTTTGTTTTTCTGAAATGCCAATTGTAGCAAAGATGATGTCCCCTTAAGCCCAGAAATGACTTTCCCAGATCCTGAATCCTGCTAGAAAGATGGGTATGTTCTCGGCGTACTTGTGATAGTGTGAAAGGGTAGGTTGTGCTTGCACAGGCTTAAGCAAATCGCAGGTGAATTGTGATGTATGAGAGATAAAGTAGGGAGTTTGCGTACTCCAGTTGAGGTTTAGTAGGAGTGTGCGTACTCCACAGTATAAGAGTAGAAAAGTTGTTGAACTTCATATGTGTGTGGCGCTTGTACTAAAAAAAAAAAAATTGTCCACATGGTTGTCGGTGATGTACGGACCCTGCATGGTGTAAGAATCTGGAGTATATTGACAAATGTAGGAGACACTTGGTGATATGTTATAATCTGTCTGGTTTAGTAGGTTGATCGGGCGTGGTCAACAAATCGGTGTGTGAGTTAAGTGAGTAAGAGACATTTTTTGACTGATATTTGGCGAGTCCTATGTGCACCAGGACAGACCCATTGATCAGATGAGAGTGAAATTCACTGGTCGAATTTCACTTGTGAATGTGGAAGACTGAGAAAGAGGACTAGCTACATAAGCTATAGTGCCATCAGAGAAAATCCGTAAGGTCTCTAAAATGATTGTGTACCTTCCAGTAGTAAACCAGCAGGTGTGTTTTTGGTTATTGGATTTTGGTTAAAGTGCTAGCAATAATTTTGCATTCATTTCATGTGAGTTGAGGTTTGGGAAGACAAGCCGCAAGACTTTGTCAGCCACAGTGTCTGAGTGTGACGTCAGAGTGTGCCGCGCTGGGATAGTAAGAAGAGTCGCAAGTGGATTGGCAGCTGTCCGTAAAAGGCAATTGGTTGAGTAAGCGGGTGAAAAGGAATCTTGGGAGTAAAAGTCATTTCCTTATTGAATCAAAATAAATACAACAGAGAAGATGAAGTTTTTCAAAGCGTTCAGAAGTGCCACTATGGGTGATTCTTACATTAAGGCGACAGTGGGGAGCCGACCCCACTGGAAAATTCTCCGGCATATATTGTGATGGAGGAGCGAGTTGTCACACAATGTCTCTGGTTGAAGCAGTGGTGCAAGATGACAGAGAAATGGGGAGCATTAGCATTTCCAGAGCATGGAACGTTTAATTTGAGAGTTTTGGATGAATTGCGAATAACATTATATGAGACAAAGTCATTACCAAGGCCAGCACAGTTTGATGCTCTAGAGGTTTGGGAGCTGGTAGCCAGACAATAACAAGAAATGAAATTTCAGAGTAGAATAAGGAAGGTAGAAAAGTCCTTGGCAGAAGCAAGGAGGGATTGGGAACAGAAAAAGTGGAGAACAGAGACATTACAGGGTGTTAGGTTGTTTCCTGCAATCACAGAGGAATATGACTCAGAAAAAGAAGATGCTGCGAAGAGTGATAAGAATTCAGGGACTCAGAAGAAGAAAAAGACTTATGTAGAAGAAGAAGATTCAGACGTTGAGGATCTTATTACACAGTTGTTGAGGGATCGACCTCCGCCATATGCGACGCATGTAGGGGGTCCAAGTACTTGTTTTGTCCCAACTGCTCCAGCACAAGCATCGGGGACAGTGGGACCAGTGCAGACAGATAATGGTCAGGTACAAGGGGTAGTGTAGAGTACTCCTAATGCAGTGACTACTTCGGTGGTTCAAGCGCAGGTGCACCCACCATTGATACAGAGAATTTATCCAGGTGTACCAATTCTTGAGAGGACTTCGAACTTAGTGGTGCCGTCGGAGCAAGTAGTTCTGATGCCAATGCTAGTTCAGACTAAACCGACTCCAATGTTGTTGCCTCAGGAACAGCAACGAATTTGCTGAAGTTTACGCCAATGACAGGGACACAGTCAGATGAATCAGACTATTGGAGTAGCTCTTCCACAAAATGCAAGTGTCAGAACAGCACCAGATGCAATATCGCTACCAAGTACTGTTGGTCCAGTGGTATCATTGTTTGCACAGAAGAAACCAATTACAGGAGAGCAGGGTAATATGTCACAGAGCCTTGTGAGAAGGGGAGTGAGTGATCATGTGGGTCAAGGGTGGTATCACCTGTGGGTCAGACCTTTGATGGATCTAGACCTTTAATGGATCTTAGTCCACTTGTTCCGCTTCCAGATGTGGTAAATGACCCAAGTGCAAGTCAGAGCTGGAAGCTTTTTACACCACAGACTCCAAGTGCAGTGGTACAACCGGTACCGTTGTCGAATGCGAGTAACATCTCATTACATGGACTGACAGCACAGCAATTGAGTGAGTGGTTGGATAGTTTGAATACTCCTCGAAATACATCCAAGGGTGAAGAGCAGATAAATTGTGTAAGATTAGCTACAGAAATAACTGAGCTAGTTGAGGGAACAATGGGAGTTACAGATTAGATTTTGAGGCAAAGGATTTTGAGCACATGAGGTCAGCAGGGATGAAAGCGCATCTAAAAGAATAATTACAGATTGCTCAGATTTGGGGAGCATTAGAGGAGTGGGAAGGCAGATGTGCAAAGAAGAAGGATAAATGGAAATGAGATTCACAGGAAGGGTATGAAGGTGTTCAGAAAGAAAAAGATCCAGTAAAGATATTACCGATGAGGGAATTTCCAAGAGGGCAGTTCATTCATGTCCCATGGCACAGAAATGACATACTCTCATTCACTGTCAACACCAGGACAGTGCGTGCTCTATAGGCAGCATAATGCAAAATGACAAACCTTATGCAATGTAATAATTCATGCATTATGTGTTGATATTGTATATTAACCTTTTGCATTGCAGGTATTTATCTTGAAATGTCATTAATGCTGTTTGTAATGTATTGTTCATTTTCAAGGCTTTGCTCCGGGAATACAGGGTGTGGTTAGGGTGTGGTCCCTATTCTGAGCCTTTTTAGACACCTTTCCTGCAGCCTGGCTGGGTGTGGCATGTGGGCGAGGCTTGGGTCTATTTAAGGGACCCAGCCCAGCTCTACGTGCTCACTATTCAGAGGTTCCGGTGCAGAGCAGCAGCATTTCCCTGAACTCCTGTTCCGGAGGTCTACTTGGGCATTTACCTGGCCCTGTCCTCATTATTTTGCTGATCTTCAAGCAGGGCAGTAAGGCGGAGGTCGGGGTAGGCCCCCGACTCCGTTTCAAGAAGCTTTTGAGTTTTGACCTTGTGCTTTACAGTGTGCGCGATTCATTCTTGGCAATTAACCCTTGCAGTTCGGATTGGCAGAGTGCGCAATCATTTTGAGGCATTTTATCCTTGATTGTTGAATCGGCAACAGTGTGTGCGAATAATTCTTGGCAATTAACCCTTGCAGTTCGGATCGGCAGCGGTCGTGATCATTTCGAGGCATTTGAATCTTGATGGTTGAATCAGCAACAGTGTGCGCAATTCATTCTTGGCAATTAACCTTTGCAGTTCAGATCGGCAGAGTGCGCGATCATTTCAGGCATTTGAGTCTTGATGCGCAGTCTGGCAATAAGGTGCGCAATAATTTCTGGGCAATTGAATCTTGAAACTCAGACCAAACAGAGTGTGATCCTTCTAGACAAAACATGTTCAGTCAGTTTACCTCTTCTACAGCCTCATTCATGAATCCTATAGCAGTTAATTCTTTGGGAACTAATTTACTAATTGATTCTTGCTATGACGTAATTGCTATTCTAACTTGAGAGAGTTCAATGTTCAGAGTATATGATTATAAGAAGATGTTATTTTGAAAATGCTCATATGAAAGTCTGCATAATCCTTCTTTTATTTCCAGGTATCCAGAGTTAAAAAGGTCACGTTATTGAAAAGTTCTTGATCTCTCATGTTATTAGAGTATAGATAATTAAAACAAAGTTCATGAAGATTAATGTGAATAACCTTGCTATTGTGTTCTTAACTCTTGCTTCCACAGGTCTCCTTCCCCGCTGTTCCCAACCAAAAACCCCATCCCCCCACTTGGCCATTCTTTAACTCTGTGCTATGATAGCTAGTAGAGTTTGGAGCTGCCAAGAGGTGGACGTATTGAGAACAGGCGCAAACCCTGAGGATCTGGTCTTGATGACACTCACAAATGATTACCCAAAACTAAGGGAGAAACTGGTTGAGTGGTACCAGCAGACAGATAGATTTGTGAAGCTTTCTAAATGTCTGTGGAAAGACTTGAATACTTTGTTAGAAATAGTGATTCCAGCTGATTTGTGGGTTGAATGCAAGAGGGCAGTAGATTGGTCGACGAGTGAACCGGAAAGGGATAGAGTTACGGGTGCACCATCACCTGAAGTGATGAAACATTATTATAAGGTGATTGAGTTCCTGAAGACGAGAATTTCTCCTAAAAATATTGATTGGCAGAGAATTGACAGGACACTGCAAGAAACTAAAGAGTCGATACATACCTACTATGAGAGATTGGTGAAAGCATTCAAGGAGAACAGTGGTAAAGAAGCAAATGAGCCAAAAGACATGTTGCATTTTGTGTTCCGGTTCGTCAAAGGATTGAGACCAGAAATAGGGCAGGTGAATAAGAGTTATTTGATTTGTTGGCAAGCAAAGACGATTGATGAGGTGTTGCAGTATGCAAAATACTGTAGTGATGAAATTGAGTTGAAGCTAAAAAAACAGAAGGAGAAAGCAATGGTGATGCAAATTAAAGTAGCTCAAACAGGAGTGCAAGGAGCTTTGGTGCAACAGATGCCGCAGCAGCAGGGAACAGTCATGTTCCAACCTCAAATGAGAGGTAGGGGTCATGGAGTCAACATGACTCGTGGACCGGATTTGAATACTGTGGTGGTTCAAAATGATGTGCAAGGGATGAAAAATATGTTACCATGTCATCTGCGTGAAAACGTGGGACACTGGAAGCTGGAGTGTCTATTGATGGTACAGGATGGTGTTGTTCAGCAAGGTGGTGATGCCAATACATTTCAAACTGTGAAAGTTCCTAGAATGAGAGGACTTAATCCAAATGTTCAGAACCAAGTGCAGAATTTCCAACCCATGCAGAGGTACAAGTGATGCGTGCACAACTGACACAGTTGCAACAAAAGCAGCAGCAGGTTCCCATGGTACCAAGACAGCAAATGCAGATACCTCAAGCCCAGATGGAACAGCAACAGATGATGCTTACTCCGCAGGTCACAGGTCAGACACAAGACAGAGGAAATAACACAGTGCACCAATTCCCGTTACATAGTGAGGATGAAATAAACGATGATTGGATGAGTGACAGTTCATATGAAGGACCGTGTATGCTTGCAGCGTCATTAGAAGTATTTAAAGAGAGAACATTTTGTGACGGAAAAAGTGATGGGTTACAGAGTCTCATTCTTAGTGGACACAGGAGCTACACGCTCTACAGTGAGAAGTGCAGAAGTTCCAAACTTACCTCTTTCAGGCAGAACAGTTTAGGTTGTGGGAGTAGAAAACAGACAGTTGACAAATCCAATTAAAGATCCAGTACAGGTTGAAATTGGCAATTACCAGGGACTGCATAGGTTTGTAGTCTGTGCTCAGGTCCAGTATCACTACTGGGAAGAGACTAAGGGCCAGATGTAGCAAACAGTTTGCATGTTGCAAACAGCGAATTTCGCTGTTTGCGACGTGCAAACTGCACTTGGCAATGCACAAAACCCCTTTTCCGATTCGGTAACCTGGTTACCGAATCGCAAAATGGGTTTGTGAGTCATAATTAGGAAGGGGAGTCTCGTTCCTAATTGCGAGTCGCAGTGCAATGCCAGATTGCTTTGTGACCACGAACGTGGTTGCAAAGCAATCACAGTTAGCACCCGTTTCAAATGGGTGCTAACCCATTTGGAAAAGGGAAGGGGACCCCAGGGGACCCCTTCCCCTTTGTGAATGACATTAAAAACATTTTTCCAGAGCAGGCTGTGGTGCTATGCACCACAGCCTGCTCTGATGAAATGAAACAAAAATGTGTCATTTTTTAGTTTTGTAATGCATCTTGTTTTTCTTTAAGGAAAACGGGCTGCATTACAAAAAAAAAACAGCTTTATTTAAAAGCAGTCACAGACATGGTGGTCTGCTGTCTCCAGCAGGCCACCATCCCTGTGAGTGCTGCGAGTCTCAAGGGGGTCACAAATTGCGACCCACCTCATTAATATTAATGAGGTGGACCTTTGCGACCCCCTTGCGAGACGCAGATGGTGTCAGGGACACCATCCTACATTCCAATTTGCGACTCGCAAATTGTGAGTTGCTCTGACTCACAATTTGCAAGTCACAAATTGGAATATACCTACATCTGGCCCTTACTGTGTAAGACAAAATGCTCTATTAGTTGTCTCCAGCAGGCCACCATCCCTGTGAGTGCTGCGAGTCTCAAGGGGGTCACAAATTGCGACCCACCTCATTAATATTAATGAGGTGGACCTTTGCGACCCCCTTGCGAGACGCAGATGGTGTCAGGGACACCATCCTACATTCCAATTTGCGACTCGCAAATTGTGAGTTGCTCTGACTCACAATTTGCAAGTCACAAATTGGAATATACCTACATCTGGCCCTTACTGTGTAAGACAAAATGCTCTATTAGTTGTTCGACTGCTGAAATAGAGGTTCAGACTAATAGCGACGATGAGAAAGAACAGACTGAAATAGCAAATGAAAATGTTAATGAGGAATACCCCTTGATTGAGTTTTTCCCAATGTTTACTGTGAAAGAATTGTATGCAGATTTGTAGGGAACAGTACAGGAAAACGTGTGGGACCCGACCGGTAAAGAAGTAGGCCTGATCAAGGGAATGGAACCAATTAAGATCACTTTGAAACCGAATGAGTGTTTCTGCAGCTTCCACAGTATAACATGGCAAAAGATGTCCTGATGAAAGTGGCGCAGATAATTGGAGATTTTCTAAAACAAGGGGTTTTCAAAGCAGTGTTGAGCAGTCCATGTAATTCACTGATAATAGGCTTAAAGAAGCTGTGTGGAAAAGTGTGCATTGTGCAGGACTTGCGAAAAGTGAATGACATTGTGGTCAAGTGTTGTCCTGTAGCGCCAAACCCAGCAGTTATACTGTTTCAGATTCCTTGTGATGCTGAGTTGTTCTCCGTCGTTGACTTCTCACAAGCTTTCTTTTCTGTGCCTCTTCATGAGGATAGTCAGTTTCTTTTTAGTTTCAAATTCCTAGACAGAGTCTACAGCTGGTGCAGGCTTCCAGAAGAGTATACGGAGTCACCATCTTTGTTCAATCAGATCTTGAAAAAGAACTTGGAGTCATTGGAACTACCGTACCAATCGACTCTAGTGCAGTACATTGATGACTTACTGATTGCATTCAGGACAAGGGACGAGTGTAAATATGACTCGATTCGCCTGTTGAATCATTTGGGAAAATTCAGACATAAGGTGTCACCTGTGAAATTACAGTATTGTCAGAAGTCAGTAAAACATTTGGGACACCAGACTGAGAAAGGGTCAAGGAGAATCTCCAGAGAAAGGATTACAATGATACTGCAGAGAACTCCTCCGACTTCACAAAGAGATGTCAGAATGTTTCTGGGAATGTTAAGGTATTGTCGACAGTGGATTCCAAATTTTGCTGAGATTGCTAAACCATTGCAGCAGCTGACACATAAGGAAGTTACAGACCCTATTACATTAGATGAGGATCAGATGAAAGCGTTCACTGAGTTGAGAGAGATTTTGTGCAGAGCTCCAGTGTTGGGAATGCCGGATTACACAAAGACATTCACATTGTTTTGCCATGAACGTGATGCTTGTTCTTTGTCTGTTTTGACACAGGTTCTTATCGCCCAGTAGCCTATTTTCAGCTACCTTGGACCCAGTCGCAGCAGCTTTACCAGGTTGTCTGCATACAGTTGCCGCTATTGGTCAAAGTCTTTCTCAATGTGAGGGAGTAGTGATGGGATACTCTTTGACGGTAATGGTGCCACATTCTTTTGAGATTTTACTGACAATGACGAAAACACAGTATTTGACTTGTGCAAGACTGACAAGGTATGAGACAAGCATATTAGTTGCTCCAAATGTAACATTGAAAAGATGTACAGTGTTGAACCCAGCAACATTACTTCCAAGTGATACTGTTGAAATTGAAAAAGAGGAAGACATCGAGCATGATTGTTTTAAGGTGACTGAATTGTGTACAAAACCAAGGCCTGATATCAGAGATACACAATTAGAAGAAAATGACCAGATTGTCTTTGTTGATGGTTCATGTCTCAGAGATGGTACAGAAACACTGAGAGCAGGATATGCTGCATGTACAATCACAGGTACATTAGAAGCTTCCTGGCTTTGAGGTGTATATTCTGCAGAAGTAGCAGAACTGGTAGCTCTTACTAGGGCATGCCATGTATCTGCAAGATTGAGAATCACCATCTATACTGATAGTCAATATGGATTAGGAATTGTTCATGATTTTGGTCAATTGTGGTCGCAAAGAGGTTTTTTTACCTCTATGGGTACCCCAGTAAGAAATGGCAACAAGATAAAAGAGTTGCTGTATGCAATACAGTTACCTGAAGAAATTGGCGTGGTAAAATGCAGTGCACATCAAAAGGCACAGGATTATATCTCAATTGGAAATGGATATGCGGATCAAGTTGCAAGGTTTTGTGCATTGAACTGTATATCGTTTAAAGACAAATGGGAATTAATGCCTGACGTAGACAATACCTATACAAGTTTTGCATTGAAGGTGATTGATACTCTGAAAGAGTTGAAAACATTGCAGGATAATGTTGACATGGAATAAAAAAGTCTCTGGGTTACGCTAAAATAAGTCCAATGCCCTGATGAAATATGGGTTTCTGAGGAGGGTCAGATGGTCCTGCCCAATAGTTTATTGTCGCAAATGGCCCACTATTATCATGGTCAGGCACATATGGGAAGGGATGCCATGGTTAGATTGTTCAAAATTGACTGGTTTAATCCTAAATTCAGGCAGGCAGCAGAGACAGCATGTCATCGCTGTATAGTTTGTCAGCAACTAAACCTGGGGAAGGGAACAGTAGTAAATTTGAGCCACATTGGAAGAGCAGGAGGTCCATTCAACAGAAAGCAACTGGATTTCATTGAAATGCCTGTGCATGGAGGTGTGAAGTACATGTTGGTGATCATGTGCGTCTTTAGTCACTGGATTGAAGCATACTCCACAAGAAGAAATGACGGTCTCATTGTAGCAAAGCTGGTGCTTAGGGAGTTGATACCAGATTTTAGGTTTCTGATCTCTTTAAAATGAGATTGGGGAACTCACTTCAATAATGAGGTGATTAAACTCTTATGTGCAGCACTAAACTTCGAGCAAAAGCTTCGTTGTAGCTATCTCCCTGAAGCATCAGGACTAGTGGAACAAATGAATGGTACCTTGAAATCAAGAATTGCCAAGATGTGTTCAGCTACAAATCTGAAATGGCCAGATGCATTGCCTTTGGTGTTGATGTCAATATGAAACACAACAGACAGGAAGACAGGACTACTGCAAGGGTCTGGCTGATGTGGTACGCTCTTTGTCTCAGCAGTTGCAAGCCACCACCCTGCCACCCATCCACGATCCAGGACACAATCTGAGAGTCAGAGACTGGGTCGTTGTCAAAAGCAAGACCTGTCTGGAACCGCGTTGGAGGGGTCCCTACCAGGTGGTGCTAACAACTACGACTGCTGTGAAGTATGCAGGACTTCCAAACTCGATACACACAAGTCATACAAAGAGAGTGGTATGTCCACCAAATCATGAAGAATCTATGTTGAGAGAACCAACAACAGTGAAACAGGTTGCCGCACCTGAGCAAGAAAGGGAGCCAATAGAGCCTGAAATTGAACCCAAGCTTGTGGAAGATGGTTCTATCACCCCTGTAAGAGACGAGAGTGAAGAACTGCAGGAGGGTGTTCAAGAGTCCATCTTGATGGATACAGCAGGAGAACCTAGCTCAGCAGGGGTTCTCCCAGAAACAGACGGCGCTAAAAAGCAGACGGAACAAGTGCCAGAACAAGAGGGTGAAAATGCTGAGATGGACCAAAGTCAATGTGATTCGACTCCTCCTGAGCCCGTTGCAGGTCCATCAAGAGAAAACACTATTGAAAATGAAAAGGAGAAGAGCCCAATCTTAGAAGAATATTGACGTAAGGAACAAGAAAGGGAGATAATTGGCCTGAATCACAGATTGCGAAGAAAAAGGAACTGGTTATAAATGAAACAATAGAAGAAGAAGTGGACACTACAAGAAAGGAAGAATTAAGTGAAGGAGAATTAATTGGTGACCAAAGGTTGGAAAGAAAGAGAATAGCAAGTCGACGATGTGTCGGTCCTGAATGGGCATATGCAGCTACCAATGAATGGCAACACAAGTTTATGTCTTTTTGTTTTGATCGAGAAGTTCCGAGTCAGTATTTTGATGTTACCTGAAGGTGATCATGAATCTGAATTGTTGAGCTATTCTGAAAAACTTAAGAAAGAGAATGTTGAAAATAAAACCAAAAGAGACATTGATAGCCTGATATGACAATTGAAAACCGGATGTGACAAGCTGCTAATCGATATTGACAAAGGAAAAAAAAAAGGGTTCCTGGATGTGAAATTGAACTGTGAGAAATTATTTTTCCTTAATTTTTTATTTTTACTGCGCTTTATCTAAGATTTACTTCTGCTTTCTGAGTCTTTATAGATCATGGCTGAGCTAAATAATCAAGCTAGAAAAATTAGACACTGTAGATACATGAGTGTTGGATTGGCAACTATGTGTGGAATAATGTTTATAATAATGATTGTGGGAATGTCTGTTCATAATATGAAAAGAGCTACTATTATTTCTGCTCCTGAAACTACTACACTGACAGCTTTAGAAAGGTTTAAACTCGATTAAAAATACTTGCATGATTATACTAATGCTCAAGGAGAGCTTACCTCTAACGTTTTCTACCGATTGTTGAGTGACTATGTTGAGACAATGGATGCCGGGAATTATCTTGTGTGTACGCAAATTCCTTCATCAGTAGAGAAAGGAGTTACGTACCATAGTCTTCCTTTAACCTATGGAATAAGCTGTAGTTTACTACTAACAAGATTCTATAACCAAGATGACGTAGTGTTTTCATTTGTTCCTATTATTAGATACCTGAGTGAGGTGGCTAAAGAACATGATATAGTACTAGTTAGAGGATTCTTTGAACCAACACTAACATTTGGAACCGCATACGTGCACAAAAACAACTTGACATGCTTGCTCACACTGTTAGAAAAGAGCTTTATAGGGAATACTGATGATAGAAGAAAGGCATTGATAGAGAAATTAGAAAAAGGGTTAGAGGAAAAGACATGTAAGAATGATTATGCTAACACTGCTATTAAAACTCAAGGGAAATTAGCCTTAGATGCATTACACGTAGGGAAGCTTTGTATATGTAGGCCAAAATCACGCACTGACACTTTATTTGTGGGAACGAGTGAATGTAGGCATGTGTTTTTGTTTCAGAGTAAATGGACTTTTATACTGAATGGTCAGGTGCCTGTGATTCCTGGAATCTACTATATTTGTGGACTTAATGCTTATTACCGTCTTCCTAGAGGATGGTATGGGACATGTTATTTCGGGATAGTTTTCCCTAAACATTTTCTTCAGATAGATGACTTAAAGAAATTTCCATAATTGACTTAATAATTACATCATAAGCGACAGAGGAGGGAAACCTCTTCTACAATTGTGGGAGATATTTTTGGTGCAGGGATTCCTTCAGTAGTAGTCATTTTAAATTCAATCAAGATAAGAAAGTTGTCTACTATTGTGGATAACATGCTGACAAATTTTACAGGGGCAATACTCCTATTAGATACTGAATTAGCCACGGATAGAGCTATGATGCTTCAAAATAGGCTTGCTTTAGACATTCTTTTAGCAAAAGACGGCGGAGTTTGTAAAATGATTAATGCTAGGCATTGTTGTTCATATATACGGAACAATGATAAGGAGATAAGAGACTTACTCACTAACTTAACTAATTCCAGCAAGGATTTGAAAGAATTGAAAGAACCAGGTGTTTGGGAAAAGGTTGGGCAAGGATTTGCTTCATTGGGCAACTGGCTTAGTCAAATCTGGAATGGAGTATTATTAAAAATCATACAGGGAGTATTAATTGTGATTGCTTGCATATTACGATTATGGGATACATGTAAATTACGGCAAAAGATACAATTGAAGAGGTTTAAACATAATGAGAGGAGGGAAGAATGAAACAGGGGAAGAATTTATAGGGTAGATTTGAGAAGAAGGAAAAACACAGCTGAGACAGAATTATGAAATGTTGATAAAAGAAAGGTGTGATGACTTATTTAGTCATCAGAGGAGGGACTGTTGACACAGATATGCTAATTAGGAATTATTAAAAAATGTTTCTGTGTTTTAATTAATGAAAAGTTTGTAGAGAAAATTAATCATAGAGAAAATAATGTGCACGTTTGAAATTGTGACTACAGGGAGTGGCAGCCACTTATACGAAGGTGTACCAAAATAACTAAAAATGTGTGTAATATTGAAAAATGTGAAAGAATAATGTAGTAATATGCCATATTAAGATGTATAACCTATGTTTGCATTAATTTGTAACATTAACTTAGCAGAAGCTATGGCCTAGTCTTCTTCCAGGCCTCCCTCAAGAGCTGAATTTCTAGCACGCTGCAGAGAGGCTGTTGCATGACCGACCTTGAGCTAACCCATCTTAAAGTTGCTTAGCTAGAATTTTCTGCAATGTACCAACGGACAGGAGATGATGAAGTCAATTTGATACAATTATGTGTAGAGTAGGCTAAATGTACTTACCCAGGACTTGAACAATGGGAGCTCTGACTGAAGACGAACATGCAACATTTTCGATACCTGAAGAGCCGGATGATGAAGTCATTGTACAGTGGACCAATCTGTATACTGTGAAAGAAGAAATATTAGAACCCAAAGATTTGAAAAATTAATAGTATAGGTTAGAGTCATATCTGCCGATTGACTGACCAATTTGGAATTAGGGGGATGGACTAGAAAACTCTAATAAAAAGTCATGACAAGGGGCTAAGAATTCAGAATTAGGGAGAGATGTGGGAGATGCTGATGACGTCAGGAGACGAGGTTTGAGATTCTGTCATTGGGCTAATACTCTTGAGAGCCTGATGCGTTGCTGATCTATTGATGACCTGAAGATGAAGACTGACGTTGTTGCTGATCCATTCCATGGATAGGTCGCTATGACAATGTGACTGACTAATTATTGTGCCTTTTCTTCTAAGTACCAACTGCGCTGTTTATAGTTTCACTTAGTTAGATGTTTTTCCAAATTCATGTTTTTTAAATTATTTTGCATGAAGTCCCACATGCTAATGCCAATCTGGGTTAGTTAAGGGTCCTTTGGGTGACTTGACAGTGACAAATGATTGACGGACTGGTTTGCTGAACTCTGCTATTAATGTTGCTATATTCATCTTTATTGGTTTATGTAGAAGCATCCAATCATATGTTTTCTCAAATCTTGATTAGATTGTGTTATTGGTGGTTGTTAATGAATTAACTTTGAAATGACTAAATAAAGTTTGAGTTAACCAAATGCATTAGAATTGTAATTAATAGGTAAATAAAAATTGTTAACGCTTTATTGAGTTGTGGTTATTATGAGATTAATGGTTATAATTGTTGATTTATTAATGATTCTCTTAGTGGTTACTGATTTAGTACATTGATTATTGATGGCACTGGTCACTGCGTGATCAGGATACTCCATGCAATCCAAAAGGTTCATCAGCCTTTACGTGTCCCCGTGTAAGTTTACTTACTAAGGACCAGGTGCGCTAACTCCCCCTAGGTGAAACAAGAAATACATAGCCACTGAAAGTACATAAGGATAATTGTGTGTACCACAAGTTAAATGAGTAGCTGGCTGTAGGAGAGTACCATCTTCCTTGGCATGTTACCCCCATTTTACATCACATGTATGTCAGTATGTTTTTGCCTGTCTCACTGGGATCCTGCTGGTCAGGACCCCAGTGCTCATAAATTATGGCCTAAAGTGTATGCCTGTGTAGTACCTAAGTGTGTCACTGAGGCTCTGCTAACCAGAACCTCAGTGCTTATGCTCTCTCTGCTTTTAAATTTGTCACTGTAGGCTAATGACTTCATTTACCAATTTCAATTGTGTAAGAAAGTCCTCCTTTTTGCCCTGGTCACCCCCACACTTTTTGGACAGGTACTGGTGGTTACTGACTCTTGGCTGTGCCCTGGGTACTGCTTACCAGTCCCCGGGCCAGTGCTCTGTGTAAAATGGATATGCAAATTAGGCTAATTATAATTGGCTAAGTTAACCTACCTATAAGTCCCTAGCATATGGTAGGGCATGTAGGTTTAGGGACCACAGCATAGGTAGTGCACCCATAGGTGCACTGCTGAGGTGCCCAGTGTCATTTTAAAGGCAGGCCTGCCTTGCTGGCTGCTTTTAAATTAAAGTTATATGCAAATTCGACTTTGGAATTAAAAGTAGTTCCAAAGTCTCAAACTGCCTTATTTTTACATATAAGTCACCCCTAAGATGTGCCCTATGTGCCCCTAGGGCTGGGTGCCATGTAACTATAAGCAGGGACTTTATAAAAATAGTTTTATAAGCCCTGGTGAGGTAAAAACAGCCAAATTCGTTTTTCCCTCATTGCAGTAAATGGCCTTCATAGGCTAGAATGGGGAGACTTTATTTTAATTTTTAAAGTCTCCTTAAATGTTGCATACCAAGAGTTTGGTATCAAATTAATTGTTGTAATAAATCCCACAACTTCCAGTTGTGGGATTTAATATAACTTGTTCAGGTAAAGAGTTTTAAACTTTACCTGAAAAGTTGCCAATTTCAGCCCTGCATTGTTTTTGCTGCTGTGCTCTGATTGGCCAGCCTTGAGCAGCTTGACCAAGCTGCCTTGATGAGGTGTGAAGTGGCCTGGCTTCACACAAATGAATGTGCCTGTGGGAGGGAATCTCCCCTCAGCAGATGGTGAGGCAGGAAGGGGGAGGGCTGCCAAACTGGTCTTCAAAGGCAGAGAAGGACATTTGAAGCAACCAGCAACACCCCCACATCCTGCAACCCCAGACAACTAGGTGCCCCCTTGATTAGATTAGGAGAGGGCAGGAGAGGGGTGTGCTAATGATTTTTAGCCACACCAGTGGGTGGGCTCAGCCAGATGTAACCTCCAAATATCAGATTCAGCCATGATGGATTTTTAGAGAATGTTGCCTCCTGGGATTGATTTTTGCCACACTTCCCAGGAAGTGGTCATCACAGGGGGAAGGACCCTGCACCTGATTGGAGAACCAGGACCCCCCTGCCTTTCACCCAGGAGCAAGGATAAAACTGGCAGACCTGCACCCACACCTCAGTTCCCTACCACATCCAACAAGGAAGAACTACAGAAGAAGAAGGACTGCCCTGCTGGACCCCTGGCCTGCACCTGGAACCTGCACTCAGAAGGACTGCACCAGCTGCACACTTGGGCTTCACCACAAGAAGGACTTTGCCTGGCTTCAACTGGTTCAAGGAGGGACTCCCTGTTTGCTACAGGTGAAAAATTGCTATCCAGAGTCCCCTGCACCAACTCCTGAAGAAAGCGACCAGCTGACCACTGTCCAGTGGCCAAAAAGGAGTTTGCGCCAGGTGCATTCTGGGAGTTGTAGTCCGCACCCCCCAAGGACCATCTCAGAACTTCTGGACCCTTGGGGTGAGCTGTGGACCCCAAAAGAACCTTAAAAGTTCATCTGGGAGAAGCCTCAGAAGTTTGGAGAAGTTTTGAGAATTTTTGTATAAAAGCTCCATAGAGGGACCGACCCGCCGCGGCAACTCTAGCCGGCTTGCCTCAACCGCGACCCGGCCTGATTTGCTGGTTCGTCCCGGTAAAGAAAAATCTCCGAAAAAGAGACTAAGTCCGAAGGTAAAAAGTTGACCGGGACCTCCCAGCCATCGTATCCGAGAAGGGCTCCATGGACGTCGGATCAAGATCCAGGTTTACCCCGGTCGAAGGATTTTCACCTCGAAAAAACGACTAAGTCCGAAGGTAAAAATCTCCACCAAGGATTCCAGCATCGCGTATCCGGAGAAGGGCTCCAGGAGGTCGGATTGGACTGGCAGGTTCGTCCCGCTGAAGAAAATCTTCGAAAAAAAGACTAAGTGTGAAGGTAAACTTTTAACCGAGGCCTCCCGCAGCCTGTAGCCGAGCAGGGCTCCATCGCGGTCGGCCTTAAACTTTGACTTTGCCCCGGTCGAGGTGCAACCAGATGACCCGATTGGCGCTTTTTGTTTCTAGGCGCTAAAAAAATTATAATTCTTTAAAAATTCATATCTCCGGTTCCCCTTATCCGATTTTATTCGTTTTGGTGTCATTTTAAAGATAAAAATATATTCTATTTTTATAAATTGGTTTTGGATTTTTAAACTGTTTCCTGTGTTTTATTTAATTACTGTTTTGTGATATTTGAATGCTTTACACTCTGTCTCCTAAGTTAAGCCTTGACGCTCGTTGCCAAGCTACCAAGGGTTGAGCTGGGGTTAATTTACTGAGACCTAACTGGACCTTAGTGGAGGTTAGTGGCCTATTGCTAAGTGTAGGTACCTACCTGCCCTTACCAATAACCCATTTTCCAACAAATTGGCATACTGGACCCCCCCTTAAAAGTCCCTAGTATATGGTACCTAGGTACCCAGGGCATTGGGGTTCCAGGAGATCCAGATGGGCTGCAGCAATTATTTTGCCTCTCATAGGGAGCTCAGACAAACCCTTACACCGGACTGCCATTGCAGCCTGCGTGAAATAGTGCACACACTATTTCACAGCCATTTCACTGCACTTAAGTAACTTATAAGTCACCTATATGTCTAACCTTTACTTGCTGGAGGTTAGGTGCAAAGCTACTATGTGTGAGGGCACTCTTGCACTAGCCAAGGTGCCCCCACATAGTTCAGGGCCATTTCCTCGGACTTTGTGAGTGCCGGGATGCCATTACACGCGTGCACTACACATAGGTCAATACCTGTATATAGCTTCACAATGGTAACCCCGAATATGGCCATGTAACATGTCTAAGATCATGGAATTGTCCCCCCATTCCAAATATGGTATTGGGAAGCTAATTCCATGCATCTTGGGGGCTCCACCATGGACCCCCAGTACGGCCAAACTGGCTTTCTGAGGCTTGCACTGCAGCTACAGCTGCTGCCACCTCACAGACACGGATCTGCCCTCCAAGGGTCTGGACAGCCCAGTCCCAGGAAGGAAGAACAATAAAGCATTTCCTCTGAGAGCAGGGTGTTACACCCTCTCCCTTTGGAAATAGGTGTTACAGACTGGGGAGGGGTAGCCTCCCCCAACCTCTGGAAATGCTTTGAAGGGCACAGATGGTGCCCTCCTTGCATAAACCAGTCTACACCGGTTCAGGGACCCCTTCTTCCCTGCTCTGGCAGGAAACTGGACAAAGGAAAGAGGAGTGAGCACTCCCCTGCCCATCACCCCCCTGGGGTGGTGCCCACAGCTCCTCCAGTGTGTCCCAGACTTCAGCCGTTTTGCTTTGCAAGGTGTGTGGGCACTCTGGAGGCCTCTGAGTGGCCAGTGCCAGCACGTGAAGTTAGAGACCCATCCTGATAGGTCCTTAGCTGATAAGGTAGCCAATCCCCCTCTCAGGGCTATTTAGGGTCTCTCCTGTGGGTTCTCTTCAGATTCTGCTTGCAAGTTTCTTTCAGGAATCCTCTGCAACAACTTCAGATTCTTTTGACCTCAGATCAACCGCAGCCTACTCCAAGAAATGCGGTAACTGCAACAAAGTGTCTACATGAGACACTTTTCTTCTGCAACCTCAGCTCCAAGTCAGCAACTGCAACAGTTTTCATGGGGTGCATGCTCTGGGGACTCTCTGTCTTCATCCTGCACCAGAAGGACCTAAGAAATCTCCTGTGGAGTGAAGGAGTCAATCCCCTGCTCCAATAAGGCACCTTCCAAGGCGATGACTGGTACCCTGGGACTCCTCTCATGGTGACGAGCATGTTCCTAAGGACACAGAGGGTGGACATCCTCGACATAGACTGTCCTGAGGTCCTGCTGACACAATTTGGAGGAGGTCAGACCTTGCTTTCCCCAAGAACAATGGTACCCCTGTGTTTTGTGTCTTCTTCACCTCCTGAGGCCTCTGTGCACTCTTTGCAAAATTCCTTCGTGCATAGCCTGGCCCAGATCCCCAACACTACACCCTGTGATGCTCAACTCACTGAGTTGTTCTCCGGCGGCCTGGGACCTTCTTTTGTTGTGCTGCATCAACTGCTTATTGTACCTCCTTTGAACCCGGATCCTGCGGCTTCTGGGGGTGTTGGCTGGCATCCCGAGGGCGCTCTAAAGTGCAGAGAGCCCTGTCTTCCTCCTCACACAGAGTTGAGGCCCCCAGATCCCTCCTGGGTCCATGCAGCGCCATTTTGATGAAAAACACACTTTTGCAGTAGCCAAGGCTTGCTGGCGCTTTCCAACATGAAATCTCATCTGCAACGATCTTCACTCTGTGGGACATCTTTTGCATCACACAGTAGCCCACTGGCATTTCTGCAATCTTCGACTAACCAGGGAATCTTCTTTTGCACCCTCTCTGGGTTGGCAGGGGCTCCTGTCCTTCCTGGAACTTCTTTCGATTTCTGGACTTCAGGTCTTCAGGTCCAATAATCCAGCAGTTGTTCTTTGCAGACTTGGTTGGCTGCTGCAAAATCCAAAAAACGAGGTGTAGTGCATCCTAAGGAAACTTGCAGTACTTTACTCCTGCTTTTCTGGGCTCTGGGATGGTGTAATTTATTTACCTTTACTGTATTATTACTCTCCCAGTGATTCTGCACACACTATACTTGTCTAGGGGGGAATTTGTGATTCACATTCCACTTTTTTAGTATATGGTTTGTGTTGCCTCTAGACCTATTTTCTTCCATTGCATTCTATAGCATGTCCTACTGTTTGCATGGCATATGACTATTTACTTGTCTAATTTTGCTGTGTAGTGTATATATTGTGCGGAATACTTACGCCCAGAAGGAGTATTGTCTCTAAGATATTTTTGGTACTGTGTCACCCATATAAATACCTTTATTTTTGGTAACAGTGAGTATTGTCTGTACTTGTGCATAAGTACTGTGTATCTATAAGTGGTATTGCATGAGCTTTGCATGTCTCCTAGTTCAGCCTTAGCTGCTCTGCCATAGCTACCTCTATCAGCCTAAGCTGCTAGAACACTACTACATTCACTAACAAGAGATAACTGGACCTGGTGTAAGGTGTAAGTACCCAGGGTACCCACTACAAACCAGGCCAGCCTCCTACACTGGCATGTGCTGATATCTAAAGAGTAAGTGCCATGTGTTCACCTCAAGTTAAATGAGTAACTGACGTGCAATTTCCAGATGCCAAACATGTATCCTACATGTCTTCACAACCAACAATCTTAACGCTTAAAACCGTATCTCGTTCGTCAAGGAGGTTTCTCTCTCTAAAGGTAACTCTGTGGAAACTGTCTCTAAGGAGGCCGACAAAAGGAAGGGTGGTCTTTTTCGAAAATAATCTGTGTGCGTTTATTTGTTAGATTCCAGTCATGTTTCATTGGGTGTGTTCCCATGTACGGTTCACTGCCGCCTGTGACGTCGCTCAGCCTAGAAAGCATAACTCTCCTTGAAAAGTTTTTTAGTTTCGAATAGCACCAGCACGGCTCCTATAACTTAACGAAAAATGCAAACGTGTTCATCTACATAAGAAAATACCTTTTGGGATGCTTCTAAAAATGTATATTCGTTGGTGTCGGTTCTGGCATTGGCCCAGGGTGCACCTACTGCTGATTATTAAACTTAAATCTTACACGGGGGTAGAAAAAAACACAAAGGCGACAGGTGACTCTCCTCACAGTTTTTGCAAGAGTAATTGTCTCCCAGAGCGATGATCAAATCAGTTGGCAGCATTTCGAGATACCTTGCAATAACAAATTTTCTGTTAGATTAGAATGACTCAGGTCGGCCTGAATATCCGTGTTGTAGGTAGAATTACTGTTCCTCTTTATTAACTAAGGGACCAAAAATACATGTTTGCCATTAGGAGGAAATAAAATCACTTCATCTGGCTACAGAACATCAGTTGACTTTTTATGAGATATGGTAATAAATGATTTATCATTACAGAAGGCATGCTGCAATCTTCAGTTGTCCAAACCTCGGGAAATGGATGACCTTGGCAAACATCGCCCTGTCATTCTGTTAGCATTGCCCACTAAGGGGAGGATATGGCATTTCAGGCAAAGAGAAAAGCTAACAATCTTCATTTAACTGAGGCCAAGTCTGCTTATTGTTACAGACAAGACAAAATAGCCCGAAACGATAAGCACTTCTAACAACTCAGTTGATTAAGGTCACTGGCATGCCTCTAGCAGCTTTACACAGCAAACGTGAGCCAGTTTGGCTCAGCTTGTACTTCTGTCATTTATAATTTTGTATTTTCATGTTTGCTCCAGAATTTGGAGCCGTGCACATTGAAAATAAGGAAGTCCTCGCAAAGGAGTGGTAGTGCCGTTCTGCAGGGTTACTCCGTCCGCTCTGACGTAGATCTGTAAATAGTATTCATTAGATGATTTGAAATTATAAAACTGCGTGATTTCTGTTGCTTTCTCTTCTTTTGCCTTCAGATTGTTTTTTTTTTAATCAAACTATGCTTTTGCGTGTATATTAAAATGGCATAAATCCATAAAGCGCTACAGCCTTCATTAAGATCACATGAAATTTTTGCATGGACGAACTGGCCCCATCATTAAAATAATGACACCACCGTAAAGTGATTTACGATGCAATTTTTTTTTTTTAATCTCTTACCCCTCTTGCGCTCTCCAGCTAAAATGCACCAATAATGATAATTTCAAATTAAAAAACAATGTGATAGTAGTTTAGAGGTCTGTGAAGTCTCACAAGTGACTGCATCTGCTTGCCAATATAAGCAGGTGAAGGAACGCCCACATCCCAGGCCACAGTAGTACCTACTGGATGTGAGTGACATGGTAAATATATGGAATAATATAGGGTATAACATCGGGTTCCTGGAGGTCCAGATGATAATCCCACTCAAAGCACTATCCCACATAATCAAGGTGTATCTAGGTGGAAGCTGCAGAAATAAACCTCATGTCTGCCATTCACAGATCCGTATCTGCAGCTCAAAGCCAGCAATCAAGAGTCCGGATAGTAACACAAAGCAAGCATTAGCAATAAGGAGATTTATACCCTAACTAAGGAGATTTTGAAGGACCACAACAAGGTTTAGGGGCATTGGATATCCATCGCAAAGCTCCAAAACGAAAGGTAAGTTTTGGAACACATTCAATGACACGTTGAATACCATGGTACATGTGGTATTCATAATGTAGGACCTGTTCATTAAAAAAAAATACTGAATCTCTGATAGATGTATGTAGTCAACTGTGTGTCTGAGGTTTCATTCCTGAGGAGCTGAAGTCAAGGAAATTGATTAGTTAATAATATAATTCCTGTGACTTGATATCAACAAATTACAGAAAACAGAAATATCAGGGAACACACCCCTTACACTGTTCTAATGTAAATAACTGCCTATTAAGCAGAATCATTCTTTCAGTGATAACAATAGCACACTGTTAGACCTGACAACCTTAGGGTGGTCTTCCCCAAACTTTTTGTCCGCCTCCCTCCATTTTTCTGATCTCGTTTTTGCTGGTTTTAAGACCCTGCACACTTTACCACTGCTGACCAGTACTAAAGTGCTTTTGCTCTCTCCCCTAAACATGGTAATGTTGACTCCTACCCAATTGGCATATTTAATTTACCTATGTGTCCCTCGTAAAGTGCACTGTATGTGCTAGGAACTGTAAATTAAATGCTACTAGTAGGTCTGCAGCAATGATTGTGCCACCCACATAAATAGCTCCTTAACCATGGATCAGGCCTGCCATTACAAGGCCTGTGTGTGTGGTTTCACTGCCACTTCGACTTGGCATTTAAAACTGCTTGCCAAGACTTAAACTCCCCTTTTATTACATATAAGTCACCCCTAATGTAGGCCATATGTATTCCATAGGTCAGGGTGCCAAATAAGTAAAAGGCATGCCATGCACCTGTACATTTAACATATCTTTGACGTAAAAAATTCCCAAAGTCTTTTTTCACAATTCTGAAGCCTGTTCCTCTCATAGGCCAGCATTGGAAATTCTCTTATATACTTTTAGGTGGTAATTTCTGATCTGAACTGAGTGACATTTTCATGTTTTGTATGGTTGGAATGATACTGAGAAATCCTGTGTATTGGAGAAGTTGGATCTCACATTACTATTTTAGAAATACCACTTTTAGAAAGTAGGCATTTCTCTACACTTACTGCTCTATGTGTCTTACAGCCTGTCTCCAATCCACATCTTGCCTGTGCTGGCTGACAGCTCCCTTTGTGCATTCCACCCAGACAGCCATAAACATAGGACACTCAGCTACATCTGCATTCATCTGCATATGGATGGGTATTCCTGGGCAGGAATGGAAGAGGGGGCCCTCACTTACACTTCAAAGGATAGTGGCTTGATTCCACACAAAGGATTGATAACCCCCACAGATCTCCTGGCAGACAGGACGTGATTGAAAGGGAAACTGGTGCACTTCAGAACCACTCTTTGAAGCCTCCTCCACTTCAAAAGCACATTTGGGTGTACATACTGGGTCTGTGACCCACCTAAAATCAACTACTACTGGACTCTATCAGAAGAACTGCAGTGCTGCCCAGAGGACTCAACTGAACTGCTTTTCTGGAATGACTACTCTCATGCTTGTTGCCCTGCTGCCTGCTGCTCCCTGACTCTGCTGGAAGGACTTTGCCTTCCCACCACAAAGGATTTCCAAGAGCTTGTCAGCTTGCCTCCTGTTAAGAAGTCTGCAAGTCATCAAAGGCTTCACCTAAAAGGGAAACTCCATGCCTCAAAATACTGCGCTGGAAAATTTGAGGCAACGGCTGTGTTGCTGCCGAAAAATTGGCACAGCACCTGCAGAATTGATGCTGCGCCTGATTTACAGTGGTTCCATCATCACAGCACATCTGGATTTTCCACGCATTGTCCCTAGGTGCCAATTCTTCATCAACTCCACACTGTGGTGAAGGACCGAGGCCACATGTCCGGAAATCAATGCATTGCCTTTCCAGGGAGGAAAGAACTGATGCATTACCCATGCTGCCAGTAAGGATCCGACGCATCATCTCACCCGCATGGGAAGAATCAATGCATAACCTCATCTGCGCAATAAGGAATTGACGGATCACTTTGCTTTCTGATGCCTCATCTCCCCTGTGGCCTGCATCAGCTTTCTTTTTAACACAGCCCAGGTGCTTTGTACTAAAGAGATACATCCATTGGTACCTATGGAATAAGACTGTTGTAATATCATTGTGAATAATTCAAACATAAGTATTATAGTATGTTGTCCTAATTATATATTACTACTGTTATTATTCTCCTAAACCATTTTACCCATTACCATTTCCATATAACTCATTTGTAAGGTTCTTAGTAGTAAAATGGTGCACTCCATTCCGTCCTCTCGAATGTTGAATAATGGTACAACCTGAAGTGCATCTTAGAATGTTGATGAAGAAAAGCATGGTTTGTCAGATGCAGCGAGAAGTGAAGGTGCTACGCAAGGAGTCTGCTAATAAACTGACTACTAATTCAGTTGGTCTCTGTTATTTCAAGATTATAACAGAAGAACTTTTGGCGACGAGAATGGGATACTGCGCAGGGGCGGTAAAGACTCCTTGCCCCTGATTTGTTCAGCACCACAGTGTATTATCTTATTCCTGTTGAGGAGACAAGAAGGTACAGTCAAGGGCGCCTGTGTGTCTTAAGCGGGCAGAGAACATCATTGGACGTGAGCATCTCAAGTGTCAACTGCAGTGTGATGGCTGTATATCAATTCAGCATGCTATAGGGGAATACGCCGTGCGAAGAGTTAAGCGGCTAGATCTAGAGTGTTATATGTTAATGCTACCTAGAATTAACATTATCCTGGCCGAAAGCTATAGCGCTGAAGAAAATTTTGCCTAGAACAGGCGCCAGAGCTCGGTGAAGTTAATGGCATATGAGCGCTGACGTGCAAGCACTCAGGATAACCTCCGTCAATACAGCGCATGCTAATCGCGCTGGCCGTGTGACAATACACGGTCTTCCGCTGGCTGAACAACACGTTCTGAATTATTGTATCGGCGCATTGAGGGGGCGCCTCAGATCGGCAACTAGTTGAGGCGCGGGAGAGTTCCGAGTAGCGCAGCATCTCAGAACGGCTATGAGGCATGGTGTGCGAGCATTCCCAGTAAACCCAGGGTGTCGCAGAGCGGAGCTGAAGCGTGGCGTGTTGTTGTCCCGGTACGGCGCTAAGTGCAGAACGAATACGGCGGCAAGATATGAAGCGCTGAGGGGATTTCAGCACTAAGAGCCCTCGCTGCAAAACGGAGCACAAGTAACTCACAATACCAAGCGTTGAGAGCTTACCGGCAAAGCTCTGGAAATCCATGACCTCGGGGAGTCGGACTGGTGAAGTAAGGTAATCCTCGAGGCTGAAGCGAGCTGCCCTGCAGATGAACGCTCTACAAAATAAAAGCCTGTCTTGAGTTTAGGCTTTTCAAAATAAGAGAGTTGTGGTGTGGAATCCATACTATACACGAGCGCAGACTTTATTAAGACTGTGAATACATAGCAATAAATATACCATAGAATGTGTTGTATAATCTTAATGCTAACTGATTCTGAAATGCAGTGTATGGTGTAGAGTTGTTAAGGCAAAGGGCACATCATTGTAGAACAAGTACCTGGAGATTGTCCTACCCAAAAAAAAACGGGGAAAAAGGCAGAAATCACTTAATACAACACCTTTTTAGTAACGTTATTACCCATTTTACTATAAAATAAGAGAGAATAAGATGGCTGCTGCGGGGATGTCTCAACCTCCCCCATTCTTAAATGAAATAGGTGAACCATTATTACCTTGGAAGGAATGGTCTAAATTGTTTGAGTCTTACTTAATTGCTATAGGGGGAGAAAAGTTTACAGCATTAAGGAAGCAACATATACTATTACACAACATAGGAATACATGGTAGAAAAGTATACGAGAGTCTGACAGTCAATGAAGAAGAAGGAGAGGAGGATGGAGAAAATTTTGATGTTTTCCAACAAACATTGTACAGGCTGGAGAGTCATTTTGGGCACAAAGTTAATGTTGTATTAGAACGACATAGATATTTCAGTAGAGTACAGGCTAAAGACGAAAAGGTAGGAACCTACATAGCTTCTTTGCGAGGGCTTGCTCAAACATGTGCTTTTGGGGACCTAGAAGACTCGTTAATCCGTGATCAGTTAGTTAGGTGTACAAATAGCCCAAGGGTGCAAGAGAAGCTCCTTACTCACAACCCTACTCTGAAAGAAGCTGTGGATATGGCAAGGAGTATTGAGCATACAGTAGAATGTATGAGAGAGATTAAAAGCACACCTGAGGTAGATAGTGTGAAAGAAATAAAAGGTGGCAATACAAAGGATGAGGGGGTGGACAATAAGGATGAAGAGTCAGTGGTGTTGGCCACTACGGTAAGGAGGAATTTTAATGAGGACATAACTAGAGGAAGATGTTTCAGATGTGGGAACCCCAAACATCTAGCAAATAGTCCTTTGTGCCCGGCGCGTGGTTGCATGTGCAGGAAGTGTGGTGCAAAAGGGCACTATGCGAGGGTGTGCAAAAATGATAAGAACACCAAGAAAAAAAAAAATAGGGTAGAAGAATTTACTGATTTAGGTACTAAGTTTATTCTGCAAGTCAAGGGTAAGCAGGGGACGGAATCCCTCAACAACAATTATTCTGTGTGTGACATCAAACTTGACGATATTGCAGTGAAGGTCTATGCCGATTCTTGTTCACCTTATACATTCTTGAACTATCAAACTTTTGTTGACAAGTTCCAAATGCGGGGTTACAAATTGCACTATGCCAACATCAAACTGGGTGGGTACAACAACGACCCAATACCTCTTAAGGGAATGCTAGAACTAGACATTATGTTCAAGGGCAGACACACGAAAGGAGAGGTGTACATTACTGAGAAGGGATCCAATTTACTGGGATGGAGGCACCAGAGGGAGCTTGGAATCAAACTGGATCCCAATGGCGAGGAACAAGTGTTACTAGTAAATTTGCAGAGATTTTGTGAAAGAGTTTGTGAGGAATGTCCAAGGCTGTTTGATGATAGATTAGGGTTGTTGAAAAACTTCCACCACAAAATTAAACTTAAGGAGGGTGCTACACCTGTGGTACATAAAGTGAGATCTGTCCCGTATCTAATGAGGGAACCTCTGAAGGAAGAATTGGACAAATTGGTCAAATTAGGAGTTATAGAACCAATTGAGAGTTCCTTATGGTTGGCGCCAATTGTGGTCACAAAGAAACCCAATGGTAGAGGTATTCGTCTGTGTGTGGACTTGAGGGATTTGAACGCGAATATATGGGTAGATAGATTTCCCTTACCCAAAATAAATGAAATGGTAAGCATGTTGGGGTCCGCTAAACATTTTAGCGTGATCGACTTATCTTCCGCATACCACCAGGTGGAGTTACACCCTACATCACGCTCGCTCACGTCCTTTATTACTCCATTTGGGGCATTTAGATATCGCAGGATGCCATTCGGCCTCGCATCAGCTGCTGCGGTATTCCAAAGAATCATGCAGAAGATCTTGCAGGAAATCAAGCAAGTTATGTGCTTCCAGGATGACATACTAGTCTATGGGAGCACGGAAGGTGAACACAATGCAACCTTAAGAGAAGTTTTCCAAGCTTTAGATAAAGCTGGCATGACCATCAGGAAGGAAAAGTGTCAACTGGGGGTTGAATCTGTGGAATATTTAGGACACAAAATAAGTAAAGATGGTGTTGAACCCAAATGTGATCTAGTAGTGGCTGTGAAGGAAGCCCCAGCTCCTACCAATAAAGATGAAATGAGATCATTTCTGGGTTTAGCGGAGTATATGTCAAAGTTTGTGCACAACTTTGCAGCAATTACTGCTCCCATGAGAGCATTATTAAAGAAAGACATACCCTTTGTGTGGAATGAAGAGAGTCAGAATGCGTTTGAAAAAGTTAAAGAAGCCATTGTCCATTGCCCTATGTTAGTAAACTTTGACACCACCAGGAAGACATGGCTCACCACGGATGCGAGTGGAAAAGGTTTAGGTGCTACCTTATCCCAATGTGTAAATGGGCAGGAGAGGATCGTGGCGTTTGCATCCAAATCATTAAAGGAGGCAGAACAAAATTTTCCCACGATAGAGAGGGAGGCTTTAGCCTGTTTTTGGGCCATCAATCATTTCAAATTCTTCTTGTGGGGATTGCCGTTTGTGGTTAGAACAGACCACAAACCCCTTATTTCATTATTTACTGTTAAAGGCAAAAACCAAGCTACCCCCCGTATTGCGAAGTGGATTATGGGGTTGGAAGGCTTTAATTTCGACATGCAATATGTCCCCGGCAAAAGAAATATGGTGGCTGACTGTCTCTCGAAACTACCCAGGAAGGGTGGGAAGGAGGAAACTAATGAGAGCCTTGATCCAGTGCTTCATGTAGAACTGTCAGGTATTACCAAAGAAGAATGGGTCACAGCTACAGCTTCGGATAGGATTATGCAAACTTTGAAAGATATGATTTTGAGGGGTTGGCCTAATAGTTGTCAGCAGCTTGATGAGGAGGTAAAGGGGTATTGGGAGGTACGTTCTGAACTCCACTTAACCAAAGACTTAGTAATGAGAGGTGAGAGAATTGTTCCCCCCAAAGTACTCTGGGAAAAACTGATAGGATTGGCACATGAGGGACATCTAGGAAGAACTTTGACTAAAAACAGACTGCGAGCCTCCTACTGGTTCCCCACAATGGACAGGTTAGTTGAGGATACTGTTCGTGATTGTACCCATTGCTCATTGAGCGATAAAACCAGAAGTATGCGCAAGACTCCTTTATCTCCAGTTGAGGTCCCCACCAAACCATGGGACAAGCTTGGGTTAGAAATATTAGGACCTCTCACGTGTCCAGGATCGAGAGCCAGGTTCATTATTGTATTAGTGGATTATCACACACACTGGGTGATGACCAAGGCTGTACATAATGTAACCACACATGATGTAATAGAATTCCTTAAAGAAACCTTTACCCGTGAAGGTATTCCAAGCACTATTGTGAAAGATAATGGGGTACAGTTCACTTCAAGCGCCATGGTTGAGTTTTTGACAGTCAGTGGGATCAGACATTACCGGACAGCGTTATACAACCCAAAGGCAAACGGTCTGGTAGAAAGAGTCAACAGGATGATCAAGGAGTGTTTGCAGTTAGCCAGTGTATCCCGAATTTCAGGAGAAGGCGCAATTGAGAGTATGTTGTGGTGATATCACACCACACCCAATTTGGTCACAGGAGTATCCCCTTTTATATCCCTTAAAGGTAGACAACCAGGAACCAAGTTAAACCCGAATTGGTTGGGAGGAGGGGAGCCCGTTATTGTTCATCGTAAGGATGTATTGACAAGAATAAGAGAGAATCAGAGGAAGTACCAGGATTGGTATAACATCAAAATGGGCACTAAAAATAAACAATGGAGGGTGGGCCAATGGGTTAGAATAAAACTACCAGGATCTACTCGGAAGGAGGGAAGCTGGTTCTCTAAGCCATTAAGAATTACTAAGGTACATAAGAATGTGGTAACTTTGGAAGATGGTCGTGTATGGAGTATGGACCGTTTAACTGCCACCCAGGACGACCCCAGTAGGTCAGAACAAAGGTCTGGAGAGGAGCGACAATGATCCTAATAGGACGCAAGTTCATTGTGCAGATGGAGGACTTCCCGGATATATGATAAAGAAAATGTCCTACTGTAACGAGTGATTGTGTCATGTTCCTTCTCCATTTTTTTTTTGCATTGGTGGGGAAGGGGAAGTGTTGTAATATCATTGTGAATAATTCAAACATAAGTATTATAGTATGTTGTCCTAATTATATATTACTACTGTTATAATTCTCCTAAACCATTTTACCCATTACCATTTCCATATAACTCATTTGTAAGGTTCTTAGTAGTAAAATGGTGCACTCCATTCCGTCCTCTGGAATGTTGAATAATGGTACAACCTGGAGTGCACCTTAGAATGTTGATGAAGAAAAGCATGGTTTGTCAGATGCAGCGAGAAGTGAAGGTGCTACCCAAGGAGTCTGCTAATAAACTGACTACTAATTCAGTTGGTCTCTGTTATTTCAAGATTATAACAAAGACCTAGTTAAACCTCTATAAAGTGATATCTTGACCAATGTATATTGGACTTTTGTCGTTTTGGTCTTGTTTAATTCAGATAAATCTTCCTCAATTCTAAACTTGTTGGAATGCTTTTTTGTGTGTTTTCACTGTGTTACTGTATGAGGTATTGCACAAAGACTTTGCACATTGCCTTCTAAGTTAAGCCTCACTGCTCTGTGCCAAGCTACCAGAGGATGAGCACAGGATAATTTAGGTTGTGTTGTGACTTACCCTGACTAGGACTGTGGTCCCTACTTGGACAGGGCTCATACCTCTGATAACCCGAGACACAATTTCTAATACACACATAACATGGCAATGCCCTTGTGGGAATTAAGTAGGGGCAAACAGTGTTGTAATATTGTTTTGATAGCAGGTGCATCACAATGCTAGGAATTAATGAGTTATCTCACTGTGGGGTAATATGGATCAGTCACATTTGTAATGCAAATGTATTGCATGGTAGATGTGGCAAATCAGCTGAATGATTATGAAATATATTGAAATATGCCTATTTTGTCAAGTGCAACAAATGAAAAAATGCCTTTCATTATGTATGCAAGGCATTCGCTGTGCAATTATAAGGAATCGCTAAAATAGCGATTCCTTAAAATTGCGAGTCCGGACACAGCTTTATGTAGAGGCAGGACACAGCTTATTCAAGTGTTATGGGGCTGCCAGTGATGGCCCATCTAGTCACACTTACACTCCCTATTGTGTGAGGCTTTCTAGGAAGAATAAAGAAAGTCCAACTGTGCACTACACTCAGTCATGTGACTCAAAGTCTGACGTCAGTCATCAAATGGCTAAGGCAGGAAAATGCGTCCATTACTTACCGTTAATGGCATTACTCCTAGTCCAACTCCCTTGCCTTCCTTAATCAATGAGGCTCCTTTGCATCACCTAGACCCCTCCCCTCTCTTTTTAAAAGAGCCCCCCCCCCACCCATTCCTGTACAGAAACAAGCCAACGGAAACTCAGTTGTCCTGTACTGGAAGGGAGGGAACTGTAAGGAAGGCGAGGGAGCAGGTCTAGGAGTACTGCCATTAACAATAAGTAATGGACGCATTACCTCCTGTCCCTCCCTCACCTTCCTTAACCAACGAGATACAGCAAGAAAAACAGGAGACAGACAACAGAGTTGCAATGCAGAAAAAAACATATTTAATCACAACCAAGTCATACACAGAGAAACTCCTATTCCTTCATAAAGGACAAAACCCTGTGCCCCAAAACCACCTCCAAACACCCAAATTCAGTAAAACAGTAGTGTTTCACAAAAGTGGATGGAGACGCCCAAGTAGCGGCTCTACAAATCTCTACCACCGAAACGCCCTGCAACTCAGCCACAGTAGTAGCCATACACTGTGTAGAACGTCCCTGAATCCCAGCAGGAGACACCACCCCTTTCAAATAATAGGCCAACAGACCGGATCCAGCAACTCAGGGAAGCAGTGGAAGGCTTCTCCCCTTTCCTAGCAGAACCCAAATTCACAAACAAAGAACCCCCCTTACAGAATGACGTAACCACCTATAAATAACACAACAAGGCCCGACGCGCATCCAAAGCATGTAATCTGAACTCCTCTTCTGAGGAAGGGTCAGGACAAAAAGCACGAAGAATCACCTCTTGTCGACCATGAAAAGCCAAATTAACCTTAGGCACAAAAGAGGAACAGGAACCAGCATAACCGGATCAGGGAAAACTTTGCAAAAAAAGAAAAGAGCAGGATAATGCACCCAACTCCCCCAAACGCCTGGCCGAAGTAATAGCCACCAAAAAACAAATCAGCGTCAAATGTTTTAAATCAATGTCCCCCAAATGTTCGAAAGGTGGTCCATCAATACATCTAACACCAATTGCAGATTCCAGCCAGGGAAAGAACGCACCGGTCTCGGATATAAATTCAACAGACCCTGAAAAGATTTGGGCATCAAATGACCATCATCTTCCAGATTACTCCAGGGACCCTGAAAAGCTTGGATTGCCGACCGTTGAACACGTAGCGTAGCCACCGACAACCCCATACGCGCCCCATCCAGGAAAAACTGCATGATCACAAACAAAGAAGCAACCGTAGGGTCAATATGCTGTCGCAAAGACCATGAGGAAAAAGCCTTCTACTGGCGTCCATAGGAATGCAACGTGGATATATGTCTAGCAGACTGCAAAGTCACAGCCAAAGGACCAGGAACCCCCAGTCCAGTCAAACCCCACCGTTCAACCTCCAAGCCGTCAAGTGCAGTCTCTGCAAGGATCCCTGGGAGAGACCAGAAAACACCAGCAGCGAAGGATGGAGAGGAAGAACCTACTCCATTTTGAAGGTCAACCGCTGAAACAGAGGAAACCAATTTGCACGCGGCCACTGGGGAGGGATCAAAATCACCCAAGCCCCCACCTGCCGTACCCTGACAAGAAAGGATCGGATCAACTGAAAAGGAGGGAACGCATAAAGAAGACCCTGCGGACACGTCAGACCGTCCACTGCCCATGCCTGAGGACACTGATACTGGGAGCAGAACTTAACCACCTTCACATTTTCCAGAGATGCAAACAAGTCCACAACCGGACGATCTAATTTTTAAACCAAACAACGGAATAGAGACATCTGAAGGGAGAACTCCCAGGAGGAAGGAATGACTCTGCTCATTTGATCTGCCAGAACATTGTTTGACCCCTGAATGTACGTGGCCCGAAGAGACAGAACCGAATGCTGGGCCTACAAAAAAATTACCCGAGCAACTAGATTCAAAGAGTGGGATCTGGTCCCTCCCTGTCTGTGGATATAGGACTTGGTCACCAAGATGTCTGTCTGTATCAACACCTCCTCCCCTTGCAAGAACGCCTGAAAATGCACCGCAGTCAACTCCCTCTAATTTGAGGACCTCTCTGATTCGCTCAGGGACCAAAACCCCTGAACCTGCCCGACCCCAGCTATGCCCCCCACCCTGAGAGACCGGCATCAGTCATTAACACCACAGGCATCGGCAGAGACAAAGGAACCCCAATCTGTAGAGGATCCAGCACCATCCACTGACCCAGCTCCCTGCAAATGAAATCCGACACAGAAATGCGAGTCCGCAGAGTGCAAGGATCGGGAGACCATCAGGATAGCAACCAATTTACCAGAGAAAGGAAGATAAAACCTTGCCCAAGGAACCAAGAAATCACTGAAGCCAAGTGACCCTGCAGCCGTAACCACCGAAGCACCCTGATAGCCACTTGAGACAGCTGAAACCTGAGCCTAAAGACCCTTCCATCCCTGTCTGACACAGTCACCAGCCCCCGCAGAGTCAGAAATCGAGCCCCGATAAAGACCAGGTCCTGGGAAGGCACCAAATCTGATTTCCCTTAATTGATTAAGAAACCGTGACCCTGTAGGACCCCCAAGACCCTTTCCACATGAAACATCATGAGATCTGCGTCTGGAGACTGAATCAATAGATCGTCCAGGTAAGGATGTACAAACACCCCTTCCTGATTCAGAAGCCCCACAAAAGGAGCCAGCACTTTCGTGAAAGCCCTGGGAGCTGACTTCAGGCCAAAGGGAAGAACACAAAACTGAAAATGGTCCGGACCTATTGCAAAGCGCAGAAACCTTTGAGAAGACACTGCGACAGGCACGTGGAGGTAAGCATCCTGAAGATCCTGAGACCCTCAAAAATCCCCTGGCAAAATGAGAGGAAGAATATCTTGAATGGACAACATCTGTAAGTGCACAGTCTTGATCCAAGAATTCACCCATTTGAGATTCAAGACAGGACGGAAACCCCCTGTCAGTTTTAGAGCAAAGAACAGAACAGAATAAGTCCCTTTTCCCCATTCCTCCACTGGAACCTTGCAAATGGCCCCTTTGGACAGCAAGGATTGGACTCCCTCCACCAAAGCCGCCCACCTCCCTTCTTCCACAGGCAGACGAGTCGGACGAACCCCAGTGTATGGAGGAACAAGATCGAACTCTATGGAGTATCCATTTTCTACAATGTTCAGGACCCATTGATCGGTGACATCCTTTCTCTATTCGGACAGAAAATGTCTCAGCCTTCCTCTCACTGGCCATTCTCTAAAACCTTGATTGTCAGGAACCCTTCTTAGCAGCCCCTTTTGCTGAAGGAACAGACCTCTTAGGAGAACAAATAGGCTGAAAACTACGCTTCCTAGAAGACGAGGACTGAGGAACAAACTTTGGCGAGGACCTGGAGTGCGACTTCCACCCTTTACCAGATGTGGAGCTTCCTTTATAAGGTAACGCATGCTTGCAGTTCTTAAAGGCCTTAGAAATCATTGCAGGCAATTGATCCCCAAACAGAGCCTGACCCTCAACAGGAAGTCTTAGGAGAGCCTCTTTCTCCCAGGATCAGCCTTCCATTGCCGCAACCAAAGAGACCTGCGTGCCCCAATCAGTGCCCCAGAATAATATATTATATATATATATATAATAATATCCGAAGAAAAATCAGCCAATAAACAGGAGTGTTGTTCCATCACGGACAGTAATTCAGAACATTCCGACCCATCCTGCACAGCCACTGCAAGTTTGTCAAAGTCCTGAACTAAGGACTGCGCAGAATAATCCGAAAAATACCAACCCGAAGAGTTAAATTTCCAGCAGAAAAAGCCCTCTTCAAACCAGAGTCCACCTTTCGATCGGTGGCATCAGAAAGAGTACAGTTTTCTGGATTGACAGCTGTTTTACCAATCAAAGTAGCCAGCATGGAATCTAAATGCACAGAAGGAGACAGAGCATCCTCACCTTCCATCAAATACAATTTTGGAGAAAATGTGGAACCTGGGCTTTGTCCACCTTCTTCAATTCCCGGAAACTCATGTCCTTAACAGGTCCCAAGAAAGGAATAGAAAACCGAGTAGGAGTCACATATTGAGGAAATAGGGTAGAATCCTCCCCTGCCGGATGAAATGCAGGAAAACCCAAATTGTCCCAGACGTGAGCCAGAATACTCCACATTTCCTCACAAGACACATATTTGCCCCCAGAAGACGTAGAAGGACAACCCCCCACAGAAGAAGAGGAACCAGCAGCCTCCATGGAGGTGGTAGCAGCAGAAGGACGACCTCCACGAACAGCCCCAGCCTAGAGAACCCTGGAAACTGCCGTCTCAATCATGTCCTGAACTTCCTCACAAGACATAAGAGGAGCAGAACCAGCCATATCAGTCCTGTCCACTCTAGTAGACTGCAATGGCACCAGAACCCCCTCATCCTCGGAAGAGGAAGAAATCACTCTCATGCATTTTGCACCCTTCTTCCCCGACATGATGACACAAAACAAATGTCCAACACCATCTTCCCGGGCTTAAAAAGGCCAAAAACTGCCTCTCCGATCACCAATCACAAATTGATTCCTAATAGGCCCCCAATCAGGATAATCAACAAAAAACATAAAAAACACGGGCCCAAATGCCTGCCTTACCCCAGAAAATGCAGAAACTTGCTGCTGTGCGATCGATTTGCTCCGTGACACCTTCAACCCGGAAGCACAGCCACAGCAGAGCCACTGGATTGTGTCAGACGACGCTGCAGGAAACCACAGAGAGGCAGCCCCACACACCTCTACCATGCCGTTTGCTGAGCGAGGAAAAGACGGCACCAGAGTCACCATGAACAGTGCCATAGAAGAGGACGATGCGCCCCTCAGCCACGCCAAGGAGGAGAGAAGTGGTAAGTCTCACCAGGTAAGGAGACAAATGAGAACAGGGATGGGTGGGGTGCTCTTTTAAAAAGAGAGGGGAGAGGTCTAGGTGAGGTAAAGGAGCCTCATTGGTTAAGGAGGGCTATGGACAGGAGGTAATGTAAACTTTCTAAAAGTTGCATTTTCAAAATTGTAATTTAAAACAGGATCCTACCATAAATTCAGATTTTTCATTGTAAGTCCAAAGATATCAAATGGGAGAAGTAGGCCTTGCAGTAGCGAAAAATGAATTGAAGAGTTTTTCACTACCATGAAAGACTAAAAAGTACGTCTTGCTTTTTAAATACATTGCGCCCTGCACTCTGGTCTGTTCAGGGTCTACCCTTCACATACACACACTGCAATGGAAGGCCTGAGACACATTTAAAGTGTTAGTTAGGTAGGTGGCACAATCGGCCCTGGAGGCCACTAGCAGCATTCAAGTTAAAGTCTCAGGGCAAAGATTGTGCCACTTTACTAGGAATTTACACGTAAATTAAATATACTAATGGAGTATAAGCCAATTCTACCATGTTTTAAGGCGGGCCCTGGGTGGTTTAGCATGTATAGGGACTTTAAAGTGTATAAAACGGAGCCCTCCATTAGTGGAGCAGTAATGGCTGGATGTGCTAATTACCTAGACTCTGTAGTAGCTGGTAGTGTGTCTCCAATTAATCTATGGGCCAATCTTGTTTTATTTTTATTGTTAAGATTTCACCAACCTGCATGCAAAGCACATTCTGCCATTTCAAGGGAGCCCCAGGAGTTAAAGAAAGCTTGTAATAAAGTTGTTGGGGCAATCAGAAAGTGCCTCAGCTCAAATGTCTTATTGATTAAGTTTAAGGAATCACAGAAAGCCTACAGGAGGGCTGTTTATGAAGAGAAAGAGAAAAATTCTGACCTTTTTTGGGCAAAGCTTATAAGTGCCAGTAAGGACCCGAATTCAAGAAAATCTTGGTCCCTTATTAATAAATCGACAAACGGTCAAAGGGGGTTTGGTAGCATTAACATCTCAGAGGGGGGATGGGCATCCTTTCTAGTCAGCCATTTTTCTGTAAGCATGTTTGAAGAAAGTTTGCAGGGCAGACCTCCACTGTAGTACCGACTAGATTCCCGCTTCAGTCTTTTGAGCCCCCGTACCCTCAATCAGAAGCTATGACCTTTTTTTTGCATCATCTCTGTTGCATTATCTCTAAGGCAAAATGAGTTGGGGCTCCAGGTCCCAATGGTCTCCCGCAGGCATTGTTCAAACAGGATAAAACCTTCTGGGCAGGTTACCTTACGAATCTCCTTGACTACTGTGTCATGTAATCTAGAATTCCTGAGTCTTGATGTGGTTCTATAATTCACCCATTACATAAAGGTTGCTCAAGGTCAGTCCCAACCAACTAAAGGCTAATAGTACTGCTTGATAATGAAGCTAAGTATTATACTAGCCATCTGTTAGAAGATCTGCGAGCCTGGGCTGAGTTGAAGGGGTTAATTTCAATATGCCAAACTGGATTTTCTCCTGTATCATCCAGCAATCCATTAGCTCTATCTATTCTATTCTGATTCATAAGGCAATTCCATCACTGCTATTTTGTGAATTTTAAGGCAACATTAGATTGGATCCCTAGGGGTTCTTTGTGGGCCAGATTACAAAACTGGGGAATTCCATGTGTGCTCCTGGGGGCTATAATTGAGTTACACACTGACACCTGGGTATGCATTAAACTTGGTGATGATCACTCCCTCCCCAGGAAAATTCCCACATTTTGTGGTGTGAATCAGGGATGTGTGATTGCTCTCTTGATTTTTAATTTGTTTCTTGAGGACCTGCTCTCAATGCCACTAATTCTCATCCCCCCCAAGATTTAATGGCCTTCAGGTTAGTCATTTGCTTTATCCTGATGATCTGGCTATGTTCAGTTATACCACGGTAGGCCTGCAGCAGCTGCTTAACCAACTTGCACTTTATACAGCTTCGAACAATTTGGAAGAAAAGTGGTTTCTTTTGGTAGGAAAATGGCTTCAGGGAGCAACTGATATTATAAGAGAAACCAACTTACTTTAGATCATTGTTACAAATATTTAGGGGTGCATTTTGGTGCTAGGGGTAGCTTTGTTAGGCAGAGAAACTAAGTTGATTTAAAAGCCTTGGCACTGCAGGTTTGTCTTTCAAAATTATTAAAAACCATCAGGGGACCAAATATGACACCACTATTGGAAGTCATGAGAGCAAAGATCACACCCTTACTGACCTATGGCCAGGAAGACATGTTGGGTAGAGGTACATGTCTGGTAAATAGGTTGGTTACTAAGATATATAAGAAGGTATTTTGTTTCCTGCAATCCTCATCTCCTGTGCAGGTTCGACTTGAATTGCGCCTTTTAGATCAGCGGGCAGTAGGTCCATGTGCCTTTTTGAAACTATGTCATAAGTTACAGAGGGCAAGAGTGGGCAGTTTGGAGTCAGTTTTATGGCTTGGAATGAGTGTGTCTGAGGCTCATTTTTTGGCTGACTGTAAACCTTTACTGAGAGTTGAGGATCTTTGGGTTAATAACCCATCACAGTCACTTTTTAGATTTGATATTAAAAAGAGTGTTCAGCTATGGTCTTTTCCCTCAAATCGAGCTCTCCTTGCCAAATGTAAACATGCTTGGGTGGCAATCAATACGTTGTCGGCCAGCCACTCCAGCTGACTATCTTTCTTGCTCTTAAGGCGTTCTCCTAAAAGAGAAATTCATGGCCCTTAGGTTGAGTGATTGGGTGTTTCTGAAGCACTTACCTAATTGGCTGCACCCGTCAGGGAATAGTGTAATGTGTAGCGGCTGAGGTAGTTGGGAAAAACCTTTTGCACGTGTGGTTTGTCTGGCCCAGCTTTATAGAAGGAGCATAGATCCCTGCTGCAGAATAAATGGAATGAATTGGGGGTGCGCTTCTGCGGCAGGTCGTCATAACATCTTTGGATCCAGAAAATTTTATGTTGAATGTTTTGTTGACTAAGTTCATTAATGTTACTCAGATCAAGTTTGCTAGAGGCACTGCGAGCAATGATTGACGGTGCATGAGAACTCTCCCTGCTCTTGCTCTTTCCGGCTCTGAATTACATTCGCAAAATGTTTTATTTTTTTTATTTTTTTTGGGCTCTTATTATATTGATGGCTGCTATTCCATGATGGATTAATCAAAGCACGTGAGCACTTTAAGGTTCTACGCAGTAGCCCACTTCATGTATAAGCATTACAATTTTAACGTGTCTATTGCTCATGGGGAGGGTATATGATAACTAGGGAAGCACTTTATGGACTCATTAAGTCATCTTAATAACAAATATGTGCAATCTGTATTTTGTAGTTTGTATTCTTGGTACTATTGAAATGTCCTGCTTTGATGTAAATGTATTTATTTTTAGCTGATAAATTTCCTGTTGTCTTTTGTACGTGTATTTAATTGAATTGAGTATTTTATTGAGAGTACAATGTTGGATATTAGTATTGCATTTTTTAAAATAATGTGGGGGTTTCAACCCCTCAGGTGCCTGGGACAAGCTTGATACATCCTTGGCCACGGTGCTCGTGTGCCGAGGATGTAACCAGCTCGTCCTGCACCCAGCCCTGTGGGCCTTCCACCTGCTGCCTATGGGAAGAATGCATCCCTTCCACCCCGATCCCCCCACACCCCAAGTGACGTCTAATGATGTCAGTGTGCGTTCACACGCTGAACTCATCAGAGGTCTCCCCAATCACGATTGGAAGAGAAATGAAAGCATTTCTCTTCCAATCGGGGATGGGGAGCGGAGAGACGTGAAAGGAAAGAAAAGGCTTTTCCTTTCCTTTCATGCGTTTCGGAGCATTTCTGCAGCCCGGTCGTAAAGCAATCGGGCTGCAGAAATGGCCATTAGACACCAGGGAGTTTTTTTTTAAATAAACAATAAAGGGGAGCAACCCCCTTGGACAAGGGTTGCTCCCCTGGGGCATTTTTTTTTAGGCCTTTTCTGCCCCCTCTGGGGGCAGATTGGCCTATTTTAATTAGGCTGATCTGCTCCCAGGGGGGCAGAAGCCACTAGCAACCAGATGCCGGATTTTTTAAAATTATTTTTTACATGTGGGGAATGACCCCTTAGGCAAGGGTCACCCCCCTGGGGACAATTTTATTTTAGGCCATGTCTGCCCACCTTTGGCACAGATCAGCCTATTTTCCTCAGGCCAATCTTCCCCCTAGGGGGGCAGAAACCACTAGACATCAGGGATTTTTTTTTGCGCCAATTTCACACAAGGGTAGTGACCCCTCAGGCAAGGTTCACTCCCCTGAGGGGCAAATTTATTTTAGGCCATTTCTGTACCCCTAGGGGGCAGATTGGCCTATTTTAATTAGGCTGATCTGCCCCCAAGGGACGCGGAAACTACTAGGCACCAGGTATTTTTATCCTTTTCATTTTTTTACAGATGAAGAGTGACCCCTTTAGGCAAGGGTTGCATCCCAGGGGGCAAATTTGTTTTAGGACATTTCAGCCCCCCTTGGGGGCAGATCGGTCTATTTCTATTAGGTAGATCTTCCCCCAGGGAGGGCAGAAACCACTTAGGCACCAGTGATTGGTGTGTGTGTGTCTTGTTCGAGGGGGCAGCCCCTTGTGCAAGGCTCACTCCCCATGGGGGCACATTGCTGTAGGCCAATTCGATCAACCTATTTTTGTAAGGCCCATCTTCCCTCAAGAGGGGCAGAAAGCCCACCAGACACCAGGGAATAATTTATTTTAAAAAAGAGGGTGCTGATATGGCCATACCCCCACCCCAAATAAATGGGGACAAAGTTGTTCTGCCCACCGGTGGGCAGATGGGCCAATCACCCCTATCCACTCCCTTGGCAGGGGGTCAGAAATCCTACTAGATACCAACCAGTATGGGCATGTTTATGCCCACCAACCTAACTGAAGGGGGTAACAGTCTTTCAGCTCTCCCCTGCACAGTAAAAGATCTCATCCCAGTGGCAAGCAAGAGGACAGTTGATTATTTTGGGTTTTGGTTTTACATTTAGGCCATGAGAGCTTGTCTAACTCTCAAAATCGTCCCACTTGGAATTGTGAGGGCTGCACTTTTTGGAATTTGTGACACTGCCATGTAGAAAAATCTATGAGACCTAGACACATCTGAAAACTAAACATCTTGGTGAGTCCAGGGTGGTGTGCTTCACATGCCCCCTGCACCATTTTCTTACCCACAATGCCCTGCAAACCTCCAACTTTGCTTGAAATCACCCATTTCTCCCACATTTTTGTGAAGGAACGTTCCGAAATCTGCAGGAATCCACAAAATTCCTACCACCCAGCATTGTTGCATCTACATCAATAGAAATTCTGCCCCACTTGTCAGCCTAAAAACATTTTTTTTCAAACTGCCCTTTTGGACCTGCTTTGGTTCCCCCTCAATTTCAACATGTCTTTGGCTCGTCCCCGTCACAGGCACTTGGCTCACCTACACAAGTGAGGTATCATTTTTATTGGGAGGCTGAGGGGAACAATGGGTGGTAGGACATTTGTGCCAGTGTGGTGATCCCACACAGAAATGTGCGGAAAATGCAAATTTTTAGCTACATTTGAGGTTTGCTGAGGATTCTGGGTAAGAAAACACTGGGGGATCCATGCAAGTCACACCTCCCTGGACTCCCTCAGGTGTCTAGTTTTCAGAAATGTCTGGGATTTTTAGGTTTCCCTAGATGGCTGCTGAGCCGAGGACCAAAAACACAGGTGCCCCCTCAAAAACAGATAGTTTTGTCTTGGGTTATTTAGATGTGTCCACGTAGTGTTTTGGGGCATTTCCTGGCGCGGGCACTAGGCCTACCCACACAAGTGAGGTACCATTTTTATTGGAAGATGTGGGGGAATGCTGGGTAGAAGAAAGTTTATGGCTTCCCTCAGATCCCAGAACTTTGCAGCACCGAAATATGAGGAAAACATGTTTTTTGCTAAATGTTGAGGTTTGCTAAGGATTCTGGGTAACAGAACCTGGTGAGAACCCCACAAGTTACCCCATCTTGGGTTCTCCTAGCTATCTAGTTTTCAGAAATACACAGGTTTGCTAGGTTTTCCGAGGTGCAGGATGAGCTAGAGGCCAAAATCCACAGATAGGCACTATGCAAAATACAGGTCAGATTTCTTTGGGAAAATGTGACATGCCCATGTTGTGTTTTGGGGCATTTCCTGACATGAGCACTAGGCCTACCCACACAACTGAGTTACCATTTTTATCACGAGACTTGGGGGAATGCTGGGTGGAAGAAAATTTGTAGCTTCTCTCAGATTCCTGAACTTTCAATCACCGAAATGTGAGGGAAAAGTGTTTTTTTGCCACATTTTGAGGTTTGCAAAGAGCCCCACAAGTCACCCCATTATGAATTGCCCTGGGTGTCTAGTTTTAAAAAATGTATAGGTTTGCTAGGTTTCCCTAGGTGCTGACTGAGCTAGAGGACAAAATCCACAGCTAGGCACTTTGCAAAAAACAGGTCAGTTTTTTGGGGAAAATGTGATGTGTCTTCATTGTGTTTTTTGGGCATTTCCTGTCGTGGGCACTAGGCCTACCCCCACAAGTGAGGTACCAGTTCTATTAGAAGACTTGGGGGAATGCGGGGTGGAAGGAAATTTGTGGGTCCTCTCAGATTTCAGAACTTTCAATCACCAAAATGTGGGGAAAAAGTGGGTTTTTGTGGCCACATTTTGAGGTTTGCAAAGGATTCGGGGTAACAGAACCTGGTGAGAGCCCCACAAGTCACCCCATACTGGATTTCTCCAGGTGTCTAGTTTTCTAAATTGTTTAGGTTTGCTAGGTTTCCATAGGTGCAGACTGAGCTAGAGGCCAAAATCCACAGCTAGGCACTTTCCAAAAAACACATCTGATTTCAATGTAAAAATGTGATGAGTCCATTTTGCGTTTCCTGTCGCAAGCATTTGGCCTACCCACACAGGTGAGGTACAATTTGTATCGGGAGACTTTGGGGAACACAGAATAGAAGAACAAGTGTTATTGCCTCTTGTCGTTCTCTGCATTTTTGCCTTCCAAATGTAAGACAGTGTGTAAAAAAGACGTCTATTTGTGAAATGCCCTGTAATTCACATGCTAGTATGGGAATCCCCAGAATTCAGAAATGTGCAAATAACCACTGCTTCTCAACAGCTTATCTTGTGCCCATTTTGGAAATACAAAGGTTTCCTTGATACCTATTTTTCACTCTTTATATTTCACCAAATGAATTGCTGTATACCCGGCATACAATGAAAACCCAATGCAAGGTGCAGCTCCTTTATTTTCTCTGGGTACCTAGGGTTCTTGATGAACCTACAAGCCCTACATATCCCACAACCAGAAGAGTCCAGCAGATGTAAAGGTATATTGGTTTAAAAAATCTGCTGTAGATGGAAAAAAGTATAGAAGAAAACATGGACAGAAAGGGCTCTTTTTTTCACCTCAATTTTAATATATTTTTAATTTAGCTATTACCTTCTGTAGGAGAACCTTGAAGGAAATACACAAATGACTCCTTGCTGAATTCAGAATTACATTTGAATGTTTAGAGGTCTGGGATCAAGCATTGGTTTCACACCCATTTCTGACACTAACTGGAAGGAGGCTGAAAGCACAAAAAAAGTAAAAATGGAGTATGTCCTAGTAAAATGCCAAAATTGTGTTGAAAATGTGGTTTTCTGATTCAAGTCTGCCTGTTCCTGAAAGCTGGGAAAATGGTGATTTTAGAACCACAAACCCTTTGTTGATGCCATTTTCAGGGGAAAAACACAATCTTCCTTCTACAGCCCTTCTTTCCCATTTTTTTAAAAACAAAACAAAATTTTAATTATATTTTGGCAAATTTCTTGGTCTCCTCCGGGGAACCCACAAACGTTGGGTATCTCTAGAATCCCTAGGTTGCTGGAAAAAAAGACACAAATTTGCCATGGGTAACTTATGTGGACAAAAAATTATGAGGGCCTAAGCGCAAACTGCCCCAAATAGCCAAGTGAAGGCTCGGCACCTGAGGGGAAAAGGCCTGGCAGCGAAGGGGTTAATCTGCTTATGTACCAGGAAGTGGGTGTGTTTTTGTATTGTCTTTGGGTTTTAAATTGTAATGGATTTTAATATCTGTACAATAACATTTACAATAACTACTAAAGCATCATAAACTGTTTCAAACTTGATGGAATAGATGTTAAGATAAGATGATATGATGAGTGGGACTGATTTGATCGGATTGTTGTGGTAAAATATAGTTTAGAAAGGTCAAGATTGTGTCAGTGTTATGTCTGAAAGTTAGAAAGGAGGGTCATGAATATCGTCATGTTTTTCCTGCACATTGTCATTGTTAGAAATGGGGTCTTTGGTTGGCAGTCAGGTTACCCCCTGTCCAAGCAAGGACCCTCACTCTAGTCAGGGTAAGTCACACACAATCCAAACTATCCCGTGCCCTTCCTCTGGTAGCCTAGCACTGAGCAGTCAGGCTTAACTTAGAAGGCAATGTGTAAAGTATTTGTGCAATAAATCATGCAATAACACAGTATAGCACCACAAAAATAAACCACACATTGTTTAGAAAAATATATAATATTTATCTGATAAGATGCAGGTCACAACAATTAAAATGTAATAAGTATATGTTGAGATATCACTGTAAAAGGATATAAAGTGTCTTTACTCTTTTAAAAGCAATAAATGTCTCTTTCAAGCACAAAGTACCTGGTTGGCATTCAAAATCTCTGCAAAGGACCGCAGAGGAGGAGATGCGTGGAAAACAGGGAGGTGTAAGTTGATTTTTTGGGCCGCACAGGGCAATGCGTTGTATAGTTTTCACGCAGAGATGGCTGTGTGTCAATTTCCGGCACTCAGTTGTGGATCCTCTTCGGGTTGTAGGGTTTTTGGAAGCCCCGGGTACGATGCATGGATTTCTGGCACTGACAGGACGAAGTCACAGTGGCTGCGTCGATCCAGTGGGCATTGCGTGGAAATTTCTACCACACGGCAGGCGCTGCGTCGATTCCTCTCTGGAAGTCAGGCTGCATCATTCCAGCTCAGCTGTGCATCGATCCAGTGGGCTGTGCGTCGAATTTCTGGTCGCTACGCTGACACTGCATCAATCTTCTCATTGCAAAGTCGGGCTGCGTTGTTCCAGTTTGGCGTGCAGTGAATTTTTCACTGCGCTGCAGGCTGTGCTTCGTTTCTGGCAGACTGTATGTCGGTTTCAGCCGCACAAGGAGTCTTTTTGGTCCTGAGACTTCAGGCAACAGGAGGCAAGCTCTATCCAAGCCCTTGGAGACCACTTCTCAGCACAGCCAGAGAGCAGCAAGGCAGCAGGGCAACAGCAAGGCAGCAGTCCTTCACAGAAAGCAGTCAGGTGAGTCCTTTGTCTAGCCAGGCAGTTCTTCTGGGCAGGTTGCAGATTCTGGTTCAGGTTCTCTTCTACAGGAAGTGTCTGTGAGGTAGGGTGTTTACCCCAAGAAGTGTCTAAGGTCTGTGGTTTCGGGTGGTCTTCTAATACCCATTTTGGCCTTTGAAGTAGGGTTACTTCGAAGGAAAGTCTCACTTGTTTGTGAAATCCTGCCTTGCCCAGGAAAGGCCTCAGACACACACCATGGGGTTGGAGACTGCATTGCGTGAGGGCAGGCACCGTCCTTTCAGGTGTGAATGACCACTCCTCCCCTCCCTCCTAGCACACATGGCTCATCAGGATGTGCAGGCTACATCCCAGCCCCCTTTGTTTCACTGTCTACAGATAGGTGCAAACAGCCCAACTATCAAACTAACCCAGACAGGGAATCCACAAACAGGCAGAGTCACAGAATGGTTTAAGCAAGAAAATGCCCACTTTCTAAAAGTGGCATTTTCAAACACACAATCTTAAAATCAACTTTACTAAAAGATGTATTTTTAAATTGTAAATTTAGAGATCCCAAACTCCACATGTCTATCTGCTCCCAAAGGGAATCTATGCGTTAATCACGTTTAAAGGCTGCCCCCGTGTTAACCTATGAGAGAGATAGGCCTTGCAAAAGTGAAAAACGAATTTGGCAGTATTTCACTGTCAGAACATATAAAACACATTAGTATATGTCCTACCTTAACCATATACTGCACCCTGCCCAGGGGGCTACCTAGGGCCTACCTTAGGGGTGTCTTACATGTAGGAAAAGGGAAGGGCTAGGCCTGGCAAGTGGGTACACTTGCCAAGTTGAATTTACAGTTTAAAACTGCACACACAGACACTGAAGTGGCAGGTCTGAGACATGATTACAGGGCTACTTATGTGGGTGGTACAACCAGTGCTGCAGGTCCACTAATAGCATTTGATTTACAGGCCCTGATCACCTCTAGTGCACTTTACTCAGGACTTACTAGTAAATCAAATATGCCAGTCATGGATAAACCAATCAACAGTACAATTTACACAGAGAACATATACACTTTAGCACTGGTTAGCAGTGGTAAAGTGCCCAGAGTCCTAAAGCCAACAAAAACAGGTCAGGAAAAATAGGAGGAAGGAGGCAAAAAGTTTGGGGATGACCCTGCAAAAAAGGCCAAGTCCAACAGTAATTATTTTTGAATTACATATTCTCATGATAATTTGGCATTGACATAGGCCCTCATTCTGACCTTGGCGGGCGGCGGAGGCCGCCCGCCAAAGTCCCGCCGTCAAGTTACCGTTCCGCGGTCGAAAGACCGCGGCGGTAATTCTGACTTTCCCGCTGGGCTGGCTGGCGGTCGCCTTCAGACCGCCAGCCAGCCCAGCGGGAAAGAGGCTTCCACGATGAAGCCGGCTCGGAATCGAGCCGGCGGAGTGGAAGCTGTGCGACGGGTGCAGTTGCACCCGTCGCGTATTTCACTGTCTGCGCAGCAGACAGTGAAATACATGTAGGGGCCCTCTTACGGGGGCCCCTGCAATGCCCATGCCAGTGGCATGGGCACTGCAGGGGCCCCCAGGGGCCCCGCGACCCCCCCTACCGCCATCCGGATCTCGGCGGTCCGACCGCCGGGATCTGGATGGCGGTAGGGGGGGTCGGAATCCCCGCGGCGGTGCAGCAAGCTGCGCCGCCGCGGAGGATTCAATGGGGCCGCGGTACACTGGCGGGACCCCGCCAGTGGTGCCGGTCCGACCGCGGCTTTACCGCCGCGGTCGGAATCCCCATTGGAGCACCGCCGGCCTGTCGGCGGTGCTCCCGCGGTCCTCCGCCCTGGCGGTCAAAGACAGCCAGGGTCAGAATGACCACCATAATCTCTTATGCTCATCAACACATAATTGCCTTGTTGTGAAAAGGTTTCAGCCGTCACATCTGTCTCCTGTATTTTCTAAGGTGAGTACAGTAGCGGCTTAACAATGAAACCTGCACACTGGCGTCTGACCTCCTACATTACAAATGCACATTCATCTGTGTTCCTAGTACAAATGCTACATCATTGGTATCATAGTAGTGCTGATCCTCTTCTGTAGATGGTTTTAAAATTAAAAGTGGGTTGTGCAGTTAGATCTGTAAAGGATAACCAGAGTCATCTATAGCAAAGGATGAAACAAGCCCATGTTAGCAGAAACAAACCAATATCTAAACGTGTCTGCAGTGTATTGTGGCAAAATACATATGAAATACGGCGCACCATGCCAGATGTTAGGACAATAGCGTCAAATGTTTTGATGCTATTTGTCACGCTTTGCTTCACTAGCATCAAAAATGTTGACACTAGTGCATCAAAGCACAGTGAGGCCCATTGATGAAAATGGGTCCATCATTTTAATGCCTGCTCTAAGCAGGCATTAAAAATGCCAGACAAAATGGCACAGTGAAATTATGTAAATTTCACTGCACCTCTTTTTTGGGCCTGCCTGTGTCGGAACACCCCCTTGCATACATTATGAGTGACGCAGGCATAATGTAGCGCAATGGTTTGCAAAGTAGCGCAATCCAAGCATTTGTTAATATGGCGCAAGAGAAAGGCCTCTTTAACACCGCCTTAGCATAAATAAAATGTCACAAGGGTAGCACAAGGTGGTGCTAGGGATTTGTAAATATGAAACATTGTTGTGAAATGGCATGTGCCATGTGCCCTGTGCTAATGGCCACTACTTTCTACAGCTGTTGAATTAACTAAACATGTTTTACCCTCTTCAGTCTATTAGCCCCAGAATGTTCATACTTAGGGGCATATTTACAAGAAAGTGGCACATCAGCTCTGATGTGCCACTTTTCTTGCTGCGCCCTGCACCCCCCTAACACTCATTGCACGCCTCTTCCACACAAAGGGGTGCATGTGAATGGGCCGTATTTACAAGGTTTTGTGATGCTTCAGTGGCACACTGCCCTGAGTCAAAAATGTTGACCCTTGTGCAGCAAAGCACAGGTAGGCTGATTGATTAAAATGGGTGCGTCATTTGAAAGCCTGCTCTGAACAGGTGATAAAAATGACAAACAAAATGGAGCAGTGAAATGTAAATTTCACTGCACCATTTTTTAGCCCCCCCCCGGCATGGCAATGCCTCCTTGTATACATTATGCCTGACGCAGGCATAATATGGTGCAAGGGGTTGAAAAGTGGCACAATGCAAGTATCGCACCACTTTCTAAATATGGTGCGGTTTAAAAGCCACCTTAGTGTAAAAACAAAATGACACTATGGTGGCACAAGGTGGCGATAGGGGGTTGTAAATATGCCTCTAACTTTAATGTCCAGGTAGTGTGGAGTCATTTGGACAAACACCCATAGTTTGATAATGAGAAAATATTTTTAGCTGTTTGTAACACTAGGAAGTTGGTATCGCCCAAAATCTCGCTACCATAAGAGTGAGAAAGACACATTTGGCCTTGTAAATGTTCATCATTGCCTCCACTTGTTTGAGACCCAGCCTAACAGCTGAGTCAAAAACAGACGCACTGATGCTGGCAAAGATATGCCTTCTTGAAATTACCAAGGGTGTATTTTTATATGATTATAAATCAGGACCACTGAAACAGCGTATCAGTGGAGGACCAAATTAGCCCCAGGATTGATTAAATTATGCAATTTAAGAGGTTGGCAGTACTATGGGACACATTCTGTTACTGTATAATGTCCCTATTTTGTAAATTTAACGCACATTTATGACAAGGAGGTTCCAAACTATATCCAGAAAGTAGTATTTCTTATCAAAGAATATTATCAACATTCACTAGAATCTATGAAAATTCAAGTCAACAATAGAATGATTTTGTTTTGCACAGAAACTCAGGAACACCATTTTGTTTACAATAAAAGTGCCTCACTGGGCTGGGCTGTATTAGTCAAGAAATCAGATCTTAACAAGACGAGTGAAATATGAGGGATTTTTCGAGTGTCTGAAAGACGTCCTAAGTAACTGCTGCCCTGAGAGTAATGCCACTGGTGTATCATGAATGTGCACGAAAAATGAAAGAACATTTTCATGGCAAAAAAGGATTTACCTGAAATACATGTATACAGACTCCAATCATACTGAACCCTAAAATGAACCTTGGCAAAAAATATGAAAACCAGCCTTACGCTGTTGAGGCTGTTGATGGTGCTGACAGTCCATCCTGCTCTGAAAGCAGCTCCGATCCCACCCACTGGAAAAATGCCAGAATGCGAGAATGGCCATTCCAGCCCTGAATAAGGTAAGGCTGAGATAAGCTGTAGGCACCATTGGCTCCCAGTTCCTGTCCATCAACCAGAGACATTCATGGCGTCGGGAAGAAAAGTTTTTCCTCCTTATGTATCCGTCTAACATCTGAGTACCCTGGAAAACTGGATGGTGACTAGTGAACTTTTGCAAAGCGACTGCCACTTTGCTCCAAAAAGTGTTGCTTTGCTTTTAGTAAAATGTGATCTGTTTGTGCTGGAACCAATGTTTTATTTGTGTTGAAATCTGCACATTCTGCCAGAGATGGTTTATGTGGCGAGTGTGAAAAATCCATAATAATATGGAAAATGCTGCAGCCAAATAACCACAAAATTCCAGTGGGAAATATAATGTAATAACATATGCATTACTCTGAAGTGCAGAAGGGTATCCGCAAAATATAAAATTGCAAAAGTGAAAAAAGCATAACATTTGACTGGGGAAAACGGCTGTAGAGAAAAGACTTTGGGGCATATTTACAAGAAAGTGCTCTATGGCGCACATGAGCACAATGCTTCATAATTGATGATGCTATTGTGGCTCTTTGCTGGATTAGTGCCATAAATGATGGCGCTTATCCAGCAAAGCATGATGGGGAGGCCCAAAGGTTATTATGGGAGGGTCACTTTAACCCTGCCCTGAGCAGACATTAAAAATGACAGAAAAAATGGTGCACTGAAATCCTTGCAAGAAGGTTCAAGGGGCTTGTAAATATTCCCTTGTTCCCGCAAATAATTATATTTTTTGGGTTTATCACTAAGGTTTATAAAACCAGCGCTTTTGGTAGATGAAAAAGAGGCATCTGCCACCTGTCAATTGTCACTTTCCTAAACATATATGAAAAGTGAATATTCATTTTAGAGGATAAAAGTTGCTCTAAGGCTTAAGATACTAAGCATTGATGATGAATACTTGCACCTTCTGCAAACTTTTGGCAGAAAGCGTCTCTAATAATAGTGAAAATCTTTTTGAAAAGCCCTGCATATTGTGCTGAACTTTCATCAGACATCATAAAAGGTATGTGTTCTGCGGCCGCCCATCACCGGTCTGCAGATACTCCAAGCCCATATATAAATCATCTGCCAAATGCCTCTTGACAGAAAATTGACTGGAAAATTACTTGTCACCTCAAATTTGTGTCAGATTCCCGTTATTGCTACTTGCTTGAAAATAAACAGCATGTTGTGAAAGGATGCAATTGCTAGTGAAGGCGCACGTGAAGACCATGTAATGCTGAAAAACAAACAATTGTAGGTTTGCTGCAGAATTCTATTTGAGTATAAAATGAAAGCATTCACCAGGAAGATCTAAGAATGGTGTGATATAATTTTGTCCATCTTTGACCAGGTCCTTTAGTATTATTTTTCCGTGGTAATTTGTTTCTCAGGAGGTGAAGACAAAAGATGGTCTCACGATTTTGTTTATCTTTGCCTTTCTGTAGAACACATTAATGAACTGTGATTGAACAATATTTTTTCCAGGAGCAAACCTTCTTTATGCCTAGAAAGAGGCACAGTTTACACATTTATTAGATAAATTGGGTTGTTGATTGACTGGGGTGTAATCTCTGGTCAGGCACAATCCCTGTCAGGGTGAACAACAAAAAGTTCCAAAAATTTAACTGTGCTTAACCCTGGGCAGACATGTTTAAAGTATTTGTGCAGCATATAAACAGTAATAAAGTGAAAACACAGCACTAGAAAAATCCCTCACCAATTTTGAAAAATAAAGAAGACACCAAACTGATACAATTCCAAACAAAAGCTCTGGAGTAATTCATTTTTACAGTTGTTAATAAAAACTAGCACCTAAAAGATCAAATCACCAACCGTGGACATCTAGTCATTCAAGACTGGGTCAAAGTAAAAAAATATGGCCGATCGCAATGGAGTGCTGGTCAGTTACAAGAAGTGGATTGGGCCCAGTATCGCTTATCGTCGGACATTGAAGAATTTTCAAGAAAAATTGTCTGAAAAGTTAAATATTAACAGGACAAGGCTGCAGGTGGTGTCCGATGAAGGAGTGTTGTGGTTGTGAAGCCACTGGAAGAAGTTGCAGAGAAGATTTTTATATTCAGATTTGGAGCATGGTTTATATATTGGCAGAGTTGTTGCTTTGTCGCAACTCTGATGGAGTTCCCTCCTCACCAATATAGTGGTTTGTCCTAATTTAATTCCAGCCAAACCTTAAGTTTGGCCATGGCGGAGACTACTCAGACCCTGCCGGGCCTAATCTTCTCCAGAAGCCAGGCGGAGTAAGGGTCGTAGGATTAATGGCCACATGTCTGCCCACCCAATTTAAATGGGCAGATGTGTATATTAAAACAATACCTTTTAGGCTTACAATGATGTATACATTATGCAAAGGTAGTTCCCAAACTTAGGTGGAGAGCAGCTCCAGTAAAGAGCACCATTCAATACCGGTGACTACAATACCAGCGACACTCTAAATTTGTTCATCTTAAATGTCTGTTTGTCTAGCAAAGTTTTTAAGCATAGTATTAGTACAGTGTCATTCACACTGAACTAGAAAGGGGCAGAGGGCCTCATGACGAGTTCGGCAGGCTGACTATCAACCCGCTGGAAATAGTAAAGCAGAATTTTCCTCAGCCCAGGGAGCAGAGTCCAATGCCTTCGCACAGAGGGTGCCCCCAGCACCCTCAGAATGCACCCTGTTTGCCGTACAGACAATGGACATTCAGGGGGTGCTGGGCAGGGAAACCCAGCAGTGCCCATGACCATTGGGACCCTGACACAAAAAGGATGCGGAAAGGGAAATTATGATCAGCATGGCAGTCTCCTGATGGTCTAAATGCCAGGGTCGTAATCTGGCGGTCAAACCAATCCCCTGAGTTTGGCAGTTTCATGGTCATCAAACTCATAATCAGGCTTAAAGTCTTTTGCCATTTATACAGTGAAGTTCTTAACCTCTTGGGTGCCTTGGACGTAATGGTTATGTCCTTGGCAGCACCACTTGGGTGCCAAGGACGTAACCGTTACGTCCTGCACCCTGCCCTCCGGGGAAGCGTTAGTGCTCCCGTGAGGGCCCCGCCCCCAAGGCAGGGCTGAAAAGGGAATCATTTCCCCTTCCACTCCGCCCACATCTAATGATGTCAGCAAGCGATTGCGCCGCTCGACACGCTGTAAGCAAATGGCATCCTGGAGGAAAGAGGTACATTTTTTCACCGGCTTGGGGGGAATCCTCTAAAAGGTGCATCGGGGGAAAGGAAAGTGTTTTCCTTTCCTTCAATGTCTCTTTCAACATTCCTGCTGCCCGATCACAATACGATCGGGCACCAGGAATGCCCACTAGACACCGGGGATTTTTGTTTATATAGTGTTTTGTTTGTTGTATGTTGTGGAAAGCAGCCCCTTTGGCAATGATCACTCCCCTTAGGGGGCACACATGTTTTACACCATTTCTGCCCCACTTGAGAGCAGATCAGCTGAATATTTTTAGGCCAATCTGCACCTAAGGGGGGCAGAAGCCACTGCGTCATCAGGGATAGTTTGCCCGTTTCTTCATTTGTGGGGAGGGGGCCCCATTGACAAGGGTCATCCCTCAAAGGGGGCAAAGCACTGTTGGACCATTCTGTCCCCCTTGGGGGCAGATCAGCCTATCTCTTTTTGGGCCTATTGGCCCCCAAGGGGGGCAGAGTCCACTTAGCGCTAGGGATCTTGTGTGTGCTTTGTGTGGGGGGGGGGCCTTGGGCAAGGGTCACCCCCAAAGGGGGCAATATATTTTATGCCATTTTTGCCCCTCTTGGGGGCAGATTGGCCTATTACTTTTAGACAGAAGCCACTAAGGTTCCAGGGATTTTTATTTTTTTTGTGTGGGGGCAGACCCTTGGGCATGGGATTCAGCACAATACTGGTGGCCATCTCTGCCCCCCTTGGTGGCAGATGAGCATAGTTTTTTTTAGGCCCATCTACCCCCGAGGGGGGCAGACACAACTAGACACCAGGGAAAATTTCGAAATGTTTGGTGACGGGGTGTTTTTCAACTGGCGAAGTATTTGCATTTGGGATTATGCCAGTTTGTTTCTCCTTTTTGGCCTAGTTCAAAGTTTTTGCTTCCTTTGCTGTGTCTCGTTGTGGTTTTGGCAGTGGTTGACCTGCGGTGTGCGTAGTTGCATTTTTTAGGTAAGTAAAAACAAATTACTCCAAAGGAGTATTGTTGTCATGCATGAATGATCTGTTTTAGGTGGTGTACTTAATGCAGGATTGTGTGTGAAATTGTCCTTAGATTCGTGCACAATGATATTTGTGTTGTCTTATGTCCAATTTGTTTTTCTTTTTTCTTTTTAGTGGGATATCATTGGTGATTGCTCTGTCTGTGCAGAGTAGTTGCTGGTGAGTCTAGCTTTTTCAGACAAGTAAGTGGTATAGTTTTTGAGTACATAACACTTTGTGATAAAGCCACACTTTGTTTATTACTTATTTTAGACAGTGCTGGTTGTTGTTGGCGATTTTGTCAAGTTACACTTCATAGAAAGGATCACAGCTAGCCACAAAGTGACTGCTCAGCAGGATGTTGGCATGCTTTTTGAGTTGTCTTCTGACCATGATTATGAGACTGACTCTGCATCTGAGGCAGAGGAGGAAGTGAGAGATTCTGGCAGTTGGTTTTCTTTCCGAGAGAAATCTTCTGATGAGATAGCCACCCTCAGTGCAGATGAAGGGCCTGTTTTAGAGGAGGACACTGATGTGCCAATAGTGCAGCAGCTTGGGGCAAAAGGTTTCCCACTGTAAGATCTGACACCTGGGTTGCCCCAACTATGGAGCAGCCACAGTTGCCAGCCTTTACTGGTCTCCCAGGGTGTAGAGTGAATGTGGAAAACTTTTTGACTGTCAATTTCTTTGAGTTGTTTATGGACGATGTATTTTTGGAAGAGATTGTTGAGCAGACTAATCTGTATGTGGAACAGTATTTGAGAGACAATGCTGACAGACTTAGGCCTCTGTCTAGAGCTACCCAGTGGATTCTAACAAATCAGGAGGAGATGAAAAAGTTCTTGGGTTTGACGTTTTTGATGGGTGTTGGACTTTTGCTTATGCAGGGTCATCCTGAATCTTTTTGCCTCCTGCCTCCTATTTTTTTCTGACCTGTCGCTGTTGGCTTTTGAACTCTGAGCACTTTCCCACTGCTAACCAGTGCTAAAGTGCATATGCTCTCCGTGTAAATTGTATGTAATTGGTTTATCCATGATTGGCCTATTTGATTTACTAGTAAGTCCCTAGTAAGGTGCACTAGAGGTGCCAGGGCCTGTAAATCAAATGCTACTAGTGGGCCTGCAGCACTGGTTGTGCCACCCACATAAGTAGCTCTGTAATCGTGTCTCAGACCTGCCACTGCAGTGTCTGTGTGTGTATTTTTACACTGTAAATTCGACTTGGCAAGTGTACCCACTTGCCAGGCCTAAACCTTCCCTTTTCTTACATGTAAGGCACCCCTAAGGTAGGCCCTAGGTAGCCCCAAGGGCAGGGTGCAGTGTATGGATAAGGTAGGACATATAGTAATGTGATTTATATGTCTTGACAGTGAAATACTGCCAACTTTGTTTTTCACTGTTGCAAGGCCTGTCTCTCTCATAGGATAATATGGGGGCTACCTTTAAATATGATTAAAGTGTAGATTCCCCTAGAGAGTAGATGACCATGTGGAGTTTGGAGTCCCTGAACTCACAATTTAAAAATACATCTTTTAGTAAAGTTGATTTTAAGATTGTGCGTTTGAAAATGCCACTTTTAGAAAGTGAGCATTTTCCTGCTTAAACCATTCTGTGACTCTGCCTTGTTTGTGGATTCCCTGTCTGTGTCAGTTTGACAGTTGGGTTGTTTTTCACCTCGCACTAGACAGTGACACAAAGGGGGCTGGGGTGTAACCTGCATTACATGATTGGCCATCTCTGCTAGGAAAGAGGGGTGGAGTGGTCACTCTCATCTGAAAGGACTGTGCCTGCCTCTGACAATGCCTGCTCCAAACCCCTGGTGTGTGTCTGAGGATTTCACAAGTAGGTGTGAGTCCCCTTTGAAGAAAGGTGACTTCAAAGACTAAAATGGGTATGAGAAATCTACAGACTTTAGAAACACTTCTGGAACAAAGAGGAACCTCTGCCTGGAGAAGAGCTGGAAGCTGAGGAAGAAGTGCTGCCCTGCCTGTGACTGTGCTTTGTGGAGCTTTCCTGCAGTGCTGCTTCTGCCAGAGTAAGAGGGCAAAGACTGGACTTTGTGTGCCTTCAATCTTGTGAAGAAATCACCAAGGGCTTGAGTAAGAGCTTGCCTCCTGTTGTTTGAAGTCTGAGGGACAGCAAAGACTTTTCTCTGCCAGCACCTGGAGTCTCTGGAGAGACTCCTGCCCCGACAAGTGGTGCCCTATCCAGTCCCTGGGCCCTTGAAAGGAAAGCTGGTGGAATCCAAAGAAATCGACTTCGGATGACTTCGGACCGACGCCGCTGCTGAATCCGGTAACGCCGACTGCACCTGACGCCGTGACCTTCGCTGGAACGCGACGCTCTTCGCAGGCCGCAGCAGCCCCGCTGAAGTCCATGACTCCGTGTAAGTCGCCGCACCACGTTGTGATCGACGCCGCTCGAAGTGCACGGATTCAACATTTCGCACAGACGCCGCGATCTCCGACTTCGCGCATCGGCTTGTTCTCACTCCTCACCAAAGGTACTGTACTTGGGGGTCTACACGACTCCGTGTCCAGCGCCGCTGGTGTCGGCTTGTTGGGAACGACTCCGTCACGACGCCGTGTTAACATCTCATCAAAGCATTTTTGTTTCTAAGCGCTATTTTTGAGTTTAATCTTTAAAAATTCATAACTTGACTTGTGTATGTCAGATTTTTGTAGTTTTGGTCTTGTTTTGTTTAGATAAATATTTCCTATTGTTCTAAACCGGTGTTGTGTCATTTTGTAGTGTTTTCATTAAGTTACTGTGTGTTTTGGTACAAATACTTTACACCTAGCACTCTGAGGTTAAGCCTACTGCTCTGCCAAGCTACCAAGGGGGTAAGCAGGGGTTAGCTGAGGGTGATTCTCTTTTACCCTGACTAGAGTGAGGGTCCTTGCTTGAACAGGGGGTAACCTGACTGTCAACCAAAGACCCCATTTCTAACAATGGGGTTGATAAAGAAGCCGTCACTTGCTTCTTATTGGTCTACTAGTCCTTTAATGGCAACAGCTATATGTCCTGCAACCCTGACTCATAATTGGTATTTGCTTCTTCTTCGGATGCTGCATTTTGTTGACAATGCTTTAGCTTTGCCACAAGGTCACCCTGATTATGACCATCTTTTTAAGACTAGTCATATCCTTGATCACTTTGTAGATTGGTTTTCAGAGGTGTATGTTCCAGGCAACGAAATTAGTGTAGACAAATCTTTGGGGGATCCACGCTACCCACAACTCCCTGGACTCCTGTGGGTGTCTAGTTTTAAAAAATGTCTGGGTTTGGTAGGTTTCTCTAAATGACCACCGCAACCCGGTCCAAAAACGCAGGTCCCTTCCACCCCCCAGAAAAAAGGTAGGTTTTGTAATAGATCATTTTGATGTGTTTATGTTGTGTTTTGGGGCATTTCCTGTCACGGACACTAGGCCTATCCACACAAGTGAGGTACCATTTTTATTGGGAGACTTGGGGGAATGGTGGGTGAAAGGAAATATGTGGTTCATCACTAAAATGTGAGTAAAAAGTGTTTTTCTTGCCAAAATTTGAGGTTTGCAGAAGATTCTGGGTAACAGAACCGGGTGAGAGCCCCAAAAGTCATCCCATTCTGAATTGCCCTGGGTGTTTAGTTTTGAAAAAAATATAGGTTTGCTAGGTTTCCCTAGGAGCTGGAGCTAGAGGCCAAAATCCACATCTAAGCACAAACAGGTCAGTTTTCTTTGGGAAAATGTGATGTCTCCATGTTGTGTTTTACGACATTTCCTGTCACGGACACTAGGCCTACCCACACGAGTGTGGTACCATTTTTATTGGGAGACTTGGGGGAATGCTGGTTGGAAGGAAATTTGTGGCACCTCTTAGATTCCAGAACTTTCCATTACAGAAATGTGAGGAAAAGGTGTTTTTTTCCACATTTTGAGATTTGCAACTGATTCAGGGTAACAGAACCTGGTGAAATCCCCACAAGTCACCCCATTCTGAATTATCCTGGTTGTTCAGTTTTAAAAAATATATAGGTTTGCTAGGTTTCCCTAGATGCCTGCTGAGCTAGAGGCCAAAATCCACAGCAAGGCCCTTTGCAAAAGAAAAGGTCAGTTTTCTTTGGGAAAATGTGATGAATCTATGTAGTGTTTTGGGGGCATTTCCTTGTGCGGCCACTAGCATACCCACACTAGTGAGGTACCACTTTTATAAGTAGACTTGAAGGAATACCAGGGGAAGGAAGTTTGTGGCTCCTCTCAGATTCCTGAACTTTCCATCGCCAAAATTTTAGGAAAAATAGTTTTTTTATGCCAAAAGTTGAGGTTTGCAAAGGATTCTGGGTAACAGAACCTGGTGAGAACCCCACAAGTCCCCCCCTCATGAATTTCCCTAGGTGTCTAGTTGTCAGGAATGTCTAGGTTTGCTAGGTTTTCTTAGATGCCTTCTGAGCTAGAGGCCAAAATCCACATCTAGACACTTTGCAAAAAACAGGTCAGTTTTCTTTGGGAAAATGTGATGTGTTCATGTTGTGTTTTACGGCATTTCCTGTCACGGACACTAGGCCTACCCACACGAGTGCGGTAACATTTTTATCGGGAGACTTGGGGGAATTCTGGTTGGAAGGAAATTTGTGGCTCTTCTTAGATTGCAGAAATTTCCAGCACCGAAATGTGAGGAAAAAGTGTTTTTTTTGTGTCAAATTATGAGGTTTACAAACGATTCTGGGTAACAGAACCTGGTGAGATCCCCTCAAGTCACCCCATTCTGAATTGCCCTGTTTGTTCAGTTTAAAAAAATATATGGGTTTGCTAGGTTTCCCTAGGTGCCTGCTGAGGTAGAGGCCAAAATCCACAGCAAGGCCCTTTGCAAAAAAAATATCAGTTTTCTATGGGAAAATGTGATGCATGTATGTTGTGTTTTGGGGGGATTTCCTGGTGCGGGCACTAGGACTACCCACACAAGCGAGGTACCACTTTTATCAGCAGACTTGAGGGAATACCGGGGGAAGAAAATTTGTGGCTCCTCTCAGATTCCTGAACTTTCCATCGCCAAAATTTTAGGAAAAAGTGTTTTTTTATGCCAAAAGTTGAGGTTTGGAAAGGATTCTGGGTAACAGAACCTGGTGAGAACCCCACAAGTTCCCCCCATCATGAATTTCCCTAGGTGTCTAGTTTTCAGGAATGTCCATTTTTGCTAGGTTTTCTTAGATGCCTTCTGAGCTAGAGGCCAAAATCCACATCTAGACACTTTGCAAAAAACAGGTCAGTTTTCTTTGGGAAAATGTGATGTGTTCATGTTGTGTTTTATTGCATTTCCTGTCACGGACACTAGGCCTACCCACACGTGTGCGGTAACATTTTTATTGGGAGACTTAGGGGAATGCTGGTTGGAAGGAAATTTGTGGTTCCTCTTAGATTTCAAAAATTTCCATCACCGAAATGTGAGGAAAAAGTCTTTTTTGTGTGTCAAATTTTGGGGTTTGCAAATGATTCTGGGTAACAGAACCTGGTGAGATCCCCACAAGTCACCACATCATGAATCTCCCTAGGTGTCTAGTTTTCAGGAATGTCCAGGTTTGCTAGGTTTTCTTAGATGCCTCCTAAGCTAGAGGCCAAAATCCACAGCTAGGCACTTTGAAAAAAACAGGTCAATTTTCTTTGGGAAAATGTTAGGTGTCCTTGTTGTGTTTCAGGGCTTTTCCTGTTGTGGTCGCTAGGCCTACCCACACAAGTCATGTAACATTTTTATTGGGAGACTTGGGGGAATGCTGGGTGGATGGGAATTTGTGGCTCCTCTCACATTCCAGAACTTTCTATCTCCGCAATGAGGGGAAAATGTGTTTTTTGCCAGATTTTTAGGTTTGCAAAGGATTCTGGGTAACAGAACATGGTGAGAGCCCCACAGGTCACCCCATTCTGAATTTCCCTGGGTGTTTAGTTTTCAAAAATATGTAGGTTTGCTAGGTTTCCCTAGGAGCCAGCTGAGGTAGAGGCTAAAATCCCCATCTAGGCACTTTGGAAACAACAGGTCAGGTTTCTTTGGGAAAATGTGATGTGTCTATGTTGTGTTTTTGGAGCATTTCCTGTTGCGGGCACTAGGCCTAACCATACAAGTGAGGTACCATTTTTATCAGGAGACTTGTCGGAATGCTGCGTGGAAGGAAATTTGTGGCTCCTCTCATATTCCCGAACTTTCCATCTCAGAAATGTGAGGAAAATGGGTTTTTTTGCCAGATTTTGAGGTTTGCAAAGGATTCTGGGTAACAGAACCTGACACGAGCCCCACAAGTCACCCATTCTTAATTGCCATGGGTCTCTAGTTTTGGAAAATATATAGGTGTGCTAGGTTTCCCTAGGTGCCGGCTGAGCTAGAGGCCAAAATCCACAGCTAGGCACTTTGCAAATAACATATCAGTTTGCTCTGGAAAAATGTGAAGTGTCCATGTTGTGTTTTGGGGCATTCACGAGCACTAGGCCTATCCACGCAAGTGAGGTACCATTTTTATTGGGAGACTTGGGGGAATGGTGGGTGAAAGGAAATATGTGGTTCATCACCAAAATGTGAGTAAAAAGTGTTTTTCCTGCCAATATTTGAGGTTTGCAGAGGATTCTGGGTAAGAGAACCGTGTGAGAGCCCCAAAAGTCACCCCATTCTGAATTCCCCTGGGTGTTTAGTTTTGAAAAAAATATAGGTTTGCTAGGTTTCCCTAGGAGCTGGCTAAGCTAGAGGCCAAAATCCACATCTAGGCACAAACAGGTCAGTTTTCTTCGGGAAAATGTAATGTCTCCATGTTGTGTTTTACGACATTTCCTGTCACGGACACTAGCACTACCCACACAAGTGCGGTACAAGTTTTATTGGGAGACTTGGGGGAATGCTGGTTGTAACGAAATTTGTGGCACCTCTTAGATTCCAGAACTTTCCATCACAGAAATGTGAGGAAAAAGTGTTTTTTTCCCACATTTTGAGGTTTGCAAATGATTCTGGGTAACAGAACCTGGTGAGATCCCCACAAGTCACCCCATTCTAAATTGTCCTGGTTGTTCAGTTTAAAAAAAATATAGGTTTGCTAGGTTCCCCTAGGTGCCTGCTGAGCTAGAGGCCAAAATCCACAGCAAGGCCCTTTGCAAAAAAAAGATCAGTTTTCTTTGGGAAAATGTGATGCATGTATGTTGTGTTTTGGGGGCATTTCCTTGTGCGGGCACTAGGCCTACCCACACAAGCGAGGTACCACTTTTATCAGCAGATTTGAGGGAATACCGGGGGAAGGAAGTTTGTGGCTCTTCTCAGATTCCTGAACTTTCCACCACCGAAATTTGAGGAAAAAGTGTTTTTTTATTTCAAAAGTTGATGTTTGGAAAGGATTCTGGGTAACAGAACCTGGTGAGAACCCCACAAGTCCCCCCCATCATGAATTTCCCTAGGTGTCTAGTTTTCAGGAATGTCCAGTTTTGCTAGGTTTTCTTAGATGCCTTCTGAGCTAGAGGCCAAAATCCACATCTAGACACTTTGCAAAAAACAGGTCAGTTTTCTTTGGTAAAATGTGATGTGTTCATGTTATGTTTTACAGCATTTCCTGTCACGGACACTAGGCCTACCCACACGAGGGCGGTAACATTTTTATTGGGAGACTTAGGGGAATGCTGGTTGGAAGGAAATTTGTGGTTCCTCTTAGATTCCAAAAATTTCCATCACCGAAATGTGGGGAAAAAGTGTTTCTTGTGTGTCAAACTTTGAGGTTTGCAAACGATTCTGGGTAGCAGAACCTGGTGAGATCCCCACAAGTCACCCCATCATGAATCTCCCTAGGTGTCTAGTTTTCAGGAATGTCCAGGTTTGCTAGGTTTTCTTAGATGCCTCCTAAGCTAGAGGCCAAAACCCACAGCTAGGCACTTTGAAAAAAACAGGACAGTTTTCTTTGGGAAAATGTTATGTGTCCTTGTTGTGTTTCAGGGCTTTTCCTGTTGTGGTCGCTAGGCCTACCCACACAAGTCATGTAACATTTTTATTGGGAGACTTGGGGGAATGCTGGGGGATGGATGGGAATTTGTGGCTCCTCTCACATTCCAGAACTTTCTATCTCCGAATTGAGGGGAAAATGTGTTTTTTGCCAGATTTTTAGGTTTCCAAAGGATTCTGGGTAACAGAACATGATGAGAGCCCCACAGGTCACCCCATTCTGAATTTCCCTGGGTGTTTATTTTTCAAAAATATGTAGGTTTGCTAGGTTTCCCTAGGAGCCAGCTGAGGTAGAGGCTAAAATCCACATCTAGGCACTTTGCAAACAATAGGTCAGGTTTCTTTGGGAAAATGTGATGTGTCTATGTTGTGTTTTTGGAGCATTTCCTGTTGCGGGCACTAGGCCTAACCATACAAGTGAGGTACCATTTTTATCAGGAGACTTGTGGGAATGCTGCGTGGAAGTAAATTTGTTGCTCCTCTCATATTCCCGAACTTTCCATCTAAGAAATGTGAGGAAAATGTGTTTTTTTTGCCAGATTTTGAGGTTTGCAAAGGATTCTGGGTAACAGAACCTGACACGAGCCCCACAAGTCACCCATTCTTAATTGCCATGGGTCTCTAGTTTTGAAAAATATATAGGTTTGCTAGGTTTCCCTAGGTGCTGGCTGAGCTAGAGGCCAAAATCCACAGCTAGGCCCTTTGCAAAAAAAAGATCAGTTTTCTTTGGGAAAATGTGATGCATGTATGTTGTGTTTTGGGGGCATTTCCTGGTGCAGGCACTAGGCCTACCCACCCAAGTGAGGTATCACTTTTATCAGGAGACTTGAGGGAATACCGGGGGAAGGAAGTTTGTGGCTCCTCTCAGATTCCTGAACTTTCCACCACCGAAATTTGAGGAAAAAGTGTTTTTTTATGTCAAAAGTTGAGGTTTGGAAAGGATTCTGGGTAACAGAACCTGGTGAGAACCCCACAAGTTCCCCCCATCATGAATTTCCCTAGGTGTCTAGTTTTCAGGAATGTCCAGTTTTGCTAGGTTTTCTTAGATGCCTTCTGAGCTAGAGGCCAAAATCCACATCTAGACACTTTGCAAAAAACAGGTCAGTTTTCTTTGGGAAAATGTGATGCGTTCATGTTGTGTTTTATTGCATTTCCTGTCACGGACACTAGGCCTACCCACACGAGTGCTGTAACATTTTTATTGGGAGACTTAGGGGAATGATGGTTGGAAGGAAATTTGTGGTTCCTCTTAGATTTCAAAAATTTCCATCACCGAAATGTGAGGAAAAAGTGTTTTTTGTGTGTCAAATTTTGAGGTTTGCAAATGATTCTGGGTAACAGAACCTGGTGAGATCCCCACAAGTCACCACATCATGAATCTCCCTAGGTTTCTAGTTTTTAGAAATATCTGTTTGTTAGGTTTTTCTAGCTGCTGACTGAGCTAGAGGTTAAAATCCACAGCTAGGCACTTTGCAACAAACTGGTCAGTTTTCTTTGGGAAAATGTGATGTGTCCATGTTGTGTTTAGGGGCATTTCCTGTGGTGGGCACTAGGCCTACCCACACAAGTGAGGTACCATTTTTAGTGGGAGACTTGGGGTAACGCTGGGTAGAAGGACATATTGTGGCTCATCTTTGATTCCAGAACTTTCCTTCACCCAAATGTGAGGAAAAAGTTTTTTGTATGCCAAATCTTGAGGTTTGCAAAGGATTCTGGGTAACAGAACCTGGTAAAAGCCCAACAAGTCACCCCATCATGCATTCCCCTAGATGTCTAGATTTCAGGAATGTCCAGGTTTGCTAGGTTTTCTTAGATGCCTCCTAAGCTAGAGGCCAAAATCCACAGCTAGGCACTTTGAAAAAAACAGGTCAGTTTTCTTTGGGAAAATGTTATGTGTCCTTGTTGTGTTTCAGGGCTTTTCCTGTTGTGGTCGCTAGGCCTACCCACACAAGTCATGTAACATTTTTATTGGGAGACTTGGGGAAATGCTGGGCGGATGGGAATTTGTGGCTCCTCTCACATTCCAGAACTTTCTATCTCCGCAATGAGGGGAAAATGTGTTTTTTGCCAGATTTTTAGGTTTGCAAAGGATTCTGCGTAACAGAACATGGTGAGAGCCCCACAGGTCTCCCCATTCTGAATTTCCCTGGGTGTTTAGTTTTCAAAAATATGTAAGTTTGCTAGGTTTCCCTAGGAGCCAGCTGAGGTAGAGGCTAAAATCCCCATCTAGGCACTTTGCAAACAACAGGTCAGGTTTCTTTGGGAAAATGTGATGTGTCTATGTTGTGTTTTTGGAGCATTTCCTGTTGCGGGCACTAGGCCTAACCATACAAGTGAGGTACCATTTTTATCAGGAGACTTGTCGGAATACTGCGTGAAAGGAAATTTGAGGCTCCTCTCATATTCCCGAACTTTCCATCTCAGAAATGTGAGGAAAATGTGTTTTTTTTGCCAGATTTTGAGGTTTGCAAAGGATTCTGGGTAACATAACCTGACACTAGCCCCACAAGTCACCCATTCTTAATTGCCATGGGTCTCTAGTTTTGAAAAATATATAGGTGTGCTAGGTTTCCCTAGGTGCCGGCTGAGCTAGAAGCCAAAATCCACAGCTAGGCACTTTGCAAATAACATATCAGTTTGCTCTGGAAAAATGTGAAGTGTCCATGTTGTATTTTGGGGCATTCACGAGCACTAGGCCTATCCACGCAAGTGAGGTACCATTTTTATTGGGAGACTTGGGGGAATGGTGGGTGAAAGGAAATATGTGGTTCATCACCAAAATGTGAGTAAAAAGTGTTTTTCTTGCCAATATTTGAGGTTTGCAGAGGATTCTGGGTAAGAGAACCGTATGAGAGCCCCAAAAGTCACCCCATTCTGAATTCCCCTGGGTGTTTAGTTTTGAAAAAAATATAGGTTTGCTAGGTTTCCCTAGGAGCTGGCTAAGCTAGAGGCCAAAATCCACATCTAGGCACAAACAGGTCAGTTTTCTTCGGGAAAATGTAATGTCTCCATGTTGTGTTTTACGACATTTCCTGTCACGGACACTAGCACTACCCACACAAGTGCGGTACAAGTTTTATTGGGAGACTTGGGGGAATGCTGGTTGTAACGAAATTTGTGGCAAATCTTAGATTCCAGAACTTTCCATCACAGAAATGTGAGGAAAAAGTGTTTTTTTCCACATTTTGAGGTTTGCAAATGATTCTGGGTAACAGAACCTGGTGAGATCCCCACAAGTCACCCCATTCTAAATTGTCCTGGTTGTTCAGTTTAAAAAAAATATAGGTTTGCTAGGTTTCCCTGGGTGCCTGCTGAGCTAGAGGCCAAAATCCACAGCTAGGCACTTTGCAAATAACATATCAGTTTGCTTTGGAAAAATGTGAAGTGTCCATGTTTTGTTTCGGGGCATTCAGGAGCACTAGGCCTATCCACACAAGTGAGGTACCATTTTTATTGGGAGGCTTGGGGGAATTGTGGGTGAAAGGAAATATGTAGTTCATCACCAAAATGTGAGTAAAAAGTGTTTTTCTTGCCAAAATTTGAGGTTTGCAGAGGATTCTGGGTAAGAGAACCGGGTGAGAGCCCCAAAAGTCACCCCATTCTGAATTCCCCTGGGTGTTTAGTTTTGAAAAAAATATAGGTTTGCTAGGTTTCCCGAGGAGCTGGCTAAGCTAGAGGCCAAAATTCACATCTAGGCACAAACAGGTCAGTTTTCTTTGGGAAAATGTAATGTCTCCATGTTGTGTTTTACGACATTTCCTGTCACGGACACTAGCACTACCCACACAAGTGCGGTACAAGTTTTATTGGGAGACTTGGGGGAATGCTGGTTGTAACGAAATTTGTGGCACCTCTTAGATTCCAGAACTTTCCATCACAGAAATGTGAGGAAAAAGTGTTTTTTCCACATTTTGAGGTTTGAAAATGATTCTGGGTAACAGAACCTGGTGAGATCCCCACAAGTCACCCCATTCTAAATTGACCTGGTTGTTCAGTTTAAAAAAATATAGGTTTGCTAGGTTTCCCTAGGTGCCTGCTGAGCTAGAGGCCAAAATCCACAGCAAGGCCCTTTGCAAAAAAAAGATCAGTTTTCTTTGGGAAAATGTGATGCATGTATGTTGTGATTTGGGGGCATTTCCTGGTGCGGGCACTAGGCCTACCCACACAAGCGAGGTACCACTTTTATCAGCAGACTTGAGGGAATACCGGGGGAAGGAAGTTTGTGGCTCCTCTCAGATTCCTGAACTTTCCACCACCGAAATTTGAGGAAAAAGTGTTTTTTTATGTCAAAAGTTGAGGTTTGGAAAGGATTCTGGGTAACAGAACCTGGTGAGAACCCCACAAGTCCCCCCCATCATGAACTTCCCTAGGTGTCTAGTTTTCAGGAATGTCCAGTTTTGCTAGGTTTTCTTAGATGCCTTCTGAGCTAGAGGCCAAAATCCACATCTAGACACTTTGCAAAAAACAGGTCAGTTTTCTTTGGGAAAATGTGATGTGTTCATGTTATGTTTTACTGCATTTCCTGTCACGGACACTTGGCCTACCCACACGAGTGCGGTAACATTTTTATTGGGAGACTTAGGGGAATGCTGGTTGGAAGGAAATTTGTGGTTCCTCTTAGATTCCAAAAATTTCCATCACCGAAATGTGGGGAAAAAGTGTTTCTTGTGTGTCAAATTCTGAGGTTTACAAACGATTCTGTGTAACAGAACCTGGTGAGATCCCCAGAAGTCACCCCATCATGAATCTCCCTAGGTGTCTAGTTTTCAGGAATGTCCAGGTTTGCTAGGTTTTCTTAGATGCCTCCTAAGCTAGAGGCCAAAATCCACAGCTAGGCACTTTGAAAAAAACAGGTCAGTTTTCTTTGGGAAAATGTTATGTGTCCTTGTTGTGTTTCAGGGCTTTTCCTGTTGTGGTCGCTAGGCCTACCCACACAAGTCATGTAACATTTTTATTAGGAGACTTGGGGGAATGCTGGGTGGATGGGAATTTGTGGCTCCTCTCACATTCCAGAACTTTCTATCTCCGAAATGAGGGGAAAATGTGTTTTTTGCCAGATTTTTAGGTTTCCAAAGGATTCTGGGTAACAGAACATGGTGAGAGCCCCACAGGTCACCCCATTCTGAATTTCCCTGGGTGTTTAGTTTTCAAAAATATGTAGGTTTGCTAGGTTTCCCTAGCATCCAGCTGAGGTAGAGGCTAAAATCCACATCTAGGCACTTTGCAAACAATAGGTCAGGTTTCTTTGGGAAAATGTGATGTGTCTATGTTGTGTTTTTGGAGCATTTCCTGTTGCGGGCACTAGGCCTAACCATACAAGTGAGGTACCATTTGTATCAGGAGACTTGTGGGAAAGCTGCGTGGAAGGAAATTTGTGGCTCCTCTCATATTCCTGAACTTTCCATCTCAGAAATGTGAGGAAAACGTGTTTTTTTTCCAGATGTTGAGGTGTGCAAAGGATTCTGGGTAACAGAACCTGACAAGAGCCCGACAAGTCACCCCATTCTTAATTGCCATGGGTCTCTAGTTTTGAAAAATATATAGGTTTGCTAGGTTTCCCTAGGTGCCAGCTGAGCTAGAGGCCAAAATCCACAGCTAGGCACTTTGCAAATAACTTATCAGTTTGCTTTGGAAAAATGTGAAGTGTCCATGTTGTGTTTTGGGGCTTTTCCTGTCGCTGGCACTTGGCCTACCCACATAAGTGAGGTACAATTTTTATTGGGAGACTTGGGGAAACACTGGGTGGAAGGACATTTGTGGCTCTTCTAAGATTCCAGAACTTTCCATCACTAAAATATGAGGAAAAAGGGTTTTATTTGCCAAATTGTGATTTTTGTAAAGGATTGTGGGTAACAGAACCTGGTGAAAGCCCCACAAGTCACCCCATACTCAATTTGCATGGTTGTCTAGTTTACAAAAATATATAGGTTTGCTAGGTTTCCCTAGGTGCCAGCTGAGCTAGAGGCCAAAATCCACACCTTGGCACTTTGCAAAAAACAGGTCAGTTTTTGGGGGACAATGTGATGTGTCCTCATTGTGTTTTGGGACATTCACGAGCACTAGGCCTACCCAGACAAGTGAGGTACCATTTTTATTGAGAGGCATGGGGGAATGCTGGGTAGAAGGAAATTTGTGGTTCCTCTCAGATTCCCGAACTTTCCATCATTGAAATGTGAGGAAAAAGTGTTGTTGCCAAATTTTGAGGTTTGCAAAGGATTCTGGGTAACAGAACCTTGCAAGAGCCCCACACGTTACCCCATTCAGAATTTCCCTAGGTGTCTAGTTTTTAGAAATATCTGTTTGTTAGGTTTTTCTAGGTGCTGACTGAGCTAGAGGCTAAAATCCACAGCTAGGCACTTTGCAACAAACTGGTCAGTTTTCTCTTGGAAAATGTGATGTGTCCATGTTGTGTTTAGGGGCATTTCCTGTGGTGGGCACTAGGCCTACCCACACAAGTGAGGTACCATTTTTAGTGGGAGACTTGGGGGAACGCTGGGTAGAAGGACATTTTGTGGCTCATCTTTGATTCCCGAACTTTCCATCACCCAAATGTGTGGAAAAAGTGTTTTGTTTGCCAAATCTTGAGGTTTGCAAAGGATTCTGGGTAACAGAACCTTGCAAGAGCCTCACAAGTTATCCCATTCTGAATTTCCCTAGGTGTCTAGTTTTTGTAAATGCCCAGGTCTGCTAGGTTTTCCTAGGTGCGGGCTGAACCAGAGGCCAAAATCCACAGCTAGGCTCTTTGCAAAAAACTGGTCAGTTTTCTTTGGTAAAATGTGATGTGTCCATGTTGTGTTTAGGGGCATTTCCTGTGGTGGGCACTAGGCCTACCCACACAAGTGAGGTACAATTTCTGGTGGGAGACTTATGGAAATGCTGGGTTGAAGGAAATTGTGTGGCTCCTCTCAGATTCCAGAACTTTCCATCACCAACATGTGAGGAAAAAGGGTTTTTTTGCCAAATCATGAGGTTTGCAAAGGATTCTGGGTAAAAGAACCTGGTGAGAGCCCCACAAGGCTCCGCATTCTCAATTGTCCTGGTTGTTCAGTTTTCAAAAATATATAGGTTTGCTACGTTTCCCTAAGATCAGTTTTCTTTGGGAAAATGTGATGCATCTATGTTGTGTTTTGGGGGCATTTCATGTTGCGGGCACTAGGCCTACCCACAAAAGTGAGGTACCATTTTTATCAGCAGACTTCGGGGAATACTGGGTGGAAGGAAATTTGTGGCTCCTCCTATATTCCCGAACTTTCCATCACCGAAAGTTGAAGAAAAAGTTTTTTTTTATGCCAAATGTTGAGATTTGCAAAGGATTCTGGGTAACAGAACCTGGTGAGAACCCCACAAGTCCCCCCCATCATGAATTTCCCTAGGTGTCTAGTTTTCAGGAATGTCCAGGTTTGCTAGGTTTTCTTAGATGCCTTCTGAGCTAGAGGCCAAAATCCACAGCTAGGCACTTCGCAAAAAACAGATCAGTTTACTTTGAAAAAAAGTGACATGTCCATGTTGTGTTTTGGGGCATGTCCTGTCCTTGGCACTACTCCTACCCACACCAGTGAGGTACCATTGTTATCGGAAGACTTTGGGGAATGTTGGGTGGAAGGAAATTTGTGGCTCCTTTCAGATTCTAGAACTTTTGATCACTGAAATGTGAGGAAAAGGTGTTTTTTTTTTGCCAAATTTTAAGGATTTCAAAGGATTTTGGGCAAAAAATCATGTCAGTTTTCTTTAGGAAAATGCGATGTGTCCATGTTGTGTTTTACGGCATTTCCTGTCACAGAAACTATGCCTACCCACACAAGTGTGGTACCATTTTTATTGGGAGACTTTAGGGAATGCTGGTTGGAAGAAAATTTGTGGCTTCTCTTAGATTCCAGAACTTTCCATCACCAAAATGTGAGGAAAAGATGTTTTTTATTGCCAAATTTCGTGGTTGGCAAACTATTCTGGGCAACAGAACCTGGTGAGATCCCTACAAGTCACCCCATTCTGAATTGCCCTGTTTCTTCAGTTTTAAAAAATCATAGGTTTGCTAGGTTTCCCTAGGTGCCTGCTGAGCTAGAGGCCAAAATCCACAGAAAGGCCCTTTGAAAAAAAAAGGTCAGTTTTCTTTTGGAAAATGTGATGCATCTATGTTGTGTTTTGGGGGCATTTCCTGGTGCGGGCACTCGGCCTACCCACACAAGTGAGGTACCATTTTTATCAGCAGACTTGCGGGAATGACGGGTGGAAGGAAATTTGTGGCTCCTCTCAGATTCCTGAACTTTCCATCACCAAAGTTTGAAGAAAAAGTGTTTTTTGTGCCAAGTGTTGAGGTTTGCAAAAGATTCTGGGTAACAGAACCTGGTGAGAGCCCCACAGGTCACCCCGTCATTAATTTCCCTAGGTCTCTAGTTTTCAGGAATGTCCAGGTTTGCTAGGGTTTCCTAGATGCCTTCTGAGCTAGAGGCCAAAATCCACAGCTAGGCACTTTGAAAAAAACAGGTCAGTTTTCTTTGGGAAAATTTCAGTGTCCTTGTTGTGTTTTAGGGCATATCCTGTTGCAGTCGCTAGCCCTACCCACACAAGTGATGTAACATTTTGAGACTTGGGGGAATGCTGGGTGGATGGAAATTTGTGTGTCCTCTCACATTCTAGAACTTTCTATCTCCGAAATGTTAGGAAAATGTGTTTTGCCAGATTTCTAGGCTTGCAAAGGATTCTGGGTAACAGAACATGGTGAGAGGCCCACAAGTCACTTCATTCTGAATTTCCCTGGGTGTTTAGTTTAAAAAAAATATGTAGGTTTCCTAGGTTTCTCTAGGTGCCAGCTGAGGTAGAGGCTAAAATCCACATCTAGGCACTTTGCAAAAAACAGGTCAGGTTTCTTTGAAAGAATGTGATGTGTCTATGTTGTGTTTTGGGGGCATTTCCTGTTGCAGGCACTATGCCTAACCATACAAGTGAGGTACCATTATTATCAGGAAACTTGTGGGGATGCTGAGTGGAAAGAACTTTGTAGCTCCTCTCATATTCCTGAACTTTCCATCTTAGAAATGTGAGGAAAATGTGTTTTTTTGCCAGATTCTGAGGTTTGCAAAGGATTCTGGGTAACAGAACCTGACAAGAGCCCCACAAGTCACCCAATTCCTAATTGCCATGGGTCTCTAGTTTTGAAAAATATATGGTTTTGCTAGGTTTCCCTAGGTGCCCGCTGAGCTAGAGGCCAAAATCCACAGCTAGGCACTTTGCAGATAACATATCAGTTTGCTTTGGGAAAATGTGAAGTCTCCATGTTGTGTTTTGGGGCTTTTCCTGTCGCTGGCACTTGGCCTGCCCACACAAGTGAGGTACAATTTTTATTGGGAGACTTGGGGGAACACTGGGTGGAAGGACATTTGTGGCTCTTCTAAGATTCCAGAACTTTCCATCACCAAAATATGAGGAAAAAGGGTTTTATTTGCCAAATTGTGATGTTTGCAAAGGATTGTGGGTAACAGAACCTGGTGAAAGCCCCACAAGTCACCCCATACTCAATTGGCATGGTTGTCTACTTTACAAAAATGTATAGGTTTGCTAGGTTTCCCTAGCTGCCAGCTGAGCTAGAGGCCAAAATCCACACATTGGCACTTTGCAAAAAACAGGTCCGTTTTGGGGGGAAAATGTGATGTGTCCTCATTGTGTTTTGGGACATTCACGAGCACTAGGCCTACCACACAAGCGAGGTACCATTTTTATTGAGAGGCATGGGTGAATGCTGTGTAGAAGGAAATGTGTGGTTCCTCTCAGATTCCTGAACTTTCCATCATTGAAATGTGAGGAAAAAGTGTTTTTTGTTGCCCAATTTTTAGGTTTGCAAAGGATTCTGGGTAACAGAACCTTGCAAGAGCCCCACACGTTACCCCATTCAGAATTTCCCTAGGTGTCTAGTTTTTAGAAATATCTGTTTGTTAGGTTTTTCTAGGTGCTGACTGAGCTAGAGGTTAAAATCCACAGCTAGGCACTTTGCAACAAACTGGTCAGTTTTCTTTGGGAAAATGTGATGTGTCCATGTTGTGTTTAGGGGCATTTCCTGTGGTGGGCACTAGGCCTACCCACACAAGTGAGGTACCATTTTTAGTGGGAGACTTGGGGTAACGCTGGGTAGAAGGACATATTGTGGCTCATCTTTGATTCCAGAACTTTCCTTCACCCAAATGTGAGGAAAAAGTTTTTTGTATGCCAAATCTTGAGGTTTGCAAAGGATTCTGGGTAACAGAACCTGGTAAAAGCCCAACAAGTCACCCCATCATGCATTCCCCTAGATGTCTAGATTTCAGGAATGTCCAGGTTTGCTAGGTTTTTTTAGATGCCTGATGGGCTAGAGGCTAAAAACCACAGCTAGGCACTTTGAAAAAAACAGGTCAGTTTTCTTTGGGAAAATGTCATGTGTCCTTGTTGTGTTTTAGGGCATTTCCTTGGCGCGGGCACTAGGCCTACCCACACAAGTGATTTAACATTTTTATTGGGAGACTTGGGGGAATGCTGGGTGGAAGGAAATTTGTGGCTCCTCTCAGATTCCAGAACTTTCTATCACTGAAGTGTGAGCAAAAGGTGTTTTTTTGCCAGATTTTTAGGTTTGCAAAGGATTCTGGGTAACAGAACCTGACAAGAGTCCCAAAAGTCACCCTATTCTTAATTGCCCTAGGTGTCTAGTTTTAAAAAATGTATAGGTTTTCTAGGTTTCCCTAGGTGCCGGCTGAGCTAGAAGCCAAAATCCACAGCTAGGCACTTTGTAAAAGACTGGTCAGTTTTCTTTGTGAAAATGTCCATATAGTGTTTTGGGCATTTCCTGTCACAGGCACCAGGCCTACCACCCCAGTGAGGTACCATTTGTATTGGGAGACTTGAGGAAACTGTGGGTGGAAGGAAGTTTGTGGCTCCTCTTTGATTCCAGAAATTTTTATCACCGAAATGTGAGGAAAAAGTGTTTTATTCAATATTTTCAGGTTTGCAAAGGAATGTGGGTTACAGAACTTTGGGCCAGATGTAGGTAGGCTTTTGCACCTCGCAAACGGCGAAAAACGCCGTTTGCGAGGTGCAAAAGCCCTCAAGCGATGCAGAAACACATTTTGCGAGTCGGAACCGACTCGCAAAATGGGTTTCCGACTCGCAAATAGGAAGGGGTGTTCCCTTCCTATTTGCGACTCGCACCGCGATTTAAGTTGATTTGTGACCGCGAAAGCGGTCGCAAATCAACTCGCAGTTACCATCCACTTGAAGTGGATGGTAACTCATTCGCAAAGGGGAAGGGGTCCCCATGGGACCCCTTCCCCTTTGTGAATGCTCACAAAATTATTTTTTCAGAGCAGGCAGTGGTCCTATGGACCACTGCCTGCTCTGAAAAAAACTGAAACAAAAGGTTTCGGTATTTTTTTCTATTTGCAGCTTGTTTTCCTTTTTAGGCTGCAAAGAGAAAAAAATAAACTGCTTTATTTAAAAGCAGTCACGGAGATGGTGGTCTGCTGTCTCCAGCAGGCCACCATCCCCGTGAGTGCCTAGACTTGCTATGGGGTCGCAAACTGCGACCCACCTCATAAATATTTACCCCATAGCGAGTTGCAGAAGGTGTCTGAGACACCTTTCTGCATTCCAAATTGCGACTTGCAATTTGCGAGTCGCAGGGACTCGCAAATTGCAAATCGCAATTTGGAATCTTTCTACATCTGGCCCCTGGTGAGAGCCCCACAAGTCACACCATTCTGATTTGCCCTGGGTGTTTAGTTATAAAAAATATATAGGTTTGCTAGGTTTCCCCAGGAGCCGGCTGAGCTGGAGGCCAAAATCCACATCTAGGCACTTTTTAAAAAAAAGGTCAGTTTTCTTTGGGAAAATGTGATGTGTCCATGTTGTGTTTTATGGCATTTCTTGTCACGGGCACTGGGCTTACCCACAAAAGTGAGATACCATTATTATTGGGAGACTTGGGGGAATGCTGGGTGGAAGGAAATTTGTAGATCTTCTTAGATTCCGGAACCTTCCATCACCAAAATGTGAGGAAAAAGTGTATTTGCCAAATTTTGAGGTTTGCAAAGGATTCTGTGTAACAGAACATGATGCGAGCCCCTCAAGTCACCCCATTCTGAATTTCTCAGGGTGTTAAGATTTCAAAAATTAATAGGTTTGCTAGTTTTTCCTTGGGGCCGGCTGTGCTGGAGGCCCAAATCCACAGCTAGGTACTTTGCAAAAAACAGGTCAGTTTTCTTTGTGAAAATGTAATGTGTCCATGTTGCGTTTCCTGTTGCGGGCGCCAGGCACAAGTGAGGTACAAGTGAGGTACAAGTGAGGTACCATTTTTATCGGAGACCTGGGGGAACACAGAATAGAAGAACAAGTGTTATTGCCCTTGTCTTTCTCTACAATTGTTTCCTTCCAAATGTAAGTCACTGTGTAAAATAGACGTATTTTTGAGAAATGCCCTGTAATTCACATGATAGTATGCGGTCCCTATGATTCAGAGATGTGTAAATAACCACTGCTTCTCAACACTTTATCTAATTAAATTTTCTGATTCAAGTCTGCCTGTTCCTTAAAGCTGTGAAGATGGTGCCTTTAGCACCGCAAACCCTTTATTGGTGCCATTTTCAGGGGAAAAAACACAAGCATTCCTTGATACCTATTTTTGACTCTTTATATTTTACCAAATAAATTGCTGTACCTGGGATACAATGAAAACTGAATGCAAGGTACACCTCATTTATTGGCTCTGGGTACCTATGGCCTTGATGAATCAACAAGCCCTGTGTATCCCCGCAACCAGAATAGTCCAGCTGACATAACGGTATATTGATTTTGAAAATATGACAATGCAGAAAAAAGTTACAGAGTAAAATGTGTAGAGAAATGGCTGTTTTTTTTTTCATCAATTGTAATACATTTTTATTTCAGCTGTTATTTTCTGTAGGAAAACTTTGTAGGATCTACACAAATGACCCCTTGCTCAATTCAGAATTTTGCCTACTTTTCAGAAATGTTTAGCTGTCCAGGATCCACCATTGGGTTTATACCCATTTCTGTCACTAACTGGAAGGAGGCTAAGAGCTCAAAAATAGTAAAAATGGGATATGTCCCACTGAAATGGCAATATTGTGTTGAAAAATGTGATTTTCTGATTCAAGTCTGCCTGTTCCTTAAAGCTGTGAAGATGGTGCCTTTAGCACCGCAAACCCTTTATTGGTGCCATTTTCAGGGAAAAAAACACAAGCCTTCTTCTGCAGCCCTTTTTTCCCATTTGTTTTTAAAAAATGAACTTTTTGCTGTATTTTGGAAACATTTTGGGTCTTCTCCAGTGGAACCCACAAGCTCTGGGTACCTCTAGAATCCCTAGGATGTTGGAATAAAGGGCGCAAGTTTGGCATGGGTATCTTATGTGGACAAAATGTTATGAGGGCCTAAACGCGAACTGCCCTCCCCCCCTCACACACATATATATACATGTATATAAAATAAACAGTTCCTGCTGTTCTTCCTGATTGTGCCTCGTGAAGTCAGTGCACCGCTACGGGCGCAAGACCCGTAATCCATCAAAAAAACAACTCAGTTAGTTAACAAACGGCACTCCAAGCAGCTTCGATGTTTACTTAAGGCTTATACAATCTTGCCCGAAGTAACACAGTATCAGCTTGCAATAGCAACACGTTTCAACCATTACGGTCTTCTTCATTGGCCCAAATCATTACAGAAGCCATAGAAAATATACCATTGACGATCATGGACATAAATGAAATCCTAAATGCATTCAACATATAAACGTAAATACCCTGAATCAATGTGTGGGACCAAAATTATCTGGACCAAAATTCTCCTACATTCTACATTGGAAATCTATTACCAAAAAAATAAATTCAATATACATTAAACCAATTAACAGTAAGATACAAAATATCCAGTGGAAATCCCATTATATTATGGTCACTATAGATGTGGTGTCCCTACGTGAATTAGGCATTCGGGCATGTCAGCACTTTTTTAGAGACAAATCTATCAGGTTATATGAACATTCTGAATTGCTCTTAAGAATGCAGAGATTTTGTTTTGATAATTTTTTTTCTTATTTGAAGATCTGGGCACTTTACCACTGCTAACCAGTGCTAAAGCGCATGTGCTCTTTTGTCTAAAGTGTATTAGTGATTGCTTTATCCATGATTGGCATATTTGATTTACTAGTAAGTCCCTAGTAAAGTGCATTAGAAGTTTCCATGGTCTGTAACTCAAATGCTACTAATGGGCCTGCAGCACTGATTGTGCCACCAACATGAGTAGCCCTGTAAACATGGCTGAGACCTGCCACTGCAGTGTCTGAGTTTGCAGTCTTGCACTGCCAATTTGACCTGTCAAGTGTACCCACTTGCCAGGCCCAAACCTTATCTTTTTATACATGTAAGGTACCCCTACGGTAGGCCCTAGGTAGCCCCATGGGTAGGATGCATTGTATGATAAAGATAGGACATGTACTGATGTGTTTTACAGGTACTGACACTGGAATACTGCCAAATTTGTTTTTCACTGTTGCAAAGCCTATCCCTCTCATAAGTTAACATCTGGACTGCCTTTAAATATCTTTTAAGTGCGGTTTCCCAGTGGGAGTAGATAAAGCATGGAGTTCGGGGTCTATGAAGTCACAAATTAAAAATACACCTTTTGGTAAAGTTTGCTTTTAGATTGTCAGTTTAAAGATACCACTTTTAGAAAGTGGGCATTTTCTTGCTTAACCATTCTGTGCCTCTGCCTGCTTGTGTATTCCACATCTGGGTCACATTGACAGTTGAACTGTTGTGAATTCCCTCTAGACAGTGACACAGAGGGAGCTGGTTTGTAGCCTGCATATCCTGATGAGTCTTCTGAGCTGGAGTGGGGAGGGAGGAGCTGGCACTTACATCTGAAAGGGCTGTGCCTGTCCTCACGCAAAGCAGTCTCTAATCCCCTGGTCTATATGTGGGGCCAGGCATGGGCATGGCAGGATCTTGTGAATAACAGAGACTTTCCTTTGAAGTTTGCCTACTTCAAAGGCAGAGAGGGGTTTATGTATTAGGCAAAAAAAACAAGACTTTTGGAACACTTCTGGATCAAGAGAAACCTCTGCCAAGGATAAGAGCTGAAGAGCTAGAGGAGGAGTACGCCCCCTTTGCTGTGTGTGTTTTGCTGGGTTGGCCTGCAGTTGCTGCTTCTGCCTTAAAGAGGGCAAAGACTGGACTTTGCTCTGTATCCTGCTTGTAAAATTTCTCCACGGGCTTAAACTGAGCTTGCCTCCTGTTAAGAAGTCTCAGGAACAGCAAAGACCTCACCTACCAGCCTCTGGGTTCTCAAACTGTGGACTCCAACTCGTCAGGTGGTACCTACTCCAGTTTCTGGGCACTTGGGAGTGAAAGCTAGTGAAAAAACAAGAAAAACCAAGGGCACCAAATGTGGACGACATCGGACTGATGTGGCTGCCGGAATCCGTGTATTCCACCTGCAACTGAAGCCATGGTCCCCACTGGAGTGCGATGACCATGATCGACCCAGCAGGCCCACCGCAGCCTTGCTGAAGTCCACGACTCTGTGAGTCCCGAAGTGCTGTGTCACCGACGTCAGTGACACCTGACTGTGCCGTGGCCCCTGATACATTGTGGCATAACCACGACAAAGTGAGGTTGCCCGATCGCGTCTTGACCTCAACCCTGCTGGAGGCGTAAGGAATTCACACTTCACACCAATGCTGCCTCACCTCCACAGCTCAGCAGCAAGGACCCGACACATCACACCAATGCCTCTGCTCCGGAGCCCTGGAACTGACACTGCACAAGATCTAGCGACGTCTCAATCCCCGACTCTGTGCACTGGCTTGTTTCCTCATTTTCACAAGGTACTGTACTTGGGGGTCTATGGACTCTGTGACTGGCATCATTGACATCAGACTGTTGGGAATGACTCTGTCTGTGACAAAGAGCTATATTGAAGTTTAATCTTTGAAAATGTAAACCTTTGCTTGTGTATGTTGGAGTTTTGTCGTTTTGGTCTTTTTTTCTACTCTGATAAATATTGGCTATTTTTCTAAACTGGTGTGGTGTCCATTTTGTATTGTTTTCACTGTATTACTGTTTGCAAATACTTTACACATTGCCTCTGACATAAGCCTGATTGCTTGTGCCAAGATACCAAATGGGTGATCAGGGGTTATCCTGGGTGTGCATCTCCCTTACCCTGACTAGAGTGAGTGTCCATGCTTGGACAGAGTACAAACTGACTGCCAACCAGAGACCCCATTTCTAGCATACACACACACACATATATATATATATATATATATATATATATATATATATATATGCAAAAAAGGAAAAGAGAAAACTCTGGTTAGTTCCAAAGTTTAGGTGGAGATTAGCTAGTATAGAGCACCCTACAACATGAGCAACACTCTAGAATTTCTCACCTCAAATGGCTGTTATTTTAGCAAAGTTTTATGAATAGGAGTAGCACAGTGCAATCCAAGTCGAGCTACAAAATGACAAAGTATTTTGCCATTTATACGGCAAAGTCTTTAGGCATAGAACTAGCAGACTGCTATCCTTGCCGATCTGTAAATGACAAAAGCCCTTCACCACTCCTGGCACAGTACTACAGCTTTGAATTGGTTAAATACCAAAAGCAACCCCTGACACGTGTTTCATTATCATCATAGCTCTTCGGAGAAGTTTGGCTTTGTCCAGACATAAGGAAGTACCCAGTACAAGTCAAAACAAAACCCTTTTAGAGTTAGAGTAATGCATACATTTTGCAAAAGAGAAGAAAGAACTGTGGGTTTTTCCCAAGTTTAGTTACAGGCCAGCTCCATTATAGAGCACCATACAACACCAGCGACACTGCAGATTTCCTCAGCTCAAATGTCTGTTTTCTAGAAAGGTTTTAAAGCATAGGATTAGCACAGTGCAATCCATGTTGAGCTAAAAACATCAAGGAAGGAGAAGGTCTTGGGCATCCTGTATCCTGAGGGCTTGACAGAAATACCTGGGGGAGTGGAGTCGGGTAAGTCACAAGAACATTCATGTCACCAAACATCTTTGTCTAGCAGGCTCACTCATCACTTTTCCCTACCCCAATGACCAAATTACCCACCACCCCCTGTCCAAATCTCCAAACATATCTCACGGCCATGCCACACATCAAGTAACCTCACCTTGGGCCACAGTGTTTGGGAAGGGCATGTAAAGTCCTGGGAACTGACGGAACTACAACTCCCAGAAGGCACTATTTCAACATTTACAAAACCAGAACCATGCACTAAATTTGAGAAGTCTTGCGTGTGAAACTACCATTCAAAGTGAACCAAACTGAATGGTCCACCATGTAACACTTCAAGGCAATAACAATTATGCAATGGCCCACTACAAGTACCATTACAAGCAAATCACAGCTACAGCTGTGTCCCATATATCACTGGCCTCTGAGAAAAGGTACTGAATAATGTCATGTACTCATGTGGAGGGTACACATAAATGGCAAATTGGATGCACTCTCAGTGCATCAAGACAGAGGGCCGGGGCAAATTGTAAAACCAATTAGTCTGCCAGCTCTAACACCATTGTGCATTGTTCAGCTTCTAGTTGGCTAAATGATGCCATACACCTTACTAGGAGAGAAATGTACATTGTCATGTTGTGGTATTCTAGGCTTAGAATGTATTGACACAGAATGCTGGAGTCTCCTTGGAGACAGCGACAGTTGGAGGAGAGAAGAGGCAGAAGGAGAACGAAAGGAGGATTATCTGTAGGCTGAGGTGTTTCTTGTATATCTATTTCTTATATTAAAGATCCTGTTTCTTACAAAGAAGACTGTGTTCCAGCGATCTTTCACTGGCGACGAGGATGGGATGCTGAAACCCCTTATGAAGTCGGAACACCTCAACTACCTATCCTGGTAATTGTGCGATCCCAAGTTAATTTTTTGTTTTTTTTGGCCACGCCGTTCTCTGGAGCAGCCTGTTATTTTTTTGGGAGGGGCTGTGCTGTGGGTCTAACGTATATTGTCGACTGGCCAGATTTATACACACTGTTGCTCGCGCTACGCTCAGCGGGTGTTTAGGCTCGTGCTAATTGTTAACCACGCGCTGCCTTGCCTACCGGCGCAGCTCACCTATCTCAGACACGCGCTCACTCAAGAGAGTATCAACACGGCGAAACCGGCACAGTGCTAACTTACAGTAACAGCTCGACTATCTCGGACACGTGCTCACTCAAGAGACTATCAACACGGCAAAACCAGCACAGCGTTAATTTACAGTAATGTAAATACAGCGAACCGGAACAGCTTTCTTCTCTCCTGGTCGCGTCATCCGCATACGCTCATTGTTAAGCGTGTCAAGCCTCGTTCTCATGCCTTGGAGGCCATCTTGTTACATCAAGTGACAGACAAGTTAAAGTTCCTGGCGGCCATTTTATGTTGCTTTGTGATTCTGTGTGTCAAGCCTCATTCTCACGTTTTGGCGGCCATCTTACTACATCAAGAGGCATTTTAGTTTAAATTTCTGGTAGCCATTTTAAGTTACTTCGTGTTTCTGTGTGTGAAGACTCATTCTCACATCTTGGCTGCCATCTTGCACATTAAGAATCAAAGGAGTCGAAGTTCCTGGCGGCCATCTTAATTTGTATTGTGTATTTAATTTTACGTTTTTAAAAAAAAATATAACACAGGCACAAGATACTGTCAGAAATTTACAATATGCAGAATGTTACTTGTCCACCATTTTTTTTGCCTTCTCCTGGTGAACCACTAATTCCATGGAAAAAATGGAAAAGTGATTTTGCGCACTATGCTCGAGTTTGTGGCACCTCTCTAAATGCGGAAAGGAAAATGTCTCTTCTGATGCATTGTTTAGGTTCTGAAGGACAGGAAGTCTTTGAAAATCTACCTGAACTTACGGTTGAAGATGCTGGAGATCTCAATGACTTTGAAATCTGTATTAAAAAACTAGACTTACATTACTTACCGAAAATTTCCACAGTCTTGGAGAGGTATCATTTTGGAAAAAGATTTCAAAGATCTAGAGAATCTGTAGAGGAATACATTACTGTACTTCGGAAACTAGCCTCAACATGTGGTTTTGGTAGCAGTAAGGATGAAAGGTTGAGAGATCAATTCATGTTGGGCTGCAATGTTGATAAAGCGAAAGAATCTTTTTGGGTTAAAGACAATCCGTCACTTTATGAGGTGATATCTATTGCTAAAACACATGAACATAGCTCAGCTTGTCTTGATGAGATCAGGAAGACAAGTTCACAGGGAAAGGGGGACGAAGTTCATCTTGTCAGTCAAGGAGGTTATGTACAAGATAAGACAAATCCTCAGAAATCAGTGAAGGATAATTTCAATAGCTCCAAAGTTAAGAAGGGGGTACAGGGAAGATGATACAGATGTGGTGAGTTTGGCCACTATGCTAATTTCAATGGTTGCATAGGTTGGAAGGTTTTTTGTAAAAATTGTGGTAAGAAGGGACATGTCACTTCATGCTGTAAAAATTCTAGTTCACAAAAGAAAGGGGTCCAAGAAATAACATTGGAGGATGAAAATTCCCCAAAAGAATTTGTGTTACAAATAAAAAATGGAATAAGTGGCCCAGTGGAGGTTGTACGTATTGAAGGTGTATGTGTCCCTATGATGTTTGATTCAGGAGCAAAGATCACATTAATTCCTATGGGAATATTTGATAAACATTGGAAATCCTCTGTAAGGTTATTCAAACCAGATATTTCTCCTAAAGGATATGGCGGTGAACCTATTAAGCTGTTGGGGTATTTTATAGGTTCCATTCAATATGTGGATAGACTCACAGCTGGCAAGGTATATGTCTCTATTAGAGGTGATTCCCTCATCAGTTGGTCTCATCAGAAAGATTTAAGGGTTTACCTTGATCCAAACGAGTCCCCGTCTGTTAGGCTGAAGAGTTTAGACTGTGTTAATACTGTAGATAATGGTAGACCCTCCTATGAGCAGGAATTTTCTGATCTTTTTCAGGCTGAACTTGGATGTTTGAAGGGCTATGTTCATGAGTTCAGGTTAAGAAAAGGTGTTACACCTGTAGTCAGTAAAGTTAGAGGGGTTCCCTTGATGGTGAAGGAGAAAATGAGAACAGAATTAGAGAGGCTGGAACGGGATGAAATAATTGAGAAAGTTGAAGCCACTGAGTGGTTGGCTCCAGTGGTGATGGCGGTAAAACCTAATGGCGATCCGAGATTATGTGTGGACTTGAGAGAGCTTAATAGATGTGTGATAGTGGATCACTATCCATTGCCCAACATTAATGAAATGTTAGCGCTTCTCAGTGATGCTAAATGTTTTTCATCTATTGACTTGACCTCTGCATACCACCAGGTTAAGCTTCACAAAAATTCTCAGAACTTGACAGCTTTCATAACGCCCTTTGGTACTTACAGGTTTGTCCGTATGCCTTTTGGTTTGGTCTCTGCGGCTGCTGTATTTCAACGTGCCATAGAGAGGGTCCTTGAGGGGATTCATGGCATCAAGATATATCAAGATGATATTCTAGTGCATGGCAAAGATGCATCCGAACATAATACAAGGGTCTGGCAAGTTCTCCAGAGACTAAGGGAAAGTGGCCTAACGTTGAAAGCAGAAAAATGCAAGTTCAATCTTAGTGAAATTGATTATTTGGGGCATAAGATCTCCTCTCATGGTATCGAGCCAAAAAGAAATCTAGTGAGTGCGATTGATAATCTTGCGAGCCCAACTTCAAAGGAAGAAGTGATGAAGTTTTTAGGGATGGCAGAATTTTATAGTAAATTTGTAGTCAACTTTGTGGAGAAAACCAAAGCCATTAGAGGGTTGGTTAGAAAGGGAGTTACATTTCGATGGGACAAAGCTTGTGAAGATGAATTTGAGAAGGTAAAACATGACCTGAAATGTGCTCCGTGCTTGCAAAGCTTTGATCCAAGTCAACAATCTATCATTATGGCTGATGCTAGTGCCAAAGGTCTTGGTGCTGTTCTACTTCAAGTTCACAACGGGGTGGAAAAAACTATACTTTTCATCTCGAGGTGTTTAAAGGGAGCAGAATTAAATTATTCTGTCATCGAGAGGGAGGCGCTAGCGGTATTTTGGGTGATAAACAAACTAAGAAAATTTGTTTGGGGTAGTAAGTTCTGTGTGAGAACTGACCACAAACCACTGAAAGAAGTTTTTGAAAAAAAGGGGTTGGATTCGATTTCAGGAAGGATTAGAAAATGGGTAGTAACCTTACAGGAATTTTGTTTTGATGTGCATTATGTACCTGGTGCTCAGAATCTTGTTGCGGATTGCTTTTCCAGACTTGTGAATGAAGTTTCTGATCTTGAAGATCAACTTACTGAGAGTCTTGAGGATTTTGATATATGCATGATTAGGGAAGGTATAATCAAAGAGGATGAGTGGATGACTGGTCTTAGTAATGATAAAGTGGTACAAGATGTTCTAAAAAAAGTCAAATATGGATGGGATGGCACCGAGAAACAAGATGAATGCTTTTGTAGTTTCTGGAGGGTCAGGGATGAATTGTCCTCTCAAGGGGATCTATTATTGAGGGGGACCAAACTTGTTCCTCCAGTGCAACTAAGGGATGAACTAATTTCTATAGCGCATGAGAGTCATCCTGGTATCTCTAAAACTAAGGAAAGATTGAGACTCTCATATTGGTGGCCGGGAATGGATGTACAAATTGAGCGGAGAGTTAGGGAGTGTTTGGAGTGTTCTAGAGCTGATAAGACCTTGATGTGCAGAGTTCAACCTATGGAGGTGAGGGAACTGCCTAGGGAACCGTGGCAGGATGTTTCATTGGACATCTTAGGACCTATTAGGTATTCCAGCACTGACAAGTATGTCTTAGTTTTAATAGACATGTATTCGAGATGGCCTGAAATTGGGATCACATCTTCGGTAGAAACGCAAGTTGTCATAGACTTCCTTAATCAAATCTTTGATAGGGAAGGGTTCCCATCTTCCATTCTCACGGACAATGGTGTACAGCTTGTCTCTCGAGACATGGAGTGATTTCTTAGTGACAAGGGAATTACACATAAGAAGGCCTCTCTTTATCATCCCGAGACAAATGGTATGGTGGAGAGATTAAATAGGGTACTAAAAGAAACTATTCAAATGGCTCTTGTTAATAACAAGTGTTGGAAGGAGGAAATTTTGCATAAAATCAGGAATTACAGATTGACTCCTCATACAAGCACAGGTCTCACACGGTTTGAGTTGTTCAGGCGCAGAAAACCTAACACACAGATGTGTCCATCTTGGGTGAATGACAAAGTAGTTTTAGAACCAGACTTTGGGCTTAAAAAAGAAAGTAAAATGGACAGAGAGGTTAGAAAAGCTTTTGAGAGAAAGGCCAATTTTGACAGAAGGAAGGCTGTAAAGAAAATTGAAATTTCTGTAGGTGATATTGTCAAAGTAAGAAATCCTCGTTTTGGTCTGTCTAAAAGTCATTCTAAATTCTCTTCTCCCCTCAAAGTGATAAAAGTCATGAAGAATGCTGTAAAAACTGAAGATCATAGGATATGGAATGTTGGGAGAGTGATCAAAATCACTGGGGTGGGAGAAGATGTATCTGTGAAAAGTTATGGGAAAAAGAGTGAACAAAGAGATGACAATGTCAAAATGAGAAAGAGCTCTAGGATCATTAGGCGTCCTAAATCGTTAGTGGACTTTGTATAAATCTATGTAACAATGTGAGTAATGGTGTAACAATGTGTGTGAATGGTATAGTTGTATTATTTATTTATTTCTTATTGTATTGTGTTAAAAAAAAATATATATATATATGTTTAGTTTTGGTTAATAAGGGGAAGATGTGTGATATTCTAGGCTTAGAATGTATTGACACAGAATGCTGGAGTCTCCTTGGAGACAGCGACAGTTGGAGGAGAGAAGAGGCAGAAGGAGAACGAAAGGAGGATTATCTGTAGGCTGAGGTGTTTCTTGTATATCTATTTCTTATATTAAAGATCCTGTTTCTTACAAAGAAGACTGTGTTCCAGCGATCTTTCACATGTCTTCACTCAGACAAGATACGAGGGTATTTGGAGCCATTTAAACTCCAGCATACTCCAGGAGCATGGAGCATGGTGTATGCAATTGCAAATCTATGTGTTCCACATTGCCCCAACCCAGATTAAGGAGCAGCTGTCATTGTCATGTCAGGGGATCATGTAAAAGCAATGTGTGTATCTCACACACCATGTTTAGGGCCAGATGTAGCAACCGGTTTGCATGTCGCAAACTGCGAAAAACGCAGTTTGCGACATGCAAAACGGCCATCGGGATGCAAAGTCACATTTTGCGAGTCGGTACCTACTTGCAAAATGAGATTCCAACTCGCAAATAGGAAGGGGTGTTCCCTTCCTATTTGCGACCGCATCGCCATGCTGAGTTGCTTTGTGACCGCGAAAGCGGTCGCAAACCAAATCGCAGTTACCACCCACTTGAAGTGGGTCGTAACGCATTCGCAAACGGGAAGGGGTCCCCAGCACAGGTACCTGAGTCTCCTAATGTCACCCCTGCCAAGGGAACAGGTACCTGGGGGTAGGGTGGATGGGAGGGATGGTGTGGGCCAGAGGATGGAGTTCAAAGGACACAACTGACTAGGAGACCCTCTCTCAAGTCTTGGGATCCTACCAAATTTCCCAAGGCATGATGGGCCAGATACTGACCATGATGGGGTATATCACACAGCTGCAGAGAGACAACCAACAGAAAGTCATACAGCACTGGCAGGCCCAAAATGCCATCCTGGCTTCCACAGCATCTGTGGCTGCTAGTGGAACTGAGGCCCTGCAGGGGCAAGAGAATGCCTCAGACACCCCACTCTCTGTAGCAGAAGAACCCCCGGCAAATATGGATGTCCACCCATCCATCCAGGAGGAGCAGATACCAAGACTAAACCCACTGCCAGTAAGTGAACCTCTCCTGATTGGTTCTCCTTGTGTGTTACTGATACACCCTGTTGACTGTTCTGACACCTAACTCCATTTTCCTATGGTGCAAGGACATTGGACTTAAGTTCCCAAATGGTGAAGCTGCTACACTGATGAATTCATCCACCATGACAGAACCCTTCACTGTTAAATGTATTTCCTTTCTGTTTTAATTCACTCATTTTGTTGTTCACTCCCCAATAAATACCACTTAATCACAGATCCTGTGTAAGTGTGATGTATCAACCATATACAACTGTCACGTATGACAACTGTTGTACCAAAATGTTCCTCTCCAATGTAATACCACTGCCATGGTCATCACACATGTACTGGACAACCGGAGTACATATTCCATTTGGATTTCAACATATACATGACACAAGTCACTTGTATTGTAAATCTCCACATATTTATTTGGAGCATGGCAATCAGCACCTTGTGAATTCATGCTGTGGACTTCAGTGGTTTAGCTTAGGTGTCATTCACTATCAACCCACAGAATACAGAAGCAAGGAACATGTCAGTCTTTCACCATCCCAGGAGGCTGACCGATTAGTTCAATATATCATCAGCTAAAGAGTTGTCACATACCCATACCTCATGCCCCCAAATGACCACAACCCATGAAACAGACAGAGGTCAGTACCAATCTCCCCAGTCATGGAACCTTCAACTTACCATGGTCAGGTATCTGTAGGCTTACCACTCGCCCATGTCAGTATTCAGACACATGCACATTTGTCTGCAATGAGGAAACAAACTGACAAGTATGTGTTAGACACACATGAACACACACAGCCCACCATTTGAGCCACCTCCAATACCAAACAGGTCTATTTTTAGGAAAAGGATACTTCAAATCCACTGTCCAAACAGCTTTGGCATTGAATTCTCACACCATAAATCTGATGCAAAACAGTACCTGGTCTAATCCATGTCTAATGCTCATGTCAGTCTTCAAATCCCATCTGCCTGTAAAATTGTCTGACAATGCCAAATGAGGATGAGCCAAACAGCAAATTTGCAAATCTGTGATTGACAAAGATAAGGTATATGCCAGAATGGAACACACACATCACACTGTCTATTCATAACTAGAAAAGTGACTTTGATTGTACATTTTCTGAATCATAGACTACGTACATAACAGTTCTGCATACAACTCGAAGACGCATGCAGCATGCATATCTGAGTCATGGGCTTTCGAGCCACTTAAGACCACACCGATGGTGGTAAGAAGAACATTACATGTCATGCATTACCTCAACAATGGCCCATGGAATCTCATTTGTAACATACATCACAAGTCTGGAGTCATTTGAAGTACTGATTGATGATATCTGCCCTAATGTCTCCAGCTTCATCTTCATCATGCTCATCCTCACTTGGCATATCTGCAGTTTCACCCACAGGATCTGGTGGCTCCCCCTCGTCTGGTATGAATGGTGTCTGACGTCTCAGGGCAAGGTTGTGGAGCATGCAGCAGGCAACAATTATTTCACATATGTTGTAGGGTGAGTATAGGAAGGCTCCTCCAATTTGTCTAACAGAGAAATCTTGCCTTCAGGAGCCATGGGCCTCATTAAGCGAACTTCCCCTGGCGTGGTTTGATACCTCACTGGTGTCAATAACCAAGGACAATTTGGGTAGCCAGAGTCCCCTGTAAGGTATAATGAGACCAATCCAAACTTTAATCTTGGACTTCCACATATATGGTAGCAGGAAAAAAGGTTCAGACACATATGGCATACATGACTTACCAACCAGTCTGGCCCTTTCTGTATATAGTCGTGTCATCAGCAGTGGTATATTGCTATTCCGCATGAAGAAGGAGTCATGGACTGATCTTGGATAGCTTGCACTAACTTGTGAAATATAGAGGTAAGCTAAACAAACCACTTGGACGTTTATGAAATGGAAGTTTTTCCTGTTCCTCTATACCTGTTCATTTGCACTCGGGAGAACCAAGACTACATGAGTGCCATCTATGGCTCCAATCACATGTGGAATGTGTCCCAAAGCATAGACATCTGCCTTCACTTGGGCCGAATCCTCATGCTGGGGAAATCTGATGTAGCTGTCCAGGTGTTTAGAAAATGCAGACAGTACAGCCTTCAAAACCAGACTGAACATCGGCTGAGACATCCCTGCATTTATGGTCACTGTATTCTGAAAGTAACCAGTGGCTAGGAAATTCAGCACTGACAAGACTTGAATGATGGGAGGTATGGAATTGGGATTGCAAATGGCAGGCATCAGATCTGGATCCAACTGACAACAGAGCTCCATGATTGAATGCCTATCCAGGCAACATATTTGGAATAAATGTCGTGCCTCCATGGTCTGCAGATCTGCTCTTACACTGGAGGTTGTCTTGCTCTCCTCAAGCTAGGGTAACTATGTGGGAAAACACCAGAATTTTTGTGAATGACTCAGTCCATACATCATAAGTATGACCACAACAACGTCACACATTTATCTTAATAATGCCACATGAAACAGTTAATGAGTGGTATTCAGTACATACTGAGCATAAACATGTAAGTGTTCCAGATTCTAATCCCCTTAACCATCGCATGCACTCTACATGGATACACATGTCACAGACAGTGAAAGTTACACCAAGCCTGTAGACATGTTACATATATTATTTGTACCTATACCATCTTCAGATTGTCATTAGTATGGTGACAACACTGTTTAATGTACATAACCAAAAATACCTCATTTCACTCCCTCTACTAATGGCATGCACATTAATACTTGTAAATAGTAAACCTGCACTTCACACATTGTCATAGGTATGAGGTTTCAGTAAATACCACACATTCATCACTACATCATACCTATTTGAGCCCTAAAATGACAGCTGCCTGACCTACTGTACTGGGCATCAGGAAGTGACCTGACTCCGCAGGCAGATGTCATGAAGGTAGGCAGTTACAATTGCGGTGGACATTCCCATTGGAACACATTGCTGCCTTTGGTGGATTTGGGCCAATGGCAACATCCGCAAGTGGTGACAGTCCTGTATGTGACGGATGTGAGCACCATCTTCTCCACAATCCCTCACTTGACTCCTGACACTGCTGACAGCAAGACCTCCATGACTTGAGCTGCTGTATACCACTTCTGGGAGCAATTATGCCATGTACACTACAGCATTTACATCTATGTAAGTGTATCACCAAGAAAGTGTAAACCCTGGGGGTCCACAGCCAGCTTAACACCTACTGTCAAAAGCAGTGGGAAGACCTGAGACCCCTGTAAGACCCCTGAGGCCCAGCTAGGGATGTCTTCCCAAGGACAAAGGTGTGCCCATCAGAGCTTGCCCCCCCCCCAATGGCCCATATATTGGCTGTGGCCTACCTTGAGTTGGATGGGCCTTTGAGGGCAGCACAGCAGTCACAAGGAGGTGAATACTGACTAACCTCATTTGCATTCATCTGCAAGGCCAGTGTATGATGTGAAAGACTCAAAGCTGTGACAATGTGGTAAGTGCAAAAGGTAAAATGTCTCCTAGGAAAACCTAGATATATTGGGCCTGATTACAACTTTGGCGGAGGGGGTTAATCCATCCCAAATGTGACGATATCCCGCCCACTGTATTACAAGTTCCATAGGATATAATTGACTCGTAATACGGCGGGCGGGACGGATTAACCCCTTCCGCCAAAGTTGTAATCAGGCCCATAGTCCTCTACTTTGGTACATAGGTATGCACATTGTATTGTGTATAGGGACATATTACTCATCTATGTCATCCCTTCTGTAAAGAAGGATATGATGATGCACTTGTGACTGTGTCATGTGTGTAGCACTGTACTGCTCTTAGTACCCTGCTGGTTGTCCCTTGTCACCTACAGGTTGATATTTCCAAAAACCTGAGTTGTTCTGGCCTTTGCCCTCTGTCCATACAGATGCCTCTTGATCCATCTCAATGTGCAACATAGAATCTGATAAGTTGAGCACATGTTTACTATTCCTGAAGTTTTCAATGAGTGTTGACTTATTGTGAGGCTGTAATGTCAATCTGACATATCATATGCCACACTTGCTGCAATTACTCAGATGTGCTAGGAGGTGTCCCCCTTTGTAAGTGTGGAACAAACACTGGCACATGTGATGTTTTCTCAGAATGGACATCCTGCATGTAGTCAACCATAGTGGTATAATTAGACTCCTAGTGCAAGCCATATTATTGATATAGAAGCTCAGAATATTAGTACCATGTACATGTTCTTTGGGTGGTAAGTGGCTACACAGCATTTTCCTATTCCAATGTCTTAGGGGCATGCTAAATAGGCCACAACATCTAGCAAATTGGCAAAATCTGAACTGTTGTTTGCCAACATCATGTGTTCATTGTTAGGTTCAGACATATATCATTTCTACAAAATTACTTTAGCTATTGTGGATATGTTTTGTAGGCTTTTTGCATGGAGTCTTATAGTTATACTGACTGAATTGGGTTGTAGGTGTGGAATTTCATCGTCACATTTTGGTGGAATTGCATGTGTAGTCAGTCATTTGGCTTGCCTCAAGGTGTATGGTGGTCATTACAACCCTGGCGGTCCATGTTAAAGTGGCGGTAAGAACGCCAACAGGCCGGCGGTAAAAGAATTGCAATTACGACCGTGGCGCAAACCGCCAACAAAGACAGCCACTTTAACACTCTGACCGCCACGGCGGTACAAACAAACAGCTTGGCGGTCACCGCCAACAGACAGGCGGAGGACAATGTACCGCCCACAGTATCACAACCTACCAATTCGCCACCTTTTCCGGGGCGGATTCACCGTGGACAAAAACACGGTGGAAACAGGACTCCAAAGGGAAAACGCTCACCTCTACACACCCCACGAGGAATCTGCATCTAGGATACAGGGGAGGAGGGAGAGAAAAAACAGGGACACACACACGCAACACCACCACCCCCACCCTCACCCACTACAACACACACACTAATACAGCATGATACATTACAGTTACACCCCTCAACCCCCCTGGAAGAATGCAAAGAAAAAAGCAAATGAGTGTAACCAATGTAATCTATTAAAATCCAGGACGCAAAAATATATATGCACCATTAACAAATATAGACACCAAGAATAGTAGTCCAGGTAGTGCTCTATTGAAGTCCTTGGAACACTGGGCCCACACGACATGGGCGAGGCCCACACTCAATTCCCGAACAGGATAGAGAGAACACTGCAGGGGCATCAGATAGCAATAAAACAGGCACCTCAGGGGGAAGGGAAATGGGGGGGCCCTCAGCCTGTTGAGTGCACGACGTCAAATCCACGAGGGGGCCACATGCCCACTGTTCCATCCTGGGGAGTGCAAAGCCGCAGTCTCTCAAGTCTCTATAGTGGGTGGGTTGCCCACTGCCTTATCTTGGGGAGTGCAAAGCCACAGTTTCTCAAGTCTCTACAGTTGGTGGGTTGCCCACTGTTTTTTCCTGGGGAGTGCAAAGCCACAGTCTCTCAAGTCTCTACAGTGGGTGGGTTGCCCACTGCTATATCCTGGGAGTACAAAGCCGCAGTCTCTCAAGTCTCTACAGTGGGTGGGTTGCCTACTGTTCCATCCTGGGGAGTGCAAAGCCGCAGTCTCTCAAGTCTCTACAGTGGGTGGGTTGCCCACTGCTTTATCCTGGGGATTGCAAAGTCACAGTCTCTCAAGACTCTCCAGTCGGTGGGTTGCCCACCGCTTTATCCTGGGGAGTGCAAAGACACAGTCTCTCAAGTCTCTACAGTGGGTAGGTTGCCCACTGCTTTATCCAGGGGAGTGCAAAGCCTCATTCTCTCAAGTCTTTACAGTGGGTGGGTTGCCCACTGCTTTATCCTGGGGAGTGCAAAGCCACAGTCTCTCAAGTCTCTACAGTGGGTGGGTTGCCCACTGTTCCATCCTGGGGAGTGCAAAGCCACAGTCTCTCAAGTCTCTACAGTGGGTGGGTTGCCCACTGTTCCATCCTGGGGAGTGCAAAGCCACGGTCTCTAAGGTGGATGCCTTTCTCCACTGGTTCTGGAGGGGGCCTTGTGCCCAGAGTGCTTCATCCTGCCAAGGACAGAGGTAGTGGATGTATCTCTCCACTGGTTCTGGAGGGGGCCTTGTGCCCATAGTGCTTCATCCTGACAAGGACAGAGGTAGTGGATGTATCTCTCCACTGGTTCTGGAGGGGGCCTTGTGCCCAGAGTGCTTCTTCCTGCCAAGGACAGAGGTAGTGGATGTGATTCTCCACTGGTTCTGGAGGGGGCCTGGTGCCCAGAGTGCTTCATCCTGCCAAAGAGAGAGGTAGTGGATGTATCTCTCCACTGGTTCTGGAGGGGGCCTTGTGCCCAGAGTGCTTCATCCTGCCAAGGACTGAGGTAGTGGATGTATCTCTCCACTGGTTCTGGAGGGGGCCTTGTGCCCAGATTGTTTCATCCTGCTTGTGACTGACTCAGTAGCGTCAGTGCCCTTGGCACTCATGGGACAGCGGTGCTTGTTGCAGCGGTGTCCTCGGCAGTGGTGCTTGTTGCAGCGGTGTCCTTGGCAGTGGTGCTTGTTGCGGCGGTGTCCTTGGCAGCGGTGCTTGTGGCGGCGGTGTCCTGCTCAGCGGTGCTTGTGGTGGCGGTCTCCTGTTCAGCGGTGTTTGTGGCAGCGGTGTCCTGTTCAGCGGTGTTTGTGGCGGCGGGGTCCTTGGCAGTGACTCAGCTGCTGGCGGTCCTGTCTGGCCCAGCGGGGCTGGTGCTGGCGGTGGCCTCCTGGACAGCGGGGATGATGGCGGTCTTCTCCACTGTGCTGCTCTTCCCAGACTTGCTGACTTTCTTGTGGTCCTTCCCCACCTTGGAAGGTGTTGCAGCTGACTCCACACTCCCACCTGTACCCCTGGGAGCAGCTTTGGTGGCTGGAGTCTTCCCCCTCTCCCGCCAGGCACTGGCCAACTTTTGATGTTTGACAGGTGGGGGACTGTCCATGCTGTGGCTCCGTGCCACACTGGCTGCCCTGGTGGCCGGTGCAATCCAGATTCTGGTGACTACAGGCACCACTGGTCCCGGAGATGTTGTGGCTGAGGTGCTAGGTTGGGACCTGGAGAGTCGGGCCCTAGGAGACTGATGGGGTGGCGAAGGTGAGGGAAAGAGGTAAAGGTTGGACAGCAAAAAGTTTCTTAGGAACACTAGGACGGGTAGCTGGAGGGGGTTTGGGAGTGGAGGAAGATGTTGTGGTTGTAGGAGGTGTTCGTTTGGTGACCTTGGGTGAAGGTGCATGCGCTGGAGGCTGTCTTGAGGTGGATGGCTGTTGGGTGGGTGTGTGCCTGCGTTTGTGTATCTTGGGAGGTGGTGTCACAGACACACTGGGAGAGGACACAGAGGACGTGTGAATGGCAGTGGGGGTGGTGAGTGCACGTGAGTGGGGTGTGGTGGTGTGTGTGCTGGTGATGGAAGTAGTGGCTGTAAATGTAGTGCATGCAGGTGTGAGTGTAGACGAGACTGGGAGGGAGGAGGGAGACGAGGAGGAGGGGCACACAGTGGAGGCAGTGGATGTTGGTGTCTCTGCATGTGTGTAATGCTTGCGTGAGTGCCTGTGGGATGTGTGGTGCTTATCTTTGCCAGAGCTTCCCTTGTGTGTTGAGGTGTGTGCATGCTGGTCTGAAGGTGTGATTGGGATAGGCTGAGGTAGAGGGGATTGGGTCTGGGTGCAGGAAGTTGGAGGGGGGAGGCTAGACACAGGGACAATGGCTGCCATCAGTCCTGAGGCCAGAGTCTGAAAAGCTCGCTGAAGGGCCGCCTGACCAGAATGAATGCCCTCCAGGAATGCATTTGTTTGTTGCAACTGCCTTTCTACACCCTGGATGGCATTCAAAATGGTAGACTGCCCAACAGTGAGGGACCTGAGGAGGTCAATGGCCTCCTCATTGAGGGTAGCAGGGGTGACTGGGGCAGGGGCTGAGGTGCCTGGGGCAAAGGTGATGCCCACCCTCCTGGGTGAGCGGGCACAGGGAAAAGGCTGAGGGGCTGCTGGGAGGGCAGTTCTGCTAGGGGAGTGGCGGCTGTACCTGTAGATGTGGGGGGCACAGATGTTGCCTCTGTTCTGCTTTCCTGCTCTTATCTTACAGAACCTCTCTGGAATGCACTTCTCAGTTTAAAGAAGACATTTATTGTTATTATTATTTCACCACGAGGTTCCTGAGAGACGAAATTAGTAGATTGGCAGCACACGTTCAAAAGTAGTCGCAGTAATGAAAGCTAAATATATAAAAGTACTTCTCAGTTGCAATGTACACAGCAAATACATGTGATTATATTATAGCATAACTTCAAAGCAAAGCATAAAAGTCAAAATTCATCACCGTAGGGCAAGGCTGTAGGGCCTATATTCAGCTTCATCTTTCTGGGGCTTCAAGCTGATGACTCCGTTCAACTGCAAGAAAGAGATTTTCTATTCAAACGGGAGACAGGCAACTGACGTCTCTGTTCCTGTCTGAAGTCAAGCAGATTCAATCTAACTCTGCTGTCGTCCAGAGCCGTCCTTAAAAGCAAACTCACTTTGGGAACCGAAGAAACTTGGAGAGTGGCAAATTCTCTGAGAGCCTCACTCATTCTCAGACTGGATTGAGAGGTAAACACAAAATCTACGTGCTCTTATCAGCTAAGGTCTGGTGTGAAAAACACAGGTTGGTCTACCATGTGGAAAAACACAGCTTGGAAAAACACAGCTCATCTGCAATGTCTCAACGGCAATGTCTAACCCCACATTAAAGCCAATAGGCAGCTAACCTAAATACCAAATGTAATGTCTAATGCCATGTTAAGGCCAATAGGCAGCTAAACTGAACAAAACATATAGGGGGTCATTACAACATTGGCAGTAAAAGGCGCTTACCGCCGTGCAGAAGACCGCCAATACATCGCCGCAGCCGTGGAATTCCGCCACAGCTATTATGACCCACAGCACGGAATCTGCCGAAATTCAGACACCCACACAAGTCCGCCACAACAAAGGTCAGTGATAAACTGGCGAAAACAAAACCTCCACCGTCACACCAACAGAAACACGCCCATGCTATCACGACCCACAAATCCACGCGGCGGTCTTTCAACCACGGTATTCCATTGGCGGTACACACTGCCGCGCTCAAAATACACACACATCTCCAAAGCACCCCCACATTGGAACATTCAAAATACACACATCTGATACACATACAAACAACACTCCCACACACCCAACACAATACAAAACACACACCCACATCACCCACAAAACCCTACGACCAAAAACTGAAAACGAAGGCGACAGACAGAGACTACAGCAATAGACAACCCCACCACACAGAGGCACACAACACCATCACCCATACAACATCCACGCTCAAAACACCCCACACCACCACACATCACCACACTCATCAACACATACACCACCCCACACATCACCTACACCACCCCATGTCATGCCAAAGACACCCCAGGTTTTCCGAAGAGGAGCTCAGGGTCATGGTGGAGGAAATCTTACGGGTAGAGCCACAGCTATTTGGAGCACAGGTGCAGCACATCTCAATTGCAAGGAAGATGGAGCTATGGCGAAGACTAGTCAACAGGGTCAACGCTGTGGGACAGCATCCAAGAAATTTGGAGGACATCAGGAAGAGGTGGAACGACCTACGGGGGAAGGTGCGTTCAGTGGTCTCCAGGCACAGCATCGCGATTCAGCGGACTGGCGGCGGACCCCCACCTCCTCCCCCACAAATAACAACATGGGAGGAGCAGGTCTTGACCATGATGCATCCAGAGGGCCTCGGAGGAGTCAGTGGAGGAATGGACACTGGTAAGTCAAATCTTAACTATCATATCCCCCACCCTACCTGCATGCTATCACACACCCCCACCCTCACCCCCTCCCCTATCACTCCAACTCCTCACTAATGTACTAATAACACAAACCACACATCCCAACACCAAGCCCTGCATGACACAACTAACCATGGACACCCATCACTAAAGCATGCTCACTGCACATACCCATAACAACCCCCCAACCATCATCACACAAGCCCCCACACAGGAATGCTTGCACTGGGGTACACGCACACCCACCCATTGCACACCATGACACACACACATGCAATAATCATGCTCTTATACCCCTGCAGGACCATTACGTAACGTCACCACACAGGAGGGTCCAGACATCTCCACTCCACCCACAGAAGAGGCCAATAGTGACAACAGCAGCTCTGGCCAACTGGATCTAGATGATCAGCCCGGACCATCGTGGGCCTTGTGACAGTCGGTTCCCCTTGAACATGCACAGCCCAACACTGACCTTCCACCCTCTGGTAACACCAGCACAGCACCCACCCAGCGGGCCCATACCTCCGTACCCAGGACACGTCAATCAGCTTTGTGTCCACCACTACAGGGAACCCAGGCTAACCCACCACCCCAACAACAGGGACCTGGGGCAGTGGTAGTGGGCTCACGGTCCAGTGGACGGAGGCACAGGAACACAGGGGAACTGGGAGGACTGCTGTGCGACAGGGGGCGGACATGCCAAGGGAACCCACCCTCCACAAGGCCCTCTCCTCCATCATGGGAGCATACCACCACTCCCAGGAGACGATGGCTACGGTCCTGGCCAAGTTTCAGGAGACCCAGCGCCTGCAGGATAAACAGTATTTGGGGTTCAGGGAGGAGCTCAGAACCATCAGCTCCTGTCCCAGCTGTGGAGCTCCCCTCTCCCTCCGTCCCACTGGTGAACTCCGAGTCCGTAGTGTCGCCCTCCAGAACTATGTGGGATGCAGCTCCCTCCTGCTCTGGTGCCACTGCTCCTCCGCCTGATGATGCTAATGCACACAAGAACAGGGAGACCACAAAAAGGGGGGGGGGGCGACAAAAGAAAGACATGTTGAGTGCATGCATTACTACTACCGTTGGCGGACACGACAGACACAGAAGCCCCCTGTACTACGCCGCGCACTTGGGCTCCACTGTTCAATCCCTGGGACATGGCCTACAAGGCTATGGTGGATGACACAGGAGCCTGACTAGGTGTACTTGGCACTGTACACAGGTGGGGTGGGGTACCACAGGGTCTGCCAGAACAAGGGGAAGTAACTAGCACACTCGCCCTGGCCTAGGGAAACCCACAGCCCACCTCCCCCACCCGGACACCTCCACTGCGCGCAAAATCAGCAGAGAGTGTACTCACCCCCTTGTGCCTGCTGTGATGCCCCCAAGCGCCCATCCAACTCTGAATACGCCACCGCCAGGATCCTGAACATCAGGGGGGTCATGGTGCGACAGGCACCCCTCCCACATTGGGAGGCCATCCCCAGCTGGGCATCCGTTGTCTTCTTGCTCCAACAGCGAATGTCCACCCATCTCTTACGGCAGTGGGTGCTCCGTCTGTGGTAGACCCCCAGGGTCCGGACGTCCTTGGTGATGGCACGCCAAATATCCTTTTTGTAAAAAGTTATTACCAAATGCACCATCACAGTCATTGGCCCCCATCCCTACCCTTGCCATGTGGCACATGCACTCACCGTCGTTTCATGCATGCCTCAATCTCCCCCACCATCTTTCCTCCACCCCACTCCACACAGGCATAGCCCATACAGCATGCTCCCAGTGTACTTATCTGTTTGTCTGGAGGACCGTAGAGTAGCGTGTACTGGGGAGGACCCCATCCACGAGTTTCTCCAACTCCTCCGATGTGAAGGCAGGGGCCCTTTCCCCAGACGCACGAGCCATTGTCTCTTCCAGACCGAGGTCACAGCAGCACTTGCAGTGTAGGTCCTCTCCTGTCGAAGATCAGGTATCGAGTGATTGAACAGATAGAAAATGGCGGTGACGTCCGTGACATTGCGTACCGTCACTGCCGGCGTACATCGTCATTGGCTCCTGGGACCCATAGGGTCCAATGTTAACCAATGCAGAATTGCGCCACGGTCTTCGACCACCTACCACGACGGAGTACAACGCCAGCGCAGTTACCTCACATCCCATTGTCCCACTTTACAGGTCAGGCAGCCGCCATTTCAGGGGCCCACATGGCTTCATTTCTAACTGTGTCACACATACCTAGGCCTTGCCTCAACACTCATACAGGCCAAATTTCGGATTATGATTTGTGTTCTGTGTAAGCTGTGGGTACGTACCTCTGAGTTGGTTGACTCAGTGCTCGCTGTTGTCCTTCATAGGCACTGTCTGCTGGACCATGTGAGGAGATGGTGGCATCCTCCGGTGTACAGACCGTTGGTGGACCTGTCGAAATTGGAGGAAAGACATGTGATCATCACTGACAGGCTTGATCGTGCCACAGTCCTGGAACTGTGTGCCCAGCTGGAGCCAGACCTGATGTCAGCTATCCGCCATCCCACAGGAATCCCCCCTCAAGTGCAGGTGCTGTCAGTACTCCATTTCCTTGCAAGTGGGTCATTTCAAACAACAGTGGCCATAGCATCAGGGATGTCCCAGCATATGTTTTCCAACGTGTTGTCCAGAGTCTTGTCTGCCCTGCTGAAACACATGCAGAGCTACATCGTTTTCCCTTAAGTGGAGGATTTGCCTACAGTGAAAGGTGACTTCTATGCCCTGGGACATATCCCCAACATCATAGGTGCCACTGATGGGACACATGTGGCTTTGGTACCACCCCGCAGGAGTGAACACGTGTACAGACACCGGAAGAGTTATCATTTCATGAATGTGTAGATGGTGTGTTTGGCAGACCAGTACATCTCCCATGTAAATGCCAAATTCCCTGGCTCAGTGCATGACGCTTACATCCTGCGGAATAACATCATCCCTTATTTGATGGGGCAACTACAGAGGCACTGTGTGTGGCTATTAGGTGAGCACCTAGAAGCAAGTCAGTGGGAATGGTTGTCTGGGTCTGGGGATATCCCTTCAGGTTAGTGTGTGTCTAACAGTTGTCCCTCGCCATTTGCAGGTGACTCTGGTTACCCCAACCTTTCATGGCTACTGACCCCAGTGAGGAATCCCAGGACAAGGGCAGAGGAACGCTACAATGAGGCCCATGGGCGAACTCAGCAGGTTATAGAGTGAACCTTCGGCCTCCTGAAGGCCAGGTTCAGGTGCCTCCATATGACAGGTGGATCCCTATTCTACTCACCAAAGAAGGTGTGCCAGATCATCGTGGCCTGCTGTATGCTTCACAACTTAGCTTTGCGACGACTGGTGCCTTTTCTGCAGGAGGATGTTCCAGATGGCGGTGTTGTTGCAGCTGTGGAGCCTGTGGACAGGGAAGACGAGGAAGCAGAAGAAGAGGACATCGACAACAGGAACTCGGTGATCCTGCAATATTTCCAGTGAGACACAGGTAAGAATACAAACCTGCTTACTACATGTACTTTAACACTACTACCTCTCAATTATCTGCTGTTTTCACCCAGTGTATGGTCACTGAGTTGTCACTTTCCCTTACGATTTCACAGATGTGGGTCCCACTGTGTGACATCTGCTTTGTTTCCTCATAGACTAGAGCTGTGTGACATAGGTATGTTGACATTACATTTGAAAGAGCATTTTGACACTGTAATTGCTAATACACTATTTCGAAATCACAGACTGACTCCAGATTGTTTTGTGCTTGAAGGGTGTTTATTTAAGTGCTCAATATTGGAGGGGGTTGTAAAATGGTGAGGGGTGATGGTGGAGGAATGTCCATGGCAGAGTCCAGTCTATTAGTCTCACAGGTGCATTGCCCAAATGGGCATAGGAAGTGGAGCTGGGGCAGTTTGAGGATGGACATGGTGACAAAATGGGAAAGAAGGATGACATTCAGGGTGGTCTAATTTCTTGGCGGGGGTCTTGGCATCGTTCACTGTCTTTGTCCTGGATCTCAGGGACCGTTTGTGGGGTGGTTCACCCTCTGCAGGGGGTGGGGCGCTGGTGTGGTGGTCCTGTGGCGGTGCCTCCTGTCCACTAGCACCGGCGGAGGTGGTGGGCAGTTCATCGTCCAGGCTAGTGTCAGGGGCCCCTTGTTGTGCCACAGTGTCCCTCCTGGTGTTGAGGACTTCCTTCAGCACCCCTACGATGGTGCCCAGGGTAGAATTGATGGATCTGAGTTCCTCCCTGAAGCCCAAATACTGTTCCTCCTGCAGGCGCTGGGTCTCCTGAAACTTGGACAGTATCGTTGCCATCGTCTCCTGGGAATGGTGGTAGGCTCCCATGATGTTGGAGAGGGCCTCATGGAGAGTGGGTTCCCTTGGCCTGTCCTCCCCCTGTCGCACAGCAGCCCTCCCAGTTCCCCTGTGTTCCTGGGCCTCCGTCCCATGGACCGCGTGCCCACTGCCACTGCCCCCAGGTCCCTGTTGTTGTTGGGGTGGTGGGTTAGCCTGGGTTCCCTGTAGTGGTGGACACACTGCTGATTGACGTGTCCTGGGGACAGAGGTATGGGCCCGCTGGGTGTTTGTTGTGCTGGTGTTTCCAGAGGGGGGAAGCTCAGTGGTGGCCTGTGACTGTGTCAGGGAAACCGACTGTCCAGAGGTCCCCGATGGGCCGGGCTGGTCATCTAGATCCAGTTGGACAGAGCTGCTGTCATCACTGTGGGCCTCTTCTGTTGGTGGTGTGGACATGTGTGGACCCTCCTGTCCGGTGACGTTGGGTAGGGGTCCTTCAGGGGTATAAGAGGATGTTTATTACATCTGTGTGTGGCATGGTGTGCAATGGGTGGGTCACCGTGTACCCCAGTGCTTGCATTCTTGTGCAGGACCTTGTGTGATAGTTGTTTAGGGGTGTGTGTGGATATGTGCAGTGGCCATGCATTGGTGATGGGTGTCCATGCTTTGTAGTTGCATGCAGGGCTTGGTGTTGGGATGGGTGGGTTGTGATAGTGGGACATTTGTGAGGAGTTGGAGTGATGGGGGTCGGGGTGAGGGTGGGGGTATGTGATAGCATGCAGGTAGGGTGGAGGATGTAATAGTTAAGATTTGACTTACCAAAGTCCATTCCTCCATCTACTCCTGCAAGGCCCTCAGGATGCATAATCGCCAAGACCTGCTCCTCCCATGTAGCTAGTTGTGGGGGAGGAGGTGGGGGTCTGCCGCCAGTCCGCTGAACCGCAAGGTGGTGTCTTGAGACCACGGAACACACCTTCCCCCGTAGGTCGTTCCACCTCTTCCGCATGTCATCCCTATTTCATGGGTGCTGTTCAACTGCGTTGACCCTGTCCACTATTCTTCGCCATAGCTCCATCTTCCTAGCTATGGAGGTTTGCTGCACCTGTGATCCGAATAGCTGTGACTCTAACCGGGCGATTTCCTCCACCATGACCCTGAGCTCCTCCTCAGAGAACTTGGGGTGTCTTTGCCGTGCCATGGGGTGGTGTGGGTGATGTGTGGGGTGGTGTGTGTAGTGATAAGTGGGTTGATATGCAGTGGTGTGTTGTGTAAGGTGCGTGGAAGTTATGTGGGTGATGGTAATGTGTGCCTGTGGATGCTTGGTAGTTGTTTGTAGTTTCTCTCTCTGGCCTTCTCTCGGTAATTTTGTTGTAGGGGTTTGTGGGTGATGTGGGTTTGTGTTTTATATTGTATTGAGTGTGTGGGAGTGGTGTGTGTATGTGTATCAGGTGTGTGTATTTGGAATTGTCCAATGTGGCTGTGTTTTGTAAATGTGTGTGTATTTTGAGCGCTGCGGTGTGTACCACCAATGGAATACCGCGGTTGAAAGACTGCCGCGTGGATATGTGTGTCGTCATAGTGTGGGCGTATTTCTGTTGGCGTGACGTTGGAGGTTTTGTTTTCGCCAGTTTATCACTGACCTTTGGTGTGGCGGACTTGTGTGGGTGTCTGAATTTTGGCGGATTCCAAGCAGTGGGTCATAATGACCGTGGCAGAATTCCGCTGCCTCAGCGGCGTGTTGGTGGTCTTCTGCAAGGCGGTAAGCTGCTTTACCGCCAATTTTGGAATGAGGGCCTATGTCTCTATCATGTTAAGTTCAAAGTGTGTTGTATCATTGTAATGTTCATATACAGATGTTAGATTGCTCATGTCTGAAATGTAGACAGTGATGTTGCCAATCGATTTATGGGCAATTAATTTTGCCCCTCAGCATGATTAGTTGTACTATACATGGCCTTCATGCACATGAAAGGTGCACATTGTATTTATGTTGTATGTATGGTACCTGGGCTTGTCTTTGGGTAAATCCTGTTGGCTAAGTTGGCCACTATAAGTGTACATGACTTTGTTGGCGGGTGGAGAATGATTTAGATGAGAAGCTCCACAAAGTGTGTCTCATCCTTTCCTACATGACTATTGGGACATGTGTTGCTTGCATGTGTTTAGACTCTATCACACTCCAATTATTGAAGTGGTAGATATAGTGGTTGCATGTCTGAAGATGCCAATTGTGAAGGTTGTGGACTCTGTGACATGAAATGGTTTTAGTATTTATGCAACATGCTGTCTTGTATCTGGCACATGATGTGGTTCCTTACCTGGTACATGACATCAGCTAAAATTGTAAGTATGTGTGGATTTGATAAGTTGAAATGTATGTTACCACTATTTCCCATTGCTTGGTTGTTGGTAGACTATGCTGCTGTGGATAGGGACCCAGATTCATGTTGGCAAGTCAGGTTGTCATGGAATGGTTATTGAGGTGCTATAGCAATAGGATGGTAAGGTAGGTGTGCAATAGGTGGCTTAGCTAGTGTGTGATACTGTCCTAATGTAGGAATGTAGGTGGTCTGTAGTTGTGACATGATGTTGGCACTAACCTGATTCTATCTGGGGGTGTACTACAAGTGGTTATAATGTGAATGATGTGTACAGTGTGATGTTGGTGGTTGTAAAGAATATGATCCAGCATTAGCAGGAGAAGGAAACTGGGAAGAGCTGAATGGGGAAGCTGCTAGCCAAGAGACCTCGAGTCATGGTACCACAGACACAGAGGGACTCAGTGGTCCAGAGGGTGAGGGGAGTGCCACAGGGGAGACAGGATCCAGATCATCATCCTCGGAATCCTCCTCCAGTGGACACTCCCTGGCAGTGGCGGACCCAATACCAAACCCCTCTTCCAAGACCCAGACAAAGCGCACAATAGAGATAGGCGTACATCCACCTCAACATCCAAGGATAACTCAGACATAAGCAACACAAGACACACCATCGGCATGCATACAATCAACATTCAGATGCACAGACAGCAACAGTCATAACCTGCCCTGACACCCCCACCACTGCCAGCATCACACATAGCATACCTGACAACCTGCAGACACCATACCAACATTCACAGATCCAGCCACTATACCTGTCCTACCCACAGACAGCACCACAGCAGACCCTCAGACATCCACTCACAACTCCTGCAGACACCACTGACACTCCTACATGCAGCACTTCCACCGTACCTGCAATCACCACCCCAACAGACAGCCACCCACCGTGGCATCCACCAGCACCTCCACCCCCTCATCCCAAGACACATAAAAGCCCAACAGACACCCAGCACCCACAAGCATTCCTTGCACAAACATGCACCCAGGACATCCACATCAATACCTCTTACAACCACTCCCTCTCCCTCTACACCCAAACCCTTTTTCCATGACCGTACCCATGTGTATGAAAACATCATTCCTTTTGGAGTTTTCCCTTTTCCCTTCTCCTCTCCCCCCAGTGAGACCCTCAAATGTTGAGTTTCCTCACCCAATCCGTCCCTTCTATCTCCAAGGCCTCCCCTGCCTCCCTGCAAGTACCCATGCCCACCCCCTTGCCAAGAAGTCTACCCACTCCACAAAAGCCAACCCTCCCACAAGCCAAAACCCCCAAGCCATATCCTCTCAAACATAAGTCCAAACCCCCCTGCCCAACAGCCCCTCCTGAAAATCCCTGAGGTACCTGCCCGCCCCGTTGGTTACATGGCAGTCAGGAGTCAAGTTCGGGGCACACATATGTGCACTGTGTGCATTCAGACTTTTGTCTATGGACTGAGCTATGGCCTTTATTTTTCTGAACTTCAATATTAATAATAATTACAACCAACCTGTTGGTTTCATGGTTACATCTTTGTCCTGCATTTCTTTTCCTGGTATGGGATTGTTACTAGCTGACATCGGTTTTATGTCAGTATTTGTGTGTGTGTGGTGCCTGTGCTACCTGTTTTGTTTATGCAGTATGTGAGGTTGAGTGCTGAGCCTATGTCCCACGGTGATAGTGTGTGTGTTGTGTGATGGGCATGTGTGTGTTCGAAATTTTTGTTGACATGCTATTGAGTGGTGTTTATTTGACACATGTTTGTTGATGTGTGTCTTAGTGTGTTTTGACAGTGTGCGTGTGCGTGTTTAGGACATGGTGTGATAGATATGATGTGCTGTGTGTGATGTGGATGCTGATTGGTAAGTTGTATGGTTGTGTGTATTCGTTGCCTGTTGGTTGCTGGTTGTGTTGTATCTGTGATGTGCCCCTGGATAGTGTATATGGTGAGGGCCTGCCAAAGTATTGACGCTGGTATGGTTGTGCTGTTGTTGTGATGTGTTGAGGTGTTGTGCACTATTGTGTGTATCTGGGCCTTTGCTGTGTTTCCATGCATAATTGTGTGTTTTTGACGTGTGTGTGTGTGTTGGCAGTAGTGTGTGTGTACTGTGTATGTGGGTGAATATGTGGCTGTATGTGAGTGTGTTTGTCAGTATGTAGTAGCATGTGGTTGTCACCCTCGCACCCCTTTCCTGATGGTATATTGTGTGAGTGTACAAACATTGACCATATATAACAGTTCCAGTTAAGTGAGTGTACTTACGGTTGCTGGCATCAGCGGTGGCAAAGATTCTGTAGTCTTTGTGCAAGCAGGAGCAACGGGATGACTTGTAGCTCTGGTTCCATTGTGGCTTTGTCCGAGTATGGATTCCTGAAGGTGAGTGTCTCCTTTTATACTGTTCGCTTCCGCCTGGGTTTCTGTGGTGGTGCGAACACAGTGGAAACCTTGGTGGTGTGCTACCTCGTAATCTGTCCAGCTGTAACAGGGTGTCCACTGGCCTGCAGCTGTATTCCGTCGTCCATTGTGGTCTGATGGCAGTGATTTGGCTGTATTCTGTTGGGAATACCGTAACGGTCATAATTTGGCAATCTTTTCCACCAGCCTGTTGGTACAACCGCCACCCTCAACATGGTGGTCCTGAGACCACCAATGTCGTAATGAGGACCAAATTATTTTGCCATTTATGCAGTAAAGGTTTTAAGGATTGTATTAGCAGAGTACTACCCTGCTGAGCTGTAAATGACAAAAGCCTTTCACCACTTAAGGCACAGTATTACTGCTTTTAATTGGTAAATTACAATCCACGCCAACCAGGAATGAACAAAAACAACCCTGACACATTTCATTATCATTGTAGATCTTCAGAGAGATTTAGCTTTGTCCAGACACAAACGAGCACCCAGAATATGTAAAAAAAAACTTTGAAAGTTAGAGTGATTCATAATTTATTCAAAAGAGAAGACAGAACTCTGGGTAATTTCCCAATTTAGGTTGAGAGCAGCTCCAGTATAGAGCACCCTACAACACCAGCAACACTCTACATTTGCTCACCACAAATGTCTATGTTCTTAGCAAAGTTTTTAAGCATAAGATTAGCATAAGTCAATCCATGCTGAGCTAGAAATGGACAAAGGCCCTCATTACAACCCTGGCGGTCGGTGTTAAAGCGGTGTTAATAGCGCAAACAGGCTGGTGAAAAAAAAAATTGGATTACAACTGTGGAGGAAACCACCTACATAGACAGCCACTTTAACAGTCCGACTGCCACGGCGGTAGAAACAAACAGCGTGGAGGTCACCGCCAACAGACAGACAGGAGACAAAGTACTGCCCACTATATTACAAGAGGCCTAACCGCCACCTTTTCCGGGGAGGAACCAACGCTATCAAAAGCACGGCGGAAACAGTACACAGAAGGGAAAACACTCACCTCTCGACACCCCACGAGTAACCAGGACGCCATGGAGCCCAAACTCCATGTACTGCCCATGCTGGTTTACCTCCTCTTCTATGAGGAGTACGCACGGCGGTGGCGGTGACCACGGTGAGTACTGACCCTACAACACAGGGGGGAGGAAACAGAGTGACACACATGCAACACCCCCACCCTCACCACCACACACAACAGACACACAAATACATGCAGCAACATTACATATACACCCCCCCCACCCCCTGGAAGAATGCAAGGACAAAAGGAAATGATTGTAACCATTGTAATCAAGAAAAATCCAGTATTAAAAAGTCAAAATTCAGTATATGTAAATATGTACATCAACTACACAAGTCCGGATAGTGTACTAATCATTGTCCGTGGACCACTGGGCCCAAAATGCATGGGCGAGGCCCACACATGATACCTGACTCGAATAGGGGAGAACATTGCAGGGGCATCAGATCGAAAATATACAGATACCTCAGGGGGAGGGGGGCACCTCAGCCTGATGAACGCACAACGCCACTGCTGCATGAGGGGGCTCCATGCCCACTGATGTATCCTGGGGAGTGCAAAGCCACAGTCTCTCAAGTCTCTCCAGTGGGTGGTTTGCCCACTGCTGCATCCTGGGGAGTGCAAAGCCACAGTCTCTCAAGTCTCTCTAGTCGGTGGTTTGCCCACTGCTGCATCCTGGGGAGTGCAACACCACAGTCTCTCAAGTGGATGTCATTCTCCACTGGTTCTGGAGGGGGCTTGGTGCCCAGAGTGCTTCATCCTGCCAAGGACAGAGGTAGTGGATGTATCTCTCCACTGGTTCTGGAGGGGGCCTGGTGCCCAGAGTGTTTCATCCTGCCAAGGACAGAGGTAGTGGATGTCAATCTCCACTGGTTCTGGAGGGAGCTTTGTGCCCAGAGTGCTCCACGTGCAGTGTGGCCGGTACAGTTCCCTCACCTGGGTGTGCGTGCCACAAGATTTGTGAGGTTCAGGTAGCATGATACGCCATGGAGGCAGCGACATGCCCCATACTGCTGTGGCTGCGCCTTCCACCTGCAGGTGCAAACAGTGATTAGGAAATGTCTCATGGAAGCTGCCCAGGGTCCGGGAACTCTCTTCCAGCCTCAGACGACTGACCACTGGGGATGGTAGCCTTGTCAGCGGTGGTGCCTGTGTCCGAGGACGCCGCGGGGCCAGTGGCAGTGCTTGCGGCGGTGTCTGTCGTGGCGGTGCTTGCGGCGGTGTATGGGTTAGCACCTGCAGAGGGACACATCAGGATGTTTCCTGCAGCCTCGGACAGCTGCCCACTGGGGAAGATGCTGGGGACTGTCGCTAAGGCTTTAGAGGTGCCGGGGGCGGTGCAGGTGGCAGTGCAGGTGGCGGTGCTTGCTGCGGTGTCTGTTGCGGCGGTGCTTGCGGCGGTGCATGGATCAGCACCTGCAGAGGCACACAGCAGGACGTTTCCTGCAGCCTCGGACGGCTGCCCACTGGGGAAGATGCTGGGGACTGTCGCTGAGGCTGTAGACGTACCAGGTGGTGCAGGTGACGGTGCAGGTGGCGGTTGTGGTGGCGGGGCAGCTAGCAGTGTTCACCGCCGTACAGGTTGGCGTGGTCGTGGACAGAAAGTGTGACACTGGTCCCTCAGTCGGTGCCACCATGCCCTTTCCTGACCTCCTCTTCAGCTTTTGGCCCTTCCCCAGCTTTGATGGTGCCGCAGTTGTCTTGCCATTATTCCCTTTGGTTTTTGCTGAGCCCTTGGTGGCTGGTACTTTAGGCTTCTCCCTCTGGGATGTGGGCACCTTTTTCACCTTGGCAGGTGGCGGAATGTCCTTGCCTCACTACGTGGCATACTGGCAGCCCTGATGGGTGGTGCACTCGATGACCCCGCAGTTGCTGGCACCACTGTGCATGGGGATTTGGTGGCTGAGGTGCTGGGCTGGGACCTGGAAAGCCTGGCCCTAGGGAAAGGACGGGGGAGGTGTAGAGAAGAGGTCAATGTTAGCCAGGAAGAGTTTCTTAGACACACTGGGACGGGAAGATGGAGGGGGTTTGGGAGTGGAGGTAGAGGTAGTGGTTGTTGGAGGTGTACGTCTGCTGAATTTGGGTGAAGGTGCATGGGCCGGAGGCTGTTGTGAGGTGGATGGCTGTTGGGTGGGTGTGTGCCTGCGTTTGTGTACTTTGGGAGGAGGGCTCACAGACACACTGGGAGAGGACACTGGGGATGTGTGCATGGTAGTGGGGGTGGTGAGTTCACGTGAGCGGTGTGTAGTGATGGGCATGCTGGTGATGGAGGCAGTGGCTGAGGATGTAGTGCATGCAGGTGTGAGTGGAGACGAGATTGCGAGGGAGGAGGAGGACGTGGAGGAGGGGGACAGGTGGAGGCTGTGGATGTTGCTGTGTCTGCATGGGGATGGTGCTTGTGTGAGTGCCTGTGGGATGTGTGGTGTTTATGTTTGCCTTGTCCACTCTTGTGTGTTGATAAGTGTGCATGCTGGTCTGATGGTGTGCTTGGGATAGGCTGAGGTACAGGGGATTGGGTCTGGGTGGAGGAAGTTGGAGGGGGAAGGCTGGACACAGGGACACTGGCTGCCATCAGTGCTGAGACCAGAGCCTGAAATGCTCTCTGTTGGGCCGCCAAGCCAGAGTGAATGCCCTCCAGGTATGCATTTGTTTGTTGCAAATGCCTCTCAACACCCTGGATGGCAGTGAGAGATCCCAGGAGGTCAATAGCCTCCTCACTGAGGGCAGCAGGGCTGATTGGGCAGGGCCTGAGGTGCCTAGGGCGAAGGAGATGCCCACCCTCCTGGGTGAGCGGGCACAGGACACTGGGAGGGCGGTGCTGGTGGGGGGGGTGGCTGCTGTACCTGTTGATGAGGTGGGCACAGAGGTGCCCATCACCACAAGGGAGCTCCCCTCAGAGGAGGAGTCACTTTCACGGCTGTCTGCTCCTATCCCCGCCGTGGAGCTCCCCTCGCCCTCCTACCCACTGGTGGCTTCAGACTCTGTTGTTTCACCCTCCAGGGCCAAGTGGGTTGCAGCTCCCTCCTGCTCCGGTGCCAATGCTCTTCCGCCTGATGATGCTATTGCACACAAGAGCAGGGAGACCACAAAAAGTGGGGGAAAAGACAGAAGAAAGACATGTTCAGTGCATGCAACACCACTACCATTGGCGGACACAACACACATGGAGCAGCCCTTAAACAATGCCATGCACTAATAGTTGCTAGAAATTTCACCTGACCATGGGGTATGAGGCCTAACACCAATTGCTGCACAGCTGGAAGTCACGGGAGCTTGTCTAGATGCAGATGGCTCTTACCACTGTTGGTGTTGGGGTGCCACATAGCCTGCCTCACAAGGGACCTCTCCTACAAACTTCGCCCTGGCCTAGGGGAACCCACTGCCCACCTCCCCCACCCAGACACCTCGTAATGTGCGCAGAGTCAGCTGAATGAGAGTGTACTCACCCCCTTGTGGCTGCTGTGATGCCCTCAAGCGCCCATCCAACTCCGGATACGCCACCGCCAGGATCTGGAAAATCAGGGGGGTCATGGTGCGACGGGCACCCCTCCCACGTTGGGAGGCCATCCCCAGCTGGGCCTCCACTGTCGTCTTGCTCCAGCGGCGCAGGTCCTCCCATCTTTTACGGCAGTGGATGCTCCGTCTGTGGTAGACCCCCAGGGTCTGGACGTCCTTGGCGATGGAACGCCAAATACCCTTCTTCTGGTGGGCTCTGACCTAGAGAAATGGTATGGGGGAAATGGAAATTACTTACCCGTCCGGACCATCATACTCAATGCCCACCAGTTCCTACCCATTCCCTGACGCACATACACTCCCCATCCGCACATGCAGGCCTCAGCCCCACATGTATCTTCCATCCACACCAATCAAAACAGGCATTGCCCATGCAGCATGCTCACAGTGTACTCACCTGTTTGTCTGGAGGACTGTACAGTTGTGTGTACTGGGGGAGGACCCCATCCACTAGTTTCTCCAACTCCTCCGAAGTGAAGGCAGGGGCCCTTTCCCCAGACACATGAGCCATCTTCGCTTCCAGACTGAGGTCACAGAAGCACTTGCAGTGTAGGTCCTCTCCTGTAGAAGGTCCAGTATCAAGTGAGTGAACAGACAGAAAATGGCGGTCACGTCCGCGGCGGTGCGTACCGTCACCGCTGGCGTATATCGTTATTGGCTCCTGGGACCCATAGGGCCAAATGTTAACTAATGCCAAACTGCGGCGTGGCCTTCGACCACCCACCGCGACGGTGTAGAACCCCAGCGCAGTTACCTCATATCCCCTTGTCCCACCTTACAGGTCAGGCAGTGCCATTTCAGGAGGCCACATGGGATGGATGTTAACTGCGTCACACCTATCTAGGCCGGGAATATAGACAGCTACCGGCACATTGCGGATTAATTACATTTCTGAAAATTAAACATTGTGATACCTCAGTGTTGGATGACTCTCTGCTCGCTATTCTCCTCCATAGGGCACGTCTGCTGGGGCAGGTGATGAGATGGCGGCATCCTCTGGTTTACAGACCCCTGTTGGACCTGTCGACAATGGAAGAGGGACTAATCCTGGTCACATAAAGACTTGATTGTGCAGCAATCCAGGAACTATGTGCCCAGTTGGAGCCGGACCTGATATCAGCTATCCGCCATCCCACAGGAGCCCCCCCCCTAGTGCAGGTCCTGTCAGTACTCCATTTCCTGGCCAGTGGGTCTTTTCAAACAACAGTGGCCATGGCATTAGGGATGTCTCAGCCAATGTTCTCTAACGTGTTGTCCAGAGTGTTATCTGTCCTGCTGAAACACATGTGCAGCTACATCGTTTTCCCTCAGGTGGAGGATTTGCCCATAGTGAAAGGTGACTTCTATGCCCTGGGACATATCCCCAACATCATCGGTGCCATTAATGGGACACATGTGGCGTTTGTCCCCCCCACAGAAATGAACAGGTGTACAGAAACTGGAAGAGCTACCATTCGATGAATGTGCAGATTGTGTGATTGGCAGACCAGTACATCTCCCATGTCAATGCCAAGTATCCGGGCTCTGTGCCTGACGCTTACATTTTGAGGAATAGCAGCATCCCTTATGTGGTGGGCCAACTCCAGAGGCACCATGTGTGGCTAATTGGCGAGGTCAAGGTCCCAATACAGTTGACATAGGTTTCTGGGTATGGGGTTGTCCCTAAGGGTTAGTGTGTGTCTAACAGTTGTCCCTCCACATTTGCAGGTGACTCTGGTTGCCCCAACCTGTCATGGCTAAAGACCCCAGTGAGGAATCCCAGGACAAGGGCAGAGGACCACTACAGTGAGGCACATGGGCGAACTAGGAGGGTGATCGAGCACACCTTTGGCCTCCTGAAGGCCAGATTCCGGTGCCTCCATCTGACAGGTGGATCCCTCTACTACTCACCGAAGAAGGCGTGCCAGATAATCGTGGCCTGCTGTATGCTGCACAACCTGGCTTTGCGATGCCAGGTGCCTTTTCTGCAGGAGGATGGGCCAAAGACTGGTCTTATGGCAGCTGTGGAGCCTGTGGACAGTGAAGAAGAAGAGGGAGAAGAAGAGGATATCGAGAACCGAAACAGCATCATCAGGCAATACTTCCAGTGAGACACAGGTAAGAAGATGCCACTGCTTCCCACATCTCATTCTATTGTTCGAACTAGCATAAGTGTGTCATTTTCATTTAGTGTATGGACCCTGACTTGTCACTTTGACTTTCCATTTCACAGATTTGGGTCCCACTTTGTGCCCTCTGCTATGTATACTGCTGGTCTACAGCTGTGTTACATTGGTATGTGAACAAGCTAATTGGCATTGCTATATTCCATAGTTTTTGCAATTACACATTTGTGAAAGCACAGACTGACTCCAGATTGTTTTGTGAATGAATTGTGTTTATCCCTGTGCAAATAAGTGGAGGGGGTTGTAAAATGGGCTGGGGGAATGGTGAAGGAATGTCCATGGCAGAGTCCAGTCTATTTGTTTCACAGGCGCATTGTCCAAAGGGGCATAGGAAGTGGAGCAATGGCAGTTTAAGGATGGACAGGTTGACATAGTGGGACAGAAGGGTGACATTCAGGGGGGTCTCATTTCCTGGTGGGGTCTTGGCATTGTTCTCTGTCTTGTTCCTGCATCTGAGTGACCATTTGGGGGTGGTTCTCCATCTGCAGGGGGTGGGGTGCTGGTGTCCTGTTGTTCCTGTGGCGGTGCCTCCTGTCCACTAGTGCCGGCGGAGGTGGGGGGCTGTTCATCGTCCAGACTAGTGTTAGGCGCCCCTTGTTGTGCCACTGTGTCCCTCCTGGTGTTGGCGAGGTCTGCCAGCACCCCTGCAATGGTGACCCGGGTGGTGTTAATGGACTTCAAGTCCTCCCTGATCCCCAGGTACTGTTCCTCCTGCAGCCGCTGGGTCTCCTGAAACTTGGCCAGTACCGTTGCCATTGTCTCCTGGGAATGATGGTAATCTCCCATGATGTTGGAGAGTGCCTCGTGGAGAGCGGGTTCCCGGGGCCTGTCCTCCCCCTGTCGCACAGCAGTCCTCCCAGTGTCCCTGTTATCCTGTACCTCTGTCCCCTCCACCGTGTGCCCACTGCCACTGCCCCCAGGTCCCTGATTTTCTTGGGTTAGTGGGTTTGCCTGGGTTCCCTGTTGTGGCGGACACACTTCTGATTGACGTGTCCTGGGGACAGAGGGATAGGACCGTTGGGTGGATACTGTGGTGGTGTTTCCTGAGGGGGGAGGGTCTGTGACCTGATCTATTTGCCTTAAACGGCCAGCAGCTTCGTGTTGGGAAAGTTTCCAAATGTTATTATAGACTGTGTATAGGAAGAGCTTTCTGTATTGTTTTCTGGGGTCTAACAGGAAATCTTGTAAGTCAGTGTTATTAGACAGGAGGCTGAGGTGTTCTCTAACAGCAACTAGTGAGGAACTCTTCATCCATTGCTGGCACAGTTTCTGCTAGAAATAGGGTCTTTGGTTGGCAGTCAGGTTACGCCCGTCCAAGCAAGGACCCTCATTCTATTCAGGGTAAAGGAGAATCGCCCTCAGCTAACCCCCACTCACCCCCTTGGTAGCTTGGCAGGAGTAGGCAGGTTTAACTTCAGAGAGCTAGGTGTAAAGTATTTGTACCAACACACACAGTAGCTTAATGAAAACACTACAAAATAACACAACACAGGATTAGAAAAGTAGGAAATATTTATCTAAACAAAACAAGACCAAATCCATCATACACAAGTCAAGTTATGAATTAGAAAGCTAAAAGAGTCTTGATAAACAGATAAAACACTGTTAGCATTGAAAAGTACCTGGGTCGTTTCAAAATAACATGCACAGGCGAGTTTGCATTGAAAAAGGTAAGCAGTGCATCAATTTCTCACCCACAAGCGAGCTTGTGGATCGTTTCTCCTTCTCTGGTTGGACCGGTGTGCATTGTTTTTCCTCCCTGCAGTTGAGTGATGTGTCGATCTGGGCAGCACTACGGTCAGGGCAGGCATTGCATCATTTTTCCTCACCCAGCAATGTTTGCGTCGAAAGTCCTGCTGCACGGTGATAGCCAAAGCACGCTGTGTGGGTTGCGACATTACCAGCCTCCGTCAGCATTGAGGCATGTTGTTTCTCCAGCATGTGCGTCAATCTCTCAGCCACTCTGTAAGCGCTGCATTGATTTCAGCCGTGGAGCCAGAGGCATGTCGTTTCTTCAGCCGCTCTCGGAGGTTGCGTCGGAAATTTCCCTGCTATGGCTGTCTGTGTGTGGATTTTCAGGCTTGCTCTTCCAGCGTTACCTGTCAAGGCCCTAGGAACTGGATCGGGCACCACTTAGCATGGCAGGAGTCTCAGCAGAGAGTCCAGGTGCTGGCAGGGGAAGTCTTTGATGGTCCTGAGACTTCAACAACAGAAGACAAGCTCGGGACAAGCCCTTGGAGATTTCTTCACAAGCAGAAATGCACAACAACGTCCAGTCTTTGTCCCCTTTCACCAGGCAGAAGCAGCAACTGCAGGATAGCTCCACAAAGCACAGTCACAGGTAGGGCAGCTCTTCTTCCTCAGCTCTTCAGCTCTTCTCCAGGTAGACACACAAATGGCTCATCAGGATATGCAGGCTACACCCCAGCTGCCTTTGTGTCACTGTCTAGCGAGAGGTGCAAACAGCCCAACTGTCAAACTGCCCCAAGCAGGGAATCCACAAACAGGCAGAGTCATAGAATGGTTTAAGCAAGAAAATGCCCACTTTCTAAAAAAAACATTTTTAAACACACAATCTTAAAATCAAATTTACTAAAAGATGTATTTTTAAATTGTGAGCTCAGAGACCCCAAACTCCACATGTCCATCCACTCCCAAAAGGAATCTACACTTTAATCAGATTTAAAGGTAGGAGGAGGGGTCACAGACATAATGGGATAGGACACAGGGGAGGTGCATGGATGTGGGGGTGGTGACTGCCAGTGAGGGGTGTGCAGTGATAGGCGTGCTGGTGATGGAGGTAGTGGATGAGGATGTAGTGCATGCAGGTGTCAGTGGAGACAAACCTGAGAGGGAGGTAGACGAGGAGGAGGAGGGGGACACAGTGGAGGCAGTGGATGTTGGTGTGTCTGCATGGGGATGGTGCTTGTGTGAGTGCCTGTGGATGAAGTGTGGTGCTTGTGTTTGCCTGAGCCACTTCTGTGTGTGGATTTGGGTGAATGCTGGTCTGAAGGTGTGCTTGGGATAGGCTGGAGTTGAGGAGATTGGGACTGGGTAGAGGAAGTTGGAGGGGGGAGGCTGGATAAAGGGACAATGGCTGACATCAGTGAGGCCAGAGCCTGAAATGCTGTCTGTTGGGCCGACAAGCCAAAGTGAATGCCCTCCAGGTATGCATTTGTTTGTTGCAAATGCCTCTCGACACCCTGGATGGCATTCAGTATGGTTGACTGCCCAACACTGAGGGGCCTCAGGAGGTCAATAGCCCCCTCACGGAGGGCAGCAGGGCTGACTGGGGAAGGGCCTGAGGTTCCTGGGTGCAAGGAGATACCCACCCTCCTGGGTGAGCGGCCATGGGAAACACGCTGAGGGGCTGCTGGGAGGGTGGTGCTGGTAGGGGGGTGGCAGCTGTACCTGTTGTTGGGGTGGGCACAGAGGTGTCCACCACTGCCAGGGAGCTTCCATCGAAGTAGGAGTCGCTATCTGTAGTATCCTCTCCTGTCTCCCTCGTGGTGCTCCCCTCGCTCTCCTCCCACTGGTGCCGTCACCATCAGTGGATTCGGCCTCCAGGCCCATGTGGGATGCAGCTCCCTCCGTCGCCGGTGCCTCTGCTACTCCGCCAGATGATGCTAATGCACACAAGGACAGGGTGACAAAACAAAAAGGGGGAGAAAACCGAGGATACACTTGGTCAATGCCAGCAACAACACTACAGTTGGCGTACACAAAACACATGGACCAGCCCTATGTACTAGGCCATGCACTACCAGTTACAAAGATAGTCACCAGCCCATGGGGTACATAGCATAACACCATCAGCTGCACACCTGAAACAAACAGGGCCCTGACCAGTAGGAGATGCCCACTAACACTATATGGGGTTGGAGTGCTTCAGAGCCTGCCCAAAAAGAGACCTACCCTGCCATGTTCACCCTGGCCTAGGGGCCCCCAAAGTCCGCATCCCCACCCAGGTAAAACCTTAAGGCGCGCAAAGTCATGATTCTGAATTTGTACTCACCCCGTAGTGGCTGCTGTGATGCCCTCAAGCGCCCATCCAAGTCCAGATAGGCCACTGTCAGGATGCAGAACATCAGGGGTGTCAGGGTACGATGGACACCCCTTCCTCGTTGGGAGGCCCGCTGTCTTCCTTGCCCAGTGGCGCAGGTCCTACCACCGTTTACAGCAGTGGGTGCTCCGCCTGTCAAAGACCACCTGGGTCCGCACCTCCTTGGCGATGGCACGCCAAATCCCCTTTTTCTGATGGGCGCTGACCTGCATGAAAAAGACAGCAGAAAAGGGATTAGTCATACCGTCCAGACTGTCATACTCATGGCCCGCCATATCCCTCCCATCCCCTTACGGACATACATTGACCACCAAACATGCAGCACTCTGCCCAGGACCCCTCAGCCCCCCCTACACGAGGCTTACACACACAGCACTCCATACATTCATGACCCACTCATCATGCTCACAGTTTACTCACATGTTTGTCTGGAGGACCATAGAGTAAAGTGTACTGGGGTAGGACCCCATCCACCAGTCTCTCCAGCTCCTCCAAAGTGAAGGCAGGGGCCCTTTCCCCAGACACATGAGCCATTGTCACTTCCAGACACAGGTCACAGCAGCATTTGCAGTGTAGGTCCTCTCCTGTTGAAGGTCAGGTAGCAAGTGAGTGAACAGATAGAAAATGGCGGTCATGTCCGTGCGTACCGTCACCACCGGCATACATCACCATTGTCTCCTGGAACCCATAGGGACTAATGTAACCAATGCGAAGTTGCACACAACGCCAGCAGAATTACTTCAATTCCACTTCTCCCTCCTCAAAGGTCAGGCAACCGCCATTTCAGGAGGCACGGGCCATGGCACCTAACTGCATCACAGCAGACATTGGCACATCAACTGTATCCCGGGTTCACATACTGGCTCTGTAAATGAAGATATGCATCATTATTTCAATAGATGTGTGAATATGACCCTCTGCTCACCTTTTTCCTCCCTTGACTTCAACCGCTGCGGATGAATATGAGATGGAGACATCCCCCAGTGTACAGACCCCTAGTGGACCTGGCGACAATGGAGGACAGACACAATATCCTAACCTACAGACTTGATCGGGCCACAATCCAAGAACCGTGTGCCCAATTCGAGCCAGACCTGATTTTATCTATCCGCCATCCCACAGGTATCCCCCCTCTAGTGCAGGTCCTGTCAGTGCTCCATTTCCTGGCAAGTGGTTCCTTCCAAACAACAGTGGCCATGGCATCAGGGATGTCTCAGCCAATGTTCTCCAACGTGTTGACATCGTATTTCCCCAGGTGGAGGATTTGGCCACAGTGAAGGCTGACTTTTATGCCCTGGGACAGATCCCCAACATCATTGGTGCCATTGATGGTACCCATGTAGCATTTGCCTTCCCCCCCAGAGAAATGAACAAGTGTTCAGGAATAGAAAAAGCTATCACTCTCTGAATGTGCAGATGGTGTGCCTGGCGGACCAGTGCATCTCCCATGTGAATGCCAAGTATCCTGGCTCTGTACATGATGCCTTTATCTTGAGGAATAGCAGCATCCCATATGTGATGGCTCAACTCCAGAGGCACTGGGTGTGGCCAATAGGTGAGCCCAAGGTCCCCACCCAGTATATATTGGTGTATGGGTATGGGGTTGTCCCTAAGGGTGAGTTTGTGGCTAACAGGTATCCCTCAATATTTGCAGGTGACTCTGGTTACCCCAACCTCTCATGGCTACTGACACCAGTGAGGAATGCCAGGACATGGGCAGAGGAACGTTACAATGAGGCACATGGGCGAACAAGGAGGATAATTGAAAGAACCTTTGGCCTCCTGAAGGCCAGGTTCAGGTTCCTCCATCTGACTGGTGGATCCCTGTACTACTCACCCAAGAAGGTGTGCCAGATCATTGTTGCATGTTGCATGTTGCACAACCTGGCCCTGAGACTCCAGGTGCCTTTTCTGCAGCAGGATGAGCCTGGAGATGGTCTTGTGTCAGTGGTGGAGCCTGTGGACAGTGCGGAAGAGGAGGCAGAGGATGAAGATGTGGGCAACAGACGTTCTCTCATACAGCAGTTCTTCCAGTGACACAGAGGTAAGACACTGTAACTTCACTTTACATTGCAGTTTTGTGTTGGACATTGGACATGGCAGCATGATTTATCTATGTCTATGGCCACTTACTGTACCCTTTGGCATCTCTATTTTCAGATCTCTGTGCCCCACTCTGGCTCCCAGTGTGTTTCCTGCTGCCCACTACAGGTCATACCAATGTATATATAATTGTACATATGAATTTCAATGTTTACAGATTGATGAACTAATACATTTTTCAATCAATTGACAGACTCCAGACTTGTATTTGTTCCAAGGGTGTTTATTTAAGGGCTAAGAGGTTGAGGGGGATGTGCAATGGGCTTGGGTGATGGTGATGGAATGTCCAGTTAGAGTCCAGTCTCTTTGTATCACAGGTGCATTGTCCAATGGGGCATAGGAAGGGGAGCAATGGCAGTTCAAGGCGGACAGGGTAACAGAGTGGGACACAAGGGTGACAATCAGGAGAGACTTATTTCCTGGCGGGGATCTTGGCAATGTTCTCTGGCTTCTGCCTGGATCGCAGGGACCATTTGCGGGGTGGTTCTCCTTTTGCAGGGGGTGGGGTGCTGGTTGCCTGTTGTTCCAGTGACCGAGCTTCCTGTACACTAGCGCCAGCGGAAGTGGTGGGCTTTTCTTCGGTGTGGCTAATGTCAGGGCCCCTTTGGTATGCCACTTCCTCCCTCATGGTGTTGGCCATATCAGCCAGCACCCCTGCAATGGTGACCAGGATGGTGTGGGTATGTTTGAGGTCCTCCCTGATCCCAAGGTACTGTCCCTCCTGCAGCCGCTGGGTATCCTGCAACTTGGCCAGTATCTGGCCCAAGGTCTCCTGGGAATGGTGGTATGCTCCCAGGATCTCTGCAAGTGCCTCGTGGAGAGTGGGTTCCCTGGGCCTGTTCTCCCCCTGTCATACAGCAGTCCTCCCAGCTTCCTTGTTGTCCTGTGCCTCTGTCCCCTGAACTGTGTGCCCACTGCCACCGACCCCAGGTCCCTGATTGACTTGGGTTTGTGGGGTTGCCTGGGGTCCCTCTAGTGGAGGACACACTGCTGATTGATGTGTCCCTGGGACAGTGGTATGGCATGCTGGGTGGGTGCTGTGCTGGTGTTTCCTGAGGGGGGGAGGGTCTGTGGTGGTATGGGACTGTGTCTGGGTACCCGACTGTCCAGAGGTCCCTGATGGGCCAGGTTGATCATTGTGATCAAGGCGTGCAGAGATGCTGTCATCAATGTGGGCCTCTTCTGTGGGGGGACTGGATGTTGGTGGCACCTCCTCTCCGGTGACATTGAATGGGAGTCCTGTGGGGATGTAAATGCAGTGTTATTGTATCTGCGTGTGCCATCTTGTGCATGGGTGTGTTTCCCTGTATGGTTGTGATTGCCCTGAAAGCTTTGCCTTATGTGTGTGGTGATGTTGTGGGCTAGGTGATTCTCTCTAATGGGCATGCTTTAGTGATGGGTGTCCATGCAGGTCTGTGATGGGGGCCATGCATAGGTGTTGCATGCAGGCCTTGGTATTGGGATATTGTGGATTGTGATAGTGGGGTATATGTGAGGTGGTGGTGTGATGGGGGTGAGGGTAGGGGTTGTTGTTTGAGATGGCATGCAGGTAGGGTGGGGATATAATAGTAAAGATTTGACTTACCATAGTCCAGTTCTCCTGCTACTCCTGCAAGGCCCTCAGGGTGCATTATTGCCAAGACTTGCTCCTTCCATGTTGTTAGTTGTGGGGGAGGAGGTGGGGGTCCACCGCCAGTCCTCTATATGGCTACCTGGTGTCTTGCAACCAAGGAACGCACCTTCTCCCTTATGTCGTTCCACCTCTTCCTGATGTCATCCCTTGCTCTGGGGTGCTGTCCCACGACGTTGACCCTGTCCATAGCTCTATCTTCCTTACAATGGATGTCTGCTGCACCTGTAATCCGAATAGCTGTGGCTCTACCAGGATGATTTCCTCCACCATGACCCTTAGCTCCTCCTCTGAAAACATGGGGTGTCTTTGCGGTGCCATGGATGTGGTATGAGTGGTATGTGTGAGGATGTGTGGGGTGATGTGTTGTGGTGTGTGCTGTGAGGTACATGGATGGTGTATGGGTGATGGTGTTCTGTGGCTCAGATTGAGTTGGTGCTCCTGGCTTGTCTCTCTCTCTCTTGGCTATCTATTTTTTTTGCCGATATGGTTGTGGGTAATGTGGGTGTGTGTTTTATAGTGGTGTGGGTGTGGTATGTGTATGTGTGTCAGGTGTGTGTAGTTTGAATTGTCCAATGTCGTGTAGTTTTGTAAGTGTTTGTGTATTACGAGCATGGTGGTGTGTACCGCCAATTGTTTACCGGGGGTGAAAGACCGCTGTGGTGATTCGCGGGTCCTGATACTGTGGGCGTATTCCTGTTGGCGTAATGGTGTGGGTTTTGGTACCGCCAGTTTATCACTGACCTTTGGTCTGGCGGACTTGTGTGGGTATCTGTATAGTGGCGGATTTCTTGATGAAGGTCATAATACCCGTAGCGGTATACCGCCGCGGTCACAGTAAGTTGGCGGCCGTCAGCAAGACGGTAGGTGGCATTTACCGCCAATGTTGTAATGAGGGCCTATATAACCTACCTTAACCATACACTGCACCCTGCCCTGCGGGCTACCTAGGGCCTACCTTAGGGGTGCCTTACATGTAAGAAAAAGGAAGGTTTAGGCCTGGCAAGTGGGTACACTTGCCAAGTCAAATTTACAGTTAAAACTGCACACACAGACATTACAGTGGCAGGTCTGAAACATGATTACAGAGCTACTTGTGTGGGTGGCACAACCAGTGCTGCAGGCCCACTAGTAGCATTTGATTTAGACTCTGGCACCGCCAGTGCACTTTACTAGGGACTTACTAGTAAATCAAAAATGCCAATCAGGGATAAGCTAATTACATACACATTTTGTAACAGAGCACTTGCACCTTAGCACTGGTTAGCAGTGGTAAAGTGCCCAGAGTAACAAAAAACAGAGTCCAGAACACATCAACAACCTGGGGAACATATGCAAATAGTTAAGGGAGACCACGCAAAGGATGAAAAGTCTAACAACTGTAATAGGGACTTATCTGTAAATCAAATGTGCCAATCACGATTGGACCAATGACATACACATTTAGTATAGGAGCACCTGCACTTCAGCACTGGATAGGATTGACAAAGTGCCCAGAGTACCAAAAAACAGAGTCCAGCACACACCAACCACCCAGGAAACAGAGGCAAAAAGTTAGGGGAGACCACGCCAAGGATGCCATGTCTAACAGTTTCCCTACACTGTATGTTATTACTATACCCGCATGTTCGGCTGACACATAGCGACGGTCCAGCCTACTTGTTCTAAAAACCCCTGTGGAGTTTATAAAATGTTTATGACACCCATTGGTACCTATTGGCCACAAAAAACCACCCACCAGGACGTGACAGTGAAGTTTTAAACATGCCATTATGGACCCATTCATCGAGTTGATCTTCAGTTGCATTTAAATACTTTTGCCATTTTTAAAATTTTGCAGGGGCAGGAATACTGGGCACATTCAATTCCTTAATATTGGCTAAGCCTAAACAACTTGTCTGTTGTACTGTTTCATTTAAAAATATCATTTGAACAGGTATCAGGCATTCTAAAAATAAAGCTCCCTTCCCCTTATTTGCCAATTTATTGTCCCCTACACACTTTTGAAGCCAATCGACTTCAACCAATATTCATAGCCTTCTATAGCCAACCGGGAAACAAAGGAATCTGAATAAATGAATTTTGCATCTGTCAATAATATATATACATTTTCCATCAAAGGAAATTTGAAATAATATGACTTAGCATTGTTAACATTGTGGCCAGAAAAATATGCAAACTTTTCAGTCTTTGGGATATTTGCTCTGTGAATGAAATGGTGCTTATAATAATAATAGCAAAACATATCACCATAATTCTCTTTAGACTGATAAACATCTTCACTATCACATACAGTGAAATACTGCAATTCAGTCATAGAATCAACTGATTTCATATCCCAATCATCAGAAACAACTCCGGGTATTATTACATCATTCATTGAAAGTTTGAACACATATGGTATTTGAATTACCTCTGTGGGGCCGTCTATATCAAATGTGACTTTATCCCAAACAATCCCATCAGGAATTGGTATAGAGGAAATGTTCACGAAAGGCAAGTTTCTGTGGGCCTTGTGAGAAAAAAATGGGGTTTTAGGACCTTATCCCCCAGTTCAACTGTTGATCTTTCAGGAAGAAAATGACCATTTATTAATAGAAAGAATGTTATGACAAAGTCAAACCAAAGGAGGAAAGCTAACACAGTTAAGGAAAGCCACAGATAGTTCCATGGGAGAATGAACTAATTTGTTTTAAGCCAGTTCATCAGCTTACGTTTTTTTGGCAGTTCAGATGTAGAAGAGGCAAATGAGTCAAGAAGGTGTCGTTGATGTTGGCAAAGTATCCAAAAGCAGTTTGTGCAAAATCTGGAGCTGTATTTGTTGGAGGAGAACTGGTAGGGGTCTCCCGCGGTGGTTCACAGTAAATTACACCATCCGTCTGTGTTGAAGTTGTGTCAAATTGATCAGTAATGTCTATATCATTTGTTGTAACAGATGTTAGTGGAACTAATGCAAGATTATTTTCCACCCTCCCCAAGCTCGGAGAGGCGTCAGAGTTGCTGCTCAAAACTTGTAGAGGGACTTCTTGACCAGTAGTGAGAGGGATTTGGGAACTACTGGCTGCTCCTCTTGGTCTGCTGTGCAGGATCGGCGACATGGTGTAATTTGACATTGTCGATAGATACGAAGCAATTCTCTTTAGCACCAGCCAATGGTGGCAGAATGACAGTTCTGGTATTGTGTATTCCCAAGACTGGGACCGGTGCACAATAAGAAGGACCTAACTCCTTTTTCACAGCTACTTTTTCACGTACTAAATCACCAACTTTAGGAATCCAGCCAGTAGGTGTTATTGAGACATCCTTAATTCCTGCGCAGGCAGCACTGGCAGAAGCGTTGTCTTCACGGAACTGTTGTAATTCCTCACGACAGTGACACGTTCATTTATGCCAGAAGGTGTTTCTGATGCCTCCACACCATGACCATCAAGATCTGGAACACACATTCAAGTTCTGAACAGTCACACATATGAAGTACAACCCCCCCCAGGGACCTTCTAGGCAGATTTTTAAGTGCTCTCTGGACTCCATACAGGTGATGAAGCCAACTACGTCCCATACCTAAATCTATGGCTGTTAAGGACTGCTTTAAATCACGGTTTCATTGTTGCACGACACTATTTCCCTCAGGATGAAATGGAGACGAGTAATGGAGTTGGACCCCTAATGAATCCATGGCATCCCTGAATGCCCATGAGGTGAAACTAGGGCCCTGGTCCGAGTAGAAAGCCACAACTGCATATGTGTCGATAAAGACATGCAAATCATTTATAACAGTCCAAGAGTCAGCCTGAGCATTGTGGCCACACCCATAGAAATGTAAAGCAAGGGTCAACTGCGACTAAGATGTATTTGTATGCACTGTACAATGTTAGGGGACCACAATGGTCCAAGTACACACATTGTAATTGTTTGTTAGAAATTAGGAGGGGTTTCTGAGATGGGCGTTTGGCGGTGGAACCCTTAATTTGTTGGCAGATGTCACAACAAGTAACATACTGCTTGGTATATTGACCTGGCCACCAATAACGTGCTTGCAATAATGATGTAGCTGCAACACCAGCATGGGCAGATGCAACCCCTTCCTGCGGTGCTTTAATCAACTCTGTTCTCATGTCTTTGTTGGGAATTACCCAAACTCCCACACCTGGTATTTTTACTTTGGCATCAAGGAAGTCTCCCATTCGGTAGGAATATTTAGCGGGAAATGCTTTTGAATAGGGCGTGCCTTCAGCCATGGCAGCCCATATGTAATTTCCCAGTTTAATTCCAGAACAGGTTACTGCAACAACAGCAGCCGTAGCTACTGCTGATTTTGCTGCTTCATCAGCCAGTGTATTTCCAGCAATGTGTCTTCCAACGTGCTGGTGTCCAGTGTATGTGTAACATAGACATTTGGTAGTGTTTCATTCAGATCCGCTACTTTCCCCCACAGAAGTGTGTGTTTGATGGTGTTGCCTTTAGAATTTCTGAACCCATTCTGGTGCCAGAAACAGGTATTCATTGAAGGACTGCACACAGTAATACGAATCACAGACGATCATTGTTAGCTGTGCAGGATCCGTGTGTTCCAGTGCCATCACCAGAGCTTTTAGCTCTGGTAGTTGTGCTGTGCAATCCCTTGGGGTTTGCGTGAATGTATGCTGGGGATACAATTTGTTGTCCTCCATGTAGCCACTTACGACTGCGCAAGCAGCAGACTATTGATGTTTTGTACCTATTGCAGGGTATGCTGAACCATTCGTGTACATGACACTTTGATATTGATCAATAGGCAGTATATTTGCCGGAACTTGGTACTCTAGTTCATATTGCAAAAATTTCTGAGTTTGTAACTTTGGGTCGAAAATGTAGTCAACATCAGTGGCTGTCAAAGACATTGCCTATTGAATCCAACATGGATGTAATGCTTTAGGGTTTGATATGCTGGCTTTAGTAACAGCCTCAAGGGCTCAAATTGGAGATAAAACAATAATGCATGTCCCCTGGGCCAGTGGTCTTTCTTTAATGACAGCCATCTGACCAGCAGTGATAATTTTCTCAGTGGGAACAAAGCGTTGTTCTGCTGCTGAATACAAATGTGATTTTTATGCAATCAGGACCATCTCACCCTCATTAAATGTTACATAGGTGAAACCAATGGCACCAGCAATTACTCTGATGACCAGATGTTTTTTATTGTCCCTTGTGTGTCAGTGGTGTGCTGCAAGCATGTCTGTTTGCAAAGCTCTGAGAATGCGTGTGTGTTCCTCTGTCCAAAATTTATTGGAAAAGTCTGGACGTATTAAGTCATATAAAGGTTTTATGCGTGATGCATAATCAGGAATGTAAGTTCTGCCAAAATGTAGGAAACCCAATAGGGATTAGAGTTTTTTAATTGTATTTGGAGGTTGTAACTGTTTGCATTTTTCCAAGAATTGTAGCGCTAGGCTTTGTCCTTCACTTGACAATTGGTATCCCAGAAACAGGATGTTAGAAATAGGGTTTTTGGTTGGCAGTCAGGTTACCCCCGTCCAAGCAAGGACCCTCACTCTAGTCAGGGTAAGTCACACACAGTCCAAATGATCTTGTGCCCTCCCTCTGGTAGCTTGGCACTGAGCCATCAGGCATAACTTACAAGACAATGGGGGTCATTACAACATTGGCGGTATAAGGCGCTTACCGCCGTGCAGAAGACCGCCAATACACCGCGGCGGCGGCAGTAGACCGCCACAGCTATTATGACACACATCACGGAATCTTCCGAAATTCAGACACCCACACAACCCCGCCACACCAAAGGTCAGCGATAAACATGCGTAAACAAATCCTCCACCTCCACGCCAACAGAAACACGCCCATGCTATTACGACCCACGAATCCATGCGGCGGTCTTTCAACTGCGGTATTCCATTGGCGGTACACACCGCCACGCTCAAAATACACACACATCTCCAAAACACCGCCACATTGGACAATTCCAAATACACACACCTGATACACATATGAACACCACTCCCACACACCCAACACAATATAAAACACACACCCACATCACCCACAAACACCTACAACCAGAAATTCTGAGAGAAGGCCAGAGAGAGAGCACAGCTATTGACAACCCCATCACACAGAGGCACACAACACCATCACCCACACAACATCCACGCACAAAACACCACATACCATTACACTCACCACACTCATCACCACATACACCACCCCACACCTCACACACACCACCCCATGTCACGCCAAAGACACCCCCGCTTCTCTGAGGAGGAGCTCAGGGTCATGGTGGAGGAAATCGTACGGGTAGAGCCACAGCTATTTGGCTCACAGGTACAGCACACATCAATAGCCAGGAAGATGGAGTTATGGCGCAGAATAGTGGACAGGGTGAACGCCGTGGGACAGCACCCAAGAAATAGGGAGGACATCAGGAAGAGGTGGAACGACCTACGGGGGAAGGTGCGTTCCACGGTATCCAGGCACAACATCGCGGTGCAGCGGACTGGCGGCGGACCCCCACAACTAACAAAATGGGAGGAGCAAGTCTTGACCATCTTGCATCCTGAGGGCCTCGGAGGAGGCGGTAGAGGATGGGACACTGGTAAGTCAAATCTTAACTATCACATCCCCCACCCTACCTGCATGCTATCACACACCCCCACCCTCACACCCTCGCCTATCACCCCAAATCCTCAGTAATGTACCCATAACACAAACCACCCATCCCAACACCAAGCCCTGCATGACACAACTAAGCATGGGCACCACTCACTAAAGCATGCTCACTGCACATACCCAGAACACCCCCCCAACCATCATCACACAAGCCCCCACACAGGAATGCTTGCACTCGGGTACACAAACACCCACCCATTGCACACCATGAAACACACACATGCAATACTCATGTTCTCATGCCCCTGCAGGAACCCAAAGGACCGTCACCACACCAGAGTATCCAGACAACACCACTCCACCTCCAGAAGAGGCCCACAGTGATGACAGCAGCTCTGCCCCACTGGATCTTGATGACCAGCCCGGACCATCATGGGCCTCAAGACAGTTGGTTCCCCTTGCCCAGCCACAGCCCAACACCGAGCTGCCACCCTCTGGTTACACCAGCACAGCACCCACCCAGCGGGCCCAAACCTACCCAGGACAGGTCAATCAGCGGTGTGTCCACCACTACAGGGCACCCAGGGTAACCCACCACCCCAACAACAACAGGGACCTAGGGGCAATGGTAGTGGGCACACGGTCTAGGGGGCGGAGGCACAGGAACACCGGGGAACTGGGAGGGCTGCTGTGCGACAGAGGGAGGACAGGCCAAGGGAACCAACTCTCCACGAGGCCCTCTCCTCCATCATGGGAGCATACCACCACTCCCAGGAGACGATGGCGACGGTCCTGGACAAGTTGCAGGAGACCCAGCGCCTGCAGGAGGAGCAGTATTTGGGGTTCAGGGAGGAGCTCAGGACCATCGGCTCCGCCCTGGGCACCATCGTAGGGGTGCTGACGGACATTTAAAAGACCTTGAGGGACACCGTGGCACTCCAAGGGGCCCCTGACACTAGCCACGACAATGAACTGCCCACCACCTCCGCCGGCGCTAGTGGACAGAACGCCCCACCACAGGACCACCACACCAGCCCCCCACCACCCTGCAGACGGACAACCACCACGCAAGCGGTCCCTGAGATCCAGGAACAGGACAGAGCAAGATGGCAAGACCCCCGCCTGGAAATAAGACCACCCTGATTGTCCTCCCACTATCCCACTTTGTTACCCTGTCCATATTCGAACTTCCCCAGCTCCACTTCCTATGCCCAGATGGGAAGTGCACCTGTGAGACTAATAGACTGGACTCTGCCATGGACATTCCTCCACCATCACCCATTACCATTTTACAACTCCCCTTCATTTTTTGAGCACTTAAATAAACACCCTTGAAACACCAAAAAATCTGGAATCAGTCTATGATTTGGTACTTTGTATTATCAATCACAGTGTCATAATGGGTGACCCATTGTAAGGCTAACATACCTATGTCACACATCACAAGCCCTTGAAGGATGCAAGCAGTTGACACGTAGGTTACCACACTTGTGAAACTGAAATGGAAGGGTACAACTCAATTAACAAATAGTGAGTGAAATGTAGGTACAGGATAGAGGTAGACGTGTGAAAGTTAATGTAATGTTAAACCAGAAAATGTTCTCACCTGTGTGTCACTGGAAATGTTGCTGTATGACTGAATCCCTGTTGTAGTTTTCTTCTTCCTCAGCTTCATCCTCATCACTGTCCCCAGGCTCCACAGGCTCCACAGCTGCTACAAAACCATCATCTGGATCATCCTCCTGCAGAAAAGGCACCTGGCGTCGCAATGCCAAATTATGGTGCAGGCGACGATGATGTCGCACACCTTCTTCGGTGAGTAGAATAGGGATCCACCTGTCATATGGAGGCACCTGAACCTGGCCTTAAGGAGGCCGAAGGTGCATTCGATAACCCTCCTAGTCCGCCCATGGGCATCATTGTACCGTTCCTCTGCCCTGGTCCTGGGATTCCTCACTGGGGTCAATAGCCAGGAAAGGTTGGGGTAACCAGAGTCCCCCAATAGCCATACACTGTGCCTCTGGAGTTGACCCATCATATCAGGGATGCTGCTATTGCGCAGGATGTAGGCGTCATGCACTGAGCCAGGGAACATAGCATTTACCTGCGAGATGTACTGGTCTGCCAAACAGACCATCTGGACATTCATAGAATGATAACTCTTCCTGTTCCTTTACACCTGTTCACTCCTGCGGGGGGGACCAGAGCTACATGGGTCCCATCAATGGCACCTATGATGTTGGGGATATGTCCAAGGGCAGAGAAGTCACCTTTCACTGTAGGTAAATCCTCCACCTGAGGGAATATGATGTATCTCCTTACGTGTTTCAGCAGGGCAGACAACACTCTGGACAAGACGTTGGAAAACATAGGCTGGGACATCCCTGATGACATGGCCACTGTTGTCTGAAATGACCCACTTGCAAGGAAATGGAGCACTTGCACGTCAGGGGGGATTCCAGTCGGATGGCGGATTGGTGACATCAGGTCTCGCTCCAACTGGGTACATAGTTCCTGGATAGTGGCACGGTCAAACCTGTAGGTGAAGATGACATGTCTTTCTTCCATTGTCAACAGGTCCACCAGCGGTCGGTACACCGGCGGATTCCGCCATCTTCTCATATGTCCCAGCTGACGGTGCCTACGAAGGACAACAGCGAAGAACCAGTCATCATTCCTCCAGGTATGTACCCACTGTTACACACAAGACTACACCAGACACAAAACCCTTCCTGTATGTGTGTTGAGTGTAGGCCTAGCTATGTGTGACGAAGTAGTAAATGAGGCCAGGTGGGCCCCTGAAATGGCGGCTGCCTGACCTCTAAACTGGGACAATGGGATTGTGGGGTAACTGCGCTGGCGTTGCACACCGTCGCGGTAGGCGGTCGTAGACCACGGCGCAATGCTGCATTGGTTAACATTGGACCCTATGGGTCCCAGGAGCCAATGAACAGGTGCGCTGACGGTGATGATGCGCACCGCTGCGGACGTCACCGCCGCAGACGTCACCGCCATTTTCTATCTGTTCAATCACTAGATACCTGACCTTCGACAGGAGAGGACCTACACTGCTAGTGCTGCTGTGACCTCGGTCTGGAAGCGACGATTGCTGCTGCGTCTGGGGAAAGGGCCCCTACTTTCACTGCACAGGAGTTGGAGAAACTTGTGGATGGGGTCCTCCCCCAGTACACGCTACTCTATGGTCCTCCAGACCAACAGGTTAGTACAGAGAGAGCACATTGTATGGGCTAGGCCTGGGTGGAGAGGGCTGGGTGGAAGAGGGAAGGGGGCAGAGTACATAGAACAGTTATGCATGGGAATGAATGGGCCACATGTCCAGAGTAGGGAGGGGGCCACTCACATTGACGGTGCAGTTGGTAATGACTGTACCTCTTCCCTTGTGCATGTCATGTAGGTCAGCACCCACCAGAAGAGGGACATTTGGCGTGCCATCACCAAGGAGGTCCGGACCCTGGGGGCCCACCAGAGACGGGGCACCCACTGCCGGAAGAGATGGGAGGACATTCGCCGCTGCAGCAATAAGACGGCGGAGGCTCAGCTGGGGATGGCCTCCCAACGTGGGAGGGGTGCCCATCGCACCATGACCCCCCTGATGTTCCGGATCCTGGCGGTGGCCTACCCGGAGTTGGATGGGCGCTTGAGGACATCACAGCAGACACAAGGGGGTGAGTACAACCTCATTCTGCGGACTTTGCGTGCAGTGGAGGGGTCTGGGTAGGGGAGGTGGGCTGTGGGTGTCCCTAGGCCAGGGCGAATTCGGTAGGCAAGGCCCCTCCGTAATGTAGGCCATGTGGCACTCTACCCCATCTCACCAGAGTGCCAAGTTGAGGTATAGTTGCCCCTGTGGCATCCATGTGCGCAGATGTCCACCATTGCCATTTAGGTCATATCCCAGAAATTGCATGTGCAGAGGGCAGGAGCACGGCGTAATGCAGGGGGCTGCTGCGTCTGTCTTGTCCGCCAATGGTAGCGGAATGCCATGCACTAAAACTCTCTTTCTTCTGTCTCCCCCCTTTTCCTGCTCTCCCTGTCCTTTTGTACATCAGCATCATCAGGCGGAGGTACAGTGGCACCGGAGCACGAGGGAGCTGCATCCCACATGACCATGGAGGGCCTTACCAAAGACTCTGAATGCACCAGTGGGACAGAGGGCGAGGGGAGCTTCATGTCAGCCACCGGATCACCAACCAGCGACAGGGACTCGTTCGCCGATGGGAGCTCCCCTGTGGTGGTGGCACCATCTGTGCGCCCCACTTCTACAGGTACAGCTGCCATCTCCCCTACCAGCACCGCCCTCCCGGCAGCCCCTCAGCGTTCGCCCCGTGCCCGCTCACCCAGGAGGGTGGGCATCACCTTCGGCCCAGGCACCTCAGGCCCTGCCCCAGTCACCCCTGCTGCCCTCAGTGAGGAGGCCATTGACCTCCTCAGGTCACTCACTGTTGGACAGTCTACCATTGTGAATGCCATCCAGGGTGTAGAACGAGAGTTGCAACACGGTAATGCATTCCTGGAGGGCATTCATTCTGGTCAGGCTGTCCTTCAGCGAACCCTGCAATCTCTGGCCTCAGCACTGATGGCACCCATTGTCCCTGTGTCCAGCCTCCCCCTCCAACTTCCTCCACCCAGACCCATTCCCCTGTGCCCCAGCCCATCCCAAGCACACCCACAGACCAGCATGCACACAAGTCAACACACACAAGTAGCTCAAGCAAACATAGGCACCACACACACACCACAGGCACTCACGCAAGCCTCACCCACATACAGACACAGCAACATCCACTGTCTCCACTGTGTCCCCCTCCTCCTCTTCTCCCTCCTCCCTCCCAGTCTCGTCTACACACACACACCTGCATGCACCACATCTACAGCGGTGCTTGAGACGGCGGTGCCCTGTTCAGCGGTGCTTGAGATGAGTGTCCAGGTCAGCGGTGCTTGCGATGAGTGTCCAGGTCAGCGGTGCTTGAGATGAGTGTCCAGGTCAGCGGATCCGGCCATGGCATGGATGTCACTCGCCACCTGACATGTGGCTGGCGGGGCCTTTCTGCCCATCTGTCTGGTGGCTTGCGGGGCCCTCCTGGGCTGCAGTACCCGGCCTGTGGGTATCCTCCTGCACACCTGGGATGGGGCTGGTGGGGCCCTCCTGGCCAGCTGGCCTGCTGCCGGACTTGTCGGGCGTGCTGCCCTTCCTACCCTTCCCTGTACGCCTGTGGTCCTTTCCCACCTTTGGCGGTGTGCCAGGTGGCACCCGACTTCCTGCCGGAGCCAATGTAGGGATTTTGGTCCCAAGTGTCTTTGGTCTCTCGCGCCGGGCACTGGCAAACTTCGGATGCTTTTCCAGGGGTGGGCTGGCCGTGCCTTGGCTCCTAGCTGAACTGGATGCCCTTGAGGGTGGGGGACTCCACAGTCCATGGCAAACAGTCTTTACAGGGCCCGGTTTTGTGGTGGCTGAGGTGCTGATTGGAGTCTTATGAGATGGACGGGGTGGGGGAGTTGTAGGAAAGAGGTCAAGTTTGGAAAGGAAAAGCAATTTCGAAAGAGAGGGACGGGTAGGTGTAGTGGGTATGGGAGTGGAGGAAGAGGATGTGGTTGTAGGAGTGTGAAGTCTGGTGTCTTTGGGTGCAGGTGCTTGGGCTGGAGGCTGTCGTGAGGTGGATGGCTGTTGGGTGGGTGGCTGCCTGCGTTTGTGTATTTTGGAAGAGGGGGTGACAGACACACTGGGAGAGGACACAGGGGACGTGTAAATGGTAGTGGGGGTGGTGACTGCATGTGTGCGGAGTGTTCTGGTGGGTGTGCTGGTGATGGACGTAGTGGCTGAAGATGTTGTGCATGCAAATGTGAGTGGAGACGTGACAGGGAGGGAGGAGGGAGACGAGGAGGAGGGGGACACAGTGGAGGCAGTGGGTGCTGGTATGTCTGCATGTGGATGTTGCTTGTGTGAATGCTTGTGTGATGTGTGGTGCTTATGTCTGGATGAGCTTCCCTTGGGTGTTGAGGTGTGTGCTGGCTGGTCTGATGGTGCGTCTGGGATAGGCAGAGGTACAGGGGATTGGGTCTGGGTGGAGGAAGTTGGAGGGGGGAGGCTAGAGACAGGGACAATGGCTGTCGTCAGTGCTGAGGCCAGAGCGTTGAACGATCGCTGATGGGCAGCCTGACCAGAATGAATGCCCTCCAGGTATGCATTACTCTGGTGCACCTCCCTTTCTACACCCTGGATGGCATTCAAAAGGGTAGACTGCCCAACAATGATGGTCCTCAGGAGGTCAATGACCTCCTCACTGAGGGCAGCAGGGGTGACTGGGGCAGGGCCTGAGGCGCCTGGGGCGAAGGAGATGCCCACCTTCCTGGGTGAGAGGGCACGGGGCAAACGCTGAGGGTCTGCTGGGAGGGCGGTGCTGGTGCGCTGGGTGGCGGCTGAACCTGTTGTTGCAGGGGGCACGGATGTTGCTGCCACCACAAGGGAGCTCCCTTCAGAGGACGAGTCGCTGTCACTGACATCAGCACGAGTCCCCGCTGTGGAGCTCCCCTCGCCCTCCGTCCCACTGGTGTATTCGGACTCAGTTGCATGGCCCTCCAGGGCCATGTGGGATGCAGCTCCCTCGTGCTCCGATGCCACTTCTCCTCCGCCTGATGATGCTAATGCACACATGAACAGGAAGACCACAAAAAGGGGGCGGGGGAGAAATAAAGACATGTTGAGTGCATGCATTGGCGACACCGTTGGCGGAGAGGACAGACACAGAAGCCCCATCCACTAAGCCGCGCACTTGGGGTCCACTACGCAATCCGTGGGACATGGCCTACAAGCCTGTGGACGACAACTGCACACATAGATGACACAGGGCCATGGATACCTGTACTTGGCACCCTACAGAGGAGGGGCCTAGCCTTCATTAATCGCCCTGGCCTAGGGATACCCACAGCCCTCCTACCCCACCCAGACACCTCCACTGCGCGCAAAGTCAGCAGAATGTATTTGTACTCACCCCCTTGTGTCTGCTGTGATGTCCTCACGCGCCCATCCAAATCGGGGTCGGCCCCCGCCAGGATCCGGGACATCAGGGGGGTCAAAGTACGACTGGCACCCCTCCTATGTTGGGAGGCCATCCCCAGCTGAGCCTCCGCCGTCTTCCTGCTCCAGCGTCGGATGTCCTCCCACCTGTTTCGGCAGTGGGTGCCCCGTCTGTTGTGGACCACCAGGGTCCGGACGTCCTTGGCGATGGCACACCAAATAGCGGCTTTCTGGTGGGCGCTGACCTATGTGACATGTACAGGGAGAGAAAAATTGTCATCACCTTCTGCATGCTCGATGTGAGTGGCCCCCCATCCCTACCCTTGCCATGTGGCACATGCTCTCATCTGTCGTTTGATGCATGCCTCAATTGCTACCCTCCCCACCATCTTTCATCCACCCCACTCAACCCAGGCATTGCCCACTAAGCATGGTCCCTGTGTACTTACCTGTTGGTCTGGAGGACCGTAGAGTAGCGCATACTCGGGGAGGACCCCATCCACAAGTTTCTCCAACTCCTCCGCAGTGAAGGCAGGGGCCCTTTCCCCAGTCGCATGAGCCATTGTCTCTTCCAGACAGAGGTCACAGCAGCACTTGCAGTGTAGGTCCTCTCCTGTCGAAGATCAGGTATCGAGTGATTAAGCAGATAGAAAATGGCGGTCACGCCCGCGGCGGTGCGTACCTCAGCGGTGCGTACCGCAGCGGTGCGTACCGCGGCGGTGCGTACCGCGACCGCCAGCGCAAATCGTCATTGGCTCATGAAACCCATAGGGTTCAATGTTAAGCAATGCGGCTTTGCGCCGCGGTCTTCGACCGCCTACCGCCACGGTGTGCCACGCCAGCGCATTGACCTCACATCCCACTGTCGCACTTCACAGGTCAGGCAGCCGCCATTTCAAGGGCCCACATGGCTTAATTTCTACTGCGTCACACATACCTAGGACTTGCATCAACACTCATACAAACCTTTCAATGCATTGGGAATCGTGTTATGTGCAAGCTGTGGTTACGTACCTGTGGGTTGATTGACTCTGTGCTCGCTGTTGTCCTTCATAGGCACCGTCCGCTGGGACATGCGAGGAGATGGAGGAATCTTCCCGTGTACAGACCGCTGGTGGACCTGTCGACAATGGAGGAACGACATGTCATACTGACATACAGGCTTGACCGAGCCACTATACAGGAACTGTGTGCCCAGATGGAGCCAGACCTGATGTCACCCATCCGCCAACCCACAGGGATCCCCCCTCAAGTGCAGGTGATGTCAGTACTCCATTTCTTAGCAAGTGGTTCCTTTCAAACAACAGTGGCCATATCATCAGGGATGTCCCAGCCCATGTTTTCCAAGGTCTTGTCCAGAGTGTTGTCTGCCCTGCTCAAACACATGCAGAGCTACATCGTCTTCCCTGAGGTGGGGGAATTGGCTACAGTGAAGGGTGATTTCTATGCCCTTGGACATATCCCCAACATCATTGGTGCCATTGATGTGACCCATTTGGCTTTGGTCCCCCCCAGCAGGAGTGAACAGGTGTACAGGAACAGGAAGAGTTATCATTCCATGAATGTCCAGATGGTCTGTTTGGCAGACCAGTACATCTCCCATGTGAATGCCAAGTTCCCTGGCTCAGTGCATGACGCCTACATCCTGCGGAATAGCAGCATCCCTTATGTGATGGACCAACTCCAGAGGCACCGTGTGTGGCTATTAGGAGACTCTGGTTACCCCAACCTGTCCTGGCTACTGACCCCAGTGAGGAATCCCAGGACAAGGGCAGAGGAACGGTACAATGAGGCCCATGGGAGGACTAGGAGAGTGATCGAGCGGACCTTCGGCCTCCTGAAAGCCAGGTTTAGGTGCCTCCATTTGACTGGTGGATCCCTAATGTACTCACCAAAGAAGGTGTGCCAGATCATCGTGGCCTGCTGTATGCTTCACAACCTGGCTTTGCGACGCCAGGTGCCTTTTCTGCAGGAGGATGGTCCAGATGGTGGTGTTGTAGCAGCTGTGGGGCCTGTGGAGAGTGAAGAGGAGGAAGGCGAAGAGGACGACATAGAGAACAGGAACACAGTAATACAGCAGTACTTTTATTGACACCCAGGTAAGAATCTTCAACGGCATATTACATATACCTAACCCCTATTACCACTCTACTGTCTGACCTTTTCCCCCAGTGTATGGTAACTGAGTTGTGACTTTCCCTTCCGGTTTCAGAGATGTGGGCCCCACTGCGTGACCTCTGCTATGTTTCCCATGGACTACAGCTGTGTGACAGTGGTATGTTGTCATCACAATGTACATATACATTTTGGCACCGTCATGTCTAATACATTTGTATTAAATCACAGGCACACTCCAGACTGTTTTGTGCAATAAGTGTGTTTATTAGGGTGTTATAAATTGGTAGGTGGTTGCAAATCAGTGAGGGGTGATGGTGGAGGATTGTCCATGGCAGAGTCCAGACTATCAGTATCACAGGTGCATTGTCCAAATGACTTTGGAAAGAGGAGCTGGGACAGTTTAAGGGTGGACAGGGTGACAATGTGGGACAGTGGGATGACAATCAGGGAGGTATCCTTTGCTGGCGTGGGTCTTGGCATCTTACTCTGTCATCTTCCTGGATCTCGGGGTCCGCTTGCAGGGTGGTTCTCCTTCTGCAGGGGGTGGGGTTCTGGTGGCCTGTTGGTCTTGTGTCGGGGCCTCCTGTCCACTAGCGCCGGCGGAGGTGGTAGGCAGTCCTTGGTCAATGCTAGTGACAGGGGCCCTTTGTGGTGCCACAGTGTCCCGCAATGTGGTGACTAGCTGATTCAGAGCCACTACGATGGTGCCCATGGCGGAACTGATGTTTCTTAGTTCCTCCCTGAACCCCATATACTGTTGCTCCTACAGAAGCTCGATCTCCTGAAACCTTGCCAGGACCGTCACCATCGTCTCCTGAGAGTGGTGGTATGCTCCCATGATGGAGGAGAGGGCCTCATGGAGAGTGGGTTCCCTGGGCCTGTCCCCCCCCTGTCGCACAGCAGCCCTCCCAGTTCCCCTGTTTCCCTGGGCCTCCGTCCCCTGGACCGTGTGCCCACTACCACTGTCCCCAGGTCCCTGTTGTTGTTGGGGTGGTGGGTTAACCTGGGTGCCCTGTAGTGGTGGACACACCGCTGATTGACGTGTCCTAGGGACAGAGGTATGGGCCCGCTGGGTGGATGCTGTGCTGGTGTTCCCAGAGGGGGGAAGGTCTGCTATGGCCTGTGGCTGTCTGAGGGGAACCGACTGTCCCGAGGTCCCCGATGGGCCGGGCTGGTCATCTAGATCCAGGGAGACAGAGCTGCTGTCATCACTGTGGGCCTCTTCTGGGGGTGGAGTGGACATTTGTGGACCCTCCTGCGCGGTGACGTAGCGTTTGGGTCCTGCAGGGGTATAAAAGTATTGTTATTGCTTCTGTGTGTGGCATAGCGTGCAATGGGTGGGTGCCTGTGTACCCCTGTGCTTGCATTCCTGTGTGGGGGCTTTGGTGACGGTGGTTTTGGGGGGGGTGGTTATGTGCAGTGGGCATGCTTTGGTAATGGGTGTCCATGCTTTGTGGTCGCATGCAGGCCTTGGTGTTGGGATGGGTGGGTTGTGATGGTTAGACATTTGCAGGGATTGGCTGTGATGGGGTGAGGGTGGGGGTATGAGTTGGCATGCTGGTGGGGTGGGGGGGATGAAGTAGTGAAGATTTCACTTACCAGAGTCCATTCCTCCGCCTACTCCTGCGAGGCCCTCAGGATGCAGGATCGCCAAGACCTGCTCCTCCCATGTTGTAAATTCTGGGGGAGGAGGTGGGGGACCGCCGCCAGTCCGCTGCACCGCGATGTTGTGCCTGGATACCATGGAACGCACCTTTCCCCATAGGTCGTTCCACTGCTTCCTGATGTCGTCCCGATTTCTTGGGTGCTGTCCCACAGCGTTGACCCTGTCCACTATTCTGCTCCATAGCTCCATCTTCCTGGCAATGGTGGTGTGCTGCACCTGTGTCCCGAAGAGCTGTGGCTCTACCCGTACAATTTCCTCCACCATGACCCTGAGTTCTTTGTTGGAAAACCTGGGGTGTCTTTGCGGTGCCATGGGGTGGTGTGGGTGATGTGTGGGGTGGATTGTGTGGTGCTAAGTGTGGTGATGTGTATTGGTGTGTAGTTTGAAGTGCGTGGTAATAATGGTGGGTGACAGTGAATTTTGCGTCTGTGTGCTCCTATCTCTTTTCTCTGTGCGTGTTCACGAATCTCTAGTAGTGGGGGTTTGTGGGTGATGTGGGTGTGTGTTTTATATTGTATTGGGTGTGTGGGAGTGGTGTGTGTATGTGTATAAGGTGTGTGTATTTCAAATTGTCCAATGTGGCTGTGTTTTGTAGGAGTGTGTGTATTTTGAGCGCGGCGGTGTGTACCGCCAATGGAATACCGCGATTGAAAGACTGCCGCGTGGATTCGTGTGTCGTGATAGTGTGGGCGTATTTCTGTTGGCGTGACGGTGGAGTTTTGGTCATCGCCAGTTTCTCGCTGCCCTTTGGTGTGGCGGACTTTTGTGGATGTCTGTATTTTGGCGGTTTGCCTAGTGTGGGTCAGAATGACCGTGGGGGCTTACCGCGGCCGCGACGGTGTTATGGCGGTCTTCTGTACGCCGCTAAGCACCTTTTACCGCCGAGGTTGGAATGACCGCCTAAGTGACTGAAAGTACTTTTGTTTTGACCTGTCAATTAGTTTTCTAAAACATTAAGGGGCATATTTATACTTTTTGGTGCAAAACTGCACTAACACAGTTTTGCATCAAAAAGTTTTGCACTGGGTTGAACCATTCTTGAGCGCCACCTGGGCACCATATTTATGGAATGGTGCAAGCCAGCGTAAAAGGTGGGCTAGCGTAAAAAATAATGACATTAGCAGGGGGGGTGGCGGTGTGGGAGAAGAGGCTTTTGCAACAACAAATGATGCTAGGCAGTTTAGAGTAAAAGAAAAATTACTCTAACCAGCCTAGCGTAATTTTGTGACTCAAAACCATCCATACCACATGACTCCTGTCTTAGAAAAGACAGGAGTCATGCCCACCACCCAAATGGCCAGTACAGTGGACCAGGGTCCCCAGGGCATGGGCATTGCACCCAGTACCATGTAAGTGTATTTCAGGGCCCCCAATGGTACTTAAAAATATATATATACTTATCTGTACTTACCTATACTTACCTGGGTCTGGGTCCCCCATCCTCTGCTGTCCCTCTGGTGTGGGTGGGATTGTCGCTGGGGCCTGGGGAGCGCACCTGTGGGCTTATTCCATGGAGTTCCACCATGGAAATAGGCCCACAGGTCCCTTAATGCCTGCCCTCACCCAGGTGTTAAATAATGGTGCAAAGCAAGCTTTGCACCATTATTTGACCCTTCCTCCCCATGCGTGAATTTAGCACAGGGGATAAATATGGCGCTAAGGCCATAGAGTCATTTTTTGCATGGGAATTATTACCTTGCATCTCTTTGGCACAAGGTAGGTTTCCACGTCAATAAAATGACTTTAACTCCATAATTTTGGCGCTAGATGGGTCTAGCACCAAAGTATACATATGGAGTTAGTTTTGCACCAAATTTGCATAAAAAAAGACTCAAATTCAGTGCAAAACCAGTATAAATATGCCCCTAAATGTAATACAATATAATAAGATAATATTATATCCTATTAATGTGCACAGTACATCGTTTTTATTTTTTGGAATTCTGTTGGATCCACAGATCCACTGCAAGGCTAAAAGACTGACCATTGAGGTCTCCGTGCTGTGGGACTTTGACTTTGGAGATCCACGGACCCACCATGGTTTCATCGTAATTTTTTTAAAATAGAGTTGTACATATAAACTACTATAACAAAGTTTTTGGAGTCTAGTCATTAACTAAAAATCCTTTCAAACCATGGTGTTTGGAACCATTTTGTATTTTCCATTTGTCATTGGTATGTTTTCCCATGTTTGTGGTGCAGTAGCAGTGATGCCGCAGTGACACCGCAAATCCAATGTCACATAGAAAGTAAATTATGATTGGTTAAACCACGTGGCAACCATCTTCAACTGTATATTCCCACCCATACTCTCAACACTGGATGTGTCTAGAAGTGTCTCACTAGTCTCCCTAGTTCTTGCAGCATTTGTGTGTTTTTTTTAATTCTGTTTGGACAAATTCATAATGGATTCAGTTGAAGACAGACATCAGGAAGATGAAGATGCAGAGAAAGAGCCTCCAGGAAAGAAAAAATCCATTGTGTGGGAAATCTTTACCATCCCTCCAGGCAAGAAGAAGGCAGTGGTAAAGGTTGTAAAATACAACCTTTGGCAGAAAGAGCTGTCCAGAGGCACCTGCAAATATCTTTTGTTTGAAACATCCAGCGTGCTGATGCACCTAGCAACCATCCACCCTAGGCAGATTGCAAGAGCAGAATTTGCTTGAGATGCTGTTAAGGCCTCAACTTCTTCTGCATAACCAGCTTTGGCTGCTATAGACACTGTGCCTCTGCAATTGTAGACAAAATTGTGAACAGTGTGCTGCAAATGCAAAATCTCACAACTTTTTGCACAGTGTGCAAGAAAATTATAACAGTTGGGGAGCAGTCCATGCCTGCACTACAAATATTTTATACGTTTTTTTATTTCCTCTCTCCCAACATCATCTGAGTTCTAAAATCCTTGTTTTCCTTAAAGTGAATTGTTTTTAGCAAAGGCATTTTAAAAAAATATGTACCCCCCTAAACAAGTTTCCTTATAGGACCACCTATTTTGGTTTAAATAAAGAAAAGCTAAATGTTACATATTAGTTTGTGGAAGCCTGAAAGTGTCTTGTAGTCTGCTATGTTTTGTATTAGTGAATTAATGAATGAGTGACTGAATATATGTGCATTTCTAGTTCTATGTGATTAACTGTAAAATTGTGTACAACAAAATGTGAGTATGTAGTTGTGGTCTAGCTGTATGGAAGTGTGTTCTGCATGTGTGCATATGAGTGAGTGACTGCTTATAACATATGAATGGACATGTACGAATGCATATGTGAGGACATATGAATCATTGTCTAAGGTTGTCTGTGTATGTCCACCTCCTGTCTATGTGAGAAAGTCAGAGCATGTGCATGTGTTTATAAGAGTGAGTGAGTGTGTTGAAAGTGTAAGTGCATGCTTCTGATTGAGATAATGTCTTTGTGCATTGTTTTTGTGATTCAAAATGAATAAGTATGTTTTTTTACAGCTTTGTTTGTGTTGGTTTAACAGAGTTACTAGATGACTGTGTGTATAAGTGTGATTCAGTCAGTGTCTACAGAGACTTAGTGGTGTGTCTGACTGACTGTGTACATCTGGGTGCATTTCTATATCCACATCATCAACTGTGAATCCATAACTGTGCTTCTGAGTCTATATGCATGTGACTGTGGGTGCGACTGGTTCACCAGTTGGAAATGTGTATATATGAAAGAGCGTGTAATTGTGTGCCTTGTGTGAACACGTGTTTGTCTGTGGATGTCTACCTACATGCACTTGCATATGTATGTAAGTAAATAAGAATGCATGATTATGACCATGTGTGTACATGCATATTTGCATGTGTGTATAAGAGTTACTAGTTAGGGTGTGCTTGTGTATGAGTGACTGAGTCTGTACAAACTGTAAGTTCATATGACCTAATGGCTAATTAATGGTTTGCATGTCACCCTGCAATTCTGTATCCACATTACTGAGCGCAAGTCGATGGATGTGATTATGTGTGTACATGTCAGTATGTGCGGGTTTAATAGCATTTATGAATGTATTTGTTAGTATATGACTTTGTGAGTTGCTGTGTTCAGTACTTTACTGCATCTTTTTGACAAGGTGTGTGTGTTTATGAATGTCTGATTGCAAATATGTATCTCCTTTTGGGAGTTGAAAAGGTTGTTTTAGAACGTGTACAGCTATGTGTGTGTTTCACATTTGTGCATGTGAATTTGTTTTGTAATAATGAGTACGAGTGTATATAGACTATAATTGCATATGTGTGCATAACTCTGTGAGAATATATGCCTAACTCCACTTCCAAGTGATGATTATTGATTATAATTCCATCACTGTCTTGGTATGAGTGGGTGTATATAGCATTGTATGTGTGTGTGTGTTAAAGGCAGTGCTTGTACATGAAGTGGGAAAGACCGCGGCATTACAAGTTTGGCGGTTTGGGAGAAGCCAAAGTGCCATAACATTGCCAGTCCCACCGTTGTGGCTGGCAGTAAGCTACTCCGGGCCGGAGACATGCCTAAGACCGCCGTCTGTATTAGGAGGCAGCAAACCGCCAGGCTTTTCGTGGCAGTTGCCCTGCCATGAAAACCCTGCAGTAATGCACTTGCCTCCCCACCCATCCACACACTTGCAAACACGCCCACCCATCCACACACTTGCAAACACTCCCACCCGTCCACGCACTTGCAAACACCCACACACTTGCAGACATATCCTCCAACTGCACGCATACATCCAGACACCCCCACCCAACTGCATGCATACATCCAGACACCCCCACCCAGCTGCACGTATACATCCAGACACCCCCACACAACTTGCAGACATGCACCCCACCCAACTAAACACAAACAGACATGCACCCCCACTCATCAATACACATTCATACATGCTCCTCACTCATCAACACACCTTCATACACACACCCCCACTCATCACCTCACTCCCTGACGTACACCCCCACTCGCTCGCACACACCCATACAAACACCCCTACTCGCATGCATCCCACTACACACACCTACTCACATGCACCTGACACCCCCTCCCCTCCACTTCCATTCAGACACATACACCATCCAAGCGCACACACATACACACATGCACTCATGCGCACCTATACCGCTACACATACACGCACACACCACACACATGGACACCCCAACCCCCCTTTCAGATGGTCCACCTACCTGTCTGGCCGATGTGGTCGTCCAGGAGGGGATGGGTCACCGCCTGCGCCGCTCCACTGTGCCGAAAAAACGCTGTGACATAGTACGCCTCATAATACGGCGGGTGGAGTCCTTTTGGCGTGGCTGTGGTGGCGGTGTAAATGCCTCTCACCTGCTATCGGTTAGGCCGACTGTGTCCACTTTCTACCCTTAAATGGGCAGAAATCCTTGTTTTGAAAATAGATGTAGGAAAAAATATTGCAATTTAAACTGCCATCAAGAGGATTTTTTAAAGTTCTCAGACAGTGCTCTCACAATAAGTGAATCATCCACTTCGATACTAGACCCCGAATGGACACAACACTGGCAACATTTCAAAGAAATGTATGTCATCCTTGAACATTAGTGGAAAAATCATAATAATATTGAAAAAAAATATGAAGTATGAGCATGCCTGATTGTACTTTTAAAGAGCAGAAATTGCACACCACTACCAGTCACATACCATTTTTACACTCTATTAACAGTGTACATAAATAAAAATAAGACCACAACAGATCAAAACGTTTGTTTTAGAATACAAGGCCTAAAGTGGTCATCACCCTTGGTAGGCCACATGAGGGCTTATTTTCAGAAGATGCCCACTACATTTTGAAAAACATTTGGGTAATATATTTATCAGAATTTCTTCCAGAACTTGAATTGAAGGAAAATGAGATATGAATTTGCCAATTTCCAAGGTAATCTTGCTTCAACAGTGGACTCCGTTGATCTAGAATAACTTTTCAAAGTTCAGAGTTGACAATATTTGTGCTCTACGGTACAGACATACATTATTTTACACAGCTTGTGTGTTCATTTCTGAAGTGGTACAGTTTTGCAGTCCGGTATAGTGACATACACAAATCACTCTGACTGGATGTGAGTACTGGTGATGTGGTTACAATTCTCACATTCAGTCAGTCATCAATACTTTATTTGACTCTATTGATCATAAGAGTTTGCAATAAATGCAATACAGCATTGAGTTAAACTAACATATTAAAATCATTAAAAAGATAAAATCATTAAAGTACAACTCTAAAGACGATTTTTCTTAATACTTGCTACAGATTTCAAATGCACTTAAAACAAAATTCAATACTGCATAAATTACTTTGCTTTGTCCCAACTGGTGCAAATAGGCGAGAGCCATTTCATGAGATCGGATCTGAGTTGATATTAACATCAGGCAAACTTCTTACTCTGTGTAGCATGCAAAGTTCAAAAAAGAATAAAGTGCTTAGTGCTTTGAAGTGCACAGCCATTACCGTGGCAGGGAGGTAATGGAAAGAACCTTGGAAAGAATAAGCCTCCAAGAAATGCACCAGTTTTAGGCGAAACCTGGGCAAAAGCTATTTTTGCCTGTCATTCAAAATAATATGTAGGTAAAGTGCAGGGCATGGCAGTCATGTTGCTATGAGTAGTTTATTCCAGTAATTTCATTTATTGGTAGATAATCTAACATCACCACTGGAGATTTTTGTGCATCTTGAGTTTAAGAGTAAATTGCATGGCACCAGTACACCAGTACATGTGTCAACACATAAAGCATACTGGTTCTGGAGTGATAAACATCTTTTAAGGTTTTTCCAGTTTTTAGCAAAGTTCACAGTGCTCTGCACAAGGTCTTTTATTTGTTTTTCTCAATTCTTTCTAGCAGTGGTGGTAACACAACATGGACATTAAGTACTACATTGCAATAACAGTTTACTTCAAATACATTGGAGAAGTGATGTCCAATAATTTGTGCTTCATTTTCAACTTTCACTTTTTTTGATACATTTGATATACAACTTCCTTTTTTGGTTGATGTCTCTCCTCACTGTGATTACTGAGTTCACACTTCATACAGATGGACCTTATTTAATAGATAGGGTATTGACCCAGTAGACAAGCATATAGACTTCTCAATCATTTATGCTCCCTGAAACGTAAGCTGTCTGCATTAATTTAGCTCTTATCAAAATCTATAAGTCTATAAGGTACGGTCCTGAAAGTGAGCTCACTAGTGGCAATGCAAAATAAGACATCCCCTCTCCGAATACTTTTTGACCTACATTTATAAGTGCAGCATTGATACTTAATCCTTGGGGCTTATAAATAGTTACTGCATATGCCAAACAAACAGGAAACTGCTCTCCATGTAAATCAACATGTTTCATGAAGAGAAACTTAGCACTACACCTACCTTAAGTACTAGCACTACGCCTACCTATTTGTTTGGTTCTATATAGTGTCAAATTGTGTTATAATGTACTCAAACTCACTTTTATTAGGATATGCAATGAAGTCTAATACATGTCCCAAAGCACCAGTCACTAAACCCTCCTTGACAATGGTTTTTACATAGGGTTAGATTTGTCTCTAAACCTCCTGTTTGAGGCATTGATTTCTCCTGGGCTTCTAACTTCTTAAGCAACTATTGATACACTAGAACCTTGATGTACCATCTTGTCTTTGCACTGAAATATAATCATAACTTCATTTTCTAATGTCAGTATTTTAGCATTAAAATGTTTCCAATTCGTTTGCAAATTTTTTAAACATGTTTCATCACAGTTGAAGGAGACATTTGATTTGAAAAAAAGACTATGTAGAGTGCAGCTCTGAAGAGCCAATGTAGCTCTCTTTGTGAGTATGCCTATTCTTATGTCTCATGTTATTAGTGAGCTCTCCGTATTGGTGTTAGACTTGGCATACTTGGCGTGGTCTCCCCTAACGTTTTGCCTCTGTTTCCCAAGTTGTTGATGTGTGCTGGACTATGTTTTTGCTGTTTTTGTTACTCTGGGCACTTCACCACTGCTCTCCAGTGCTAAAGTGCAAGTGCTCCTGTATAAAATGTGTATGTAATTGGCTTTCCATGATTGGCATATTTGATTTACAGGTAAGTCCTTAGTACAGTGCACTAGAGATGCCCAGGGCCTGCAAGTCAAATGCTACTAGTGTGCCTGCAGCACTGGTTGGGCCACTCACATTAGTAGCCCTGTAAACATGGCTCAGAACTGCCACTGCAATGTCTGTGTGTGCAGATTTTAACTGCCAATTCGACTTGGCAAGTGTACCCACTTGCCAGGCCTAAACCTTCCCTTTTCGTACACGTAAGACACCACTAAGATAGGCCCTTTGTAGCCCCATGGGCAGGGTGTAGTGTATGTTTAAGGTAGGACATATACTAATGTGTTTTATATGTCCTGACAGTGAAATACTGCCAAATTTGGTTTTCACTGTTGCAAAGCCTATCCCTCTCATAGGTTAACATGGGGGCTACCTTTAAAAATGATTAAAGCGTAGATTTCCTTTGGGAGCAGATAGACATGTGGAGTTTGGGGTCTGTGAGCTCACAATTTAAAAACACATCTTTTAGTTAAGTTGGTTTTGAGATTGTGTGTTTGAAAATACCACTTTTAGAAAGTGGGCATTTTCTAGCTTAAACCATTCTGTGACTCCTCCTGTTTGTGGATTCCCTGTCTGGGACAGTTTGACAGTTTGGCTGTTTGCACCTCTCTCTAGAGAGTGACACAAAGGGAGCTGGGGCGTAGCCAGCATATCCTGATGAGCCATCTGTGTTAGGAGGGACGGGAGGAGTGGTCACTTACACCTGAAAGGGCTGTGCCTGCCCTCACACAATGCAGTCTCCAACCTTCTGGTGTGTGTCTGGGGTCTGGCCTGGGCAAGGCAGGATTTCACAAACAAGAGAGACTTTCCTTTGAAGTAAGCCTACTTAAAAGGCCAAAATGGATATAAGAAGAGCACCCAAAACCTCAGACTTTAGATTACTTTTTGGCATCAAGAGGAACCTCTGCCCTGAGAAGCGCTGAAGAACTGAGGAGAAGTGCTCCCCTGCCTGTGACTGTGCTTTGCGGAGCTATCCTGCAGTTGCTGTTTCTGCCTGTGCCAGGGGACAAAGACTGGACTTTGTTGTGCATTCCTGCTTGTGAAGAAATCTCTAAGGGCTTGTCCTGAGCTTGCCTCCAATTGTTGAAGTCTCAGAGCCATCAAAGACTTCTCCTGCCAGCACCTGGTCTCTCTGCTGAGACTCCAGCCCTGCTAAGTGGTGCCCTATCCAGTTCCTGGGGCCTTGGAAGGTGAAAGTGGCAGACCAAGACTGAAAATCCACGCAGAGTCCACTGTACGCGGAAAATATCGACACACCTTCCGAAACGTGGCTGAAAAACGACGCACCACTGGCTTTGGGGCAGAAATTGACACTCCACTGGCATACCGTGCGGCAGGATTTTCAACGCAAACCTTGCTGGGCATGGAAAAACACCGCTACACCTGCCCGGACCCGAATGCTTGCCCGGATCGATGCATTGCTCTCATTCGGAGAGGAAAAACGATGCACACCGACCGGACCAAAGAAGGAGAAACTACGCACAGTCTCGCTTGCGGGTGAGAAATCGACACATCGCTAACATTTTCCGATACACACTCTCCTGTGCATGTTATTTTGCTGCTACCCAGATACTTTTCAGTGCTAACAGTTTTTTCTTTATGTTCACTAGAGGATTTAAGACTCTCTTGCTTATAATATTAATAACTTGACTTGTGTATTCTGGATATTTGTCGTTTTGGTCTTGTTTTGTTTAGATGAATATTTCCTGTTTTTCTAAACCTTTTTGTGTCATTTAGTAGTGTTTTCACTAAGTTTCTGTGAGTGTTGGAACAAGTACTTTACACCTAGACTCTGAAGTTAAGCCTGCTTGCTTGTCCCAAGCTACCAAAGGCATGAGCGGGGGTTAACTGAGGGTGATTCTCCTTTACCCTGACAAGAGTGAGGGCCCTTGCTTGGGCAGGGGGTAACCTGACTGCCAACCAAAGACCCAATTTCAAACAATTGAAAATTCAAAAATGTTGACATTTCTAATACTGCCTAATGCAGTGGTTCCCAACCTGTGGTCCGGGGACCCCTGGGGGGCCGCCAAGCCTCCTCAAGGGGTACACAACTGCTTAAAAAATAAAATAATATTAACAGATTAGGTCCCCAGCTTTCAATAATGACTCAGTGGTGGGGGGGTCTTTGGAATCCACTAATGATTCAGTGGGGGTCCCGGGTTCCAGGAATGATAAAGTGGGGGTCCACAGAAGTCAAAAGGTTGGGAACCACTGGCCTAATGCATTTTTAGTTTGCTCATAGTGAGGTTTATTGAACACTGGCTGACCTTTCACAGGTGTCAGATGAACTAGATCCCCACTATAACATACTATCCATCAAAAATACTATCATACTATGTCCAGAGAACTTCTTGCATTCTCAGATAAACAAAGGCAAGCATAAATTTGACATCAACTTACTTCATCTACAGTCAAGACCTTCAAATTCTTCAAAACGTTTGATACTTCATGACACACATCACCATTTTAATTATGGTACTCTACTTTGTTGTCATACTCCACTGGCAACATCAGAAGTAAATGCAAAGGAATGCCTTTTATATTATGCAAATAAGATGCTGTTACAATCCTTGAAAATTTGCAAGCAGTTTTTTATGTACACATGCAGTAGGCTCATTAGAAACATTTCCCAGTTCTAGCTTGTCCACTAACATATAGAACTGTAGGCTTCAAAGTGGTGCATGTAAATTCAATATTATTGTGCTGAATTCCATAGTTCCACTGACACAGTTATCTCCTGGTATATGTGTAACTGCTCTTCATTTAGTTGACCTACCAGCTGGTGTAAGTCTACTGTTTGAATCTTAATCTGGTTCATAATACTCTGCGCCTCATTCATTACAATAGCGGCCTTGCTATCAATAATGGGCTGGCCATGTTGATCTTGACTACAAGCTCCTGAGGTTTGGCTCCCTCGTGAACAATGATTTGTAATCGCTGCTGCCACAGTATCCTCTTGATGAATCTCATCATCCAACAATTTAAATAAGTAGGAAACACTGAACATTCAATCTGGTCTTTAACGGCATTGATTGCATATTCAAAACTGTCATAAATACCTAACAGTTCTTCATCATGGCGTCAAGGTTTAAACAGCGTGAGATGAGCCAAATAAAATAACTTGCTATCACCATCGCTTTGGAAGGAGAGTTTGTGGTGGTCGATAGGACATGCTTTAATGTGTCCCACTAAGCAACCTTTACAACCAGTGACAGGGGACTTTCCAATTTCAATGTTTTTTCCACACTGTTTCTGTCTGTGCAGAACTGAACTATTTCTACAGACAGAGGTTTTCTAAATTGACACTTTGATTTGGGTAGTATTATCCAGCATATTTGTTTTTACAATTTCTGTAGTATCAAGTTCTGACTGTGCAAGATAATTAATTTCATCAACATACTTCAATATGAAATGAATCCAGATGATGGATTTGGATTTTCCATTTAAACCAGAATTACTTAGTCTTTCATACACCTCAAAAGAACTAACCACTCTCAGAAAAAGCATCTTTAAACAATCAATCTATCAATTAATCAGAGCCTTGTAGAGCGTGAGCTTGTCTCCCCAGGGGGTTTCCAGGCACTGGAGGGATCCCACAGGCCTCATCCGGTTTGCGATGGCAGTCAAAGAGCCAAGCCTTGAGCTGCTTTCCAAAGTCCTTCAGAGAAGGAGAAGTGCGTAGGTGCAGGTTAAGTTACTTAAGTGCAGTGAAAATGGCTGTGAAATAAGGTGTGTGTTATTTCACGCAGGCTGCAATGGCAGGCCTGTGTAAGGGTTTGTCTGAGCTCCCTATGGGTGGCAAAAGAAATGCCAAAGAGATATGGATCTCCTGGAACCCCAAGGTACCAAATACTAGGGACTTATAAGGGGGGGTCCAGTGTGCCAATTGAAATTGATGAATGAAGTCACTAGCCTACAGTGGCACATTTAAAAGCAGAGAGAGCATAAACACTGAGGTTCTGATTAGTAGAGCCTCAGTGACACAGTTAAGCACTACACAGACACACATATTAGGCCATAAATTATGAGCACTGGGGTCCTGACCAGCAGGATTCCAGTGAGACAGGCAAAAACATACTGACATACAGGTAAAAATGGGGGTAACATGCCAAGGAAGACAGTATTTTCCTACAGTCCCCCACCTGTGCATGGTTTAATTTGGAAAGCAAAAATTCCCTCCAAGCTTTGAAACATGTTACTAATATAATCCCTTACATCCAGAAACAGTGAGAGTAGCTAAAAGAAACTACAAAGTAGCCATTAAAAAAAAGAAAAGCTAAAATAAGATCTGTTGCTAAGGATAACTTGGAATGTGCTGCCTCGCTGAAAGATAACAGGGCATTCTGATAAATTGTGAATAGGCCCTTTTTTTACTGAAAAATCTGTCACATAATGGGGCATGAATGGGTTTCCCATTTTACTAAATTATTTAATCCATAAACCTGGGATATGATGCCACCCTTGCCAATTGACTCTGCTGCTATGCCCATGGCCCTAGTTGAATTTAGCAAGTTTGTTTCAGTGGGAGAAATGTGACTAGTTATTATGCGATCTGCAATAGGGAAAGCTTCAGGCCCAGATGGGGTCCCTGGGGAAATTTTCAAATATGATCTTGAATTTTGTGCCCCATGTCTTACAATTGTTTTTAGGGCCATAACAATTGGAGGGCCTCTGGAGTCGTGGGGACAGTCAGTTACAGTCCTTAGATATAAGAAAGGAGACAAAAATGCCCTCTCAAATTACCGACCTACTTCTTTGCTCGATTCAACTGCTAAAATCTTTGGTAGGATCATCTTCATGAAATTGGAAGCATGGGCAGAAGAAAAATCCTTTTTCACTGAATTGCAATATGGGTTTCTCCCAGCTTTAAATCTCTCCCTGATTTAAGAAAATATGCCAAGGTTAAGATGGGTGCCATACATATGTCTTTCATGGACCTCTACTGCACCTTTGACCTAGTGGATAGAGACATACTTTAGGAGATAATGGGCCATGCAGGTGTTGATCCTCCTTTATTGTATGTGTTAAAAGGCCTCTACCAAGACAACATCATGAGAGTGCACTATTCCCAGTTAGGTGACCAGACGCCCCTTATTCAAGTTACTCGTGGGATGAGACAGGGTTGCATTCTTCCCCATTTTTTATTTTTATTTTATATTAATGGTATGGACTCCTTTTTAAGAACCTGCACCTCTGATGTCCCCAACATTGTCTTGAGTCCCTTTTCCATACTATTGTACATGGATGATGCTGTGCTGCTAGCTTGCACTTTAGGAGATAATGGGCCAGGCAGGTGTCAATCCTCCTTTGTGTATGTTTTAAAGGCCTCGACCAAGACAACATGAGAGTTGTTAGAAATGGGGTCTCTGGTTGGCAGTCAGTTTGCTCTCTGTCCAAGCAGGGACCCTCACTCTAGTCAGGGCAATGGAGATACACACTTAGATAACCCCTACTCACCCCCTTGGTAGCTTGGCACAAGCAGTCAGGCTGATATCAAAGGCAATGAGTAAAGTATTTGTCCCAACAAACACAGTAATACAGTGAAAACACTACAACGTGAACACCACACCAGATTAGAAACATAGGTAATATTTATCTAAATCAAATAAGACCAAAACAACAAGAATCCAACATACAAAAGTCAAGATATGAATTTTCAAAGTAAAAAGAGTCTTACTAATAGAAAACAATTGAAACGTTAATTTTACACAGGTACTTGGTTTACATAAAAAATAAAGCAGCACGGGCGAGCGTTCGTCAGAAAAGTCAACGAGGCATTGATTCCTTACTCACAAGTGAGACCGTACATCGTTTAGTCTCCAGTTGGGTAGGTGATGTGTCTTTTTTCTCCCCCGCAAAAGAGCAAAGTGTTGATTTCTGAACAGGGCACCTTGGATCTGTGCAGGTTCACGATGACTTTGATGCCCTGCGACGATGTGTGAGGAATCCACTCTCACAGTGTTTGAATACCACGGTGCATGGGGTTTGTTTTGTTATCAGCAGTCACAACAGAGGGTTGCGTCATTTCTTCAGCTGTGATGCGTCGATTTCAACTGCGAAGCGGCAGGCGCGTCAGTTTTCAGCCACGTTGCAGATGAAACATCAACATTTTCCCTGCATGGCTTCCTGTGCGTGGATTTCCATCTTTTTTTATTAGCTTCACCTTTCAAGGGCCCAGGGACTGGATAGGGTACCACTTGGCAGGGTAGGAGTCTCAGCAGAGAGTCCAGGTGCCGGCAGAGGAAATCGTTGATGGCCCTGAGACTTCAAAACTGGAGGCAAGCTCAATCCAAGCCCTTGAAGGTTCTTCTCAAGCAGGAATATACCACAAAGTCCAGTCTTTGTCCCTTTTTACAGGCAGAAGCAGCAACTGCTGTATAGCCCAACAGAGCACAGTCACAGGCAGGGGCAGCACTTCTCCTCAGCTCTTCAGTTCTCCTCTCTGGCAGAGGTTCCTTTTGGTTTCAGAAGTGATCTTGAAGAAATCTTAAGTCTGGGGTTTTAGGTCACTACGTATACCCCTTCTGCCTTTGAAGTAAGCAAACCTCATAGGAAAGTCTCTGTTGTTCACAAGATCCTGCCTTGCCGAGGCCTGGCCCCAGACACACACCAGGGGGTTGGAGACTGCATTTTGTGAGAGCAGGCACGGCCCAGTTCCTTTGTGTCACTGTCTAGAGGAAATTCAAAAACAGCCCAACTGTCAGCCTGGCGTGGACAGGGAATCCACAAACAGGCAGAGTCACAGAATGGTTTAAGTAAGAAAATGCGTACTTTCTAAAAGTGGCATTTTCAAACTAACAATCTAAAAACCAACTTCACTAACATATGTATTTTCAAATTGTTAGTTCAGAGATCCCAAACTCCATACGTTTATCTGCCCACATAGGGATATTTAAAGGCAGCCTTTGTGTTAACCTATGAGAGGGATAGGCCTTGCAACAGTGAAAACCGAATTTGGCAGCATTACATTTTTAGGACATGTAAAAGACATCAGTAACTGTCTAACCTTTAACATACACTGCACCCTGCCCATTGGGCTACCAAGGGCCTACCTTAGTGGTGCTGTACATGTATGAAAAGGGAAGGTTTAGGTTTGGCAAGTGGGTACACTGGCTACTTTAAATTGGCAGTTTAAAAACTGCACACACAGATACTGAAGTGTCAGGTCTGAGTCATGTTTACAGGGCTGCTCATGTGGGTGGCACAATCAGTGCTGCAGGTCCACTAGTAGCATTTGATTTACAGGCCCAAGGCACTTCTAGTGTACTTTATTAGGGGCTTACTAGTAAACCAACTATGCCAATTATGGAAATGCTAATTTTACATAGGGAGCACTTGCACTTCAGCGTTAGTCAGCAGTGGTAAATTGCTCAGAGTAATAAAAACAGAGTCTAGCACACAGCAACAACCTAGGAAGTGTAGGCAAAAAGTTAGGGAAGACCACGCCAAAGATGTCAGGTCTAACAAGAGTGCAATATTCCCAGGTAGGTGACCAGACACCCCCTATTCAAGTCACTTAGGTGGTGGGACAGGATTGTACTCTGGCTCCTTTTTTATTTTTATTTTATTTTAATGCTTTGGACTCCTTTTTAAGAACCTGCACCTTTGATGTCCCCAAAATTGGTTTGCACCCTGTTTGCATACTGTTGTACACAGATGACACTGTGCTGCTAGTGTGCACTGCTAATGGCTGGCAAAGCACTCTTAGATGGATTTAGAGTTTTATGTAGGGACTGAAGCATAAGATTAATAATAATAAATCTTATATTTTAACGTTGGGGCTCTAAAAATACTCTCTCAAAAACACTTTTTATTGGTGATATGCCCAGAATGAAAACAATGAATTTGAGTTATTTTGGTATTTCATTCAATAGCAGGATTAATTACTCAGAGGTCCAAATCAAAGGAGGCAGAGTTAAAAATACTCTTTAGATTTGCAAAGATAATGGGTCATAACCCCCTAGAGATTTGACTAGGTTATATAAAAGTAAATGCCTCTCTCTTGGAACATATGAAGCTGGTGTGTGGGGGGCATACGTCTGTAAGGTCTCACCAGGAAGCTGAGAATAGGTTTTTAAATAGGCTTATAGGTCCTTCAAGATCCACATCAAGTTTTATCTCTCATTCTGAAGTGAGTTAAGGCTTTTTGGAAATCATGGTTGGCCCAGCATCCATTTTACAATGGGTGAAAATCTGGGCTGTGCCAGGGCTACATTTTACACACATAATATTAAAGGATTGCCTGAAACAAAGTAGCATGGTAGCTATTCCTTGGATTGATTAGGTAAAAAATACTTTTTGAGTCCTTTAAATGAGTGATCTTTTTGAGACTACACACAAGATTAGCCCACTAACTAATGCCCTGGTAAAGGAAACGTATGCTGCTCATAAAGAAAATCTGAGATTTATGAAAGCTGTTGACATGTCACTGTTCAGTCATACATACCGTCAACTTGCAATGGAATGAAGCCCTATTTAATGTTGATCCAGACTCTGATACATAGGTTTTATTTAATGTGGCTTTGGGACAATATGATTTATTTCTTTGGGGTTTTCCCTATCACTGGGTCCTGATTTGCTTCAATGCCTGTGCAATGGTGTTTCAGTCAGTCAACTAAGTGCTTTATGTTATTTTGTACTTTGTATTCGCTTTTAAGAATTTGAGGGGCATATTTATACTTGTTTTGCGCCAAATTTGCATCATTTTGTTTACGCAAATTCAGTGGAAATCTAACTCCATATTTATACTTTGGCGCTAGAGCCATCTAGCACCAAATTTATGGAGTTAAAGTCATTTTTTGGACGTGGAATCCTACTTTGCATCAATGAGGTGCAAAATAGGCATTCCCGTGCAAAAAATGACTCTGTGGCCTTAGCGCCATATTTATCCCGTGCTAAAATCACACACGTGAGGGAGGAGGGGTCAAAAAATGGTGCAACGTTTGCTTTGCACAAATTTTTAACGCCTGGTTCAGGGCAGGCGTTAGGGGACCTGTGGGCCTATTTCCATGGTGGAACACCATGGAATAAGCCAACAGGTGCCCTCCCCTGACCCCAGGGACACCCCTACCCACACCAGAGGGACAGCGGAGGATGGGGGCCCCCATCTGAGGTAAGTATAGTTAAGTACAGGTAAGTATTTGTTTTTTAAGTGCCATTGGGGGCCCTGAAATGAGCTCTGAATTTTATTATCCTGGCACTGAAGTTGAGGAAAAAATATGCTGCATGATGTGTCCCTGGCATTTGTCAGACTGGTGATGTAGAAGTTTTTTCTCTTTTAACTGTGTTATGAGGTTAATATGTCCTGATTTTTCTGTGAGTTTTTAATGGATTTACATCAAAACACAAAAAGCACTTTCTCTAGACTGAGATCTAGCTTCCTGCCTAATTTAGTGTAACTCCATTTAGCAGTTTGGGCTGTAGCAGTTTCCAAAGTTGCTATGGAAAAATGAATGGGGAACTTGTATTTAGACCCCCTTTTATCTGCCCCTTCTTGATGGATCACCCTCGAACTTTCCATGTCCAAACTAGTCAAAAATTAGCATTTTTTAAAATGTTTTGTGGAGATTCAACGGCTGCAAAGTTAGTAGCAAAACAAAAAAAGGCATTTCCTATGGAAACACAGTCCTAACTATACCAACTCAGTATGCCTGATTCTAACAATTGTCTTGGGATACTCTTGTTCGGCTAGGCAAGATCTGGGAGTACTGATATGTACTGTCATAACCTACAAATGTCTAAAGAACAGGCCTATTACCCTTTATTGCTAAAATACTTTTTGTTCAAGTATTACATTTCTGTTGGCAATTTAACCTTTCAATTTCTGCACTTCTAAGGAGATAGCTTCATTTCAACAGTTAAACATAAGTGTGGACCAATGCATTTTTCTTGATGTGGGATCTGGTGCTGGTTTCAGCATGATTAAAAGATTAGCATTTGACCCAGCACTAGAGGAAATTGTGTTGAGGCTGCTCAATTGCTAGAGATCTGTCCAGCGCCATTTAACTACAACCTTTTCTAGTGAGCAGGCCATTCAAACCATCGCACCCCAAACAGGAAATAGGCCTTAGATTTACCCCATGCATGAGGAGACAACTCATAATGCATAGGACTATCAGTTATGTTTACCTCTGCATCACGGCCCTGCAGTTATATATTTTTCTCCCAAAGCAGCCCCTGACATTCATGTTGAAGCCTCCTTGTGGGACCAATATTTACCAAAATAGAGGTCACTTTTAAATTAGGTGGACTGATTTCAGCTGGAGTGGTGAAGACACTACCCCCACCGTATCTGCCATAAGTTTGCAGGCCTAACACAAAATGACCCCCTTAGATGTGTTTGTTAGTTCTTTTGCCTTTTGCCCTCTAGCGCTTCCTTTATCGGTTGTCTTCAAATGTTGGTATGCAGGTAGCTTAACGTGATTTCTATGCCTACAGTTGCTGTCTGTAGCAACAAATTTGTGGGCAGAGTTATTACTTTTTAGCATGAAACATATTTTGAGTTGAAACTATGGGTGTTTCCACAGATCTGCCCAGGGACCACAAAGTAACGACCACTTAAAACAAAGTAGTACACAGCACGACCAGTGCAAAATAACATTTTTGCTAGAAAGTCCTCTTCCATATCTTAAGGCCTAATTATGAATATGGCAGTCCCAAGACCGACAAACTCGCAGTGGCTGCTGCTGTGGTGGTCCGACCACCACATTACGACCCTGGCAGTCTGACCACCAGGGTACTGCCGTCTCCACCTGGATCACTGATCCTGAGAGACTGACAGTGGGTGCAGGTTCCAATCAGCCAGGGCGGCGTTGCACACAGCGCAGCCCTGCTGATCACAGCCTGGTTCTCCGCCAGCCTTTGCATGGCAGTTTTACCACCATGAAAAGGCTGCTGGAGAACAGGTGCGGGGGCCATGGGGGGCCCCTGCACTGCCCATGCAGAATTGCCTCTGGCACGATTATGAGCTGGCGACAATGCTGCTGCCACTTTCCCGCTAGCTGGAAGTGCAGAAACCTTGGTTTCACCCGTCAGTCCAGCTGGAAAGTCCTAACGGATCCGACGGGGAAGTCACACCTACATTGGAGGCCACCCTATCGGGAGTTTGGCAGATGGGTGTTCCCATCTGCCAAACTTGCAATCAGTACCTTTGTGTTGCTTTTTGTGGCTTTTAATCTGGTGCAAAGTGTTTATAAATCTGGGACATGGTTTATTAAGTGCTTATATTGGTTGACACGTGTTTGTTCCATCTTCAAAACAAAATTTCAGTTAGCACAAATGAAGGACACATGGGGCCAGATGTATCAAAGGGTTTTACAAATTTTGTGTCTATGGGAAGCATATTAGTTTAGGTCTGACTGTTGAAGTTACTTTGGTACAAAAATCTTTCTCTGATGTGCAGAGCAGCAAAATGCATTTGCTCCACCAAATAGTACTCAAGCCACATTTTTTCTGCACCATGACCAACTTTCAGGACCAATTTTTTGTTAAACAGCCCATAACGTGTAGGGTAGAGACAGGTGAGTTGTTATTTTGCTGCTTTCTCCAAATAAACCCAAGGATGCATGTGATTTACTTACCTGGTCATCGGAAGAAATGAAAGTTCAGGCAACATCTGCATGACACAGAAGTGAATAAAGCAAGGAGAGAAAATGGGAGGATTAGAAGACTAAAAAGCACAACCTCCACAGTAAACACAATGCGTGCTTGAGATGTGCATCTAAAGAAAGTGTGGCGAAATGTCTCCCTGTAATGGTGTAAAACCCTTCAACTTTGTTTACTGATGCCAAAGTCAGGGCACATTATCAGGAAATTTCTCTTAAATGCTGTGTATCTTTGTTACTGTTTTTAGACTGACATATTCTGAAGTGAGATCCATAAAATGTACTCTACTAAACAATTGCATTTTACTGCGATTTCTTCTCTGATTCAATTGGACTTGCAAAATTGCAAGTTAAAATTTTCACTGGGAGAATTTTCAAATTTTCATTAAACCATTCACTGTTTTCCAAGTCACTTTGCCGCATCAGTAAAATTTCAGCTTGACTAAAAAGCTGGAAGAATGCAAATTGCCGTTTATAAAGAATTTCAGCTTTAAGTATGTAGGTCTTTTGAACATCTTGGTAATCAGAATTTAAATGTGTCTTAAATGAGAAATAAATGGTAGTGGCATATTAGCTGTTCCTCAACAGAAACACAGCTGTACTTGGGGTGGTCAGTTGTGTTGGGCCTGGAGAGCATGTGAGGCACTAGGGCAGAAGTGATACGCATGCAAGGGCTTTTAACAGGTGAGTCAAGCACTGTCGTGCGAAGGTGTGTGCTTTTTATTTATCACATAGAGGACAGTACAAGAGAGGACCCAAGTGTGTCTAAAGTGGGACCAAACAACAGGCGTGTTTCCATAAGTCACATTAGATTACTCCAAACATTTAAGCATAACTTCACCTTTGCTTAAAGCCTTAAAAAATGTAAGAAGAGCCAAAGTTGGAAAAAAGACTGAAACGGACAGTGAATAGCCAGGAGAAGGGTTATTTTCAAAGTCTGATAACACCATCTGAATAACTGGTCTTATTCTCAATATTGTTGCAACAGCACTGGGATGGGTCTCAAAGAGTACAGGTGTCATCCAGCTCTTGGGTTGATCTCAGTCAGCCCCACCTCTGGGGTTTGACTCCACAGTCGAGTGGGGGGCAATGCAACTGCCTCTCTGTCTGGTGTTGGACTGTGCAACCCAGGCCTGAAAGTCAATTCGGCTGTATCACCACTAAATGCAGATGAAGCCATCAGTGAAGAACTACTGATGCAGCATTTGTGAAACTTGTGCTGCCTGTTCAGACATCTTTTTAAAATAAAAAATGGTCTGAGTCATTTGGGCACTTGGCCACCAGTTATCAGTACATTTGACTTCAGTAACACTCCACATTGGGGTTTGAATCATGGTGTGAATTTCCCCCACCTTGATGGGTGCAAGGAAAAATGGCCACACTGACAGGAACTGATTGAGGCATGGCCTACCTGCAGTGGTTCTGAGTGCCATTGTTCGAGCACCGTTGGACGTTGATCAGGGGTTTTAAACCAAATAACCTTCGATGAATGGTGAAGGATAAGTTCTCTTATAAGTCACCCTCCTACCACTGCAATCAATGGTGTCTTGATGCTATCAAATGGAGTTTTATGAGTGACATAGGGCCCAGTTTGTGACTGCTTCTACATTGTCGTTATAAAGTTCTATAATCCTGAGTACTGTGTTGAGAGTCCTCATAGATCGCTCAACCTCCCCATTTGTTTGGGGCCAGCTGAGTGTACTATTCTAGTGATTTATTCCAAGGATGGTGAGATAGGCTGCTGTCTCTTAACCTTGAAAGAGTGGTTCATTGTCTATTTTGACTACAAGTGGCAGGCTGTGGGTTACAATATTTTTTTTTAGTTTAGGTATTCTACTAGTGCTACTTCTGGATACTTGCTGAAGTCATCTATTATGACAAAAAGCTGTTCATCCTAGGTACAGGGGCAAAATCTGAATTGAATTACCCATGGTGATGTGGCCGCATCTTCAAATACTGTGAGTACTTGCAGGTCCTGTTGTCTTATTGCTTGACATTATAGACAATTGGCTACCGGGTTTTTAATATGGCGCCTAGAGCTAGAAACCAAACATTTCACCTAAGTCTCATTTTCATCTTCACAACCCCTTCGTTAGTGATGTGATTGGTTTGCAGTAGGGGAACACTTTGAAGAGGAAGAATAAGATTGTTTCCCCTTGTTAATAGACTATGGCTCTTATTATGACTTTGGCGGTGAGTGATTAAGTGGCGGAAATACCGCCAACAGGCCGGTGGTAATTACTGCCAAATTATAACCATGGCGGTGCGAACTCCCATAGACAGCCAATGTACCACAGCATCCGCCAGAGCATTAACACCACGCACCATGGCAGTAGCCATCAACAGTCAGTGGGGAGACAAAGTACTGCCCACCATGTTATGGCACAGGAAACTGCCAGTCATGGGGGATGGGGGCATCTCAGCTGAAATCGGGAACTTTCCCACTGGTTCTGGCGGGGGCTCCATGCCCATGTATCTGTGCTGGGGATTGCTATGGCCACAGTCTCTCAGGTGGGTGACTTTCCCACTGGTTCTGGACGGGGCTCCATGCCCATTTCTCTGTGCGGGGGAGTGCAAGGCCACAGTCTCTCAGGTGGGTGACTTGCCCACTGTTTCTGGAGGGGACTCCTTGTACAGCAGTCGCAGGAGGGTAGCCTACGTGCCCTCTGCTGGAGGTGAGGGCTGCACTATGTCAGAAGTTGAAGGTGCCTCCTGGGCAGTCTCTGCTGGAGGTGAGGGCTGCACTGTCTCAGCAGTTGAAGGCGCAGCCTCTGCAGGAGGATTCAACTGCACTGCCTCAGATGGAGGTGAGGGCTCCGTGCCCACTGGTGGCGGTGGTGGTGTCATCCTGCCTGCCTCTTCTGGAGGTGAGGGCTGCACTGTGTCAGCAGGTAAAGGTGCCTTCTGGGCAGCCTCTGCTGGAGGTGAGGGCTGCGATGTCTCAGCAGGTGAGGGTGCAGCCTCTGCAGGAGGAGTCGGCTGCACTGCCTCAGCTGGAGGTGAGTGGTGTCATCCAGCCAGCCTCTGCTTGAGTCGAGGGCTTCTTCCCCTTCATGACAGACATCGAGGGCTTTTTCCAATTCATCGCAAGAGATGAAGGCTCCGTCCCCTTCATGGCAGGAGTTGGGGGCTTCTTCCCCTTCATGGCAGGAGTATAAGGATTTTCCCCTTCGTGGCAGGAGGTGAGGCCTCCTTCCCCTTCATGGCAGGAGTCAAGGTCTTCTTCCCCTTCATGGCAATGGCTATGGGATCCTTACCCTTCCTGACTGGTAGAGTGGGAACCATCACTGTCTTGCCTCCACGACTAGGAGGTGCCTCCACTATCCGCATGGACTGTTTGCCTGAGTTGCTGGGCTGGGTCATTGGGACCCTGCTCTTACGGGCAAGGCAGGGGAGGGAAGAGGTCAAGTTGGGCAAGAAAAAGCTCTTTAGGGAGGGTGGGGCAGGAATAGGGAGGAGGAATGGGAGTGGAAGTCGAGAGAGTGGTTGTTGGAGGAGTACGTCTGCTGGACTTGGGTGCAGGTGCATGGGGAGTGTGCTGATGTGAGGTGGATGGATGTTGGGTGTCTGAGTTTTTGCGTTTGTGAGCTTTAGGAGAGGGGGGACAGACAGGGTTGGAGAGGACACAGGGGACACATGCATGGATGTTGTGGAGGTGTCTGCTAGTGAGGTGTGTGTGCTGCTTGGTGTAGTGATGCTGGTGATGGCTGTTGAAGCAGCGCATGCATGTATGAGTGTGGAGGTTACTGTGAGGGAGGTGGTGGAGGAGGAGGGGGAGACAGTGGAGGCAGTGGATGTGGTTGGGCCTGCAACTGTCTGGTGTTTGCGTGATAGCTTGTGTGTTGAAGTGCGTTGCTTGCGTTTGACTGTGGTACTTGTGTGTTGTCTTCTGTGCATGCTCATCTGTATGTGTGCATGGGATGGGTTGGGGTTCTGGAGACAGGGGCTGGGAAGTGGTAGTTGGAGGGGGGACGGTAGGTACAGGGACAATGGCTTCCATCAGAGAGGAGGCCAGAGCCTGAATCGATATGTGTAGGGCTGTCAATCCATGATGGATGCCCTCCAGGAATGCTTTGCATTGCTGCATCTGGGATTCCAGCCCCTTGATGGCATTCACAATGGTTGACTGCCCTATAGAGATGGATCTCAGGAGGGCAATAGCCTCCTCACTCAGGGCAGCAGGGTTCACTGGGGCAGGGCCTAAGGTGCCTGGTGCGAAGGAGATGCTCACCCTCCTGGGTGATCAGGCATGGGCAACTCTCTGGGGGGCTACTGGGAGGGCAGTGCTGGTATGGGGGTGGCAGCTGTACCTGCAGCTGGGGTGGTCACAGAGGTGTCCGCCACCACCAGGGATCTTCCATCGGAGGAGGTATCTGAGTCTGTGTTGTCTCCTCTTGTCTCCACCGTGGTGCTCCCTTCACACTCCATCCTACTGGTTCCCTCGGCGTCAGTGGACTCTGCCTCCTGGGTCCTGTGGGATGCAGCTCCCTCTGTCGCCGGTGCCCCTGCTCCTCTGCCAAATGATGCTAATGCACACATGGACAGGATGACAGAAGATAAATGGGGAGAGAGAGAAAGAGAACATAGGGTCAATTACTGCACCAACACCACTTTTGGCATACACAGCACTGTCACACACAGGGATCAGGATTGAACACTATACATTGCACTGCCATTGATTTGGCTGGAAGCCACAGCAAGATGAGGACCAAACACCGCCAACTACATGCCTCCTGGGACCCACTAAGCCCTGTGTGATATGGAATGCAACCTAGCTAGGTTACCTTATTTTCCCTCTCAACCATTACTGTGGAGCTGGATCACACTGTGATGTCTGGCCTGGCATTAAAGGGCACCCACTAACCCACACCCACTACCCAGATCCCAGGCCACCTACCAATTATTGTAGTAATGCCCACTGTATTCATCCCCTTGTGGCTGCTGTGATGCCCTCAAGCCCCCATCCAGCTCTGGGTAGGGCACTGTCATGATGCGGGCCATCAGAGGCGTCATATTCTGACGGGCACCCTTTCCTCGTTGGGAGGCCATCCCCAGCTGGGCCTCCGCGGTCTTCCTTGCCCAGCGTCTTAGGTCCTCCCACCATTTCTGACAGTGGGGGCTCCACCTGGCATAGACCCCAAGGGTCCACACGTCCTTGGCCATGGAACTCCATGATCCCTTCTTTTGATGGGCGCTGACCTGCAGAGGCGATACAGATGGGAGGACACCATTACACATACAATCCACCCTGTCACACATATGGCCCACCAATTCTGTTTCCTTCACCATTGGCACACACATCACCCAGCGCACACCATGTACACCACCACATTACATCACCCCCATGTCACGCTGCTTGCACATCTCAAAGCATCCTTCCCACATGCATTGTGCTTAAGGTGTACTCACCTGTTGGTCTGGAGGACCATACAGCAGTCTGTACTGGGGTAGGACCCCATCCACCAATCACTCCAACTCCTCCGCAGTGAAGGCAGGGGCCCTTTCTTCGGTCACACGGGCCATGGTATGTTCAAGACACATGTCACAGTAGCACACTCAGTGTAGGTGTTTTCCTGTTTAAGGTCAGGAAACAAGTGAGGATTAAAATAGAAAATGGCAGTCACATCCTCTGTGGTGTACACCGTCACTGCCAGCGCAGATCACCATTGGCCACTGTACTCCATAGAGCGCCATGTTAGCCAATGAGAAATTGCACGGTGGTGCAAGACCGCCTTCCGCCACTACTCTCAGCATTGGCGGAGTTGCCTCACTTCCACCTGTCCCTACATACAGGACAGGCAGTCGCCATGTCATGGTGAGGGACAACCATCAGATTAACCTTTACTGAGTCACTGCCTAGATGTGCACATACCTGACATTCCTACTATCCCATCACATAAATGCAACATGTACACTGAGGTTGTTGTTCCATTGTTCAAATTGTGACAGCCTACGCATTCTTGTGACCCTTACATACCTACCGCTGCAGATGAATGGAAGGAGATGACAAACACCTGTGTACAGACCCAGTGCGGACTTGGCTACACTGGAGGACAGTCACATTATACTTACCTATTGACTAGACAGGGCCACAGTCACAGAGCTGTGTGCCCAATTGGAGCCTGACGTGATATCAGCTATCCGTCATACCACTGGGATCCCCCCTCTTGTACAAGTGCTATCAGTGCTCCATTTCCTGGCAACTAGTTCTTTCAGAGTGACAGTGGACTTGGTAGCTGGATTGTCACAGCCAATGTTTGCTATTGTGCTGGCAAGGGTCTTGTCTGCCCTGGTGAAACTCATATGCAGCTACATTGCTTTTCCCCAGATCGAAGATCTGGCCACTGTAAAGGCAGGATTCTATGCAATGGAGCTTATTCCCAGTTTGATTGGTGTGTTTGATGGTACACATATTGTGTTAGTCCCCCCCGCCGGAATGAACAGGTGTTTAGGAATCGTAAGAGTTTCCACTCACTGAATGTGCAAATGGTTTGCCTGGCAGACCAGTACATCTCCCACGTCACTGCCAAGTATCCTGGGTCGGTGCATGATGCCTTTGTCCTGAGGAATAGCAGCATCCCAAATGTGATGACCCAACTACAGAGGCACAGGGTGCGGCTAATAAGTGAGCCAGATCCCCCACCCACTGTATGTCAGTGTATGCCTTCAGGTGTTCTCCCCACAGGATTGTGTAAGGCTAAATGTTATCCCTCACTACTTGCAGGTTACTCTGGCTACACAAACCTATTGTGGCTGCTGACCCCTGTGAGGACTGCCAGGACAAGGGCTAAGGACTGTTATAATTAAGCACATGGGTGAACCAGAAGAATAATCGAGCATACCTTCGGACTCCTGAAGGCCAGGTTCATGTGCCTCCATCTGACAGGTGGATCCCTGTGCTAATCACCCGCAAACGGCTGCCAGATAGTAGTGCAATGTTGCATGTTGCACAACCTGGCCCTCAGGTGACATGTGCCTTTTCTGTAGTAGGAGAGACTGGAGATGACCCAGTAGCAGCAGTGGACCCTGAGGACAATGGGGATGAGGAGGCAGGAAATGGAGATGAGGACAACAGAACATAAGTAATACGACAATACATCCAATGACAAATAGATGAGACAGTGGAACTGACTATTACTCCAACTATTGAATTATCTGTGTGCCTGTGGCATGATGGCATTCACTTCCTTTGCATTTCAACTTACTGTCACCTATGGTTTTTCATTTTCTAGACATTGTCCTGATGTGATCACTGCAGACTGTTCCAGGTCATTATTTGTTAGCTATCACAGTGTTCAGATAATTTGCACTCAATGTGACTGTTCCCACAAATGCACATCTAAGACACTTAAAACAGTGTTACTCAAATTGTGTTCAAGGGTGTTTATTGCAGTACTATTTAATTAAGGGTAAAGTGCAATGGAATGGGGTGATGGTGGAGGCAAGTCCAGGGTATTGTTTAAGTTAGTTTTTAGCACAGGTCCAGTGTCCAAGGGACCATAGGAAGGAGAGCAATGGCAGTTCAAAGTGGACAAGGTGACAGGGTGGGACACAAGGGGGACAATCAGGAGAGTCTCATTTCCTGGTGGTGGTCTTGGTCTTGGCAAGTGTCTCTGGCTTCTGTCTGGTTCGCAGGGACCGTTTGTGGGGTGGTTCACATTCTGCAGGTGGAGGGGTGCTGGTGCCCTGTTGGTCCTGTGGCGGGGCCTCCTGTCCACTAGCTGCAGCAGAAGTGGAGGGCTGGTCAATAGATTGGCTAGTGGTAGGAACCCCCTGCTGTGCAGTCCATTCCTGCATGGTGTTGGCCATGTCTGCCAGCACCCCTGCTACAGAGATCATGGTGGTGTTGAGGGCCTGCAAGTCCTCCCTGATCTCCTGATGGTGGTCCTCCTGCAGCCGCTTGTTCTCCTGCATGTTGGTCAGGATCTAGCCCATTGTGTCTTGTTGGCAGGCCCCCATGACATTGGTGAGTTCCTCTTGGAGAGTCGCTTACCTGGGCCTGTCCTCCCCCTGGCACACAGCTGTCCTCCCAGTGTCCCTGTTGCCCTTTGCCCCTGTTCCCTGAACGGTGTGCCCACTGCCACTGACTCTAGGTCCCTGATTGTCTTGGGTATGAGGTGTGGACTGGGGTCCCTGTACAGGTGGGCACACTGCTGATTGACGTGTCCTGGGGACAGAGGTGTGGGTATGCTGGGTGGGTGCTGTGGTGTTGGTAACTGATGGGGTAGGCTCTGTGGTGGTCTGTGAGTGGGCTGGGGTGACTGACTTTCCAGTGGTCCCTGATGGGCCAGGTTGTTAATCCAAATCCTGGAGTCCATAGTTACTGTCATCACAGTGGGCATCTTCTGTTGGGGAACTTGATAGTTGTGGCACCTCCTCTCCACTGAGATTGGCTGGGGCACCTCTAGGGATGTAAGTGATACATTATGTTTCATGCCTGTGACATGTTGTACATCCCTATCTTCCCCTTTATGGATGTTGTTGCCCTGCCACCTTTGTTTGTGTGTGGTGATGTATTGTGGGATTGTTAGTTCCCGTATGCTGTGCATGCTTTAGTGATGGGTATCCATGCAGGGATGAGAGGGCTGTCCATGCATTGGTATGGCATGCAGGGCTTGGCATTGGGGTTAGTCATATGTGTAGGTGCAGTGTTTGGGATGGAGTGGAGTGATGGGAGTGAGGGTGAGGGTGTGAGATGGCATGCAGGTATGGGGGTGATAAGTGTTAAATGTTGACTTACCAGTGTCCAGTCCTCCGGCTATTCCAGCGAGTCCCTCAGGATGCAGCAAAGTCAAGACTTGCTCCTCCCATTCTGTAAGCTGTGGGGGAGGAGGTTGGGGTCCACCGCCACTCCTCTGTATGGCAAACTGGTGCCTTGCTGCCACGGAACGTACCTTCTCCCATAAGTATTTCCACCTCTTCCTGATGTTGTCCCTTGTTCTTTGATGCTGTCCCACGACATTCACCCTGTCCATGATTCTCCGCTATAGCTCCATCTTCCTTGCAATGGATATTTGCTGTACCTGTGCTCCAAACAGCTGTGGCTCTACCCTGACTATTTCCTCCACCATGAACCGCAAATCCTCATCTGTGTCTTTGTGGGGCAATGGGTGTTGTGTGATGAGTCTGAGTATGTGGGTGTTGGGTGGTGTGATTTGGTGTGAGTAGTTGAGTGCATGAGGGATGTATGGGCGTATGTGTATTTGTCGCAGTGGTCTTGATGTCTGTCTGGTGGCAATGATTTGTATTCGTAAGGGGTTGTGGGTAATGTGTGTGTGTTTTATAGTGGTGTGAGTGGGTGGGTGTGGTGTGTGTATGTCTGTCAGGTGTGTGTTGTTTGAATTGGCCAATGTTGTGTAGTTTAGTATTTGGGTGTCCATTCTGAGCGTGGCGGTTTGTACCACCAATGTTTTACCGCAGTTGAATGTCTGCTGTGGATTTGTGGGTCATGATTTGGTGGGGTTGTTCTGTTGGTGTAGCGGTATGAGTGTTGGGGCTGGCACTTTAGCACTGACCTTTGGTCTGGCGGATTTGTGTATGTGGCTGTATTCTGTCGGTTTGGTGTGTGTGTGTGTTGTAATATGCCGGACATTTATCTGCCACCGCAGCAATATGTTGGCAGCCGTCAGCATAGCGGTAAGCGGGATTTACCACCAATGTCATGATGAGGGCCTATGTTCCTCTAGGGATAGTTAACTCCTGACGTTGTGAATTGCTTTTTCAACTCTGCTGGCTTCTGGCCTCTGATTCTCTTGATTCTTCATAACCAGCCACAAGTTGTTCTCCGCACTTTTTCTGCATACCTAGTGAAAACACTTGTCTTCCTGTGCAGCCTGGCTTTTTTCAGTTAGTGGGAAGGTTAGATTGGGAGTATTTGACAACCAGGCAAACATACTCTTCTGTCTTCTTAGCAGTCTCTTGCTCCTCCGCCATTGCAGCTTTGTACTGCCTGGGCAAGTAATCAGCAGAACTGTCCCGCCTGGATCAGTACATTACTTGAAATTAATATTCTTGGAGTTAGAAGGTCCATGTCGCCATGATTTGGGCTTAGACCCTTTAATACAGGGGTACTAATGGATGGGAGGTCTGTATTTACTCAAAAAATGTCTCTGTATAAATAGTGGTGGACATGTCTGCAGCTCCAGAGCATTTGGACTGAAGACTTGGGGATGCCCCTTGCAATCCTCCTGCCCTTGGGCTATTACAACAACACAAAATCAAAGTAGGACATCCGGATGACTTTCATGAACATCAATTCATCAAGATGCTAGGGGTAGCCGAAGTGACATTACACACCTTTTGACCTTCAATTACATTAAAGCACACATGCTTACACATACATTCATACTTATGCTCTCGCACGTAAACACGCACTCAACTTCAAGCGTGCACACAACATATATTTAAAACATTTTTTTCTTATCTCAGCTGTCAGGGAGGACCAAAGTCCAGCTAATTGTACTCAATTTTTTAATACACTAATATAGAATAATTAAACTTTATTCACTATTAGTAATAAAAAAATGAGAGAATACAAAGAGAAAGGAGCTCCAAACGACGTCCATAAGGACGTGCTGCCACTGTACTCCGGGCACAGATTGTTTCACCTCCACCAGGGCTCGCAAAGACAGTGCCAGGGTTCGCAAGGGGGAAGCCAGCGGTTGCAGTGGCGACCGCTGGCGACCCCTAAATGACATCCTTGGTGACCTTATAACTGAACTTTCAAATGCCCACCAGAATTTATTAGTTTCCAAACAACTTAATTACAGGCCATCTTGTAAATCATCCTACACCATAAATCTTTGTTCAACCGTTCCTAAATACTGTCTCAAAAGACCTTTCAATACACAGAGGAATACATCATATGCTTTTGTCATACACAAAGAAAACATTGAAACACCAAAGCCCTACTTTGATTTTGTGCTGCCCCAGAGCACTCCGAGTAGCCTCCTGCTGAACCTGGGAGTATCTTTGCTTTGTGTCTCTGTGTGCGCTGCTTGCATAGGTAACCAAGCCCTAGGCTGCATTGCATTGCTTTTTCACTAGCTTCATGGATTTGACATAATTAATGAGTTATGTTGGTTTAGCAAGGTCATATCATTTCATAGCAGTTTCTGCCCAACAGGGCTGCTTCCGTTTGCTCGAATGCTAGAGGCCACACAGCGGTTCCCTCAATAATGGTGTAAAACCCTTCCACTTCGTGTACTGATGCAAACGTCAGGGTACTTAGGGGCATATTTATACTCTGTTTGCGCCGGAATTGCGTTGTTTTTTTTTACGCAATTCCAACGCAAAACTAACTCCATATTTATACTTTGGCGTTAGACGCGTCTAGCGCCAAAGTCCATGGAGTTTGCGTCATTTTTTAGCGTGGACACCTACTTTGCGTTAATGAGATGCAAGGTAGGCGTTCCCGTCGAAAAAATTGACTCCGCGGCATGTGCGCCGTATTTACACTCCCGGGCAAAATTCACACCCGGGAGTGGGCGGGTAAAAAAAAATGACGTACGGCCGCTTTTGCGCCGTTTTTTAGCGCCTGGACAAGGCAGGCGTTAAGGGACCTGTGGGCTTGGAAGGAGCCCAGAGGTGCCCTCCCATGCCCCCAGGGACCCCCCCTGTCACCCTTGCCCACCCCAGGAGGACACCCAAGGCTGGAGGGACCCATCCCAGGGACATTAAGGTAAGTTCAGGTAAGTACTTTACTTTTTTTTTTGTGGCATAGGGGGGCCTGATTTGTGCCCCCCTACATGCCACTATGCCCAATGACCATGCCCAGGGGACAGAAGTCCCCTGGGCATGGCCATTGGGCAAGGGGGCATGACTCCTGTCTTTGCTAAGACAGGAGTCATTTCTATGGGGGTTGGGAGTCGAAAAAAATGGCGCAAATCGGGTTGAGGTGAAAAATTTGCCTCAGCCTGACTTGCCCCATTTTTTGTCGCCCAAGCTCCATATCCCCCTACGCCGGCGCTGCCTGGTGTACGTCGTTTTTTTTCACGCACACTAGGCTGCGCCGGCGGCTAACGCCGGCTAACGTCATTGAATAAATACGGCGCCCGCATGGCGCTTCAGAATGGCGTTAGCCGGCGCTAATTTTTTTGACGCAAAACTGCGTTAGCGCAGTTTTGCGTCAAAAAGTATAAATATGGCCCTTAATCTGGAAATTTCTCTTAAATGCTGTGCATCCGTATTACTGTTTTTAGACTGACATATTCTGAAGAGAGGTCCATAAAATTGATTCTACCAACAAATTGTATTATACTGCGATTTCTTCTCTGATTCAAATGCTCTTGCACAATTGCAAGTTCAAATTTTCACTGGGAGAATTTTCAAATTTGCATAAAACTATGCACCGTTTTCCAATTCACCTTCGGTAAAATTTCAGCTTGACTAAAAAGCTGGAAGAATGCAAATTGCCGTTTATAAAGAATTTCAGCTTTAAGCATGTAGGTCTTTTGAACATCTTGGTAATCACAATTTAAATGTGTCTTCAATGAGAAATACATAGTAGTGGCATAATAGTTGTTCCTCCACAAGTACTTGGGGTGGTCAGTTGTGTTGGGCCTGGAGAGCATGTGGGTCATTCGGGCAAGACGATAAGCATGCGAGGGCTCCTAACAGGTGAGTCAAGCACCGTCATGTGCAGGTGTGCGCTGTTTATTTATAAAATAGACGAGGGTACAAGAGAGAAGACGCAAGTGTGTCTAAAGTGGGAGCAAACAACAGACGTGTTTCCATAAGTCACATTACATTACTCCCAACATTTAGGTATAACTTCACCTTTGCTTAAAGCCTAAAAAAATGTAAGAAGAGCCAAAGTTGGAAACAAGACTGAAACGAACAGTAAATAGTCATGAAAAGGGTTATTTTCAAAGTCTGATAACACCTCATGATTCACATGTCTTACTCTCAATCAATGCTTAATTTGAGCCAATGGTTTCTGGTGCGGGGCACCTACATTTATTTTTGAGGACCGGCCCTTTGTTCTCTACATCAGGCATTTACTGCGATCAAAAGTCCCATTTTGGTAAGTCGTAGGAAGAGAAAAACAAAAAAGAGCCACAAAGGGAAAAAGCAGAATGCTGGAAGAGTGAGTTTAAGGTGCCGGGAGTGTCTGTAAATTGATTAAAGACACCCGAGATGGCTCACACATTGAAATGCAACAGCTGCATGTGTCGATAAAAGCTTTGGGCACCAGCATGTTTTTATTTACAAATGAAGCACTGCTCTCGATACGTTCCATAGCAGCAAGATGCCAGCTCGCTATCCAGAGGACTGGCAGTGGACCCCCACCTCCTCCCCCACAACTCACAGCATGGGAAGAGCAAGTCTTGGCAATACTGCATCCTGAGGGCCTGGCCAGAGTAGGAGGAGGACTGGACTCTGGTAAGTTAACGCTGCACTGTTATCACCCCCCTTACCTGCATGCCATCACATACCCTCACCCTCACTCCCATTACTCCACAACATCCCACACACCCCACCATCACAACTCTCTCATCCCAATGCCAAGCCCTGCATGCTGTACCAATGCATGGACACCCCTCACAGCTCTGCATGGACACTCATCACTAAAGCATACACACCATGGAGAATTAACTATCCCGCCATATACTAACATACACAAGTGAAAGATGGCAGGGCAGCAACAACCATAGAGGTGAAGCCACCGCTATACAATATGTCAGACGCAGAAACCATAATACACAATTTACATCCCCACAGGTACTCCAGCCAATGTCAGTGGAGAGGAGGTGCCAGCACTATCCAGTCCCCCAACTGAAGAGACCCACAGTGATGACAGTAACTCTGGTCTTCAGGATCTGGGTCACCTACCCGGCCCATCAGGGACCACTGGACAGCCAGTCACCCAGGCTCAGTCACACACCACCAACGAGCCTCCTCCATCTGGAAACACCACCACAGCACCCACCCAACGTACCCACACCTCTGTCCCCAGGACACATTAATCAGCAGTGTGTCCACCTCTACAGGGACTCCGGGCCACACCTCATACCCAAGACAATCAGAGACCCAGGGTCAGTGGCAGTGGGCACACCGTTCAGGGGACAAAAGCACAGGGCAACAGGGACACTAGCAGGACCGCCATGTGCCGGACGGAGGACAGGCCCAGGTAACCGACTCTCCAGGAGGAACTCACCAATGTCCTGGGGGCCTACCAACAATCTCATAAATTCCAAATGGCATAATTCTGCAGCGTCTCCTACTCTCTCCAAGGGTACACCTCTCACTATCTATGATAACATCTCTACATACAATAACTTCAGTGAGGGGCATATTTATGGAAAAGTGGCATACCATTCATGATGCGCCACTTTCCTAGCCCCTATTCCATTTCCCTAACGACACCATGTGTGCACCGTATTTACAATACAGTACACCATGGCGGTCGTGTCCACATGAGCATCATAATTTATGGCGCTAATGTGGCACTTTGCTGCATGGGCAACATAAATTATGGCGTTAATGCAGCAAAGCACAGGGAGGTCAATTTCTTTCAATGGAAGCGCCATCTTAATGGCTGCCTAAGGCGTTAATAGTAACGCAAAAAATGACACAGTGAAATCTAGTAAATTTCACTGAACCATTTTTCTAGCCTCCCTGCATTAGAGTGCCCCCCTTGCATACATTATGCCTGGTGCAGGCATAATGTGGCACAAGGGTTTACAAAGTTGCACAATGCTGCATTGCACCACATTGGAAATATGGCGCATGGGAAATGCCACCTTAACGCCACATTTGCATTAAAAAAATGACACAAATGTGGTGCGTGGTGGTGCTACGGACAGCATATATATGTCCCTATTTTTTTTAATATTCCCCGGTTGACACAGACAATATAGGATTTTTCAGAAACATGAAGGTATGAGTTGCACTGAGACCATACAAATTCACAACCAGCCCTAACAATTTTCTTTGTCTTTCTTTTAATTGAATGCCACATTTGCCCAGTTTACGTAATTAAACCAGTTCGTGTCCTGAGGAGACCTTCAACATACTGTGTCCGAAATGGATTGACTGCCCATGCAAAGGAAAGGTGACACCTTTCATGGCTAAAAGGGGACAATAGGAGAACTGATTGCCCCATCTTTTGATCATCAGACCCTTCCCTTTGCTTTTCACCTTTGATCTCTGGGGAAGCAAACTCACTCAAGTACCCCAAAATCATGTCCAAAGTTATTTGCTGGACTGTTGCTGTGCCTAACATATTACATTTTTTTAATTCTCACATCACAGGTGTTAGACTTGGCATGAGTTGCGTGGTCTCCCCTAACTTTTTGCCTTTGCTTCCCAGGTTGTTGAAGCTCTTGGCACTTTACACTACTAACCAGTGCTAAAGTGCAAGTGCTCCTATGTAAAATATATCTGTAATTGGCTTATCCCTGATTGGCATATTTGATTTACTAATAAGACCCTAGTAAAGTGCACTAGAGGTGCCCAGGAACTGTAACTAAAATGCTACTAGTGGGCCTGCCACACTGGTTGTGCCACCCACATGCGTAGCCCTGTAAACATGGCTCAGACCTGCCACTGCAGTGTCTGTGTGTGCAGTTTTAAACTGCCAATTTGACTTGGCAAGAGTACCCACTTGCCAGGCTTAAATCTTCCCTTTTTATACATGTAAGGCACCCCTAAGGTAGGCTCTAGATAGCCCCATGAGCAGGGTGCAGTGTATGTTACAGGTGGGACACATACTGATGTATGTTATATGTCCTAACACTGAAAAACGGCTAAATTCAGCCTTCCCTGTTGCAAGGCCTATCACTCTCATAGGTTATCATAGGGACTATTATTAAAGAGGAGATTCCCTTTGAGAGCATATAGAAATATGGAGATTGGGGTCTCTGAACTTACAATTCAAATATTCATCTGTTAGTGAACTTGTTTTATAGATTGTCAGTTTGAAAATGCCACTTTCAGAAAGTAGGCATTTTCTTGCATAAACCATTTTATGATTGTCTGTTTATGGATTCCCTGTCTGGGTCAGTCTGACAGTTGGGCTGTTTGTCAATCCCCTCTAGACAGTGAGATAAAGGGAGATGGGGGGTAGCCTGCATATCCTGATGAGCCATCTGTGCTAGAGTGGAGAGAAGAGTGGACACTTACACCTGAATGAGTTGTACCTGCCCTCTCACAGTACATTCTCCCATCCCCTGGTGTGTGTCTGGGGCCTTGCCTGGGCAGGATCTTGTCAACAACAGTGACTTTTCTTTGAAGTTTGCCTTCTTCAAAGGCAGAAAGGGATATAAGTAGTCGACCCAAACCCCCTGAAGATTAGATCACTTTTGGGATCAAAATGAACCTCTGCCAAGGAGAAGAGCTGAAGAGTTGAGTAGAAGTGCTGCCCCTGCCTGTGACTGTGCTTTTTTCGGCTATCGTGCAGTTGCTACTTCTGCCTGTGAAAGGGAACAAAGAGTGAACTTTATTGTGCATTCCCGCTTGTGGAGAATCGCCACAGGCTTGAGTTAAGCTTGCCTCCTGTTTTGAAGTCTCAGGGCCATCAAACACTTCCTCTGCTAACCTCTGGACTCTCTGCTGAGACTCCTGCCCTGCCAAGTGGTTTCCTATCCAGTCCCTGGGCCCTTGAAAGGTGAAGCTGGCAGACAAGAACTGAAAATCCACGCACAGAATGGCGTGCAGGGAAATTTCCGATGCACCATCTGTAACGCTGCTGATAAACGACAGGCCACCGGCTTCTAGACTAAAATTGATACTCTGCCTGCATCGCGGTTGGGAGATTGATGCATTGCGGCTGAAGAAGTGACAAGCAAAACCCGCTTGCAACTGCTGATAACGACGCAAACCCCATGCAGCGCGGTTTTCTAACACCATGCAAAAGGATTTTCCACGCATCGTCCCTGGGATTTAAAGTCAACCCGAATCTGTGCGGATCTGAGGTGCCCCGTATCAAAACCAATGCCTCGCTCTGTTGTGTAGCCGTTTTAGTTATAGCTCCATGCATGTTACTTTAGCATACTAGGCCTGCCACTTTTGCACTTTAACCTATATATATTTTATTCAGGTTTTTTTTTATTATTCTTACAATAGCCACTTTTGCGGTCTTGTTTTCTTTCTCTCTATCTAGCTTTTTTTGTTTGCCGGAATCTTCTAGAACATCTGGAGGTGAAAGCAAAGCCTGATAGGGTGTAGAAAGTAGAGCTACAGTTAGAAGGAGACATTCAACGCACAATAGATGCAATCTTTTGGGATCACATAGTAAATATATATGATATTTTGTTGGCAAACGAGACTGGCCACGTGAATTTGTCCGTACTTACCCATATGGGGAAGATGTTATTAAACCTTCTTTCTCTCCACTTGTTCCCGAAGAGCTCGCAGAAACCTATGCCATCAATTGGGCATTAGTGCAGGCACCCCTGTTATATCGCAATCACGTAGAATGAGATAAGGATTCCCCCTACCACATAATTCCTATTAAAAATCAACCCCAACCTTAACCCCAGTATCCAATAAAATATGATGCTAAAACACCTGTGAGAGAAATTCTCACACAACTGGAGTACCAGGGTGTCATTGAACTCTGCGTCTCCCCAGTGAATATTCCTTAATTCCCAGTAGCTAAACCGGACCATTCATACAGAATAGTCTTAGACTACAGACACTTAAATAGTCATACCCGCACATTTGCGATACAAAACTCACATAGCACAGCACTGATAACAATATAGTGCGTGAAAAATACAAAACAACACTGGACATTTCCAATGGTTTTTTTCTGCCTGAGAGTAGAGACTTAACAAGTTTCAGCACACTAGGCTCCCAGGAAAAATTCTGTTGTTTACCCCAGGGGTACAAGAACAGTCCAGGACAGTTCAATCTTGCACGAGATTTATCCTGAAGCATTGTCCTACGTAGATGATATCTATCTCACGGATGATGAATTGCTACAACATTTAAGACGGGTAGCCCGCATTGTTGTGGGATTTGCTGAATTTGGCTACAAATTCAATTTAAAAAAACAAAAATAGTCTTCCTCAGTGTCCTGTTTCTGGGATATGAGCTATTGAGTGAAGGAAAGAGCCTAGCACCACAATTCTTAGAAAAATGCGCACAATTACAAACTCCAAATACCTTTAATAAACTGCAACCTCTATTGGGTTTCCTACATTTTGGCAGAACTTACATTCCAAATTATACAACACGCATAAAATCTTTATATGACTTAATATGTCCTGACTTTTCAAGTAAATTTTGGACAGTCGAACATACACGCATCCTCAGAGACCTGCAAACAGACATGCTTGCAGCACAACATTTACACACAAGGGACAACAAAACACATTTGGTCATCAGAGTAATTGCTGAATTGCTGGTGCCATCGGTTTCACCTATGTAACGTTTAATGAGGGTGAGACTGTCCCGATTGCGCACAAATCACACTTATACTCAGCAGCAGAACAATACTTTGCACCTACTGAGAAAATTCTCAAAGTGGTATATATAGCTGTCATTCAAGAAAGACTTCTAGCAAAGGGCAAACGCATTATTGTTATTTCTCCAATTCCAGCCCTTGAGGCTGTCACCAAAGCCAGCATTCCAATCGCTAAAGCATTGCATTCACGTTGGATACAATGGGCCCCGTCTTTGACAAACACTGATGTAGACTACATTTTTGACCCAAAATTACAAACTCAAGAATTTTTGCAATGTGAACTAGAATACCCATTTCCTACAAACACACTGCCTATTGATCATTATCAAAGAGTCATGTACACCGATGGCCCAGCGCAACCTGACTTAGACTTAGAGACACCAGCGCATTGGAATACACGTTGCTGGGAATACACTGGCTGATGAAGCTGTAAAGTCAGCAGTGGCTACGGCAACTGTTGCTGCAGGAACCCGCTTAGGTGCCAAACCGGATGAAGACAAATGGGCTGCAGTGAAAGCTATTGCTGATGGTACGCCCTATCCAATAGCATTTCCTGCCAAATATTCCTACCAAATGGGAGGCTGCCTAAACGCTGAGGTTAGGATACCAGGCGTAGGGCTTCGAGATATTCCCAACAAAGATATAAGACAAGAGTTGATTAAAGCAGCGCATGGGGGGTAGCATCTGTCCATGCTGGTGTGGCGGCTATAATATCATTGTTACAAGCCAGTTATTGGTGGCCAGGCCTATACAAAGAGGTCAAGTAGTGTGTCCTTTGTTGTGACATCTACCAACAAATCAAAGTTTCCACTGCTCAGCACCCACTACAGACACCCCTCCTAATTTCCAACAAACCTTTACAATGTGTGTACTTGGACCATTGCGGTACCCTAACACCCGACAGTGCATACAAATACATCTTAGTTGCGGTCAACTCTGCTCCAGATTTCTATGGGTGTGGCCACAATGCTCGGCTGACTCTCGTACTGTAATTAATGATTTGCAAGTCCTTATCAGCACATATGCAGTTGTGGCTTTCCTCTCGGACCAGGGCCCTGCTTTCACCTCAAGGGCATTCAGGGACGCCATGGCTTTGTTGTGGGTCCAACTCCAGTACTCCTCTCCATTTTATCCTGAGGGAAATAGTGTTGTGGTGTGACTAAACCATGATTTAAAGCAGTCCTTAACACCCAGAGTCTTAGGTATAGGTCATAGTTGGCTTATTCACCTGTATGGAGTCCAGAGAGCACTTAACAATCTGCCTAGAAGGTCCCTGGGGGGTTCTTACTTCATATGAGTGACTGTTTGTAACTCAAATGTATGTTCCAGATCTTGATGGTTCTGGCGCGGAGGTGGCAGAAACACCTTCTGACATAAATGAACGTGTCATTGTCTTATAGGAATTACAACAGTTCTATGATGACAACGCTTCTGGAAGTGCTGCCTCCACAGGAATTAAAGATATACCTGTAAAGCCTACAGGCTGGATTCCTAAAGTGGGGATCTAGTACGTGAGAAGGTTGCTGTGAAAAAGGAATTTGGTACTTCTTATTGTGTACCAGTCCAGATCTTGGGAATACACTGTACCAGAACTGTCATTCCACCACCATTGGCAGGTGTCAAAGAAAACCGCTTTGTATCAATCAACAATGTCAAGTTACACCATGTGGCCGATCCTGCACAGCCGGCCAAAAGGAACAGCCAGTAGTTCCCGAATCCCTCTCACTACTGGTCAAGATGTTCCTTTACAAGTTGTAAGCAGCAATACTGATACCTCTCCGAGCTTGGGGAGGGTGGAAAATGATCTTGCATTGGTTCCACTGACATCGAACAATCCAGAAATAACTGATCGATTTGATACAACTTCAACACGGCCGGATGGCGTCATTTATTCTGAGCCACCATGGGAAACACCCACTCTACCTACAAATGCGGCTCCAGTTTTTGCACGAACTGCTTCTGAATACTTTGCCTACAACAACGACAATGTTTCTGACTCATTCGCCTCTTTGACACCTGAACTGTCAAAAACACGTAAACTGATAAATTGGCTTAAAACAACTTACTTTATTCCTCCATGGAACTATCTGCAGCTTTCCTTGACTGTACCAGCTTTCTTGCTTTGGATTGGGTTTGTGTATAACATTCTTTTTGTTATTACATGGTCATTTTCTTTCTGAAAAATCAAGCATTTAACTGGTGTATGAGGTCCTAAAACCACATTTTCCTTCCCACAAGGTCCGCAGAGACTTGTCCTTTGTGAACATTTATACCATACCAATTCCTGATGGGATTGTTTGTGATAAAGAAACATTTGATACGTACGGCCCCACAGAGGTCATTCAAATATCAAATGTGTTTAAACTTTCAATGAACAATATAATAATACCTGGAGTTGTTTCTGATAATTGGGATGTGAAAATAGTTGATTCTATGATGACTGAATTGTAGTATTACACTGTATTTGAAAATGAAGATTTTTTATCAATCTAAAGAGAATTATGGTGACATGTTTTGCTATAATTATTATGGGCACCATTTCATCCACAGATCAAGTACCCCAAAGACTGTTTTTAATTACACACAATGGAAACATTGTCCAACTCCACCACGAGGGAGTTCTAAAACATACTCTGAAAAGTTTACATATTTTTCTGGGTACAATGTTAAAAATGCTGAGTCATATCATTTTAAATTGCCACTGACAGAAAATGTCTGCATGTTATTGACAAATATGAAATGTATTTATTCGTATTTCTTTGTTTCCCGGTTGCCTATAGAATGCTATGAATATTGGCTGAAGTCGATTGACTTAAAAAGTGTGTGGAGACCTAGACATTGGCAAATACGGGGGAAGGAAGCTTTATTTAGAGCATACCTGATACATGTTCAAATTATATTTTTAAATGAAACTGTACAACAAACAAGTTGTTTAGGCTTAGCAAAGATTAAGGAATTGAACACGCCTAGTATTCCTACACATGCAAAATTTAATAAATGGCAAAAATATATGAATGCAACTGAAGATCAGCTCGATGAATGGGTCCAGAACGGCACATTTAATGCTTCACTGTCCCATCCTGGTGGGTGGTTATTGTGGCCAACAGAAACCAATGAGTGTCATAAGCATTTTATAAATTCCACGGGGGTTTTAGAACTAGTAGGCCGGACCCTCGCTACATATCATCCGAACATGCGGGTATAGTAACAACATACAGTGTAGGAAAACTATGCCAGCGATGGTTAAAGAGTTCCTCACTAGATGCAGTTTGAGAACACCTCAGTCTCCTGTCTAATAATACTGATTTTTAGGACTTTCTGTTAGGCCCCAGAAAATGACGCAGAAAGTGCTTCTTATTTGAAGTATATGATGAAATTTGGAAGCTGCCCATTTAAGGCAAATAGACCAAGAAAACTTACAGAAGGCATTAGCTGTTGTGGATAATGGGATTAATACCCTGTCCAACAGGATATACATCTTGAATAACATCGTCTTTTCTTCTACAGACATTATACAAACAGATATGTCTTCCTTACACTATGGACAGTCAACTAAGGTCCATTAAGCAGTTGGGTTGGACACTTCAAACACTGAAGGCAGGTCGCGTTCCCTGGCAACATGTTAGCACAAGGGACATATTTTCTACATTCGATTTAAGGCAACAACAACAACTAAAGGCTAAAAAAGAAGTGACTTATGTCATGCTAAACATCGAAAAGTTAGAAAATTTGCCTTTTACTGTGGCTGAAATGCCATCTGCTGAGTGGTTAATACACTGGGTCATTAATCTGCCACATTACAATTCACGTCCTGTTTAAAACACATTCCGGTAGGCAGATATGAAAGGCTGGGTATTAGACCCGACAGCCTTAGAGTTGTCACCCCTAACTTTTTGCCTGCCTCCCTCCACTTTTTGGACACTGTTTTTGCTGGTTTTTAGACTCTGCACACTTTACCACTGCTAACCGTTGCTGAAGTGCATATGTTCTCTCCCTTTAAACATGGTAACATTGGATCATACCCAATCGGACTATTTAATTTACTTATAAATCCCTAGTACTGTGCACTACATGTGCCTAGGGCCTGTAGATTAAATGCTACTAATGGGCCTGCAGCACTGGTTGTGCCACCCACTTAAGTAGCCCCTTAACCTTGTCTCAGGTATTTACCAAGCCTAAAACTCCCCTTTTTCTACATATAAGACACCCCTAAAGTATGCCCTAGGTAACCCACAAGGCAGGGTGCTGTGTAGGCAAAAGGCAGGACATGTACCTATGTAGTTTACATGTCCATGCTTCTCCTTTTCTGTGTCCCATTGTGGAGATTTTCATGCGAACCAGGTACTTTCTGCTTAAAAGAGCCTTTGTTTGCTTTAAAAAGACTTAAGACACTTTATATCACTTTTCAGTGATATCTCTCTTATTGCATCTTTGATCATTTTGACATGCAAATATCCAGATAAATATTATATATTTTTCTAAACACTATGTGGTGTATTTGTATGATTTATTACACAAATACCTTACACATTGCCTTCTAAGTTAAGCCTGACTGCTCAGTGCCAAGATACCAGAGGGTGGGCACATGATAATTTGGATTGTGTGTGACTTACCCTGACTAGAGTGAGGGTCCTTGCTTGGACAAGGGGTGACTTGACTGCCAACCAAAGACCCCATTTCTAATACTGGGAGATAGTTACATCCATGAGGTGTGGGAGCTGCCCTTCTCGTACAAATGTCTCAGTGGCATGAAAGAAATCTTTCTTAGCAGTAGTGAATGCGAGACTTCTGTCAGCCATTCGATGATTTGTAAACAGCTGTCCTTGCATGGGGCGTGTAACACATCTGCAGCGAACTTGGCTTGTTATCTGAAGGGAGTTCCAGATCCCTTGATTAGACATAACTTCCAGGTGCTTACAAATGGCAGCTATGTTGTTTTGGTCTCTAAGATTGTTACATGCTGCGGGAACGTACTTTTTCCTCCCACTAAAATAAAAGAAGTAGCTGACATTTGGCCCCATATTGCTACCTCTAATGTGAAGTTTGACAAATTGAGCAGACTCAAAGCTTTACTGTTTCAAAAACATGTGGCCCTCACATCTGCAAGCAAGACCTATGCACTTCAGGTGGCAAGGTCATCAGCAGAGATACAGTCCCTTTTAAGTACCAACTTTCCGATACACTTTGGTAAACTATTGGGACAAATGTTTAATGCATCCAGTACCACTGGAATCACAAATTTCTTTAAGGCTGTTGGTTCTGGTTTTGTTCACACCTTCTCCTCCATATTCGGTTAATACCATCAGCCATCCACTCAATATTCCCCAGTATTTTCGGGGGGTTTCCAATAACTTTGGCTGTAATAGTTGGCATTTTGCTATTGCTACTTTTCATGCTCAATGGCTGTACCGCCGCAACAAGGAGTAATGAAAGCGCTGTTACCAGCACAGCTGTGTCATGAACGCATGATGCAGTATTTTGGAGCAACACTCCTGCAGGAATTGCAGTGTGACTGGTCTCTATCATTTAGAGCGGTTTTGCATTGTGTGCAGACTGTGTTTTGGTGCCTTTGGTGCTCTTTGAACATGCATTATTCTGACTCTTGAAATTAGGCCCTTTTTACGCCACAAGTCCTTTTAACTTGTAATTATTGACATTTTTACATATGTATCTTAGGTTGAGTCTTAGAAGCTTTTATGTATATTTAGGCTTTGAACCTCCTTCAACCGACAAGGGGAGGATGTTGTATAGCCATTTTAGTTATAGCTCCATGCACTTTATTTTAGCATACTAGGCCTGCCACTTTGCACTTTAAACTATATATATTTTATTCAGCTTGTTTTTATTATTCTTACAATAGCCACTTTTGCGGTCTTGTTTTATTTCTCTCTATCTAGCTGTTTTTGCCTAGGCCAGCACTTTGACCGCAAACAAGACATTCTTGTTCACTCTGTGCTTCTTTCAAGGCTGCAGTAAGATAGGTTGCCAGTGAACGTGGGACAAGTTTTGTCCCTGACATTCATAGAAAAACATACATCCTTATGTAGGGACATTTTCTCAGAACATCAGCTGTTTTATTATAAAGCAGTTCCCTGTTCCTTAAATGTTAGAGGGAGATTCCAGCCAAAGAACCACGACTGTATGCTGATTTCTGAACGCTTCGCTACAGCTGCTTATGCAGACTTCAGGCCTTTGGTCAGGTATGGGGGATGATGTCTTCCCAGGGGAACCTGAAGGGCAAAATTAGAACTTAACAAGCTGTGCTCTCTTATAGCCTAGGTAGGAAGTAGTCTATTGACTTTAGTGACAATATGGTAGCGTTATTTCTATGCTTTACTCTCCTTTTCACAATTTTAATCTTATCATGCTGTATCGTCCTGGTTATTGCAGCACATGCTTTGTTATTTAAGATGCAGTCACTTCATTACTATGTCATTGAAACATATACTGCCTCTGTTTGTCATTGTGTATGTGAGACTAATGTAAATGAGAGAAACGGATGAGACCTGAGTGACCATGGTTTCCCTGAGAAATCAATTATGTCATGCACTCAGCTGCCCAATCAACCTTGCCTTTAGGTAGGGATAAGGCACTGCTAGTTAGCTGGAGGAAGACCAGGATTAGGAAGACAGGTGTCACCTGCAGTGGGTCAGACTCAGTCTCCCACACCGCAGGTGATTCTGACGCTCAAAATCCAGTAGTCTCATTAGAATAATGATAGCCTATGCAACAGCTCTCTTGCGAGGGAGGAAAATGACACATCACTGACCGGACCGTACAAAATAACAATGCACAGTCTCACTTGCAAGGAAGGGATCGATAAATCACTGCCTTTTTCAACACATGCTTGCCCGTGCAGCTTTATTTTTGGTGCTAACCAGGTACTTTGTGCAAAATCATCTTTTCCATTGGTTTCTGTGGATAAGTATTCTTTAGAAAATTAATATTTTAACTTGTGTATGTCGGATTTTTGTCGTTTTGATCTTCTTTGATTTAGATATGTATTACCTATTTTTCTAAACTGGTGTGGTGTCCAGTTTGTAGTGTTTGCACTGTATTACTGTGTGTGTTGGTATAAACACTTTACACATTGCTTCTGAAGATAAGTCTGACTGCTTGTGGCAAGCTATCATGGTGGGTTTATCTTAGTGTGTTTCCCTATTACCCTGACTAGAGTGAGGGTCCTTGCTTGGACAGAGGGTAACCGGACTGCAAACCAAAGACCCAATTTCTAACACCAGTGGAGCAGATAATAGTCAACAAATGGAGGTTTGGCACCACTAGGAAGTTCACTGAGAGGTCCTCGCACTGTGCCTTCCGTGAGGGCCCAGGTCTGCAAAGCACGGCGGAGGACACAAACTGGTCACAGTGGTTCCCAGCCGAGCCAGGCACTCTACCATACAATAGTTACCAAATCCTGCATCTTGGGTGCAATGACTTTAGAATCCCCAGATAGTCCAGGTTGCACACAAAGAGATAGTAATCCCCGCCTTCCTGGATGGGGGTGCTACATCGGGTCACAATGACTTTAGTCGCACCAGACGACAAAGGGGCATATTTATACTTTATACTTTATACTTTTTGGTGCAAAACTGCAGTAAGGCAGTTTTTGCACCAAAAAGATTAGCACCGGCTTGCGTCATTCCTGAGCACCAGCCGTGCGCCATATTTATGGAATCGCACAAGCCAGTGCAAAGGGTGGGCTAGCATTAAAAAAAATGACGTTAGCCGGGTGAGGCTGGCTGTATGGGAGGAGGGGGTTTTGCACAAAAATTATGTTAGGGTGGTTAGAGTAAAAAAAGATGACTCTAACCAGCCTATCATTATTTTTGGTGCAAAACCATCCATACCACATGACTCCTGTCATGTTGGGGGTACCAGACCTGGTGACCTTTCATGTGATACAGCTTATCTTAAAGATGAGGTAGACTTAAAGAGGGTGTCAGGATAGTTCAATCAGAGTTGAAGAATTGTTTTTAGGCCTTTGATGAGACATACTCCTGAATGTGGGATGCCATAGAGAGATCTCAACCTGACTTTGGGGTCTGCTATTGTAAATTATAGAGGAAAGCAAAAAATAAAAATGTATATATATATATATATATATATATATATATATATATGTATTTATATACATATATGTATATATATATATTACTTTGTGTATTTTACATGTTGAACAAATGTTTAAAAAAATGACAGAACACTATTAACATAATTTTAAACTAAAAGCGTAATTAATTTAAATGTATTAAATTAATTAAAATAGTTTTGAAGTTTAATTTATAAATTCCCACCTAAATTTCAAAAATGCTTCATCATTATTATAATGATTTAATATTTATTTAAAATTAATGTATTTATATTTTTATAAAAAATAATGTTATAGTAATTCATCATATCAAAAAAGGTTGTGGAAATATTTTATATTTAAGTAATAAGTATGTTTTACTTTTATATATATTTTTAGCATCAAACAATATGTATCTCTGTTTTAACTATTTTAATTATTTGAACTTAATTTAACATGATTTCTTATGGAGTTTTATTTTAAATCCCTACTGCTGTTACTTTCTATAGGATGGCTTTGCAGTGTCAGTGATTGGCTATGTGTGGTGCTTGACTTACTCTAGCTCTCATATGGAGTAATTAACTACTGTTTTGGGCAGCTTATTGGCTGTATTAATTTTAGAAGTGAAGTTTGTGAAATACCAATGAGCTTACTCTTCTGTGGGAAGGTGCATGACTTTCCTAATCCTCACTAAGGGCCTGAATATGAGTTTGGCGGTGCATGGACCGCCAGGCTGTTGGTGGCCATCTGACCACCAACCAGTTGGCGTTTGGACCACCGTTTTACGCTGCATGCAGTTCCACAGACCAAAGACCGCTGTGGTTCCGCTGCCACCGCTAGGCAGCGCAGACTGTCGCAATGGCGGTAAAGGCCAATGAGGTCATTGGGATCAGTGTTTCCACCGGACATTTTATGATGTTGACTTCCACCAGCGTGACTGTGGCAATCCAACCACCACCTCCCAGCTGGTGGAAACGGAGGCATAAAAGGAAGGAACTCACCTGTAAGCAGCATCACACCTCCTGTGCTGCCATAAAACTTATCAAACATGTTCTGACATTGCTGCTGCTCACAGATGAAGCCCAAAGTCCATGCTGCCCTGGACCCAACAGATGGTAAGATCACACACCTACCCATGTCCTCAAACTCAACAACAGATTGTTTCGCCGCCATGCACCTGGTATGTCACTTACCCTACGTGGACCAAGCACACTATTTATGTGTCCCTGGTAGGAGTTGTTCACAAAATATGACCCATACACAGCCACATGATGTCCACTTTGTGTAGGTCACTGACACTGCACCAACACAGTCCACAAAAACACACATCTGCAAGTCCCGGTTTCAGGTACAGTGAAGTGTATAGAACAGTGTATAGAACAGTGTGTCACACCACACCAACACCACACATAATTTAATAGACACCCTCACATTGCTCACATGCCATGGCCTGTTGTGATATTTAAGATATTGATATTGAAGACACATATGTGTGGATGTGTCATTTAACCCAAACACACCTTCCATGAAAGATCCCTGAGATGGACTCACACATATTACCCACATTTCAACACAATGGAAGGTCGATGGGATTCACAATATTTTATGAGACAAATATCCAAAGCTCAAAAGGTAAACAATACCTGCACAATGGGGATGGGGGCATCAATGGCACTCTAGGAGGGATGCTGCCCTGGGACATATATCACTTTGCAAATGCCCCTAACACAACACTTGCACAGGAACTGGCCCTTCATGTTTCTTCATGTGTCTCAGGGAGAACCACTTGTAAAACTAAGTGACATGCCTATTTGCCAAATCTGTAAGTGCAAGTCAACAAAGCAAATACAACAGCAACAGTATGGGTACACACCTGAAAATTAACACATAATCGGTCAAATGTAAAAGAAGGCAGCACAATTAAACAATTGAATACCAACCATGTGTGGACAAACAAAACTTGATCTCCCACACATGAGAGAAATGTCTGATCAGAGGGAGAAAACATGATACGTGCTGACAATGGCCACGCCAAGATGAAATACTTACCACATCAAACAAAACACAACACAATGACACTACAATTGAATTACCACCCACATATCCATACAGTGGACATCTACCCTTGTTGAGGTGACAGCAGAACTGCCCACAAAGTCAGATCTTGACAACCAATAAATGGATCAGCAGTCAGGGTGAAACACACACAACGTTAGGCAAGCAACACAAATCACTCAGGAACCACAAAAAGGTAGAAAAGTAATGGCAGGACTAATCTCTACACAACAAACATCATCTTGGGTTAATTACTAGAAACCAATGACGATCAAAGGCCATTGGCCAGTCCACTTGTAAGTTCAAGCACAGTTGTGTGCACCAGTGTGACTCCAATCACTGCCAGAGAACCTCTACAGCAAGAGGCATGAAATGGGCATGCAGGCACCTCAGGGATCATTCTTGGGTGGGTTTGGTTCACATTTGGGATGGACAAGTTTGGGTTTGGGTGTGGTGGATGTGTTAGTGGGTGTCAGGGTGGTGTCTGTGGGTATGGCGGTTGTGGTGTGTGGGTCAGTAGGGTGAGGATTCTTTTTGTAGGAATGGTGGCTTCAGTGGTGTGTGTGAGTGACTGTTGAATACTTGCATGCCGTTGTATCTTGTGGTGCTTATGTTTATGTGTGCTGCTTGTGTGTGCTGACAGGGGTGCATGCAGATGTGTCTGTGTGCTTTGGACAGATAGGGAAATTGAATGGGAAAGAGGTAGATGGCGGGGGAGAATTGAAGGTGTAAGACTGCAGTCAGTGAGAAGACCACAGCCTAAAAATTCCTCTGTAGGCCAGACATTGTGCTATGAATGCCTTCCAGGCATGCAACCATCTGCTAGAGCTGCCTGCCTTGCACATGGATGGCATTCAGAAAGGCAGTCTAACCCACACAGATACCCTTTAGGAGGTCAATAGTCTCCTCACTTCACTCAGGACAGCAGAGGAAATGGGGGTAGGGGACGAAGAGCCTGGGTTGAAGGAGATGCACACCCTCTTGTGTGAGTAGGCATGGCCAACTGGGCGAGAAGCAGCAAGGAGGGTGGAGACAGGACTGGGGTGGCAGACAAGGATGCAACAGGAGTAGGTCCTGATGGGCCCAACACTACTAGGGATTGGCCATGGAAGAAGAATCGTAAGACAACGTGGATCCTGTGTCCTCTGTGGCAATCCCCTCAGCCTCTGGGCCACTGGGTCCCTCCGTGTTGGTTGTCCCATGACTAGAGGTACCATCGCCAGCTGCTTCCCCACTTGGTTCCACCCTGTCTCCTCCACTTGCCTGGGATGATGCTGAGATTGCAAAGACAAATAAAGTCACTGCATGTGCCTAATCACACTTGAACAACAGCTGTGATTCACAAACATTATCATGACGTACTGCAACCCCCAGCCACAAGTTCCAGCAAAGTGGCTCCAACATTTGAAATACCATATTCATGCATACTCAATGAACTGTCAACAGTTGTCCAAAGGAAATTCAGAATCACAGATAACTCCAATTACATGGGTGAAGTTGTGCAATCATAGTACTCATTGAACAAGTAGGAAACCTCGTCACCTTCAATGGCTTGCCTCATGTAGCATCCCTCAGTTACCTGTTGTCACACAAAAGTAGGGCAATGCCAAGTTCAGTTCTACTGATCCCACATAAGGTCATGCGCATAGCTATTCTTCACACACTCAATGCCAAATCATGAAGAAATGATGGCCAAATAATGTTTCTAAAGCAAGTGCTGTAGCCAGAAGAAGCAGACATGGAAACACCCATGTTACACTGGAAAAACCAACAATGGTCACTTCACTATATGTACATTGTCTGGATAGACTCATTGAGGTTGTACTTCTGTTGTCAGATAGATAACACATCTTGCACAGAATAGTACACTGTAGGCAAGTTGGGCAAAATGTCAGGGAGATATGCCTACAAAATCCACACCACAATTTATCAGGTAGCCTCAGGGAAATCACCTCTCTTGGTTGGTACTCTTAACAATACCATACTGTGATTGCATCAGTAGAAGTCAATAGTCCATTGAATGTTGTAGAGGCCCGGGGATTCACAAGTACATGTAGAAATGGTTCTACATCAATGGCATGGAAAAGCACATTGTGAGTATAAATTGTAGTCCTACCTTTCATGTCCTTCTGTTGCGTGGGCTCTCATTATCCTAAATGAGACTACTGGATTTCTAAGTAGCAGAGTCGTTCCTGTTGTGGGGGACTGAGTCTGACCCACTTGGAAGGACCTCTGTCACTCTAAATCCGGTTTTGCTCCGGCTAACTAGCAGTGCCTCATCTCTCCCATGAGGAAGGGATGATTGGGCAGCCAAGCGCATGACATCTAGGGAACTTCTCAGGGAAGTCGTGGTCACTCAGGTTCAAAACAGCTCTCTCATTTACAGTATGATCTCATATACAACTGACAAAGGCAGTTTAAGTTTTATAGATTGTTTTTAATAAAACAACTGCATTTTAGATAATAAGGCGTGAGCCGCAATACCCAGAACCATACAACACAGTAAGATTGAAATAGTCACAATGAGAGTGAAACATAAAAACAACGCTATCATGGTGTTAATAGATTCTATTCTCTCTCAGTAGGTTATATTTTGAGCACAGCATGTTAAGCTATTAGCTTGCCTTTCAGATTCCCCTGGAAGCCATCAACCCTCATACCTGAGCAAAGGCCTGTGATCTGGTTCAGCATCTGCAACGAGGCAGTCAGCCTCTAGTTGTGGTTCCCTGGTCGGAATCTCCCTCTTCCGTGTATTAGGACAAGGAAGTGTTTTTATAACTAACATGTCAGTGTGATCACAAAATGTCCCTACGCAAGAATGTATTCAAAGACTAAACTCCTACCACTTCTATCGGCATTGTACCAGACTTTATCCTTGACTGGAGTCCAGAGTGGGCAAGAATGTGTTATCGAGAACTCCAGCGCAGAAGTAGGCTAAACAGTGTGATATCAAAAATAAAACAAGACCGTAGAACTGGCTATTTGAAAAATAACAGTACGAAGCTGAATAAAATGCATTTATAGCAAAGTGCACAAGAGCTCAATGCTGCAAGCAAAGGAATAAAATACACCCAGGGCAAAGTGCACAAAGGCCTAACGCCCGAAGAAAACGCGCAGAAGATACATATACCCGACCACCCTACACCCTCACCTTGTCGGTAGAAAGTGGTTCTAATCAAACACTAATAATATGCCCCAGATATAAAAATACACATAATATATATTTCGACAAGTCCAGATGACAGCAAAGCATAGATCCATATTTAAATTTTTAAGCATGTGACGGTAAAGCCAAATCACTATAATGTCAATTTAGAAGAAAACCCAATTTCAAAAGGAAGCCACGGAAAACAGGATATCCTCCACTTCGGCAGATGTCAGCATCGGAAAATCCACGCCAAATACCATCATGGAGCAGGTGTGTTCCGAAGCCCCAGAACCATCCAAGGCGGCATCCAGTGTAGGGCCTATGAACGAGACAATACCATCTTCCTCCAGGAAGGGAATCTCGTAAACTGCCTCACGAAGCAAACGCAACCGCAGTGTACATGTCTGGGAATGAGCCCTAATCGGGAACATCAACAGATTAGCATCAACCACTGGGGGGCGCTGCAGTGAGAGACAGAGAGCCATTGCATGTTCAAACGAGCACCAGAGGCACCGAAACACGGGTTGCACACAATCCAAAACCAGTCGGAATGACAGAGACCAGTCACACTCCAAATGTCCCAGGAGTGTTGCTCCAAAATACTGCATCATGCGCTCACAACACAGCTGCGCTGATGGGAGCACCCATATTGGATCTTGTTGCGGCGGCACAGCCATTGCGGAAGAACAACAGCAACAGCAAAACACCAGCCAATAAAGCCAAAGTGATCGGAAATCCCCCAAAGATGCTTCCGAAAATAGAATGAATAGCCAAAGGTATTAAACCGAATATGGAAGAGAAGGCATGAGCAAACCCAACACCAACGGCTTTGAAAAAAAGTGCAATTCCAGCAGTGCTGGACGCATTAAATATACGTCCCACGAGTTCACCAAAGTGGCTCGGAAAGTTAGTATTTAAAAGGGACTGTATTTCCGCCGATGACCTGAAGTGCGTAGGTCTCGCGTGCAGAAGTAAGGGCCACATGCTTTTGAAACAATAGAGCCTTTAGTCGACTCTACTTGTCGAAATTCACCTTGGAAGTAGCAATGTGAGGCCAGATGTCTGCTACCTCCCTAAATTGAGTGGGGGGAAACAACACATTCCCGCAGCACGGAACAGCCTTGGCGACAACAACTATGTAAACTATTCCGGCACGCATGCCACAACAGGCTTCACTGTTAAGAAGGACGTAGCTGCCGTTTGAAAGCACCTACAACGTGTTTTTAATCACGGGGACTGGAACTCCCATTAGATAGCAAGCTAAATTCGCAACCGAGGCATTATACGCCCCATGCAAGGACAGCTGCTTACAAACCATCGAATGGCTGACAGAAGTTTCACATTCGCTACCGCTAAGAAAAACCTCCCTCATCCCATTAAGACATATGTATAAAAAGGGAAGCTCCCACACCTGATGTATGTAACTGTCTCCCAATTTCTCATATCTGCCCACCGAAATATGCTTCAAACAAGAAGTGAATTGCAGAGTAGAAATAGGCAAATTGATAACCCCGTGTATTAACCATTCAGCCGACGGAATCTCAGCCACAGTAAAAGGCAACTTCTCCAACTTTTCAATATTCAACATGACACATGTCGCCTCCTTTTTAGCCATCAGCTGATGCTGACGTGTCAAATTAAAGGAACAAAATATCTCCCTGGCTCTGATGTGCTGCCACGGAACGCGACCCGCCTTCAATGTCTGTAGAGTCCATTCCAACTGCATAATGGACCGCGTTTGACTCTGCCCTTGATATAATGAAGACATATCTGATCTAATAATGTCTATAGCAGAGGAAACAATATTATCAATCGTAAATACACGTTCGGACAGGGTATGCATTCCATTATCCACAACAGACAATGCCTGTTTCAAATTCTCCTGATCTATCTGCCTCAATCGGGCCGCTGCCTCCTGTTGTGAAAGTTTCCATATCTCATTGTACACTTCATACAAAAAACGTTTCTTCCGGGGCACTCTTGGACCTGACAAAAAATCTTGCAAGTCAGTAGTTAGACAGTAAAGTGAGATGTGTCTTAACCGCATCTAGCGTGGATGACTTCAACCATTGTTGACAAAGTTTCCCCACGCTATATGTAGTAATGATATCAGCATGTTCTGGTGATATGTAGTGAGGGTCTGCCCTACTAGTCCTGAAACCCCCCGAAGAGGAGACAAAACGTTGATGACACCCATTAGTGTCTATGCGCCACAATAACCACCCGCCTGGACGTGTCAATGAAGTGTTAAGCGTACCATTCTGGACCCAGTCTGTAAGCTCACTAAATGTGGCATTTATATAATGTTGTCAATCTTTCAATTTGGAAGGGACAGGTATGCCAGGCATATTTAATTCCCTAATCGCCGCTAAGCCTAAACAGCTAGTCTGTTTTACAGTGTCATTTAAGAAAATCATCTGGACAGGAATAATACATGCCCTAAACAATGTGTCCCTATCCCGCATTTGCCAATTTTTAGTTCCCCAAACACTTTTCAAATCAATGGTTTTGGACCAATATTCATACCCTTCAACTGATAGCTTGGATACAAACAAATTTGAATACAGCAATTTAGTATCAGTCAACAACATCTGCTTATTAACATGTGGAGTTACTCTAAAATAATATGACTTAGCATTTTGTTGATGATGCCCAGAAAAATATGCAAATTTTTCAGAATAAGTTTTAGAACTCCCCTGTGGAGGAATCGGGCAGTGTTCCCATTGCATATACTCAACAATTGATTTAGGACTACTGGCTTTATGAATAAAGTGGTGTCCATAATAATTGTAACAAAACATGTCACCATAATTATCTCTAAACTGGTAAGCATCTTCATTTTCATAAACAGTATAATACTGCAATTCTGTCAACATCGAATCAACTGTCTTCACATCCCAATCATCAGATACAATGCCTGGTATAACGATATCATTCATTGATAATTTGAGAACATACGGTATTTGAATTATTTCAGTGGGACCATATATATCAAACATTACTCTATCCCACACAATCCTATCCAGAATCGGTATGGCAGAAATGTTCACAAAGGACAAGTCTCTTCGAACCATGTGTGATGAAAAATGCGGTTTCAACACCTTCTCCACTTGCTCAATCTCAGATCGTTCAGGAAGAAAATGACCATGTATCACCAGAAAAAAGGTAACAACAAACCCCAGCCATAGGAAAAAAGCCATCACAGTCATGAAAAGCCACAGATAGTTCCAAGGAAAAACCAAATAGGTATTTTTGAGCCAATACATCAGCATAAGTGGACCCAGGGCTGGTGGTGAAGAGGACGAAGAATCCGACACGGTATCATCATTGTTATGAAAGCAACCGGAGGCAGTTCTCGCAAAAGGTGCAACCGTAAACAAAGGAGCAGATTGTGTCTCTCGCCGTGGTACACTGTAGATAACACCATCAGCAACATCAGTAGTCACAGCAACTTGATCAAAAGAATCCAAATTATTTGCCGTTAGTGGAACAATCGCAAGATCATCTTCCACCCTCCCCAAGCTCGGAGAGGAAACAGTGTCGGTGTAAATCACCTGCAGCTGAACATCTTCCCCAGTAGTGAGAGGGATTCGGGAACTACTGGGCGTTCCTCTTGGTCTGCTGTGCAGAATCGGCCACATGTTGTAACTTGACATTGTCGATGGAAACAAAGCGATTACCTTTGGCCCCTTGCAACGGCGGCAAAATCACAGTTCTTGTGCTGTGGATCCCTAGTACAGAGACTGGCGCTCGATACGAAGGGCCAAATTCTTTCTTCACTGCGAACTTTTCACGCACAAGATCCCCAACTCTGGGAATCCAACCAGTAGGCGTTACTGGTTCATCCTTAATTCCTGTGGAGGCAGCACTGGCAGAAGAGTTATATTCACGGAATTGTTGTAAATCCTGTAAAACAGTGACACGATCATTTATGTCAAAGGGCGTTTCTGCCGCCTCCACACCAGGACCATCTAGATCTGGAACAAACATTTGTGTTCCAAACAGGCACTCATATGAAGTACGACCCCCCAGGGACCTTCGAGGCAAGTTATTCAGTGCTCTCTGTACTCCATACAGGTGGGCTAGCCAGCTACGACCCGTACCTATAACTCTAGCCATTAAGGATTGCTTTAAATCGCGATTTAAACGCTCCACGACAGAATTTCCCTCGGGATGAAATGGAGACGAGAACTGGAGCTGGACGCCCAACGAAGCCATGGTTTCCCTGAACGCCTTAGAGGCAAAAGCAGGGCCCTGGTCAGAATGAAAATCCGCAACTGCATATGTATCAACAAAGATACGCAAATCTTTAATAACAGTCCGAGCGTCAGCCGAGCGCTGTGGCCAGACCCACACAAATCTGGAGCACGAATCTACAGCTACCAATATATATTTGTATGCACTATCTGGTGTCAGCGGACCACAGTGATCCAAGTACACACACTGTAAAGGTTTATTAGATATCAGAAGGGGCGTCTGCTGCGGGCGTCTAGCCGTGGAAACTTTAATTTGTTGACATATGTCACAACAAAGGACATACTGCTTTGTCTCTTTATAGAGTCCAGGCCACCAATAACGAGCCTGTAAGAGTGAAATCGTGGCAGCCACGCCTGCATGTGCAGATGCAGCCCCCTCATGTGCTGCAGCAATTAATCGAGGTCGCTCAATTTTATTGGGTATCTCACGTACCCCAACGCCTGGTATTTTAACTACAGCGTTCAGCATACCACCCATGCAGTAATCATATTTAGAAGGGAATCCTTTACGATATGGCGTGCCATCAGCCGTAGCCTTAATGGCAGCCAAAATCTCTGTGTCTGGTTTGGAACTCGAACGAGTTACTGCGGCCACAGTGGCAACTGCCACTGCCGACTTCGCGGCTTCATCAGCCAAAGTATTCCCAGCAACGTGTATTCCAACGCGCTGGTGTCCAAGTATATGTACAACATGGACGTTAGGAAGCGTTTCCTTCAGATCTGCAACCTTCCCCCACAGCAATTTGTGTTTTATGGTGTTACCCTTGGAATCTCTGAACCCTTTCAACCTCCAGTAATGTAAATATTAATTGAAAGACTGAACACAGTAATAGGAATCACAAACCAACAAAGTGAATACTGCTGGATCCGCATGTTCCAAGGCTAACAACAGAGCTTTCAGCTCAGCCAACTGTGCTGTACAGTCTCCCAACGTTTGTGTATAAGTATGTTGGGGGCAGAACTTCTCCCCCTCCATATGTCCGCTCACCACCGCACATGCAGCAGAATACTGTTGTTTAGTCCCAACCACTGGTTGTGCAGAGCCATCGGTGTACATGACCACCTGATATTGAACAATAGGCAATGTGCCAGCGGGAACTGGGTACTCCATTTCATATTGAAGAAATTCCTGAGTCTGCAGTTTAGGGTCAAATATGTAATCTACATCAGTGGCTGTCAAAGATGTTCCCCATTGTATCCATCGTGGATGTAAAGCTTTTGAATTAGGAACACTCGCTTTTGTAACAGCCTCTAAGGCTGGAATCGGGGAAACCACAATGATGCGTTGGCCCTGGGCAAGAGGTCGTTCTTTAATCACAGCCATCTGTAAAGCAGTGAGAATTTTCTCAGTCTGTGCAAAACGTTGTTCTGCAGCAGAATACAAGTGGGACTTGTATGCTATCGGGACTGTCTCACCCTCATTGAAGGTGACATATGTAAACCCAACGGCCCCAGCTATAACCCTGATGACCATATGTGTCTTATTGTCCAGTGTGTGTAAATGCTTTACTGCTAAGAGATCAATTTGTAAATCTCAAAGAATATGTGTATGCTCAATCGTCCATAATCTACTCGAAAAATTTGGGCGAATCAACTCGTATAATGGTTTTATACGTGAAGCATAATCAGGAATGTAAGTTCTGCCAAAATTTAGAAATCCCAATAACGACTGGAGTTTTCGAATCGTATCAGGAGGTTGCAACTGTGCACATTTTTCCAAACAGTGTGGCGCTAAGCTCTTGCCCTCATTCGACAGCTCATATCCCAGGAAAATGACGCTGAGGAAAGCAATTTTTGATTTTTTAAAATTTCATTTGTAGCCAATTTCGGCAAATCCCACAACAATGCAGGCTACCCGTCTTAAATGTTGTAGTAACTCGTCATCTGTCAGATATATGTCATCGACATATGACAAAGCTTCAGGGTCCAACTCGTGCAAAATTTCAGTCACACGAGCCGAAACCAGTCCTGGGCTATTCTCATACCCCTGAGGCAAACAACAACAAAAATTCTGAGAGCCAAACGCACTAAAGCTTGTAAAATCCCTACTTTCGGGCGCTATATTTTGGCAGAAGAAACCATTCGAGATATCTAAAGTTGTTTTGTATTTCTTACGCACTATACTATTCATGCGTTGTGTAAATTTTGTATTGCATATGTGCTTGTATGTCCATTTAAATGTCTGTAATCCACCACTATTCTATAAGAATGGTCCGGTTTAGCTACAGAAAATAAGGGATTATTCATCGGCAAGACACAGGGCGCAATAACTCCCTGGTACTCCAATTGTGTAAGTATTTTTCTTACCGATGCCCTTGCCTTAAATTTTATAGGATATTGCGGTTGCAGCTGAGGTTCGCCCTTTATCGGAATTACATGATAAGGTGAATCCCTATCCCACCCCACATGATTTCTATATAAGGCGGGTGCTTGTGCTAGAGCCCATTCGACACTATAGGACTCTGCGAGTTCTCCCAGAACAAGTGGTGAGAATGAAGGCGTAATAACCTCCTCCCCAACTGGACAGTCGCGAACAAAGTCTGGGGGCCAATCCTGTTCAGCCAGCAGAATGTCATATAATTTGACCACACGATCCCAAAAGATGGTGTGTATTGTGCACTCAATGTCCCCTTCTAATTGCAAAGTTACTGTATAAACTCCATCGGGATCAGAGACACGCATATCTGCTGTTTCGACTTGTATGAAGTCATCAGTTGCTTTCACCTCCAGATGCTCTAGAAGATTCCGGCGAACTATTGTGACCTCTGCCGCGCTGTCTAACAATGCTAGTGCCCATGTCTTGTTCTTCAAGAGAACTCTCTTCTTGTGTGGCATGTCTAATTGAGACTGGCGCCACCTTTTTCTTTTTAAACTGCTGTTTTTGTTGGGTCGGTTTCTCTTCTTTCTTGATAGAAACCTCCGTTAAGCGTTGTGATTCCTGTCTCGGTTTCACGTACTCTGTTCTCCGCTCTGACCGCCCACCTCTCTCATTTCTCTTTTCCGATGAGTCCTGAAAGGAACGAGATTGGCGTGTATCAGTATATTGATATCTATCAGGCGTCTTCAAATTATCCCTATTTCTGAGATTATACCTTGCCTGCGGGGTCTCCGGTCAATGAGATTCTCCCCTTTCTTTGTTAGGTGTTTGTTATTTTTTCTCCCAGCGCTTTTTAGTACCCTCAGGTTGCTGTACTTTAGTAGAATCCTTACTACTCTTACTCTGCAACTGTGGTTTTTGCGGTCGAGCCCCTAGGCTATCACGACCGATACTCGAATATGTTTCTGCTATTATTCTCAGCAGCTCCCGCTCTTGATTAGGTTGCGTGACGTCTCGAAGATGCATACGCACCGCTAGTGCCACTGCCTCCCCTTTGAGATTACTCAATATAATAGAAGAAACCGCGGCAAAATTGCCCATCAGTTGCATTCCTAAATGTAAGGCCGGGGCAGCCCCATATTCATCTTGAATTTGTTTGAGCACTTCTGGTAAATTAGCCAATGTCGGTGTACCGTGTGCTGTAGTGTAGAGCGCGGCAAACACCGTGCCCCAAGTATTACAATGGTCCACAGTAGGAACCATACCATACGGCAAACACATCGTCAATATTCTATGTTTATCCTGAGGTCCCGTATGGGGAAATACTGCTTCCAGCGTATTAATTGTTTGCGCCAGCCAAAACGGAGTTTCCTCTCGTTTCGCCTGTACTTTACCCATAACTGAGTGTACAGTGGCCGGATTGATACCCGGGACCACTGCATGTGGTTTCGCCGGAGCAGCACGCGCTGCGTTTGTATTTAGTGTCTGCATTACAAATTGAAATAATCGTCTATATATAGCCGTTAAGTCTGTATATAAACGACGAACATCAGCCACTGCCAATTGAGCAACAGCAGGATGTGGTGTATATGTAGCCAATAAAGGCCAGGTAGGACCATCATTACCTAGTGGACCTAACCTAACTTGTCCTATGGTGTGTCGGAGGGCGCCATCAAGCCAATTATGGTGTTCTTGATAAGATAAAGGTATCTCTAAGTATGCATACGCCCTGTATTGTCCAGGGGCATTTGCAACAGTGTATTCATGAAAAGTGTGTGATGCCCCATCAACTGCCGGAAATACGACCCAAGAATAAAAAAGCTCTGTTCTATAGGCTGCATGGGCGTCCACCACAAACGTGACCGGACCCCCCTGGTTCGTCAGACCATGTGCTATCAGATGTCCTGTGAGCGGGTGTTGCATATTAAGTGCGATGTTCACTACCTGGGGATTCGACATTATGAAAACAGCACTAGGTCAGATAAGGCACACCAATATCGGGGTTTTTCCTTTCAGAGTTCAAGCTTGAACAACCGACCACAAAATAATAGGATGTACCTATATTGTGGTGGCGGAAATCCTCAGCCCCACGGACGTCTCCGTTAACGGAACTGAGGAGTCAAAATATATATGAGACCGAGAGAGTCAGCCGGACCGGAAAATTAGAGCCGGACCAATCGTTGGCGGTGCCATGTCGCGTGGGCTCTCATTATCCTAAATGAGACTACTGGATTTCTAAGTAGCAGAGTCGTTCCTGTTGTGGGGGACTGAGTCTGACCCACTTGGAAGGACCTCTGTCACTCTAAATCCGGTTTTGCTCCGGTTAACTAACAGTGCCTCATCTCTCCCATGAGGAAGGGATGATTGGGCAGCCGAGCGCATGACATCTAGGGAACTTCTCAGGGAAGTCGTGGTCACTCAGGTCCAAAACAGCTCTCTCATTTACAGTATGATCTCATATACAAATGACAAAGGCAGTTTAAGTTTTATAGATTGTTTTTAATAAAACAACTGCATTTTAGATAATAAGGCGTGAGCGGCAATAACCAGAACCATACAACACAGTAAGATTGAAATAGTCACTATGAGAGTGAAACATAAAAACAGCGCTATCATGGTGTTAATAGATTCTATTCTCTCTCAGTAGGTTATATTTCGAGCACAGCATGTTAAGATATTAGCTTGCCTTTCAGATTCCCCTGGAAGCCATCAACTCTCATACCTGAGCAAAGGCCTGTGATCTGGTTCAGCATCTGCAACGAGGCAGTCAGCGTCTAGTTGTGGTTCCCTGGTCGGAATCTCCCTCTTCCGTGTATTAGGACAAGGAAGTGTTTTTATAACTAACATGTCAGTGTGATCACAAAATGTCCCTACGCAAGAATGTATTCAAAGACTAAACTCCTACCACTTCTATCGGCAATGTACCAGACTGTATCCTTGGCTGGAGCCCAGAGTGAGCAAGAATGTGTTATCGAGAACTCCAGCGCAGAAGTAGGCTAAACAGTGTGATACCAAAAATAAAACAAGACCGTAGAACTGGCTATTTGAAAAATAACAGTACGAAGCTGAATAAAATGCATTTAGAGCAAAGTGCACAAGAGCTCAATGCTGCAAGCAAAGGAATAAAATACACCCAGGGCAAAGTGCACAAAGGCCTAACGCCCGAAGCAAACGCGCACAGGATACATATACCCGACCACACTACACTTCATTGCCAGTTGTACTTGCCAAATTACTTGGAATGATGGGAGAGGGTATGTGTGACCTACCAATCAATGTTGACACACTCTTGTCTGTGGCACCACATGTACTGTAGCTGCATCACATATGTCCAATTCCAAACACATGTTGGCATGCACACATCTGGGAGGGATTCAGACATTATCCCATGAAAACAGGTAGACCATGCATGAAACAGAAGTGAATATGATATTGCAAAATTGAAAGGTACACATCCTAACATGTAGCCACAAAGAATGGTGGCAACAGTGATGTCACTAAAATTATGTCACTAGACAATCACTACTTACAGAAGGAAAGTACTAATCTGAGACTGTACCCAAAGGGCAATGTATGCTCTGTCACATGTATGATGGCAACCTTCACATGACAGGCAGTAGTCACGCACCAGCACTCGTCACTCACTGAAGACAAGTGGCCTGTGGGGGACAGATGCCAATATAATTACTGACCAGACACATGTAGGAGTACAGTACTCTATTACACCATGTTGTTTGGGCTGACATACTGAAGACAAGTGGACAGTTGGGTACAAATGTCACCCACAACAACAAACAACATGACCTGGTTGATCACTGTACTCAGCCATGTGTTGGCCCTGGAGAGTTAATTGGTTGTGGACTGTGCTTGGTTGTGTCCTATGTCACTGGGCCAGCGGGCAAGGTTTATCATCACCAGCTTCCATACCTATACAAACAATCAATCATCTTGTGTGTCACACATGGCCCATCTCCAGTCTTCAGAAGGAGATGACAGACTCTAATACATCCACTTGGCAATGTAACAGGCAGGAATATGGCCAAGACTCTTCTCTTGTTGCTGCTGATCTCCCCTCAAATGCTCATCAAGCTCAGGGTAGGCCACCACCAGAATGCCGGCCACTAGGAGGGTCAGGCTCTGATGTGCCCCTCATCCACAGTCGAAGGGCAGCCCAGATGGACCTCTGCGATCTTTCAGGCTCAGGGTATCAGGTCCTCCCATATCTTGTGACAGTGGGTGCCCCTTCCGGGCGATGGCTCTCTAAATCCCCTTCTTCTGATGTGTGTTGACCTGTATGGATGCAAGAGACAAATCAAAAGGTTACAAATCAATTGTTTTGACCAAACGGTTGTGTCACACACATTTCAGAAATACCAGCCACAAAAAGTTAGTAATTGTAAATACAATTGTAAACCATACATGCTGATGAGTACAGTGACATGACTACACACCTTTGGATTCATCTTTAGACTCACCCACTACCCTGCTCATGGCTTACACTGACTAATCAAGCCTACTGACATCAGGTAGCCCAGACTCAAGCCACATGCACTTTGATGTGAGCCACAATGACACTCAACCCACCTTCTGAAGTGTAAAGTCCTTGGGCCACACTGGACAGGCACATGTACGTCCAGCAACATTGTCTCAATGCATAAAGTCCTTCTAGGCAACTACCACAGTACAGACATCACCTTATCACTTAAGTGAAAATTAAAGGTCTGCCATGGGTGCCATGGAAAGTCTCTTCCCTGTGCATGTATGGATATGTGGGCTACACAAAGTGTAGATTTTTGTGGTTTATACTTGTAGCACAGAACACACCTTTTTACCTTATGTGGCAATCCTACAGAGATGGCACCCAACATACTTAGGTCAGTTTAGTCCGATTGTTTGCATGTAACCAACCTAATGAGTCACATATCATGCCCTCTTCTGACTCAACCAAAAACCTGTGCTCACGGTTTGGCACTTATACAATATGCATGTACTGAACAAATATAACTTATGGAAAGGTGACAACAGAGCTGTGGGAGTAAGGTACCTGTTATATGCCAATGACATGACATTGCCAATGAGGCAAATTGCATATATGTACTACGTCATGGAGTAACTTCAGTACACATCTCTAATGTAGTCAATGGGCAAAGGCCTTCAGGCCTTGTCTTGCCACCGGAGACTAATTGTGGCCACATGTCAGCATCTGCAGTTCTACAGGGAGGGGGCCTGGTGCCACTGTACCCCACCCACAGTTACTCTACCCCAGCCTGGCCTACGTCCCTTACTGGGGCATACATATGACAGGTCCTATCTTATGCAGGCTGAGCATAAAGAACCTACATGACACGCACATTCCCATTGCTTTCATGTCCATACTTGAAAATACATCATGTGACTATCCTCTATGTGGTTTGTGGCTTGTGTGTCACTCTGAAGGGCACAGTGATGTTCATGTGGTCCTCATACAACAATCTTCCAAGGCCAGATGTGGGCTGAGTGCTCAGTGGCACTATACACGTTGCAAACAAGATCCCCAAATGACTCAAACACTATATATACACGCTCAGCTCATGCTGTGATGCACATATATGTCATTTGACATTTACAATTATCATGCCCACAGATATCTCATTGTCTGACTTTAACGTCTCCTGCCTAGATATATGAATGCAACACAAGGAGGATCTATTCCTTATCACACTTTAGAATGTTAATCTGAAATACATAGGTACTGTTATATTTGACCTCCACAATGTACATCCCATGTATGGCACACAAAATGTGACAACAGGTACCCAAAAAGTCTAACTGGCACACAGAGGCACAGTGTAGCCTGTGAGGGAGGAAAGGATGGTGTTAAATAGAGTCAACTATGCCTATGAGGTGTTTAAATGCTGCTCTGGTGAGCCATAGAGCTAACCATACAGTTGAAGGACGTTCTCAACAAGCCTCTCCAGCTTCTCAGCAAAAAAGGCAGGAGCCCTTTCACCTGCTTGGCCTGGCATTATTGCTTCCAGAGGCAGCACACAGAGGTTGAAGTGCTGAAGATGCAGATGGCAGCAGTGTCAGGACTCAAGTGAGTGAATTTGTAAAACGTGGCATACATGTATGCCATAGATGTGGTCATCACCCCGACAGCCACAACCATTGGCCCATGACTGGCACAGGCAACAAAGTTAACATCAACCTATGACTGTGTCTTCCATGGTTGGAACTGCCCACCCCGGGGTCAACTTCCGCCAGCGGCTATGTGGGTTTCATAATGTCCAGTGAAGTAGGCCAGGCATCTGTCATTTTGGCAGTTGGTAATACAGTATTGGGGCCTGATGAATGCATCGCAACAGCAATATATTTGTTGGATCATCACAAACATTCTAAAGCAGCCATGTTGTCTAGTTTATACTACACAATCACCAGTGTAGTGTGTTGCTGGGCACAGATGGCAAATGACGGCAGTACACTGTCCACCACCGCTGACAGTACTTTTGGCGGTCTGAACAGACTGTTAAATTTAAATGGGCATTTTGATGGGCAGATAGTTTGGTGTTGCGAAAATCCATGTTGTGGACACGTGCTGACAACCAGGGAGGGTCACATTTGACCCTTGTGTAGTGGACAACTGTGATGTGTTCTGGTTCTAATATGTTTCCAATCAGAAATGATATATCACATGATTTTTGTGCTATGCATCATGTATGGTGTGGACATAGTGACAAATGCTCCATCACATGAATTTTCACACGTAGGTGCCCTGTAGAGGGAGGAGGGAACAACCTCCAGTGTACCGTCCATTGCCAAACCTCCAAACCATGGAAGAACGTCACATCATAAATAAATACCATCTGAATAGGTAAGCAAATGTGGATTCTGTTATAGCCAGATCTGATTCCTGAAAACAGTAATCCAACCTGCATACCACCCATTGATGATCAACTAATGACAGTATTGCACTGCCTGGTCTCAGGGTCCTTCCAATATACAGTGGCCATATCTGGTGGGTTGTCCCAACCTATGTTTAGTCTTGTGTTAAGAGATGTATTTTCAGCAATGATGAAACACATTGACAGCTATATCAGGTTCCTCCGACATGAGGATTTAGACAAGTGAAGATTGACTTCTATGGTTTTGCTCACCTCCAACATGTGGTGGGAGCCATTGATTGCACACATGTTGCCACCTTAGGCCAGTGAACAAGTTTATCGCAACAGACAAAACTTCCATTCCATCATCCTTCAAGTTGTATAGTTGTCGCATCTCTACATCTCAAACGTCTGTGCCAGGTTCCCTGGTTCAGCCCATAATTATTTTGCATTGCGAAACCACAACATACCTCAGCTGATGCCACAACTGTAACCAGAGCGGGCCTGGCTGGTTAATAAGTCACATCTGTCCTGATTTTTTGTGAGCAATGTCAGGTGCTATAATCATTAATTGAGAAACTGATTGTCAACTCATTGTTACACTTATGTCTCGTTACTAAGCAGAAGAGTCAGCATATCCAAACCCTGTTTGGTTATTGATGCAGCTGAGGAATCCAAATACGCTAGGGGAAGTCTGCTTCAATGAGGACCCTGGAAGAACACAGGGGGTGGTGGAACAGGCATTTGGGCTCCTGAAGGCCAGATTTCACTGTCTGGGCAGGACTGGTGGAGCCCTCCTCTACTCACCCAGGAAAGTGTGTCAGATCACTGTGGCATGCAACATACTCCAAAACATCACCCTCTGGAGGAATATCCCTTACATCCCACAGAAGGGGGAGCCTGTAGTGCCTCTGGGTGAGAATCCTATAATGACTAATGAAGATGATAGTTGTGAAGAGGAAGGAGCTTACTTTCGATAAGATCTCATCAACAGCTTCTTCTCATGAGTGTAAGTATGTGATGTCATGTCATGAGTTTGAATGTACAATGAACTGTAGTTGTGATAATGTGTGTAGTTAGTTCTTGAAAATAGTTAGGGAGTTGATGCTCAGGCAAAATGGGTGTTTGGTGATGTGGTTTTGCACATCCACATCTTGATGATGTTTCTTTGTTTGACTCAGATTTGTTGATATGTACTTTGTTCTCCACTGTGCTGTGTGACTTGTGTCATATTTATGGTTTCATAACTATACTCCTTGTTTTGTTTTTTGTTCAGGTACCTTCACCATGACATCTTCATTTGGGCATTTCAGAGTTGTGACAGTGGCAGGTATGTGATGCTGTTCAGACATACAAAGTGGACATGGATTGTTCAAGGAAATGTGGGCCACATACTTTGGGTGTAGAAGACCTGTGCCAAGACAGCTTGCACAGTGATGGGATGGAAGTTTAGAAGACTCCATTGGACTTTTTCCTTGTCTTGTGGTGGCCCTGATGCATCATGTGTGCTATCATGTGGTCAGACAATATGTAGTCACAGGCCAAAATCATGTTAGTTTACCTTTAGCTAAACACTCTTTGTATGAACTATATGTAGCTGTTGATATGTTTTCATCCTTGTAGGCCAAAGTGCCTGTGACACATCACTGACATGTGTTTGTGTCATACCACCAGTTGTAGAAGCATTGTATTGTAATGACTCTGTGATCAGAAACTGTTGTACTACCATCTGTCTGAGTCTTGCAGCATATGATATTGGACTACTTTTGTGTGGTAGGCGATATGGCTTGTGCTGATGACATCAACCACTTTAATGTTTGTCTATTCTACAGGACAATGTCTGATAAATCCCTTCCTTCCATGGTCAGGAGGTCTGTACCTGCAAATTTGATCATTTACCCAGTATGATTCAATCATGTATGATGGGATATGTTTCAGACTTATTGACAGCCTATGCGCTGAACAATGTAATAAAATGTCATCTTTGACAAGACACTTGTATGTATGTGTTTTTGTGCAATGGCTGTAATACTGAGCTGGGAAATTGTACATTTAATATACCCCTGCTTGCACAAGTACTTTGGCTCATCATCATAAGATTCACATAGTCTGACATATCTACATGGCTAATTGTGAAATGAAAGATAGCAGAAAATGAGTTTGTGATGGGTGAATTTATTGAAATGCTACTAATAAAAGAAAATATTTGGGACAGAAAGAAACAAGAATGTAAAGTGAAGGGGTCAGTCATGGTGAATGAAGTCACTGTAGTAGATGCCACACCATTGGAAGTCCAAATCCCAGAGTATTCCTCCCACTGAAAATGGTATGTGGCTCAATATCAGTCCACATGGTGTATGTGTGACACATTAAGGAAGAGTTTTATTGCTGGCAGTAGTGGATGTCTTGTCATCCACACCTCATGGGTTCATTGTTGCATGCCACAGCTTGCAAGTGGAGGAATCAGCTGCTGCAGAGACAGAGCTATCTGTGGGTGGTTGTACCTCTGGCAGGGCCTCCCTTCCTGTGTCCGCCACAGATGTGCTTTGGTGTAATGTAGTTGCCATGCAAGAAGGGGTAGATGGTCGGTTGTGAAAGCCATGCTCACGGCTGTATTGATTTCCCTCTACATTTCTGTTAGGTTGCCCATTTTGTTCGATTGGGCATCCACTTTTTCAATCATGACCCCCTGCAGCTGCTTCATTTTCCAGAGCTCAGTCAACACCTGGCCCATCAAGCCTTGGGACTCCTGCTAGACCCCCAAGATGTGGCTGATGGTGTCCTGGGCTACAGCAACACCAGTGGCATCACTCCGCTGGCCCACAGCATCCCTCCCATGCATCCTACCCCAAGAGCCTGTGCCCTTCACACAGGCTATGCTCTCCAACCAGGTCCTGGAACCTCAGTGTCAGTGCTGTGTTGAGATGCACCTTCGGATTTAGGACTGGGGGGCACACGATGGTGGAAACTGTGCAAGGTACAGGAGTTGGGGGACTGCATTGTTGCCTGGAATGTTGATGCAACTGGGCTTGAAGGTGACGTTGTGGCCACAGTGAGACTCACTGTTGCAGGTTGGCCAGGTTGCCCGGATGGGCCAGGGCCGTCCTCCACATCCACAGGTCTAGAAATGTCATCATTACTGTGGGCTTCTTCCAAAGTGGTAGTGAGTATCTGTTTGGTGGCCTCAGTGTGCCCAATGGCAGCTTGGACTATTGATGAAGGAAGTACAATGTTACTGGTTATAGTATACCTCCAAAGGTTTTCTGTTACAGTAAGCATGGACATTGAATATTCTTAAATGGTAGTATAGCCCATTGTGCCATGTTACCTTGGTATTGGAGTATTTGATGTGATATATGTGAATCTTGCCTAAACTATTTGACTCTAGCAGGTGATTAGATGTGTAGATCAGTTGCATTTTGGATGATGAAATGAAAATTACATTTTATCACCAGTGAAGCCAACACAGTGGAGAGGCAACATATGCCTTTGACCATTTGTAGGCCTAGGTGAGTGAGATGCAGGCATGCACAGAACTCTTTTGCATTTGGAACTGCAGACATCATGTGTGCAGGGCTATTTCAATGTGTTTGCTCTCGATACCAATCAGGTGATGCAGCTTGAGGCCTTGGGTATACTTGGTGTACACATTTGGTAAGGTGTCATTCCTGTCATCAATAGTTTAATCTTGGGATAGCAGGTCAAGATGGAGCTAGGTAGTTAGACACATCTCTGAGTTGAGCAGGATCTGTATATTGCTCACTCACAGGTGAGTAAACTTCAATTGAAAGTTGGCAAACAGGTGGATTTGGGCAAGTGATTACTGTGATGGTGTTTGGAATTACAGACAGAGGGACTCCTAGGAGTTACAGTCAGGTCACTCCCTGTACTTCACACAGTTGACAAATGGTATTCACCCACGTGATTACAATTCAATTGAGAGTTAACAAACAGGGGTATTTGGGCAAGTGACCACAGGTTTGGTGGTTGGAATTGCAGACACAGGGCCTCCAGGAAGTTGAAGTCAGGTCACTTCCTCTACTGCCCACATTTGACAAACAGTATCCTCCAAGGTGAGTACACTTCAATTGAGAGTAAGAAAATAGGGGTATATGGGCACTTTCCTGATGGGCCCTGGACTGGTGGTTGTTCTGTCAGCCTCTCCTTTCACGGTGCCAGGAACTGGATGGGCACCACTTGGCAGAGTAGGAGTCTCCCCAGGGACTCCAGGTGCTGGCAGAGAGAAGTCTTTGCTGTCCCTGAGACTTCAAACAACAGGAGGCAAGCTCATAATCAAGCCCTTGGAGATCTTCACAAGAAGGAAGGCCACACAAAGTCCAGTCTTTGTCCTCTTGCACAGGCAGAAGCAGCAACTGCAGGATGGCTCCACAAAGCACAGTCTCAGGTAGGGCAGCACTCCTCCCCAGCTCTTCAGCTCTTCTCCAGGCAGAGGTTCTTCTTGATGTCTACAAGTGATCTAAAGTCTGTGGTTTTGGGTGCCCTTCTTATACCCATTTTGCCCTTTGAAGTAGGCCTACTACAAAGGAAAGTCTCTCTTGTTTGTGAAATCCTGCCTTGCCCAGGCCATGCCCCAGACACATACCAGGGGGTTGGAGACTGCATTGTGTGAGGGCAGGCACAGCCCTTTCAGGTGTGAGTGACCACTACTGATGGCTCACCAGGAAATGCAGACTAAACCCCAGCTCCCTTTGTGTCACTGTCTAGAGAGAGGTGGAAACAGCTCAACTGTCAAACTGACCCAGACAGGAAATCCACAAACAGGCAGAGTCACAGAAATGGTTTAGGCAAGAAAATGTAAATTTTCAAACACAATCTTAAACCCAAGTTTACTAAAAGATGTATTTTAAAATTGTGAGCTAAGAGACCCCAAATTTCACATGTCCATCCGCTCCCAAAGGGAATCTACACTTTAAACATTTTGAAAAGGAAGCCCCCCATGTTAACCTATGAGAGGGACAGGCCTTGCAACAGTGAAAAATGAATTTAGCAATATTTCACTGTTAGGACATATAAAACACATTATTTTGGTCCTCATTACAACCGAGGCGGTCGGTGATAAAGCGGCGATAATACTGTCAACAGGCTGACGGTAAAAAAAATGGAATTATGACCATGGCAGAAACCGCCAACACAGACAGCCACTTTAACACTCCGACTGCCACGGCGGTAACAACAAGCACCCCAGGGGTAACTGCCAACAGCCAGGCGGAAGACAATGTACCACCCACCCTATTACAACAAGCCAACACGCCAGCTTTTCCGGGATGGTACCAAAACCATGAAAAGCATGGCGGAAACAGTACACAAAAGGGAAACAACCCACCTCTGGACACTCAAGGAAGAACCACAACGCCATAGAGCAACAGGGTTTACCCATGCTGGTATACCTCCTCCTACACCAGAAACATGAACGGCGGCGAAGTGTTCCGCGAGTACCGCACCAGGCACACAAGGGGGAGGAAAAAGAGAGTGACACACACACGCAACTGGCAGCACCCCACCCCCACCCCCACCCCTAACAAAATACACGCAAACAGATGCAACAACATTACATATTTACACTGTAATCCTCAGGAATAATGCAAGGACAAAAGGAAGTGAGTAAAGTCAGTGTAATAGTATAAATTGTGAGAAGTACGTCCTCAGAGTACAAAACAGTATCTACAATATATACAAATGTAGGGACATTGCCCAGTCCAAAATGTCCGTGGCCCACAGGGCCATATCACATAGGCCAAGGCCCTACTTGACTCCTGTCTCAATACGGAGAGACAACTGCTGGGGAATCAGGTTGAAAATACACAGGCACCTCAGGGGGAAGTGGAAGGGGGCACCTCAGCCGGAAGATAGTATAACGCCACTGTTCCTGGAGGGGGCTACATGCCCACTGCTTGGTCCTGGGGAGTGCAAAGCCACAGTCTCTTAAGTGGGTGGTTTGCCCACTGGTGCTGGAGGGGGCTTTGTGCCCAGTGCGCTTCATCCTGGCAAGGAGGGGGTGAGTGGATGCCTTCTTCCACTGGTTCTGGAGGGGGCATTGTGTCCAGTGTGCTTCATCCTTGCAAGGAGGTGGGAGTGGAGGCCTTCTTCCACTGGTTCTGGAAGGGGCATTGTGCCCAGTGTGCTTCATCCTGGCAAGGAGGGGGTGAGTGGATGCCTTCTTCCACTGGTTCTGGAGGGGGCATTTTGCCCAGTGTGCTTCATCCTGGCAAAGAGGGGGTGAGTGGATGCCTTCTTCCACTGGTTCTTGAGGGGGCCTTGTGCCCAGTGATGCAGATCTTGGAGGGTGCAAGGTCACAGTCTCTCACCTGGGTGTCACACCTACAGTTGTTGCAGGGGCCAGGATGCACTACAGCCCATGGAGACACGACTACACACTGCCCGCCAGCTGTCACAGCTCCTCAGTGGTGGCATTGGTGGGACTGGTGGCGGTGCTGCCTGTGGTGGGAGGCTCCAGCCCTTCCCCCGCAGCCACGGGCAGCCTCCCACTGGGGCTGCTGCTGTTGGAAGTGGTGGTGGCAGTGGTGCTGGCAGCGGTGCTGGTGTCGGTGCTGGCAGTGGTGCTGGCATCTGGGCTGCCAGTGGTGGGGGGGCTCCAGCCCTTCCCCAGCAGCCTTGGACGCCTGCCCACTGGGGCTGCTGCTGCTGTCAGTGGTGGTGGCAGTGGTGCTGGTGGCGGTGCTGGTGGCAATTCTGGCGGCGGTTCTGGTGGCCGTGCTGGAGCTGTGCTGGCGGGGGTGCAGGGAGGCTTCAGCCCTTCCCCCGCAGCCTCGGACGGCTGAAGTGACATGGCTGGTGTTGTGTGACCAGATGCTGCTCCAGCACAAGGCTCCATATCCATCCTGCCTGCGGCGTCTGTCCCTTTCTCATCATCATTGGCAGCTGGTGTTCCCTTCCTGTCCTTGCCAGCTGGTGTTCCCTTCCTGCCCTTGCCAGCTAGTGGTGCCTCCTTGCTTCTGCCAGCTAGTGGTGCCTCCTTGCTTCTGCCAGCTAGTGGTGCCTCCTTGCCTCTGCCAGCTGGTGGTACCTCCTTGCTCCTTCCAGCTGGTGGTGCATCCTTGCTTCTGCCAGCTAGTGGTGCCTCCTTGCTTCTGCAAGCTGGTGATGCCTCCTTGCGTTTGCCAGCTGGTGCTCCATTTTTGCCATTGGCAGCTGGTGCAGGCACACTGGCTGTGTGGACGGGTGTCTTCACTGTGCCTCTCACAACTGCAGTGGCTAAAGAAATGGCAGAGGCTGTGGACTGGGTGGCTGAGGTGCTGGCCTGGGTCCTGACCACCCTGGCCCGAACGGAAGGACGGGGGAGGGGCTGGGAATAGGTTAAGGGTGGAGAGGAAAAGCTTTTTAGGGACATTGGGGTGAAGGTTTTGGAGTGGAGGAAAAGGGAGTGGTGGTAGGAGGTGTCTGCTGTGTTTGGGTGCAGGTGCATGGGCTGGATGCTGTCTTGAGTTGGATGGCTGTTGGGTGTCTGAGTGCTTGCGTTTGTGTACCTTGGGAGGAGGGGGCACAGATACAGTGCAAGAGGACACAGGGGACGTGTGCATGGATGTGGGGGTGGTGACTGCCAGTGAGGGGCGAGTCATGATAGGTGTGATGGTGATGGGGGTTGTGGATGAGGATGTAGTGAATGCAGGTGTGAGTGGAGACGCTACTGGGAGGGAGGTGGACGGTGAGGAGGAGGAGGACACAGTGGAGGCAGTGGATGTTGGTGTGTCTGCATCTGGATGGTGCTTGTGTGAGTGCCTGTGGGATGAAGTGCGATGCTTGTGTTTGCCTGAGCCAGAACCAATCTAGAAGTATATACATATGAACAAAACAAGGGACACTGCCCAGTCCGCAATGTGCATGGGCCACAGGGTCACATGACAAAGTCCAAGGCCCCACTTCTCTCCTGCAACAACATGGAGAGAACACTGCAGGAGCATCACTTCGAAAATAGGCAGATACCTCAGGGGGACGTGGAACGGGGCAGAACCTCAGCCGACAGATAGAACAACACCACTGGTCCTGGAGGGGGCAACATGCCCTGTGCTTGGTCCTGGGAAGTTCAATGCCACAGTCTCTCAAGTGGGTGACTTGCCCACATGCCCTGGAGGGGGCAACATGCTCTTTGATCTTCATCCTGGGATGGTGGGGAGAGTGGGTGGCTTCCCACTGGTTCCGAGGGGGCATCATGCCCTGTGAATTTCATCCTGGGGAGGATGGGGTGAGTGGGTGGCTTCCCCACTGGTTCTTGAGGGGGCAACATGCCCTGTGCTTCTGATCCTGGATAGTGCTAGGTCACAGTCTCTCACCTGGGTGTCATACTCACAGGATTTGTAGGGGGCAGGCTGAGCAACAGCCCATGGAGACAGGTCTATAGAATGTTTGCCGGTGGTGATGGCTGCTCGGTGGTGGTAGTGGTGCTGCTGCTGGTTATGCAGGGAAGCTCTAGTCCATCCCCAGCAGCCTCGACGGCTGCCCACTGGTGCTGCTGCTGGTGTTGCTGGTGGTGGTGGGGGAAACTCCAGCCCATCCCCTGCAGCCTCGGACGGCTGCCCACTGCTGGTGGCGATGCTGCAGCTGCTGGTGAAGGTGGTGGGGGGAAGCTCCAGCCCATCCCCTCCAGCCTCGGATGGCTGCACAACCATGGTTGGTGGTGGGGGCTTCGACTGAGTCCCTGCACCTGGCCCCTTGTCCTTCCTGCCTGCTGGTGCAGGCCCCTTGCCCTTCCTGCCTGCAGCTGGGGAGGGCTCCTTGCTCTTCAGGGCAGCAGCTGGTGCAGACCCCTTGCCCTTCCTGGCAGCAGCTGGGGATGGCTCCTTGCTATTTCAGGGCAGCAGCTGGTGCAGGCCCCTTGCCTGTGCTGGCAGCAGCTGAGGATGGCACCTTGCCCTTCCTGGCAGCAGCTGGGGATCGCTCCTTGCCCTTTTGGACATCACTTGGGGCAGGCACTCTTTCCGTGATGCTGTCTGGTGCCCTTGAACTTTTACCATCACGAGTTTTCGTGGACACTACTGGGCCCGTGGATTGGGTGGCTGAGGACCTTGCCTGTGTTTTGCCCACCCTGTACAGACGTGAAGGATGGGGGAGGGGTAGGAAACAGGTTAATGGTGGAGGGAATAACTTCTTAGGGAATATTGGGGCGGGAGGAGAGACAAGGTTTGGGAGTGGAGGAAGAGGGAGTGGTTGTAGGAGGTGTCTGCTGTGAATTGGTGCAGGTGCATGGGCTGCATGCTGTTGTGAGGTGGATGGCTGTTGGGTGTCTGAGTGTTTGCGTTTGTGTACCTTGGGGGGGCACAGAAACAGTGTGAGAGAACACAGGAGACGTGTCCATTGCTGTTGGGGTGGTGTCTGCCAGTGACGTGTGTGTTCTGATAGGTGTACTGGTGATGGCGGAAGTGGATGTGGTGCATGCAGGTGTGAGTTTAGATGCACCTGGGAGGGAGGTGGAGGAGGAGGAGGAGGGGGACACAGTGGAGGCAATGGATGTTGCTATGTCTGCATCTGGATGGTGTTTGTGTGCGTGCCTGAGGGATGAAGTGTGGTGCATGTGTTTGCCTGAAACATTCTTGTGTGTTGTCTTGTGTGCATGTTGGTCTACCTGTGTGCCTGGGATAGTTTGGGGTTGAGCGCAATGGTATGGGGTAGAGAAAGATGGAGGGGGTGGAAACAGGGACAATGGCTGCCATCAGAGAGCCTGAGCCCAGAGCCTGGACTGATCTCTGCTGGGCCACCAACACAGTGTGAATGCCCTCCGGAATGCACTGGTTTGTTGCATTTGGGCTGCCAGCCCCTGGATGGCATTCACATTGTTTAAATGCCCAACAGAGAGGGATCTCAGGTGGTCAATAGCCTCCTCACTCAGGGCAGCAGGGCTCACTGGGGCAGGGCCTGAGGTGCCTGGGGCGAAGGACATACCATCCCTCCTGGGTGAGCAGGCACAGGCAACTCACTGAGGGGCGGCTGGGAAGGCAGTGCTGGTGTGGGGGTGGCAGCTGTACTTGTAGCTGGGGTGGGCACAGAGGTGTCTGCCACTACCAGGGAGCTTCCATCGGAGGAGGTATCTGTGTCCGAGCTGTCCCCCCCAGTCTCCACTGTGGTGATCCCCTTGCCCTCTGTCCCACTTGTGCCTTCACCGTAGGTGGACTCTGCCTCCTGGGTCCTGTGGTATGCAGTTCCCTCCGTCGCCAGTGCCTCTGCTCCTCTGCCATATGATGCTAATGCACATAAGGACAGGATGACAAAACCAAAAGGGGGGGAGAGACAAAGGAAACACTTGGTCAATGGCTGCACCAACACCACCATTGGTGTACACAGCACCCTCATACACAGTGAACAGCCCTATGCACTATGCAGTGCACTACCAGTAACAATGCTAGTCACCAGGACATGGGGAGGGACATATAGCGCCAACTGCAGCAAACCTGGGACCCACACAGCCCTGCCCAGTGGTGGATGCCTACCAAGTAGGTAGGAGGAATATCACATCAGAACTCTGCCCAACATGGGACCTACTCTGCGATGTCAGGCCCGGCCTAGGGGCACCCACAGACACAGATCCCCCACCCGGATACCACAGTAATATGCTTAAGTTGTAATTATGGGAACTGTACTCACCCCCTTGTGGATGCTGTGATTCCCTCAAGCGCCCAACCAGCTCCGTATAGGCCACCACCAGTTTGCAGGTCATCGAGGGGGTTAGGGTTCGACAGGCACCCGTTCCTTGTTGGGAGGCCATCCCCAGCTGGGCCTCCACCGTCTTCCATGCCCAGCGTCTCAGGTCCTCCCACCATTTCAGACAGTGTGTGTTCTGCCTGCCGTAGACCCCCAGGATCCGCACGTCCTTGGTGATGGCACCCCACATACCCTTCTTTTGATGGGCACTAACCTGCAGAGAAAATACACACAGGGAGAGGTATGAGTCAGACCATCCTGCCTGTCACACTCATGGCCCACCATACCCCTTCCCATCCCCATTTGCACAGACATGGCCCAGCAAGCTGCATGTCGCCCAGGGGACATCCACCAACCCCCCCTACACAAGGCCTTCCCACACACCACTCCATGCATTCATGCCCCATGCATCGTGCTCACAGTGTACTTACCTGGTGGTCTGGAGGCCCATACAGCATTCCATACTGTTGTAGGACCCCATCCACCAGTCACTCCAACTCCGCTGAGGTGAAGGCAGGGACCCTTTCCTCAGGCACACGAGCAATGGTAGGTTCCAGACACAGGTCACAGCAGCACATGCAGTGTAGGTCCTCTACTGTTGAAGGTCAGATAGCAAGTGAGTGAAAAGATAGAAAATGTCGGTGACGTCCGTGGCGGTGCATTTTGTCACCGCCGGTGTACATCACCATTGGCCACTGTACCCTATGCGGCCCAATATTATCCAATGAGGCATTGCATGGCGGTTTCCAACCCCCACCCGCAATGGCACACAACATCAGCGGAATTACCTCACTTCCACTTGTCCATCCAGACAGGACAGGCGGACGCCATTTCAGGGCGGGGTGGGCCCTGGAATATAACTGCGTCACAGATCACAATTCTACATATGGGACAAATGCCACATATACATTTCAAAATACCATCATGCATTGTACTGTTGTGGCTAAAATGTAGAGTTTATGACTGGCTCCTCACTCTTTTGCCCCATAGATTGCAACCACTGTGGATGGATAGGAGATAGAAACATACCCCGTGTACAGACCCCTGGTAGACTTTGCAACAATGGAGGACAGCACATTATCCTCACCTACAGACTTGACAGGGCCTCATTCATGGAACTGTGTGCCTGACCTGATATCTGCTATCCATCACCCCACTGGGATCCCCCCTCTTGTGCAAGTGCTGTCTGTGCTCCATTTCCTGGCAGCTGGTTCTTTCCAAGTGACAGTGGACTTGGCAGCAGGAATGTCACAGCCAATGATCTCAATAGTGATGACCAGAGTGTTGTCTGCCCTGATTAAACACAGGGGCAGCTACATTGTTTTCCCCCAGGTGGAGGATTCGGCCACAGTGAAGGCGGACTTCTATGCAATAGGACATATCCCCAACATAATTGGGACGATTGATGGAACACATATTGCATTTGCCCCCCGGGGCAAAAGGAAGAGGTCTTCAGAAATTGAAAGAGTTTTCATTCCATGAATGTCCAGTTTGTGTGCCTGACGGACCAGTACATCTCCCATGTCAGTGCGAAGTATCCTGGGTCTGTGCATAATGCCTTTATCGTGAGGAATAGCAGCATCCCAAATGTTATGGGCCAACTACAGAGGCACAGGGTGTGGCTAATAGGTGAGCCCTGGTTCGCAAACAGTGGATGCTGGTGTATGGGTATGGTGTGGGTCATAAGGGATCGTGTGTGGCTAAATGTTGTCCCTGGATATTTGCTGTGGACTCTGGTTACCCTAACCTATCATGGTTACTGACCCGTGTGAAGAATCTCTGGACAAGGGCAGAGAAACGTTACAATGAGGCACATGGACGAACAAGAAGGATCACTGAACGTACATTTGGCCTCATGAAGGCGAGGTTTTGGTCCCTCCATCTAACAGGTGGATTCCTGTGCTACTCACCCAAAAAGGTCAGCCAGATAATCGTGGCATGCTGCATGTTGCATAACCATGCCTTGAGACGCCATGTGCCTTTTCTGCGGGAGGAGGAGGCTGGAGATGGCCGTGTGGCAGCAGTGGACCCTGTGGACAGTGAAGATGAGGATAACAGAACTGCAGTGATTCAATAATATTTCCAATGACACACAGGTAAGACAGTGGTACGTCACATTTCATTGTCATTTTATCGTTTAAGATTGTCACTGGCAGGCTGTGATTTCCCACTTCTATGCCCACTCACTGTACCCTTTGGAAACTCTTTTTGCAGATGTTGGTGCTCCCCTGTCGCTCCTGGTGTGTTCACTGCAGCCAACTACAGGTCTATCCTATGTGCACATTACTGCACAGTTGATTTGCAATGTTTGAACCTTGTTAAACAATAACGTACTTAAATCATTTAACATACTGTATATTTGTATTTTTTCAAAGTCTATTTATGGCAGTGCTAAGAAGAAAAGGGGAAAGTGCAATGGGCTGGGGTGATGATGGAGGAAAGTCCAGGGTATTGTTCCAGTCTATTTGTAGCACAGGTGCATTGTCCAAGAGGGCATAGGAAGGGGAGCAATGGCAGTTTCAAGGTGGACAGGCTGATAGAGTGGGACACAAGGGTGACTATCAAGAGAGTCCTATTTCCTGGCGGGGGTCTTGGCAATAGTCCTTGGCTTCTACCTGGATCGCAGGGAACGTTTGAGAGGTGGTCCTTCTTTTGCAGGGGGAGGGGTGTTGGTGGCCTGTTGGTCCTGTGGCGGGCCTCCTGTCCACTAACGGCAGCAGAGTTGGAAGGTTGTTCAGATGTCTGACTAGTGGCAGGGGCCCGCTGTTGCAAGACTGCCTCCCTCATAATGGCCATGTCTGCCAGCACCCCTGCAATGGAGACGAGGGTGGTGTTAATAGTCCTCCAAGTCCTCCCTGATCCCCTGGTACTGTCCCTCCTGCAGCCGCCTGTTCTCCTGCAAGTTGTCCAGGTTCTGGCCCAGCATATCCTGGGAATGTTGGTATGCTCCCAGGATTTCAGTGAGTGCCTCCTGGAGAGTCGGTTCCCTAGGCCTGTCCTCCCCCTGGTACACAGCAGTCCTCCTAGCTTCCCTGTTGTCCTGTGCCTCTGTCCCCTGAACCGTGTGCCCACTGCCACTGACCCCAGGTCCCTGATTGTCTTGGGGTGAGGTGTGCCCTGGGGTCCCTCTAGTACAGATTGATGTGTCCTGGGGACAGAGGTATGGGTACTCTGGGTGGGTGCTGTGGTGGTGTTTCCAGATGGGGGAGGCTCTGTGGGGGTGTGTGACTGTGCCTGCGTAACCGACTTTCCGGAGGTCCCTGATGGGCCTGGTTGGTCATCCAGATCCAGGCAAGCAAAGTCCCTGTCATCACTGTGGGGGGACTGGCTAGTGCTGGCACCTCTTCTCCGGTGACAATGGCTGAAATACCTGTGGGGATGTAAATGCAGTGTAATTGTTTCTGTGTGTGACATTTTCTGCACGGGTGGGTTTCCCTCTTTGGTAATATTTGCCCTGGCATCTGTAACTTGTGTGAGTTGGTATGTAGTGGGCTAGCTGATTCTCTCCAGTGTGCATGCTTTAGTGATAGGTGTCCATGCAGGTCTGTGAGTGGTGTCCCTGCATTGGTGGTGAATGCAGGGCTTGGCATTGGGATGAGTGCGTTGTGATGGTGGAGTGTGTGGGATGGAGTGGAGTGATGGGAGTGAGGGTGGTGGTATGTGATGGCATGCAGGTAGGGGGGTAATAGTAGTAAAGAGTGGACTTATCAGAGTCCAGTCCTCATGCTACTCCTGTCAGGCCCTCTGGATGTGTGATTGCCAAGACTTGCTCCTCCCATGTTTTCATGTTGTTAGTTGTGGGGGAGGAGGTGAGAGTCCACTGCCAGTCCTCTGTACAGCTAGTTGGTGTCTTGCTGCAATGGAACGCACCTTCTCCTGTAGGTCGTTCCACCTCTTCCTGATTTCATCCCTTGTTCTGGGGTGCTGTCCCATGTTATTGACCCTGTCCACTATCCTCCGCCATAGCTCCATCTTCCTAGCAATGGATATCTGCTGCACCTGTGCTCCAAATAACTGTGGCTCTACCCGGATGATTTCCTCCACGATGACCCTTAGCTCCTCCTCAGAGAATATGGGGTGTCGTTGTGGTGCCATGGGTGTTGTGTGAGTAGTGTGGGTGAGGTTGTGTAGGGTGATGTGTTGGGATGTGTGCTGTGAGGTGCATGGGTGTTGTACAGGTGATGGTGGTGTGTGGCTCTGGTCTTGTCTGTGGTTGTGGTGTCTGTCTTTTGGCTTCTTTGTAAAGGGTTTTGGGTACTGTGGGTGTGTGTTTTATAGTGGTGTGCGTGTGTGGGTGTGGTGTGTGTATTGGTGTCAGGTGTGTGTAGTTTGAATTGTCCAATGTGGTGTTGTTTTGTATGTGTGTGTGTGTGTATTTTGAGCGCAGTGGTATGTACCACTAATGGTTTACTGCCATTAAGTGTCCGTCGCAGTGATTCGTGGGTCATAATGTGGTGGGTGTAGTTCTGTTGGCGTAACGGTGTGAGTTTTGATACCACCAGTTTATCACTGACCTTTGGTGAGGCGGAGTTGTGTCTGTGGCTGTATAGTGATGGATTAGTGTGTGTGCTATCATAATATGGTGAATGGCTATCCGCCGCCGCAGCGGTATGTTGGCAGCAGTCGGCATGGCAGTAAGTGGGATTTACCACCAATGTCATAATGAGGGCCTTAGTTTGGAACTAATAGCACACTCAACTAGGCTATTTGATCATGCAATTAGAGAACCAAGAGTAACACTTTCTAATTGAAAAACTCTCATATCGATCCTTCCTAAACCCGGGAAAAACCCGCAATATTGATACTCTAACTGATCTGTAGCCTTGTTGAAACTAGGCGCTAAACTCTACTCCAAAATATTGGTCGCCCGTTTAGATGGAATCCTACCAGTTCTGATACATCCAGACCAGTCTGAATTCATGAAAGAGAGACAAACTCATGACAACATACTGAGGCTAATCAATTTAATTGAAAATGCTACTAAGAAATACATTCTGGCAGCATTAGTCACATTGAATGCCGAGAAGGCATGTGACCGGCTGGATTGGTCCTTTCTATTTCACACTATGTGACACTTTGGCATCAGCAAGGGATTCATCACTATGGTGAGAGCAAATTATACTGCTCCAATTGCCTGGGTTCTGGTGAATGGAGTGGGATCTGGGGCCTTTTACCTGGAGAGGGGAACACGCTTGGGCTGCCCATTCTCCCCTCTCCTATTTGCGCTCAATCAATCAATCATAGTTCGTAAAGTGCAACTACTCACCAGTTAGGGTGTTAAGGCGCTAAGGGGGTTTGTCCTCTCAGCTTCAGTCGAAGAGCTAGGTTTTAAGGTCCTTCCTGATTTGGGGTAGCAATTGTGACTGCCTGAGGTTCTGGAGCAGGGTGTACCAGCTCTTTGCTGCAAGGTAGGTGAAAGATCTCCTACCAGCCGAGGTCATCTGTACGCTGGGTATGTTGGCTAATGCTTGTTGAGCAGAACAGAGAGGTCTAGTTGGGGAGTAGAAGGTGATGCAATGGTTGAGCTAGGTGGGTCCTATGTCATGGAGGGCCTTATAAGCATGTAAGAGGAGCTTGAAGTTAATTCTGTTCTCGAAAGGGAGCCAGTGGAGGTCTCTTAGGTGATTGGAGATATGTTTGAGGCGGGGAATGTCCAGGATGACTCTGGCGGAGGCGTTTTGGATGTGCTGATGATGTTTCATTATTAACCATAATATTACAAACAACCTTACTCCCCGCTCTACAATGTGAACTCATCAAATTTGAGAAGGTGGCGGTATATCGGGTTAATCTGACAAAGTCATAAATCCTCAATCTGACACTGTCCTCTAATGAGATATAGAAACTGGTACTCAGCTTTCCATTCCAATGGACAAAGAGAGAACTCACATACCTGGGCATTAAAATCACTCCACAAATGTTCTGACTTATTTAAAGCCAACTACCCCCCGTTGCTCCAAAAACTTAGGATGGATCTGAAAAGATGGGCATCGCGTTACTTGACTTGCCTAGGGAGCATTTGCACAATTAAGATGACGGTCCTGCCTAGATTCTTCTACCTCTTTCAGGGAATCCCTATTCAGATAGAAGGCAGTTTCTTCCCCGCACTGCTATCCCTCCTACTCAAATTTATTTGGCAAGGGGAAGAGCCCAACTCTCATACAAGGTTCTTAGTTTTCCTAGATTGGCCCTCCATGACTTTTCCCCGTATTACAAAGCAGCACAATTGCGGGTAATCTCAGAGTGGTCCCTTCGGGAATCAGACAAACATTGGCTCCAAATGGATCACCCAGTTACAGGCTGCTAAATCTGGGACCTGGTATGGAATCCCAAAACCGATAAACCAATTAATGTGTATTGAAGCACCCCCATAAAAATGACCCTTGATGTTTGTGACAGTGTCAAAAAATTAGGAACCTGGGCCCAAATTCCGACCCCATTTATGCACATTCATTTTAATCCCACATTCCCTCCAGCACTTTCCCAGGGACCGTTTGAGCGCTGGAGAACAGGTGGGTGCCTTATGATATCTGATTTGTTTCCGGGGTGAAATGCTGACTTTAAAAAATAGTGAAAGAAGTTTTGGATTGCCTCTATCGGAGAGTTATCACTACACACATTCACACCACTGGGTTTTCCAACCGGAGATTAGAACGGCGGACAAGAGGGATCTTTCCCCTATTGAAATGTTTGTGAAAAAGCTGGCAGATTCGAAAGGTGTGATTTCCTACCTTTATAAACTTTTTTTGGAGACAGCACCCTTCATTCCACCCCGCCATATACATGTTTGGTCCCATCAGTTAGGTGAGATGAACACCGAAACTCAATGGAGTCGATTGTGGCAGGACATCCCGCAGTATAACAACTCCATGGGTTTAAGGGAAGCTTATTACACACTTTTATATATCTGGTATTTATACTCCACGAAACTTAAGAAAATCTTTGCTAACACCTCTGAAATCTTTTGAAGGGGCTGTGGACTGCTGGGCGATTTCAAGCATATTTGGTGGGATTGCCCAATGATCTGTCCATATTGGTAAACTTTTTTAGCCAAAATCAGTGCTATACTGGGACATCTCATACCGGCTTACCCAGGGTATGCTCCCTTGGGACTAAGAGATAACGCCCTCAGATACCAGATATCGAATGATAGAGCGATCCTTTGGCTGTGTCTGGGAGCCCCTAAAATGGCTTTGGCAGCAGCATGGAAGAGACTGATGGCCCCCTCAATGACTCAATGGCATGCCAGACTATGACAGGTACTAACTATGGAACGCCTAGATGATATCTTTAAAGATAGTTTTCAAAACTTTTAATATAAATGGGGCCCTCTATTGTCATTCCTATCTAGGGGACTTCCCATAACAGCTTGCTCTCTGCAGACACGAGCATTCCACCTTTTCCAGATTTGATTCCTTGCAGATGATGGAACTTTAAACTTTGAGGGTAAAAGGGAAGTTAACTTAATATGAACTCACTTGTGTGCTGAACTAAGGGTACAGACTGATAATCACTCATGGTGAAAGTTGGGAAAGTTGTAGTTTTCAATTTTTTTCCTTTCCATTTATTTCCTTTTTTTTACTACTGTGCATGTATTGTTCACTTGATTGCTGACATGGCTTGTGCTCGATACTGTGAGATCCATTAGCTATGAATTGTCTCTGCAGATGTCATGCATAGAAAGTGTGTTATTTACTACTGTGATGTTTTGAAAATTCAATAAAGAGAGTTTGAATAAAAATTGAGACATAAATTATTCATTATTTGACTGCTGCTTGCCTGCATAACACAGACTCTGCAGAGGTGTGTGGAGAAAGATGCTGACTCCCTGGTAGGTTCAGTAATGCAGATTCTATCACAGTATATCAAGGCAAGAAATATCATGCTACACTAATATTGTGAAGAGAATATTGGGGGGCAAATATTTAGAAGGTTACTATAGTATGTATAAAAGTAAGTAAGTATAGATTTACTAGTCTTAACTCAACATCTACGCACCTTGAAAATATATATATATATATATATATATATATATATATATATATATATTATTGAGGTCCACATGTGTTGAGTTTGGTAGAAAAAATCTACAATAACACACCTTTCAATATTTTGTCCATTGATATTTTGTCCAGGATATTTGAAACCATTGAGATTCCTCCCTCAATCTTCTGGGGGCACACCATAATGCTTCATGTGGTCACCTGACCTAGGGGAGTAGAAGTTATTGAGAGAGAGTCTAGTGGATGCAAAAAGTCTGGAAATGTTTGTGTCAGGACAAAAATAACTGAACAATTTATGGTTCAATGAAGTTGCAAATGTGATAATAGCTAAGTGGTCTAATGTATGTCCTGCAGAGTTCTGAGCTCATAGTCACATGGTTTAGTCCTAGGGGGCCTACTTTGTCTTTCATTCTTCCAAGAATGATAAAATGAGTTTCATTGATTTTGTTGACAAAAACATTTTTTATTTGGTTGCAAAATTCATTTCCCATTTGATGAGCCTGGCCATTACAGAAACACATACACTGTTATATTAAATGAAAATCTATTGAAGCTAAAGTAAAATACCTAGGGTATTTGTTCTAATGGTAACCTATGTACAAAAAGGGTGTGCTTCCCTTTAATTGACTCCCTTCTGTTCTCTGTGTATCCCTTTCGTGCAATTCCAATAATACAATTATAGTTCTATTTTGATTAAATGTTTCCTGCAAAGACTATGGTGCAAAGGAGCTGTAAAACAGGTGTGGCTATGTGACAGGAAAGATTCAAACACCACACCAATTGTTTGGGAGAAACAGTAATAATTTTTGCTTTTACAGAGTTCACAGCCTCCAAAAAGAAAGAACAATCTACCGCAAAGTGGGTGTTTGCTTATAATACCAACCAACTGGTAAATTATTAATGTACACTTCCTTCGACCTACTGGATCCCTGCTTTGGTTGCAATGTAGTTTAATGGTTAAGATGTTAAGAGTCAGTTGATTTGGACTCCCTGAGCTATCCTAGGTTGATCGAGCAAGCCATCAACCTAGTTCATTATGAGGTAGCAGGAAACCTCCTGGAGCCTTTCAGAAACAGCTTCAATTGTGACTAATTCCTTGTGGACATTGACGTGTTGCACACAACCCAAAAACATAGATCCATCGACAACAATTATTTTTATATAGCCAGTGTTTCTGGAAAACCATTAACAGTGAAATCTGTTGGTGACTACTGGTACTTTTACCGTTTGGTGAATAACTCTTGTGGTGAGTCTTGGTGCTAATCTCTGGTGACAAACTGGGATGACCTGATAGATATCAATGAGCCAAAGAATAATGCGTATCCTAGGGCAAAGTTGAAGTCAGTGATTTGTCATTGAATTTTTTCAGCAATATTACAAATGTTGACAGGGTAAATAAGCTTTATTGCACATGGTATGTTTTTGTCTTTTGTATTCTTTGCTACTCATAACAAAAACATTATATTAAAAACAATCTTTGTGGTAGACCCCAGGACTGTGTTTTTGTGATGTATCCTTGTGTTGATTTCTGGAGGTGACCCCTGGACTGCGGTAACCTCCTGTGGTGACTTCTGGTTATAGTCTCTGATCATATGGGGATTCCAGTTGGCCAGGTGAGGGGCACAACATACAGAGTGTGTTTACTGAGCTGTGAGAGTTAATAATAATTGTTTGTTTAGCAGGCAGCAAATAAGGGCAGATGTCCTAAATGTTTTTATGGCCACAAACTGTCTTAATTCCTTATCTACTAAATACTCAACTCATTTATGAGTGAGTCATATTTTACCAACTGTTAGAAATAGGGTTTCTGGTTGTCTGTGGTATGCACCTAAGTCAAGCAGAACCCACCCACTCTAGTCAGGGCAAAGGAGTTACACGTCCAAGATAATCCTTGCTCACCCTCTTGTGTAGCTTGGCACGAGCAGTCAGGCCTATCCCAGAGGCAATGTGTAAAGCTTTTGCACAACACACACAACACACATGACGCACTATCCCCCAAAAAAGGAAACATAACACCAAGTTATATGAAAATATACTGAATTGCACACAACGCAATTATTAGACCAAACACAACATGTCAGTAATATCCTCAAACCTTAGCAGTTGTCAGAATATTATACATTAGTACTCAGCAGAACCAGCAGTAGACACATATAAAAAACAGGTCACTTATTGTTCTGCAACATAAGCAGTAGTCAGGAATCACTTTACTACACAAATGCACTTGTCATAGAAATATTGTAAACACCCTTATCAGGAACATTATAAAACATATGGCAAGTGAAAACATATTAGTATGTTATGCCCAGAAAAGGAACATCAGCACATATATGCAACACATAATCATTAAAACAGGTTAACATAAGAATATGCCAGGGGGGCGTGGCCAAGACGGTGACCGGAGCGGCAACCTAAACTGCAGCTCTGATCCCTGGCCCAAATTATTATCCTGTTTAGAGCGGCCCTGGCTCCCCCTCTGCGGAGGTCAGACGCCGCTTGAAAAGCCGCTGGGGGGCCGCACCTGAGCCCGAAGTTGTGAAGTCGGAGCTGCCGTAACATCGGTGATCGGCGTGCATCCGACCGACCGAGGCCTGTTGGCCCGGAGCAAATGCCCGGACCGGTTGGAGTTGGAGAGTGAAGAGACCACTGACCTTGCCGGGGTAGCGGACCCGGGGAGTAATGTCTTGAGGGGCGGCGCCGGCTGAGACCTTCCCGCGGCGACGTCTCCCATCCTTCACCGGGCCCTGCTGGAGCAGGCTGGCCGGCGCTGCTCCTCTGGAGGTGGGCGCCTGCCGGGGCCATCGGCGGACCGGCTCCTTCCTATGACCGCTGGAGCGGCATTGGATATCGCGGAGGCCCGGCTCTCCTTTTGTGCCCGCTGGGAGAGACCGGCGACTCTACCGAGAGCTACGCACAGACCCGGGAAGAGTTGCCCTGTGAGGCGGCGCCGGCCAGGACTTTCCTGCGGCGGTGCCGTCCCCTCTTCAACCGGACTTTGCTGGAGCGGGCTCGCCGGCTCTGCACCTTTTAAATTTTAAAGTGAGCAACTGCCAGCGCTATCGGAGGCCCGGCTCTTCTCTATGACCGATGGAGCGGCTGGGCCGCACATACTACACTGCTGGGTGCCCTCACAAGCCGAGGCCGCCATTTTGGAGAGCTGCCCACTATCTGACCGCAGCCACTAGGCCCTGGAGGGCCAACCCCACCGGCAAGAGAGCTCAAACTGCGCTGTTTTTGTTTTTTTTCTCTTCTCCTGCATTGAACCTCGCCTCACCTCAGGAAGGGCAACGCAGCAGGAGCACAGCCAACGGCCGGATGAAAAGCGTGAATCGGACATGATCAACCTCATAAGGTGACCTTCCCGGCGACACTTATCGGGTCGCAGTTTGCTACTGAGCTAGTTATTCTCTTGACATTTCATACACCCAGAACATCTATAATCCTCGTCTAACCTCCACACCTCATTAGCACTACAAAACCCCATTGGCATCATAAATTGCCGGCCACGCAAGTAAACAGTCATCGTACTGGACCGCCAATTCCTAAGTTATTTGTTCTGTAGTCACCTCTCAGATCACCGAGATACTTGTCGGGACCGCAACCACCGCTGTGTGTTCTTGCGCAGTGCTAACGCACAGGCATCGCTGCACCTACCAAATGGTTAAGCCAAAGACAGTACGGGCGCCCCCGGAAAAAATGGACCACACTACCTTACCTCCCCCAGAAGACCACGCCGCCACGCAAACAACACTACGGAAGCTGGAACTCACCTTACAATCACACACGTCACAATTCGAAAAAATACTGCAAGCCATTCTGGGTACCAAGACCACCCTGGAAGCTAAAATTGGTTCGGTAGCGGAAGATCTCAATATACTTCGCACTGATCAACACGCACTGGCCGAAAGGGTGTCTGAGCTTGAAAAGGACGCGACGACTCTTCCCCTCTCTATGAAAGACCTCCAACTGCAACTAACGCATTTATCAACAGAAGTGGATTCCTTAAAACGCAGAGCGGAAGATGCAGAAAGCAGGTCCCGCCGCAACAACATACGATTGGTCGGTTTCCCTGAACGCACAGAGGGCTTAAGCGCTGAACTATTTATTGAACAATGGCTCATAGGCACAATACTTAAAGACAATATCCTGAAGTTCTTCTCCGTTGAGAGAGCACAAAGGATTCCAGGCAGACCCCCATCACCTGGATCGCACCCACGCCCTCTCATAGTAAGATTTCTTAACCACCGAGATAGAGATCTTATCCTGCAGTTATTCCGCAAATCTGGCCCAGTAAGCTATGAAAACTCTGTGATTGCAGCTTATCCAGACTTCACAGCAGAAGTGCAGAAAAAGCGCAACTCCTTTTACCGGGTTAAAACTTGCCTCCGCAAACATGACATCAAGTACGCGCTGATGTTCCCAGCCAGACTCCGGGTGCAAGACAACACTCGCTCCTTTTTTTTCACTACTCCGGAGGATGCCTGGACTTGGCTGCATGCCAAGGGCCTAGCCGACCCGCTAGACGCAAGTACACAGGACGACAATAAACTTTCCTACACACAGGGACGCAGGCAACACAAAAAACAAGGAACTAAACCTTCACCTGAGCAGGCACAGTCTGAACGCTCTCGGCTCCTACAGACAACATCCAGATTCGTCAACACCTCGCCTACTAATCTATCTATGCAAACAGATGCTGAACTGGAGCAGGATATAAATTCAGACTCTGCCGAGTCCTCACGGGGCCCTCCTCTCACACCACGCACAGAGGATGATATCTGATGAGTAGCTAAACTCTGCCTGCTCCTGTGGACTGGCTGCCATGTGATGTCCCCTCCTCGCTTTGGTTGCTCATCGATTAACGAACGCCACCACGTTTAAAAAAAAAATATATATATATTTCACTGTTCCTTAGCGACTGCATGCGGCTCATGGGTGCCCTCCGGCTGGCGCACCTTGTTTTTTGAACCATAAGAGACCTGGGCAGGGTAAGTCCATATCTCTGCACCAATGCCCACTGGCACCCCCCTGCTTCATATGGACCATTCTTTTACGCCGGGAACCACCGGAATTGTTTTTCATTTGTCAGTAATTCAATTGTTGTTGTATGCAGTTTTAGTGTGCACCTTCATTTTAGGTGATTGTTTTTTTCAAGTGCAAGTTAATTGTAAAAGGAGCAGCAAACACATAGGATATGTCCACTATAGCAACAGGATCACAGCTTACAGTTCAGTAACTACTGGCCGATCTACTATAGCGGCTGAGCGTCACAACAATGTCACAATGAGGCTGAAAGATAACTACCCCCCTGGTCCCATTATAGCCACAAAAACATTATGGCCACCCACACGCACCAAGTGATCTTAAAACATAAGTTACTCACATGGAACGTCAGAGGCATGGCAACCCCACGGAAACGCCAAAGGGTCTACGCTTTCCTTAAAAGACATCAAGTACACATAGCGATATTACAAGAGACACATTTTGCTAAGTCCACGCTTGAAAATGCACGCTCAAAATGGAAAGGCCAACTGCACGGCACTACCTCCTCCTCCTTTGCCCACGGAGTAGCCATTTGGATTGCACCGGGGGTCCCGTTTGCTTTCACTCGCACACAGTGTGACCCAGATGGCAGGCATACTGATACTGGAAGGCACCCTAGATGGCTCCCCCTTGGCTCTGGTCGCACTGTACTCCCCAAATGCAAACCAGCGCGACTTCCTATCCACGCTCTCTACCGGCAACCTAAGTGATCCTAGTTTGGAGTGCATATGGGGGGGGCGACTTCAATAGTGTCCTGGATACTCAAATAGACCGTTCATTCCCCCCAGTCGACACAGCCCCTTCTAATCGTGCCTCACAGGCTTTGGCGCATTGGGCATCAAATAACGGGCTGAGTGATATATGGAGGGAGAACCACCCCACTCACCACGAATACTCTTTCTACTCTCCAGTGCATAAGCTACATACCAGAATAGATATGTTATTTGTATCTGCAGCTGTCATTCATAAAATATGCTTATCTGAATACCTAGCACGCACAATATCAAATCATAACCCTCTATGCATAACAATGGCTTGGGGACACACGGATACTCGGATACCAACATGGTGACTACAACCAGAAGCCCTCCTGGACTCCCCCTTTCAAGCAGATATGTCCAAAAGTTTAGCCGATTATTTTCTATCAAATAAAAACACAACCTCATCCCGCGCTATAGAGTGGGATGCCCATAAGGTGCTAATACGCGGACACTGCCTTGCGGCCACGGTGTGGGTTAGAAAAGCACTTACTAAAGAACTACAAGACTTAGAGGTGAAGCTCCGCAGGGCAGAAAATGTGACTGACAACGGTGAGCCCACACTAACAACACTGCACTCGCTCAGAGTTGCTCACAAGGAAGCAGACAACAGATTAAGCAAACACGACTATAGACACTATGGGGGTCATTCTGAGTTTGGCTGGCGGCGGTTGCCGCCAGCCAAACGGGAACCGCCACTTGGCCGCTCCGTGGTCAAAAGACCGCGGAGGCCATTCTGGCTTTCCCGCTGGGCCGGCGGGCACCCGCCAAAGGAGCGCCCGCCGGCCCAGCGGGAAAGGCCCTGCAACATTGAAGCCGGCTCCGAATGGAGCCGGCGGTGTTGCAGGGGTGCGACGGGTGCAGTTGCACCCGTCGTGATTTTCACTGTCTGCAATGCAGACAGTGAAAATCTCTCTGGGGCCCTGTTAGGGGGCCCCTGCACTGCCCATGCCAGTGGCATGGGCAGTGCAGGGGCCCCCAGGGGCACCACGACACCCGTTCCCGCCATCCTGTTCCTGGCGGTAAAAACCGCCAGGAACAGGATGGCGGGAAGGGGGTCAGAATCTCCATGGCGGCGCTGCTTGCAGCGCCGCCATGGAGGTTCTGCCCAAGAAGGGGAAATCCGGCGGGAAAGCGCCGGATTCCCTTTTCTGACCGCGGCTTTAACGCTGCGGTCAGAATGGGCAATGAAGCACCGCCAGCCTGTTGGCGGTGCTTCCGTTGCCCCCGGCCCTGGCGGTCTTGTACTGCCAGGGTCGGAATGAGGCCCTATATGACAAGACAACATGCTGAGGGAGACAGGTCGGGCAGGCTATTAGCTTGGCTGACACGGCAGCCATCACAATCAACTCCCATTGGCACTATACGCTTAAACCCTGATGTCATTGTTAACACCCAAGCAGGCATAAATTATGCCCTCTCCGTGTTTTACCGCGCCCTTTACACGCCCCCCCCATCCCCCGGAGCAGCACCTTACTGACTCACTACACCTGGTCTCTCAAAACCAACTTATCCTCGACAATATCGATATACTAGACGGCCCTATTACTATAGAAGAGCTACGCTTAGCTCTATCACAAATGGCAAGTAGCAAAACCCCTGTGTCCGACAGTCTACCGGTAGAACATTTTAACTCCCATGCTACCCACTTACTGCACCCACTCATAGAAGTATTTAACGAAGCACACCATAACCTACAATTGCCGGATTCTATGCGTGAGGCATTGATAGTCGTCCTCCCAAAAACAGGGCGCGACCCTCTCGATGTCAAATCATACAGGCCGCTCTCCTTACTCAACACAGACTGCAAACTACTAGGGAAAGAACTCGCAAATAGGCTCCTCCCCTACTTACCGGGTTTAATACACCATGATCAATCCGGCTTTATTCCTGGCAGGAGCACTTTTCTGAATATCAGAAGACTCCTGCATATAATGCACAGCAACACAAACTCGGAAGCAGTGGCCCTTTCCCTAGATATTGAAAAAGCGTTTGACACACTCAGTTGGAATTATCTCCTATGCACACTTAAAGCATTCGGTTTTGGCCCCGGTTTTATTAACTGGATCAAAACGCTCTACTCTAAGCCCACAGTCCGTGTTAAAAATGGCCGAGTTATCTCTGAAGCATTCCCTATAGGCAGAGGCACCAGACAGGGGTGCCCACTATCCCCATTACTATTCGCTATTGCCATGGAACCATTAGCAATTAAACTACGCAGCTATGCACACATATGGGGTATCCTGGAATCCAATACTTATCACATTATATCCTTGTATGCAGACGATGCCCTAATATACCTGCGCAATCACTTATCCCATATGGCAGAGGTATTGCAGTTGCTGGACTCCTTCGCCCTTGCCTCTGGTTTGCATGTCAACTGATCCAAATCAAGCATTTTCCCCCTCACTTCTATCCCGGCTGACCATTATGTGGCGTTGCCACAATATAAACTACCCTGGTCACATACAACCTTTAAATATCTTGGAGTGCAGATTTATCACTCTATCACAGACTTAAAAGAAGGTAACATTGATAGGGTGCTCGGCTCCACTCGTAGATCAATACCTTTCTGGAGCTCACTCTCCTTGTCCCCCATGGGTCGCGTGGCGATAGCTAAGATGCTTATCCTCCCAAGGTTCTTATATTATTTTACTGCCCTACCGCTGTGCCTGCCACGTTCGTTCTTTAACAAACTGCAATGAATACTAACTGACCTACTCTGGGGCAAAGACAGACGGAGAGTGGCGCTGACCATAACACAACATCTGCAAGAGTTGGGAGGGCTGGGTATGCCTAACTTTGAAAGATACTATGCAGCTGCCCAACTATCATGGGTATCCACGTGGCTCCAAGAAACTCCCTCTTTTGAAGGCATAATGCTGCAAACACATATAGCGCCACAGGGACTGCTGCTCAAAATGCTAACCACCCCTCCCACCACACTTCCTAGACTAATATTATTAGAAGCAGCTCGCTTTTGCTGGCGTAGATACGTCCAGAATAAAGCCTCTTCTCTCCCCTACTCACCCTTGCTACCACTCTTCCAACTACCAGGCACTCAAGCCCTCTCAATATACCATAACACACGTGGAATAAACACATTGCAACTGGGAGATTTATATTCTGGGTCTGTGATGCATACCTTCGCGGAAATGGTATCCGCTGGAATGATGCATAACGGGGCCTTTTTAACATACAGCGCCATAAAACGACTACTCAATAATCTCTGGGGCACCAGTGACGTGGAGCACCTGGAATCTCCATTACTCACTATCATCCTCACCATAGGTAGCTCAAAGGGCACTATAACTAAACTATATAAAGCATTGCTTGAGTCGATATGCACCACCCTGCCACATGCGAAGGCACGATGGGACTCTGTCCTCCCCTCACCATTAACACAAAAGTCGTGGGCTGCCGCTCTCGCAATGGTTAAAACAGTATCCCGTAACCCTCATCTGCGTTATAGCCAATTCAATTATCTTCACCACTCATATTTATCACCAGCCCGCATCCAAAGAATATATCCGAGCACAACACCGACATGTCCCAGATGCGCCACACCGGCGGCTGACTTCTTCCATATGGTTTGGAGCTGCCACTCAATAAATTCGGCCTGGCAGCGTGTGACAGAGACCACTGCAGATATCTCAACCCATACCCTGGTGCCTACGCCCGACTCTTGTTTACTTGGCATACGCCACCGAACCAGAACGGATAAACAAACACATAAATTTATAGACCTGGCATTTGTGGTTCACAAACGATTAATAGCAACGCACTGGAAAGCCCCACATGTCCCCTCCCATTTGTCCTGGCTGCGTGAGCTACATAGCAGTGCGCAGGCAGAAGCCCAGACACTCCACTTACTGCAACAAAGGGTTCTCATCCAAGACGGCCCAAGGTCTGGGACACTTTTGTGGTGGCTATTGAAGCCAGAGACGATATATACCCCCGTAAACAGGATACTATACATACCTATTACAACACTGCCTAAACATCGTCAACACTTTAACTATACTGTCCCAAACTCAACCACTCTCAACTGTACCCATTACTAACAACCTCACCCCCCCCCACAAGGTATTTCGGCACCACGTTTAGACACGCTCTAGGTGATAGCACATGTATGTAGCTTATACCCAGATCACGTGTGGTCATACCTGCCTTGTACCCTGTCAATCCCATAGACATATACTACACCTCTGAGGTGGCCCTCTTCTTATTCACACATACTAGCTGCGTTCCCTCTTCTCTCTTCCCCCCGCAACGTGAGGGATCACTTAAACTAGTAGTGACACTGATAGTGACCAGCTGTGTCCTAGATCTGCAATCAGTTCACTCATAGCCTCCATGTCGAATGCTGCTCCCCTTTTCTCCTTAGCTCTTCTTGGATTTGCACCTTTATGTTGCTTTATATTTGTCTTCCCCGTCCCTTATTATTATTATTATTATTTTTTTTTTTTTTGACACCTTATTGTGTAATAATGCTGTGTAAATTTAAATAAGTGTGCTAATGGATCGCAAATTATTACCAGCTATTGTATTGTTGTGTGCAGTTTGCGTTTAATAAACAGATTTTTTTTAAAACATAAGAATATGCCATGTCCTTTTCTGGAACATTATAGGTCATATGTCTTGAAAAAGTACCTGTGGTATGATGAGGCACCTCCAGTGCCATGAGAATGAAAATGGGGCCCCGGTGTTCCTCTGTGCCAAACGGGGTCCTTCAAATAGTTCAGGGGTCGCACTCACTCCCTTCTGCTTCATAAAAGGACCCTCCTGGGGCCTGCAATCACCGGGGGCCCCTGCCTGGGCCTCCACTGGCCCTTCAACAAAGGGGGGACACACCAAAGAATGACAGAGTCTGAGACTAGGTGGTATGAAGGGCCTCCAATGAGGCTCCCTCACAGTCCGAAATCTCCCTCGCACAAAGAAGGGCCCAGTGGGAGCTGAGGAGAGTCTCCAATGAGGCCTCCGTCCCCTTCCCGTTCCACAACACACGCTGGGGGCCTGGCAGGACGGGGAGCCTCCAATTAGGCTTCCTCTCCGTCCACAGCACGCCCCACAACAATGGGGCCCAGTGGAGTGGGGAGCCTCCAAGTCAGCCTCCACCCCGCTCTTAAACAGACTCCTGCACCCAACGTGGTGCACGAGTCTCTTCTTGCCTTTCCAGGCCACGGCACTGTCACTGGTACAAAAGTGTCAGGAATCCCCAAGGTTCCTCCTGCGTTATCTGTCAGCAGCCCCAGAGTTTAGGGTTAAATCATATCTCTGTTCTTGGTTAAACCTTCATGTTTCTAAGTAAACATATTGTGCTGTGTTACACAATTGATTCATCAATGCTTGTTTTACCAATGCTTGTTTGCTAATGTGAGCAGGTGTAGACATGTGCTTCTAATTGGGTGTGGTGACTCTTCCACATGTGGAAACTCAACTACTTTCCTGATTGGCCATAAATAGCAGAGTGAAGCAGCCTCCCTGCTTGGTTTTGTTTTGGTTCCCGATCTCAGCATCTGATTTGGCAGTCCAGCCCCTGCTGTCATCCTCGTATTCAGGACTTTTGAGGCAATTCTTTTCTTTGTTTCTGTACCAGCTGACACTAAGCATTCCTCCAGCACTCCGGAAAAGACTGCAGCTAAGTGACTAGTATTCTCCAGGGAGTTTGTTCTTTGAGTGCCGTGCTTTCCAAGAACAGCTGGTGTATTTCAGACCTCGTATTTTGGCAGAGTGCTTATCTTGAAGAGACAAATGCATTTCTGAACATTCTACATTATTATTGTAGTTACTTGCCTAAATGTGCTTCAGGAAATCTGTTTGAGCTCAAGTACTACAAAAAGTGACAGTGCAATTTTAAAAGAGCACTTACGTGACTTTTCTTTCTCTAATAGCATAACTCTTTAAATTGTGTCATTCATGCCTGTGTTTCAGGTTTGAGGAATTTGCTTTTTGAAGGGTTTTTCACACACAGAGTGAAACCAAACCAAACTGTGCCACCCTAACTGTTTGAACCCAGAGTGGATATTTGTATTTCTTGGATTGTTTTTGTTCCTTTTAGTTCCTTTTAGTTTAACACTATGAATGCAGGAAAGTTATATTTGATATAATTAATGCCATTGTTTGTCTTTCTTGTGCATGATAAGTGCAACCACAGTTCTAATTGAAGTGTGCAACAGTAAATCTCTGTGAAGCCAGCCCTAGTGTCACAGTACTTAGGGCCATATTTATACTTTTTGACGCACAACTGCGCCAACGCAGTTGTGCGTCAAAAATGTTAACGCCGACTAACGCGCCATTCCAAAGCGCCATGCGGGCGCCTTATTTATGGAATGACGCTGCGCCGGCGTAGGGGAAAATGGAGCTTGGGTGTCAAAAAATGGGGCAAGTCAGGTCTGAGGCAAAATTTTGGCCTCAACCCGATTTGCGCCATTTTTATTTTACTCCCAACCCCCATTGAAATGACTCCTGTCTTAGCACAGACAGGAGTCATGCCCCCTTCCCCAATAGCCATGCCCAGGGGACTTATGTCCCCTGGGCATGGTCATTGGGCATAGTGGCATGTAGGGGGGCACAAATTAGGCCCCCCTATGCCACAACAAAATTAAAAAAAAATACTTACCTCAACTTACCTTAAGTTCCCTGGGATGGGTCCCTCCATCCTTGGGCGTCCTCCTGGGGTGGGCAAGGGTGGCAGGGGGTGTCCCTGGGGGCATGGGAGGGCACTTCTGGGCTCCTTCCGAGCCCACAGGTCCCTTAACGCCTGCCCTGACCAGGCGTTAAAAAAATGACGCAAAAGCGGCTGGACGTCATTTTTTTGGACCCGCCCACTACCGTGCGTCATTTTTGCACAGGAGTTTAAATAAGGCGCACATGCCTTGGAGTCATTTTTTAGACGGGAACGCCTACCTTGCATATCATTAACGCAAGGTAGGTGTCCACGCAAAAAAATGACGCAAACTCCAAGATCTTTGGCGCTAGACGGGTCTAACGCCAAAGTATAAATATGGAGTTAGCTTTGCGTCAGATTTGCGTAAAAAAAAACGATGCAATTCCGGCGCAAACAGAGTATAAATATGCCCCTCATTGTTATGGTACTCAGTTTGGGTTTTTGGTAATGCAGTGTTAGTAATTGTGCCAACAGTTACTATTATCCCAAAAAAGTGCTGGAGCATCCCGGTGTTCTTCTACCGCTCCTGTGCCCATATCAGAAAGAGAGATTCAGTTTCAAGGAAGTTGAGTGTACTAACTCTACTATCACTCTGTCGACAACAACCTGCCCACCGAACATAAGTGTGGAGAAGTGTGGCACAACGCTTTCTAGCGGCAGAACCTGATGCAGAGATCCGGTCCGGGACCAGGGTTCAATTCCCACCTCGGCAGGTCTTGGGCTCAATACCCTTGGACCAGATAATTCTTGCCTAGGTGCCTAATCTAATTAATGGGTCCCACTCTGTAACTCTGGGGAGTAGCTTGCCCTCACAACGCCCCTCACAGCGCTTGGATGCTTGGCTTCACCCTGGGGCTGTCCAGGAGTGGGCACCTCACAGGGAAAAGCCAGGAGGGGTATCCACAGCGGTATGCGTACAGCGCTGTGAGACCCTAACGCGTGAGTAGTGCGCTATACAAGTGCAAAGTTTTAAAGTTTACAGTTTAACATACAGGTTGCCTGGCTGGACCGGCAAGACGTGGCAGTTTTTGTTTGTCTCATTCTCTTCCACACCCCCTTTCCGTTTGGGACACCTGCCGGGGTTTCTGTGTCCACCAGGAAGTGCCAAGAGGTGTTCCAGGAGGTCAGGAGGCATACCATCCCCCCTGCAGACATCCTGCTTTTCAGGTGAGTGGCCCGTCTCAACATAAAGCCAAGCCACAACATACAGGGCTGCCTGGACGATGGATTCTTCAAAGGGTACTTTCAAAGATTTAGCACAGGCTTTACCAGCTGCTTAGGATGCTTCATCTTTATTACTTATAACTAGGGCCCTAGTAGGATTACAGAAGGAAGTTCTTTCCTAAAAGCAAGAGAACATGTACTTGCACACTGAACTACAGTGGTATAAACTACAAGACACCCTCTGGGGAGGAGTCAAACTAAAACAAAGATCTCCAGTACTACAGGCTACTCGGTTTGACCTGTCTAATCATATTCCTAGACCTGATTCAGGCCCGACAACTTCCACCACACAACCCATGCAGGTAATGGTCACAACACCAAGCCCTGTGCCCTTAGCTCCTCCAGAAAGGTTTTTTGGAGATAGTGCCAAGTTCAACATTTTTCTTAACCAGTGCTGGCTACAGTTTTTGTGTCGGGTAGCTGCGTTCCCCAACGATGCTGCAAAGGTAGATTTTATTATCTGTTATTTGGGAGACAATGCAGCTAATTGATCTATTTTGCTGGTGGAGCGCAATGACCCTATACTGTATGATTTCAACCGGTTCAAGGTAGCCTTGTAGAAGCTGTTCGCCAAACACATCTTCGTGTGACAATGAGTTGCTGAATTTGCGCCAGGGAAACAAGGATCTACTGTACTATATCACCTCTTTCAATCGGTTGGTGGCAGAGACTTAGTGGCCAGAGGAGAAGAGGCCCTTCCTCTTCTATCGTGGCTTTCTGGACGATCTCAAGGATGTTCTGGCCCAAATTGTGGAACCTCCTACGGAGTGTTCCGAGTTCATTGACCTGGTGGTACGATTGGATCACCGCTTGAGTGAACGTAAGGAAGAAGACGTCCGGGGTGACATACGCTTAGTTGTCAGAAACTGAGAAAAAGGAGTTCACCATTCCTACTCATGATACACCTGAGCCCATGCAAATTGGCAGTGTGCAGGGTCCACTATCTAAGGAAGAGAGAGAACGTAGGAAAAAATTGAAACTGTGTTTATACTGCGGTAAGACAGGGCATTTTGCTCGGGAATGTCCTAACAAGCCTACTGCTCCAAAGAAAGCCATTGGAGTGGTAACAGGGCCTGAATTCTCTATTCCTGACCAGGCAGAAAACTAACTGGCTCGATACCTTCTGAGACCATTTTACTGAGTGCTTCTTTCGATATGGTCTCACATCTTCTGGCTAATACTATCAGTCCAGTACCTCGACATCTAACTCTTATTGTGATGTTAGTGTTGTCCCCTCAGGTTCGTAAGGTCATTCCCATATTGCTTGACTCTGGGGCTACCTGAAATGTTTTAGACTTGGGTTTGGCTAAAACCCTAAATATTAAGACTGTCAGAAAAGACGGCCTTGAACCAGTCAGAGCCATGGATGGCTCAGAATTGTGCTCCGGGCTTATCATTTATCAAACAACACCCTTGTCATTGCTTTGTGCAAACAACTATACTGAACAAATTCAGTTTGACCTCCTAGATACCCCAGTATTAGGAGCCATTTCGGGGATACCCTGGCTTCAGTTAAACAATCCCAAAATTTACTGGGCAGCAAGGACAGTGACATTAGACTCTAAACATTGCTGCATTGCTGGCACTCCTGTTACCAAGACAAACCATTACTAGTTACACCCTTGCATTGTGGGTCCACACATTGTACGGCTATCAAGCCGGACAACACACTGGCCATTCCTGCACTGTATAAAGACTTCCATGATGTCTTTAGTGAACAGAAGGCCACACAGATGCAGCCACATAGGTCATATGATTGCCGTATAGACTTGGTTCCAGGGGCTAAGGGTTTCATTCATCATTCAACATCACCAGTATCGTCGTCTTTGTTCTTCATGCCCAAGATGAATCTCAAGCTGCGGACCTGTATAGATTATCGTGCAGTGAACAAAGTGACCACAAAAAATCTGTATCCTCTTCCGTTGATTCCAGTACTTTTAGATCAGGTACGTCAGTCGACCATTTACACTAAACTTGACCTCCGGGGTGCCTACCTATCTGAGTGATGAAGGGGGATGAGTGGAAGACGGTGTTCCAGAGTAAATTTGGACTCTTCCAGTACACAGTAATGCCCTTCAGGTTGTGTAACGCTCCTGCAGCGTTTCAATTTTTCAGCAATGAAGTGCTGCAGGAGTTTCTGGATATCTGTGTAGTAGTATACATAGACGACATTTTGATCTATTTGTCTTCCACTGAGGAACATATAGGGCATATATGAGCAGTTTTACAATGGCTACGTGAGCATCATCTCTTCGCCAAGCTGGAAAAATGTGTTTTTCACTCTACAACAGTAGAATTCCTGGGATGTGCGATCACTCCAGATGGAATTTCCATGGATGTTCCAAGGTACAGGCCATCCTGGATTGGGTAGCCCCAATATCCATCAAGGAAGTGCAACAGTTTTTGTGCTTTGCAAATTTTTATGAGAGATTTATACCCCACTTTTCTACTCTGGTATCTCCCATAACTTGTCTCCTACGAAAGGGGGATAAGTTCCTCTGGGATGCAGAAGCTGAGAAAGCCTCCCAACATCTTAAAAACACATTCACTGAAGCACCCATTCTCCATCATCCTGACCCAGCTCAGCCATTTTTCGTGGAAGCAGACGCTTCCCAAATGGCAGTGGGTGGTGTCTTGTCCCAACGAGATCCTGAGCCTGGGCATTTCCATGCAGTAGCTTACTTCTCAAAGAAATTGCTACCCGCAGAACAAAATTACACGGTGGCGGAACAGGAACTTCTGGCCCTCAAGCTTTCATTCCAGGAATGGCATCACCACCTACTAGGAGCTATACACACCGTAACTATTTACACAGATCACTGTAATTTACATTTTTTTCAAGCAACCAAGGCCCTGACACCTTGTCAATTACGCTGGCTTCTATTCTTTAATGAGTTTGACTTCATAATCACCTATAGGCCCGGTACTACACAACAAAAGGCAGGCACGTTGTCTAGGATGGGTTTCTCCTCTGATGTTGTGCTACAACAGGCCAGAAGCATTATACCCCCAGAAAAAATCATGGCTGTGTGCAATTCCCAAGATTTCCTTGAGCATATACGGGTAGACCAATACAGGTTTCCCTGTTCAACTGATGTGTATGAAAAAGAGTATACTATACCATGCTGATCAGTTGTACATCCCTACCAAAGAATTACGGGATACAGTGTTACATTGGGGACATTATTCTGTCCGCGCAGGTCACCCGGGTGAGAAAAATATGTTAGATCTCTGTCAAAGATGGTTTTGGTGGCCCACACTTGTGCAGGATGTCAGAAGCTACGTCCAGACTTGTTCCACCTGTGTTCAGACTAAAACCCCACATACTCAAGCCACAAGATTGTTACTTGCCATGCCAATTCCGGTGGCCCCATGGCATACCATAAGTATGGATTTTATTTTCCAGCTTCCAATGGACACACAGTCATATGGGTGGTTGTAGATTACCTAACTAAAATGGCTCATTTTGTTCCATTAAAATGTCTCCCTACGGCTTCCAAGCTCTCTGATTTGTTTGTACAACACATTGTACGGCTTCATGGATTGCCCACCACAATTGTTTCTTATCGTGACCTCCAATTTATATCACGGTTTTGGCGTAACTTCTGTTCCTCTGCCGGTATGGACATCCGCTTGTCCTTGTCACGGTTTTGGGCGGGTCTGATCAGGACTCTGGTTGGGACACCCCTTGAGGTCACCGAATATCCTAAAGAGGTAGTGTACTGGGGCAGAAGAGCAGCTCGAGGCATACACGGAAAGGACAGCTATGGACAGACACAGGAAACAGGAAAGTAAAAGCAGAGCAACCCTTGTGTGAACAAATAGGAAACGGATTACTAGTGGACAAACATGCTGGGGTTGTACACAGAGTAAGTCGCAGAACCTCCCACAGTGACAGTGAATCTCAATGCCTCTGTGCAGTTTGCTCTTACAGATAGTCACCCTGCCAGCCCCATAGAAAGGAGGCAGCAGAAGTGATTCTGTCTCTGGACCCTAGAGCACAAACAAGGATAGTACTTACATACACAGGACACACTCTTGTGGGTCCAGCTGGAAATACAGTGGTGATCCCTGAGAAAACAGCAATAGCACACTGTCACTGTTAGGCACGAAAGACAGCGTATAACACTAGAGAAGGATGGGGGCTGGAATTGCCTCCTGGAAACCAGGAGCCAACCCCAGTACAAAGGAGGACACTTATACACTCGTGAAGACTGATAGAACACTTACCAGACACAAAGAACCAAGAAGAAACAGAAACAGAAGGGAACAAACAAAGAGGCAGATGCAAGAACTGGGATCAGGCTGAAGTAAAGACAGGACTAGGACTTGAAAACAGGGTGCTACCTTCTGGCTGGAACGAACAGAGATAGGACTGGGAAACTGAGAGCAGGCTCTGGCTGGAACAGGCAAAGACAAGACTGGAATACAGGGAGTAGGAATGAGTAGTAAACAGGACTGGGAAACAGAGAGCAGGTTCAGGCTGAAACAAGGCAGGAGCAGGGCAGAGAAACAGGGAGCAGGCTCTGGAAGAAACAACCAGGTACAAGGCTAAGAAGTAGGGAGCAGACTCTGGCTGGAACAATCAGGATCAGGGCAGAGAAACAGGAAACAGGATCAAGCTGGAACAGCACAGGAACAAAACTGGAACACCATCCGACAAGGGGTCTGTAACACAAAGGAATCGAACTCCAATGCACGACGGGGAGCTTGAGGAAATGGCTGCTTATAAGCAGTTCCAAGCTGGGCTGCACAGGAGAGGTCACAGGTGTGTGTAGTTTCAGATACTTGTAAGTCCTGGAGGAGAGGATCCAGTGAAAAGGAGCAACTGGACTTCTCCCATAGAAAACAATGGGGAACAGAATCTGGGCTTTCCCGACTACCAGGCTGTGCATTATGGGATTTGCAGTCCCAGGAAGCAAATGTAGTACTACACAAGTGTACCACAGAGAAAAGAGAAACAAACAGGAGTCAGCAAGGGACTCTAGATAAGTGTTTAAGGTGATTCCCAGGCTTCTGACAGTCCCCTTACAGCGCCCCCTAGAAATGGGACGACAGAGTCGTAACAGTCCTCTGCATATCATCCACAAACGGATGGGCAGACGCAACGTACAAACCAATCGCTGGAGCAAATCCTGAGATGTTACATTGATACATGGTCTACTGAGTAGGATAAGGCTTTACCTTTTGTTGAATTTGTATATAACAACAGTGTCCACATGCCTACAGGAGTATCCCCATTTTACTATTGGTTTGGTCTGCATCCAAGAATGCTACCTACAACTGTGTCCCAAACTTCCACAAGAGTCCCAGCAGTACAGACACACCATAAAGAGTTACAGGAGATTAAAAAACAAGTACAACACCATTTAAAACTCTACCAAGCTCAAGTAAAAAAACAAGCAGACAAAATAAGGGGAGCTGCTCCCTCTTATCAGATAGGGGATCAGATGTGGCTCTCATCAAAAAATCTCCATCTTGCAGGATCCAGAAAATTAAACATCTGGGGCCAGATGTAGCAAAGGTTTTTCCCCATTCTGTGTCAATGGGAAAAAGTGTTCGTACATATGGCCCCTGATTTTTAGGCCACTTTCCTATTGGCAAAATCATCAATCCTGTGGTAGTAGAACTGATATTGCCAGATGATTTCAAGGTACACCCTGTGTTTCATGTGTCGGTACTCCGTCTCTATTCCCCTGATTTCTGCGATGCCCCACCACATCCCCCGGTAAAAGTACACGGGCAATCAGAATTTGAAGTGGCCAAAATTCTTGACTCCAGACTTGTCCGTGGTGTTCTACACTATTTATTGGCTTGGAAAGGCTATGGGCCTGAGGACATTTCCTGGAAACCCCCGTCCACAGTTCATGCTCCACGCCTTACTAAGAAATTCCATCTCCTGCAATCTTCCAAGCCCCACTCCTTGAGAGGGTCCTTGGTTGGGAGGACTGTCAGGAATCCCCCAGGTGCCTCCTGCATTATCTGTCAGCATCCCCAGGGATTAGGGTTAAATCATATCTCTGTTCTTGGTTAAACCTTCATGTTTCTAAGTAAACATAATGTGCTGAGTTACACAATTGGTTTTATCAATGCTTGTTTCACCAATGCTTGTTTGCTACTGTGAGCAGGTGTAGACATGTGCTTCTAATTGGGTGTGGTGCAGACATGTGCTTCTAATTGGGTGTGGTGACTCATCCACATGTGGAAACTCAACTGCTTTCCTGATTGGCTATAAATAGCAGAGTAAAGCATGCCTCCCTGCTTGGCTTTGTTTTGCTTTCTGATCTCAGAATCTGATTTGGCAATCCAGCCCCTGCTGTCATCCTCGTATTCAGGACTTTTGAGGCAATTCTTTTCGTGGTTCCTGTACCAGCCGACACCAAGCATTCCTCCAGCACTCTGGAAAAGACTGCAGCTAAGTGACTAGTATTCTCTAGGGAGTTTGTTCTTTGAGCGCCGCGCTTTCCTAGAACAGCTGGTGTATTTCAGACCTCGTATTTGGCAGAATGCTTATCTTGAAGAGACAAATACATTTCTGAACATTCTACATTATTATTGTAGTTACTTGCCTAAATATGCTTCAGGAAATCTGTTTGAGCTCAAGTACTACAAAAAGTGACAGTGCAATTTTATAAGAGCATTTATGTGACTTTTCTTTCTCTAATAGCATAACTCTTGGATTTAAATTGTGTCATTCATGCCTGTGTTTCAGGTTTGAGGAATTTGCTTTTTGAAGGGTTTTTCACACACAGAGTGAATCCAAACCAAACTGTGCCACCCTAAGTGTTTGAACCCAGAGTGGACATTTGTGTTTCTTGGATTGTTTTTGTTCCTTTCAGTTTAACCCTATGCATGCAGGAAAGTTGTCCTTGTCTGTCTTTCTTGTGCATGATAAGTGCAACCACAGTTCTAATTGTAGTGTGCAACAGTGAATCTCTGTGAAGCCAGCCCTAGTGTCGCAGTACTCATTGTAATGGTACTCAGTTTGGGTTTTTGGTAATGCAGTGTTTGTTAATTGTGCCAACGGTTATTATTATCCAAGAAAAGTGCTGGAGCATCCCGGTGTTCTTCTACCTCTCCCGTGCCCATATCAGAAAGAGAGATTCAGTTTCAAGGAAGTTGAGTGCACTGACTCTACTATCACTCTGTCAACAACGACCTGCCCCCCCCGAAGATACAGGGTGCCTGGCTGGACCGGCAAGACGTGGCAGTGTTTTGTCTCTTTCTCTTCCACTCCCCCTTTCCTTTTTGGGATACCTGCTGGGGTTTCTGTGTCCACCAGGAAGTGCTGAGAGGTGCTGCAGGAGGTCGGGGGCATACATCGCTACTGCAGATATCCTGCTTTTCAGGCGAGTGACCGCGTCTCAACATAAAGGAGGACCTTTGGGTGCCTCAGGGACGCTCCTCAGAGCGTACTACGCCCCGGGGGCACCAATAGGAGCGTGCTCACTCCGGTTTCACTTTCTTTGTGCCCCGGGGGCACCGCACAGCGCGATTCACTTGCCTCTCCTGGCTGCGGTGGTGGATTTTACACAATTGCAACATGCTTTTCAAAGCGCTTGTGGGCAATTGAAAGACCCTGGTTTGCAGCGGTGATATCCACAGCAGCAAAAATCTCTCTCAAGCGCTAGGGGCAATCAGAATAAAGCACTCTCCAAAGCGCTGGGGCAAAATGAAGCAGTCCTCATGCTTTAAGTGGTTGCAGGGGTCAGGGGCCACAGCACCCTGCCCCTGGGGAACAAAGTTTAAGGAAAAAGGAGCACAGGGGAAGTGCCCAGCAGCAGGCCAGCGCAAGGGGGATGCAGGCAGTTCCTTTCAATGACCAAGCAGGCGACAGGTCAGTACAGCAGCAGCAGTCCATGGCGATTCCTGGTGAGTCCTTCCAGCTTTATGTGTCCAGTTCCAAAATGTCACCAAGAGTTCCCCAATTGTGGGAGAAACTCCCCTGTACTTATACTCAATTTTAAAGTGGGTTCACAAACGAGAGGAGAGGAGGTTACAACCAGTTACAGCTGGCTCCGAGAGTGCCCCATCTATCCTCCAGCAAAGGCTCCAAACAACAGTTGGGGCTAAACGACCCTATTATGTGAGGCCAGGGCACAGCCTTCACAAATACAGGTGTGCCCCGCCTCTCCTTTCTCTCAGCCTAGGAAGACTATTCAGCATGCAGATGCATCTCTGTGACACCTCCACCCTCCCTGTGTACAGGCTGTCTGAAAAGAGTGCACAAAGCCCAACTGTCACTCTGCCCAGACGTGGATTGGAGTCAAGCTGCAAAACACCAGAGTCATAAGCACAGAGAAATGCTCACTTTCTAGAAGTGGCATTTCTGTAATAGTAATAGAAAATCCACCTACACCAGTAAGCAGCATTTCTTACCACCATTACAACCATACCAAACATGCCTATGCTACACCTCATAAATCAGACAATACCCTTTACACATAAGGCAGGGCATTTCTAATGTAATCCTATGAGAAGGCAGCACTCACAGCAATGAGACACCAAGTTAGGCTTTTTGTCACTACCAGGACAGGCCACGCAACCTGGCACATGTCCTGCCTTCTACCTACATAGCACCCTGCCCATAGGGCTAGCTAGAGCCTAGCTTAGGGGTGACTTATATGTAGTAGAAGGGGAGTTCTGGGCCTGGCAAGTAAATTTAAATGCAAGGTCCCTGTGGCAGAAAACTATGCACACAGGCCCTGCACTAATAGGCCTGAGACAGGTTTGAAAGGATACTTCAGTGGGTGGCGCAAGCAGTGCTGCAGGCCCACTAGTAACATTTCATTTACAAGCCCTGGGTATAGAGATACCACTGTACAAGGGACTTACAGGTAAATTAAATATGCCAAATAGGTATAAGCCATTCATACCAACTTTAGATGGGAGAGCACCTGCACTTTAGCACTGATCAGCAGTGATGAAGTGCTCAGAGTCCTAGAGCCAACAGCGAGAGGTCAGAAAAAATTGGAGGAATGAGGCAGAAAGTAAGGGGTTGAGCCTGCCACAAGGGCAAGGTCCAACACCAACTTGTACTGTAGGAGTCACTTATATATACCAAATCGGTATGTGATGTTTCAATATTTCTTGACGGAAGTTGGTTGCAAAGTTTTGAAAAATAAGGACTCCTGAGTTGGAGTGATATGTTATTCATACAAGGAAAGTGGTTCCCTTGGGACACTATCCTCTTTGTGAATTAAAAGGAAGTTAGTTCCAGAGTATGCAGTAGTCCAGGGGAACAATGGCAACTCTCAAAAAATCTTTAAACTATTTTTTTAAACACAGCATAGTTTTCTTTTGACAAAAATGGTCTATATTTCAACCTTACTCTATTTAAAGACTATCACAGAGATCATGGTCTGCTGACCCTAGCAGGCCACCATCCCTGGGTTGGCCACAAGCCACAGTGAGTCGCAGTTCCTGACCTATTTGAATCATATTTCTTCTATACTGGGTGCAAAAATACTCCTCGCTTAGAGTGAACAGTTTCAGGTGAGGAGTATTTTTATTATTTGGGTCAATTATTCTCCTTAGCCCAGAGATGCTCATAAAATGAAGTGTGTTTGAAGGTGTGTTTATGTTTGCATGTGTACCCACACATTCTTTATGATGAACCTGCAGATTCACCACATAGCTGGAGGAGGAGGATGGAAGCGTGCCTTGCCAGGGCCTTAGGGAGAAGTTGCGTGGAGACCCTATGGGGGAGTCGAATGTGGATAAATCTCCCCAAGGAGATGAGATCAGACCTGGTGAAGTGGCCCACAGCAGCAATCGACAGGTGAAGGATCATATGGCCTTTTACTGCTTGAGTATGGCCTTCATATTTTGGGGCACTGAATGCCTGTAGAGGTGACTGAGAGTGAGACCGCACAGAGGAACAGTGCAGGAGCACTAGGGATCTAGTGCGCTAGTATAGAAGAACCCCTCAAATGGATGCACAGGCCCCCAATCATAAAAACAAGCAAATAGACTGAAGGGGTATATAGTGGGGTTAAGATGGAATTCTGGACCCCGGGGAGTGGGACCCAATTCACCAGGGGGGAAAGGGGATACACTCTGCTGTCATAGAGTGATTCTAGTTGCCTCAGGACTGTAGATATTACTAACTGGCAAACCACCTTTTGGCTAGAAGACTGCACTCCCTCAACTGGTGCTCAGAGGCCATGAAAGATGACCAAATATAAGGTTCAAGGTAAAATAGACAAATTGGCAAGGCTACCATCACCCCAAGATTTGGGGCTCAGTCAGAGATATGAATGGAAGAGGCAGAGGGCAGATCTAAGAAATAATCTGAGTTTAATGGGAGGACCAGATGGGTAGGAGAGTACCACCACCTTTGTGCAGTTCCTGACAAACCAGTTCAGCTCCTGGATTCCCAAAGCTGATCTACCACTATGCTTTGAGACGGAGAGGGCATATAGGTTGTTGACCCCCAACCCTCCCACCAGGTGCTCCACAATGACCCATGATAAGTGAGTGTTCAGTTATGGATACAGATATACTATCCGTCAGATGAATCCTCAACACCAGACCTGCATCTGGTCACAGAAAAGATCATGATCTTCCCTGATCATATGGCAAAGATTGAGTTACAGCAGTAATCATTCTTCTAGGTCAACCACAAACCTAAAGCAATGCAGTTATAGTACATGTTACTCTACCCCTTAAACTAAAAGGTCTTTGCTACTCTTGAAGCTATGTGCAATTGGGTGGAGGAGTTGAGGTTGTTGCATGGGCCCTCTACAACTAAGCGGATACTTTCAGGTGACAGAGAACCTGAGATGAAAACCCTACAAAGTGAGTGATGCCACAGAAGATAGAATAGAGGATGACAGAGATCCTGGAACCAAATTCCCAAGTAAGGGAGGGATTCCTCCACATGAGTGGGTAGCAACAATGAAGTTCAGTAGCCTCAAACTGAATGAGTCCCCTGGAGTGGGATGAGACACTGCATATTTTCAGGGTGTATGCAGTAGACACCACCCTTAATGTAAACAGGGGTAGGTTCCATGTGGTCCAAATGGTTGGAGAAACAGAGAACAGTATTTATGGTGTTGCACACATTCAGGTACGGAGGGGTAATTTCAGAAATGTGGGAATGATTGTATTGATAGACCAGCAAGAGTGTTGGGACTTAAACACAGCCCTTTTGACCTGAAAGGCCAAGGCACACTTAGGTGACTTGAGTAAACGTCTGTTGAACATGATGGGGAAGGGACCTGATTTACCTGTACAGAATTCCCCAGGCTTGGTTTTTAAGCTTGCAGTCCACAAAAAAGCATGCACTTTATTCCTGGGACTCTAATTTGCTTGTGAATAATGACTGGCTGCAACCGGGCAGCTAGGCCCCGACTCATGCTAACTAAGGCCCAGTGAATTAATTAGTAAAACCTTAACATATAACCCTTAATACTAATACAAAACCATACATTAATACATTATCATTTCATTATTAGTCAATTTTATTAGTCACCGTATGTTGGAAAATGGGTTATTGGTAAAGGCAGGTAGGTACCTACACCTAGCAACAAGCCACTAACCTCCACTTAGGTCCAGTTAGGTCGCAGTAAATTAACCCCAGCTCAACCCTTGGTAGCTTGGCAACGAGCGTCAAGGCTTAACTTAGGAGACAGAGTGTAAAGCATTCAAATATCACCAAACAGTAATTAAATAAAACACAGGAAACAGTTTAAAAATCCAAAACCAATTTATAAAAATAGTTTATATTTTTATCTTTAAAATGACACCAAAACTAATAAAATCGGATAAAGGGAACCGGAGATATGAATTTGTAAAGAATTATTATTTTTCTAGCGCTTAGAAACAAAAAGCACCAATCGGGTCATCTGGTTGCACCTCGACCGGGGCAAAGTCAAAGTTTCAGGCCGACCGCGATGGAGCCCTGCTCGGCTACAGGTCGCGGGAGGCCTCGGTTAAAAAGTTACCTTCTGACTTAGTCTTTATTTTGAAGATTTTCTTCAGCGGGACGAACCTGCCAGTCCTATCCGACCTCCTGGAGCCCTTCTCCGGATACGCGATGCTGGATTCCTCGGTGGAGATTTTTACCTTCGGACTTAGTCGTTTTTTCGAGGTCAAAATCCTTCGACCGGGGTAAACCTGGATCTTGATCCGACGTCCATGGAGCCCTTCTCGGATACGATGGCTGGGAGGTCCCGGTCAACTTTTTACCTTCAGACTTAGTCTCTTTTTCGGAGATTTTTCTTTACCGGGACGAACCACCAAATCAGGCCGGGTCGCGGTTGAGGCAAGCCGGCTAGAATTTCCGCGGTGGGTCGGTCCCTCTATGGAGCTTTTTTACAAAAATTCTCAAATCTTCTATAAACTTCTGGGGCTTCACCCAGATGTTCTTTTAAGGTTCTTTTGGGGTCCACAGCTCACCCCAAGAGTCCAGAAGTTCTGAGATGGTCCTTGGGGGGTGCGGACTACAACTCCCAGAATGCACCTGGTGCAAACTCCTTTTTGGCCACTGGACAGTGGTCAGCTGGTCACTTTCTTCAGGAGTTGGTGCAGGGGACTCTGCATAGCAATTTTTCACCTGTAGCAAACAGGGAGTCCCTCCTTGAACCAGTTGAAGCCAGGCAAAGTCCTTCTTGTGGTGAAGCCCAAGTGTGCAGCTGGTGCAGTCCTTCTGAGTGCAGGTTCCAGGTGCAGGCCAGGGGTCCAGCAGGGCAGTCCTTCTTCTCCTTTAGTTCTTTTCTTGTTGAAATCTGGTGGGGATCTGAGGTGTGGGTGCAGGTCTGCCAGTTTTATCCTTGCTCCTGGGTGAAAAGCAGGGGGGTCCTGGTTCTCCAAACAGGTACAGGGTCGTCCCCCTGTGATGACCACTTCCTGGGAAGTGTGGCAAAAATCCATCCCAGAAGGCAACATTCTCTAAAAATCCAACATGGCTGAATCTGATTTTTGGAGGTTACATCTGGCTGAGCCCACCCACTGGTGTGGCTAAAAATCATAAACACACCCCTCTCCTGCCCTCTCCTAATCTAATCAAGGGGGCACCTAGTTGTCTGGGGTTGCAGGATGTGGGGGTGTTGCTGGTTGCTCCAAATGTCCTTCTCTGCCTTTGAAGACCAGTTTGGCAGCCCTCCCCCTTCCTGCCTCACCATCTGCTGAGGAGAGATTCTCTCCCACAGGCACATTCCTTTGTGTGAAGCCAGGCCACTTCACACCTCATCAAGGCAGCTTGGCTAGGCTCCTGCAGGCTGGCCAATCAGAGCACAGCAGCAAAAACAATGCAGGGCTGAAATTGGCAACTTTTTAGGTAAAGTCTAAAACTTTTTACCTGAACAAGTTATATTAAATCCAACAACTGGAAGTTGTGGAATTTATTACAACAATTAATTTGATACCAAATTCTTGGTATGCAACATTTAAGGAGACTTTAAAATTTAAAATAAAGTCTCCCCATTCTAGCCTATGAAGGCCATTTACTACAATGAGGGAAAAACGTATTTGGCTGTTTTTACCTCACCAGGGCTTATAAAACTATTTTTATAAAGTCCCTGCTTATAGTTACATTGCACCCAGCCCTAGGGGCACATAGGGCACACCTTAGGGGTGACTTATATGTAAAAATAAGGTAGTTTAAGACTTTGGAACTACTTTTAATTCCAAAGTTGAATTTGCAAATAACTTTAATTTAAAAGCAGCCAGCAAGGCAGGCCTGCCTTTAAAATGACACTGGGCCCCTCAGCAGTGCACCTATGGGTGCACCACCTATGCTGTGGTCCCTAAACCTACATGCCCTACCATATACTAGGGACATATAGGTAGGTTAACTTAGCCAATTATAATTAGCCTAATTTGCATATCCATTTTACACAGAGCACTGGCCCTGGGACTGGTAAGCAGTACCCAGGGCACCATCAGAGTCAGGAAAACACCAGCAAAAAGTGGAAAATGGGGGCAAAAAGTTAGGGGGCCTCTGCAATCAGCCCTGTTTTCTCACACAAGCCCCCCCCCAGCCCACACGCCCAGGAGACTCAGCCCAACCCTGGGAGAGTCTTCCTGGCTTGTTAGGCGAGGAAGACAGTGAAGAAAACTGGCTGTCCCTTTGCAGGGCCTACTCTGCCTTACATCCTCCTGTCATGGTCACTCCATCTGGGTAGTGAAGCCATCCCAACAGTGAAAGGACCCATGTCAAACTGAAACTTCCCTCTAGGGGGGTCTTCCTCCTCTCTCTCTGCCAACTTGGGTAGTGAGGTGCCCACCTCCCCTACTCCTAACTTTGCTAGGGCAACACCTAGCTTACCCAAAGAGGTCACCCAACACTTGAGCAACCCCACCATGACCAATAGGGTCAGGGGGCCTACTTTGCTATTGGCCCTGGGGTCTGCCTCCCAGGCCAGGTACAGTGCTGCCAGGAAGGCTAGCACCCAGCAGAGGCTACTGACAGCTGTCAGTACCCAGAACCACACCCTAAGCTCTCCACTGACAGGTGGCTGAGCTGCTTTAAGGGCAATTGTGGGGTCCTGGCAACTCCCTTGCTGTCTAGAGTGGGGGGCTACCACCTCATGTGACAGACACCCTCCTTCCACTCTGCCTTCTGTCCGTGCAGGGGCAATACCCTGCATCTGGGCAGCTGCCTGACTACTCAGGACCTCCTTGGGGTCAGGTGAGGCCTCACCAGTGCCAATTCTGGGCTCCCCCCCTACTGGGGCAGAAGGCCTTTGGCTCCCTGGAACTCTCTTTAAGAGTGGCCTACCCTTCCTTTTCTTCTTTCCTTTTCTTGGGGACCCCTGTCTCCTAACTGTAGGGACTGACTCCCCAGGACTTTGGTTTGGGGGGGCGCCCTGGGCGACTGCCCCATCTGGGACCAGACCCACCTCTGGGAGGTCATTGCCCAGGATACAATCTAGGGGGAGGTCAGCACTGGCTACCACCCTAAACCAGTCAAGGATACCCTCCCTCTCTAGGGGCACTATGGCTACAGGTTTGGAGGTGACCTCCCCTGTGGCTATCCTGACTTTCCTTGTCTCTCCTGGGACATACATGTCTGGGGTCACTAACCGGTCACTCACTATAGTGTGACTGGCACAGGTGTCTCTCAGGCCAGTGGTAGGGATCCCATTCACCTGAATGGGGTGGAAGTGCCTACTTCCACCCTCAGGGATCACCAGCTTACCATCTGGTCCTGTCTCCCAGCTCAATGCTAGGAGGACTTCATCATCTGAGGAGTCCTCCTCCATGGCTACACTGGACAGCCCAGTGCTAACCACCTTCTTTGGACAGGCTGCATCTCCTCTGAAGTGACCTGTCTGCTGACAGTCAAAGCAAGCCCTACTGTCCAAGAGCTTTTTTAACCCTGGGTCTCCCTGTCTCTGCTTGTCAGAGTGGGAGTGGGATTTACTCTCCTCTTTCTTAGGGTTCTGGGGTACAGAGGGAGTCTCTGTGGTGGGCTTACCACCTCCCTCCTTAGGTTTTTGGGGACCTGACCCCCCCTTCTTGGAGTCTCCTCCCTGGGACTTGACAACCACCCTGGTTCTCAACCACTCATCAGCTGCCTCCCCTAGCTCTCTAGGGTTGGTCTGCTTAGAGTCCACTAGATGCTGGCGTAAGCTTTCCTGGGTACAATTGGTCAAGATGTGCTCTCTCATGATCAGATTGTATAACCCCTCATAAGTATTTACTTTGCTACCAATAATCCAGCCCTCTAGTGCCTTAAGTGAGGTGTCTACAAAGTCAACCCAAGACTGGGTACTGACCTTCTGGATGTTCCTGAACTTCATTCTATACTGCTCTGGGGTCAGACCAAACTTCTTGGTTAAGCACCTCTTCATACTAGGGTACGAATCTGCCTCCTCCCCCCTTAAGGTCAGAAGCCTATCCCTCCCTGAGTTGGGGACCAACTCCCATAAAAGGGAACCCCAGTATTTAGGCCTAACCCATCTCATTTGGAGTGCTCTCTCAAAGGCCTCCAACCATTTGTCTATATCATCCCCCTCTACATAATCAGGAACCACCCCCTTGGGTAACCTGAGGCAAACTCCCCCACCCATGGACACCTCAACTTCTCTGTCGCTGCCACCATCTCTTTTCTCTTTCTTTGCCCACTTTTTCTTTTCTAGGGCCAGCTTGTCTGTTTCCAAAGCTATGTATGCTAGCTGGGCCTCCAGCTCTCTTTCCCTGATGGATGGGTTCTCTCCTCCTGAAGGGACCCCCTTCCCACCACTAGCTTTGGGTCTGCCCCTAGTGACTGTATGTACTGAGGACCAGTCTTCCTCATCCTCACTTAGGCTCAGATGCCCTCCCTCCCCTGAGTGGTTAGAGCTAGCATCCTCCCCTGTTTCTCCCTCCTCTGGAGCTTCCCCTGGGTATACCTCTTGGGCCTCAGCCCATGCTGTCAGGGATTTGATCAGGACTTGCTTCCTGAGGTCAGTGGTTGCAGGCAACCCTCTTTCAGTACACAACCCCCTAAGCTGGACTACTGTCAGTGTGGGTAGGCTAGCCAGGTCAAGCTCCATGGTTCCCTAGTTTTGTGTCAACAAAAACTTTTTGCAAAAATTGGAAACAATAATTTAGAAAAATTACAAAAATTAAATAATAGAAATTAATCCAAACTATTTTTATTTTATTTTTTTAAATAAAAAAAAAAAACAATTTTTGCACTAGGACAATTTAAAGGATTTTTAATTTGTTTTACTTAAAACTGTAACGTGATACTGAACACAAGTACAGGATCCCACCGCTGCCACCAAAAATGTTGGAAAATGGGTTATTGGTAAGGGCAGGTAAGGTACCTACACCTAGCAACAAGCCACTAACCTCCACTTAGGTCCAGTTAGGTCTCAGTAAATTAACCCCAGCTCAACCCTTGGTAGCTTGGCAACGAGCGTCAAGGCTTAACTTAGGAGACAGAGTGTAAAGCATTCAAATATCACCAAACAGTAATTAAATAAAACACAGGAAACAGTTTAAAAATCCAAAACCAATTTATAAAAATAGTTTATATTTTTATCTTTAAAATGACACCAAAACGAATAAAATCAGATAAAGGGAATCGGAGATATGAATTTGTAAAGAATTATTATTTTTCTAGCGCTTAGAAACAAAAAGCGCCAATCGGGTCATCTGGTTGCACCTCGACCGGGGCAAAGTCAAAGTTTCAGGCCGACCGCGATGGAGCCCTGCTCGGCTACAGGTCGCGGGAGGCCTCGGTTAAAAAGTTACCTTCTGACTTAGTCTTTATTTTGAAGATTTTCTTCAGCGGGACGAACCTGCCAGTCCTATCCGACCTCCTGGAGCCCTTCTCCGGATACGCAATGCTGGATTCCTCGGTGGAGATTTTTACCTTCGGACTTAGTCGTTTTTTCGAGGTGAAAATCCTTCGACCGGGGTAAACCTGGATCTTGATCCGACGTCCATGGAGCCCTTCTCGGATACGATGGCTGGGAGGTCCCGGTCAACTTTTTACCTTCGGACTTAGTCTCTTTTTCGGAGATTTTTCTTTACCGGGACGAACCACCAAATCAGGCCGGGTCGCGGTTGAGGCAAGCCGGCTAGAATTTCCGCGGCGGGTCGGTCCCTCTATGGAGCTTTTTTACAAAAATTCTCAAATCTTCTCCAAACTTCAGGGACTTCACCCAGATGTTCTTTTAAGGTTCTTTTGGGGTCCACAGCTCACCCCAAGGGTCCAGAAATTCTGAGATGGTCCTTGGGGGGGTGCGGACTACAACTCCCAGAATGCACCTGGCGCAAACTCCTTTTTGGCCACTGGACAGTGATCAGCTGGTCAGTTTCTTCAGGACTTGGTGCAGGGGACTCTGGATAGCAATTTTTCACCTGTAGCAAACAGGGAGTCCCTCCTTGAACCAGTTGAAGCCAGGCAAAGTCCTTCTTGTGGTGAAGCCCAAGTGTGCAGCTGGTGCAGTCCTTCTGAGTGCAGGTTCCAGGTGCAGGCCAGGGGTCCAGCAGGGCAGTCCTTCTTCTCCTTTAGTTCTTTTCTTGTTGAAATCTGGTGGGGATCTGAGGTGTGGGTGCAGGTCTGCCAGTTTTATCCTTGCTCCTGGGTGAAAAGCAGGGGGGTCCTGGTCCCCAATCAGGTACAGGGTCGTCCCCCTGTGATGACCACTTCCTGGGAAGTGTGGCAAAAATCCATCCCAGAAGGCAACATTCTCTAAAAATCCAACATGGCTGAATCTGATTTTTGGAGGTTACATCTGGCTGAGCCCACCCACTGGTGTGGCTAAAAATCATAAACACACCCCTCTCCTGCCCTCTCCTAATCTAATCAAGGGGGCACCTAGTTGTCTGGGGTTGCAGGATGTGGGGGTGTTGCTGGTTGCTCCAAATGTCCTTCCGTGCCTTTGAAGACCAGTTTGGCAGCCCTCCCCCTTCCTGCCTCACCATCTGCTGAGGGGAGATTCTCTCCCACAGGAACATTCCTTTGTGTGAAGCCAGGCCACTTCACACCTCATCAAGGCAGCTTGGCTAGGCTGCTGCAGGCTGGCCAATCAGATCACAGCAGCAAAAACAATGCAGGGCTGAAATTGGCAACTTTTTAGGTAAAGTCTAAAACTTTTTACCTGAACAAGTTATATTAAATCCAACAACTGGAAGTTGTGGAATTTATTACAACAATTAATTTGATACCAAATTCTTGGTATGCAACATTTAAGGAGACTTTAAAATTTAAAATAAAGTCTCCCCATTCTAGCCTATGAAGGCCATTTACTACAATGAGGGAAAAATGAATTTGGCTGTTTTTACCTCACCAGGGCTTATAAAACTATTTTTATAAAGTCCCTGCTTATAGTTACATGGCACCCAGCCCTAGGGGCACATAGGGCACACCTTAGGGGTGATTTATATGTAAAAATAAGGTAGTTTAAGACTTTGGAACTACTTTTAATTCCAAAGTCGAATTTGCATATAACTTTAATTTAAAAGCAGCCAGCAAGGCAGGCCTGCCTTTAAAATGACACTGGGCACCTCAGCAGTGCACCTATGGGTGCACCACCTATGCTGTGGTCCCTAAACCTACATGCCCTACCATATACTAGGGACATATAGGTAGGTTAACTTAGCCAATTATAATTAGCCTAATTTGCATATCCATTTTACACAGAGCACTGGCCCTGGGACTGGTAAGCAGTACCCAGGGCACCATCAGAGTCAGGAAAACACCAGCAAAAAGTGGAAAATGGGGGCAAAAAGTTAGGGGGCCTCTGCAATCAGCCCTGTTTTCTCACACCGTATATATTGGCGGCCACTCCCTGTGGTCACATTTCAAACACACGTTTAGTAAAACACAGCAATATTTTTCCATGCAGCATTAATATGCATTAACTCACAAACATTTTCATGTTAATTTTGATTATAAGAGCTCCGCTCCAACAATAGTGTGTGTGGAGGACAGGCAATGACAGCAATGATAAGACCAGCAGGCACAGGGACCCTCACTACACTTTGCCAATACAGTGTAGTCTGGTGCTATGACCATTGTACAGTATCTCTACTCAGCTATTCAACTGTACTCACCTGTATGTGGGGAGGACAGCCTATGACAGCGATGCTCAAAGACAGCAGCACTGTCTACCCAAAGCAAAACACCTGCTCATTGTGCATCTGTTCAAACATCCTCCCAAACCAACTCGTAATGAAAATCTACTCTCCAGAAGAGGATGACTTATGTATGTTATTTATAGTACTTCGTGCAACATTGCTGTATATCCCAGAAGGAACAGTACCTCTGACTACAATAACCAGGGCACTGTCCACGTGACATTCGGCTGCTGACTGTTAACTCACCAATGCAGTTTAGAGGAAGAAGAGGAAGAAAGAAACAGACCAAGCTACACTCTGAGATGTGCACAATCAACTATATCCATCATGAGCTGCAAAGCCAATGTGTAAATAGTTTGGAAAAGGACAGCCTAACCTGAGTGCAAAATCAATGGCACCAAAATGCCTCATCTAAATGCATGTGGCAGCATACAAATTCACAATGCACTTAACACTGTTGACAACTAACATATGCAGACACATGGTTCTGGGTCTCCATGCATGACAGCCTATTACGGCCCCAAGTTGACCTAAGCCACATCATGCTCAGGCACTGTTTTGTCTACACTGCTGGAATGAAGGAGTCCATGAACAGTCATCCAATTAACAAGATACTCACACAACTTGTAGCAAGGTGACTTGAAATAGAATTGCTCACTAACCTAAATGTCAGGCCCATACAGTTGATAGCAGGTGTGCATCTCACATAGAAGGAAAAATGCAAAGCAAAACTGTGCTTGGACTTAAGAAAATGTCAATGTAAACTGTTGGAGGTAAATGTCACAATAGAACCTGTAACATACTGTCTCTCACTTCAACAGGTCTATCTGTCGCTGGGAATTTGGAATCCCTCAAGAGACTGCCACTCCCCCCCAGGGATGAAGCCCTCAGTGAGTATACAACTCCTGGATGTGTGGACGTTGAGGACGGTGCTGGCCCAACAAGGGAACCAGACCAGATGACACTGGTCAGCTTCACCCTGACCACCTCAACTCCTTCCAGCCCTGTTACTACAATATCTCAGGCAACCAGTTGCCCCCAAACCTGTGTCCTGAGAACGGATTCCACCACTTTGTGCCCACCAGTACATGTACCTGAGTCCCAGCTAGTGACCTCAGACAATGATGGACCTGGACCCAGTGGTAGGGGCCAAACTGTGCCAAGGGTGCAGGCACGTGGGGGTAAGGTGCATGAGAGGGTTGGTGTGGGCAAGTGGCATGAGTCTGCTGGGGATGGTCTGGCCAGGACACCATCACCCAAGTCTTTGGAGCCTATCAACATTCCCAAGACACGATGGGCCAGGTACTCACCCAACTCAGGGAGAAAAAGCAGCTGCAGAGGGATTACATCAGGAAATCTTGCAACAGTGAGAGGCCCAAAATGCCACCTTGGCCTCCCTAACGAGAGTGCTGAGGGACATCAACACCACCCTAAGCAGGGATAGAGGACAACACCACACCTCTTCCACTGGCCCCCTAAACTTAGCTCCTTCAACATCTGTGGCAACCAGCGGAAGGAAGGCCCTGCCAGGGGAAGGATCTGCCTCAGATACCCTTGCCTCTGCATCTGAAGAACTCCCCGCAAGCGGGACGTCCACCCAAACATCCAGGATGTGCAGATGCCAAGACCTCACCACTGCTGGGAAGCGACCTCTTTCTGTTGGAAGTCCTTTGTTTGCCACAGATTCATTCTGTTGACTGTTCTTCAACCACTTACTATTTTCCAGGATAGTAGGACACTGAACTTTGGACTTCAAATGTTGTGACAACTACTCTGATGATTACATCCACCATGACTGATCCCTTCATTGTTTTTCCTTTTTTCCCTTCATTTACACCTTTGCGTTCAAAACACTTGTAAATAAACACTACTAGTACCCAATCTATGCCTAATAGTGTTTCTTTTAAATATTTTGCGATGTACAATGTGAAAATCATTTGATGTAAATGAGGCACATATGAGAATGTCAATGTAAGGCGGGATATGTCACAGCCTCTGTCAGGCTGAGGATCACTACCAACATAATAACACAAGTCGTCAGTCACACCAAACTGTTTATTTACACTCTACAGCCCATAGGCTGCAAACAACTCTGGACTGTCATATCAAGGAATGACCGAACAATGATGCTATTGTATAGATATCCCAAAGTACCATCCATCCGACCATGGAAAAAAAGGCTATGTCAGACCCTGCACAGTAGGATAGGCAAACAGATAGGTGGATATTGTCCCCAGCTTGACAATTATCCCACTCTAAAACCACATCTATCCAACTTGACATACCCCATAAAACAGGCAGAGGACAGTACAATGGTCCCTAGTCTGAGACCTATCCTACTACAATGGTTAGGCATCTACTGCCATGTTACACACCTATGTCAGTTATGTGGCACAGGCACTGTGGCCTGTAATGAGGAAATACTTCAACAGCTGCATACAGGACATATAGGAACATTGTCAACACAATGTGAAGGGAGAATGCATGGACTGGCCACAATGACATGTTAAAAGGGTAAATGACCACACACAAGAGACCACTGGACCAGCATACTAGGTCAAACACTGTTCACGGGTAACTGCCCTCCCACTGTCTGGGCAGCCTGGGCATGGTACCCAAACAAAGCAAATTTATAACAAACATTACTTGGATCCATTTCATGACCCACACACCTGTCAGATCAGCCACTTCCACAGGACAATGACACAACTCTGAAATGTCCACTTGAGGATGGCACAGTGATGAGACTTGGAAGGAAAAAGTCATATACAAAGGAGTTATGGCAGGCAAAGGCATACATAAGACACAAAAGTAATTTCAAACTTCTGTTGTTTCACTGACAGTGCAATATGACTGCACAAATCAAATGAGCTGCTCAAGAGAGGGACACCTGCAAGTCTAATGTAGCCAGCAAACCTTGGTAGTATTATGCATTGTATTAAATGTCCTGTCTCATGATGAGTCATACCATTCTCAACACATCATTAACCCTACAGTACCCCATGCAACCTGAGTAATCACAGATCATCACATACTTAGACTCAGGTGAAGTACTGATTGATGAGATCTCCCCGCATGTCTCTACCTTCCTCTTCATCACTGTCATTTCTGAATGCTCACCCGGTACAATTGCCAGTTCCCTCTCATCAGGAATGTATGGGATGTTTCTCCTCAGGGCAAGGTTGTGCATCATGCAGCAGGCCACAATGATCTTACATAATTTTGCGGTTGAGTAGAGGAGGGTTCCACCTGTCTTGTCAATGCTCTGGAATCTTGCCTACAGGAGCCCAAAACACAAACCACGACCCGGCGTGTTCTTCCATGTGCCTTGTTGAAGCAAACTTCCTGTGGCGTAGTTGGGTCCCTCACTGGTGTCAGCAACCAGGGATGATTTGGGTAGGTCGAATTCCCTGTCAGGCAATGCAACATGTGTGCATTCATGAGTACAGAACAAAGTTTCAGCAACAGCAGAAATAACATCCATACACACATGACATATGTCAATTACTAACCAGCCAGCCCTCATTGGGTATAGTCTTGTCATCAGCTGTGAAATAGTGCTGTTTCTCATGATGAAGTCATCATGGACTGAAAGCGGATACAGAGCACAGACTTGGGAAATGTAGAGGTCTGCCAAACATACTACTTGAGTATTGATAGAATGGATGTTTATCCTATTCTTATGAACCTGTTGCAGTTGCAAGCTATGAAACCAATGCCACTTGGGTACCATCAATGGCTCCAACAACATGTAGGATGTGTGTCAAACAACAAAAATCAGATTTCACAAGGGAAAAATCATTTCGTTGAGGAAACTGGATATAGCTGTCCAGGTGTTTCAACAGTGCTGAAAGGACCCTGTCGCCAGCAGGTGCAACACTGGCATAATTTGTACTATGGGTGGTATGCTATTTGGATCACGGATGGCTGGCATCAGATCATGCTCTAACTCATGACAGAGATCTTCGATTGTCTGCCTATCTAGGCAGTAGATCTGAAGCACTAATCTCTCCTTTGTGGTCTGCAAGTCCACTAGTGGACAGTGAACAGGAGGGTGTCTGCTCCATCACCTCCCAGAGTAACTATGTGGGGCAAAAGACAAAAAAGGCAGTCACTCAATGTGTCCCTTGTATTTTACATACTACATGTATGACACAAAATGTCACATGTAATGTGTGTCACTGTAAACATGATACACAATACACACCAGGGCTAAGCTTTGCACTTCTTAGAACGTTAATGCCTTCCTCAGCTATTTGGACACCAACTTCATGTCCAATGAACTCCATGGACTGTCTGTGATTCAGTGCATAAAATCCTAAGTCACACGTGTGGGAGAAGGTGGTGACTGTACCCTCAATCATATTGTCACATCTGCATGACTACATATCAATATGGTTATGACTTGACCTACATGACCGGTCTAGGCCAGCATTCAATATTCTCCAGAACATCTTTTTTTTTTTTTTTGTGACGCATCAAAATATATCAGGTAAATGCATTATTTGACTCTAAAATGGCAGCTGCCTGACCTACTCCACTGAATATTGTGAACCACCCCCGGCGGAAGTCATCATGGCGGTAGGTGGATGCTACTGTGGCTGACAGTGCCATAAGATTATATTGCTGTCTGTGGTGGTCTTGGGCCAATGGCAGTGTCTATGTGGTGGATGTCATCGGCATTTTCTGCTGAATCTCTCACTTGACTCCTGATACTGTTGCCAGCAAGACCTCCACGACCTGAGCTGCTGTGTATCGCCTCTGGGAGGAATCATGTCAAGTCCAACAGGTGATAGGGCCCCTGCATTCTCACCAGAAGAGCTGGAGAAGCTGATAGAGGAGCTCCCACCCCTGTATGGACAGCTCTATGGTGCACTAGAGGAGCAGGTAAGTGCACGATGTGCACAATTTCCATGTACCTCTAATTATCTCAGCTTTAGTTAGCCTGGGCTTCAGCTCAGTTTGTCAGCTTGTGTCTGACAAGCCCTTTTTTGTGTGGAGTTAGTGTGTATGAATGGTTGGTTGAATGGGCATGTATCCATGTCAAGCGATAGCTTTGGATTTGGGAGATAATGCAGTGAGTGTGAACTGAGTGTTCTCTGACCCAACTTGCTTTAGATGCACATAGCTAGATGAGGTGTCATGACAGCCATCCCCAGGCAAATTTTGCCAGAAAATGTTTCTAAAATGTAGTCACATGTGGTTGCATGACTACAGGAGGGTTGATGGGGTTGACCCCTGTTTGTGCTCTTACACTGGTTACACATTAGGTCTGTGCCAACATCTAGTCTTGTTGGACTGTTGCACTAAAGCCAGGTAATGACTCACCATGCCGCTCAGATCGGGACGTATGCACCCATTGTAAAATGGCTGTGGACTACATAATGTACTCTGATGCACATGATTAGTAGGACGCGGTATGATGTGTAGGTCTTTCTGCTCAGCCTGCTGAGAAGGGTTTCTGTGTAAGTTTGCTCACTGCAAAACTGTACATCTGTCCTGGTATTGATTCCCTTTTGCACTGCAAGTGTGACATTGTGCCCTCTCCCTGTTTCCATGGACAGCATGTAATGGTGTAACTTCATACCTCTCTGCACATAAGCAGTTTCTTAGGCCCATGTCCACTGATTACTATGGGATTTGCTTTGAGAGCAGGCTCATTATATGTGCCTGATATGCTCATATCATCTAATACAATGTGTATCACATAGCCATGACAGATCCCTTGATCACTCAGCCCTATTATCACTATCATACAGCTCTGATGTGTCCAATTCATGTGCCTTTTATTTAGGACATTGCACATCTGCAAGTATTGTGCTGTTGTTAATTGTACCATGATAGTGGAGTCTATATTTATGGTTTTGAGGTTAGATGTGTACAATACTGGGCCAGGTATTTTCCTATAGTGTCATAGTTTCTGTGTACACACGTGTGGATATATATACCTACTGGTTGATGCAACACTGTAACATCCATCCCTTGAAGTAGCATGTGCCTGCATCTGTCTCAGCACATGTGCACACATGGGCAGGATTACCTCTATGTGGGCTCCACATGTCACTCCCTTCCATGTGGTGAAAGTACAATGGGTCTGTCAGTAAGCTTCTTTTTCAGGGATGTGGAATTCCTATCGCCCGCCACGGACATCTTGTTTGGGGTCAAGGGCAACAAGTTTTTATGTTTACTTTGTCCTTGGGACAAGTAGGCCCAACCTTCTGGAGCACAAACCCTTTGGCTGCCTGTTTACAGAGAGTGGAACTCTCTGCAGTTGAGGTAATATGTTTCCAAAAGATAATGCTGTTCGAACTTGTATTTATGGTTCATTATTTGAAATCCTTCATTATTAGGGTGAGTGCTGTAAATAAATGTTTTAAGGTCACACTTCACTACTGACGTTGGTTCCAGTGCAAAAAAAAAAAACGTGTATGCACATGTTTGAAAAGTTTAGGCTATGAGGCTAAGTATAATGCTCCCAGAATGCTCTCTGATTAGATGCAAATGAAGTGTCATTTAGTAAAATGTGTTGGTGCATGCTAGTATTTCCCAAAAATATTTCTAATGGAGAATCAGTGTAATCATTTTCAACACGATTATGGGAAGCATGAAAATAAACAAACACTGACAAAGCCAACTGATCTGACATATTTTTATAAGTCTTTTAGTTTCATCAATGCGTGTCTTGTTTTGACATGGCTTTTGTAACACTTTATTGTTGTGGGAGCTATCAGGCCCTCAACACTGTAACAAACACTGGCAAAAAAAAAACAAAAACATTTTTTAACTCTAAAAGCACACATTGCCACCAGTGGCATAACAAAGGCCCCGCAGCCGCCCTCCTGGGGGCCCCTTCAGCACCTGGCCTGAGTGAGTCTGGAGAGGGGGCTCCTCCATGTTCTTTTCAAAGGGGCACCCTCCAGTTTCGTTACGTCACTGATTGCCACTGTAGTTCCTGACACTGAACAAAACTACTTTGTGTGCCAAGATGCTCCTTGTGGAAGAGCAGAATGCGATCGCTCACAGTAAAGCCAGCCGAAAGAGAGAGAAATAGAAGTTTAATAAAAAACAAAATGTTTTGTTAACACCAGACCTAATTAGGGACCAAGACCCACATGTAGGTAGCTTTTTGCATGTGGCAAACAGCGACTTTCGCTGTTTGTGGCGTGCAAAAAGCACATTGCGATGCACAAACCCAGTTTTGCGATTCGGTAACCTGGTTACCGAATCGCAAAACAGGTTTGCGACTCGCAATTAGGAAGGGGTGTTCCCTTCCTAATTGCGACTCGCAGTGCAATGTAGGATTGTTTTGTGACCGCGAACGCGGGCGCAAACCAATCGCAGTTTGCACCCATTTCAAATGGGTGCTAACACTTTCGCTAATTGTGAATGTCACTGTAAACATTTTTTCAGAGCAGGCAGTGGTCCTGCGGAACACTGCCTGCTCTGAAAAAATGAAACGAAAACGTTTCATTTTTCGTTTTTGTAATGCATCTCGTTTTCCTTTAAGGAAAACGGACTGCATTACAAAAAAAACAAAAAAACTGCTTTATTAAAAAGCAGTCTCAGACATGGTGGTCTGCTGTCTCCAGCAGGCCACCATCCCTGTGAGGGCCGCCATTCGCAAGGGGGTTGCAAATTGCGACCCACCTCATGATTATTCATGAGGTGGGCATTTGCGAAGCCCTTGCGAATCACAGATGGTGTCAGGGACACCATCCTACATTCGGATTTGCGACTCGCAAATTGCGAGTCTCTCTGACTCGCAATTTGCGGGTCGCAAATCTGAACCTACTGACATGTGGCCCCAAATTCTTAAAGAAAGTCACAAAAGTGCACCCATGGTATATGTCGTACCCCTATAAAATATTTGTGAACTGTATTTTAGCATGGGTAAATACGATGTGTAGATTTGCTCATGTGAAAATCTATTGAGCATTTGCAAGTTAATTTTCCCTCCAGCCACTTTCTTCCCAACCCTGGAAGAAGTTCTAATTCTGCCATTGTCAGGAGTAAATGTCCAACCTTTCTTATTATGGGAAAATATTAGAGAGAAGCTGGTGAAAATCTTTAAAACATGCAGGTTAGTAGGTTTGCAGACTCAAAGGCATTCCAGCCCTGGAACTATTGCTTACTGCTTCCTCCAGCCCCAGTATGCAGATCTGCAGAATGGTGGAAAAATAAGGAAATTGCTACAGTAGGGATTGAAACTGCAAGTATTCAAGCCCTACTAAGGTAGTAGCCCTGGCATAATCAGAGACGCTATTATCAGAGCTCTTACATAATGAGATTGCTGCCATAAATTGTCGCCACACTACATGGCACCAAAGGGACAAGTAGATCTTTTTACAGGACAAGTAGATTTGAGAAGCAACCTGTCCCCTGGACAAGTAGATATTTTAATAAATTCCACACCCCTGTTTTTACATCCTATGACTATTGGCAGTGTATTATGTATGGAGGTAGTGTAGCTTTTTGTGCATTGTTTGCAGTGAGGTTTCACTATCACTTGCCACTTTGCGGGATGTGTTCAATCGTGCACTTTATCAATGTCATGTAATCATGTTTTGTTCCACAAATGGCACTGTATTTATAACTGGTCAGTGGAGGGCCTGAGCTGTGGGGTGTGTAGTGCACACAATTGGGGAGTGTTTGCAGTCATTTCCCTGTGTACAAGGACTGCAATGTGTGACAGGTGGACAGGAAGGTTAAGACAGGATGTTCAAAGCTTGGAACACTGACATGTATGTGACTGCCATTTTGTCATTGGACTTGTGGACATGATCTCTTGTCTTGTTTTTATGCATCCATGCAGGTCAACACCCATCAGAAGAAGGGTATATGGAGAGCCATCGCCGAGAAGGTGCAGAACCTTGGGGTCTGCAGCTGGTGGAGTGCCCACTGTCAGAAGAGGTGAGAGGACCTGAGATCCTGGGCCGAGAAAACAGAGGTGACCTAGCTGGGCATGTCCTCCTAAAGGGGAGCGGGTGCCTGTCAGACCATGACCCCCCCCCCCTAAAATGCCTGCATTTTGCCGGTGGCCTATCCCACCTTTGATAGGTGTTTGAAGGCAGCACAGCAGCCATAATGGAGAGAGTACATCTGAGGCATGCTTGACCCTTTGCCAGGTGATTGAGAGAGGGACAGATTGCTCCCACTGACAATGTGGCATGTGTCACGTGTCAGACATCTTTTGGCAGCAAATTGGTGTAGACAGGCCATGTGTTCTCAACTGGGGTGCTTATCCTTTTGGAGCTGGGACCTATGACTAAACAATGGTGAACCCTCAGTAGAACTGTCCAGCATGGAGCACACATAACTGTGTTTAGTGTCCATATATATTTTTTAACTACCCTGGTGGTTTTAAGCTTTCAACAACAGATCACTTCTGACAAATGTTACAGTCCAAGGATAAGTAGGATATGGGCCACTGTCCCCTGTCATGTGCCTGGTGATATGTGTAGCATGACATCTGCAACCTAGGGGCATGTTGTCTCCATTGTATGGTGGGTACTTGTGCCTCACAGCAGTCTGTCATGCATGGGTGTCCATCATGTCCACATGACTTACATGGCAAAAGAATTGGCAGCTGTAGCAAGGTACTTCCCCTTGGTAAGTGGGGAAGGTGCATTGTCATGGGCGATGTGTCATCAGTGTAGCCAACATTTCATGTGTCTGCATGTGCTCCATTTTCCAACAGGACACATACCTATGCATAAGATGTACACATGTGGTAGCCATACAGATGCCATGATGTGTCAAATCTCTAACATACATGTGCATGGGGTCCTGTTGTTGTTATGATACATCTGCAATGGTTGTCCATTTACTGTTATGAGTATGGCGCAGACAGGACTGTGTCACCATCTCATGCAGTCAGACAGATACATTCATGCCTCAGTGTATGTTGTCAGTCATGTGTAGCAGCAGTAGTCATGAAGGACATGACAGGTAGAGGGGTAAGGTTTTGATCCACTAAATGATGATTTGTACCCTTTATGTGGTATGGTGGCTGTGGGTCCACAGAACATATGTGTTGATTGGGAATTGTGCCTCGACTGTATGGATGCATCAGAGATTGACTTGTAGTGATGTTTGCATGACATGTGTTTGGGGTCAGCAATTCCTCCACAGACAGAGGTCATGCTTGTCTGTTATGTGGGTAGTGAAGTTGTTTTTCATAGAAAAATAAACTGGTATCCTCCTGATAGTGATTTCAAGGTCTAGGTACCTCCTTTACGCATGGTACAGTTGTCTCCTACAAACACACTTAGAAGTAAACATGAAAACAGGTGTGAGACATTGGAGGGGGCTATCCTGGGCCTTACTAGAACATTCATGTGTGTTTTTAGGAGACATCTCTCCATGAGGTTTGGGACCTGACTTCCATGTAGTTTCTTGAAACATCAGATGTGTGGCACATCTGAGTGAGCCTTGTAACTACTAGCCTTGACTCATTTTGTTAAGGTGTGACTTGTGGAGTTGAACATTGTTGTGCTTTGTCCCTAGTGAAATGGATGTTTCCATGTGACCTAATTCAGGCATGACACGATTTTAGCATTGTTGTTAGCCTTTCCTTAGTACCATCAGTTGTCGTTCAGACATCATATCAATGCAATTTAGATGTGTTTAGGCTCATGTCAGTGTAAGTGTTAGGGTACCTTACAAAGGAATCCATAATTTGGCTACTGGTTCTATGTGGTGTGCTACCTGTTGCACAAGTTTGATGTGGAGTTGTCACCTAGTTGTGGTGTGGTTAGCATACTAGCTAGACTTAACCTATGCTATTGTAGTTATCTAAGAACAAGATTTGCTCATGTGTTATCTTTGTATATCCAGATGGCATGCATGGTTTAGTATTGGCACAAGATGAATGCACTTTGCTGTCACTTCATGCGGGGGCCAGTTGACATGATGGTATTTTTTCACTCTCTGATTTGTAATTGCACTGTTATCATGTAGATGTTATGACCTTACTTTTCTTTCTGTTTGTAGCATCAGCACAGGCAGGCAAAGAAGACGGGCTGAGCCAAGTAGGGAAGCATTTGTCCATGGGACCTCAGGTCACAAGACCACTTACAACGAGGGACCCAGTGGCCTGGAAGGTGAGGGGAGTGCCACAAAGGAGACAGGATCAACATAATCATCCACAGATTCTTCCTCCAGTGTCTACTCTTTAGTGGTGGCGTACCCATAGTGGCCCACTCCTGTACCATCTTTTTCTGCCAACCTATGGATCTAGTGCGTGAAAAGGTCGCAGTGAAGAAAGAATTTGGTCCTTCTTATCGAGCACCAGTCCCTGTGTTAGGGGTAAGCGGCACGAGAACAGTGGTTTTGCCGCCGCTGCAAGGGGCCAAAGGAAATCGTTTTGTTTCCATTGATAATGTCAAGTTACAACAAGTGGCCGATTCTGCACGGCAGACCAAGAGGGACACCCAGGGGATGAAGTCCCACTGCAGGTGATTTACACCAACGCTGTTTCCTCTTCGAGCTTGGGGAGGGTGGACGATGATCTTGCGATTGTTCTACAGACAACGATTAATATTGAATCTTTTGATCAAGTTGCTGTACGTTCTACTGATGTTTCTGAACATGTGGTTTATAGCGTGCCTAGGCGAGAGCCTCCATCTGCTTCTTTGTTCACAATTGCACCTTTTGCAAGAACTGCCTCTGGCTGCTTCAACGACGCTGATGATGCAGTGTCCAGCTCCTCGTCCTCGTTATCTTCTGTCCGAGGTCCACGTAAGCTGCTGGGTTGGCTTAAACGCACATATTTTGTTTTTCCTTGGAACTATTTGTGGCTTTTCATGGCTGAAATGACTCTTTTTTTATGGTTGGGATTTGTGGTTACTTTTTTTCTAGTAATACATGGTCATTTTCTTCCTGATCGATCTGACGTTGAGCACGTGGAGACTGTGTTAAAACCACATTTTTCATCTCATATGGTTCGAAGAGACTTGTTCAATGTAAACATTTCCGCAATACCGATTCCGGATGGGATTGTGTGGGATAAAGTAATGTTTGATATATATGGTCCCACTGAATTGATTCAAATACCGTATGTCCTCAAGTTATCAATGAATGATATTGTTATACCAGGCATTGTTTCTGATGATTGGGATGTGAAGACAGTAGATTCTATGCTAACAGATTTGCAATATTATACTGTCTATGACGATGAAGATGCTTACCAATTTAGAGATAATCATGGTGACATGTTTTGCTACAACTATTATGGACACCACTTTATTCATAAAGCTAGTAGCCCTAAGTCCATATTTAATTATGTGCAATGGGAACATTGCTCGACTCCTCCACAAGGGAGTTCGAAAACGTATTATGATAAATTTGCATATTTTTCTGGGCATAATCAACGGAATGCTAAGTTTTACTATTTTAAAGTTACACCGTATTCTAATAAGCAAATGTTATTGACCGATACTAAATTATTGTATTCAAATTTGCTTGTATCTAAACTTTCGGTTGAGGGGTATGAATATTGGTTTAAGACTGTTGACTTGAAAAGTGTTTGGGGTACAAAAAATTGACAGATGCAAGGGAGGGATACATTATTTAGAGCATGTCTTATCCCTGTGCAGAGGATTTTCCTCAAAGACACAGTACAACAGACTAGCTGTTTGGGCTTGGCGACAGTTAGAGAGCTGACTTTGCCTAGTTTCCCTTTTCCTTTCCAAATTAAATGACTGCCAGCACTATGTGAATGCTACTTTTGGTGAATTTACACATTGGGTCCAGAATGGTACGCTTAACACTTCATCGTTACATCCGGGCGGGTGGTTATTATGGCCTGTAGACACTAATAGGTGTCATCAATGTTTTGTCACCTATTCAAGGGGGTTCAGGACTAGTAGGGCAGACCCTCGTTACATTTCACCAGAACATGCTGATATTATAACTACATACAGCGTGGGGAAGCTTTGTCAGCAATGGTTGAAGTCATCCACGCTGGATGTAGTTAAGTCACATCTCACGTTACTGTCTAATGATACTGATTTATGCGATTTTTTGTCAGGTCCCAAGGTACCACGGAAGAAGAGATTTTTGTACGAAGTTTATAATGAGATTTCGAAGCTTTCACAACAGGAGGCTGCAGCCCGGTTGAGGCAGATTGATCAGGAAAATCTGCTGCAGACTTTGGGGGTCATTCTGACCCTGGTGGTAAAATCCGCCAGGGCCAACGACCGCGGGAGCACAGCCAACAGGCTGGTGGTGCTCCCTTGGGCATTTGGTCAGAAACGGAATACCGGCGGTGTACCGCTGGTTCTCCGCTGCCCTGGGGAATCCTCCTGCGCCGCCATGGGGATTCCGACCCCCATACCGCCATCCTGTTGCTGGCGGTTTTGGCCGCTAGGCAGAGGATGGCGGTATGGGGTGTCGTGGGGCCCCTGGGGGCCCCTGCAGTGCCCATGCCAATGGCATGGGCACCGCAGGGGCCCCCGTAACAGGGCCCCACCAAGATTTTCAGTGTCTGCCATGCAGACACCGAAAATCGCGACGGGTGCTACTGCACCCGTCGCACCCCTTCCACCCTGCCGGCTCCATTCGGAGCCGGCATCCTCATGGAAGGGTGTTTCCCGCTGGGCTGGTGGGCGGCCTTCTGGCGGTCGCCCGCCAGCCCAGCGGGAAACCCAGAATAACCGCGGCGGTCTTTTGACCGCGCAGCGGTATTCTGCCGGCGGGACTTTGGCGGGCGAAGTCAGAATGACCCCCTTTGTCTGTTGTTGATAATGGCATGTATACCCTTTCTGACCGTGTTTACACGATTGACAGTATTGTTTCCTCTGCTATTGACATTATTAAATCGGACATGTCTTCTTTATATCATGGGCAGAGTCAGACGCGGTCCATCATGCAGCTGGGTTGGACTCTTCAGACCTTGAAGGCAGGTCGCGTTCCATGGCAGCACATTCATGCCAGGAAGATCTTTATCTCCTTTAATTTGACCCGTAAACAACAGCTGATGGCTAAAAAGGAAGCGACGTATGTCATGTTACATATTGAAAAATTGGAGAAACTGCCTTTCACGGTTGCTGAGATTCCTTCAGCTGAGTGGTTGATTCATGGGGTTATTAATTTGCCTATCTCCACTCTGCAATTTACTTCTTGTTTGAAGCACATTCCGGTGGGTAGATATGAACTGCTGGGAGACAGTTACATACACGAGGTGTGGGAGCTTCACTTTCAATACAGATGTATTAATGGTTTGAGGGAGGTTTTTCTTAGCGGTAGTGAATGTGAAGCTTCTGTCAGCCATTCAATGGTTTGTAAACAGCTGTCCTTGCACGGAGCGTGTTACGCTTCGATTGCTAACTTAGCTTGTTATCTGAAGGGAGTTCCAATCCCGGTTATTAAAAACACTTTCCAGGTGCTTTCTAACGGCAGTTACATTGTTCTCAACAGCGAACGCTGCTGTGGCATGCGTGCCGGAATAGTTTACGTTGTCGTTGTCAACAAGGCCGTTTCGTGCTGCGGGAATGTGTTGTTTCCCCCCACTCAAATTAGGGAGGTAGCGGACATCTGGCCTCATATTGCTACTTCCAAGGTTAGTTTCGACAAGTTGAGTCGACTAAAGGCTTTATTGTTTCAGAAGCATGTGGCCCTTACATCTGCTAGCGAGACCTACGCACTTCAGGTGGCAAGGTCATCGGCGGAAATACAGTCCCTTTTGAATACTAACTTTCCAAGTCACTTCGGTGAACTGGTGGGACGTATATTTAATGCATCCAGCACAGCTGGTATTGCACATTTTTTCAAAGCCGTTGGTGTTGGTTTTGCTCACACCTTCTCTTCCATATTTGGTTTAATACCTTCGGCTATACACTCTATTTTCGGAAGCATTTTTGGGGGTTTCCCGATTACTTTGGCTTTGTTGGTTGGAGTCTTGCTATTATTGCTATTTTTTCGCAATGGCTGTCCCGCCACGACGAGATCCTATATTGCTGCTCCCGTCAGCACAGCTGTGTCGTGAACGCATGATGCAGCATTTTGGAGCTACACTCCTGGCCCATTTGGAGTGTGACTGGTCTTTGTCATTCAGACCGGTTTTGGATTGTGTGCAACCAGTGTTTCGGTGCCTTTGGTGCTCGTTTGAACATGCACTGGCTTTCTGCCTCTCACTGCAACGCCCTCAAGTGGTCGATCCTGATCTGTTGATGTTCCCGATTAGGGCTCATTCCCAGACTTGTGCACTACGGTTGCGTTTGCTTCGTGAGGCGGTTTATGAGATTCCCTTCCTGGAGGAAGATGGTTTTGTCTCATTCATAGGCCCTGCACGGGGTGCCGCCCTGAATGGTTTTGGGGCTTTGGAACACACCTGCTCCGTGGTACTTTGTGGCGTGGATCTTCCGATATTGACATATATCGAAGTGGAGGAGCTCCTACGTTCTATTGCTTCTGTCTGACAATTGGATTTTTTTTCCCCTGCAAAATTGACACTTTATTAAATTTGGCTTTATCGTCACATGTTTCCTAAATTTATGACTTTGTTGTCTTCTGACCTTGTCGAAATATATGGTTTTATATATTGCTTATATTTGGGGCATACTTTTATATTATTGGAACCACTTGCTACCGACAAGGGGAGGGTGTAGTCTGGTTAGTTTTACATATCCTTTGCGCATTAGCTTCAGGCTTTAGGCCTTTGTGCACTTTGCCCTGAATGTATTTTATTCATTTGCTGACAGTTTAGAGCCTCTGTGCACTTTGCTCTAAATGCTTTTTATTAGGCTTCATACTGTTATTTTTCAAATAGCCAGTTCTACGGTGTTGTTTTTTATTCATATCACACTGTTTTGCCTACTTCAGCAGTGGAGTTCTCCATAACATATTCACTCTGTGCTTCAGTCAAGGATACAGTCTGGTACATTGACGATAGACATGGTAGGAGTTTAGATTTGGCATTCCTGCGTAGGGACATTTTGTGATCACGATGACATGTTAGTTATAAAATCACTTCCTTGTCCCAATACACGCAAGAGGGAGATTCCGACCAGGGAACCACAACTAGACGCTGACTGCCTCATTGCAGATGCAGAACCAGATCACAGGCCTTTGCTCAGGTATGAGGGCTGATGTCTCCCCAGTGATACGGAAAGGCAAGCTAGAAGCTTAACATGCTGTGCTCTAAATAGAACAAGCAGAGGGAGAGTAGAAACTGTTAGGCACTATGATAGCTTTGTTCTTATGTTTTACTCTCCTGGTGACTATTTCAATCCTACTGTGTTGTATTGTTCTGGTTATTGCGGCTCACGCCTTATTAACTAAAATACAGTTGTTTTATTAAATCATTATATAAAACTTATACTGTCTTTGTCATTTGTATATGAGATCATATTGTAAATGAGAGAGTTGGTTTGGATCTGAGTGACCACGACTTCCCTGAGAAGTTCCAAAGATGTAATGCGCTCGGCTGCCTAATCATCTCTTCCCCGTGGGAGAAATGAGGCACTGCTAGTTAGCCGGAGCAAAAACCGGATTTAGGGTGACAGCGTTCCTTACACGTGGGTCAGATTTAGTCCCCCACACTGTTATCGATCCTGCCGCAAGAAATCCAGTAGTCTCATTTAGGATAATGAGAGCCCACGCGACAACATCATGCATTGGACTGTGGTGGCTACATTGTACAGTTTATGACTGGCTCCTCACTCTTTTACCCCCTAGTTTGCAACCACTGCGGATGAATAGGAGATGGAGACATACACCCATGTACAGACCCCTGGTAGACTTGGCATCAATGGAGGACAGGCACATTATCCTCACCTACAGACTTGACAGGGCCACAATCACAGAGCTGTGTGCCCAACTGGAGCCTGACCTGATATATGTTATCCGTCACCCCACTGGGATCCCCCCTCTTGTTTAAGTCCTATCTGTGCTCCATTTCATGGCAACTGGTTATTTCCAAGTGTCAGTGGGCTTGGCAGCAGGAATGTCACAGCCAATGTTCTCAATAGTGCTGACCAGAGTGTTGTCTGCACAGATTAAACACATGTGCAGCTACATTGTTTTCCCCCAAGTGGATGATTTGACGACAGTGAAGGTTGACGTCTATGCAACGGGACATATCCCCAACATAATTGGGCCGATTGATGGGACATATATTGCATTTGTCCCCCCCCCAAAATGAACAGGTGTTCAGAAATTGAAAGAATTTTCATTCAGTGAATGTCCAGATGGTGTGCCTGGCAGACCAGTACCTGTAACACGTCAATGCGAAGTATCCTGGGCCTGTGCATGTAGCCTTTATCCTGAGGAATAGCAGCATCCCAAATGTGATGGGCCAACTACAGTGGCACTGTGTGTGGCTAATTGCTGAGCCCTAGTTCCCACCAAGTGGATGTTGGTGTATGGGTATGATGTGGGCCATAAAGGATAGTGTGTCCCTCGATATTTGCAGGTGACTCTGGTTACCCTAACCTATCATGGCTACTGACCCCTGTGAAGAATCTCCGGACAAGGAACGTTACAATGAGGCACATGGGCGAACAAGAAGGATCACTGAATGTACATTTGGCCTCATGACGGCGAGGTTTTGGTCAGATAATCGTGGTATGCTGCATGTTGCATAACCTTGCCTTGAGATGCCATGTGCCTTTTCTGCAGGAGGAGGAGGCTGGAGATGGCAGTGAGGCAGCAGTGGACCCTGTGGACAGTGAAGATGAGAAGGCAGAGGATGAGGATAACAGAACTGCAGTGATTCAACAATATTTCCAATGACACACAGGTAAGACAGTGGTACTTCACATTTCATTGTCATTTTATTGTTTGAGATTGTCACTGGCAGGCTGTGATTTTCCAGTTCTATGACCACTCACTGTACCATATGGTAACTCTTTTTGCAGATGTTGGTGCCCCACTATCGCTCCTGCTGTGTTCACTGCAGCCAACTACAGGTCTATCCTATGTGCACATTACTGTACAGTTGAATCGCAATGTTTGAACCTTGTTAAACGAATACATACTTAAATCATTTGACATACTCCATATTAGTATTTTTTCAAATGGTGTTTATTGCAGTGCTAAGAAGACAAGGGGGAAGTGCAGTGGGCTGGGGTGATGACGTTGGTCAGGATCTGGCCCAGCGTATCCTGGGAATGTTGGTATGCTCCCAGGAACTCAGTGAGTGCCTCCTGGAGAGTCGGTTCAATGGGCCTGTCCTCCCCCTGGTGCACAGCAGTCCTCCCAGCTTCCCTGTTGTCCTGTGCCTCTGTCCCCTGAACTGTGTGCCCACTGCCACTGACCCCAGCTCCCTGATTGTCTTGGGTATGGGGGTGCTCTGGGGTCCCTGTAGTGGTGGACACACTGCTGATTGACTTGTCCTGGGGACAGAGGTGTGGGTACTCTGGGTGGTTGCTGTGGTGGTATTTCCAGTTGGGGGAGGCTCTGTGGTGGTGTGTCACTGTGCCTGGGTACCCGACTGTCTGGAGGTCCCTGATGGGCCAGGTTGGTCATCATTATCCAGGCGAGCTGAGTCGATGTCATCACTTTGGGCCTCCTCTGTGGGGGCACTGGCAAGTGCTGGCACCTTTTCTCCAGTGACATTGGCTGGGATACCTGTGGGGATGTAAATGCAGTGTTATTCTTTCTGTGTGTGACATTTTGTGCATGGTGGTTTGCCCTCTTAGGTTATAATTGCCCTGGCAGCTTAACTTGTGTGAGTTGGTATGTGATGGGCTAGCTGATTCTCTCCAGTGTGCATGCTTTAGTGATAGGTGTCCATGCAGGTCTGTGACTGGTATCCATGCATTGGTGGTGCATGCAGGGCTTGGCATTGGGAAGGGTGAGTGTGATAGTGGGATGTGTGGGTAGTGTGGAGTGATGGGAGTGATGGAGGGGGTATGTGATGGCATGCAAGTAGGGGGGTGATAGAAATAGAGAGTTGACTTACCAGAGTCCAGTCCTCCTACTACTCCTGCCAGGCCCCCAAGATGCATGCTTGCCAAGACTTCTGCCTCCCATGTTGTTAGTTGTTGGGGGAGGAGGTAGGGGTCCACCGCCAGTCCTCTGTACAGTTAGTTGGTGACTTGCTGCTATGGAACACACCTTCCCCCTGTAGGTCATACCACCTCTTCCTGATGTCGTCCTTTGTTCTGGGGTGCTGTCCCACGGCATTGACCCTGTCCATGATCCTCCGCCATAGCTCCATCTTCCTAGCAATGGATATCTGCTGTACCTGTGCTCCAAATAGCTGTGGCTCTACCCAGATGATTTCCTCCACTATGACCCTTATCTCCTCCTCAGAGAATCTGGGGTGTTGTTGTGGTGCCATGGGTGTTGTGTGAGTAGTGTGGGTGAGGGTGTGGAGGGTGATGTGTTGGGGTGTGTGTTGTGAGGTTCGTGGGTGGTGTATAGGTGATGGTCGTACGTGGCCCTGGTTGTGTGAGTGGTCTTGCTGTCTCTCTCTGGTGTCAATTATTTGTAGTCATAAAGGGTTGTTAGTACTGTGGGTGTGTGTTTTATAGTGGTGTGGGTGTGTGGGTGTGTCGGTGTGGTGTTTGTATGGGTGTCAGGTGTGTGTTGTTTGAATTGTCCAATGTGGTGTTGTTTTGTTTGTGTGTGTGTAGTTTGAGCACAGCGGTGTGTACCACCAATGGTTTCCTGCCATTGAATGTCTGTAGTGGTTGATCATGGGTCATAATGTGGTGGGCGTTGTTCTGTTAGCATAACAGTGTGGGTTTTGATACCGCCAGTTTATCACTGACCTTTGGTGTGGCAGAGTTGTGTCTGTGGCTGAATAGTGACGGATGGGTGTGTGTGTCATAATATGGTGAACGGATATCCGCCGCCTCAGCTGTATGTTGGAGGCAGTCATGGTGGTAAGTGGGATTTACTGCCAATGTTGTAATGAGGGCCATAGTGAGTTCCCCTGCTCCATTTCCATAATCATATGTGACCGCAAACATTCCCATCAGGAAACACAAAAATGTACAGTAACCCATTCCTTGCAGACCAAATAGATAGCATGTATAAAAAAGTTAAGGGTTTCCCCAGTTTGAAAAAAATGGTTGAGTCACAATCTGGGGATGCTTTTATTTTCTTGAGAGGTCCTAAATTGTGTCCCACTGTGATCCTGACCAGGGAGACAGTAGAATTCCCACTTTGGCCCACTGCATTTTTGCCTTCTTGCCCTCACCCGTAAGGGATTGCTGCAAGATATGCATAAGCTATGCTGGCAATCATCTTGTTCAAAGTAAATGTCATCCTGTCACTGGACTTCTGAGGAAAAATCTTATTGGACATCATCTTAACATAAATCCTAACTGCGTGTTTTTTTTTACATTTTGATGCTCGGTGTGGTTCTACCTTTGCAATCCTGCAACTGAGTTCTACTTTTTCACAAAATATTGTACAGATGATGTCCCATTTGTTTATTTGAAAAGTACAAATACACATTTTACATTTGTTCTATGGGGCATGTTGAAAAGAAATTGGTGCATCATAGATGATGTACCACTTTTCTTGCGCCCCCCCAACGACACCATGTGTGCGCCGTATTTACAATACAGCACACCATGGCGCACGTTAGACCAATAGCGTCAAAAATGTTGAATGCTATTGTGACGCTTTGGTGGATTAGTGCCAAAACATAATGGTGCTAATCCACCAAAGTTAGGCCCATTGAATGCAATGGGAGTGTCACTTTAACACCTGCCTAAGGCAGATGTTAAAAATGACGCTACAAATGGTGTAGGGAATTTTTTTTCTGGACCTCCTAAGGGGGAACATCCCCCCCACACATTATGCCTGGCGCAGGCATAATGTGGCGCAAGGGGATACAAAGTGGGGCAATGCTTGCTTTGCGCCACTTTGTAAATATTGCACGATGAAAATGCCTCTTTAATGGCACATTAGAGTTTAAAATAATTGTGCTAATGTGGCGCAAGGAGGCGCAAAGGGCTTGTAAATATGTCCCTATTTATCTGCAACTAAAGCACATCTTTAAAAAAATGGAGCAATAGCTCAAGTTGATGGTTAGCTGATGTGGGTGTTATGGCCTGCATCAAAATATTAGATTACCAGAAGATATTGTGATATAAAAATTCGCTGTAACATTCTTTGAGCTCATAAAATGACTCGTCCTTGATGAGAATTCTTTTTAATGGTCTTGGTGGTCCATATTCACTTGTCTGTGCGTAAAGCATACTGTAGGTGGTACTTTACCTCATATATCATAAAGTGCTTAATACTGTAGTTTAATTGATTGCTACAGTACGATTTCCCATGGTGGCAAATGTTTAATCACGAAGACTAATGTGACAGAGCTCAAGAACACATTTGGTCATGTGTGTATTCTTGGTGTAGAATGTTGGTTTCCTGATTTCAAACATTTTTTAGACCCATATTGTCATCCTCTGACCAGCGCACGAAGGGCCTGCTGTGTCAAAGGGTCTTACCCATTCTTTATAAATGGGGAAATGTGTTGCAACCTAAGGACACAAGAGTTATGGAATGAAATACACAAAGTGGAAAAATAGAATGCCATTTTAAATGTTGACGCCTCCGTTATAGCAATCATATTCTAAGATTTAATGTGTATTTTTGCTCCTTTACTTGTTCGATGACAAGGAATCAAGTTTTCTCTAAAATTACAGTGCATACACATAATTATTGAGACATTAAAGTTTGTAAAATCAATGTTTCATTAGCCTTAAAAGGACGTTTAAAGAGTGATAAAAACTCCTGCTAATCCTAGTATTTAATTTACGCAAAACCATATTTTCGTTTGACATTGGGCTAAAAGCAAATAATAAGTAGAAACCGTTTCACAACATGCCAGTGTCCCTATGGCGAATCATTTTAGACACTCTGCTAACCTTTTATACCACAATTAATTTCTTTAAGCACAATACGCATAAAATATCCTTTCAATATATTCTTACCATGTTTAAGCATCATTGCTGGGAATTGAAATAATTAGCAACACACGCCTGAGTGTTTACATCAAAATTTGAACTAAACTTTCCATGTAAGATGTGACTAAATTGTTTTGGGTAGAAAAGCAAAATTATATATCTTAATTAAAAATGTTTTACTAAATGTCAACTAAAGTTCCTTTTATAAAAATAAATAAATAGGCGAACAATAATAATCGGGTTATAATGTATTAAAGAGAACGTGTAGGTATTAAAGGTGCAAAATTAAGCATTAAATAGGAAAGGGAATTAAAAATATATGCCTACGTTTACTCACTATGTCAAAGATGCTAAATGATGCATTAGTATGTACAACAGTAAATTGGTCTATACTATTCGTAGTATTTTATTGTAGTTATTTATGTAATATAATATAGCTAGAAAATCACAAGTGTTTCTACAGTAAATACCCCACTTGATGTTGAAGTATAAATGAACCGTCGATATGAGTTTGTGTTAAAATAGCAGTGCCTAAGGAAAAGTTCATGAGGATTGAGTTAATAGGCAGCCTCCTGTGTGTGAAAATGAGTTGTGGACTACGCCTGTCCTGTATAGGTGATGCCTCCTGCATAGTGGTGAAGAGGTCCAGTGGGTGGACACTGTCGACCTTGTGGTTGAGGTAACTTGCTTTCCGGTTGGATACAGTATTGAGGGCCAAATGTACAAAGGCATTTTGATGTCGCAAAGCTCTGATTTGCAAAATGAAGCCTTTTGCATTCGCAATATGGCTTTTTGATACCAAATTGGCATTAAGTGACTTGTTACCAAATCAAGGTTTGGACTTTGAAGTGTCTTGGGACTGTGAGCAATAAGCCCCCCCCCCCGCAATCAATCTGAGAAGTGTTAAGGTGTGGTCTTTAACGGTTGCTGGGTATTGAGAAGTTATTTTAATTTTTTTACGCTGACCAATAAAGGCGTTAGAGACTGGCTCCGTGTGTGGTGTGTTCTTGTGCATGTTTCCGGAATGGGAAGGATGCAACAGGCTGTGACTACATACTAAATCGCTATTTGGAAGGGGTATGCTTAAGGCATTCCTTCCAAGTAGCAATAGGATTTATTAGTGGTTTGCGTAAGAAATCCAGTCTAAAAACATTTATACTTTACTGACTACCGAAAGGTAACAGTAGGCTATTCACAAAATTGGAAGGGATCCCTGCCATTTGTGAATGCTGCAAAAAAAATGTAAGACTAGGCTGTGATTCCTAGTTTTAAAAACATCTTTGTTAATAATTTTCTTTTTTTTAACACATGTATCCTATTTTCCTTTAAGACAAAAGTGTTGAATTGAAAAAAAATATGATTGTTTTACTTAAAGCCAAACACAGATATGGTGATATTCTAGCCCTTTTATGGCCCCATTTCTATGATAACAGCAAACCACAGTTGGTCACAATTTCTGACCTACCTCATTAATATTTATGAGGTAGGTCAATTTGTGACCCTCTGTGATTCGTTTTTTGCAAACCGATCTACTGGTACATAGATTGGTTTGCAAAATACCACACTGGTCACAAAAGTACTGGTTGCAAATTGGGACCAGTTTTTTACGGCCAGTGTTCAGTTCTTCCATTCACTCTAGGTCTTTCTTGTTGCAGCAGATGGGGTGTATGGCTGAAGTTGTTCATAGGCATATTTTCCCAGGCTCATTGTGGTGATATATATCTTTCCATCTGCCAGTTGTGTTTTTTCTTGGTCCAAAGGTGTGTGAATCCTGTACAGTGAAAGAGTAAAGTCACTTATTGTTAACTAAACTCACAAATCTATAAGTTGTTGTTAGAAATGGGTTTTCAGGTTGGCTACGGTATGCACCTAAGCCAGGCAGAACCCACCCACTCTAGTCAGGGCAAGGAAGTTGCACTTCCAAGATAACCCCTGCTCACCCTGTTGGACGCTTGGGACAATCAGTCAGGCCTATCCCAGAATCCCAGAGGCCATGTGTAAAGTGTTTGCACGACACACACAACACACGTGAAGCACTATCCTCACCACAATGGAAACACAACAGAAAGTTATATAAAAATAAACTATATTGTACACAACATTATTAGACCAAACACAACATGTCAGTAATACCCTGTTACCCAAGCAGTTGTCAGAACGTTACACAATACAGTTACTCTGCAGAAACTGGCAGTAGTCACAAATAACACACAGGTTATTTATTAATCTGCAACATGAGCAGTAGTCAGGAATGACATTACAACAGAAATGCACTTGTCATAGAAATATCATAAATGCCCATACCAGGAACTTTAGAAAGCATATGGCAAGTCATAAAAAACATATCAGCAGGTCATGCTCATAAAAGGAACATCAGCACATATATGTCCCATCATACGAGAAAAACAGGTTAACATAATAGTCCATAATTTCCATACCAGGAACATTAGAAAAATATATGGTTCATAAAGAGTACCTATTTTTATGGGGAAACTGCACTTCTAGTGCCATGAGACACAACAAGGGGGCCCCCGGCGCTCCTTGTGCAGAATGGGGGCCTCGTGGTGATGTTGGGGGGAGGGTTGGTGGCACGCACCCCTCTGGTTTTTATACTGGGGCTCCTCTTGGAGCCCGTGATCTCTGGGGCTCCCCTGGACCACAACTGGCCCTCCAAGGGGGGGGGCACAGCCGCAACAAAAATTGTGGGCTCTGGTGGGGACCATGCGGTGCGGGGGGGGCTTCGGTGAGGCTTCTGCCCCGCCTGCTGCCTACACAACACAATCAGTGCTCCGGTGGGGGTGGAGCCTCCGATGAGGCTCCCATCCCTGCCCGGTCTCCCAAAGCACAAACAAGGGGCTCCGGTGGTCCTCCGGTGATGCTTCCTTCCCCGCCCGACTAAAGCATGGGGTGGGGGGCCTCCAATGAGGCTGCCTTCCCTGCCTGAACTCTACAGCAGATTCGCCTGGGCCGCAATGGTGATCGGCCCTATGTAAGGGCCTTCTTGTGCCCTGGGGGCACTCCTCAGAGCGCGCTTTGCCCCAGGGGCACCGCCAGGAGCGCACTTGCTCCAGATATCCCATCTGTGTGCCCTGGGGGCAGCGAGCAGCATGAATCACTGGCGCTTAAGGAAAAGCACTGATCAGATTTAATAAAGGGCTCAGAGTCCTAGCGCCGACAGTGAGAGGTCAGAAAAAGTAGGAGGAAGGAGGCAAAACGTCAGGGGATGAACCTACCAAAAGGGCCAGGCCCACTAGAGGTATTTTATTGAGGAAAGTGAGTAGTTACTGAATTTACACATTGTAGTAGTTTGACTTTTGTTTACTTACAGGTCACAGTATGGTTGCTTGTTAGCATTCGGCTGAGGATACCCCAATGTACCTGGACTTGCTTGTATTTCCACATGTTTACAAGGTTGTCTTCTCTTTTTTCAAGACATTATCTGTCCTGGAGTACATATTGGCAATGTGCAACCTTAGTGGCATATCAAGGATGCTATTGCAAATGTGGGAAATGTTCCCTTATGCTCATGACAGAGTCATAAAATGCATCCATCATTAGGGTGTAGGAAGCACATCATAGTCCTGGGCCTTGCTGCCATGGCATTTGCTGCACCATTGGCTACTACATCTCTGTTCATAGATCAAATCAAACTTCATGATGATAATGACTTCTCAGATAAGCTTCTGCTCCATGTTTAATATTAATATATATCTGTAATGTATCTAAAGTAGTACATATTGGTTTGATCAATAGTTGGCTGGTGACAGATTAGTGTAAAAAATGCAGCATAAATGGTACCTTAATGTGTTCACAAAATAAAAAATCTGTTCAATTAATATCTGTTCAAGACCAAATTATGACATTTTGTATACAAGCTCTTCACGAGAATCAGTGTTAAATCTTTCTCAAGGAACCAACAGTGCCTTTACAAACTGCAAAATTGTGTTCTTGATTATATTCTTCTCAGACAGAAAACATATATTACCAGTCTTTCAGACGTTTCAGAACCTCTGTGAATTTACCACATTTGTAATTCATAAGTAATGGAGTTTGTCATCTGAAGCTCAACGTCATGTAGGTTTTACCAGCAGACTTCCATATGACAGGAAGGGAATGTCGTCTATGTGACAGTAAGTGAATGTCTATGTGGGAAACAAAGGAAGACAGAATGAATCTGCAGTAGGACACATAGAAATACCCTAATTACTCATAGGCAGTCCTGGAGAGTTGTTTGTTGATAGCTTTCTTCACAACTTTGGATGGGAAGGGAAGGAGTCAAATAGGTCTGTAGTTGCTGAGCTCTTTTGAGTCTGCTATGGCTTTTTTAAGTGAGCTGTGATTTCTGTGTGATACCAGCTGTCCAGGAACGATCCACTTTGAATATAGGCGTTGAGGACGGTGGTGAATTGGGAGCTAATCAGAGTTCATTCTAGGCTGAAGATGTGGTGGGGGCAGGGGTTGGTGGGAGTCTCAGAATGGATTATTTTTATGATTTCAGTCAACCTTCTAGCAGAGGTGTTAGACACTAAAAACAGAATAACAAAAGAGAAAAATGTGGAATTCACAATGCTTAAGGGTTGAAAGGGAGGACCTTGCAAGGCTTTTAACACCAGAGGCAAATCTCAAGGAGGAACTGAAAACAGGCCTTGAAATAGAAAAGCTGCCATCTTAGTCACCAATGGTTCTGCCTCTTTAGTCACATTATTGCTGTCTTGAAAACCATACCACTGTGATTTTAAAGCAGACAAAGATAGGTTCTTTACAGAAACGATCTTAAGGAAACTGAAGGATAGAGAGTACAGAACAGGACACAGAAGACAGTGTTTGAAAAGAATAACATGCATCAAAACTTTCCCCATGCTTAGGGTAAGCAGAAAAAGTAGTAGGACTTCTAGATCTCTAAACCATATCAATTTGGAGGCAAATCTTGTTTCTCAAGATTTAGCCTTTCAACCTCCGAACCAAAGGGGTGAAATGAACAAGAAGAGAGCTGCACGTTTTTAGATGGAAGGTAGATAAAGGCAAAATCCCAGGAGGTTGAAGGGCTATTCCTTTTAGAGGAAGAAACCACATCATCTTGGGCCAAAATAGAACAACCATCAGTACACAAGCCATCTCCTGGTGAATCATCCACTACAGCTTCTGAATTAAGGGGGAATAAAGATAGGGAAATAGAAGTCACTTTGGCCACTTCAAGGCAAGACAGTCAACTCCAAAAGCTCTTGATCCAAAAACCTGAAGCAAAACCCTGGAAGAAAAGCATTGATCCTGGAAGCAAAAATATCCATTTAAGTGTTCCCAAAACTTCTGCAAATCACTCTGAAGCACTGATTCCATCATATTTTTTATATGCAGACATATGCATTCCTTACATATTTGTAAGTGATGGAAATATCCAATCCAAGTAATCTGCCTGCATATTGTCTGTACCTTTGATATGGACTACTACTAACGAAAGTAGATGACTTTTCTCTCACAATGCCATACAGCAAGCCATACAACAAGCCACTTTTCACAAAGATTAGGAATGAGTATTGCCTTTGTGATTGATATAGGCCCCAAAACTGTGTTGTTGGACCTTACTTACACATTAGAGTAGTTCAACTGTGGCTTGTAATATTGGACAACCCTCATGACAGCTGTCAGTTCTCTTCAGTTTGAAGATCTCAATGCTTCCATCCTCCAACATCACCTTGCTTGGACTGACAGAAGTATCCCATCCCAAGGAACTTGCATCCATGTTAGAACTAGAGGAGGATCTGGGTGCACAATGACTCCTTTGCAGAGGTTCTTCTTTTCCACCCACCATTGCAAGGCCAGGATAATGTCTCTAAGAATACTCTTATAGAATGCATGAGTAAGTAAAATACGAAATGTTCACAGGGACAGCTTCGGTGTTCCCACACTGAGAAGCAGTGTGCAGGACGCAGTCATTTTCCTGTTATGGGGCACAAAGCGGGGTCAGGACAGTTACAGATGGAGCACCGGCCCCACTTGGCCCCTCTCCAGTGACGCCACTATCTGCAGGGAAGTAATATAATTGCTGCACCAGTGACCTTACTGGGCTATTTGTGTTGCTCATAGATTCAAGCAGCACAAAACCTCATTAGTCAATCAACATTTACAACTACAAAATCCAATATATAAATTCCACAAACAAGTAATAGGCAAAGTTTTAAAAACATTTTAAAATATTCAGACTTAGGGACACTTTACAGTGAAAAATTAGAGCCAGTTTTAAAGTCTACTGAATGAGGCTAAATTTCCCATGAAGCAACATACCAGAAACATGGACGATCAGGAAGAGAGTTGTAGTGTCCAAAAACTCAAAGGGGGAAGAAAAAGTTGACAGAAAAATACATTTAAATACTTGAGCCTTTTGTGGTTAAGTGGCATTCACAACTCTTTAACACACATGCTTTAAGGACAAGAAATGCACTATGGGCTACAATCCATGATAAGATTGATGCCCTAGGAATCGAGTCGCAGGTAGCTGAAGAAGTGAGAGAAAAACGGAAAGATGCAAAGCACCATGTATAGCAGAAATATTTGACAATCCAGTTGGCACAACAATGCCCAAAAGCAGAACTTGGGAGTACCAATGAAATGTGCACATAGTACATATCAAAATCCAGAATTTGTACTTGATAGAAAATGCATGTTGCAGTAAGAGTGACTTCAGAGCCATCATGACATTCCTCTCTCTGCAGAAATGGAGATACTACTCCCACCATCAAGAACATGTTTCCTGTCGCAGTTTCCTTATCCAATGATAGTTTGATTGTTTTTCATGATTTATAAAGCACTCACAAGCTGCTTGGGTCCATTCCTGAGCACCAGCTGGGTGCCATATTTATGGAATGGTGCAAGCCGGTGCAAAGGGTGGGCTAGCGTACAAAAAATTACGGTAGCCGGGTAGGGTGGCGGTATGGGAGGAGGGGAGTTTGCACCAAAAAGTGACGTTAGGCTGGTTTGAGGCCAAAAATATGCCTCTACCCAGCCTAGCATTATTTTCTGACTCAAAACCAGCCATACAACATGACTCCTGTCTTATAAAAGGCAGGAGTCATGCCCACCACCCCAATGGCCAGCACAGGGGAACAGTGCCCCCTGGGCATGGCTATTGCACCCTGTGTCATGCAGGGGGCCCCAAGCTGGGCTCCAATGGCACTTTAATAAAAAAAAAAAAATACTTACCTCTACTTTCCCTACTTACCTGGGATGGGGTCCCCCATCCTCCAGTGTCCCTCTGGTGTGGGTGGGTGTGTTATGGCTTGAGGAGGGCACCTGTGGACCCATTCCATGGTCTGACACGGGCATGAAATAATGGTGCAAAGCAGGCTTTGCATCAATATTTAGCCCCTTCTCCCACCCATGCATACTTTTTAGCATGGGGCATAAATATGGGGCTATGGGGTTAGCACAATTTTTTAGATGGGAATGCCTACCTTGCATTTCATTGACGCATGGTAGGTTCATGGATCTAAAAATTGTGCAAACTCCAATATTTTCACGTTAGACGTGTCTAACATCAAAATATAAGTATGGAGTTAATTTTGCACTGAATTTGCGTAAAAGAAATTATGCAAATTTGGCGCAAATGGAGTATAAATATGCCCCTGAGATTAAGAAGACTGTCTAAACCAGGAAGTAGTAGTGTGTTTTTATTATACAAGACTTCCATAGCTCAGTGTAGTTTATGTTCATAGAATAGTGTTAGTTTGTTATATAATTGAACACAGGTTGCAAGTCTGCTTCCAATTATCACATGACATGCTAGAAACTGATGGGACATAGTTTAGGTTTTAGTAGAAACACTGCTGGTAACTCTGAAAAGCCTACATTTTGACTAACAAAAAATCCTTCCTAAAGGTGTTACATTGCTGCTTAATTGGAACTCATAGATGTATATTCTTGAAAATGTTACTGATTTACATCATATTTTTTAAATGTATACGTATGCCATCCTTAGCAGACAATTTTATTACAGTCGAAGGTGCATTTTTACTAGAAATGGTGTAGCACAGCTGCTGTGCCAAAATTGGTAGCACCACACTGCATCACTTCTAAAACGCAGGGTTGCGTCGCATTTAAAAGAATACAGCGCATCCCTGCCTGTGCCGGTGCTAAATTGGCTGCTGAGCAATAATTCAGCAACCATTGCGCCATGGTGCAAGGTTGGCTGCTTTGTGGGGGGGAGGGATTGTTTTCTGTGCAGAAAGGGACACCTTCCTCCACAAAAACACTCTTAATGGCGATTTGCCAATGCAGGATACTTGGAAAGAGCAAAAAATTGGGAGAAATGAAAGCATTTTTCCTCGTTGCGTCATGGTAACGCCACCCCAGGGGTGGCGTTAGATTTTGCCACGCCTCAGGATTACTAAATCTCGTAAATCTGGGGAAAAACCAAAATGCAATGGATGTTGCTGTGGAACGCCCACAGCAAAACCCATTGCATGCCTCTAACACACAAAGTGCTGTGTGTTAACGGGCCGTACTTAAATATTGCTCAGTGCAAAGCATCACTGGAACGTCACAAAAAGTGAGGCTCTGGTGGTGCTAGGGGCTTGTAAATGTGTCCCTAAATATTAAAATCTTTAAACACTTTGTGGTGTATGTACTGTATCATTGAATTTTTTCCTCATAACAACCCTTGCCCATACTGCACCATATCGCTCAGCACTGCGAAATATCCTCATTAGAATAGAGGTATGCATAGGAAAAATTGTAATTGAAACTCAGCAAGGGGTTTAAAGCCCGACCCTTATTGCTGTTACCAATGCTTTACCTTTTGCATGCCCAGTGAGACATGGGGAAAGAAAATAATTGCAAATGTTAAAATACATTTAAAGCCAGGTTGCGATTCCAGCTGTTTCGATTTAAACACTGTTAAATTCCAATGAATATTAATGTACTAGAACATCGAACACGCATACGTGGAGAGAAACAGATCTAAACACCCAACACACACACTGCAAAACCACCTTCTTGCTAGTAAGTAAACAGAAGTCTTTTCTCTATTAATGTTATACTTGCTAAAAAGTCTTATCCACAAATTGCTCATCTTTACTTTTGGGAAACACAGTGGGCCAGATTTACAAGACCCTTGCGCCCCTTAGCGCCACATTTGTGCCAACATTTTTGCCACAAATGGGATGCTAACAGGCCACTACCATAGCGCCATATTTACAAGGTGGTGCAAGCTAGGTGATATATGCATGATGTATGCAAAGGGGGTGTTCCCTTGTTAGAGGGTCACTAAAAGTGGCGCAATGGAATCTACTAGATTCAATTGCACCATTTATAGCATCATTTTTAACGCTTGCTTGAAGCTGGCATTAAAATGAGTCTTCTATTGATTTCAATGGGCCTCTTAAAACTATACTGGATTAGCGTCATTTTTTTACGCTAATCCAGTGGAGCGTTACAATAGCATTGACATAACATGCGCCATGGTGCACCGTATTGTAAAGACGGCGCTACCATGGTGGCGTTAGGGAATGCAAGGAGGCCGCAAGAAAAGTGGCGATTACTAGTATTGCACCACTTTCTTGTAAATACAGCCAATTATTTTCTATTTATAATTTTTTAATGTTAGGAGGAATCAAGTCTACTACAGTGCTTCCTCAATCTACTATTGACCTTCTCTTCACTCTCTTGCTCTCCGCCGCTCACACATGCACTTCTAATGGGTACGTGTCCAACAGATGGACACACTACTCCTTAGGAAAGCCATTCTAGTACTGCTGATAACATTGCCCACCTTTGTTGAATTGGAACCAATCTCTGTAAAACACATACTATGAGAGAATCTTACCGATATTGAAAATATGGTGCAGATCGGTAATGAGGATGGACAAATGTAAAAGGGACATTGCAAAATTAGTGGTCTGGATAACTAGATTGTAAATGCTATAATTAATTTTTATACTGCCATTTTTGAGAAAAAGACAAAAAATGTGGCTGCTCCCTGACATTCCCTCTATTTGTAATAATATGTGTGAAGCCTGTTTTGGCCAGTAAGGATCATAAACGTGGATATGTCTTGACAGTGTCAGGGTGAACTTTTAAAAGCCTCCTATCTTTGTCGAGGCAGGGTCATGTCCACCATACCTCTTCAACAATTAATGCTCATTACTGTCTGAGGGCATTGATTTTCACTACTGCCTTTGATATACTACCTGCTATCATTCATGGCCATTAAAGCCGGGGCTAAATATGTGCACTACATCCAGGGGACGTGATGTTCAACAATGCCAGGCTACTGGTTTGCATTACAGACTCAACTATCACAGATAATGTTTAAATCTTTAGCCCATTGATGACCATTCCTGACTGGAGCCATTGACCTAAGTTCGTTTTTGATCCTTTTTTTGTTAACTACTGTCTAGGATCATTGATATTCATCACTACATAGAGCCACAGAGGTTCATGTTTTGTAGGGCTATTGATATTAATTAGTACATGCTGGATTTGAAGGTCATTATTGGATGGATGTAAATGGGGGTGTACTATTCCACACTAACTTAACAGACTCACAATCTGGGTCTGGGTGTCTTCACTTGGAGCGTGAGCAAGAGCCTGAAGGTAGCATGCTTCATCACTGGGCTTGCTTCTTGGGCTAGCACTGAAATGCCCAGCAGGGCCTACAAGAGGACGCTTTGATGGAGACACTTTCAATCACCATGGAGGATTGGAGAAGTAAGTGTCTTCAAGTCTTTAAGTGATGAGATTGGGGAGATATGTGAATTCAAATCTACTATAGATCTGGTAAGGCAATTTGTAACAGAGATCCAGGTACATGTTGAGTTAAAACAGTGTAATAAGCTGCTGGGCAACATGATCCGTGCCTCTTAATTACAAAGGTATACTATATGGTGTAAAACCTTCACCCCTGTGGATGGTGTAATAATACAACTAAAACGCATTAGAAAGTAAACACTCACAAAGTTATGTGTATGCTCACATACAACTTGGATAACAAGAACATGTCTCACAAAATGTCGGCATTTGAGCTTAGTGCGTCATCTGCAAACTAAACTACCCTCGTCCTCGCATCCGAATCATGTCTGTTTGAGCTAGGAACACTTTTCTAACTCAGACAAAATTTCAAAAAATGTGGTAACAAGTTCCTACGTAGCGGAATACACAACCTTTCAAAAATTATCACTAGTCATCTTTTAGTACCCTATTTCTGTATTTGGTTGTTGTAAAGTACAAATGAGGGGATATCTTTGCACAGGCAGTGTTACCATGAGTAAAAATATGAAAATAATGAATAAATACTATCACAAAATGTGCTGCATTGTGCCACATATTTTGCCTTTTTTACTGCATATTTTAGTCAATTCCAGTGGCACTGCCTTTACTAGATACTCTGGCCCTCATTCTGACCCTGGCGGTCGGCGGAGAGACGGCGGTCGGACCGCGAACAGACCGGCGGTATTAAAAATGGCATTCTGACCGCGGCGGTCCCCGCCGCGACCGACCGCTACTTCTCCACTCCGACCGCCACGGCGGTCATGACCGCGGGGCTGGAGTTTGCGCACTCCGGCCCGGCGGTCGTCCCAAGACCGCCAAGGGTATTATGACCCTGCCTACCGCCGCGGTTTCTTGCGGGCGGGAACCGCCGTGCGAACCATGGCGGTAAGCACTATCGGGGCCAGGGAATTCCTTCCCTGGCACTGATAGGGGTCTCCCCCACCCCCCACTACCCACCCGAGTCCTCACCCCACACCCTCCACCCCCCTGCCACCCCCCAGAGGTGGTACGAACCCCCTCCCCACCCCCACCCCGACATGCACATACATGTACCCCGACATGCACACACCCCCAACATGCACATATACACACCCCCTACACACACATACACAACGGGGACACATACCCGCACACATACATGCCGACATGCGCACCTGCCGAACAGCACACATTACCCATAGACACAGCACCACCCCCCGCCCGCATACACGCACTCACACACCCCCTCTACACACTCACACGCACACCCCCATGCACGCCCACATCACACAACACCCCCCCACCCCCTCCCCTCACGGACGATCAACTTACCTTGTGCGTTGGTCCTCCGGGAGGCGACGGGAGCCATAGGGACGTGACCGCCAACAGAAGACCGCCAACAGAAGACCGCCACACAGAAGTGTGGGTCGTAATTCTGTGGGCGGTGTTCTGCTGGCGTGGCGGTGGAGGTTGACCAGTCTCCACTTTCCCGCCGACCGCCAGTGTGGCTGCTGGCGGTTTTCCGGCGGAACGCTCCCAGCGGTCAGAATGCGCACAGCGGCACACCGCCGCGGTCGGCGGTCTTCACCGCGGCGGTAACTCGGCGGTCTTGCGAAAAGACCGCCAAGGTCAGAATGAGGGCCTCTGTCTCCTGATTCACACCACTCTACAACTTCACATATTGTCTTCCCTAACTAGGTTTCAACCACTTGTGTGCTTAGGCTTTCAAGTCGAATAGTACTAAAGAAACAAATACAATATAAAAATGTATTGAGACTGCACACTTGGGGAGATGTGTGGACATTAGTTGCACTACACTGAATTCCTGTAACTGGTACCTGCCTTTCCTTACTTAAGGCTAACACAACAATCCATATGAAGACCAATGTTTGCAATGTGGCCACCATTCTTGTAGAAGTTGGAGCACACTTTGGAACAAAAACATGTAAATTCAAACTTTCATCCTGTTAACTTAAGTGCAAATTAGTCAACAGGAACAAAATTACAAGGGTTGTCTTAAACAAAGTATTTTTTTTATTCCAACAAAGGAAATCCGGTTGAAAATTCTATGCATGAAAAATGGGCAACTGATAATGTTACTGGCATGGAAAGGTAAGCCATGTTTGATGTTTCTGTAAGTTAGATTAATATTTGTGAACATAAAGATCATTGATGTGTGAAATTAAGTGGCCCCTGCTGTATATTATAAGAATATTGCAAGCCACATAGGACTTCCCTGAATTCCTAAAGACATGGCTTTTCTCCACTTAGTTCCTGTCTTTCCTCTGGTAGGCTGATAGTTACAGCTTATCCATTTTTTAGGTCAAGCACTGGGGAGCCATATTTTTTGTGCAACTATGTGCTTAATAAATCGCATAACATAACAACATCATTTTCATTTGAGTCAAACCTATAACATGAGCACTGTGGCTTGGAATGTGTCCAAACATGCAGATGTTTTTTTCTATAATTACCTAAGGCCTGCAGAAACATGTTGCCATAAATATCTTGTTTCTGCTTATAACTGTTTATCTAGCAGAGGAGAACAGAAAAAGGAAAAACATGTTTAAGTTTGATTTTTTCAAACTGCAGCTTTAATTAGGCCATTGCCCTGTTTTTCAACTTGGCTGCAATAGGGGTCAGAAATCAACTGTTATAGGTTAGTAGAGTTGAGCAGCTTTGTCATTTATTCATTTCATGGTGTGTGTCACCGGTTGCCTTAATAAGTTAAACAAGAGTTTTTTTTATACAGAGATTGTAGGAATCCATGCATCTTGTTTCCCTCGCATTTCCACAGGTTGGCAGAACCAAAGAGGAAAACTATAGAAATGGGTTCTTTAACCTTCAAAGGAACTTGAGCCTTTCGTAAAACAAAAGAAAGAATAGTATAGAATTGTGGTTCTTGACCGTGCGACCATCATTGAATCACTACTGGAAGCCAGGGGCACCGGACTAAGCAATTTCAATGATTTGAACCTGAAATCAAATACACAAAATAGAGAAATAAGCACACATCAGACAAATACACAAATTATGAAATATTTTCTTTATTGCACAATCAAAAAGTATACAAAATCAGAAATTGTAATTTTATTGGGAAGGTTGGAGTTTTTTTTTAAGTGGTTTTATTTCTAAAAGCAAATAATATGCTGTACACCAATATATCACTTTGTCTTCTTTTTTGCCTAACACATTCTCTCCTTTCCTCTGCATATAACAGCACTCCATTTGAGGCCACCAATCGTCAGTACTAGATTTTCTTAGTTGTACTTGCACTGCTTCCAAGAGTCAATCTAAGGATCCCAACCTAATTTGTAGCCTTCACTTTGAAATTCCTTCACATTTACAAAATCTTTTAAGATTTTCTATTTTCTATTTTGTTTTGTCAATCTGTACAATTCATCAATCTGGTAATATGAGTTTGTTTTTCTAAACATTAGCAGACCCCGTGAGTAGGTATTATGAACCCTCAGACATCCGTGCAAGGTCCATTGGTGTAGAATGTCCTTCTAAAGATGGTAGAACATTCCATTAGTGGAAAACAATCTTGAAGGCATTTTTCTAGCTATGTGGATCTTGAGTGTCTGGCCCAATATGATTGCTGACTTTTTTCCATACCAAGTCATTAATATAAATGCTTGACTTTCTTGCATTAATAAGGTATCATCCTCTCCAGAATTGTTTTGTGAACATTGACAAATATACAACTTAATTGCATGCTGCAGTTCCACCCGATAGCAACACTTAGGGGATGCCAGGGGTTATAGCTTTGAACACTGACAGGTGAGCGTATGTTTTTGTGAGAGAGCATGTATGTGTGAGCATGTGTGTGTGGCATGAAAGTGAGTGAGAAAGAGTGAGGATTACTGTGCTTGAGTGTCAGTAAATGAATTTGAGTGAATCAGAGTGAGCGTAAAGTAGGACATCAGAGAAAAGATGACAGAGGCTAAATAAGAATGAGAGAGTGTGTTAGGCTGAGTGATTAGCAGTGAGAATGAGAATGAGATTGAGTGACAGTGAGGGCAACTGTGAGTGAAAATGAGTCAAAGTGAAAATGGATAAGCAAAAATCTGTGAGATTAATCGAGTACAAGTGAGTTTGAGTGAGTAAGTAGGAGTGAGTGAGAATGAATGAGAGTGGATGTGAAAGAGTGAGTCAAAATGAGAATGGGTACAAAAGACTAAGGGCCTGATTTAAATCTTGGCAGTATTACCACCAATTCTCCACTGAGGCGGACCCGAAAACACCGTCTAGTAGACGGTGTTCCACCCACTGTATCTAGATGTATTGGGGCCACAACAAAGTGCTCTTCCTAGGCATTAGGCTGCGGGTTCCTGATGACCATATTTAGATGTTACAGTCCTGCAGGCAGTGTACTGGAGGCTGTTTGCTGATGGAGGGAACCCATTGCTGGACCTAAGGGACATTGTTCAATGAAAGTGGCAATGGAATAGAGGTAAGTCACACACACACTATACCTTAGCCACATGTGTCCCTCTGCACAACACACTACCCAACACACCACATAAATACAATAACCCATTGCCAATCCAATACCACACAGCAGGTACATGCTGAATACACACATTGCAGAACATCCATTACCCAATACACACACTTATTTGACACTGCACCATACATGGCACAACCACAACAACTGACACCACTACACACTCAGCTACACAAAGTCACTCACACACAAGCACAACTACACACTTCACAACAGCCACCACACACCAACACTCAGCTGAATGTTTCACAAAGCAACATAACTCGCACCCAAACATTCACAACAACATCACACCCACATGCATATGGCACACATAAAGACACAACCGCATCACCCACTCCAGCTCCCTCTACCTCGACCAGCCAATCCAATCTTATCTACACATACATACTGACTCACATGCACAACTGGACTCATCATATCACTGGTACAGATTCACTTGCAATTCGAACACATACGGAAGATGACAAGTTTGCTGCAATCGTTACTGTGATGCCAGCATGCATTTGGCAGAGAATACTCACACCAGAATAACAATTGTGTATGTGTGCGATATGTGTCCTGTACCAGTGTGTTCCCATCAATCACTGACACATATGTGTTCCTGACATATGCATGTCAGAAGTACTTACAATAAATACCTGTGGCATGTAGATTCCTGCAGAGGTCCCAAGTTCATGTGCAGTGCCCACTAAACATACGCAGTACATGCAATATCCCTGAATTTGAGTCAGGCGACTGCTGGGTTGTGTTTTCTCTGTGGTCCAGTGGCAGTAGTGCTGGTAGGTGATATCCAGTCGGGTCCAGTCTGAAACAGAAGTAGGAATGTGGAAAAGGGTAGGTTTTGTGCCGCTTCCCCCTCCATTCCACCAACTTGGGTGTGGAGGTCGGACATCCACAGGCGGCTTGGCGGTAAGGCACATCCAAATCTACTCAGCGATAAAGGTGTCTGGAGTCCTGCCATCAGCCCCAATTACCAATGCCACCATCACAGCGGCTGGAGATTCCTAGTGGAGTCAGCAGGACTCAGGAGGTGTTTCAACTACTGTCCCGCCAAATTCTAAATCAGCCGGGCAGACCACCAAGGTGACAGGCGGGTATTCTGATGGAAAACCAGGAGTAGGACCGTTATTGACAATATCTAAAGTAGGCCTTAAGTGAAAACAAATGAGTGTTGATGAATTAGAATGAGTGAGCTAGTGAGTGAGTTTAAGTTAAAGTAAATGAGCGTGGGTGAGAATGTTTTCCTATGTCTGTACGTTTATAGTTGAACTTGGCATAGTCAGGGTAATTCTTGGCTTTTAAAGGTACTGCTGACAAAATGCTGGCACAGACACACTGGAGACAAGACTTGCATATTGGAAACCTATTACAAAATGCTTGCACTTACACACTGGAAGTAAATGTTGGTATTGGTCACCCAGAGAGATTTTGGCACTTGCATACTGAAGGAAATTCTTTGCACACATGGGACCCATTTTAAAATGCTGGACCTGGTGCATTGGAGGATATTCCTAGCCTAGGGGAGGGCAACAGTTTCATATGGAAAGGGGGCATTCATGACAAAATGTAGTCACTGAGGTACTAAGGATGATATTTAAGTTAACTGTTGCCTATAATATATGGTTGGCAGTGATAGCAAAATTCAGGCACTGGCATATTGTATGCAATGTTTGGGCCATAGGGGAAACCATAACAAAATGCTGACCCTGGCAATGGAGGTCATTCTTGACACACAAAGGGACCCATGCATATTTTTTTTTTTAAAAATAGGTCAACTCATTGGGACTGTCAGGTTTCATTGGCTTGGCACAACATGAAAGTGCTTGAATATTTAATTTGAGTCTTTTCAAGGCCTATGGCTTTTTAGAAAATTGGTGTGAAATTTGTGCTGTAAAATAAACTATTGGTCCACATTTTATTAAAATATTTTCTCAGTGTCAGAGAAATCCCTACTTAACAGCTGCACTAACTTACTTTGCTTGCTACTATTCAGGTAAATATTCCCTTGCCATATCATGTCAACATTCTAACATAGGTGATCGCTAAAATAAGCATTCTTTGTGTTGTTATATTAATCATACTCTTATTAGGGAACTTCAGTAATGTTAAATTATTGGGGTTAAGGTTGTGTAGCGTCTTAGGAAGATTCAGGGTCCGATGTCATATGTCATTTCCTGTGAAGTCAATGAGATAAAAAGTTCTTTGATGTAACTTCCACTATCCCAAGCATTTTCGCAACGTCCTTGCTCCATACACCATGTAAGGATATTGTTAAAAATGTGGTCTCTAGTTGGCAGAGTTATACACCCTTATCCAAGTAGGGACCACAATCCTAGTCAGGGTAGGTCACAAAACATTCCCAATTATCCTGTGCTCACCCTCTGGTAGCTTGGCACAGAGCAGGCAGGCTTAATTTAGAAGGCAATCTGTTAAGTATCTGTGCAATAACTCAAACAGTAGCACAGTAGAAACACCACAAAAATACACCACACGGGCTTAGAAAAATACATAATATTTATCTGAATAAAATACAATCAAAACAACATAAATCCAATATGAACAAGTTAAGATATCTCTTTTTAAAGTTTAAATGAGTCTCATTCCTTAAGAATCAGTGGTTGTTTCTTGTAACACACAGTACCTGGGATGCATCAAAAATAACAACCCACGGGCTGCAGAGGAGGAGATGCGCTGAAAAATAAGGCGCTGCATCGGATTTTCCGGTGTGGCACAGATGATGCGTCATTTCTTTCCAAGCTGCAAGGAGATAAGTCAATTTTCAGGAGCGCAGCCTTGGTTCCTCACTGCATAGCTGGGATACTTTGATGCCCAGGGAAGATGCCTTGAAAATCCTTGATGTCCTGGTAGAAGGAGCAGGCGCTGCCTCGATCTGGTAGACAATGCGTGGGGTTTCAGCTGTGAGGCAGGCACTGTGTACATTTTCTGCAGGCGTTGCGGTTTTTTTTCTGATGCATGGGGATTTTCTTCTTTTTGGTGAAGTCTTTGTGGCCCTGAGACTTCAGAACAGGAGGCAAGCTCAATCCAAGCCTTTGGAGAGCACTTATGGGAAAGTGAGAGTCCTTTCAGCAGAGTCAGAGGCCAGCAAGCAGCAGGGCAACCAGCAGGGCAATCAGCATGGCAACCAGCAGGGCAGCAGCCCTCCCTAGCAAAGCAGTCCAGGTAATTCCTTTGGGCAGCCAGGCAGTCCCTCTGAAAGAGTCCAGGTGTAGATCCAGAAGTGTCTGATTTGGTGGGGTTATAGACCCAGTATATATGCCCAAAAGTGCCTTTGAAGTGCACAATTCCTCCTTTCAGCCCAGTCCTTTATGCCAGGGTCTCTGTGGTGGATTATCAGTCCTTTGTGTAAGGGTAAGCCACTGGTCTTTGAAGTGTAAAAGAGAGCCCCTCAACCCATCCTGCCCAGGGAGACCCATTCAGTATGCAGATGAAGGCAGATGTGACTGAGTGTCCTGTGTTTATGGCTGTCTGGATGGAATGCACAGAGTGAGCTGTCAACCAGCACAGACCAGACGTGGACTGGAGACACGCTGTAAGGCACAAATGGCAGTAAGTGCAGAGAAATGCCCACTTTCTAAAAGCGGCATTTCTAAAATAGTAATATTAAATCCACCTTTATCAGTAAGAAGATTTTTCTATTACTATTCTGGCAATACTAAACATGACAGGGCTACTCCTTCCAGAACAGAATCTACCATTAAAAGGTATACGAGGGCAGTTCTAATGCTAGTCTGAGAGAGGAGCAGGCCTCACAGTAGTGGAAAATGGATTTGTGATTTTTTTACCATCAGGACATGTAAATCCCATAGATACAAGTACTGCCTTTTACTTACATAGCACCCTGCCCTATGTGTTACCTAGTACCTACATTCGGGGGGACAAATACTGCACAAAAAGGGGAGGGAGTTTAAGGCTTGGAAAGTATTTTGAAATGCCCAGTCGAAGTGGTAGTGAAACACACATGCCTTGCAATGGCAGGCCTGAGACATGGTTAAGGGGCTACATATGTGGGTGGCACAACCAGTGCTGCAGGCCCACTGGTAGTATTTAATTTACAGGTCCTGGAAACATGTAGTGTACTTTACAAGGGACTTACAAGTAAATTAAACATGAAAATTTGGTATGAGCCAATGTTACTATGTTTTAGTGAGAGAGCACATGCACTTTAGCACTGGTTAGAAGTGGTAAAGTGCCCAGAGTCCAAAAGCCAATTAAAATGAGGCCAGAAAAAGAAGAAGAGGAAGGTAAAAGGTTTGGGGTGACCCTTCAGAGAGGGCCATTTTCCAACAGATCCCTTTCTGCAAAATGGCTAATTTTACACCACATCAAAGGTTAGGCAAGTGCAAATCAAAATCTATTGCTCTGGTTGCCCAAGTTACAGTTAAGCCCTCATTACCAGTTTGGGGCTAAATTCCAATCCCTGTACAAATGCTTAACTGGAGTTACAAGTAATGTGACAATTATCACACCATCGCCATATTCCCCTAATGAATTCAAACATGTTAGAAAGGCCCATAAATAATAGGTATAATTTGGTGTGCTAAATACAGATTTCTCATGATATGCCTCATTTGCATTTTGAAAAATGGGAATAGGCGGTAGTTCACAAACACGGTAAATACCTCAGCTCATGTAATGGTATTGACAAGGTGTGGTAAATACCTCACCATATTCCTGCTAACCTGTACCGAGGGGCCTTAAGCTAAAAAGACAACTGTGTGTTTGCCTCTAATACAGCATAATAGCCATCTTCCAAGAACTAAAGCACTTGATGAAAGCCCTGAACCTTGGATAAAGTTATGAGCTGCGGGCCACGGCCATGTGAACAAGAGCATTTAAAAACCTACATAGTCCGAGGCAGCAGGTAACAATACTAGAACATTCCACCCATTAATTGTAGGATGTTAAATGTAAAAGGGAAAAAAAAAAAAAAACAAGTATTGGAATGTTAGAGCAGAAGGACTGTATCAGCCACTTTTGGCCCAGAGCCATCTCATTGTCTTCAGTGGTGCACTCCACATTCCATAGATCTGATATGGGTGAAAATATATTATTTGTCGGTAACAAATGAAGAACAATATATTGTATTCAGATATGGACAGGCTTTATTTCGGATCTCCACAGATTTGCTTTCCAATTATAATGGACGGCTCGAAAAGATTTTCATTCAGTTTGCAGCTCAATACATTCATAACCGCTTGTCATTGTTAAAACTACGCGTGCCTAGGTGATCGCATTTTCTTTAACAGTATTTCCTCTTGCAGCAGCACCGACAATAATGACTTTGTCTATGCAGTGATTCCTGGTAGCTTTCTGTATATACTGTTTCACACATTCATTCAAAGGCCGCTGAAGCCCAGCGTTTACTGTTTTGTTGTAACCTAACACACAGCGAAGGCGCAGATGTGGCAAGGGTTATCGATGTCAGAAGAATCCATTGTCCCTGAAATAAACAAGGCATCGTGATCGGAAGCAGTAACTTGCATCTGTCACATTGAGATACACCTCGGGGCTTTGAATTGTTCAATTGTCGCGGCATTTCAATAGATATTTTCATACGTGCTGGATGAATTCTATTGTGCTATATATTTGTCTTCCATACAAATGAAAGACTGTTTAAATGGAGGCAATATTCTTTTCGAAGTATAGTTTACCTATGTGTTTAATTCTCCAGTGCTGTTTGCATAATGGGAACGACCTGAAGTTTTGACATCTGCGAAATCCACCATGGCTTTTACTGCAATGATTTGATGTCTCAAATTCACGGACATTCGCATCTTCATAGTCATGCACATAGTCCTTCTTAACAATATATTAAGACCCACATCTACCACATGCGCCCAGTCCCCCTCTCTGTGCCGAGAGCGTGGTTGGCCATCCCACCCGTAGTCTGCACTTGAATGTTTTTCATCTCCTGCTCATTACACCCTCCTTATGGAAGTATCATCGTCAAACTGACCTCCCCTGTGCCTTACACACCTTGGAGCCATTATTAATACTATATACATTATAAACGGACCTTTCTCCTTATTTGCTAGCCTTCGCACTGGAGTTCTCATACCTGTAAATGTGGCACGTCGACATGGAAGGAACACGCACAGACTGGTATGGGTGCTGCCACACTCGGAACTGCGTCACCACAGTTCCGTCCTTTATTTATAGCTTGGTGCTCCGTGCCCCTCCCGGACACGCTGAGCACGTTACTTAAACACGGAGAGCCCGAGTGGCTCTCCGTTTACTCTTTACATCCCTCCCATGTTTTACTCCACATGGACATAGATAACCAAACTGAACTTAAACAAAAGGTGAAAACATTTTCAATACGGAACAACCCTCAACAACAAATTAAATGAATAAACACGAATAGTCAATAACTGAGAACACTACAAATTCGTTCCTTAGCACCCTGAACCTTCAAGTCACTCACAAAGTCCAAATTAGACAGCTGGAGATCATTTCACCCTGTTCAACAAACGAAATCCCTCAGCTGACTATTCGGTACAGGGTTAGGGCGCAAGTCATATCTCGCACTTCTAGCGTTACCACTCCTGTGTTCAAAAGCACAACCAGGTCTAGTTTGCACGATACTTGTTGGCTCGGAAACATCCTTCCTTTCCACTGCCGGCAGTGGTAAGTCATCCGAAAAGTCCTCTGTCTCTCCTTCATCATTGGTCTGCTCTCTTAGACCAGCCCTCTTAAAATGTGACACGTTTCGTGTTACTCTCTTCCTTCCTCGTGCTGCAGTTATCATGGACCCTTTTATGCCAATTATCTCCCATACATCCGGTTCAAACGGCGTTCGGAACTTTCCTCCTTCTCCTCGCCGACGTTTCACGACCACTCGATCCCCTTCTTGGAACCCTCGATATTTTGCTCGTCGTCGGATACTTGCCCGTTGGTTGGTAGCTTCTCGACGGTTCTGAGTGGCTTTTACGTCCAATGCAGGGGGTCTCCACTTAGGACCAGAGGGAATACAATCACGTGGAGACACTTTGAACATCAAAGAAGAGGGAGCACAGCCAGTGGTGCTATGAGGTGTTTGACGATATGCACTCAAAAACTGATACAGACATTGTTCACTGTTTTCATTTTGCTCGACTCCAATCCTTAGAGCTCTGTTCAAGGTGCGCATAAACCTTTCCACGTCTCCATTGGCCTGAGGCCAGTAAGGCATTATTTTACGATGACGAATTGCCAGACAGTCAAGGTATGACCTAAACTCTTGCCCTTGGAAAGGAGGACCATTATCAGTTCGGATTTCGTCAGGCAAACCAAACAAAGCAAACGTCTTTTGTAGAACAGGCCGTACATTTTCAAACGCCGTTGACGCTATAACTTCCACCACGGGGAACTTGGTATATGAATCAATCAAAACAGCAGTCAGTCTACCATCTGGGAAACTCCCAAAGTCCATGCTCACTTTAGCCCAGGGTTTCAGAGTGGCCGGTTCAGTTTCTACTGGACAGCTCGAGGGATCCATTGACGTGATAATGCAAGAATGACATCTCCCTACCATTTCATCAACCCGAGTATCCATACCCGGGAACCAAACCTTTGCTCGTAGTCTTGCTTTGGTTTTAGCAGCCCCTTGGTGCCCTTGATGAGCCAATTCGATCACCTTCGACCAGAGACACTGGGGAAGCACGATTCTCCTACCTCTGAGAACCAACCCATTATTGTCAGTAGACAACTCTTCACGCACTTTCCAAATACTCTGCATAGCGACTCTTTGATCAGGGCAGGACATGTGGGTCTTCTCTAGAAAATATTTCCATCTTTTGTGACTCAACGCTTCTTTGACGTGACTCAACATTACATCTTCCTGGGTAGCGTTCACAATGTCAGTTACGAGAAGTGCATTAGGGCATGCCGACTGCACAACCATGCTAACAAAGAGTTCAGTGTTTTCTTCATCTTGTTCTTGATGACCATCACACCGCTTTGGAGGAGGGTGTCGAGACAGATAATCTGCAGGATTATTCGCACCAGGCCGATATACAACCGTGAACCTATAAGGTTGAAGTAGAACAGCCCATCGTTCAATTCTCGGAGGCGCCAAACGTGCACTACCCGCAAACAAAGGGACTAACGGCTTGTGGTCAGTCACAACTTGAAACTCGTGCCCATACAAATATAGGTGGAAATGGCGGCACGCCCAACGAATGGCTAGAGCTTCACGCTCGATTTGCGCATACCGGGTTTCAACCGTTGACAGTGCTCTACTAGCGTAGGCAACAGGGACCCACTCTTGATGCCTCTGTTCTTGTAAGAGCACGGCTCCAAGCCCAACGGGGCTCGCATCCACCACCACTTCAGTTTTCCTACCGGGGTTGAAGTAAGCCATAGTCGCTTTATCCAGCAACGCATTTTTAATATCCACAAACGCTTGTTGTGCATCCGGAGTCCAGTCCCACCGATGTTGCCCTTTAGTTAGTCGTCGAAGAGGTTCAGACATGGTGGCAAGTTGTGGTATAAATCTGCCGCAATATGTGGCCATCCCTAGAAAACTGCGAACTTCCGTTGGATTTTGCGGAACAGGGGCTTGACGGATCGCTTCCGCTTTCCGTGGGTCTACTTGCAGACCATCTTTTGAAAAGACATATCCGAAAAACTCTACCGAGTTTTGATAGAACGCACATTTCTTCTTATGAAGGGTTAGCCCAGCTTCCATCAGTCGATTCAACGTTGACCTTAAATGACGATGATGCTCTTCTCTCGTCTTGGAGTATATCAGGATATCATCACTTAGGTTAATTACCCCTGGCAATCCGGACAACGTTTCTCGAATCGCATTCTGAAATACTTCAGCAGCTGACGACACTCCAAAACTCAGTCTCTTGTACCGTCTTAGCCCCACATGTGTCGAGAAAGTGGTAATGTTCCTACTTTCAGGGTCCAGCTCCAGCTGATGATACCCCGCATTGAGATCCAACTTGGAGAACCACTGGGCTCCATTCAGATCCGCAATAATGTCATCCATGGTGGGAGTTATGTGCATCTCTCTTTTGATAGCCTTGTTTGGTAGGCGCATGTCAACACATAGACGAATCGCTCCTGGCTGTTTCGGTTTCGGTGCGATTACCAACGGTGATACCCAGGGCGTAGGCCCATCCACCTTTTCGATGACTCCTTGTTCTTCCAACGACCGCAACTCTTGTTCAACAACCGGCCGCAGATGAAAAGGCACCCGACGGTGTCGTAGAGCCACAGGTGTCACATTGTGGTCTACGTGCAACTTGATGCGTTTTCCTTTCAAACGTCCTAAACCCTCAAACAACTGCGCGAATTCATGGAGGAGGCGTTCCACGTGAGTGTCATATATTTGACGCGCAAAGAATACCAGCTCTAACTCTTCAGCCGTGTGACACCCTAACAAAGTGCCACGATCCCCGGCTACGACATAGAACTTGGCCTCTGCTGATCTGTCTCCACTGCTTACGGCCACTTCCACAGTTCCTTTGAGGGGAAGGGGCTCTCTACCCCCATAATTATATATTTTAGTAGCTGTTGACGTAAGTGGCGGGGCAGGTACTAACTTTTTGAAGAGGGTTTCTTCCATGACATTGACAGACGCTCCAGTGTCGATGAGTACAGAAACCCGCGTGCCATTGACGTAGACATCACTCATGGGCGGCTGCCTCCTTTTCCCTGGTTTTCCTCCTGTGAAAGATATTACAAAAATGTCCTCATCTTCATCTTCCTCAAATACCGGACCACTCGCTGTCGCCTGCTCCCTTCCTTCCTCCGCCCCTTTGGACACAGCCTTTACATTCGTTTCTCGTCCTTTTTGTTCACCCGGCTTGTTTCTCCTGGACCTGCACATTATCGCAAAATGGTTTGGCTTACCACAGCGATTACACGATTGCCCTTTTGCAGGGCATCCAGCATTCGATCGATGTTCATAGCCACAGCTTCCGCAGGCCCTCTCACTAGGTTTAGCGAGGTTCAGCCTACGAGGCGTTGCCGGGCGTGTCTGGACGGCATCCACTTGTTCCTCCTTGACTTGAACCACACGAGTCGACGACGCTGCAGCCATTGACTGACCTCTCACTGCCGCCATAGCATCTGCTCGTACCGCTGACAGTTCATGCGACCTCGCCAGAATCAGAATGTCATCAAGGGACATTCCCTGTTGCCGAAGAATGAGTTTTCTCAAAGCATTCGACCGACATCCTTGAATGATCTGCGCTCGAATCTCTTCTTGTTGGTTGAGACCCGTGCACGAGCTCACCAGTTTTCTCAACCTGGCATAAAACATATCCATTGATTCTACCTCTGTCTGTTGCGCCTGTCTGAGCTTAAAACGTTCATAATCAGAGTTAAGTTGAGGATCAAAATGCCTATTTAAAGCAGTCACCGCTGCGTCAAAATCAGATTTATCCCCTGTATCAGGGAGAGAATCAAAAAGCTCCTGTAACTCATCTCCACCCATCAAAAGCATCACAGACCTGCGCACTGCTCCATCCGTCTCTCGGGTGGCACAAAAATAGTTTTCTAAGCGATTTATCCATAGTCGCCACCTTGGCGCAGCTGTGGCTGGGTCAATCAGCTGGCTAAACGGTGGTAAAGAGGTAAGTGAGGAATGAATACTGTTGTTTAGTTGTGCTGGAAGTTGAGGATGTCCTGGTAGTTGAGGGGGGTTGGCGTTATTAGCATTGTCTTGTGGTGGGGCACTCATGTTAGCACTGTCTCACTCCGGTGTCTTGCACAGGCTAAGATATCTTTCTTTTCTGAGGGTCTGCCTGCCAGTTTGTCTTACTACTTCCTTTTCTTATATTTCTATTATTATTATTTATTTTTTTATTTGTTTTCTTCTTTTTTTTCTTTTATTACAATTTTTTCCGTTCTTTGTACTTTTCTATTCATTTGAGAGTCCCCCCCCAGCCTCGGGGAGCACGTGTCCAGTTCGAAATTGGCAAAACCTGTTAATTAGCTTGTTTTTCTCTTTTCATCGGGGAGAACACGTCCTTTCCCCAAGCTCCCCAGCCTCGGGGAACGCGCTCCTCACACGGAGCCGTCACGCCTCCAGAGACGCTCCAAAACAGAGCGCTCGGCTGAAATTGACGAACCTCGTCAATTTCAGCTGCTCTCCCAGCAGCGCGGACACGCCCTCGGGCCGGGCACTCAATGGAGCGATTCGCTCCCTCCAACGATCCTCTTCTGGGGGCGGGGCGGGGCAGGGCTCACCTTCCTGGGTTTCCCCGATTGGGAAACCACACGGCACCGCGCACCGCTAGCGCGAGGCACACCACGAGGCCCGGGACTTCAATCGATCGTCACCAGGTTGACGCCGCGCCATGTGAATTTCTTTCACCCGCGGCAGCCTGCACCCCTCAATCGGTACATGTGTTGTTTTTTTTTCTGTGCACCGGTATATTGTTCTGCACCTACGGCGCGATGACTCGCATCCCGCTCGTCACCATTGTAAATGTGGCACGTCGACATGGAAGGAACACGCACAGACTGGTATGGGTGCTGCCACACTCGGAACTGCGTCACCACAGTTCCGTCCTTTATTTATAGCTTGGTGCTCCGTGCCCCTCCCGGACACGCTGAGCACGTTACTTAAACACGGAGAGCCCGAGTGGCTCTCCGTTTACTCTTTACAATACCCAGGGAATGACTTAGCCCCAAAGGACTTCCGATCTACAGAAGTGCATAACTCAACTTAACCACGAGGGACCACCTTGGAAACTCAACTCCTTACAGACACCATTCAAAACCTGGACCCAACTCTTCCAAAATCCTCTTCCCACCAAACATCTCTAGATACATATTATCATGAGAGAGTTTCCACAACTTCTGTTTTCTGACATGTACTACTGTACCACAGTTATAGCACAGGCTGCTTTATATCATACTTTCTGTTCCACAGTCATGACCCCACCAATAATAATCTAATTTCCTAAAGTCACTAGGGGACACATTTAAGATCCCCTAGCACCACTGGAGTGTCACTTTTCGTGAGGCTCCGGTGGCGCTATGCCCTGCACCTATTTACCTTAACGCCACCTTGTAAATACGGCCCCTTCACATGCAGCCCTTTGCGTGGAAGAGGCATATAATTGGTGTTATTGTGGGCGTGCTACAGCAACACCCATTGCATTTTCACGCTGCCTCAGATCTACGAGTTGTCCTAAACCCCCTTCTCAGGGGTGGCGTTAGCAAGGTGCAAAGTGGAAGAATACTTTTATTCCTCCTCGTTTTTTGCTTTTTCAATGCGTGCTGCATCCTGCAGTCTACAGCCTAAAAACTATTTTCACTGTAGGCTGGCTGTTGCATAGAAAATCACTGGAATGCAATATTAAATATATTAATGCAATCTTCAACTAGGGAACTGCTAGAAATGTATTGTGGGTGTTTTTTAAAATATTTACTAAAAGTCCAATTCATTGATGAAGTAAGACTTTTATAACATATTTCAGAAAAGGTAAATTTAGAAAAGTTATGTTTTCCTTGTCTAAAGCCTCTATCGACCATTTGTATGAGCTCCAGCTGTCACCTGGCAGCTGAACAATCCCCTTGAAGAGGTGTGAGAACTTCTCCCAGAGCAGGACAAAGGACTTGGCAGTGGAGGGGTGTGCCTTCTTCTCTGGCAGGATGGATGACCATCTGGCTGTACCCAGGAACTTGGTTAACTTCAAAGAGGCCTACACTGTTATAGGCAAATATTAGGTGACATTTGATCATGGCCTCCTTGGTTCCCCTGGATAGTTAAGAGACAACCCCTGTTAGAGAGCCCCCCAGAGCCCGTTTAGAGTGACCACAGAGGAGGGTTACTTATTTCCCTGGCAACATCTCTGGGTTTGCACAGGAGATTTGTACATGTGACGAAAGGTTCTGCCATCTTGATTCTAGGTGGAGTAGGGCACTGTGGTATTGTTTACAGAAGAGCACACAGGATCTGATGCAAAACTGGATAAGGTCACCCCTGGGAATGTCTTCCAGTTGGTTAGTCAGTGGCCAGGAGATTCTGCCACTCACAGGCTGATTCCAGGCATAAATATTTCATCTACCTTTCCCTCCTCATAACACAACACGTTCTGTTCCTGTGGAAGAACATAAGTGGACCACACCTTCTGTGTGTGTCCTGGGACGAACCTGGAAGGCTTGTCTTGCTCTCAGCCTAAAAAGGGGACTCCAGTTGACATAAGGTTGATCTCCAGTTCAATCTAAAGGAATATAAAAAGATGCAAAATGTATTTCCTGACATCCAAATCCTGTCCCCAAGATCCAGGACCCTTATGCCATATTCTCAAACTTGGGAGTTAGAAACATTTTGGCTTTGAAAACCTCCAGAGGACTGAAACTAACTTGCCAAACTGATGTGACAAAGGAGCATTGCTGTTGGGCCAAAGATTCGGTGTGCACCCACTCAGAATTTTTCCTATGCAGCAAATCTTATTTAGCCAAACCTCTTGGAGAAGGTATCTGCCCATGTGAAGCCCTCTTCAGCTGAAGCCTTTCCCCTTGCCCTGTTGGAAGAAACTGCACTGCAAAAAAGTAACAAAGTCTGCAGGTAGAAATCTTCACCGGGTGAAAGTGCTAAAAATATTCAGCCAACAAGTGACCTTTTCTGGGTACATAATTAAAATTTCTCCCACTCCCATAACATGCAGCCCTTTTCGACCACTGCCCACTGATATGCCCTGCTCAGGATTTGAAACTTCAGTTTCAGAGAATAAGGGCCTGATTTAGAACTTGGCTGATGGGAATTCTCCAACACGAACATTACGGATATCCTGTCCTTTGTATTATAATCCAATTATATCCTATGGAGATCGTAATACCGCAGACAGAATACCCATCACATTTGTAACTAAGTATTTCATAGGCCAAGTTCTAAATCAGGCCCTACGTCTAACTTCCGACTGGGTCATACTTGGTTTCTGTAAACCACCCATGCACCATCGTAGATGGCCTTAACATTTGCTTAGATACCAGTGAAACTCTTGGCGCTGAATGACTTTTGTCACTATTTCGAACTTTAAACTTTAAAAATTCATAATTCTGCTTTCACTTATTTCATTTTTCTCATTTTGTGTAATTGTTTTTAATTATAATGTATTCTATTTTTCTAAAGTGCGTTGGGATTTTTATTGTGGTATATTTTGACTTTATCACAGTTTTGATGTCACATAATTATTTTACCTTAAATCCAAATTAAGCCCATCTGCTCTGTATCATAGGTACCATGGGATTACGCTTAGGTTCATTTAGTGATTCTTATGGTTCATATTGAGGTTGTTATTTGAGGAGGGTACTCCCCCACCTCAACTATTACACTAAGGGGCATATTTAGTAGCCTCTCGCGACATTCCAACTCCACATTAACGTCATTTCTTTTATGCTAATGTGGTGTTCGAAGCCAAAAACGCCATATTTACAAAGTGGTGCACTACATGCTTTGAGCCACTTTGTAAACCTTTCCGCTACATTACGCCTGTGCCAGGCAAAAAGTATCCAAATGGGACATTCCCCCATTAGAGGGACACAAAATGGTGCAAGGAAAGAGATTTGCTTGTGCCATTTTTTCAGCACTTTTAATGCCTACTCAGATTACAAAGAGCCTCTGGGTGCTTTGCAGGATTAGTATCAGACTTTTTTATACTAATCCTGGAAAGCACTGAACTAGCGTCAACAATTCTGATGCTAGTCCCTAACTACCACCATGGTGCACAATATTTTTGGGGCATAGGGAAAGTGGTGCTGCACTGTGTGCAGCTCCATTTTTTTTAAATATACCCCTATCTTGTTACAAATACCTCATGGAAAAAAACTCTCTATGAGCAACTCCTTCCTCATCCGTGAATTACCTATAATCCCTTCTTTCAAAATGGGATGATCAAAAACAAGCCTATGATGAAACCCTAGCCATGTACAAGAGCAAATATCAGACCCTCACTGACATGAATAATAATACCTCTTTTTCACCCTACTTACATCTCCTTCCACCCTGCCCTTTCTTCAGCTACCTGTCCTAGCTCTCTCTTCAATATTGCCTCCCCTCCATCATTTGTATATTTTAATATCCTCACTTCCTTCACACCATTCAGCAACTTACCCAACCCTCTATTTCCGCTCAACTCCTCTCACACCATCTTTACACTCAATGTCCTACTCCCTTGCAGCATTCCTTCCATTACTCCACTACCTTACACATCTTCTTCTCCCAGACTTCACCCCCACACCTTCACATGTGCATCCTTCGTCCTTCTTCAGTGTTTTCCTTTGCATCTAATACCAATTGCTCCTCTTCATGACCTCCTTCAGCATTACCCCTACAGCCAACAGTACTTGTCACATACTACCTACACTTTGGTGAACTCTGATCACTTTCATACTCTATAGCTGCCTCTGCCCCCCAGCTCACTCCTCCTCATATCCTCCCCTATAGGAATATACCGCTCTCTACTGGTTCACAAACTGTTACGCTTATATGTACCCTGACACCCTCCCCACCACACCACTGCCCTTCCCTCACACTCCTCCCCTACTAACACAAACAAGGCCCAGACACCTGTCACACATGAAGCCTATCTACCAAATTGTAAGAACATAGGTTATCAGTTTTGACGAGTGGAAGCCCCACTCAGATAATGAATATAACCTTTGCCAGGATGAGCCACAAAAGCTACTAACCATCTGGAAGCTTCAACAAAAGCATTCAATGTTTATTTAGGGGCATTGTGTAAAGTATGCAGCACTCAAACATTACCAAAGTGAATACACAACACAAGAAAAATCCCATACCAATTTAGAAAAATAGAGTATATTTTAGTAAATGATAGTACACAAAAACAACAAACATCCAATAGGTAGAACCTGAGATATACCTTGTTAAGATGAAAATAGCACCAAAAAGCACAAAGTTCCACTTTAGGTTACCTGGTCATGCTGGGTTGGGGGAAAGTCACAAGTACAGGCCGAACTCAATGGAGCCAAGGTTGGATACAGTGACCAAGATCTGCTAGTGTCATTTTCATTGGTGGCGGCTGTAAAGAGGAGTCTGTTGGTGCGAGGAGCAGCTTGCGTATCATGGACAGTTGTTCGTCTAGCGCGAAGAGCTGGCCATTGCTGGAGCTTCACATTGTCATTGTGACAATGCAAAGAACAGGTCTCTTAATGCCGGTCGTCCCAAGTGGTTCTGTTGGTGAGGAGAGCAAGTCCCAAGGGAACTTCACTCTGGCTGTTGTCACTGTACCTTTGCCTTTCCCTCAGGAGACATTTACACAGATGCTAGCTAAGTTTCCAGAACCTGGGAGCACCTCTTGGGAATCAGAAGGCACTCCAGCTGAGGCCAGTAGAGGACCTCAAGCAGGTCAAGGCAGATCCAGTTTGTGCTGGTCAGCGTGGCAGTTGCAGGAAGACCTGTGGAAGCTAGTTCTATCCCTGCAACTCACACAGGAGCTCATACAGGTGACCCTTGAAGTCACTGTGGCTAGCCTGGGTTCAAGGCAAGCAGTTTTAGTCTTCCTCCAGTCAACAGGGCAGTCTGTCTTTCTTATACAGCAGGGCAGCCCTCCTTCTAAATCTTCCTCAGGTCTGTAAGTGCTTTAGTGAGGGGTTCTGCAGATCCCAGTTTTGGACCTAGTACCAGCCTTCATATGGTGTATACTCTGGCCTACCCTCCAAAGTAGTTATGGTCAGTTTTTCACCTTCAAAAATAACAAGGGCTCCCCGACTACAGAAAGCTGAAGTGGGACAGGGAAAAATGTAATTAACAACTAAGCAAACCCACCTTCAGATCTGAATTCCTAAAGAGCAGAATTCATAACAGACAGATAATAACAACATCAAGTCAACAGAAATTGATAAACAAATACCAGTCTCTAATATTCAGAACATGGTTCTGAAAAAACTCATTTACATTTAACAAATAATAAATGTATTGAAAAAATAATCAAATGAAAATATATAATGCAAAACAATCCTGCATCACCTGGGACAAGAAAAAAAAAACAAAAAAAAAAACAACATACAGTCACACCATCACAATCATACAATATAAAAAACACAGCCTGGACAGAGCATCAAATAATATATACAACATAGAAATTCCAATATTTGTCCATAAGATCGTACATGATATCAATGGTTAACAATTCTTCCATGACCACAAGTTTAGATGTCCAAAAGGGGCATTGTACTTTGAAGCTAAACCATCCACTATTTTTATAATAAGACCTTCATTGAAAAGCAAAGTTTTTCTAAGTTAATGAAAACTTTAATTTGAGTGGCAGCAGTTTGTAAACACAAAGATGAAAAGGAAAACAAATCCAATGAACCATATGAGTCCAGGTCTATGAGGTCAGTGCCGAAGCGCGTTTTGGTGGAACGTGGCCCCTAGGGGTCACCCACCTTCTTCAGGGCACGAAAACAATCATATGTACAAACATCCCAGGAACGACTGTAGTAGGCATCAAATGCGTCCATATAATAGAAAAAAAGATTCACTTGTATCTGTTGGCTTAAGTGCCAAGAGGGACACCTAATGTAGTGTACAGAACAAGATAAAGAAAAAAGAAAAGAAAACAGAAAGAAAAAAAAAGAAAAGTGGAAACACACACCAAGAAAAAACAGGAAAGCCCAAAATACATGTTAAAGGTGCTCCAATACCAGTGCTGATACAGAAACATTGCTTATAGCTTAAACTCGTGCTTCCCTACCATGTGAATAATGACCAAAAACTCATGTACATGAATATTAATCGTCTATGCATATCGAACCTGCCAGAAAAAGGATTATTGATAACGTGCTTATAGATGTTTCCAGTAAGTGTATCTTCACCAAAGGTAGACCGGAATGTGCTGAGTCAACTCCCCAAAGGAGAATACCATCTTAGCCAATGCTTACTATTATGTGAAGGGTTCAAAGAGCTCCAATCCTATTCACCCGTTAGGAAGTTTCTTTTCTAGATCGCATCAAATATCCAGAGTCCTTGTGTTGACTAGCAGACACAGAACAATAAACACGTAAATAAGTCTCTGCGTCTCCTTGGGAATATAAAGTTATCAATATATTTACTAGCACTTAGATATTAGGTTGTGGATAATATAAAAGAACTTTACCTCCTAAATTTTGATCCATGATATCGGCATTTCAAACACTAACGTTAGTGTTACGGCCTCGACTTCCTTTTTATGCTAAGTATTATTCCCGGTACGGGCAGAGCTTCTCCGTGCCGAAATGTAATCAAAAGACGCCGACCCCATGGAAACTTGCACACATACGCGAGTCTGCTGTGCATTAGACCAAAGATGTCCGATATCTACTGTGAAAACGTAGTCGCCATGTTGGAATAATGTCAAAAGGAAGGACCAGAGTATAAACCTCAATGAAGACAATCCACATAAGATGATGTAAATAATCTCCACATGAACAGGTAGGAGGCAAGATATATATGATATATAGCTGTTAAACAGGAAAGCCTCATTTAAAAATGGCAGATATCTATATGGGAGGCAATGATAAGGCAATGATAAAATCCTCCACGAATAGGGCATGTTTTATTTATCAATGGGTCGAAGTTCACAAAAAACGTTATAATTAGTTGAAAAAAAGTATCCACAACTGTAAGACAATGTGAAAAAAACACTAATACAGATGTAGATCCCAAGTATCAAAAACCTATTTCACCAAGAGGGAAAGGAGGACGATATAGACATGGAATCTAAGGACAAAAATAAATAAACTTGTTTATGTTAACTATAAGAGAACAAATAAATCTAGAACACTTCTCTTTTTCTTCTATATTTGTTCATATCTCCTTGAGCTGCTCTGATCTTCTCTAATATAGTCCACCTCAGTTCATCCCCTTGGTGACCCTTCTCCATACAGTGGTCAACTAGGGGAGCTTGAAGTCATCGATTCTTGACCGCTGACTTGTGTTCGCTAAAACCCACCCTAAATTGTCTCCCTGTCTCTCCCACATATCCTAAGTGGCACGGGCACAAAATACAATATATGACATTCGAGCTTTGACAATTAGTCATGGTCCTTAACTGTACTGTTTTTTTGTTGTAATAAAAAGTGTCAGATACTACTGCTTGAGCACACACGTGGCAGCTCCCACATCGGTGATTACCCAAAACAGGAATGGTTCCTGTAATGCTCTTTTATATGAATGTATTTTCACTCATGCGTCTTGCTTGGACCAATTTGTCTCGCAAGTTGGAATTTGTTTTGTAGACAAACAGCGGTCTAGGAAAAGGAGCATGCTCTTCATTGGTGTTCAAAATATTCCAATACCTGTTGATAATAAATTGTATCTTATTGTTAACATTAGAGTGTCTAATGATACACACCATCCTAGTTTGTTTGTATTTTGGATGTGGTCACATAGAAAGACGAAAATGCCATGAATGATTGATTATGGGCAGGAAGGCATCCCTTCCTACACATAAGCAGTCATTAAATAATGACAATTTGTTACTTCTATATGTGTTGCATTCTGCAACACATAGGAGTAACAAATCACCGTTATTGATTGTTTATGAGAAAGATTGGTAGCTATTTGAGCCTTAACAGCATTTAACCAGATACCAGACCAAGTTGCAAGGCCATTTGTTAAATGGCCCTGATAGCTTTTAGCAGAGCTATGAACAATATGGCTTTTTTTCCATAGGTTAAGATTCTTACTTCTAGGCTATTGAATGTTAGTGAAGGAAATGTTGCTAAGGATCTCAAAGCTTGAAAGTATGTTTAGATGTAGATTAAAAAGTTGTATAGAGAAAGGGCTGATGATATTTTAAAGGTTTCCCATTCAGACCATGCAAGCTACTAAAAAGGCGTATGAAGCTCTGTGGTTCAAATAATTAGAGCCAATGCCCATTGCAATCCTGACAGTTCACAGGAAATATGAGGAGACCCAGTTGAATGCCAAAGGACAATCCAGCGGGTCTGGCAAGATTCTCAGCAGCTCCAAGCCCTGAAGTATCCAAATTAGTATGAAAGGTGACATCGATGAGGAATAAATTCATATTACATAGGGTCAACAAGTGATAACCCATGCAAGATGGCTGGAGAGAGTGTGGTTAAATGTCTTAGAATTTGAGTTAATAAGTGAAATTGTGCGACATGAGCCACAACCTAACAGATCCTTACCTTTCTTTAAGCAAATCAAGGCAAGTGTTTTGCCCCAAGAAGCAGGTACTGTGTGACAAAAGACTGCTAAATTGAAAAGTTAAAGCAACTTTGGGTTAAGAGTATTACAAAAGACTTTATACAATTCTGTTGGAATTCAATCTGGCCAGTTGCCTTACCTGCTATAAGGCAGGATATAGCCTCCTCTATTGAAGGAGTCCCAAATATACAGTTGTTGATCATCAATTTCTGTAGACAATTGATTGTCAGATAGTTACCTGTTTTCTCTTAAGAGGCTATACAGTCATCCTTGTACAAATTGGCATGAAAGTTCTGGAAAACTGCTAATATACTGGAGATGCCTCCTATTAATTCACCAGCAGTATTTCTGATCTTCAACACAGAATTCCTAATATTTCTGTCTTTGGCTCCGAACATCTGTAGTTGCCCTGTCTCGTATCTACTATTTTCGAACCACTAGGCTTGGAAAGCCTGTATTGTACAATAGGGTCTAGTCCGTATCCTTTTAAAAAGCATTTGTACACAGTCAGGGCTTGCTGCGTGGTGAAGGGATGGGGTGGCAGGGGGGACAAAATAAACATTAAATTTTTAAGAAAATTTATAAAAACATACCTCTCTTGCCGCCACACTGCTCCTCTTACCTGGTCACTGGAGGCACAGGCTCCTAGCCTGTCCTGTGGCCAATCCTAGCGCTGCATGAAAGCAGCTGTAGGATTGGCTGTAGCCCTCTGGCTGTATGCTCCCAAGCAAACTGGGAGCCTGTGCCTACTCTCTCCAGCCCAGGATAACAGTGCCGGGTTGGAAAGAACACAGTGTGCATGTGTGTTTTGCCAGCCGAGGCTTCCAGCCAAACATACATGCAGACTGAGGGGAGTGCTGTGCACTCCCCCTTTGTCTCTGTCATCCTCCATAGGCCGCCCCTTCAACAATACAACACTTATTGTTAATTTTTTGCAGTGGCTGCTGCTCATATGGGGTCTGCTGTTTGTACAGCAACTATCTGATAATAAATCGGGGAACCATGAACTGTGGAACAGCAAGTACTCTGATTCTAGGGAAAGAAGCTTGGAAGATAGACATGCTTCTGTTTCTCTATCTGTCTTCCCTTAGCAGTTGGTGAATCTCAGCCTACACCACAAACAAGCTTCCAAGGTGTCCCAAACCCCCTTTGTAGCTGCTGTTCCAATATTAAAATAAGTCCCTGAAATGATCTATCAGAAAACTAATAAAAAGTCTATCTTATAGCAGATTGTGAGCGAAGGTCCAGCAGGGTAAGACAGCAGGCACATATACAAAGACAAGCCATTATGATAAGAAATAATCCTCAGATTAAATTTAGGGGCATATTTATACTCTGTCTGTGCCGAATGTGCGTCAAAAAATTTGACGCACATTCAGCGCAAACCTTGCCCCATGTTTAAACTTTGATGCCTGAACCCGCGGATGTCAAAATCCTGCTGTGTGCGTAAATTTTGGGATGCGGGAAACCGCCTTGCGTTAATCAAATGCAAGGTAGGCGTTCCAGTCCAAAAAATGACTTTAGCGCCATTGCGTCGTATTTATGCTTCCGGGCAAAAATGCCCCACAGCCGGGTGGCGGAGCCGGAAAACGACGCACAGCCCGATTTGCATTAAAAATTAACACCTGGTTCAGGGCAGGCATTAAAATGGGGCAAACACACCTGTATTTAATCAGAATACACAGAAGCAACAGCAGAGTAGCAAAAGGGAGACATGGAGGTGATTCTCATCCAGCGTGCACGCAGACGCAGAGCCCAGCAACAACAACAGCAGCTACCACAACACCAGCAGGGACCCCAAAGGCAGCGCAGAAGGCAGGAGAGGATATTCCGCACCAGAACAACCCTTCATGGCCTCAGGGAACATGACATCATCCAGAGGTACAGGTTAAACTTGCAGGCCATTCAGCAGCTGCTGCGAAACATAGAGCCACAGTTGGCACCCACCTTGCTCACACCCTGCACCATCCCAACAGAAACCAAGCTGCTAGCTGTACTTCACATGTTGGCAAGTGGCTCTTTTAAAAAAACTGGTGCCCTGGTTGCTCGAATATCACAGCCATCATTCTCTGCCTTTTTGCCCAAAGTACTGGATGCCATAATTGGACTCACACCCAGCCACATCTGCTTCCCAAACACACTGCAGAAGCAGTAGGAGACAAAACAGGAGTTTTACCTCATTAGTGGCTTCCCACACGTCCTTGGTGCCATCAACTGCACACATGTAGGCCTTGTGCCACCTGCTGCAACTGAACACCTCTACTGCAACAGGAAGCACACACATTTCATCAATGTGCAGGCCACGGTCGATCACCAAGGATTGATCACCAACATCGTAGCAAAATATCTTGGGAGTGTCCATGACTCATTCAACTTCCGTCACTCTACCATCAATCAGCACTTCCAGGATGGACGGTATGGCAATGGACTACTTGTTGGTAAGTACAAAAACCAACTTATATTCACACTGCACAGCAACCCTCTAGGACACACAACACATAACCACAACAGCAACATGTGGACAGGAACACACTGAGGTCGTGACATCGCTAGCTATGTTTCATAGGTCAGCATTGAACTTGTCACACATCTGAAATTAGTGTCCAGCCTAATGTAAAGACGTCAATGATCACAACGTTTGGGGAGGTTTGCCTATTTGTCACCTTGCAAAATGTAAGCGTCTCACTGATGTTTACATTAATACATTGCATAAGTCTAAAGGATTGGGATGTCCAGGGTACATTGATGCTAACGTGTTAACAACACTGTCAAAATGAATCTGTGTATGGAAACATCATCTCACCCCCAGTGAAGACACAAGGACACCTGTATCACAAGTCACAATGCTAGGGAGTGCACACCGTACTGCAAATCCCAAAACATACTGCTGGCAACCGGTCAGCAGCCAAATACTCGTTCAGCCAAGGAAACAACCCAATGGAGATGGTACATCCTACAAGCCTAGGAAGGAACGCAATAATACAAAAGAGTCACAGACAACACAAGACAACTACTGCCATGCAAGGTGATTTCAATGGGGCAAGCTACATCAACATGATCCCATTCATTTTCTTTTTCAGCTGATCAGGGGAATGGGATCCAGCCATGGATAATGACACCATTTGGCAACCCAAGCACTGCAGCACAGCATTCCTACAATGACGCACATAGAAGGACACGCAGCATAGTTGAGAGGACCTCAAGTCGAGATTCAGGTGCCTCGACATCACTGGTGGCAGCCTCCTATATTCCCCAGAAATGGTCTGTAAGATCATTCTAACATGTGCCATCCTGCACAACATTTGCATACGAAGGAGCATTCCCCTCTTAGAACCAGAGCCACAGATGCCTGAAGAGGAGGAAGAGGAGGAAGCTGGCCTGCAACATGAGGGGGAACAACAAAACACAGCTGCTGGATTGCATAGGCGCCAACATATAGTGAACAATTTCTTTTAAAACGAATCACCACTGTATTAACTAATGTAAATAAACACTGATAATAATCACCATATCATGGTCTGGCTAATCATTTTTGCTCACCTTTATCTCTAACTATCAGAATAAGAGTGTAGCCTCATGGAGCATTGTGATATACCGATCAGGACACAGAAATGGTTCATCACAGCATATGGCACAGAACTAAGGGCCAGATGTAGCAAAGGTTTAGCCTTTGCGAGTCGCTAAAGCCACTTTGCAATGTAGAAATGCATTTTGCGAGTCGGAACCGGCTCGCAAAATGCATTTCCGACTCGCAAATAGGAAGGGGTGTTCCCTTCCTATTTGCGACTCGCAATGCGATGTAATTCCATTTGCGACCGCGAATGGACTCGCAGTTACCATCCACTTGAAGTGGATGGTAACCCCCTTTGTGTCTGGCATTAAAAATAATTTTTCAGAGCAGGCAGTGGTCCAATGGACCACTACCTGCCCTGAAAAATACCGAAACTAAAGGTTTCGTTTTTTTTTGTCACAGTGCTGCTCGTTTTCCTTTAAGGAAAACTGGTTGCACTTTGAAAAAAAAAAACTGCTTTATTTAAAAGCAGTCACGGACATGGTGGTCTGCTGTTCCCAGCAGGCCACCATCCCCGAGAGTGCCCTGAATCGCTATGGGGTCGCAAATTGCGACCCACCTCATTAATATTAATGAGGTGGGTCTTTGCGACCCCATAGCGACTCGCAGAAGGTGTCTGAGACACCTTTCTGCATTCCAAATTGTGAGTTGCAATTTGCGAGTCGCTGGGACTCGCAAATTGCAACTCGCAATTTGGAACAATGCTACATCTGGCCCTAAGACACCATCACTCAATAAGGGGAAAACAAGCCTCATGCATGAGGCAGTGGATGTGATATTGCATTGGTAACAGGAATGTATGACCAGACTCCTGACAGCAGTAAGTCCAACTGCACAGATCTTTGCAAGGACTATCTGTGACTAGAGTTCCATATAAGCAGAACATAGACAGCACAAGTGCTCACATACAGGACTTGTGAGAAACTGATGGAGCACACACCTGTGATCACCTCCATGCACACCACCCATTTGAACATGCACTGCCCCTGCTGATGCCTGGAACAGCATAGAAGTTTCCATTTTGTCAAATACACCGTAATGCATTGCTAGTAATTAAGCTGTGTAACACAGCCCTTGGGTTTATGTGTCACCTTCAAAAACACAGGACATACACAGTTTTCCATGTCAACTGTCTTGTTCTTCCTCCAACCAGTCTTAGTCAGACCACTGAGTATGTACCTTGTGAAATTGCTGGATCCTGATTGACCCTGCATCCTGTCAGCCTGACTGGCACCTGTTTGTGCGTTACCCTAAAGGTTCCTTGTGGCTACATATGTACCACACTTGCGTTACCAAACCTCTCATTCCTCAGAGGGTACTTTGTCGTGTGCTTCCTCAATGCATACCCAAACACATTGCATCATCTGCTTTTTAATTGTACCATATTAGTAAAATTGTCTTTGAATACCAAAATCATGGCCTATCCCTTGTCTGGGTCTCATGTATGCATGAACGACAAAGTGTGACAGTGTACCAGGGCCTTATGCAGGGATTGGGTATGGTGCCTCCAGCAGAACCAGCTACCTCTGATAATGTGCATGAAAAGTCCACGCATATTAGGACCCTGACAGTTCACACGCTTAATCACATTGCTCACAACATATTGATGGGATGTGCATGCTGAATAGCTGCTACATTAATCAACACAGAGGCTATGATGGTCCCAGATGCAGTGGGAACTTCACAGGCCAACCTGTATACAAATGTTGTAATGACACCTGCCGGAACATGACACCTGAGACATTATCTCACTCAGCACACCAAGGTTGCCCTGTTGACAGTCTCATAACACGTCTTCAGTGACAGGGTGGGACCATCCCCATGTAGGTTCTCATGTCCTCATCGACTTTACTCACATTGATCTCCAAAGGATACTGCGTAGATACAGGAATAGCTGCCACTGACTCATGAAGAGACCTGGAAGTAACTGTGACAACATACACCCCTAAAAATATACAGAATCAACATTGGACCACACACATGAACAAGACACCTCTGTGCAATTGGTCACTGGAAATATGTGGCCACGTGCTGCCTCGTCTGCTGGTCCAGCACTGCCACTGGAGAGTTGTGGCTCAGTCATATGACCACAACTGTGGCGCCATATTATATTTGTGGTTCACCTTTGGCTGTCTGTGCCAATAACATGGTACCCACTTAGTCTATGCATGTGCCTGACTCACTGTGGGTTCACCAGCAAGTGCCTAGGAAGCAGTTACCAAATTTCTAGGACATGGGATGGCCAACTTGTGGACCATTGACATGAACAAGCGTCTGATATCTATTTGGTGCATGCTTTGTCATTTGTGGTGTCTACGTTACCCAAAATCTTGGAAGTGCACACAACAAATGTTGCTACATGTATGACTAGCACATGTCCTCTCTCATTTCCACAATGACTTGCATCTAAGGTTTGGACACATTGACTTCACATTCATACAAGCATATTTGCAATAATGCATCTTGTGATGCACACACACTGGGTCGACAACTACATTAATAGCCAATGCACACACATTGAGCCATAGGCATTGAGGTATTGTACTTATGTGCGTCACCTTGCTATCCTCTCCTGATGCAAAACATGCCCAAATTGTGCAATACATATATGTAGGCCACACATATGGACATCTAGTGCGTCAGCCAAGCCTGAGAATCCTGTTAAGGAAGTAGCGGGTCATGGTCCGCAGCAGTATGATGTCTCACATGTGAACATACACCATCAAAACCAAAGTGGGTGCAATCAGCCTATCTCAGTTGTGTTACAAATGTAACATTACATTAAAATTGAAAAAATACCCAAAACCAGTTCATGACCTGAAATTTTGACGCACAAGCCTCAAAAAATGACGCTTATGCCCAAAAAACTATGCATAATGCCCTGTAAATTGGTTAAGTGTTAAGACTATTTCCAAATATATGGATGCGGCCTAATTTTTGCTCCTGTGCGGTGAAACAAATGACGCACATACTATATGCGTGAAAAAATATGACGCATAACGATAAAAACGGCAGCCATTTTATGCAGGAAGTGATGTAATAGGATATCCTGTTTACAGATTATGTACAGTGGTGGTACTTTCACTTTCACTTTGCAGTCTGTGATTCTTCTAGACTGTGTGGCTGTGTTCTGAGTTTTGTCCAGTGAAATTGTGCTTTTGTCTCCTGTGTTCTCCAACTGCGCTGTAAGATTGGTAGCTACCCCTGAGCTACCTTGCAAAGATTCCACCATTCATTGCAACCACCAGTCACAGTTACTATGGATCCCAATGTGTTTTTTTCAATAAGTATGTTTTCAAAGTCACAAACAGTGCTTCCAGATTTGGTATTGGGGGAACTGTTTTATGTCTGACTGCAGTGTGATGTTCAAGGAAACCCTTATAAGGTGAGTGGTCGTAAGCACTCTTGTAGTATAGTCTTCATGACTCACAGACATCATTTGTGGCACTGTTCTGCATGATTACTTATTTGGATGTAAACTCACACACCGTCATTCATGCAGTTTTTTGAGTGTTTGCTTAGATTTGTGGGCACTGTTATATGTGTTGTATTGCATGGTGACAACATTTTGCTGCCACTATTTGATGGCTTAGATATCCCTTGAGGAAGCATTATTCTGTCCAACACTGCATGATGGTGTATGGTTTCTCTTTTCATCAGATATTACCCTCAGGAAGGGCAGAGTATAATGCAATCCAGGCCACTGAGCAAAGTTATCAGACTACATAATTTCAGGACAGTTGTATTGACAAGCTATGTAATTTGACAGTAGGCACATTTCAGTTCTCTACTGCACAGTTGATGTGTCACATTACACAGAGACAAAGTGGTTGTGTAAGTGCTATTTATTCAAAAGTGCTGTAGTGGTATATGTACATTGTCCATGATTGTGAGTCCATTATAGTGACATCTTCCATTGTGATCCTACACAAATGGTAAAGGAATATGCATTTGTCATGCTGGGGTGATGTGACAGACAGTGCAGAGGGACAGGATTTGACATTGAGTAAGTGAGAGACAATCACTGGGCAGGCTGACAAGATAAACAGTGGTTTGCAGAACAGTCAATGAGTACAGTTGTTATAAGCGTGGCATGTTACAAAGCACTGGACCTTGGTAATTGTTGGCCATGTGGCAGGGACTAGTGCTTCCGGGTACTTTTCCGTGTGAAGGTGATCTGTTCCTTGTCTTCTTCTTCTGATGTGTGTGTTGCCTCCTCTGTCCTTGGTGGTTGTGGTTGTGAAGGGGCAACACACACCTCAGTGTTAGAAGACGTGGAGTCAGACATCCCGGTCGCTGCTACCTGTAAAGGTCTTAAGGGCAGTGCTGCTGCAAGGAGGATCTGCTGATTCTTAAGAATAGCAGCCACATCATGATAGTAGGCAGCCAGGTCGGCCCTGAGGGGGTCATGATTGCATTCGTGCATGCAGTGGAATGTTTGGGGTGCGAGGTGTTGTGGCAACTCCCTTACTGCAGCAGTGAATTCCTTGACAGTTTGTTGTAGTCCTTGCAGGATGGATGTTAGGGCTTGCATGGCTGCTACCTGATCTGCAGATGACATCATGCACGAACGCACCCCCTCTAGGCTGGCTGCCATAGTTTGCATCCCCACCCGCACCTCCTTGGCCAGCTCCTGCTGTACTCCGACTACAGTTCTGGTGCATGTGTCGTAAGAGTCCTCAGCTGTATTGGAGCTGGCAAGTCTTACAATTGGTGTTGTGGGTGGGTCCTCTGTGATGGCTGCTTGTTCTGAGCTCCTCCTTGTGACAGAAGGCGGGGTCTGGAGGGTTCCAAGGACATCTTGGAGGGTCTGGTGGCTGAAGTTTGTCAGCTCGTCATCAATGTCATCATGGTAGACCTGGACAGGCATATCCACAGGAGATCCATCATCCTCTGCAATGAAATAGAGTACAATTAGTGTGTCTGTGTTGTGGCATTGGTGATGTGACATGCCTGCCTTGTGATGATTTCACATTGTGATATTGTTTCCTGTTTATTGCTCCAGTCTTTCAGATGGGCATTCTCCCAGGCCTATGGCCCACCTGCATGTCAGATGTATTGTATTAAGTTATTAGACTTGTCGGCATCATCTCCTCTAGGCTATATAGTGAATTGCCACCTTCCTGTCCTACTCAAGCCTCCGTCTACATCCATTCTAATGGCGGGTCCTTTCACTGGCTGTGGGTGCTCTGATGGCACTAGCAGCACACTTAACAATCTGGACCTGCCCCAGTCTCTGATCTTTCACATCCACTTATATGTAGTTGACATGTAGCGTATCCTATGCATGGCATTGTTATGGCACGATATGGATGTTAGCATTGGTAATGTGTACAGCTGATGTTGGGGAATGTGTGGTACATTGGATTGCCCTGATAGTCGTAGCAGTGTCCTATTTCATCCTCTGACTGTGCAGGTGTATGTCAGTGACCAGTTACATGTGTCCTCCCCCTCAATGCTGTTGTCTGAGCAGTACGACATTTGGGATGTTGCATTGTGACCCAGGCACAGGATGGACCCTTACAAATGCAGCATGGGTGTGTTCTTAGTGCTGTGTAGCTCCTACTGTTGATGACATTGGCTGATGTTTGCGGAAACTATGGGCATTCACAGTTGACAGGACTGGAGCCTTTGTCTTATTTCAGGGGATTGTTAAAGTAGTCATCCTCAACCCACTAATTAGGTGTGTATGATCCATGGGGACGTTACTGCCATTGGCAACTTGAGCTGCACACAGAGCGGAGGTGGTAGTGGCAACTGTTGTCACTATTACATTCCAGTTGTCGGTATGGCTAGAGGTTGTTAATTGGGCCCTAGTTAATGTAGGGGTATAGTGGCTGATGTGTGCCAGGATGTCAGTTTGACGCTGTGCCCTTCCCTCCTGGCGTGGCTTTACCTTTGCTCCATCGTTGGCATGGCAGCATGCCCCCATAGGACTGTTGTTGGTGTAGTGTAATGGTGTGCCCCAGCTTCTCTCTGTGCAGGCCATGCCCCCATGCGATACCCCTTCACCCATGCCACTCCATGTATATCATGGCTTCCATGCATTTTGTGGTCAGTTCCCCCCCCCTACTTATAGTTAACATTAGTGCATTTTAATTCCCCATGCGACTTACCCTGCATGTGTGTTGTCTCCTGGTAGTCTGCGCTGTCCTGTCCTTGAATCCCTGTGACGATCTCCTCAGGGATGACGGCTGTGACCATCTCCTCCATGTGGTCCAGGGCCTCCTGGTGTGCTGGACTCCCACCTCCAGTCTGCAGTGCTGCCTTCCTGTTCCTGGCCATCGTTTCCTTGGTCCTGCGCTTGCTGTCATGCCAGCGTTTCTTGAACTCGATGACTGTTCTGCGTACTCCTGCCACACTGTTAATCTTGTCAACAATTTGTTGCCATATTGCCTCTCTCCTACTGATTGGCAACTTTGAGGTGACAAACAGTTGGTGCTGGTGTTCCGTCACCTCTTTAACCAGTATTTCCTGTTCCTCTGCACTGAAGCGACACTGTCTTTTCTTCTTAAAACTGTCCTGGGTCTTGTGTGGGTCCTCCTGACTGGTTCCTGGTCTGTTGTCATCTTCCTGGTGTCTGTACAGGCATCTGGGATCCATTTTGGCTCTCCTCTGCTGAAATGGCTGTGTTTGCAGGGAATTTTGACGCTATTGCATAAAAAAACGCCGCATATCTGGTGTGCGGGGTCGTAAATCGACCCACAGTAATTTCTGCCGGGTTAATGTTGTTTTGCTTTACGACTTGGCGCTGCGATGTGCGTAAAAAAAAAGACTTACACCTATGGTTTGCGCCGCTGGGCGTCAAAGTATAAATTTGCCGCCTGCACGGTGCACTGAAATGGCGTTAGCCGGCGGTAATATCTGTGACGCAAAACTGCGCCGGCACAGTTTTGCGTCAAAAAGTATAAATATGGGCCTTAATGTCTAAATGTATAATTGTAGAACGACTTGCAAAAACAAATTTAACCTGGAATGGGAGTGGTTAGGAGCCAAAAAGAAACCTAAACTCAGAACACCAATGTGTTTTCCATAGGTCTACAAGATGTATTATACAATAATCAGGGTGGATTTTGATTTTCTGATATGTGGTCAGAGCACCTTTTGTAGTGATGTACAGGCCAGGTTGAATAGTTACATTAAAATTGCCACAGAATAAAATTGGCTCTGGCCAATGGTGCATTCACTAAACAGAAAATTATAAACAGAGGTGTCATTTATCCTGTAGGTGTACGTATAGCATGGATATTAGCAAAAAGACGAAACCACACATTATTAACATTAAGCTCAGTTGCGATCAAATCTACTCCTCGTGTAAACAGCTTAATCCCACGTTCTGGCGATTTACCTTGTAACCAAGCTTTCAAATGTGAAAAAACTCTTATGATTTAAGATTAGTCTCATGGACACAAAGGACCTGTGGTTCAAGCATTCTTAGCTCCTCCCTTATATATTTATTTTTTGTTTGTGATATCCAATTGAGTAAGGGTAAATCCTCATTCCCCATCAAAAGTAAGCAAACCTTAGGAAATATAAAACTGATACATAGGAGTCCACAAATACTTCAAACATTTGACACTTTTTCCATGTTTTTTCCTCTTTGCACATGTGGCAGCCCAAAAACAATCCAACAAAAACATCTTCCCTTTGCGAACCGACCACCTACAACCAAAAAACACCATCCCCGAACACCATCTTATACCACCCATTCCTGTCCAAATTTGATAGAATGAGGACCTAAAAAGCCTACCTAAAAATTAAACAGCACCAGTGAAATTAAAGTTTCAAGCAACTAGCCTATGCCCCCAGAGACAGCAGCAAATGGCAAAGAGACATTTGGTTGGAGTAGGGGGACGAGAAACCCAGCAAATATAGGAATAGCCTCAAACACACACAGATTACTGTTGGAGGTATGTTTAGAAATACCTTCATATTTTGAATAACAGATACATTTAAAAAATATTAACCACCTGCTGAGTGTCCACACCTTCCATGTTTGCATCAACAACCCACTCTCTCTGAAGTATATCAGCTCAATTATAATATGTAATCAGTTGCTACTTCATTACCCTGTAGTTGGGAAAGTAAATACTTTGCCTTGATCAGATCCTATGAATAGTAGATTTACCTTTGTAATTAATGTACAAGTTAGCTGGTCCCAAGAGATTTCTACTCCACATGATCTCAAAGGACAATGGGGGCAAGCTAATTAAAACTTGACTTGTCACACAATAGAGTTTCATAAATGCATTAGAATAGCCTGAGGGTATTGTGCCAGTCTGCCCTTGCTTGCCTTATTAAATTGAAGCCCAGATCACAGTCTCCAAACTTAGGAAATGCTATTTCAAACAATATAACAATTTAACAATATATGCTATAGCACTGTCTTCCTCATTGCCTTTCTGAGTCCCAAGGACATGAAAATTGTTTCACAGAATGTGATTCTCAATGTTCTCCATTTTGGAAGCTATAGCTCTGAGCTTGCCTTCAGGAGTCTCCAGCTGAGTTTGACTAACCTGAATTGCTTGGGTCAAATTGACAGAAAGATACTTCATATCATTCAAGCAGCTCTGAACCATATCCATATTTTTGAATATATCTGAGGAACCACTGGGATTTTCATGTAGTTAAAGAGTCTCTTTTATTTGATCCGAATGCAATCTATTTAGCAGAGGATTACTTAGTGATTCTTCCTGAGCACTACCATTTGGGTAATATTGCACAAGAGGGGGAGTCAGCAGATTCAGTTGCTAAAGGAGAAAAGATCCTAGGTAGGGCTTTGTTTTTTTTTTTCTTTCATTGAGTGGTCCATCCAGATAGGGTGCTGGAAGTCGGGTGTAAAGTTTAATAATATTGTGTTTGTGATTTAGGTACTCCTGATTGGTGGCTAGCATCATCACTATCTACTGTAAGAGCCTTACTCAAAGAATTAGATACCCTGCAGAAAGAAGATTAAATTATAAAAAGGAACCACATCAAACAGATTCCTTAACTGTAGACAGTGGTTTCACATCTCCTGTCTGACAAAGTTGTTTAAAAGTAAGACATATAATGCATATTTAGTTTACTAATCAAGGATAGGGTACTCTGCAGAGCATTTGAAACACTTCTATTATTCAAGGCTGGTATCACTGATAGCCTGCCTCCCAGAGGTAAGGTAACATCTGAAACTTACACATTTTTAAAAATGATCATCATATCAGTGATATCCCCCCAGATGTTTGTTTTCTGTTGCTGAACCCATTGTTTGGCAAATAAGTGTGTCTTTTAACCCTGTAAATGAGTGGTAAAATCCTTGTGCTTTCCTTTTTAAAGATTGCAACATTTCTATACTCCTAATTGGCACATTTAATTTAACCTTACGGCCTGATCATATGGTACTACCATGCCCAGGGCTGGTAAATGAGACACTCATTGTACTATCCACAGCAGTAGTCATGTAAAACGTGTCTCCAGGTTGAGCAGCCTGGGTGTGCAGGTTGTCAACCGTGCCCTTTTTACTAGCCTAAACCTTCCTCCTTAATATCAATAAGTCACCCCTAAGGGAAGGAAGTATGACATTGTCCTAGCAGTAAAAAAACATTTAAACAAACATGTCAAATTAAAGCACATGAATGAATTGTCTATGATTGAAATTGCAGTTATCTATGGCAATAAAGTGTAATGCTTTAGTTCATTACATCTACAAGAAATATTGCATTATTCAAATATTAATAAAAAGCTCATTGTTTTGTGCAAACATGCTGCTGGGTTTGACACCCTATTGATTACATACCAGATGTCCTTTTGTGTCCAGTGACGTAATTGTATTAATACATGGAATCTCTGCTGCATTAATTTTGCCTTATGGACTTCTACAATTAATTCATCATGATGTTATCTCCACCATTACTCTTGAACATAATTCCCAACAAACAGGCTTCAGATAAATTATGTTCCCGTGGGTGATTTTCTCAGTCCTTTAAGCAAGTACTTATGTACATAGTTAAAGTCGCCTTTTTCAAAAATGCAAAAACAAAATTGCCAAATAAATAAAATTCACTTTTCTCATTCAAATGTGGTAGAATAATAACTCTTTTGAATTACTGTCTGCCAATGGCATGTATCCTTTCCACAGTACTGTAAATTAACAGGAATTTAAACACACACTCAAATGGGAGAAAGTAAAAGAGGGAATCAGCAACATGTTCTAAACTTCCTTAAAAATATTAAGAACATTTCCAAAGAACACTGGAGGCAACTACTGAATTGAACACTCTATGGTCACTCACAGATGTGTGTATATTTCTTCACATGTGCTGAGTCCATTGAGTTCCTTAGAGTCAATTCTAAGAATATATTTGCCTTCTCGTTGGCATAATGCTCTCTTTCTATCACCTCCTCTCCGGGGTTTGTGATACAATCTATAACACTAAACGCCATGAGGCCTGGATCACTATTGTGGAAGGCTTTAAAGAGACTTAAGTATCATCCTGATTCTCTGCTGCCCACAGATGCTGTAAGATCCACTTGTGTACTGATATATTTTAGGGCATGGGCACACTAATAAATGATGTTAAGTGTATCCTCCCTGTAACTCCCTGGCTCTGCGTCTGGTGATTATGCTGTTTTGTGTACTCCCAAAGACTTTACCAGAGTTACAAATTTGTTTTGCCCTTAACAGTTATCTGTATTGTATGCTTTTTTTCAAAGATGATGGAGGTCTTTCACCTCAAATTCTAGGTTGAAATTCAAAATCCTTAATAGGACATTTGTCAAAATTCTATCCATCTGTTGTGCACTCCCATTTTGGCTTGTTTTTTTTGCTAGGCACTACTAGTAAGTCCACACAGGAACTTAACACCTTATAATGATTACAGCCTTTTCATGTATACTAACACTCATACTAACATGCATATTAACACTCAGTACTAACACTCAGAGTTTGACAGATGGGGTTACTCTGTTATAAACATGACAAATATCCCGTCCACCCTATTACGATTCCATGTTATCCTATGGAAATCGTAATATGGCGGGTGAGATATTGTCACTCTTGTGACAGAGCAACCCATCTCAATCAGGCCCTCAGTCAATGAATACCCTTGTTCCTTATGTGTGCATTGTTGATTTAAATATTTGTTCTCAGTTGTATTGCATTTGTTTACATTTGTTTATTTGTTTATTTGTGCAGTTAATTAAAACCATTGCATGTGTAATATTGACAAATGAAACATGAATCCATTGCCAACTTTACAAACTTAATAACCAACATAAAACACAATGACAGTCCATTCTGGTAATAGTGCAATACAATACCCTCCTGCAAAAAAGGCTAGATTTCCTAACCCAATACAAAACATTGCATAGAGGTCTAAATTTGTCATTTTGGTTGGCCTGAGGGTACTTTGCCCATATTTATGGATGGTTAGCGTTGCTTTGGCGCTAAAAAGGCGCTAACCTAACTCCATATCTATATTTTGACACTAGACCCGTATTGGAGTTAGCACCATGTTTAGGATGTGCAAACTGAGATGCAAGGTAGGCATTCCTATTCCTAAATATGACCCTAACCCCCTAGTGCTATATTTGTCTCCAGGCGCAGAAACGACGGGCAAGGAGGGGGCAAACCTTAACAATGGTGGTAAGTCCGCTTAGCGCCATTATTTAATGCCTGCCTCAAACCAGGAGTTAGGGTGAAGGTAGAACCATTTCCATGATGGAACACCATGCAATGGGCAAAAAGATTCCCACCCCAAGTCCCAGGAACACAACTACCCACACCACAGGGGAACTACAGGAGGTGGACCCCATCCCAGGCAAGTTTAAGTTAATATAAAAGAAATTTGTAAGTACCATTAGGGGCCCCTTACATGGGGCCCCCTACCTGGCACAGAGTATGTTGGGCTTCCCCAGGGGACACTACTCCCCTGTGGTGAGCATTAGCATGGTGGTAATGACTCCTGTCTACACTTAGACAGGAGTCATTTTTTTGGCTGCTTGGGCGTCAAAAAATGACACTAGGCTGGTTTGCAGCAGATTTTTGCATATTTCTTGAATTACACAGTATTTACGTAATTCCTTGTCATTTTTGTAAAGTTTTCTTATTGATCCTATTGATATATTGGGTAATAAAGAATAACTCAGTTCTTGGGAAAATGAACTTTGTGTTCTATACATTCACTCTATCCTTATAAAGTTAATTGCACCATATTCAGTTTGAATGGATGTAAGTACATGTATTCTACAAGAATACAATAGCTATTTTTCTTATTTCTTTACTGTTTTGATTGATATTCCATATACCACTCTCTCTCTCTGTACCCTGTACTTCCCTGTAGTTCTGAAAGAAAGATTCGTGCTTACTCTGCCAGCTAGAAGAAACTTCAGGTTTGTTGAAGGAGTCATTGTACCTTTATTTGGTCAAACTATGGGCCAGATTTACTAAAAAGTGGTGCAGTGCGGCGCTGCGACAAAATTAGCAGCAACACAGAAATGCAGGGAGGTGCTATATTAACTAAAATACAGTGCACCCCATGTTTCCCCCTGAGCTGGTGCTGAATTTAGCTGCCAATGCAGGAACCCTTGCACCATAGTGGAAGGGTGTCTGCGTTGAGGAAATTGATTGTTTACAAAGGTGAGTTGACACTTCTAAGTGTGCTGCAGAATGCACCACACATAGAAGTAGCAAATTGTCATTTTTGAATGATTGTTCATGTGCAGGAAGGGACACCTTCCTGCATATAAACAATCACTCATGGTCTTCTGGTCTTTCAATGTGTACTGCAGAATGCAGTACACATGGAGAAAGCAAAAACGAGGAGGAATAAAAGTATTCCTCCTCATTGCGCCATGCTAACTCCATCCCTGGGGTGGCATTAGTTTTTGACGCTGCCACAGATTTACGTCTTCTTGTAAATCTCGGGTAGCGTCAAAAGAAGTGGGTGTTCTGGAGGAAATGCCCATGGCAACACCCATTGCATGCCCCTTTGACACAGATAAATGGGTTGGAGTGGCCCATATTCACAAGGTGGCATTAAGCCACAAAAAGAGCCACATTGTACAGAGCCACCAGAGAAGCATTGTACAGAGCCACCAGAGCAACTCAAAAAGTGACACTCTGGTGGTGCTAGGAACTTGTAAATCTGGTCCTATGTCCTCATAATTTTGTGGTAAATTGTACATGTAATCTATCGCCTTAACCACCTGTCCAAAACATGACTGGGAGGAATCATTACAAGTTCTTTCTTGCTCCAAAAATTAGTATCTCTTTATGTGATCTGTAAATCTTTAAAACCAATGATGGAATCAGTCTATTAGTAATATCCACAAATATAAGTGTTTTATACTATAAATCACATTCTATTCAGATACTGCCAGAAGGTGAGTGGGTTTTAATGTTTTTAACATTGGTAGGTAAAGAGTTTCATAGTTCTTATTTCTTAGCCTTTTAGTAGCTGAGGATATTTGCAGGCTGGATCAGTGTGTCTTTGCTCAGTTTTCATTCAAGAGCTTGAGCTGAAATATGTGAGACCCTTTCTGTACGTCTTTGTGTCTTGCACTAAATTCAGCTTCAACAGAGAAGGCAGAAGAGGCATTTAATGGCTGTCAGGATAGGACTCCACGGTTTGAAGGCAAAAATTAGCCCAGCAACCCTAGTTTGCATAATTAAAAATGTCCTGAGTGCCTATACTAACATATATGGAGTTTATAATCATATTCCAAAGATGCTATCATGATGGCTGTTAAGAGTGATGTTTTTTTTTTTTTTCAAGTGCCTCTTTATTAATGTTTTTCTCTGCAAACATGGTTGCAACAGTAGCAATGGACAGACAGCAGGAGTACACAGTCAATACAATTAATTTGTCCCAAGATCACAGGGTATCAACCCCCTGGTGATAGTGTAACAACAAATCAGAAACATAATCCATGTTCCACATAAGGGAAAGGCACCAAATGGAGCAGCCCATGGACCAGAACCAAGCCAGTCCCTGAACAAGTCCCAAAGATGGCACGTCCAAATGTTTTCATGTTACATGCCAGGCCAGCGACCAAGATGACAGCACATCACTGAAGCTCCCAAGGATTCTCCAGATCCTTCTTCCATCAGGCGTACAATGACCCCATCTACACCTACCACTTCAATGCCCCAGATGCTTGGGGCATTGAGTCACCCATGGAACGTGGACACTTGTTGCAAAGGGGCCAGTGGCCATCGTGCCAGCTGCTTACAGCCCGGCTGATGCGGCCTAACACCTCCCTCGGAGGCCCTGTAGCAGCGGGTTCTATGGGTGAGCCTGAAGGTGGTGCCGTGATTCCCAGAGAAAGCAGCTTCATAGCTATGTCTGATGTTCCCTGGGCTTTTAAGTGATCTTCATCTCCCTCGGAGGCCCTGTAGCAGCGGGTTCTATGGGTGAGCCTGAAGGTGGTGCCGTGAGTCCCAGAGAAAGCAGCTTCATAGCTATGTCTGATGTTCCCTGGGCTTTTAAGTGATCTTCATCTCTAGCTGGGCCCCACATTGCAGCACTGCTTCTCTGCACACCACAGCGCTGATCAACTTGGTCACCCCCTCTGGCCCCAGAATTCTCACGCTGTGCATGGCATGTTAAAAGGCTACATGAACCATTAAGGAATGCCACATTACGGCCTAATGGTGAGGGCATTGAAATATTAGTGCTGCAAATGGGGTGTATGATGTGCTGACCTACCATAAGCCTGACTGCACACAAGGCCTAATTCGTGTACCTAGTGATAATCTCTTTATTAACTTGTGCAGGAATCACCATCTTGCTATCCTCCATCCTGCAAAGTCAATACCGCACAGCTTGCTGCCACATAGTGTTTTCGTCCCTATCGTAGCACACCTCAGACGGCCGTCCTATTCTAAATTTGATCTGTACTTTCCCTTTTGAAGCCCTGGTGGGAGATTGTCCTGGTGAAACCCGCACACATCATTTGCACCATTCACAAGCCGGAAGGCTGATCTATATTCACCAAAGCAACAATATTGCAGTAGTCATGAGCCACAACAAACCAAAACAGAAAAAGCTATCCTTTCACAGTCAGATACAGCCAGAACCCCACAATGGGTTCACCTCCTCAGATATATAGGACCCATTACTGAACGATGGTGACAATCCCCCCACACATAGCTCAGCCGCTATAATGACAGAACTATGTGCAGGCTTCAAATAAATTGATACATGCTTCTACTATCTCACTAGTCACTTGCATCAAGTGGGTGAGCGGCTGGAGTGAAATGTAGTCTGACTTGATGGTGCTGAGCACAGAATTACGTAAGTAGAAGCTGACTCAACTGGTGGAAACATCTGGAGAAGGTGGAACGTCTTCTTAAGACAGTCACGGATAAAAATGAAAAATTAGAAGTGCAATCACGCCGTAATAATATCAGAATAGCAGGAGTATCTGAGATCACAAACATGGGACGCCCAAATGTCTTTGTGGAGAACTTCTTGGTTGCACTGCTTGACAGACTCACTTTAACAGACACATTCATTGTTGGGAGGGTGCACATACCGCTCAGTCCATCACCTATACTAGGGGCTCCATCACGCCCAATATTAGCCTGACTGCTAAACTACCAAATATGGCATTCTGTACTCAGCCGCCTGGGTGTTGAGACACATGGTCAACGCCATACATTCCAGACTCCAATAGAAGCTGTTCAATTCTGCATGCAGTATAAGGGCATCTCTGCCTCCCCACCTCATACTCCTCCGGAACACTCTCCTGGCACAGACAAGGTGCATGTTCAACCCAGCTCATCGTCCTGAGTACCACTACTGAAACACTACTTTTGTAACCAGGTATTCCTGTTTACCTGCTCTAATTGCACTGCCAGCAACTCCAAAACTCTATAGTCTTGTCTGGGTGATGAAGCTCAGCCATTGCCTGACTGCAGACATTCCAACTCCATACCAATCCTACTGACAGGAGTTTCCATTGATGGTGTTGCTGCACCCCTACTGTTGTAATTTAGCAGTGATTAGATTAAGCATTAGCAGAAGACATCTTGTATTTAGTAACTATTGTGAACATTTTGCAGAATCCATTTTGTATTCATGGCAGCCATTTTCTCTGCTACATGCTGCCATGTGCTCACCATGTGCTCTGTCCTACCTTTCTGTTAACTGCTCTTGAAATCTGCCTAGTGACAAGTTATATTTAGCATCTCTTACTTTCGCACATGCTCAGTAAGGTCTGCAGCTGTTAGTCCTTGGAAACTGTTAGCTCCTCCTACCTGTCGACTGTGCATTTTCCACATGACCTTACATGTATACAAGTCTTGTTTCCATATTTGTACCATCTCCTTTTAGCCCCTGTGTGGGTATAAAAGGACCATGATCTCTCAGTTCAGTGTGCTACTTCAGACATTACCCAAGGGTGCTGTTTGAACTGTAGTACCACCTCATGAGGTTAATAAACTTTTGTCTTTTATTCCAGTTTCTGTGCCAACTTCTTCCTACATGGTCTGAGGACTTTGTGCAATGAAAGGTGAACCCCTTGCACTAGTAGGCCTTGCTGAGGCTTACTTCAACAAATTGGCACCGGAACAGGGACTCATCGGCGACTCGGATGCCCAACGGATTGGTTGCGACGAAGGATTGGAATCTCGCTGCGGACGATCAATGCCTGAGGAGACCTGAGTCTTGGCAACCACGGCGTTTTTCCCTTCTTTCTGATTTGACCATCCAGGTGGCGCCGGTCCTCGACTGAGATCCTTTTTGTTCATTCGTCATGCAGTGACCATTTGGTTGATTTTAGAACTTGGCAGTTGGAACCTGGACACCCTGTGATTAGTAAGAGCCATTTTACGGCACTTGCTGTGGGTTTTGATGCCTGTGTTTGGTAATGTAGTTTAGCACTATTTACTGTGGCTTTCGTGATTTGGGTGACTAGTCAATTTGTATTCTTTGGATTTGATATATAAATTGCAATTTATATAGGCAGGTAATGAGGAGAATTTTCTCCAATTTAATTTTGATTTGAACGGCACCTTAAGTGCTACTTTGAATATAATATTGCATATTCTGCACTATTTTTGGCATACCTGTTTTTAGCGCACTTCGTAGGATGTGTTGCTTTTGTAATGGTACCAATTTGAGACTGGAAGAATCGCAACCGGCACCCCCAGAGGGGACGCCAAATAGAGATATGTATGTTAAACATGGTCTTTCTTCTATAATGTACAGCACATTATGGAATAAATACACCCGCGCGGATCCTGAGTTACGTTGGCCTATGCATGGGTCATTTGATTTGCGAAAGATTGAGTACGTGGAACAATGTATGTGTAAGCGAAAGTCTAGGCAAGATATGTTTGACTGTGTACGAATGTGGGAGAAAGAAGCGCGTGGACGAGTGAAGCGTGAGAAAGCCTTGCTTGAGAAAGAGCAGCGGAAGAATGTATATGTGAAAGCATTGGAAATGAGAAAGAAAGAAATAAATGACTTAAAGGAGCTAGAAGAGAAAGAACGTAAGCTACAGGTAACTGGCCAATACACTGTTAGGCAACCTCTCTATCCTATCCTTAATAAACCACATGATGATTTATTGTTACTAGATCGCCCTCCACCTCCGTATGTCGTCCCTTTTGCCCCTCATGAGTTACCTAAAGTCTCCAGTTCGAAGCAACAGAAGATGCGGGACAGTCGCTCTATGCTGTCTGCTGACCGTGCGTCTGAGCTTAGATCAATTGCTCGTAAAACAATTTGTAGCGTTGTTTCTGCTTCTGAACTTTTAGACAACATGAAAGGGTGGACGGAAAAGGAGCAGCTATATTTTACTGAGGCATTTGGCTCAGAAGTTATTGAACTATATCGGAAATATTCAGATGAGTTAGAGCCTGATGATGTAGCAGCTGATCATAAGCAAATGCGTGATGGTCTTTTTGTTTTCTCCCAGGTGGCTGATGCAATCAGGCGTTTAATGAAATTACGTATTGTGGCAGTCCGTTTGCAAGAAGAGAAAAGGGCTGCGGACGCAGTTGCACGAGCATCTCAGACCGAAGGGGCGCAAGCTTTCATCTTTGAAACAGATAAGACTATGATAGTTCACGCGAAACCAATGCGGGAGGCCGCGCCTTTGTATGTTCCTCCTAAAGGATTGGGTACAAATGATGATAAAACTTCTGTTGATGCTAAGGGTTATTTTATTTATAATTGGGTGTATACTCCTTGGAATAGGGCAGATGTAATGGCACTTAAAACAGCATTACCTGACACGCGGAAAAATCCAGCCGCCTTTTATGAGGAAGTTGAGGGAGCAATTAGTTCTTGTACTATGACTTTGGCTGACATTGATTTATTTTTCGGATTGATATTACCGCCAGATATGTGGAGAACTGTTCGTAAAATTGATGATCGTACAGTTTTTGGGGCATCATGGAAAGAAATAGAACAGATGGACGGGGATAGGGAACCTGCGAAAAAGCCATATCAGTTGATTCTAGATCTTCCTGCAGCCATATTAGTTAAGTTGAAAACGATTATTCCCCCTTAAAAGATAGATTGGACTGTTTTAGCGTCTTGTAAACAAAAGGCAGATAAATCGGTCTCTGATTTCTTTACACGCTTTGAAGAAGCATTTCATGATTTTAGCGGCCAGTCATTGTCAGATGATACGGGCAGACATTTTTTCGTCGATAAATATGTTGCAAATCTGTTACCAGGATTAGCTAGTCGTATAAAAGCTAGTGAAAGTTCATGGACTACCTCTACTCCGGTTTCTCTTTTGACTATGGCTCAGTATTATGAACGACAGGAATTAGAAGCAAAAGGTAGCGAGGAGAAAAAGATTAAAGAATTAAAGACGAAGGTTATGTTGGCTCAAGCTTATGGTCCGCCTTTTAGAGGTAGTGATAGAGGTGGACGTGGATCTTATGGTTCTTCTTACACTTGTTCGAATTTGTCTGATGATCAGTGTGCGTATTGTAAGAAATTTGGGCACTGGGCTGCCGATTGTCCAGCACTATGTGTTCAGCAGTGTTCACGTGGTCGGGGACAAATGAGAAATCGCTCAGGATATTCAGGACCTAGAAGAAGCACAAATGATCATGCTAGGGTTGATGCTAATACACGAGGGCAGGATGAGTTTAACACTTTTGATAGACGGAACCAATACCAGATGTCTGACCATGTGCAGCCTGATTTCGAAGATTCTGCTTATGCATAGAATTGCCTAGGATGGGGTAAGGAATCAGTTGAAGTTCCAGTAGATCAGAGGGGTCCCTATGTTACAGCACATGTTTTGGGTCTTACTGATCAGTTTCTGGTTGATACAGGAGCTACTCGTAGCGCCTTGTCTAAACAATTGATTCCAAGGGCTCCCCTGTCTGGCTTAACCATTACATCAATAGGTTTCGATGGAACACCTTCCCCTAGCCCATTGTCACAACCACTTGCATTCCATGTTGATAAATTTACTACTCCATGTCCATTTTTGCTTTCTCCAAATACACCAGACAATATTGTGGGTCTTGATATGCTCAAGTATTTCAGGGCTACAATACGATGCTCTCCTGAAGGGGTGCGTGTTATTTTAAATGATAATCATCCTGTGATGGAAAGAGTTTGTCTTGTTAAAGAGGATGTTGCATTAGCTTCACTCCCTAGTACTTTGTGGGCTACTTCAGAGACTGATGTGGGACAAATGATTATTCCACCGATATATATTAGTGTCAAGGAGGGAGCTGTATTGCCACGTTTGCCTCAATACAAAATTTCACAGGAGGGCGAAGAAGCACTCACACGAATTGTGCATGATCTTATTGCAGTTGGAGTTGTCGAGGAAGTTCTGTATAATGTTTGTAACAGTCCGATTCTTCCTATTCTGAAAAAGGATACTGATACTAGGATTTACCGATTCATTATTGATTTACGAGAAGTCAATAAGATTGTGATACCACAATATCCTATGGTATCTGACATCACGACACTCCTTACTTTGGTTCCCCCGACAGCAACTACGTTCTCTGTGATAGACTTGAAGAATGCTTTTTTTCGATCCCTATTCATCCTGACAGCCGATATTTGTTTGGTTTTACTTTGAATAAACGATCATATAGATTTTGCAGAGTTCCTCAAGGCTATACGGAGAGTCCAAGTATTTATAGTCAGGCGTTAAAACGACAACTTGATTCTTTTGTTTTGCCTGAAGGTGTGGCTCTCATACAATATGTTGATGATATTTTGTTGGCAGCTGATTCCCCGGAGCAATGTGAAAAGTGCACTTTGTCCTTACTTTCTTTTCTTGCTTCACACCATCATAAAGTGTCACGAAAGAAATTGCAATATTGTAGACCAAAGGTAACCTATTTAGGTCACCTTTTGTCTAAGAAGGGCCGTGCACTTACATCAGATCGTATTCAAGCAATTTTAGAGACACCAGTACCCTCTACTCAGAAAGATGTTCGTGCATTTCTTGGTCTTACTTCTTTTTGTAGGCAATGGATATTAGGGTTTTCACACATTGCCAAACCTTTGCTAGCACTTTTGACTAAAGATACTCCAATGCCCTCCCATGGACAGATGAATGTGAGACGGCTTTCCGGCAGCTGCGACAAGCCCTTTGTTCTGCACCAGTGTTAGGTACTCCAAATTACATGAAGCCTTTTGCACTTTACGTACACGAGAAAGATGGATGTGCATTGTCAGTTTTAGTACAGACACATGGCGATAAGCAGCGTCCCTGTGCATATTTTTCAGTAGTACTTGATCCTGTCGCTCGAGCGTTGCCCGGGTGTTTTCGTTCAGTTGCCGCAACAGCTGTCTCAATATGTCAGAGTGAAGGGATAGTTTTGTCACATAAGCTGTTGGTGCTAGTACCCCATGTGGTTGATGCTCTTTTAAATCAAACAAAGACACAACATTTAACTAGCGCCCGTATAACAGGTTATGAGTTGACATTGTTGGCTCCTCACATTACACTGAAGAGATGTGCAACACTAAATCCAGCTACTTTGTTGCCATATCCGGTGACTCAGCCTCAGTCACAAGAAACACATGATTGTATATTCCTTACCGAAGAACAGACAAAGGGTCGTGTTGATTTACAAGATACGCCCCTTTTAGATGTAGACGGGGACCTGTGGGTTGATGGGTCTTGTTTGAAGTTGCCAGATGGTACGACCTCAGCTGCATATGCAATCACCACAACACACATGGTAGTGGAGACAGCTCGTATACCACAGAAGTCAGCTCAAGCAGCTGAACTAATAGCTTTGACACGAGCATGTGAGCTTAGTACTGATTTAAGTGTGAACATTTACACAGACAGCCGCTATGCTTTTGGAGTGGCTCATGATTTTGGTTTGCTTTGGAAGGAGAGAGGTTTTCTCACATCCCACGGGATGCAGATAATGCACAGAGAATAAGTGCATAACCTCTTGACTGCATTAACATATCCAAATAAACTAGCTATTGTGAAATGTAGTGCACATAAGAAAGTGACCAATAAGATAGGGCAAGGTAATGCTCTTGCAGACCGTGTAGCACGTGAGACTGCGATGCAGCGAAGTACTACTTCTATGTATGTAGTGAAGTCACAAGCTGAACGTTGGCATAATGCTAGACAAGACGTATTAGATATACAGAAATCTGCTTCTGTGAAAGAACGTGAGCAATGGTCTAAAGATGGAGAATTGGATGATGAGGGCTGTTGGTGGAATAAGTAGATGGATAAATGGAAATTGCCTATAGCTTTTGTACAACCTATGGTTCAGATGGCACATGGGCTGGCACATGTTGGAGCTTCAACAATAACGAAGTTGCTTACGCAAGTTTGGGAGCTTCCAGAAATTTCCAGTACAGCTAAGAGAGTAGTACAGTCTTGTTTGATCTGCTTACAATACAATCCTGGAAAAGGGACACGTACTCCTGCAGGAGGGTTTGCTACACCAACTGCACCTTTTGAAGTTCTACAAATGGATTATATTCAGCTTGAATGCTGCAACAATTTAAAGTAAGTCTTGGTGGTGGTTTGTGCCTTCAGTAAATGGATAGAGGCGTACCCCACAAAGGATAATACTGCCATTACCACAGCGAAGGTGCTTTTGAAATAATTTTTCCCTAGATTTGGTGTTTGCAGACTTTTATGGAGTGATAACGGACCTCATTTTGTTGGGGAAGTTATTAAGTATGTCCTGAAAGGATTAGGGATCAAACAGAAGTTCCATGCGGTTTTCCACCCACAATCAGCAGGGTTGGTGGAAAGGTATAATGCTACATTGAAGCTGAAATTAGCGAAGATACAGGCTTCCACATCCTTAACTTGGCCGGATGCATTACCATTGGCATTATTGTCTATTAGGTCAGTGCCACACTCCCGACTTGGCCTTAGCCCCTATGAAGTAGTATTTGGGAGACCAATGAATATTTGGGGAGTTCCTAAACCAAAATCTGTATATGATGTACCTTGTGTCCTGATGAATGATTATTTGGCACAGTTAACTGACAATTTGGTTTCTATTCATCAACAGGTTCGAGAAGCACTTCCTGACAGATCTACAGGTGAAGGCCATGAACTCCGACCTGGTGACCAGGTGATGATTAAGTCTTTTGAAAGATCAAGCAGCTTGGAACCAAGGTGGCGAGGCCCAGAACAGGTGCTCCTTGCGACAAGGACAGCAGTTCGAGTGACGAACCGAAAGAATTGGGTCCATAGTACTCACTGCAAGAGAGTGCTACCTACCTTGGTGGAACCTGCTGTGCTGACCGATCATCGAGAGATTTTGACTACGGAGAAAGGCCGTGCTATATCACCTGACGAATCTGCAGAGGTCTTCCCGGACCATACGACTTCTGGAGTGTCGCGATATAATTTGAGACCAAGGAAAGAATTTGAAAATTGTTTGGAAAAGACTGGTTGAGCTACCGCCCTGGGTTAGTGAAACGGAGAGCCAATGTGGCGAGGGGGGTGGATCAGCCGTGCATTAGAGTAGTGACACCCGTCTTGGCCCGTGGTGAAGAAATCAGCAGCTGCCCAGGGATAAGATCTCCAACGATTGTTTTTAATTTATTTCTGAAAGGGTCGATTATCACTGTTGCTAAAATGAATAACAAATTGATCATTAGTATTATGGGGTTTGTTGTTGTTTTGGTGGTTACAGCAACAATCACCTGGTTTATTGAAAAGAAGTCTCCTGCTCGTGAGTTTTTTGTTGCCACTACTCCAGTACCAGAGGATCACTATTACTTTACGCTTCCCTATCAGGAGCAGAAGCACCGTCAATCGTACTTCAATAATACTTTCATTCAGATGTTGCATCATACTCATAATGCTACAAATCCTACTAACTGTGGGATATGTGGAATGATACCTGCGCATCAAAAGAAAGGAGGAACATCTTTCATTCCTCTTCCTTTTTCACACAATGGTTCTTGTCAAGCTTGGTACATGCTTTTGTTTGCATCTGGAAAACGTACGGAGGGCGGACTTCTTTTTCGCCTTAATAAAGTGTGCTACCAAGACAAAGATGGGTATCCCCAAGCTAAAGGAACTAAATGGGAATCGGAAGAGTATCAACCGGACAATGTTTCAATACCATATGTCTTCACAAATATACGAGACTCTGACAAGAAAGAACAATTTGTGATTTCTGTTACAAAAACTAAAGCAGATTTATGTATACGAAGCATTGGACGAATTCCAGTAGGGATAAGCGATTGTACCTTGATTTTAACTATTGAGGGTGTAAATAATAGTAGTTTTACAGCTTCACATAATACATATTTTGTTTGTGGTAACTATGGATATTACCAACTACCTGTTGGGTGGTCAGGTGTGTGTTATGTATCTTTTCTATTACCCCCTGTGTTTTTGGCTCCTGCATCATATCACCAAGATTTAAAACTGTTCAATGACATCATTAACAATAGATATAAAAGGGAAATAAGTACAAATGAGGTAGACCAAACGGATACTAGCCTGCAACAATATGTTGATTTTAATTTAGGACTGTTCCCCTTTGTAGGTGTTGCGTTAAACAGTAGGAAAGTGAGACAATTGACTAGGGATGTGGAAGCTGTTACCAATCAGGCAGCTCTGGCACTTGGGAATATTACTGAGGAGCTCCAAGTTGCAAGGATTGTAGCGCTCCAAAATCGTATGGTACTAGATGTGATATTAGCTGATCGAGGTGGTGCATGTCGAATCATCGGTAGTAGCTGTTGTGTTTTTATCCCAGATCACTCACCTTCAGTATATGATGCAATATCTAAATTGCATAAAATTGCTGCAGAAATCCATACAGAGACTGGTACTTGGACTTTTTCTGGATGGTTTTGGGCTCTTGTTTCCGCCTGGGGCTGGAAACTACTGACTATCCTGTGTGTAATAATTGCAATATTTTTTACATGCTGTATCTGTATTCAGTGTGGTCCAATGTTCTGCTCCATGTGTATTACTGCTTGTATGCCTACCAAAAGAAATATTACAGAAATTAAGGCACATTATATGTTAGATAAGGAAATAGCTGAAATGATGAGCATAAATATACAAGATGAATATTTAGATTATCCCAGAAAGACGAATGTCTTCAGCTAATGCTGAAAGGGTCATCTGTTGTAATTTAGCAGTGATTAGATTAAGCATTAGCAGAAGACATCTTGTATTTAGTAACTATTGTGAACATTTTGCGGAATCCATTTTGTATTCATGGCAGCCATTTTCTCTGATACATGCTGCCATGTGCTCACCATGTGCTCTGTCCTACCTTTCTGTTAACTGCTCTTGAAATCTGCCTAGTGACAAGTTATATTTAGCATCTCTTACTTTCGCACATGCTCAGTAAGGTCTGCAGCTGTTAGTCCTTGGAAACTGTTAGCTCCTCCTACCTGTCGACTGTGCATTTTCCACATGACCTTACATGTATACAAGTCTTGTTTCCATAATTGTACCATCTCCTTTTAGCCCCTGTGTGGGTATAAAAGGACCATGCTCTCTCAGTTCAGTGTGCTACTTCAGACATTACCCAAGGGTGCTGTTTGAACTGTAGTACCACCTCATGAGGTTAATAAACTTTTGTCTTTTATTCCAGTTTATGTGCCAACTTCTTCCTACATGGTCTGAGGACTTTGTGCAGAGAAAGGTGAACCCCTTGCACTAGTAGGCCTTGCTGAGGCTTACTTCAACACTACGGTGTACACCACCATGTTTGATTATCTGCTTTATTAGAGGTGTTTTGGGATTCACAGGTTGTCTTCCTTCTAGTGTGGGACAGTTTTTCTTCATTGTTAAGAATGTTTCTGTTTTTGCACAATCCTTACTCCATACACCACACCGCTGCCACTCTTATTGACACACCTCTACATGCAGCCTGCGGACCATGACAACGCATAATGTTAACACACAGGGTCTCACTCTCCAATATATGATTTGGAATATACGAGGTCTCAACAATTTCAGGAATGGCAAGCAAGTGCTCACCTAGCTTAATAGACATAGGGTTAAGTTAGCATTTCTGCAGGAGACACACCTCCCCGCGAAGTTAATGTTGATAAGCCACCACATGGGGACCTAACCACTTTGTCTTATACTATATCTCCTACACCCATGGTGATTTCATTACTTGCCCTCAAAAGTGTACCCTTTAGGTGTGGAGATTTTCTTGAACTGCTTAAGACTTTCCAACTAGTTGATGCCTTTCGCGACCACAACCCCCATGCCAGAGGTTACACATTTTACTCTGCTGAACATAAGCAAAGGCCTGAAGTAGAAAGAACCACGGCACATCCAAGCATTCCAAATATTAGTCCTTTATTCTTCTTGGGTATTCATTGAATACAGCAAACGCTATACCGTTCCATGTACATACAGCCGACACATGTTTCGTCGTAAAAATGACTTTTTCAAGGCTTATTGATGCAATGTCAATTATTAGATCTATATCACAATATAACCATCTTGTATTACTCGAATTAGAATATCCTTTCACATATGGAGATTTATCGATTTACGTTCAGCGGTACACCTTGAAAATGAGTCAAGGCTCATACCTGGACCGTGATAAGTCCAAGCGTGGTGTATTAGGTCTCGTCCCTTGTTTTGAGTAGTTTAGGATATCTATAAGTCAAAGGCCTACTTTGACTTATAGATATCACACACAAACCCCACAGGCACTTTAATCATTCCCCAGTTGCAATGACCCTGCTTTTGCCTTCCAGGGATCGAGCAACTCAGCAATGGTGCTTCCCTGAAAATGCATTGCACGATGAGGTCTTCCATGATGCCATCCTAGAATATTTTAAAACTAATGTCACCTATATGGAAAAATATTCCACAGTTTGGGAGGCCTTCAAAGATTATATCAGAGGGGTATGCATAGCGAACCATGCAGGGTTCCTATGCAGTATTTTTACTGATTTAGACTGTGTGGTAAGGGAACTACATGGCATGAACAATGCAATATGACCGGCGTGCCACTCTCCCAACTCTCTGACTGATCTCCACTCCTGCAAGAGTTCAGAGACCTGGCAGCAAGGGAGGAAGCATACATAGGCAAGTGTGCACGAGCATGCCAATGCAGAAAGGGTAAGAGGCCAGGATGCACATTCTTTCAACTTCTATGCCCCAATTTTCATGCCACATATGTTACAAGCCTTCAGGCAAATGATGGTACTACGGCCACTGACAGTACATCCATTGCAAAAATATTTTCCCCTTATTGTCAGCACTTATACACTACTCATTATGTTGTTGAAGACTCAACATTGGCTGAATAACTGGCAGAGATTGCCATGGTATAGCTCACTCCAGGGCCGCAACAATACCACTCAGCCCCGATTACATGCTAGGAAATAACTCAGACTATTGATGGTATGAGTGTCTCTAGGACTTTTGGGCTAGACGGATTTACTGGGAATTTTTATAAAGTCTATAGATAAATACTCACCCCATGCCCCATAGAGGTATGTGCCAAATCCCTACAAGTGGACGTGTTGCCCCCAACACTCCAGTAGGCCGTTAACATGCTATTAATAAAACCAAGCAAACCTGCACACCTCTGTAGCTCTTAAAGGCCACTGTCTTTACTAAACCATGATAATAAAATACTAGCTCAAGTTATAGTGGTTCGCCTCTCCTTTTTAATGAAACACATTATTTCCCCCATACAATCTGGTTTCATTCCCCACAGCTCAACATCCTTAAAACCCTGTATGGTCTTTGCGCTTCTAAATTGCACATTCCCTGTTGCATTGGCACTTACAGATGCAGAAAAAGCATTTGACTCGATGGAGTGGCCAAGCCTGTGTACGATGCTCACCAAACTAGGGGGCAGATTTTTTTAAAAGTGGCGCTGTACCTATTGCAGCGGCATTTTTCCTACACCCCCTAACACCAGCATGGAAGTTGCATATTTAAAATACGTCACACCATGGTGGTAGTTATGATGACTACCATCATAATTGTTTACACTATTCCTGCGCTTTGCAAAGCACCCAGAGGCCCATTATAATCAATGGGAGCCTCCTTTTAATGCCTGCACTTAGCAGGTGTTACAAAATGTCGATAAAATGGTGCAAAGTAATCTCAGAGATTCCTTTGCACCACTGTTATAGACCCCCTGGTGCAGGAGTAATATGGCACAAGGGGTTACTAAGTGGTGCAATGCAAACATTGCACGACTTTGTAAATATAGCGCTGCGTTTTTCCCCTTCCAAGGCCACATTAGCGTAAAAAAGATTACGCTAATGTGGCATTGGAACAGCTCACGGCCAGCATAAAGCTGGCCATAGGCCACATGGTCTCAGCTGTGAGCAGGGCTAGTCATGCCTTAGACATGCCTTATTCCACCCTTAATTAGTGATATCAGAGGTGGTGTTATTTTCTTTTCATCACAGTACCAGTTTGAATCATGTTATACCTTTGAAACATTGGCAACTTGGCAACTCAGTTGGTAATATAATGGCAATGTTTAAAGCATATATAAAGCAATGCCTCACCCAGGTAATCCAGGAAGTCCATGTCAACTGCTGCTTCTTAAATTGAGCCTGGAAAAAAGGCAGTTGACTAATGAGCTTCTCTGTTTTCTCAATTTTTCCTTGCTCCTGAGTCGGGACGGCTATAAAAGCTGGCATTTCAAACTAAATCCTGCTTATCCTCATTTAAATTGGAAGGGACGCTTATCTGTCTCCAATCTTGGACAGCCTTCCCTTTGCAGCATCAGTCCTTTCTGTGCAGCAGCATCGATACCTTCACAGTGACAGGCTTCTCCTAGCAGCGACACGCTACCTGACGTCTGTCCCAGTATTTCCAATCTGCTCCTCAATTACCACAGCACCTGTAAAAGATGGGCAGCTTGCAATTCATCTCGTGCATCGCGCTTTCTTGTGCTGGTAAAAAGACTCGAGCCATCCCAAATATGGAAACACAACTTTTTCTATTTAATTTGGGATCTTGATCATTGCTGATTGATCAAACTTATCTAAAGACAGCAATAATATTTGGATCAATCTTGTGACCTCAAAGACACTAGAGTAAAGTTGTAGTTTCTTGTGATAGCTGCGCCTTCCTGGATTTTGTGCTCATAGTTTGTTTTCAATCTGTGTTTACTTGATCAGAATCTAATTTTGGTGTTCTAAAGACTTTTGGGACAACTGAGAAGTTTATTCTGATTGTCATTGCTTATTTGCATATGTACCTTGAACTCGTGAGACTCTTAAACTCTCAGTGAAATCCTTGTACTTGATACTTCCAGTTCGTGATGATTCCTGGATAATTCTCGAATCAGACTGGGTAATGTTTCTAGTGTGAATTATTGGTCTGTTGATTTGATGTTAGTTAATGCCAAATATCTCTTTAGTTTTTCCTGTTTTAAAGTGTGGTTTTATTACAGGGAAATCCGAGTCCTATCCCTTGTATCTAAATAATCCTGATTGACAGTATCATGAATCCACAACAAGAATCCAGATATCCTTGAGCCCAGCATTGCCTGGAGTAGAGAAATCTGAATACTCAGAAGTCCTGGGACATTGTTCGTTCTCTCTCATCCCATTGTCCTTCCCCTTGGAAACTCCTAGGGTTGCATTATGTCCTTTGTTACTGCTCTGTCAGTTCCCATTGGAATTTCGGGATTTTCATCACCCCATCAGAACCACCTGGAGTTCAGGTGAGTGGCTCATAACACTAGGGATGCCAAAGGATTCCTGGCCTGATCCAGTTATAGTATAAAGAGCCTATGGTGAGACTAAAGGTCAATGGTGTACTTACACCCCTCTTCCCCATAACCAGAGGCATGTGTCAGCTCTCCCCTTTGCTTTTTATTATAGCAATGAACCCATTGGTTAGACACCTCCAGGAGACCATATGAACAGAGGCCTCCAGTTTTGGCCCGGTTCGCTCTTAGCATCCTTACATGTGGATGATATTCTCCTATTCATATGAAACCTCTCTGTTAATCTTTCTCCCCTTGTCTGAGAGATGGTGCACTTCTGCACTTTCTCCGGGCTACAGATAAACTGGAGGAAATCAGGACTGTTTCCACTCACGGAGGCCACTACTACTCTCAACTTAGATTATCCACTACGTTGGTGCACTGACTTCACTAAATATTTGGGTATCTTTCTACATAGAGACAAGACAGAGATTATTCAGAAAAATTACGGCCCTACAACTGACCACCTTAACACACAGATAGAATGCAGGATCAGATTCTAACTGTTGGTGATAGCCATCATTAAGATGGTTGTGTTACTCCATTTCCCATATTTGTTCCTAAACATCCCTATCCCACTGACCAATAACTTTTTCACCACCTTGCATGGCTTGTTGTCCCGCTTTACATGGACAGGCGCCAGGCCCCAATTAGGTGGGGGACCCTAATACTTCCCTACAGGCGGGACTGCTTTGGGGCTCTAGATATTCAACGATAATATCTAGTTGCCCAATGTCATTATGCACTCTACTGGTGTCTCCCAGATGCCAGGGTACCCTACCTCAAACTAGAAAAAGCACAAGCATCTGACAACCACTCCCTTTCCTCTCTGCTGCCCTTGGGCCTACCATGTGACCCTACTGACATACAGACTCTTTACACCACATGATGGGCCAGTTCAAGCTCCAGAAATATGTAGGTGGCAAGATCCCATACTCCCGACATATCCCACTCAGGAATAATCCATGACTTTCGCTCACACAGGCGCATCAACTCCATGTTGCTGTGACTTCTTTGTAAATGGCAAAGTTAGACCCAGTTCCACCCTGATAGATGAGACCTCCACCACTCTAATTGACAGATTCATGATCCATCGGCGACACAGTACTATGCGCGCTACACTCTCCACATACCCTGAGGAGCCCCCAGATTCCCTATATTGTCCACGGAGACCTCTTTACCGGATGTCAGCAGATTGGTTCCCTGTTTATACTGTGCATTGCTGCAGGTAAAACCGACTGGGATAGAAAAATCCAGAGCAGAAAGGGAATGGGGTTTAGGGCATTCCCTTTACGATAAAACCTGGTACTATTTTTGCACACAAACTAAATTAGAATCCAATAACCATAGACATAAATTGCTCCATTATAAATGGCTCTACTGTGTTTATATTACAACGAATGCACTGGCCCAGCTTGACCCTTCCAGATCCTACTGCTGCCTGAAATGTAAAGCTGCACACGTTTACTTTGTACTCTTGATTTGGAACTGTACGACTATCAAATTATACCGGGAAGCCATTTTCTCCACTGTATCCACTAATCTAGGACACACCATCGGACCTGACCCACTTTTAGCTCTTTTGGGATATGTCAAACCTTTAGATGTACACTCACGTAATTTTGCAGCCATGGCTTTTTTTCTGGCAAAACATCAAATAGAAGGCCACTGGGGCTTCCTCCACACCCCAGCCACTTCAGCTTGGCTCTGTACTTGACTTATTATGACACTGCAAATGACGTGTATGCCTCACTGCAGCTACTTGCTTCCTGGCAGAAGGACATTTGGTAACCACTCAGAGATTACTCTTTAACTTTAAATTCAGATGATGAGCACACAGACATGGACTAACAGGCAGGATATATGTGCCCTGTTAACTTTACATTATCATTGATATACTGCTTGGTGTGTATGCATGTATTGCTGTATTCTACCTCTCTCAACGTCATCGGAGTATGCTGGTAGTCCTTTTCCTCTATTCATTTTTAATTATTCACATATATGTTATGTTACCATTTGATAGCACCTATGTACTTAGTTTGATTGCTAAAAATGATAACGTTTTTTTTTTAAAGATACACGTCTCAGGTGTTCAGCGAAGGTGCTGCTTCATGATTCAAAGGTAGCAAAATGCCAGGATACTGGTAGTGTCAGCAGATGCTCATTTAAAAAGGTCCTTCAGCCAGATTGAGAACAATGGCGCTGCCAATGACTTCCAGGCCATGGCAATGCAGCACTTCAGGAGTATGAATGCCGATTGATGAACCTGACAGCATATCTACTCTTACACGTACAAGCGGTCACATACAGGAGACAATAAAGAGGATTGAGCTGTACAGGATGGAGCCTGATGTCACACAGGATCTGGATGGCTTCGCTTCAATAGCAGTCTCTTTCTGGACACGTTTTACCATATGATAAAAGTCAGCCTAAAGACAGGGGCATCAGGGGCACAATGGCGGTACATCAGCGAATCCACAATTCGGTCAAATATGTCTGATGGATATAAATAAACTAGGTTTATTTCAGGGGGGAAATTCCTGGAACCCCCAGCACCTGCTCCACTGCGCAGGACCACTGTCTGTCTGCCAGGTACTGTCCAAGAGATAGAACCCACCTATCCTTCAATGCTTGGATGATCGGAAAGAGATGTTCTAACAATCCGCTGTACATCAGAGTGACCACATTCTGGGCCATACCGTGACCCAACAGTACCTGCAACACTGACAACGTGCCCAGCTTGGAGCACTCCAGCCCCAGCAGAGCCCTGATGGTCGCCAACATTGCATTGTGTGTCAGGAATAGCCCTCATGAATGTTATAGTACTCATGAAATGCTGGAAGCACCCACAGTGGGAGAGTGGGAACAAATGGTACTGGGCCACACCGCGTGGATCTCATATCTGTCCCAACAATTCTTAGCTACTTTGGTAAGGCACCCCATCATCTGGGTGCTGCACCAGGGGCCCATGAGCCTTTCCAAAATGACCCGTCCCTCTAGTTCCTGGACAATGCAAGTCTGTTTGGAGGGGGAACATTCACCAGCCACCGCATGGGCCACACTGTAGCTATGCAGCAGCATAGTACAGTTCATAGTGCTGTACTGCCAAGCCAACCTTCTGCAGAGGGACAAAAAAGGCCACACTTTTCCTCCCAGGTACCCCAATCAAGTCAGAGAGGAGTCTGTTCTATTCTCGAGAAAAGTGACCTGATAATACAAGCATTTTTGCAATTGAGTTCCTGCCCATGGGAGAGAGCACTATGGAGTTCCAGAACATCAGAGAATGACACAGACAAGGCTCTACCCACATTGCCATCAATCAGGTCCTGTTCCATATGATAAACATTCACAATGAGGTATCGGAAGGTGTCACGTTGCCAAAGCAGACACAAATGGCATTGGTGCTCCCTCTCTGCCTCCGTGAGTCTATTTAGGGGGAAGGAAAAGGTCTTAATCCAGTTCAACCTCAATCGAGAGGCTCCACCAAAAGCATCTAGCACTGCTATCACCCAAGTGAGTCCCTGTGGAAATCCTGGAGGGGCATTAGTGCATTATCTGCCAAGAGGGAGGCCACCTCCCAGGTGGTACTACTCCATAAGCCCCACTGCGGACCTTGTTGAGGAAACAGACCTGCCAGCAGTTCCTGGGTGAGGGTGAAGATGAGCAGGAAAAGGGGACGTCCCTGTTGAGTACCCCTGTGTACCTGAAATGGTGCCAAAATGTCTCTATCAGTGTGCAACCTAGCAACTGGTTCTGCACACAGGAGATACATTAATCTCATAATTTCCAGACCCATAGCCATGCACCATAGTACTCCAAGTAGATAAAGCCAACCCAAGGTGTCAAAGGCCTCCTTGATATCTAACAAAAGGACAACCCCTGATGGCATCTCAGAACGATGTTCATCCACAAGGCAAAACCGACAATGGAGATTCTGGAGCGTATTTCTCTAGGAATTAGGTCATTTTGATCTGGGTAGACCAATGTGGTGACATATCTTCCCATGAAGCAGAGTGAGCGGCCGATAGGATCGCACTTCCAGTGGGTCTCCATCAGGCTTGAGAGAAGGACAACAATCGAGGCCTCTCTCAATAACACAGGAAGATCATTCCTGGTCTAAGCCAACTGAGACAGCTGCAGGAGAACGTGACCCAATCTGATGAATATACCTCTACCAGGAACCCATCTGTCCCCAGAGACTCATCATATGCCATCTAGACCAATGCCAGGTGAACCTCTGCATGTGTCAACAGCTCATCCAGGGCACAGTCATGGAGAGGGTCCAGGTATGGGATTGACAAACTGTCGAGGTACGCTGACAGAGAGGGTTCCCAAACCCGACATCCTCCTGATGAAGTGAGCTATAATAGTAAAATAAGGCTGTATTAATATCTGCTTCAGTAGTAAGTATGCCACCTGCTGTGGACCTAATATCAGTCAGTAGATTCATTGGACTCCACCTTATCCATGAAGTTGGCCCTGTCAGCCCACAGCAAACTCATTTTAATTGTGTGGGTGTCCAGCTTCAGTCCAGCATAGCCTTAACATCCTTGATGGCCCCCAGAAGCTAATCAACCAGCTTAGTCAGTGGCCACTGCAGCCCCCAGTATTATGCCATTCAATGGGGTTTTGGACACCCCACCACTCTGATGGCCCCCTTTTAAACTGCACTGCTTGACCATGGTGGAGAAGGCAGTCATCAAAGCAGAAAGCACTACAGAGCAGCGAGGTGGCCAAACAAGGGAGAATGCCTAGGTTTCACCTTACTAGCAAAGCCCCCAAGAAACTCCTCAAGGGTGTCACACATAGTTCTCATGCACCCCCTCACTGGGAAGGTCCATTCATCAAATGCAGCAGTCCATGCTTCCGATGTTTTGTGGATTAAAATGATGACCTTGTGATCTTTGTGAATCTAGCGATTACAACTCTTGAACATTTGGAAAAGTTCAACTTTGAGTGCAACTTCTTTGTCAGGTGTGTTTCACAATATTGTTATCAAAAGTATTGTCAGTTAGAAATATTATGCCCTAAATATATTTTACAGAATAAAGCCCCATTAAGTCTAGATGTTTTATTTTTAGCTCCAATTGGACTGTTGTTTCCAAATCGTACTTAGGACATGAGTTATGTTTTGGTTACAATATTCTGGTACCATCACTTTCTAGCCAAATACTCTGTTTACGTCTATGCCATTGGTTGACATACAAGAGCTCACATTTTTACGCTCAGAACATCTAGTATTTACTTCTACTGAAGTATGGGTTGCTAAACTGGCCTCAACAGCTTATACTGTGTGTTAGACTTTTCATCCTTGGCGTGGTCTCCCTTAACATTTCGCCTCTGTTTCCCAGATTGTTGATGTGTGTTGGACTCTGATTTTGCTGTTTTTATTACTCTGGACACTTTACCACTGCTAACCAGTGCTAAAGTGCAAGTGTTCCTTTTACAAAATGTGTATGTAATTGGCTTTTCCATGATTAGCATATTTGATTTATTAGTAAGTCCCTAGTACAGTGCACTAGAGGTGCCCGGGGCCTGTAAATCAAATGCTACTAGTGGGCCTGCAGCACTAGTTGTGCCACCCACATAAGTAGCTCAGTAATCATGTCTCAGACCTGCCACTGAAGTATCTGTGTGTGCAGTTTAAACTGTAAATTCGACTTGGCAAGTGTACCCACATGCCAGGACTTAACCTTCTCTTTTCCTTACATGTAAGGTACACTTAAGTAGGCCCTAGGTAGCCCCAAGGGCAGGGTGCAGTGTAAGGTTAAGGTAGGACATACAGTAATGTGTTTTATATGTCCTGACAGTGAAATATTGCTAAATTTGTTTTTCAGTGTTGCAAGGCCTGCCCCTCTCATAGGTTAACAGTTGGGCTGCTTGCACCTCACACTAGACAATGACACAAAGGGAGCTGGGGTGTAGTCTACATTTCCTGATGAGCCATCTCTGCTAGGAGGGAAGGAAGGAGTGGTTACTCACACCTGAATGGAAGGGCTGTGCCTGCCCTCACACAATGCAGTCTCCAACCCCTGGTGAGTGTCTGGGGCCTGGCCTGTGCAAGGCAGGATTTCACATTCGAGACAGACTTTGCTTTGAAGTAGGCCTACTTCAAAGGAGGTATTGGGTATAAGAAGGGCACCCAAAACCACAGACTTTAGAACACTTCTGGAAACCAAGAGGAACCTCTGCCTGGAGAAGAGCTGAATAGTTGAGGAAGAAGAGCTGCCCTGCCTGTGACTGTGCTTTGTGGAACTACCCTGCAGTTGCTGCTTCTGCAAGAGGGCAAAGACTGGACTTTGTGTGCCTTCCATCTTGTGAAGATCTCCAAGGGATTGATTTAGAGCTTGCCTCCTGTTATTTGAAGTCTCAGGGACAGCAAAGACTTCTCTCTGCCAGCACCTGGAGTCTCTGGAGAGACTTCTACTCTGCCAAGTGGTGCCCATCCAGTTGCTGGAACCCTGAAAGGAGAAGCTGGCAGCCTAGGAGGAAGAAATCCACTCACAGAATGCCATGCAGGGAAAAGATCAACGTGACTCCGATCTGCGGCTGAAAATCAACACTCGCCTGTATTGCGAACGAAGAATTGACACATCGAGCTGGAGAAACGACGTGCAGCATCGCTGACGGAGGCTGGGAGATCACAAGCCACACTGCGTGGTTTTTGGATCATCGTGCAGCTGGATTTCCAACGTAATCACCGCTGGGCATATAAAAACAGCGCAAGGCCTGCCCCAACCCGAAAGTGCTGACCAGATCGACGCATCGCTCTGCTGCGGAGAGAAGAAACGATGAGCCTGACCCGGCGAAAGGAGAAAGGACACATTGTCCCGCTCGTGAGTGAAACCAACGCACCGCAAGCCCTTGTTGACACACACTCGACAATGCAGGGTTATTTTTGATGCACCCAAGGTACATTTTCACGCTAAAAATGTTAATGTGTGTTTAAAACTACATGAAGACTTTTTTTCTTTTTAATTGATAACTTGGCATTGTGGATTTTTGTCCTTTTGGTCTCGTTTTGTTTAGATAAATATTTTCTATTTTTCTAAACATCTGTGATGTCATTTTGTAGTGTTTTCATTATTACTGTGTGTGTTGGTACAAATACTTTACACCTAGCACTCTGAAGTTAAGCCTACTGCTCGTGCCAATCTACCAAGGGAGTAAGCAGGGGTGAGCTGAGGGTAATTCTCTTTTACCCTGACTAGAGTGAGGGTCCTTGATTGGACAGGGGGTAACCTGACTGCAAACCAAAGACCCCATTTCTAACACTGTGCATAAATAGACTACTGTTTTTTTGGTGCAAATTGCTATACCTGCCACTGCATTACATATTACAGAAGTGTAACATGTATTGACAATTTTAGAGCTTAATTAAGAGTGTGTTGGAGGGGTACTCCAGCACAAATATGATGAATATTCTGTCCACCTTATTGCAAGTGAACTAGGAGAAGATATACTGCACTTGTAGTATGGTGGAAGGAATGTCTGTCACATTTGTGACTGAGTACCTGTCTGCCAAACTCTATATCAGGCCCTAAATGTGTAACTTTTGATAGGTACGAACTGTCAAAAATGTGAGTATGTATTACCTAAAACTGTAGGAGAAGCTGACATATAATATGAATTTTAAGGCATATACATTTAGTTCTACACACCACCTGGGAAGCTGATCTACTCTTTCATGAAAATTAAGTAAACAGCTCACAGCGAGGCATTTCTGGAAGTTATTTTTGTACTATTTAAAATAAGTGGGCAACAGGAATTAAGCTTGTGTGTTCTCATTTTCTAAACTGAAAATCTTGCTGCAATAGTTAATTGCAAAACAATAGTTGACAAATGTATATTGACACAGTAAAGATACCAAATGTATTTTTCATACTTTGAAGTGGAAGACTTTGTGCATTGAGAGAACATTTAATAAATTAGGTAAGAAATGGTTGTTGAGGGGAATGTTACTGTGACATAGTATTGTAGAAATTCATATTATAGAAAATAAAGAACCAAGAACCATAGTATAGCTTTATTGCACACTCCACTGTCCCACCTTGTTTGTTAATATATTAAAACACAAATCATGACTGGTTACAAAGTTATCAGTTGTAAATTTGTATTCGCTTGTTTGTTTTAATGCCAATGCCCACATCCAGTACCCTTCATAAAAAGGAAATCTTAGATTTCTGTAACCGGATAGCTTTATTGCACACTCCACTCTCCCAACTTGTGTTTTAATAAATTAAAATACAAATCATGAATAAGTACAAAGTCAGTACTTTGTACATTTGCATTTGCTAGTTTGGCTTTTGCACCAATGCCCACCCTGTTTGTTAATGTAGTAAAACACCATTCATGAATGGCCACAAAGTCAGTATGTTGTACATTTGCATTTGCTAGTATGATCTTTACACCAATGCCCACTCCCTCTCAATTCATTTAAATTAAAAATAAGCTTTATTCAGTTTTTGGTGAAACCATAAAAGCAACCACAAAAAACAAATCATACAATTAATTTCTCAAAAATCTTTGCGTGGTCAAAATTGATAGAATGAAAACATTCATAGTATGTATTAAGATCAAGCAATGAACACTAAGAGAATTAACAAAGATCTGACTAAAGAAAAACAGGCATAATTACATAGCTCCTAACAAGGCATAACTGCCACAACACATGACATAACTGGTCACAGCTGTTCCTCAGTCTCACTGCGGCTCTTAAAAAGCTAATGTAGGAGTCTGGCCTGGTTTGTAGTGGGTACATATGGTACTTACACCTTATACCAGGTCAAGTTATCCCTTATTAGTGAAATATCAGCAGTGTCTAGAAGCCAGGCTCTCTAGAGGTAGCTTTAGCTGACCAGCCAAGGCTTATCTAGGGGACATGCATAGCTCATGCAATACCACTGTAGTCACACAGTACTCACACACATGAAAGAAAATACTCAATGTTAGAAAAATAAAGTACTTTATTTTGGTGACACAAATGCCAAAAATACCATATAGACTATACTCCCTTAGGAGGTAAGTAATACACAAATGATATACACTAGTATGTAAAAACAGGTGTAAAAACAGTTAGAAATCAGAGCAATTAGTGAAAATCACAATAGTGAGCAATGGGCCTAGGGGGAACACAAACCATATACTAAGAAAGTGGAATGCAAATGTTCCCACCTAGGCAAGTGTAGGTGTGTAGGGGGTCGCTGAGAGTACTAGAAAACACCAAAGGTAAGTACTAGAACCCACTCTTGAGCCTAGGAAAGCAGTAGTAAAACATAGTAACTTCCCCAGAACACACATAAACACGAGAAAGAATAATATGCAAGAACCGGAAGAGATTGCAAGACACCAACAGTGGATTCCTGGACCTAAAGACCTGTGGAAGAAGAGGACCAAGTCCAAGAAGCACAAACTAGTCCAGGGAGAACAGAAGCCCCTGCTAACCCGGATGAAGGTGCAAAAGAAGAACCACTGGTGAAGAACTACAGTCAGTACTGCACCCAAGAATATGGATGCGGGTTCCTGGTTGGTGAAGATGATGTCCCACGCTGGATTGAAGATTGCAGTCTCTACGTCGCTGGAGTCCGCCAACAAGCCTTGGCCAAATCAAAGTTTGCAGTTAGTGGAAAATGGCGCTGCCCATGACCAAGAGGGACCTGGTGGACTCTACCCAGGAAGGGGAGCTGGAGGGGGTTCTCAGCGACTCAGAGAGCCCACAAGAAGACCAGGCAGTGCCCACAGGAGTCCCACAGCACAGGGACAAAGAAGGTGCAAAAGGAGGCACATGCAGCATTACGACAAAGTCTCCCACGCCACCGGAGAACCATTTAGAAAGAAGTGAGTAGCAAAATAGAGGGCTGGAGGCTGGAGCTGCAAGGTGCATGAAGAACTTTGTGGAAGGAAGCCAACAAGCCTTGGCAACTGCAAAACACACAGTGCGAGGGGGTACTGTTTTGCATGGGGAGGGAAGCTCTTACCTCCTCCAAAGTTGGACGGTAGGACGTCAGGACCATCAGGACCACTTCAGTACACAGCCCGTGATGTAGGATCCATGCAGCTCATCAGGAGAGGGGATCCATGCAGCCGGTCATCGATGCAGTGAGGTACCTGCTGAAGCAGGGGGGTGATTCTTCCACCCCAAGGGAGATTCCTTCGGTTTTCTGGTGCAGGCTGGAGACAGGCTGTCCTCTGAGGATGAATGACTGGAAACAGTTGCAGTTGCTGGCAGGAGCTGAAGATACAATATTGTAGATGTCATCTTTGCTTCTTTGTTGCAGTTCCAGCAGGGTCCAGATGCACTTTGAAGAGAAGGTGAGGTAGAGGATGCAGAGGATTCCTGCAGGAGTCTTCCAATCCAAATCTTAAAAACCCCCAAAGAAAAGACCCTAAATAGCAATGTAAGTGGGATTGGTCAGCTAAATAGGTAAGCACCTATCAGGGGAGGGCTCTGACGTCACTTGCTGGCACTGGCCACACAGATGCTCCAAGAGTTCCCTGCCAACTTGGAATCCAAGCTCTGACCACCACTCCTGGGGTGGTGATGGGCAAGTGAGTGGTCACTCCCCTTTTCTTTGCCCAGTTTCATGCAAGATCAGGGACTGAGGGTTCCTGAACCAGTGTACACTGTATTATGCACCAAATGTGCCCTTCAAAGCATTTCCAGTGGTATGGGGAGGCTACCCCTCCCAAGCCTGTAACACCTATTTCCAATGAGAGAGGGTATAACACAAATACTCCCAAAGGAAATCCTTTGTTATGCCTTCCTGGGATTGAGCTGTTCAAGCAACAGGAGGGCAGAAACCTGTCTGAGAGGTGGCAGCAGCTGGGGCTGCCTGGAAAACCTCAGAAGGCTGGAATGGCAATACTGGGGGTCCTCTAATGTTTGCAAAGTCCGAGGGGTATGATTCCAACATGTTGGATAACAAACATGCCTATGTACGGAGTTGCCATTATGTAGCTGACATAGTTAGTGACCTATGTCCAGAATATGTGTAAAATGGTGTCCCCTCACTCACAAAGTCTGGGAAAATTGTCCTGGAGGTCATGGGGGCATCTCTGCTAGAGCAAGGGTGCCCTCACACACAGGTACTCTCCACCCTGCCCTCAGGCCTGGAGGGCCTGCTATGGGGGTGACTTATAAGTGACCTGGTGCAGTGTAAATGACAGTGAAAGGGTGCATGCACCTTTTCATGCAGGTTGCAATGGCAGTCCTGCAGAAGACTTTGCATGGGCTCCCCAGGGGTATCAAAAAATGTGCTGCAGCCCTGATTACCTAGGTACCATATAATAGGGACTTATAAGAGGGCACCAGTATGCCAATTGGGGGTGAAATACTGAGTTACCAGTATGCTACAACCAAATTTAGAGCAGAGAGAGCATATTCACTGGGGTCCTGATTAGCAGGGTCCCAGTGAACACAGTCAAGCACACTGACATCAGGCAGAAAATGAGGGTAACCATGGCAAAAGGAGGGTATTTTCTTACACACACACACACACCCCAAATGAGGGAAAATAATGCTAACCTTGCCCAGATGAGTCTTCATTGTCCAAGTGGAAATATCTGGAGATTCCATCTGCATTGGAGTGGTTACTCCCAGGTGTATGTTCCACTGTAAAGTCTTCCCCTGTTGGGAAATGGACCACCTCAACAATTTTGGATTTTCTCCTTTCATTTGCTTTTTCCATATGAGAGGATTGTGGCCTGCCTGAAAAATGAAGCGAGTACCAAAGAGGTATGGGCGCAACTTCTTCAAGGCCCAGACCACAGGAAAGGCCTCCCTCTCTGTGGCTGACCAATGCTTTGCTCTGGGGTTTAATCTTTTGCTGATACAAGCAACTGTTTGATCCTGGCCCTCTGTATTGAGTTGTGATAAAACTGCCCCAACCCCTAATTCAGAAGCATCAGTCTGAACTATGAACTTCTTGAAGCAGTTTGGTCTTTTTAAGACAGGTGCATAACACATGGCCTGCATTAGCTTCTCAAAAGCTTCCTGACAGCTAGGTGTCCATAATACCTTTTTAGGCATCTTCTTAGAGGTGAGGTCATTAAGAGGGGAAACAATGGAGCCATAGGCCTTCATTTTGACAATGACGGTAAGTGCCGCCTACCGCTGCATCGACGTCTGCCAAAAGACCGTCACCGTGGCTAACAGCCACAAGAATGGCGGAAATCTGGCTGTGGCCATACTGGCAGACGGCATTTAGGTGGCACTGCTACCACCAGCAGCGCCACACCAGTAGACCACCGCCAGCTGTATTATGAAAAATTATTGGCGGTGTTCTGCTGGCAGGCACTGCTGGCGGTAGCAGTGCCCTGTCCCGTCCCCTGCTGGAAGACCCCCTGGATCCAGGTAAGTAGGGTTTCTGACAGGGGAGGGGGGCAGGGGTGTTGTGTATGTGTGTGGGGGTGTGTGCATGAATGTTTGAGTGTGTATGAATTCTAATGAGTGTGTAGTGTTGTGTGCGTGAGTGTATGCATGTGTGAGAATGCATGTATGAATGGATATTTGAATGTGTGTCTGCGTGTCAGTGTCAATGTGGTGCGGATGTGTGCATGAATGAATGGATGCATGTGTGTATGAATGCGTGTATGCCTGTGTGAGTGAGTGTGTGTATGCCTGGTGCGGGTCTGCGCGTGTGTGTATGGGGAGGTGAGGGATTGGAAGTGGGGGGAGCGTGGATGGAGGCGGATGTCTGGGGAGTGTTTCAGGGGAGGGGGCCTCCTATCACTGACAGGGAAATAATTCCCTGTTACTGGTAGGGCCTACCACCATGGTTTTTCGTGGTATTACGAACGCCATAGAAACCATGGTGGTAGGCAGGGTCAAAATGACTGAGGCAGTACAATAGCGGCCGCCGGGCTGGAGATTGTTATCTCCAGCCCGGCGGCTGCTACCGCCATGGCTGTCAGAGTGGAACATTGGTTGGTTGACTTCAGCGAACCTGCCAATGTCATAATGTGGCAGTATGTACCGCCAGCCTGTTGGCGGTACTACCGCCACATTATCACTGACTGCTGGGATCATAATGATCCCCATAGTTCTTAATGAACCTCCTGTAGTACCCAGTCTAAAATAGTCTGGATCTTCCCCTGCAGTGGTTCAATCTGTTCTCCACCTACCAGGTGTCCTAGATAAACCACCTTCCTCTGCCCTATCTGTCATGTTGAAGCCTTGATAGTAAGGCCTGCCTTTTGCAGAGCCTCCAAAACCTTCCAAAGTTGGACCAAGTGGTCATCCCAGGTGGGGCTAAAGACAGCAATATCTAGATATGCTGCACTGAAAGTTTCCAGACTTTAGAGGACTGTATTTGCCAACCTCTGAAAAGTGTCAGGTGCATTCTTCAAACCAAAGGGCATAACTGTAAACTGATAATGCTCTCCAACGGTTGAGAAAACAGTTTTTGGTTAAGCATCTTCTGATAATTTGATCTGCCAATACTCTGCAGTTAAATCAAAAGTGCTTAGATACTTGGCAGATGCAAGTGTATCTATTAGCTCATCTGCCCTTGGTATAGGGTGACTGTGTTGAGCCCTCTGTAATCTACACAGAACCTCAACTCCCCTTTCCCATTTTGGGAGTGGGGTGTAGGTACCAGAAGCACTGGGCTAGCCCAGAGGCTGTCAGAGTGCCCAATCGCTCCTAGGTCAAGCATTTTCTGAACTTCAGTCTTAATACAATCTCTTACATGATCAGGTTGCCTATAAATCTTAACTGGCAAACTGTCCTCTGTATCAATGATATGTTCACACCATGTAGTCTGACCATATGTCAGAGAAAACAGTTCAGAAAACTGACCCAAGAGGTTCCTGCAGTCTTTCTTCTGAGACTCAGTAAGGCAGTCTGCTGGGACAAATCCATCTACTGAGCCATCAGCTGCAGTATTAGAGAAGAAGTCAGGGAGAGGGTCACTCTCTTCCTCCTGTCCCTCATCAGTGGCCATGACCAGGGTTAAGTCAGCCCTATCATAGTAGGGCTTTAGGCGGTTCACAAGAAGTACTCTAAGAGGACTTAGGAGTGCCAAGGTCAACTAAAGTCACCCTTCTTCTCCACTATTTCTGCCCTGGTTGGTACACTGTCAGGACAGCCTTCTAGTCACACCATTGCTTCTGCAATTCTTGGCTTGCCTGAATGTTCTTAGTGCTAGATTTATACTTTTTGACGCAAAACTGAGCAAAAGCAGTTTTGCGTCAAAAAGTTTAGCGCTGTCTAGCACCATTTTTTAACTCCACCCGTGCGTCATATTTATACTATGACGCTGGGTGGCGCTAAAAATAGGTTAGAGTCATTTTCCTGATGCTAACCATTGCGCCTTGTCATATGGCAAAATTACGTTAACGTAGGTTTACGACATGTAAACACTTCGCAAGACAGTAATGCGCCACTTTTGCCCGCAATAGCATTAAAAAGCCACGCTAACGGAGTAACCAGTGCAAAGGAGAGGCAAGATGGATGCACAAAGCCAGGAGAGACCCCAGGGAGACCCCAGACAACCAGAAACCAGCCAGGAGGACATTGACAAGACCCAAGGGAGAGACCAGAAAAAGAGGAAGTGTTGCTTCAGCACAGAGGAGCATGAAATACTGGTGAGAGAGGTAATGGAGCACAAACATCAACTCTTCATCACCTCTAAATTGCCAATTGGAAGGAGAGAGGCAATTTAGCAGCAGATTGTGGACATGATTAACAGTGTGTCAGAGGTCAGGAGAACTGTCACTGAGTGCAAGAAATGCTGGCATGACTGCAAGCGGGAGACAAAGGACAAAATGGCAAGGAACAGGAAGGCAGCACTGAAGACCGGAGGTGGGAGTCCAGCACCACAAGAGGACCTGGACGAGATGGAGGAGATGGTTGCAGCCGGCATCCCAAAGGAAATTGTCACTGGTGTCACAGGACAGCACAGACTACCAGGAAACAACAAATATGCAGGGTAAGTTGCATGGGGGACCAAAATGCCTAAATGTCAAGTCACATAGCTACTGCACAATGCATGTTAGCCCTGCAAATCAGGCAGTGGAAAGGGGAAAGAGGCAGGGCATGGGACTCCCTGCACTGCCCATGCCAGGTGCGTGGGTTGTGCAGGGGCATCCAGGGGCACACACAACACAACACCAACACCTTACTGGGGGTACACTGCCATTCCAGGGTTGGTGGAAATACTGAAGCAGAAGGTAGGGTAGAACGTAAAACTGGTCTGGTGTCACAGGACAGCTGGTATTGTCAGAATGTAAACTATAGGAAAATGCCCAGTGTCAGGCCATTGGCTCAAGCGGCATTCCCCATTGACAACAGTCCCCACAACTACCTGTACTGTTTGTGCTGGTCAATTAGGAAATGGCAGTTAGGTGCCTACAGAACAAACACACTAGAAATGAGGGTTCAGTATCACTACGTGATCAATCCCCATCAATCCCCATCCAAGTGCAACTCATGTCAACTGGTCATGTCCATAGACTCAACAACCATCAGGCACTGCCACATACATAATGATGTACACAGCAGTGATCTCATCACCATGCTGTCCATCCCTGGATTTACCCCTGTGCCTGTGTCACATTAGCTGCAATGCCACCATGCCACCTCTCAGGTATCATTGTGCAAAGACAACTGCATTTAGGGGGAAGACATGTGTGAAGGAAGGCAACACACCTGCACAGCCACAAGAGGAAACAGAACTCTGCGGGTCCATCAGTGCAATACAATGTAGAACACATATGCAAACATAAACATGAGAAACTACCAATGGTAACATGTGCATTGTCTCCTGGAGATGCTATACATGGTGTGGTGCTAGGTCTCTGCACCCCATAGGTGTATGTGAAAAATTAAAGTCTGGGACAGGGCCACATTGTCATGTGTGGTCCTGTGACATCAGCACACCACCATTTATTGCAAGGCCTCACCATGTAAATGGAATCAGGGGGAGGATTGATGAGGACAAGAAGGTGGCAATCCACAATTTGGACAGAACCCACACCTAGAAGATGTGTAGCAGAGAATTACCCAAACTGCCCTTCACTACCTGGGACATGCAGGTGGGGCATAGGGCTGAGAGACTGTAAACATTAATGAAAGGAACAATGTATGGGAACCAAGATGACAATGTACCACCAATAGAAAGTCAGCAATGTCACATTACAACTGGCACAACACAGACACACTAATTGTACAATAGCTCATTGCAGAGTAAGATGGCATCTCTGCCTGTCCTGGACTACCCTGATGACCTGGATGACCAGCTGACAACCATCAGCCAAGAAACCCTCCCGACACCACCTCCAGTCACAAGGAAGAGCATTCATGACCCACACACCACCACAATAGTACGACGTGCCAGCTCAAACAAAGCTGAGGACTCTGATGACACAGGAACCACTTTTGAAGGGACAGTAGTGGGAGTCCAGCGGGATCTAGCAAAGGATGTGTGACTGGGGATGCAAACTATGGCAGCCAGCCTTGAGGGTATGCACATATGCATGACAACGGCCACTGAACAGACAGCAGCCAAACAAGGCACACAATCCCCACTGCATGGAGTCCAACAGTGTGTGAGGGACCTAATCACTGCGTTAAGGGAGTTGCCACTACAACTGCCATCCCAATCTTGCTGTTGCATGTGTGACAACAAGCAGGACTCCATGCACTGGGAACTGGCCTCCCTCAGGGCAGACATGGAGCCTACCACAGGGATGTTGCTGCCATACTCAATAATCAGCAGCTCCTCCTTGCTGCAGTAATGCCATATGTAGTTCCACAGATGGCAGATGCTGGGAATTTGGTGTCCACTTCTCCAACCACTGAAGTGTGTGTTGCCCCCTCAACCCCACCACCACCACCATCAAGGGTAGAGGAGACAACACACACATCAGAGGATGAAGATGAGGAACAGATCATCTTCACCCGTAGGAGTACCCAGTAGCTCAAGCCCATGCCACATGGGCAGTGATTTCCATTTGTCATGTGCTTTACAACATGCCACTGTTGCTACAGTTGGTGACATTCACTCTTCACCGACACACTGTTAGCCTTTCCACTATGGACTGCAATTGTCTCTCACTACTCCATTGGCAATTCATTTTCCCCTGCACTGAACAACACTTCACTTCAGCATGTCCAATCACATGTCCCTCAACCCTGCACTTGTGTTGTGCCACAATAGAATGGTTTACACTAATGGGGTCACAGACCTGTACAAAGTAAATATTGCACTACAGCACTTTAAAACAAACAGCACCTACAAAACGACTTTGTCTCTGTGTAATGTGACACATCTACTTCGCTGGAGAGTTGTGATGCATGTAACATGTCTATGGTCACAGAGTCTTAGTACAGGAGTGCAGAAATATCTACGCACAAGGTATCGACATGATCAATGTCTATACTGGCCACATCCCCTACAAGCAAGTCACTGTGTATGTGGCATTTGTTTTGAAACATACATGCTTCACCCACTACAGACAGCAGGAATGGCTGTGTAAGAGTGCTCGGCCAATAACGTCAGCTGGAAATACAACTGAAACACATTGGTGTGAAATTGCTATACTTGGAGTCATCTGAATTTGACACTGCTCAGTTTAGCAGTGTTGACATGAACTTCAGGCTGCAGGCAGATGTTCCACGGACCCAACATCCCGACACAGGATCCAAACAATTACAGCTTAAAAAGCACACCTACCTGTCCAATACATGGGAACCACAGTCACCTTGAGTGGTGGGTACATTGGATGGCAGATGCATTGAGAAGTAGATTTGTTGTAGCTGTCAATGTGACAGCTCAGTTAGAAGTGGGAATTACTTGTCAAGAGAGGGATCTGGATGCAGGATTGAATCCCCAGGCCAAGAGACAATTGGCACTGTACACTCATGCAAAGACCCTGAACCCTAAGCATATGATACATGCAGTAAGGGAGTACCCAAAGAGTTTGTATCTATGTATGGAACTGGACTTAAAACTATGTAAAACACCTATACTAACCTAATCTATCTTACCTCATACATTACCCACAAATGGCCCTAACTACCCTATGCTAAGCTTACTTAACCCCTTAGCTGCTGGGCCTTTCCCCCCCCCCAGTGCTGAGCCCTTTTTTGGCTATTTGGGGTAGTTCGCGCTTAGGGCTTCATAACTTTTTGTCCACATAAGCTAACCACGCCAAATTTGCGTCCTTTTTTTCCAACATCCTAGGGATTCTAATGGTACCCAGAGTTGGTGGTTTCCCCTGGAGGAGACCAAGAAAATAGCCAAAATACAGTGAAAATTTAGTTTTTTCCAAAAAAATGGGAAAAAAGGGCTGCCGAAGAAGGCTTGTGGTTTTTTCCCTGAAAATGCCATCAACAAGGGGTTTCTGGTGCTGAAATCACTATCTTCCCACCTTTCAGGAACGGGCAGACTTGAATCAGAAAAACAAATTTTTCAACACAAATTTGGCATTTTACTGGGACATACCCCATTTCTACTATATTTGGTGCTTTCAGCCTCCTTCCAGTTAGTGACAGGAATGGGTGTGAAACCAATGCTGGATCCCAGAATGCTAAACATTTCTGAAAACTAGACAAAATTCTGAATTCAGCAAGGGGTAATTTGTGTAGATCCTACAAGGTTTTCCTACAGAAAAGAACAGCTGAAATAAAAAAATATTGAAATTGAGCTGAAAACAACTGCCATTATTCTTTATGTTTTACTCTGTAACTTTTTCCTGCGATGTCAGATTTCTGAAAGCAATATACCGTTTTGTCTGCTGGACTCTTCTGGTTGCGGGATATAAAGGGCTTGTAGGTTCATCAAGAACCCTAGGTACCCAGAGCCAATAAATGAGCTGCACCCTGCAGTTGGTTTTCATTCTATACTGGGTATACAGCAATTCATTTGCTGAAATATGAAGAGTGAAAAAGAGGTATCAAGAAAACCTTTGCATTTCCAAAATGGGATCAAGATAAGGTTTTGAGGAGCAGTGGTTATTTGCACATCGCAGAAATCCGAGGTGCCCATACTAGCATGTGAATTGCAGGGCATTTCTCAAATAGACGTCTTTTTTACACACTCTCTTATATTTGGAAGGAAAAAATGTAGAGAAAGATAAGGGGCAATAACACATGTTTTGCTATTCTGTGTTCCCCCAAGTCTCCCGATAAAAATGATACCTCACTTGTGTGGGTAGGCCTAGTGCCCGCGACAGGAAATGCCCCAAAACACAACATGGACACATCACATTTTTTTAATAGAAAACACAGCTGTTTTTTCCAGAGTGCCTACCTGTAGATTTTGGCCTCTAGCTCAGCCGGCACATAGGGAAACCTACCAAACCTGTGCATTTCTGAAAACTAGAGACCTAGGGGAATCCAAGGAGGGGTGACTTGCGGGGCTCGGACCAGGTTCTGTTACCCAGAATCCTTTGCAAACCTCAAAAAGTGGCTAAAAAAACAAGTTTTCCTCACATTTCGGTGACAGAAAGTTCTGGAATCTGAGAGGAGCCACAAATTTCCTTCCACCTGGCATTCCCCCAAGTCTCCCGATAAAAATGATACCTCACTTGTGTGGGTAGGCCTAGCGCCCGCGACAGGAAACGCCCCAAAGCGCAACGTGGACACATCCAAATTTTTGGAAGAAAACAGAGGTGTTTTTTGAGAAGTGCCTACCTGTAGATTTTGGCCTCTAGCTCAGCCGGCACCTAGGGAAACCTACCGAAACTGTGTATTTCTGAAAACTAGAGACCTAGGGGAATCCAAGGAGGGGTGACTTGCGGGGCTCGGACCAGGTTCTGTTACCCAGAATCCTTTGCAAACCTCAAAAAGTGGCTAAAAAAACAAGTTTTCCTCACATTTCGGTGACAGAAAGTTCTGGAATCTGAGAGGAGCCACAAATTTCCTTCCACCCGGCGTTCCCCCAAGTCTCCCGATAAAAATGATACCTCACTTGTGTGGGTAGGCCTAGCGCCCGCGACAGGAAACGCCCCAAAGCGCAACGTGGACACATCCACATTTTTGGAAGAAAACAGAGGTGTTTTTTGAGAAGTGCCTACCTGTAGATTTTGGCCTCTAGCTCAGCCGGCACCTAGGGAAACCTACCAAACCTGTGCATTTCTGAAAACTAGAGACCTAGGGGAATCCAAGGAGGGGTGACTCGCGGGGCTCGGACCAGGTTCTGTTACCCAGAATCCTTTGCAAACCTCAAAAAGTGGCTAAAAAAACAAGTTTTCCTCACATTTCGGTGACAGAAAGTTCTGGAATCTGAGAGGAGCCACAAATTTCCTTCCACCTGGCGTTCCCCCAAGTCTCCCGATAAAAATGATACCTCACTTGTGTGGGTAGGCCTAGCGCCCGCGACAGGAAACGCCCCAAAGCGCAACGTGGACACATCCACATTTTTGGAAGAAAACAGAGGTGTTTTTTGAGAAGTGCCTACCTGTAGATTTTGGCCTCTAGCTCAGCCGGCACCTAGGGAAACCTACCAAACCTGTGCATTTCTGAAAACTAGAGACCTAGGGCAATCCAAGGAGGGGTGACTCGTGGGGCTCGGACCAGGTTCTGTTACCCAGAATCCTTTGCCAACCTCAAAAAGTGGCTAAAAAAACAAGTTTTCCTCACATTTCGGTGACAGAAAGTTCTGGAATCTGAGAGGAGCCACAAATTTCCTTCCACCCGGCGTTCCCCCAAGTCTCCCGATAAAAATGATACCTCACTTGTGTGGGTAGGCCTAGCGCCCGCGACAGGAAACGCCCCAAAGCGCAACGTGGACACATCCACATTTTTGGAAGAAAACAGAGGTGTTTTTTGAGAAGTGCCTACCTGTAGATTTTGGCCTCTAGCTCAGCCGGCACCTAGGGAAACCTACCAAACCTGTGCATTTCTGAAAACTAGAGACCTAGGGGAATCCAAGGAGGGGTGACTTGCGGGGCTCGGACCAGGTTCTGTTACCCAGAATCCTTTGCAAACCTCAAAAAGTGGCTAAAAAAACAAGTTTTCCTCACATTTCGGTGACAGAAAGTTCTGGAATCTGAGAGGAGCCACAAATTTCCTTCCACCCGGCGTTCCCCTAAGTCTCCCGATAAAAATGATACCTCACTTGTGTGGGTAGGCCTAGCGCCCGCAACAGGAAATGCCCCAAAACAGAACGTGGACACATCACATTTTTTCATAGAAAACAGTGCCTACCTGTGGATTTTGGCCTCTAGCTCAGCCGGCACCTAGGGAAACCTAGCAAACCAGCACATTTTTTAAAACTAGAAACCCAGGGGAATCCAAGATGAGGTGACTTGTGGGGCTCGGACCAGGTTCTGTTACCCAGAATCCTTTGCAAACCTCAAAATGTGGCTAAAATACCACGTTTTCCTCACATTTCGGTGACAGAAAGTTCTGGAATCTGAGAGGAGCCACAAATTTCCTTCCACCCAGCGTTCCCCCAAGTCTCCCGATAAATATGATACCTCACTTGTGTGGTTAGGCCTGGAGCCTGCGACAGGAATAGATCACACAACGGTCAATGTTGGTCCTTACGTGAGGCAGCTGTTGACCCTGGGGTGATCCATTCCTGACACAGGCACTAGGTGTAGGCACTCAAGTGGGGTAGTGTTTTTATCAGGACAGGTGAGTAGTCACTGGGTGGTAGGAATGTTGTGGATCCCAGCATATTCCTGTAGTTTGTGTGACAGAAATGCGAGAAAAATAAAGTTTTTTTTCAACATTTCAGCTTTGCAGGGTATTCTGGGTAAGAAAACTTTGGGGAATCCACACAAGTCACACCTCTGTGGAATCCCCCGAATGTCTAGTTTCCAGAAATGTTTGGGTTTAGTGTGTTTCTCTATATGGCCGCCGAATCCAGGACCAAAAACACAGGTGCCTGCCTTACAAAACCAGTTTGTTTTGCCATAGACAATTTTGATGTCTCCACAATATGATTTGGGTGGTGGAATTTGGGGCTGAACTAAATTGGTGAGCTCCCAAGAGAGCACTCTCTCTCTGCTTGCCGCCGCATTCACCTGCTCTCTGGGTTGGCCTAACCCACTATAACCCAGTTGCACGAACAGCTTGCGAAGGGACAGCAGGACTGTCCTCATCACCTCCCTCATAATGTACTGGAAGAGGAGTTTTCGAATGGGACTCCTCTGACTGAAAAATCACTCCCAGAGTCTGCGCCATTGTCCTATCCCTCAGATGCTGTCTCAGTATCTGATGTCTCAGTCTCTGATCCTATGTCAGAGCGGTCCTCTATAACCCGAGTGCAGGCAGCAGTCATCCATCAAGATGCCATCTCTGCTATTGGCTAAACTGTTGCTCTAAAACACTAGCCTACGTAGACAGTCACAAAATCGATGGTGTGTGTGAGATACGTGCAACAGTAGAGGCCACCTTACCTGCGCTTCTTCCCTCAATCAGCACGTACTTTCAAGACACTCAAAAAACACCTTGTCACATACCATTCGTCACAGTCTTTAGCACCTCCTGCGCCCAGTCCAACAATCATTATTGGTGCTCCCACTCCCTCCTCCTCGGATTCCCTCATTACCACCCAGCAAAAGTGCCCTTCATCTCTCCATAGACTTTACTAATGTACTCAGCTATTTATATAAAATACAGATGTGCTCTTTGCAGTAGGCATATAAACCTTCTGCGCTTCTTTATGGCACTAAAACTGCCACTAGACAAGTCGGACCCTTTTCCCCCCAGGGAAACCACACACATATTGACAAAAGTGATGTATATATGACAGCCAACCACCTGAAACTAAACTCAAGCAAAACCGAAATAATCCTCTTTGGCCCTCACCAAAAAAACCTGGGACCCCCCATGGTGGCCCACCACGCTAGGCCCTGCACCCACCCCCGCCAACTACGCACGCAACCTCAGCATCATCCTAGACTCCTCCCTCTCTATGACCCAACAAATCAACGCTCTTACCTCCTCATGCTTCAACAAACTCCGTATACTGAAAAACATTCAAATGGATCCCCACAGAGACCAGAAAAACTGTCACTCACGCACTCATCAGCAGCAGGCTTGATTACAGAAACGCCCTCTACGCCGGCACCACTCTAAAACTCAAGTGCAAACTACACGCATCCAGAACTCAGCAGCACGACTCATCCTCGACCTCCGCCGACACGAACACATCTCTCCACACCTCAAATCCCTCCACTGGCTCCCCATTGACAAAAGGATCACCTTCAAGATCCTCATCCTCGCACACAAATCACTCCACAACACAGGCCCTGCCTACCTCAACGAGAGTCACCTTCCACACCCCCACACGAAACGTCCGCTCAGCTGACCTCTCTCTCGCCTCTGTCCCCCGCATCAAACACACCACCACCGGGGGCAGATCCTTCTCCTACATTGCACCCAAAACATGGAACGCACTCACAACCCACATTCGCAAGACCCAAAACCTACTTCTTTTCAGGAAGGGCCTCAAAACCTGGCTTTTTGAACAGTGAACCTCCTAGCCCCTTTCCCTCCCCCCGTCCCCCCCCCCAGCCCCTTGAGACCCTCACAGGTGAGTAGCGCGCTTTATAAATCTCTTTGATACAGATCTACCTATATATATATATATATATATATACATATATATATATATATATTTATATATATATAAATATATATATATATATATATATCTACATAGATATATCTATAGATATATCTATCTACATAGATATATCTATCTACATAGATATATATATATATAGATATATACATATATTTTTTTTTAGTTGCTGTATGGTTTCCTTGGGGGCCAAAATGGCCCCCAGGGAAGCCCTACAACATCTAAAAAAATAATTGCCCCCACAGGGGGTCACCCTGCCCACGGGCGACCCCCTGTCATTTCATTTTTTTTGGGGGGCACCTACCTTTTTTTTTATAAAAAAAAATTATGCCGGGGGGGGAGCTGCGATCGGGGGCCAGAAACAGTTTCAGAAGGCCTCGTAAGAAAGGGGAGAGTCTCCCCTTTCTTACGAGGCCTTTTCAAAATGCTTCCTGACCCCCCGGATCGCAGCTGTGCTGCGATCGGGGGAGCTAGGAAACCTGAAAGTGTTTCCTGGCCCCCGATCGCAGCACAGCTGCGACCGGGGGCCAGGAAACACTTTCAGGAAGGCCTTGTAAGAAAGGGGAGACACTCCCCTTTCTTACGAGGCCTTCCCGAACGTGTAAAAGCCCGTTTTCCGCATGAAAGCAGGAAGCGGCCGCAAGGCTGCTTCCTGCTTTCATGGGGAAAACACCTTTGCAACGTCTCCCGGGGTGAGTAAAAAAAAAAAAAAAAAAATCCTCGGGTGCGACGCACCCGAGGATTTATTAGTGCCCTTCCTGGTGTCGGCCACTGGTCGTGACCCGCACCAGGGAGGGTGTGTGGGCGTCGGCCAGTGGCCGACGCCCGCACCAAAGGGGTTAACACATTGAACAACACACTCTAAACATTGGCCCCCAACCCCCCTTATATGATAAGACACATGCAGGACAACAGATACTTACATAGACATGTACAACATAATCCTAAACAAATATATATATATATATATATATATATACACATACATATATATATTTATATGTATGTATATATATATATTTTGTAATTCTTTTTGTTTTTTATATACACAAAGCCCCAACATTAACCCCCACCCACCCACAAACTAACATGTAATAATATTAAAAAACACCCCCAAAACCTACTTATCCTATCTAAACAACTACCTTACTCTAACCTATCACTAGCCCCCTTAAACCCACTACAAAACATGTTGAGGAATGAGGAGGGAGGGGACTGAACTACGGGTAAAGGGAGGCAATAGTTTAGAGGTTGGCCCTCCTGAGTGTCCTCTTGATTACCTTCATTCTCTTTGTATTCCTTTCCACATCCTTCTGTAGGTTGTCCAGCTTTTTGAGGACCTGTTTCATGTTTTATTGCTGACATGTTCTTTGCAGCAGGCGTGGTGGGCTGTGGTGCTGATGTTGATGGTGCTGCAGGTGGGGCAGATGTGATGATGGCGGCTGTGGTCCCCTGTGTAGGTGTGGTGCTCGGTCCACTGTTTGAGGCCAATGCGGGTCCCCCTTGGCTGCATGCCAGCCATTCCCCTGTGCCTCGTTCTTTTTTTTTCGATACAGTCGCACCATCTTGCAGTACCTATGCTCAACATCCAATATGTGGCGATATCGTACAGCCCTCTTTTGGAATGCCCTGGGTTCCACAACATCCATGTTGGCAGCTGTAAAAATGAGAGAGGCAACCATCAGTGTCATCACTGTGTGATGTATGTACAGATGATACTCTAACACTCTGCCTCGATTTGCACATGCAGTCCTAATCACAGTCCAAATAATGCAATGCCCATGATGAATGTAATGGCAACACTGCCTACCCATCATGTCATTTACACCAAAGCAAAGTGTTAGACCTGACAGCCTTAGGGTAGTCACCCCTAACTTTTTGCCTGCCTCCCTCCACTTTTTAGATACTGTTTTTGCTGGTTTTAAGACTCTGCACACGTCACCACTGCTAACCAGTGCTAAAGTGCATATGTTCTCTCCCTTTAAACATAGTAACAGGATCATACCCAATCGGATTTTTGCCTGCCTCCCTCCACTTTTTAGATACTGTTTTTGCTGGTTTTAAGTCTCTGCACACGTCACCACTGCTAACCAGTGCTAAAGTGCATATGCTCTCTCCCTTTAAACATAGTAACAGGATCATACCCAATCGGATTATTTTATTTACTTATAAGTCCCTAGTAAAGTGCACTATGTATGCCGGGGGCCTGTAGATTAAATACTACTAGTGGGCCTGCAGCACTGATTGTGCCACCCACTTAAGTAGCTCCTTCACCTGGTCTCAGGCCTGCCATTGCAAGGCCTGTGTGTTCAGTTTCACTGTCAATTCGACTTGGCATTTAAAAGAACTTACCAAGCCTAGCACTTGCATTTCTCTACACATAAGTCACCCCCAAGGTATGCCCTAGGTAACCCATAGGGCAGGGTGCTGTGTAGGCAAAAGGCAGGGCAAATACCTGTGTAGTTTATATGTCCTGGTATTGTAAAACTCCTAAATTTGTTTTTACACTGCTGTGAGGACTGCTCCCTTTATAGCCTAACATTGGGGCTGCCCTCATATATTGTTTGAGTGGTAGCTGCTGATCTGAAAGGAGTAGTAAGGTCACATTTAGTATGGCCAGAATGGTGATACAAAATCATGCTGACTGGTGAGGTTGGATTTAATATTACTATTTTAGAAATGGCACTTAAATCCTTCTGTGCCTTACAATCCACGTCTGGCTGGGTTGTTGACAGCTCCCTTGTGCATTCACTCAGACACATCACGAACACAGGATACTCAGCCTCACTTGCATACATCTGCATTTTCAATGGGTCTTCCTGGGCTGGGAGGGTGGAGGGCCTGACACTTGCATGCAAAGGACAGTAGCCTGCCCTCACACAAAGGACTGCCACAATCCCTACTGGGACCCTGTCAGAAAGGATTGAACTGAAAGGGGACCTTGTGAACTTCTAAGCCACTCTTTGAAGTCTCCCCCACTTCAAAGGCACATTTGGATATTTAAACAGGGCCTCTGCCCCTACCAACTGAGTCACTTCGTGGAGAAGAAACGTGAACCAGAACCAGCATCCTGCCAAGAAGAACTGCCTAAAGGACTCACATGTCTGCTTTCAGTGAAGGACTGCTGTCTTGCTGTTGCCCTGCTGCCTTGCTGCTCTCTTGCTGAGGTGAAGAAGTGCTCTTGAAGGGCTTGGATAGAGCTTGCCTCCTGTTCCCTGAAGTCTCAGGACCAAAAAGACTTCGGCCTTCATTATGACATTGGTGGTAAATCCCATCTCCCGCCACGGCGATGGCCTCCAAAAGACAGTCGCAGTGGCTACCTACCGTACACCATAATATGACTGTAGCCAGAATTCCACCAGAAGACTGGTGGAATTCTGGCCATGGTCATGGCTGCGGACAGCGGTAAGGTTGCGCATGATACGGCCTGGTGGTGTTCCACTGGTGGATGCTGCTGCTGGCAGCACCACCTCATCCTGTCTTCTGTCAGAGGACCCCCTGCAAGCAGGTAAGCCGGGTTCTCCAATGGGTGGGATGGGGGGTGTTGTGTGTGTGTGTGGGAGGGTGTGTGTGACTGTTTTTGTGTGCATGCATGCATGTGTGAGGCATGTGGAATGTGTGCGTGCATGAATGGATGGGAGTGTACGTGTATGTTGTGTCGTGTGAATGCGTGTGTGCTTTTATGTTTGTTAGTGTGGGTTGCGGTGTGTGTGTATGAATGTATTCATGTGTGGGTGAATGTGGATATGCGTGTCTATGTATGTGTGTGTAGGTGTGTGTACGTGCAGGAGTAGGGAGGGAAAAGGGGGGGTGGGGAAGACTCTGGGAAGGGGGCAGGGGAGTCCCCTATCAGTGCCAGGGAAGGAATTCCCTGGCACTGATAGTGCCTACCGCCATGGTTTTTGTGGCAGTAAGATTGCTATGAAAACCATGGAGGTAGGCAGAGTCATTATCCCGAGGGTAGGATTGTGACGGCCGCCTGGATGGAGACTGAAGTCTCAAGCCCAGTGGCTGTTACCACCCGGGCGGATGGAGTGGTACATTGGTGGTTTGGCCTAAGCCAAACCGCCAATGTCATATTTTGGGGAAAGGTACTGCTAGCCTGTTGGCAGTACCTTTCTGCAAAATAACACAGTCCACCAGGGTCGTAATGAGGGCCTTCATCTCTACAAGAAGGACTCCTTGGGCGCCGAAATTTGACTCATAGTCTGCCAGAAAGGATGCACAGCCTGCACCGTGGTGAAAAATTCACTGCTCGCTGAACCGGAACGAAGCAGCCTGACTTCGCATCAAGAAGATCGATGCACACCAGTGTAGTGACTGGAAATTAGACGCACGGGCTACTGGATTGATGCACAGCCGAGCCAGAACGACGCAGCCCAACTTCCAGAGAGGAATCAACGCAGTGCCTGCCGTGCGGTAGAAAATTTGACGCAGCGCCTGTGACTTCGTCCTGCCAGCGCAGAACATCCATGAATCGTCCCTGGGGCATCCAAAAAAAACCCAACCCGAAGAGGATCCACGAAATTGGTGCACAGACGTCCCTGCGTAAAAACTTAATGACGCATCGCTGTGTGCGGCCCAAGAAAATTGACGCACACCCCTTTGTTTCCATGCATCTCCTCTGCAGTTCTTTGTGGAGATTTTGCACACGAACCAGGTACTTTGTGCTTGAAAGAGACTTTGACTGCTTTTAAAAGACTTAAGACACTTTATATCACATTTACAGTGATATATCAACATATACTTATTGCATGTTAATCGTTTTGACCTGCATTTATCCAGATGAATATTATATATTTTCTAAACAATGTGTGGTGTATTTTTGTGGTCTATACTGTGATGTTGTATGATTTATTGCACAAATACTTTACACATTGCCTTCTAAGTTAAGCCTGACTGCTCAGTGCCAAGCTACAAGAGGGTGGGCACAGGATAATTTGAATTGTGTGTCACTTACCCTGACTAGAGTGAGGGTCCTCGCTTGCACAGGGTGTAACCTGACCGCCAACCAAAGACCCCATTTCTTACACAAAGCACAAGAGTTGGACCAAAAAAAGTAATTGTGCATTGATTTAGTGCGATGTGTCACAGTGCAAAGAAAGGCAGCCACAACTTCACCTGGGCCAGGTCCACTAATCTTTATAATCTCAGTCAAATTCAAAGCACACGACACCAGTCACTAGTAGATTTAATTGGCAGTATAGTATGCAGTTGTTAATCATAAGGGGTCAGTGTTGTTTGGGACACATGCAAGCCTGAATGAAATGACTGTCATCTACACTGAGACCCTCACATCTACCTAAATATATGTTGTTCCCCTACCCCCTGTGCCTCAGGGGTGATGGGCATGCAATACATCATCACAACTGTTGAGGTCAACCACAAAGGCATGTAAATGTATACATGGATTTAGTGAGTGGAACATATGTGAGGAGGGCTGACACCTAGGAATAAGGTATCCATAGGTCATTCACACCTATATTCATGTGTCCAGGTGTGGATACCCATCAACACCTGATCTGCCAACACAATTCCCAAAACACCCACATTGATGCCAGCACACATCTGGCCTTGACCTGCATGCATGCCTATTACATTCCAGATAAGTGTCATGTAAATGGAGTACAACTTATGGGGCAACATGCTGGGGGACAGTTACCCATACAGTCCTACATGTACATTACAATTCAGGGATGCAACAATTTGTGTGGATAACGGATGCATCACTGTGTTGTGAGAATGACGGTATGACCCAGTGCCAATATACTGACATGGGTGCACTTCCAAGTCACATGTGGGCCTACATGTGGCTACTAATCACTTTGTTCACATGCATGCTGCTGCCTATTGCACAGCATAAGACTCCCAAGATATGACTCTCTGCTTGTGAATGGGTAATCCTTGCACGGAACACTATGTCACTATCCAGCCTACTAAGATATCTGATCACGTGCCAGCTCATCATGTCTTGCATTGAGTGCAACAAACAAGAGTCACTCACACAACAGCCGCAAACACCACACGGGACAGACATTATCACACTTACTGGATGCGTCTGGGTCCTGAAATCTTGCCACTCCTCCGATGGTATGGGGAACAGGTCCACCTATAAGAAATGGATGGAAATATATGCTCAATGTCACATCACTGTACATAGGAGTGGACAACATATCACAGTGTGTAACATTTTACATGAGTGAGCTGATGATCATGCATGAAGACAGTACAACAGACATACCACTGCAAACTCACATTGACACTGACACTCCAGTGAGTGAGAGCCACATATCTGCACACATGCACTGGGCCTAACAATCATGTGGTGCTAAACCCTACAACAACCATATGTGTCTAATCCATTCAAGATGGCACTCCATGGCACGATTTGTATTTGGGTAAAAATGTCCATGGCACTTCCCTGGTGCACTGCAATACTCAGTGACTCAGGTATTGTGGCTTGTGCATCAAGGGACACTGAGTTACTGTGTGATGAACATGTGGCTCAATTTTCAGTCTGCAATTATCATGCGTTCAGTGGTCCATGACAGATGTGCCACAGTTGTACGTTGGTTGCAAATGCCCCATTGGTAGTGTCCCCTAAGCCGGGTATGCCCCCTTCGCCAACATAACGGCAGGGATCCTGTGTGTGTAATGATGAGAATGGAGCAGTAAACATGGATTGCCCACTGTGTTGTCAGGAACCAGTGAGATATGGGCAGAGGTGTTGCCATGCCACCTGAAATGTGTGACTAAGGGTCACATGTACAAAGATCAGGTTTTCTGAGTCGCAAATTGTGAGACTTAGTGACTCGCAATTTGCAAGTAGGAAAATCTGAGGTACAACACTGTCAATTACACTGTTTGCAATTCACAGTAGGGGAGAAAATGACCTACCTCATGAATATTCATGAGGTAGGTCTCAATTTGCAAACCCATTGGGAATGGCGGCCCTCATAGGGATAGTGGCCTACTGGGGTCAGTGACTGCTTTTAAATAAAGCAGTATTATTTTCAAAAACTAAAATTATAAACTTTTATTTACATTTTTTCAGTGCAGGCAGTGGTCCATGGGACCACTGCCTGCTTCAAACCAATGTTTTTGCAAGCATTCACAATGGATCAATTCTGGAAACTGGGCCATTTGAGACAGTAAAAGAGACCTTCGTACATGTAGCCCTAAGTGATAGTTGTACATGACTCGACAAATCTCTGACCTGCATAGTTAACATGTATAGACATGTGGACTCTATCTCAGTACTGGGTCACTAACACTTTGTTCTGGTTGCATTCAACCTGGCTACAAACATAGCATGCAGCACGCCAAGACATCTGCTACTGTCACTCAGGAGCATTCTACTGTACACATTTGTCAATGTGATACTCACCAACAGAGCCACCAATCACCACACCCAGGTGGTCAAGCAGATCCTGCTCTCTGGCCACCAGATCAGCCTAGCGATGCATTAGCTGCTGCTCTTTCCATCTGGTATGGTACACCCTCTTCAGTTGGTAGAGCACCTTGCCCCACCCCAGCTGCCTCGCCTCTGTGTGATACCCATGTATCACCTGGCCACCCATCTCGAGCATCATAGGTAGGAAGTGGCACACCAGCCACACAAAGCACCCAAGCTCCTCCTCCCCCATGCATGTTAGCCTTGCCCTCCCTGACATGTCCCTCAACCATAAATTCAAACAGTAAATGTTGAAAAAAAAAAGAAAATAAATGAAAATAAAAGAAACTTACTGCCCAAACTTAAGAACCCCAACTAACACAACTAATCTAACACCCAGACAGACACCCGACAGTACAAATACAATATGAAAGACAATAAACTACATGAAATCACATACACTGGTAGAAGTAACAAACAGATTTCACGATAGACACAACAAGAGAGATGGCGCAAGATACAATAAATGCAATCAACACACCAGCAACACCGAGACACAGCCACACAGTCAACAAATGCACAGACTTTAAAGTGAAAGTGCACCCACTGTACCATGCCTGTAAACAGGATTTCCTATTCCATCGCTTCCAGTCCCCTTGCGGCACTCTTTACGGTGTGCGTGTATTTTTTTAAGCATTAGATGTTTGCTTGAATATTTTCGACGCATCACCTACATGTTTGGCAAAATACAACGCATTACCTGTATACTTCAATTTCAATGGATATCCGCGTGAGTGTGGTGCACGGGTGGAATTCATGCTAAGGGCTCATGTATCATTAGTTTGTGTTTGCAGGTGTTTTCGCCACATTTGTGTCAACATTTTTGACTCTCTGTAATTGTGTGATTTTCTAATATTTAACATGAATGCACCCTGTATCAACATGAAGATAGGATGGTATGGCCTTCAGTGTATAATATAGTGTATGGCCACATGTGGTAGAGCATGCTACTTTGTGATTTGGGTGTGAATGATCTGTAACAATGATGTGTGTGTTTCTGATGAAACGCATGCAATACTTTGGATGTCATGTAAATGTATGAATGTGTGCCAAATGTGTATCTACATCTGATGGCAACCAGTGATCTACAACAGTCATGGTATGTGTTTGTAACATGTGTTGACTCATATGATGTGTGTAGTTGTTTGACTTGGGGAACATTACATTTCAAACAAACTCAGGTATCATTGAGGATGGCTGATGAGTGTTATAAAGGATATGTTACCCTTCATATGTCATTAATTGTTGGCTATGAGTTCATGGTGACTTGTGTGTGGACTACACAAAAGTCTGACATGTGTACATGTTTGGTACGTACTGTGTTTGAGACACCTTGCCTAAATTCCACCTATAAAATGTTTGGTACACCTCTGTTTGACTCATTACAATTAGCTATGTTACTTGTGTTGCTGTGGTGGACCTGCTGTCCTGGCTACATGTGTTCACATATTTTCAGATGTGCATTCCACAGAAGTGTGCAGTCCACATGTGTGGACATGTGTACTCTGTGTCAGGATTGGGCTCCATGGCAGTGGCAGAACTGATTTCCAGGAATGGACTGCGCAGGGCATGTGTTGTGAACATTGCCTGTCATACCTGGGACAATCATGCTATCCATTGTCACAAATGATCCCCCGCCCATTGTCACACAAGCTCCTTGCACTGGGTTGTTTGACATGACAACTTGTGTTTGGCTCATTGTCCTGGGACCTATGATTTGGTTTCCGAACTGTTGCACAGTATGTAGTGTCCCACATGTTTCAGTGTGCTTTCACCGGAGGGGACATGATACATCCACACACACAATGGATTCAGATGTGGTGGTAACATGGTTGCAATACATGGCCTGGACATCCCATCCATTTAGACATATGTCATTGCAGATGAAATGCAACTCTGAGGCCCTTTGAATTGGGTAGGTGACAATGCAGAAAACATCTCCATAAATTGACAGCACTGAGCTGTTCAGTATTGACAATGCATAATTGTCCTATGTGTGACTTGTTTCTAGGCAAGCCTTTGTTGTTCCCTCTGCCAGTAGCTCATGTGCAGCTGTGCACCTACACTACCAAACTTGCTCCAGGAAACATTGTGGAGGTGGATGTATCTGTGCAAGAAGGGCCATCTCCATCTACATATGCTATTTTGACAGACAATTAGTTTTTTCAGTGTGTGCAGCAGTGTTCAGTTTGCACTGGTGGCACATCAGAATGTGTTCATAGCACAGTCCACTTTCTTGTTGCATCCTGGAAACGGCACCCCAGGAGTGATGTATGATGTTGGGACTGCCTCAGTATTTCTGTGTCACCTACATGTGAGTCTGCATCATCATGCGATGTGTCACATGGTGTTAGACCTGCTGCAACACACATTGTACACTCTTTCCACGCTACATACTGCTTGGGAGGGTGGCCTATTGACTGTGTGGCCTAATGTAATTGTAAATGGTTCATCTTCCAAGTTGTACTTACAGTGCAGGCCATGTCATTGACACTGTGGGCTTTGACATTGGTCCCTTGGTGTTCTAGAGTGGCAGCTAATGTTGGTGGCAGCCATAATTTGTCCAGAGGTGTGTATCCCATTGTGTCAGGGTGTACAACAAAACTACCAGTGTCACACCTCAGTGTCACCCTGCCCACCTGTCAATGTGGTGGTTTATGTCTTGTGTGTCCTACAGGGTTGTTGTACTATGTGTATATTGCTAGGTTTTTTGACTTACCGACAAGGCCACTGTCATATTGTCCATTCTGGAAGTGCTGATTGATCCTGCTGTGCTGGAATAAGATGTTTGTGAACAATCCCTTGTGGTCAACTATTGCCTCCACATTGATAGAATGCATGTGCTTTCTGTGCCTGAATAGGTGCTCTGTTGCTGTAGGTGGGACGATCCGGACATGGGTGCAGTCAATTGCACCAGGCACATGCAGGAAGCCATGAATTTGATAAAACCCCTGTTTTATCTCCTGCTGCTTCTGCTGGGTGTTGGGGAAGCTGATGTGGTGAGGTGTGAGAGAGATTATGGCATCTAACACCTTGGGCAGGAAAGCTGAGAATGAAGGCTGTGATACCCCAGCGACCAGGGCACCTGTTTTCTGTGTTTTCTGGAAAGAGCCTCTTGCCAACGTATGCAGGACAGCTAGCAGCTTGGTCACCAGTGGTATGTTGTGTGGTGTCTGCAGGCTAGCTGTTAGTTGTGGCTTAATATGGCGCAGCAGCTTCTGCATGGCTTGCCAGTTGAGTCGATACCTCCGAATGATGTCCTGTTCCCTGAGGCCATGTAGGGTTGTCCTGTTTATGAAAACTCTGTCCTGCCTTCTGCATCGCCTTTGTGGGCCCCGCCGGGGTGGTGGTGACTGCCGTCGTTGGTCCAGTGCTTGGCATTGTCTTGCAAGCTACATCAGTAGTACCTCCATGTTGTCCTGTTGGTCTGTAATGTTGCTTGTGTGTGTTTTCCTTAAGTAGTGGTGTGTTTGCCTCATTTTAACACCCTGCCCTGACCCAGGCATTAAAATTTGACGCAAATTGGGGTTAGCGTAATTTTTGGGGTCTGCTTCCCACTCGTGCCTAATTTTTGTCCTGTTGGATAAATATGGTGCTAGGGTGTTTGAGTCATTTTTTGGACGGGAACACCTACCTTGCATCTCATTGACGCAAGGTGGTTTCACAAATCCTTAAAATGACGTTAACTAGATATTTATGACGCTAGATGAGTCTAGCATCAAAGTATAAACATGGAGTTAAGTTTGCGCTGGATTTGCGTTAAAAAAAATACGCAAATCCAGTGCAAACAGAGTATAAATATGGGCCTTATTGGCCTTTTTCATGTACTCATCCATTCTAGATCTTAGGCCAAGCACATAATATATTATCTCTTGTTTAGGGGATTTAATGGTGGCTCCCAAACCTCCTTTACAAGAGCTAATGGATCCCAAATTGGGGTGACCAAAGAGGAGTTGAAAGGGGCTGTAGCCCACTGCTTTTGGGGTACGCTCCTGTAGACAAGAAGTAGGCATGGTAACAGGACATCCCATCTCATCCTGAGCTTTTCAGAGAGTCCCATATTCATGCCTTTGAGTGTTTTATTAAAACGCTTAACCAACCCATTTTAGTCTGGGGATGGTAGGCTGTGGTAGATTTATAAGTTACACCACAGTCTTTCCATATTGCTTTTAGGTATGCAGACATGAAGTTACTACCTCTGTCTGACACCACCTCTTTTGGGAAACCGGCCAGGTAAAGATTCCCAGGAGGGCTTGGGCCACTGCAGGTGCTGTAGTGGTCCTATGAGGCATATCTTCTGGATACCTGGTGGCATGGTCCACCACACCAGAATGAATCTGTTTCCCAAAGCTGTGGGAGGGTCAAGGGGCCAACAATATCAACCCCTACACTTTCAAAGGGTACTCCAACCACTGCCAGTGGGATGAAGGGGGGCTCTGGAGTGCCACCTGTCTTGCCACTGGCTTGACAAGTGACACAGGAGCAGCAAAAGTAATTGGTATCTTCAGACATGTGAGGCCAGTGAAAGTGAGGGACCAGTCTGTCCCAGGTCTTACTTTGCCCCAGATATCCAGGAAGGGGAATATCATGTGCTAGGGTCAACAAAAAGTATCTGTATTGCAAGGGAATTACCAGTCTCCTGGTGGCATCATGTTTTGGCTCCCTTGCCTCCGAATACAAGAGATTGTTCTTCCAGTACAACCTGTGGGTACCACTGATATCCCCTGCCTCTTCTTTGACAGCTTGTTGTCTTAAACCCTCAGGTGTGGGGCAGGTTTACTGTGCCACACTCAATTCCTCCCTGGCAGACCCCCCTGTACCTAAGATTTCAGCTGTATCAGCTTGAAGCTCCTCAGGTTTAGGTTCTGTCCAGGGAGTTGACTCCTTCTCCTCAAAGGGGGACTCATCAGTGGAGGGAGGGTGTAGGAAGTTGGCTCTGTATGTGCTATTTCAAAGTAAGGAATAGCATGCACAGAGTCCAAGGGTTCCCCTTAGAGGTAAAATAGTGGTAAAAATAGATAATACTAATGCTCTATTTTGTGGTAGTGTGGTCGAGCAGTAGGCTTATCCAAGGAGTAGTGTTAAGCATTTGTTGTACATACACATAGACAATAAATGAGGTACACACACTCAGAGACAAATCCAGCCAATAGGTTTTTGTATAGAAAAATATCTTTTCTTAGTTTATTTTAAGAACCACAGGTTCAAATTCTACATGTAATATCTCATTCGAAAGGTATTGCAGGTAAGTACTTTAGGAACTTCAAATCATCAAAATTGCATGTATACTTTTCAAGTTATTCACAAATAGCTGTTTTAAAAGTGGACACTGCAATTTTCACAGTTCCTAGGGGAGGTAAGTATTTGTTAGGTTAACCAGGTAAGTAAGACACTTACAGGGCTTAGTTCTTGGTCCAAGGTAGCCCACCGTTGGGGGTTCAGAGCAACCCCAAAGTTACCACACCAGCAGCTCAGGGCCGGTCAGGTGCAGAGTTCAAAGTGGTGCCCAAAACACATAGGCTAGAATGGAGAGAAGGGGGTGCCCCGGTTCCGGTCTGCTTGCAGGTAAGTACCCGCGTCTTCGGAGGGCAGACCAGGGGGGTTTTGTAGGGCACCGGGGGGGACACAAGTCCACACAGAAATTTCACCCTCAGCAGCACGGGGGCGGCCGGGTGCAGTGTAGAAACAAGCGTCGGGTTTGTAATGGAAGTCAATGGGAGATCTCGGGATCTCTTCAGCGCTGCAGGCAGGCAAGGGGGGGGTTCCTCGGGGAAACCTCCACTTGGTCAAGGGAGAGGGACTCCTGGGGGTCACTCCTCCAGTGAAAGTCCGGTCCTTCAGGTCCTGGGGGCTGCGGGTGCAGGGTCTCTCCCAGGTGTCGGGACTTAGGATTCAAAGAGTCGCGGTCAGGGGAAGCCTCGGGATTCCCTCTGCAGGCGGCGCTGTGGGGGCTCAGGGGGGACAGGTTTTTGTACTCACAGTCTTAGAGTAGTCCTGGGGTCCCTCCTGAGGTGTTGGATCGCCACCAGCCGAGTCGGGGTCGCCGGGTGCAGTGTTGCAAGTCTCACGCTTCTTGCGGGGAGCTTGCAGGGTTCTTTAAAGCTGCTGGAAACAAAGTTGCAGCTTTTCTTGGAGCAGGTCCGCTGTCCTCGGGAGTTTCTTGTCTTTTCGAAGCAGGGGCAGTCCTCAGAGGATGTCGAGGTCGCTGGTCCCTTTGGAAGGCGTCGCTGGAGCAGGATCTTTGGAAGGCAGGAGACAGGCCGGTGAGTTTCTGGAGCCAAGGCAGTTGTCGTCTTCTGGTCTTCCTCTGCAGGGGATTTCAGCTAGGCAGTCCTTCTTCTTGTAGTTGCAGGAATCTAATTTTCTAGGGTTCAGGGTAGCCCTTAAATACTAAATTTAAGGGCGTGTTTAGGTCTGGGGGGTTAGTAGCCAATGGCTACTAGCCCTGAGGGTGGGTACACCCTCTTTGTGCCTCCTCCCAAGGGGAGGGGGTCACAATCCTAACCCTATTGGGGAATCTTCCATCTGCAAGATGGAGGATTTCTAAAAGTTAGAGTCACCTCAGCTCAGGACACCTTAGGGGCTGTCCTGACTGGCCAGTGACTCCTCCTTGTTGCTTTCTTTGTTCCCTCCAGCCTTGCCGCCAAAAGTGGGGGCCGTGGCCGGAGGGGGCGGGCAACTCCACTAAGCTGGAGTGCCCTGCTGGGCTGTGACAAAGGGGTGAGCCTTTGAGGCTCACCGCCAGGTGTCACAGCTCCTGCCTGGGGGAGGTGTTAGCATCTCCACCCAGTGCAGGCTTTGTTACTGGCCTCAGAGTGACAAAGGCACTCTCCCCATGGGGCCAGCAACATGTCTCTGGTGTGGCAGGCTGCTGGAACTAGTCAGCCTACACAGACAGTCGGTTAAGTTTCAGGGGGCACCTCTAAGGTGCCCTCTGGGGTGTATTTTGCAATAAAATGTACACTGGCATCAGTGTGCATTTATTGTGCTGAGAAGTTTGATACCAAACTTCCCAGTTTTCAGTGTAGCCATTATGGTGCTGTGGAGTTCGTGTTTGACAGACTCCCAGACCATATACTCTTATGGCTACCCTGCACTTACAATGTCTAAGGTTTTGTTTAGACACTGTAGGGGTACCATGCTCATGCACTGGTACCCTCACCTATGGTATAGTGCACCCTGCCTTAGGGCTGTAAGGCCTGCTAGAGGGGTGTCTTACCTATACTGCATAGGCAGTGAGAGGCTGGCATGGCACCCTGAGGGGAGTGCCATGTCGACTTACTCGTTTTGTCCTCACTAGCACACACAAGCTGGCAAGCAGTGTGTCTGTGCTGAGTGAGAGGTCTCCAGGGTGGCATAAGACATGCTGCAGCCCTTAGAGACCTTCCTTGGCATCAGGGCCCTTGGTACTAGAAGTACCAGTTACAAGGGACTTATCTGGATGCCAGGGTCTGCCAATTGTGGATACAAAAGTACAGGTTAGGGAAAGAACACTGGTGCTGGGGCCTGGTTAGCAGGCCTCAGCACACTTTCAATTGTAAACATAGCATCAGCAAAGGCAAAAAGTCAGGGGGCAACCATGCCAAGGAGGCATTTCCTTACACAACCCCCCCCCAAACGAAAGAGGATGAGACTAACCTTTCCCAAGAGAGTCTTCATTTTCTAAGTGGAAGAACCTGGAAAGGCCATCTGCATTGGCATGGGCAGTCCCAGGTCTGTGTTCCACTATAAAGTCCATTCCCTGTAGGGAGATGGACCACCTCAACAGTTTAGGATTTTCACCTTTCATTTGCATCAGCCATTTGAGAGGTCTGTGGTCAGTTTGAACTAGGAAGTGAGTCCCAAAGAGGTATGGTCTCAGCTTCTTCAGGGACCAAACCACAGCAAAGGCCTCCCTCTCAATGGCACTCCAACGCTGCTCCCTGGGGAGTAACCTCCTGCTAATGAAAGCAACAGGCTGGTCAAGGCCATCATCATTTGTTTGGGACAAAACTGCCCCTATCCCATGTTCAGAGGCATCAGTCTGCACAATGAACTGCTTAGAATAATCTGGAGCTTTTAGAACTGGTGCTGAGCACATTGCTTGTTTCAGGGTGTCAAAGGCCTGTTGGCATTCCACAGTCCAGTTCACTTTCTTGGGCATTTTCTTGGAGGTGAGTGCAGTGAGGGCTGTCACAATGGATCCATATCCCTTCACAAACCTCCTGTAATACCCAGTCAAGCCAAGGAATGCCCTGACTTGAGTCTGGCGGCGGGTGGGAGATCTTTCTCCTTCCTGGCGGCCAAGACCTGGAACTCCCTCCCCACCAGCCTCAGGACCACCCAGGACCACTCCGCTTTCCGGAGACTCCTAAAGACTTGGCTGTTCGAGCAGCGATAACCCCCCCTTTCCCCCCTAGCGCCTTGAGACCCGCACGGGTGAGTAGCGCGCTTTATAAATGTTAATGATTTGATTTGATTTGATTTGGGTTTTTGGAGCTACCCAGTCCAGAATAGTCTGGATCTTGGGTTGGAGTGGCTGAACTTGGCCTCCACCTACAAGGTGGCCCAAGTAAACCACAGTTCCCTGCCCTATCTGGCATTTGGATGCCTTGATAGAGAGGCCTGCAGATTGCAGAGCCTTCAAAACCTTCTTCAGGTGGACCAGGTGATCCTGCCAGGTGGAGCTAAAGACAGCAATATCATCAAGATAAGCTGTGCTAAAGGACTCCAAGCCAGCAAGGACTTGATTCACCAACCTTTGGAAGGTGGCAGGGGCATTCTTTAAACCAAAGGGCATAACAGTAAACTGATAATGCCCATCAGGTGTGGAGAATGCTGTTTTCTCTTTTGCTCCAGGTGCCATTTTTATTTGCCAGTACCCTGCTGTCAAGTCAAAGGTACTTAGGAATTTGGCAGCACCTAATTTGTCTATGAGCTCATCAGCTCTTGGAATTGGATGAGCATCTGTCTTGGTGACAGAATTGAGCCCTCTGTAGTCCACACAAAACCTCATCTCTTTCTTTCCATCTTTGGTGTGAGGTTTGGGGACTAAGACCACTGGGCTAGCCCAGGGGCTGTCAGAGCGCTCAATTACCCCCAATTCCAGCATCTTGTGGACTTCCACCTTGATGCTTTCCTTAACATGGTCAGATTGTCTAAAGATTTTGTTCTTGACAGGCATGCTGTCTCCTGTGTCCACATCATGGGTACACAGGTGTGTCTGACCAGGGGTTAAGGAGAAGAGTTCAGGAAACTGTTGTAGGACTCTCCTACAATCAGCTTGCTGTTGGCCAGAGAGGGTGTCTGAGTAGATCACTCCATCTACTGTGCCATCTTTTGGGTCTGATGACAGAAGATCAGGGAGAGGTTCACTCTCTGCCTCCTGATCCTCATCTGTTACCATCAACAGATTCACATCAGCCCTGTCGTGGAAGAGCTTAAGGCGGTTCACATGGATCACCCTCTTGGGGCTCCTGCTTGTGCCCAGGTCCACCAGGTAGGTGACCTGACTCTTCCTTTCTAGTACTGGGTAAGGGCCACTCCATTTGTCCTGGAGTGCCCTGGGAGCCACAGGCTCCAGAACCCAGACTTTCTGCCCTGGTTGGAACTCAACCAGTGCAGCCTTTTGGTCATACCAAAACTTCTGGAGCTGTTGGCTGGCCTCAAGGTTTTTGGTTGCCTTTTCCATGTACTCTGCCATTCTAGAGCGAAGGCCAAGTACATAGTCCACTATGTCCTGTTTAGGCTCATGGAGAGGTCTCTCCCAGCCTTCTTTAACAAGGGCAAGTGGTCCCCTTACAGGATGACCAAACAGAAGTTCAAAGGGTGAGAATCCTACTCCCTTCTGTGGCACCTCTCTGTAAGCGAAAAGCAGGCATGGCAAGAGGACATCCCATCTCCTTTTGAGTTTTTCTGGGAGCCCCATGATCATGCCCTTTAATGTCTTGTTGAATCTCTCAACTAAGCCATTAGTTTGTGGATGGTATGGTGTAGTGAATTTATAAGTCACCCCACACTCATTCCACATGTGCTTTAGGTATGCTGACATGAAGTTGGTACCTCTGTCAGACACCACCTCCTTAGGGAAACCCACTCTGGTAAAGATACCAATGAGGGCCTTGGCTACTGCAGGGGCAGTAGTCGACCTAAGGGGAATAGCTTCAGGATACCTGGTAGCATGATCCACTACTACCAGGATATACATATTTCCTGAGGCTGTGGGAGGTTCCAGTGGACCAACTATGTCCACACCCACTCTTTCAAAGGGAACCCCCACCACTGGAAGTGGAATGAGGGGGGCCTTTGGATGCCCACCTGTCTTACCACTGGCTTGACAGGTGGGGCAGGAGAGGCAAAACTCCTTAACCATGTTGGACATATTGGGCCAGTAGAAGTGGTTGACTAACCTCTCCCACGTCTTGGTTTGTCCCAAATGTCCAGCAAGGGGAATGTCATGGGCCAACGTTAGGATGAACTTCCTGAACAGCTGAGGCACTACCACTCTCCTAGTGGCACCAGGTTTGGGGTCTCTGGCCTCAGTGTACAGGAGTCCATCTTCCCAATAGACCCTATGTGTTCCATTTTTCTTGCCTTTGGACTCTTCAGCAGCTTGCTGCCTAAGGCCTTCAAGAGAGGGACAGGTTTCTTGTCCCTTACACAGCTCCTCCCTTGAGGGTCCCCCTGGGCCTAAGAGCTCAACCTGATAAGGTTCAAGCTCCAAAGGCTCAGTTCCCTCAGAGGGCAGAACTTCTTCCTGAGAAGAGAGGTTCCCTTTCTTTTGCTGTGTTGCAGTTGGTTTCCCAACTGACTTTCCTGTTCTCTTGGTAGGCTGGGCCATTTTCCCAGACTCCAGCTCTACTTTTTCACCCTGTGCCTTGCACTGTGCTCTTGTTTTCACACACACCAGTTCAGGGATACCCAGCATTGCTGCATGGGTTTTTAGTTCTACCTCAGCCCATGCTGAGGACTCCAGGTCATTTCCAAGCAGACAGTCCACTGGGATATTTGAGGAGACCACCACCTGTTTCAGGCCATTGACCCCTCCCCATTCTAAAGTAACCATTGCCATGGGATGTACTTTTCTCTGATTGTCAGCGTTGGTGACGGTGTAAGTTTTTCCAGTCAGGTATTGGCCAGGGGAAACCAGTTTATCTGTCACCATGGTGACACTGGCACCTGTATCCCTCAGGCCCTCTATTCTAGTCCCATTAATTAAGAGTTGCTGTCTGTATTTTTGCATGTTAGGCGGCCAGACAGCTAGTGTGGCTAAATCCACCCCACCCTCAGAAACTAGAGTAGCTTCAGTGTGGACCCTGATTTGCTCTGGGCACACTGTTGATCCCACTTGGAGACTAGCCATACCAGTGTTACCTAGATGGGAGTTTGGAGTGGAACCTTTCTTGGGACAGGCCTTGTCTCCAGTTTGGTGTCCATGCTGTTTACAGCTATGACACCAGGCCTTTTTGGGATCAAAGTTTTTACCCTTGTACCCATTGTTTTGTGAAGAGGCTCTGGGCCCACCCTCCTGTGCAGGTTTTTGGGGGCCTGTAGAAGACTCTTTACTATTTTTAGTTTTGGTTGTCTCATCACCCTTCCCCTGGGGAGTCTTTGTGACCCCTTTCTTTTGGTCACCCCCTGTTGAAGTCTTGGACACCCTTGTCTTGACCCAATGGTCCGCCTTCTTTCCCAATTCTTGGAGAGAAATTGGTCCTAGGTCTACCAGATGCTGATGCAGTTTATCATTGAAACAATTACTTAACAGGTGTTCTTTCACAAATAAATTGTACAGCCCATCATAATTACTTACACCACTGCCTTGAATCCAACCATCTAGTGTTTTCACTGAGTAGTCAACAAAGTCAACCCAGGTCTGGCTCGAGGATTTTTGAGCCCCCCTGAACCTAATCCTGTACTCCTCAGTGGAGAATCCAAAGCCCTCAATCAGGGTACCCTTCATGAGGTCATAAGATTCTGCATCTTTTCCAGAGAGTGTGAGGAGTCTATCCCTACACTTTCCAGTGAACATTTCCCAAAGGAGAGCACCCCAGTGAGATCTGTTCACTTTTCTGGTTACACAAGCCCTCTCAAAAGCTGTGAACCACTTGGTGATGTCATCACCATCTTCAAATTTTGTCACAATCCCTTTGGGGATTTTTAACATGTCAGGAGAATCTCTGACCCTATTTATATTGCTGCCACCATTGATGGGTCCTAGGCCCATCTCTTGTCTTTCCCTTTCTATGTCTAGGAGCTGTCTCTCTAAAGCCAATCTTTTGGCCATCCTGGCTAACAGGAGGTCATCTTCACTGAGAGCATCCTCAGTGATTTCAGAAATGTGGGACCCTCCTGTGAGGGACTCACTATTTCTGACTAACACAGTTGGAGACAGGACTTGAGGGGTCCTGTTCTCCCTATTTAGGACTGGAGGAGGGACATTGGCCTCCAAGTCACTAATTTCTTCCTCTGTGATATCATCATCAGAGGGGTTGGCTTTTTCAAACTCTGCCAACAGCTCCTGGAGCTGAATTTTGGTAGGTCTGGAGCCAATGGTTATTTTTTTGATATTACAGAGAGACCTTAGCTCCCTCATCTTAAGATGGAGGTAAGGTGTGGTGTTGAGTTCCACCACCTGCATCTCTGTATCAGACATTATTCTGCTAAGAGTTGGAATACTTTTTTAAGAATCTAAAACTGTTTCTAGAATCTAATTCAAACTTTTAACAAACTTTTAAACTCTAAAAAGACAATGCTAAACAGGGACTTAACACACAAGGCCCTAGCAGGACTTTTAAGAATTTAGAAAACTTTCAAATTGCAAAAATGAATTTCTAATGACAATTTTGGAATTTGTCGTGTGATCAGGTATTGGCTGAGTAGTCCAGCAAATGCAAAGTCTTGTACCCCACCGCTGATCCACCAATGTAGGAAGTTGGCTCTGTATGTGCTATTTCAAAGTAAGGAATAGCATGCACAGAGTCCAAGGGTTCCCCTTAGAGGTAAAATAGTGGTAAAAATAGATAATACTAATGCTCTATTTTGTGGTAGTGTGGTCGAGCAGTAGGCTTATCCAAGGAGTAGTGTTAAGCATTTGTTGTACATACACATAGACAATAAATGAGGTACACACACTCAGAGACAAATCCAGCCAATAGGTTTTTATATAGAAAAATATCTTTTCTTAGTTTATTTTAAGAACCACAGGTTCAAATTCTACATGTAATATCTCATTCGAAAGGTATTGCAGGTAAGTACTTTAGGAACTTCAAATCATCAAAATTGCATGTATACTTTTCAAGTTATTCACAAATAGCTGTTTTAAAAGTGGACACAGTGCAATTTTCACAGTTCCTAGGGGAGGTAAGTATTTGTTACGTTAACCAGGTAAGTAAGACACTTACAGGGCTTAGTTCTTGGTCCAAGGTAGCCCACCGTTGGGGGTTCAGAGCAACCCCAAAGTTACCACACCAGCAGCTCAGGGCCGGTCAGGTGCAGAGTTCAAAGTGGTGCCCAAAACACATAGGCTAGAATGGAGAGAAGGGGGTGCCCCGGTTCCGGTCTGCTTGCAGGTAAGTACCCGCGTCTTCGGAGGGCAGACCAGGGGGGTTTTGTAGGGCACCGGGGGGGACACAAGTCCACACAGAAATTTCACCCTCAGCAGCGCGGGGGCGGCCGGGTGCAGTGTAGAAACAAGCGTCGGGTTTGTAATGGAAGTCAATGGGAGATCTCGGGATCTCTTCAGCGCTGCAGGCAGGCAAGGGGGGGGTTCCTCGGGGAAACCTCCACTTGGTCAAGGGAGAGGGACTCCTGGGGGTCACTCCTCCAGTGAAAGTCCGGTCCTTCAGGTCCTGGGGGCTGCGGGTGCAGGGTCTCTCCCAGGTGTCGGGACTTAGGATTCAAAGAGTCGCGGTCAGGGGAAGCCTCGGGATTCCCTCTGCAGGCGGCGCTGTGGGGGCTCAGGGGGGACAGGTTTTTGTACTCACAGTCTTAGAGTAGTCCTGGGGTCCCTCCTGAGGTGTTGGATCGCCACCAGCCGAGTCGGGGTCGCCGGGTGCAGTGTTGCAAGTCTCATGCTTCTTGCGGGGAGCTTGCAGGGTTCTTTAAAGCTGCTGGAAACAAAGTTGCAGCTTTTCTTGGAGCAGGTCCGCTGTCCTCGGGAGTTTCTTGTCTTTTCGAAGCAGGGGCAGTCCTCAGAGGATGTCGAGGTCGCTGGTCCCTTTGGAAGGCGTCGCTGGAGCAGGATCTTTGGAAGGCAGGAGACAGTCCGGTGAGTTTCTGGAGCCAAGGCAGTTGTCGTCTTCTGGTCTTCCTCTGCAGGGGTTTTCAGCTAGGCAGTCCTTCTTCTTGTAGTTGCAGGAATCTAATTTTCTAGGGTTCAGGGTAGCCCTTAAATACTAAATTTAAGGGCGTGTTTAGGTCTGGGGGGTTAGTAGCCAATGCCTACTAGCCCTGAGGGTGGGTACACCCTCTTTGTGCCTCCTCCCAAGGGGAGGGGGTCACAATTCTAACCCTATTGGGGGAATCCTCCATCTGCAAGATGGAGGATTTCTAAAAGTTAGAGTCACCTCAGCTCAGGACACCTTAGGGGCTGTCCTGACTGGCCAGTGACTCCTCCTTGTTGCTTTCTTTGTTCCCTCCAGCCTTGCCGCCAAAAGTGGGGGCCGTGGCCGGAGGGGGCGGGCAACTCCACTAAGCTGGAGTGCCCTGCTGGGCTGTGACAAAGGGGTGAGCCTTTGAGGCTCACCGCCAGGTGTCACAGCTCCTGCCTGGGGGAGGTGTTAGCATCTCCACCCAGTGCAGGCTTTGTTACTGGCCTCAGAGTGACAAAGGCACTCTCCCCATGGGGCCAGCAACAGGTCTCTGGTGTGGCAGGCTGCTGGAACTAGTCAGCCTACACAGACAGTCGGTTAAGTTTCAGGGGGCACCTCTAAGGTGCCCTCTGGGGTGTATTTTGCAATAAAATGTACACTGGCATCAGTGTGCATTTATTGTGCTGAGAAGTTTGATACCAAACTTCCCAGTTTTCAGTGTAGCCATTATGGTGCTGTGGAGTTCGTGTTTGACAGACTCCCAGACCATATACTCTTATGGCTACCCTGCACTTACAATGTCTAAGGTTTTGTTTAGACACTGTAGGGGTACCATGCTCATGCACTGGTACCCTCACCTATGGTATAGTGCACCCTGCCTTAGGGCTGTAAGGCCTGCTAGAGGGGTGTCTTACCTATACTGCATAGGCAGTGAGAGGCTGGCATGGCACCCTGAGGGGAGTGCCATGTCGACTTACTCGTTTTGTCCTCACTAGCACACACAAGCTGGCAAGCAGTGTGTCTGTGCTGAGTGAGAGGTCTCCAGGGTGGCATAAGACATGCTGCAGCCCTTAGAGACCTTCCTTGGCATCAGGGCCCTTGGTACTAGAAGTACCAGTTACAAGGGACTTATCTGGATGCCAGGGTCTGCCAATTGTGGATACAAAAGTACAGGTTAGGGAAAGAACACTGGTGCTGGGGCCTGGTTAGCAGGCCTCAGCACACTTTCAATTGTAAACATAGCATCAGCAAAGGCAAAAAGTCAGGGGGCAACCATGCCAAGGAGGCATTTCCTTACAGAGGGGTAGTGGATAACTTTTTACCCTTTCTGCCCCTGCTTCTGGGAAGCTTTTGGTCCATAGCTTCAGGATTCAAGTTTCCCTGTCCTCTTTGCTTCTTGCCCTGAACTCTTGTCGAAGCACAGATATGCCCAGGAATGTCCAGCATGGCTGCATTGGCCTCCAACTCCACTTCAACCAAAGCTGAAATCTCCAAGTTGTTCCCTAGTAGACACTCTACAGGTAGGGCTGTGGACACCACAACTTTTTTAGGACCAGTAACCCCTCCCCCCAAGTTAAGATCAACAACAGCCATGGAGTGGCTGACAGGGTTGTTATGTGCGTCAGTCATTTGGTACTGATGACCAAGTAGGTGTTGCTCAGGGGCCTCCAGTTTTTCAGTCACCATTGTGACAATGGCACCTGTGTCCCTGTATGCCTCAACCGGAACACCATTTATTAGGGGTTGTTGCTTTTACTTACTCATATTAAGGGGACGCGCAACAAGGGTGGCAAGGTCAATACCACCATCAGAGACTAAAACAGCCTCAGTGGTCTCTCTAACTAAATCAACCCCCACTACATTTTCCAGAGGGAGCCATGCTACATCCTTGGACTGACTATTGGTAGTGTTATTTTTCCCACCACTACTGCTATTGCTAGGGGCACTAGTTGAAGCATTGGGGTTTGTGGTGATGGAAGGCTTGGTACTTTTCTAGGGCAAGCACTATCTCCTGCCTTATTGCCTTTATTCCTACAGATAAAGCACTGATGTTTTTATTGTGATGGTTATGTGAAGAAGATTTAGGCCCACCCCCAGAAGAGTTTTGTGGACCTGATAAAGACTCTTTGTTTTTATCTTTGTCCCCACCCTTGTCATGAGACTTACCATCCTTCTTCTTGTCCTTGTCACCCTCTGTATGAGCTTTTCTGCTCACTCTTGTTTTGACCCAGTTGTCTACCTTCTTTCCTAATTCTTGGGGAAAGGTCCGATCAGAGTCTATCAAGTACTGGTGCAAGTCAGACACACAGTTATTCAAAATATGCTCTCTTAACAGGAGGTTATACAAGCCCTCACAGTCAGACACTTTGCTGCCATGTAACCAGCCTCCTAAAGCTTAACAGAACAGTCCACAAAGTCAACCCAATCCTGTGATGCCTCTTTTCTGGACTCCATGAATTTGATTCTTTATTGTTCAGTGATGAGACCAAAACCATCTAAGAGTGCCGTCTTGAGAACCCTGTAGTTCTCTGAGTCTTCTTCTTTGACAGTGAAAAGTCTATCTCTCCCCTTGTCAGAAAAGGACAACCATAGAATAACAGCCCATTGCCTTTGAGAGACCCTCTGAACTTTACAGGCCCTCTCAAGTGCAGTAAACCATTTGTAAATGTCAGCCCCCACCTTATATGGGGGAACAATTTTGTGCAGGTTCCTGGAATCAATGGAGTCCACCCTGACTCTATAATCCCTAAAACTGTTGCTGCTGCCACCATGGGGGTACTGACCCCAACCCATGCCTTTCCTTTTCCACTGCCAAGGCCTCCCTATCAAGGGGTAGCTGTTGCTGCTCCAGCCTTAGCCTGGCCTCCTCCAGCCTCAGTTTCCTGAGCTCCCTATTTATGGAGTCATCTCCTGAAGTTGTGCAATTGGATCCCTCAGACACTGAGGTGATATGGGAATGGGCAGAGGTGAATGTTTCCCTAGCTTTTGTGACCCTAGTGATCTGACCTGTGGGTGTGAAGGGAGCCGTACCTGAGTGACTATTTCTCCCATAACAGCTACACTAGTGGGTCTGCTAGGTACAACATCTTTGGAAGAGCCCTCCCTGAGCCTGGAAGATGATTCTCTGATTCTGTGGGGTCAGAATCTCCCTCCTCCTCCTCCTGGCTACCAGCATACTCCTGGTCATCCTGGAGAAGGAGGCTCAAAAATAAATTCTTGAAGGGATTCTTCCCCACATCTAGTTTCCATCTGTAAAAAGCCCATTCAATTCCTTGAAGGACATACCTTCATAGGGAGTACCCATGACCTCAGAGCTAGGCCCAGCAGTAGATATGATTTGTGTGTTAGGGAGGTGTAGGGTAAACCTAACCTCCCTAACCTTTAGGGCCAGATGTACCATCACGGCCCATTGCGATTCGGTAATAGCGATTTTTAAGAAATCGCTATTACCGACTCGCAATGATGGGCCATGTATCACATTTGCAAATCGGTAATAGCGATTTCTTAAAAATCGCAAAAGCTATTACCGAATCGCAAATTGCGATACCGGCACCATTCGCAGCAATTTGCGATTTTTTCCAGCAGAGCCTTGCGACCTGGAAATTGCGAATCGCAAATTGCAACTCGCAATTTCCAGGTTGCAACGCAAGAAATCGCAATTTTAGCGATTTCTTATTTGTGGTCTGCGAATGCATTTCATGCATCGCAGACCACTGTTTTGCACTCGCAAACGGACTAATTTATCGATTCGCACTGTTTGCGAGTGAAAAACTTTTTGATACATCTGGCCCTTAGTCTCTAAAAAAGGAAAGTAGGAAACTAGACCCTTATACGAGGTATATTTGTATAGCTCTAGTTATAGAGTAGTCTTTCCTGTGGACATCACCGGGTGCCAGAGTGATAAGCCAATTGCAAGTACTTATCCCACAGCTGCACCACCAATGTAGGAGGCTGGCCTGGTTTGTAGTGGGTACCTATGGTACTTACACCTTATGCCAGGTCCAGTTATCCCTTATTAGTGAAATGTAGGCAGATTCTAGAAGCTCTCTAGAGGTAGCTTTAGCTGAGCAGCCAAGGCTTATCTAGGAGGCATGCAAAGCTCATGCAATACCACTGTAGTCACACAGTACTCACAAACATGAAAGAAAATACTCAGTGTACTTTATTTTGGTGACACAAATACCAAAAACACCATAGAGACTATAGTCCCTTAGGAGGTAAGTAATACACATTTATACACACTAGTATGCAAAAACGGGTGTAAAAACAGTTAGAAAACAGTGCAATTAGTGAAAATCACAATGGTTAGAAATGGGCCTGGGGGAACACAAACCAAGGGAGAGTCAAATAACATGTCCATATAAGAGAAAGCTGTGGCATTGGGCAGAATGCTCTTCCCTAGATAAAACATGCTCATCTTTGTAGAAGATGGCCAACCACCATTATGAAGAATTTCTTTACATTTACTGAAAAGTCCAATCCTCCATAAAGAGGGGAATGTATTCAAAAGAGACTGCAGTCCCCTTGCAGTATTGGCCATGAGAATTACATTATCTGCCTATAAAAGCACCAGTAACTGGCGGGTTCCCACCTGAGGGCAATCTGCATTTGCAGTGATCAAAGCCTGCTCCAGGTTGTTTATATACATGTTAAATAAAAAGGGGGCCAAGATGCAGCCCTGACATACCTCTCTATCATTTTGAAAGCTGCATGTGCAATTACGATCCTTAGAACATTTCACTACTATGCAGGTGTTCGGATGAAGGTCTCTTAGAAAGAGGGCAACGTCTTGATTCACCCCCAAAGGATAGCATGCTCTGCCAAAGTTTGTCTCTATTTACCCGGTAGAACGCTGAGGTAAGATCCATCATCAATGACTCCTGCACAGCTTTGGCCTCGTAATGAGATGCACACAGGATTGGCATCCCTAAAAAGGCTAAAAGGGATCCTAAACTCAGAGATACAATGAAAAAAGGTGCAGAGACAAAAAATAAAGCCAAGAACGGACTCACCTGCCCTCCCTATGAAAGTAAGGTTATTGTTCATAGCATTATAATCAAGATTTTCCAATGCAGAGACCAATTTAAATTCATTCAGAATGGCAATAAAAGTAGAGCCTTGATGCAAATGTTCCATATGCAGCCCTGGTGAAAACATACAACACTGTAAACTACTCCATTCCACAGTGGAGTCCTCGACAAGACATTAAAATCATCTACAAAGACAATTTGGTACCATTCAGTTTCCTCAAAAAGAGTCCTAGGCACTTGAATGCTACATACATTGGGCATAGGGAAACTAGCATTGTGAACGATAAGTAGCACCAACCTATAGGGTACAATAGCAGAGAAGTTTAAAGCCTAAAGTTTAGAAATCCCAAAGGGAGTACATCAATACTTCACTTCCCAGCCAGAGGCACAAAGATAATCAGAGTACCTTTCAGCCTGCCTATCCATGGTTGAGTGGTGGGGATGAAAAAGGTCTTATACCCTTCTATAAAACAGTTGGAGGTAGCTCAGGTCACTTGTAGGCAAAGCACCTCAAAACATCTGATGAAGTCCATCAACTTAGGACCCTGAAACGTAGCCGTCAGCCCCACTATGTTCCAAGTGATGAGTTTTTGCACTGAACCACTAATGTTAGGTTTTCGATTGGATTCTGGTAAAGCCCTGATGTTATTGACCATGGGAGCCCAGGGAGCACTGCCCACAGTCTCTTACCCCTCCAGTAAATCATCAAGAGAGGACAGTGGGGTGTATCTGTTGGAGACATCCACCTGGTAGGAAGTTGCATGCGGGTAGGGAGATGCATACTAATGAACGTGCTCCAGGGCTTGTAGTCTTAAAACCTGCCTTTGCATATGCTTGGAGGAGTATGATCTACTGGTTGCAGGTCTGTAGAAGAAGCCCAGGGGTAGAGCTATAATGGAGGGTGAGGAGCTACTGGCATAGGTACGGCATGTAGAGGCATGGACTTTTCCCACAATGAAAGGCCAATTGAAGTTGACTATAGCACAGTCCCCCATGAGGTTTTTGCATTTTTTCCTAGCCAGATGACCCTTCATAACATGTAGGGAAATGAGCACAGATATAGCTTTCCGCGGCTCCTCGATTATACATGGGCAGATCAACACTGTTGAACTCAGATTCAATCTTGGCTAACCAAGCAAGATTCAGCTCTAGCTTAGAGTGCAAGGCAGCAATTAAATTGTCTTGGAGAATAGCCGGAAAAACTTTCATCATGTCCTTTTCTCTAACTTACAGGATATTGTCCTTTGTTAACAGGGCATTGATTCCTCTTTATTTGGCTATACTAGTTGACTCAACTCCCTTCCTTTTGCCAGTTGCCCAAATGCTCCCATTTGTGACCACTTGCACAATTGATTTCCAGGGGTACTGACCTGGATGGTCAAGAGACTTCTGGTGGAAGAAAGTGGCCGGCTGGACTCTCAGCCATCAACAACGAGCTCGCCTGTTCAGCCCGAGGAGGTAGTCAGACACTGGCAACAACTGGAGGTGGTGAAGATGAGGAGGAGAGGGATAATCTGCTTATTAAGGACGCAACAGGTTATTGCAAAAAGCAATCCAGTGACACATTGGTATAGGACTTAGGAACACAAGCAGGAATCTTATGTTTCCCCATACTGAACACAATCAAGAAAGTAATATGTGATGATAAGGTCAGAAAAAATACTCACTAAGAATCTGCCACAGAGAGATCCGAGGGATGGCCAAGCCTGGCCTCCTACGGATGTTAACGAGCAAAGATGGGCCCGGTCTTGGCCCAGTGCATGCCGGGCACGTCCCGCACACGTCCTGCATGTACCCCATGCTACAGGAAGCCACCATTGCTATATAGCTCATGCCTTCAGTCCTGGCCCCTCCTGCAGCAATGGGATGCTGGGGGACACAGTCCCACCCCAGCAGGGATCCGAATGAAAGGTGAAGCAAATGTGAGTAAGGACACCGAAACAATGGCTCTCCAAAACTGTGAGAAGCTGCCTACGCTCTATAGCATGTGCCTCCAGTACAGGACCATCCTGTAGTAATGGGGTGCTGGAGGACATTCTCCCACCCCAGCAGGGCTCTGAATGAAAGGTTAGGCAAAGGCGAGCAGGGAAACCACAACAATGACTTCCTTCCCAGTAGGGAAACCAAAACAATGACTCCCTCTTATCATAGCTACAAAATAGATTCTGGTAATATGTCATATTGATCCCATGTCACCTGTTTAATACACTATAAGGAATGTGCAAAGTGAAAATATTTTTTCTACATACATTTTACCACATTATCTGCAAGATTCATACAAATGTTCCCATGTGGTGTAGCAAAAATGTTTTGCAAGTATGTACCCACAACCACAGTTTTGCAATTTGTAAACTTTGTGAACTGTGACATTTACAAAGTTTGCAAAACTTCCCTGGCAATGTTAAAAAATATTCAACCTATGATAAAGGTAATAATATGTTGACCTCCCGTGATTAAACTGTAATAATAATTATTAACATTCATAGTTCATTAAAGGAGAGGATAACTAGTATGGCACCAATAGTATGTCACTGAGAAAAATCCTGTTTTTTATGTTTGAGTTCCATAAAAAGATGTGAACGCTCCCTCACACAATGTGACGTGGTTCATCATAGAGATGCCCCTCATGTTGAATGCGAGATGAATCCTTCCATACTAAATAACTGCACAACAGGTCCACTCTTAAACACAGCTCATCTAGGCAAGATACCAAATAACCTAAACAAGGCCCATCTTGGAGGACGGGCAACACTATGATAATGCAAGACACATTGTGACTGAAGTTTTGCATCCTTCTATGGAAATCAAAAATAAAGAACAACAGAATTAGTCTGAGTGAAAAACACTGGCATCATTCCAGTTATTTGCTCTTTTAAAGAATTTCAGCTATGAGAATGACTACTACCTACGAACGAACACAAGACTCAATCATGGGAAGTTCCACCTGTCCTAGACTACCAAACCTTTATGTCGATTACTTTGAGAGATATTGCATATTCACAACATCTATCCCTTATGGTAACAATATATGATCCTGGAAATGGAAATAGATTGAGGCTTCCTCAATTGGAAGGATCGTGAGCAACAAGCGTTGAATTATTCCAGTTTGAGATTAACCATGACATACACTAAGGAAGAATTAGCATGTCTACACATTATAGTTATGTCTAACAGTGTTGCACTCAACAGTAAGCTTCATTACAAGCTCATTTGCAAGAATGCAATACTCATCTTTGATGGTAAACATCGACCAGAATAAGGAGCAAATTTACTCGCTGGCCAATGCTTGAGCATTTAAAGAAACTCATTAGAATTATAAAGTTTCCAAAAACATGCAAATCTTAAGAACAGAAAATTGGTATCCAGATATTAACCTAAGAAAAGCACACATGGAGCCAAAAAGTGGCTCAGCACAATAACTGAGATTCTGTCCAATTCCCTGTTTCTGAGTTGCAGGTTACTGGGGCCTCAGTGACATCGCAACGTTACCATTAGTGCTCATTAAAAACACCCTCGAACTGTGCAAAATCCCCATTAAATGGAAAATTATCAAATGAAACCAAATATTCTGATCATAAAACCACACAAAATCATTTAGTCAATAGAAAACTAAAGGGGCCATTTTTTGGTAGTGCACACTTTTCTGTTTCCTTTTTGGGTATATTTCATGGGCCACACTGCCTGGACATGTCAGCGATAGGCACTGACACTGTGCCACTGTTTTAAATTGTGTGGGCCTCATTGTTTTATGAGTTATCAATTGGGAGGAAGGAGAAGCAAAAAATATTTTGGGTGGTCGATCTTGACAACTAGAAGTCCCATTTATGTAGTGCGTGCTGTAATTGTTTATTTTTTGGACATATTTCATGGGCCACCCTGCGTGGACACACTTCTGGTGCCTATCTGCACCTATGTCCATCCCAGATGCATTCAGCACCAGTCATGCTGCCCGCTTACGTGCAGTAAGTAGTAGTGTAGTATCTTACAGTAAGGAGGAACTCCTCAGGTTAGCACCTACGTTTAGCTGTCAAGGAGCAGGACAGATGTATGTAGACTCTAAGACTTTTAGATGCCACCATTGCCTGTTCCAGTGCAGACCCTTGTGTGAGAATGCAGGCATACCCCCTCCTCTGAGTTGGAGAAATACTAAAATGTTCTACTCAATGGCCCTGATGAATGCTCGGTTGAAGCAGAAACATGCAGACAGCATTTTTTTACTTCTCAGTGAGATGCGCCCTGACAAAGTTGATATTCTGTTCCTTACAGAGACTTGGTTCTCTGATTCATCAAATCCAGTTATTGCCCTGGCTTTATAAAAGGGCTATACAATTTAAAGAAGGACTGTCCTTTGGGCCGGGGTAGAGGCATTGCAATCAATCTCAGAGAGGACCATGAATGTCCGACTTTTGACATTGGTAGTTTAGTAGGTGCTGATGCCATGGGTTTTTGTATCTCTTTTTCTCACCAACAATCCCTTTTTGGTGTGCTACTTTACAGACCTTCAGGACCTATGGGTCCCTTTTTAAAATCTCTTGGTAGCTTAATAGCAGACCTTGCTTTAGGATACTCCCATTTTCTGCTCTTAGATGATTTCAATCTCTATATGGAAAAGAATAGCTTTAGTGAGATAGTGGAGTTACAGGAATTGACTACGTTACTTAATCTCAGCCTTGTCTTCAAACCCACTCATAAGGCAGGTCATGTAATTCACCACATTTTCTTAAAGTTGCTCTTGAACTTGGAAGACCCTGTACCGCAAGTTTGTTTGGATCATTATTTGATGAGATTTTCCTGGGTAACTCCAGTGAAGACTCTTCCCTCTTCTATGAATCATCCTTCTACGAAGAGAGACATCCATAAAATTAATTGTGAGGAATTTCTTTTTTTTTTTTTTAAATGGGTGCCCCTGTCTTAGTGGGACATATTAAGGTGGAAGGAGAACTGGATTAAGAAGGCGATTGAGAAATTAGCCCCCTCCTCTCGTCCAAGACAAAAAGAACAAAGTTGGCCAGTCCTTGGTTCTCGAGTAGCCCTTGGTAGTCGAGTAGTCTGTTCACAGAGAGAAAAAATTGCAAAGTCCTGGAAAGGAAGATGGAGGAAAGGTTACAATGTGATAGACAAAAAACTATAAACGAGCATTGAAAGAATACCATGTTAACATTAAAACTTCAAAATTATAATTCTTTGGGGTGAAAACCATGGAATCTGGGAATAAGCCAAGGAAAACTTTTAACATAGTCAAAGAATTTCTCACACCTACTGCAACCTTTCACTCCCACCTGCCTTCTACTGTTTGGTGTGGGCAGCTTGCCTTTTAGTTTCAGTTAAAAATTCAAACCACTTAAGGATGTTTTCCCTCAGATTTCCCTCTGTCTGAGAGGACTTTGAATGATATTCAGTGGTTTGGATCACCTCCTTCATGATCATCCCACCATAGTTTTCAACCTACCTCTTTGGATGACTCCTTAAAGGCATTATGCACTCAGAAATCAAGCTCTCTTTCAGATCCATGTCCACCGAGAGTGTATGAGTTAGCAGTTCGTGCAATTAATCCTTGGTAAATCAGGTACTAAACTGCTCACTTGAGTTGGCTAAGGTTCCTAGTAGCTGGAAACAAGCTAAAAGCCTTCTTCTTCTAAAGAAACCCTAGCAGATCTGAAGGTTCCAGCATATTATAAACATATCTCCTTGCTCCCTGCTTTTTTCAAGATCCTGGAAAAAACATGTTAGCTCACAACTTTCAAGCTATCTTGAATCTAATAAACTGCCACATTCCAGTCAGTCTTGGTTTAGGGCCAGATATAGCCCTGAGACAGCTATCCTGGAGGTCAGTGAATACATCAAAGATACACTGAATGGAGGAGAAAAGACTGTGCTGATAATGCTGGACCTATCAGCAGCCTTGGATATGGTCCCCGATGCTTGCCTCCTGGAGTGTCTGTCATCAGTGGGTAATTCAGGTCAAGCCTTGAATTGGCTGTCAGCTTTCCTAGAGGGGTGCATTCAACAGATTTGGATTCTAGCTTTCTCATCTGGGTCTCAGCCTTGGATATGGTCCCCGATGCTTGCCTCCTGGAGTGTCTGTCATCAGTGGGTAATTCAGGACAAGCCTTGAATTGGCTGTCAGCTTTCCTAGAGGGGTGCATTCAACAGATTTGGATTCTAGCTTTCTCATCTGGGTCTCGAGATCTGTCTGTTGGGGTCCCACAGGGGTCGGCATTGAGGCCCACACTCTTTGATAAGTATCTGGCCCTCCTTGCCGATCTCACAGAATCCCTAGGTGCAAAGAGTATTTCCTATGCTGACGATACACAGCTTTTGTTCTCTTGTGACAAGGGCAGTGAGCTCCCTTTGAACCAGATCAGAAGCTGTCAGACAGGAGTAAATGACAGGATTGCAAAACATCAGCTCAAATGTAATACTTAGAAGACAGAAATTCTTCTGTTTGGTAATCTGGCCTCCAATTGCTGATTATTCATTTATCCTAATAATGCTCCTCTCCCTGGCCTTCGGAGTGGCACTGTCAAGAACCATAGACTGAAATTTGTTGATCAGTTATCCTTTAAGCCACCAATTAAGGTGTTGGTAGGCATGTGCTTAGGGATACTGCGTTCTCTTAGAACATTTTTACATCTTCAGTTTTTCTCTGCAACAAAAATCAGTCATCCAGGCTCTGATAACATCTAGTCTAATTACGGCAATGCACTTTACCTGGGCTTGCCTGAGTATCTTCTGGAGAAACTTCAGATGGTACAGAATGCGGCAGCTCGCCTCCTTCTCTTCCTGCTTGAGTTGCACTGGTTGCCAGTTAGGAAAATAATTATTTTTCAAGCACTGGTACTGACACATGTGGCCGTTTATCTATCTGGGGCTGAATTTTCATCACCCTTCTCACAACTTGAGATCAGCTAATAAATCATTGACAGTGATTCCAAAAGTGCAGAAGGCCAGAATTGGCAGTAGATCTGCTATGTGCCTAGAGGCCTGGAACAAGCTGCTGCTAGAACTGCGGACCTTGCCCTATCAATCAGCTTTTTAAAAAACAAATGAAAACATTGCTCTTTAATCAGTGCTAACTATCGGATTGCCTGCCTGACTTGCTGGTTTGTGAGCCAGGACACTCTATTGACTAGCCGTGCACAATATCAGTCTCCCGATTCATTCATTCTTTCAGTTTTACCATATACAATTACCACCAGCTCTGAGCAGGTGGTTAATCTATGACTGGGCCTGAGGGTGGGCTGGGAAGTCAGAGAGGAGAATAAGGAGAGATGGGAAAGAAAAGGGATGCTGCCTTTATGACAGGAAAAGGACTTGGCTGCTGCAGCCAAAAGCATCATGCATAATTACTAGTTCAAAAAACAATGTTCTTTTCTCCCACACCAGGTAGTTGTGGAAAACACAAACAGCTCATAATTATGCAGAATGAAATTAATGAAAAATGTATGTATTATTTCACTCCACATAACTTTGAAACAGGGTGTTAGAGAGAGTGAGAGAAACTAAACTTAAAAGATCAGGTGTTGCCACATATCAAATCAATTGGATAACATAAATAATAGAAAATGAAGAATGCAAAATCTTAGCAGTTTCAAACTGTAGGATGCCTGCTTGCAGTGGCGCCCTCCGCAAATCTCAAGGGGGAGGGGTGGGAGGCGGGGGCAGAGGGGGTAAAACAAATAAAAATAAATAAAAAAAGAAAACTTACCTGTTCCTGCCACCGCTGTTCACCTCACGCACCTCTTCCGATGGTGTTGGTGTCCTAGCAGTCCCTGGGACATGAGCACAGGCTCCCCACGCAATCTTGGTGCTGCTCTCATGCTACACATAGAATGAGAGCAGTGTTGGTCTGAGCAGCTTGGTCTGCCACCCAGACACTGCGTGGGAGTCTGTGCAGTTTCATCAACCCAGCTGTGTAAACTACTGGTTTTTTTTCAGCTGCTGGCCTTTAACCAGGGGGGCAACACTCCTTTACCATTGCGAAGGAGCCGCCCCTGCCTGCTTGTTTTTAAACATGGTAGAAACATCAGAGGTGACTTATTATACAACACAATACAATTATTATACAATATAATATAAATAGCAGGCCAATTTTACTTTTAGGCAGCAGAGAGTCTCAAACAGAAGGAAAAGTAGCAACTAAATATAAATAAATAAATAAGGAGCACCCTACAATACCATTCGACAATCTAGATTTGCTCACCTCAAATGTCTGTTTTACTAGCAAAGTTTTTAAGCATGGATTAGCACAATGACATCCATGACAAGCTAGAACGGGACAAACCCTTTTGCGATTTATACAGCAAAATCTTTAGGCATGTTATTGGCACAGATCAATTCTCAGAGAGCTGTAAAGTCTTTCACCACTCCAGCCACAGTATTACAGCTTTGGATTGGTAAAATACCATCAAAACCAACCTGGAATAAGCAAAAGCATCCTCTGACATGTGTTTCATTATCAATGTAGCTCATCAGAGAGGTTTAGCTTTGCACAGACACAAATGAGTACACAGTGTAAGTCAACACAAAACCCTTTCAGGGTTAGAGTGATGCATAAATTAGGCAAAAAAGAAGAGAGAACTCTGGGTAGTTTCCAAGTTTAGACTGAGAGCAGCTCCAAAAAGGAGCACCCTACAACACTCTAGGGGCCAGATTTACAACAAACTGAAGCTGCGCGATGCTGCAACAAAATCAGCTGCGCCATGCTGTGTCTGTTTTTAAATGCAGGGATGCGCTGTATTTACAAGAATACGGCACACTCCTGCGTTTCACCCTGCGCTGGTGCTAAATTTAGCTGCCTAGCACTTACGCAGGCATCCTTGCACCATAGTGCAGGGGTGTCTGGGTTGAGGGGAGTGATTGTTTATGTGGAGAAAGGTGTCCCTCCCCGCACATAAACAATCTACAATGGCGATTTGACATTTTTATGTGTGCTCTATAATGCAGCAAACATAGAAGTACCAAACATCATTTTTGAATGATTGTTTATGTGCTTCATTATAGCTCACCAGAGAGGTATATAGTTTTGCCCAGACACAATGGAATGTGTGTATAAGTTCATGATAATAAACAAATAGTGTATATTTAATGTTACATTTTACAATATGTAATACCTTATTTTAAATTTTAAAGAAACAATGTAATTGTATTAATGTTTCCATTCAAAATTTAATAAGTAACATTCAATTAAAATTAATTTGCAAATAGGTTATTATATATTCTGTAAGTAAATATTCATATCATATGGGAATAAAAGTATAAACTTACTCAAAAGTGGAAATTATATTTGTGAATCAGGCTCATAATGTTTAAGAGATCGGTGGACACAAGCTGATATAGACGACGAGACAGACTTGCAAACAATTACACAAGGGTGTTGAAATCTTTATCCTTATTCTGACTAACCTTCCCTAATTCTCTTGCAGAACTTGTACGTTGTTGCTTAGATAAGTGTAACCATTTAAGATGTAATGAGAATATACAAATATACCATTTTAGATATTCATTAGTTACAACTTGCCCGGGGGAAAACAAGTGATTAACAAGTTCTCATTTTAATTGATTATAATGTTGAGTATTTAGCTTTATATGTTTTGCCTTGGAGGACTTGGAAGTTGCATTATTTTAGATCTTTAATCGAGGTTATATTCAATATCGCATGCTACAAAGGCCGATCATGATGATTAAACAATTACATTTAGATTTACGCTGTATGCTGAAACTGTTTCTTAAGCAGATGTCTGTTAAAAAGCAAAACGTGTTTCCTTGTTTTCAATGTTCTTTCCTTTTTGAAATCGACTGAAAACAACATACATTTCTGGGGTTACTGAAAACAATATTCTGTGACTACCTTTTATACTAGCAAAGATCTCGATTTGAAAAGTCATATCAAATATGTTTTTCCTTTCAAGAAGGAAGTGGGGACAACTAGAATATTTTCAAAATATCTCCGCAGGCAACGTTTCAAATAATCCAAAAAAGAATTGCTTTGCTTTTATTACCTAATTGCTTCTTGTCAGGGCCGGTCCTAAGACTTTTGGTGCCCCAGGTGAAACAGAAGATGCGAGGCCCCTCTAAGTTGCATATGAGGTCACAAAAAGTGACATCACAGGGAGTGACGCCACAGAGAATGACATAACAGAAAGTGGTATCACAGGACTAATAATCTTTTTGAGTATCTCTGAAGTGAAGTAGCCCTCTCATTTGAATCTTGTACTGCCCCATTTATGGCCGAAAAATGAAAAGGCAAGTTCCAGAAGGAAAAGAAATAAAAGCAGAATTAACTAATTACATGTGCTATAAAGAAGCAACTTCAGACCTCCTCTCGTGGAAGCCTATCCTAGTGAAAGTTTTCATTACAATCTCATTACTTTGATGACACAGAAAGTGTAATGATACACTTATTTTGGAACCCTTAGTGAGGCCAGTTGTGAGGATAAGGCAGTGGAAAGCTTTGGTATGAGTGTGTTCATGTGTGTGTGTGTGTGTGTGTGTGTGTGTTTTTGGCAGCAGTATACAAATGTTTATTCCTGCCTCTACTATGACATGAGAGTTTAGGCATTTGTGTCCTAATATCAGCAATTGGGTATCCACCAATATTACTGTGGAATTACTCAGGTTCCTAGCTAGAACCTGGAATCTGACCCCTTACTCATCCCAAGAGGACTGCTCTTCTACTCTTGGAATCCTTAAGATGTCCTTGCATTGCATTCCTACGTGGATTTCACTAAAGAGCTCTTGGTTTGGTCATGTACTAAAGGGAGAATTGCTGTGACAAACACACTGTGGGGAGCACATTATGGGTATGTTAGCAAGTCGGGCTTAAAATATGGAATTGTACGTTGTTTGTGAGGGCTTCGCAGAGAGCTGCACTGACTGACAGGTTACAAAGGTGCTTTTCCATGCAGCCTTTCTTAAAGAAGATACTGAGGATATACTATTTCACAGTTTATTTTGCACACGTTGTGTATTGCTTCTAACACAATATATTCATCTCGAGAACACCTCATTGCACTATGAGGTTCTTTCTAGAAACTTACAGCTGAAACAAAATATGCTAAAATGTGCAATTACTACAGTAACCTTCAGTCACAGCTCGCTGCACTCTGAAACAGCAGGGTGGTGCAGAGCGCGGAGAGGGGGCATTTAATAACAAAAAAAATAATAAATGCAAACTTTGCAAACTTACCCGCTCCATTGCCGCCACGCCGCTCCTCTTTCCTTTGTCACTCCAGGGCACTGGTTCCCAGCCTGCCCTACGGCCGATCCTGATGCTGCGCAGAGCAGCGTTAGCAGACTAGAAGCCTGTGCCTGCTCTCTCCAGCCCAGCAACACAGTGCCGGGCTGGAGACAGCCCTGTGCGCATGGGTGTTTGGCCGCCCGAGACGGCCGGCCAAACATCCATTGCCACTGAGGGGAGTACACAGTACACTCCCCTCACTGCTTGTAACACCCATAGCCCCGCCCCTTTCACAACAAAATGATAATAAACACGGTTTATTATTGTTTCTTTGTAAAAGGTTTGTGGCTTCTGCTGCTGGCCGGGGTGATGTTCCTCCACTCTATCCGAGGAACTACCCCTGGTAGCATTCAAGTAGCAGTTGGGTGTCACTCAAAATGTCATATGTATGAGTTATAGATGCCACACGTAAACACACAACATATGCAAAAATGTCACACATAGGCACGCGAGAAGCCAGAAAATTAAAATATCCTTCACTTTGAACCAAAGCTCTTATGTCACCAAGCAAGCAAATTAAGCCATCACAATCCTCCCAGAAGCACTCTCGTTTCTCTTCCATAAAGGAACTAGCCATTCATCCTTCCATCAAACCACTGATGTCCACCATTTCAGATTTGTATTCTGTCATACATTCATTATTTCATCCATCATTCAGTCTTTTACCATTCTATCCTTCCATCAATCTGTCTGCCTATGCATATCAAAACGTATCCAACCATTTCAACACTATTCCATCTTTCCATCCATCATTTCACTCATCCATCCCTCCATCTACCCTTTCACTCATTCATCCATCCTTCCAATCATCTACCTACCCTTTCACTCCATCCATCCTTTCAGTCATCCATTGTCAGAAAGCAAACATCATTAATAAAATGTGAGTAGACAAATCTTATATTTGATGTCTACTAAAAGAGCTTAGTCAGATAAATGTGTGCTAGAAATATAAAACATGCATGTTTAAAATGTGGTTGACATGGTGTTCATCACTTTGAGTTTTATGTGAAATAATAATTTTGCAGGGATGTGCCGTATTTACAAGAATCATGAATCATAACCATTCGTACTAACAAAAGACGATTAATATTGATGAGCAAAACTAATAATTTGAAATTATTATTGATTAATTAAATAATGTACTAAATATGGTCTGACTATTAAAATGGTTTTATTTTTCATGTATTAGCATTAGTAAAAAGGCCTAAGCTTTAGTATTTTTCCACAAAACAGTGTTTGGGGTGTTATGCTGACTTCATTGAAATTCTTTTGTACACATTGTTTATTGGCTATTCCAATGAAAGAAACAGTGGAAATCTAATGCTGTTTCCACTCTGTTCATTCTATACTTCCTTGTGATAATTATTGAACTTTTTAACAATGGGCTTTAGTTTCTGGTAGAAAGTATTGTTAGCTAAAGTGTCATGTTCTGTGCTGTTTTATACAATGTTATTATTCTGCGGAAACTGCATACTGGAGAGGAGTGTCAGCATGGGCCTATCTCGAAGAAGTGGTGAGGAACGTTACAAACTGAAGAAGAAGAGCAATTCAATTGGATGTTCACTGTCACACCGCATAGTCTTGTCCAATAGGAGTTTAGCTAGTGATTTGTGGAACTTTAATTTAGTAAAGTTTCAGATGATGTAGTTCAGAAGAAGAAGTGTTGTGATGTTTATGATTCTAATAGTTTAGATACTTTATTCCCAAAACATTACTGAACTGTTGCCCCTTTCCATGTTACTTATACTGATCGCTGAAGACCTACTGTTTCTGTGCTCTGCTGATGAAGACTTGTCTAACTGCTGTCTCATTTAGGAGAAGTATAACCAATGTGCATTTGTTTCCTTCACATGGTTCCCTTTAGAAATCCAACAGCTTATTTTTGTTAGCGCCATAGTTCAGATGTTTTCCAAATTAATTTTTGTCATATTTTAATTTTTCCATGTGACAAAGCCCAGCCCCACACATGCTTTTCAAATTAGAATTTGGTAGCAAGGATGTCCAACACAATAATGTAATTGATGTATTTAATAATTGATTATAACCGATTCAACTGCACAGCTAAAGAAATCTATTGCAATTTCTGAAATAACTCTGTTGTTATTCTTTATAATTCTTTTCGAGCGTTTAATAGTGATTGTTTTTATTAGATTAGTATAGTGATTCATGATTCATGGTAACATAGGTCATGGTGAGTGTAAATTACTCACTCATTCAATTTTCGTTGTGGTTTATGGCTATTAGTTCCTATTCTTTGATTTCCTGATCTTATTACTCCTGTCTTAGTCAAATGGTTTGAGTCGACCTCTGAGGGTAGTGGATGTCACTGCCCTATTACGTGTCATCTAGCTTAATGTAGGAGTTCACACGCCAACGCCATCCACACTTTCACCCATCCATCTATCTACTCATACATCCATTTACCCTTTCATCCATCCATCTATCTATCATCCACCCACCTATCCATTCACTGTTTCACTCATCTATCCATCCTTTCTTCCATCTCCCCAGCCTCCCTTTTACTGAACTATCCATTCTTTCACTCATCTACCCTTACATTATCCACCCATCCATTCTCCATCCAGTCAATCATCCATCCATACTTTCATCCATCCATCCATTCATCCATCCATCCATTCATCCATCCTACCTCTAACTTTCCATCCCCTTTCACATAGTCATCCCTCCTTCCATCCACCTATCCACACATCTTCTCACGCATTCATTGATCCTATTACTCATCCATTGTTTCACTTATTCATCCTTTCTCACATCCATCCATCCACCTTTTCACTCTTTCACTCATCCATCCTTTTGTCCATCTACCCTTCCTTTCACTCACTCATCCAACATTTCACTCATCAATACACCCTTTCACTCTCCCATTATACACCATTTCACTCAATCCATCCATCCATCCTGGGTCTCACCCATCTACCATCCACCCTTTTACCCATCCATGTACTCTTGTACCAATCCATCCATCTAGTTACCCTTTCACTCATCCACCCTTTCACTCATTCATCCATCCTTCCATTCACTCATCCTTTCACTCATCCATTCATCCAGCCATACATCCATCCCTTCACTTACCCACCTACCCTTTCACATTAATTATGAGCTGAGCCTCTGTCTGCAGAGCTACAGACAGATGAGCCCCTTCAAGACCTCGACTGTCCTGTAGTTCCTCAAATAAGGGATGGATGGAGGGGGTTATGTTGCCCCTGCACATAGGCAATCTGAAAACATGGGAGTCATGCATGATACACAGAGCCAGGATGTGATATGACTGTGACGTGGTGTTGTGCCGATTACATTACAAAAGGTCTTTCTTCTTTGGGCATGGGGAAATTTAAGTGATTCCTTAGTTCCATAAATCCAGGGGAGGGAGTTTCATCCTCTGGGCTTCGCAGCAATAGTGTAGCTCTGTTAGGCCCAGGAGAAAGGGCCCCATGCTTTGGGCATCACAGCACTGGATAATGGCTGCAAGGCCCAGGGAAGAGGGCCCCATACATGGACCTTGCAGACTTATCCAGCTCTTCCAGGCCTAGGGAAGTGTGCTTTGATAAACTCTCCTGCTATGCCAGTCTGTTGTGGCTGCTTCCTCCTTCCCCAACCCACCTTTTCTCACCTGATAATGTCCAGCAGGTCTTTTGAGCAAAAAGGGTCTTTTGTTGCCTGGCAACCCAAAAGACAAGGCTTGAGGGCAAATGTATTTTGGGGGGGGATCCCTGACATTGTTAGCCAACACAATTAATGGCTTTGTTGCTGCCCACTTACCAACCTACTGTTTCACTTCCCCCAGCCCTGCACCCCTAGCAACGTCACCCAACTCACAAATGCAGTTGCAATGCGATCAGAATGGGGAAGGGACAAAGGAGGAGCAGGGTGCTAACTTCTACTGTGGCCTTTCACAGGGATGCAGAACCCCACTTTTTCAACCTGGATGCGGGGCCCTGGGCTGCGGCCCACACTGCCCATGCCTTGGACCAGCCCTGCTTCTTGTTCTAATGCCTAAGAAGACAACTGATTCTATTGAATACCAAGCACCTTCCACTTTTACTGTGCTCTATTCCTGCAAAAATATTTGTGGTTAATAATTAATCTGACTGATGGAGCTTGAACGGTGGGTTATCAAGTCAGAGCTGGTGGTGCTGCAATACAGAAATGTAGAGGAGTCGCCGGGACTTAAGCTCCAGGTATATGTAAGCAGATATAGCCTGTATAAGTAAATTAAAGTCCTTCTAAGTGCAAAAGTAATTTTCCTCAGGGAGTCAATTCTCCCCAGCAAACCTAATTAATTTACTAGAGGCTCGACTAGGCTGTGACTAATCAGTCAGATATTCTTCTAGGTTCCCTACATTTTTAGGTTGAGAATTACTATTTTATATTATGCAGCATACCAAGACAACTTGTTGCACTGTGTCAAATGGAGAGAGTAGGAATTTGCCATATTTACAAAGATATGGAGCATTCCTGATTGCTCTCTACTTCGGTGTACTGAGTGCTGCCTAGCACCAATGCAAGTACCCTTGCCCCATGGTGGAAGGCTGCCTGTGTTACAGGAAGGATTGTTTTTGTGGAGGGAGGCACACATTCCAGCATAAAAATATTCTTCAGATACATTTTCCCCTTTCTACAAGTGCTGAAAAATGCAGCATGCATAGAAATAAGAAATAATGAAAAGAAATAAAAATATTTCTCATCATAATGCCTTTGTAGGGACGGTGTGGCATTTCATGCATTTCCCTTTAGTAAATCTGGGAATGCACCAAAATCCATGGGGGAATGTGTGGGAATAGCAACATTCCACCCATTGAAGGCCTTCCCATCACAGTTACACATGGAATTGCCTTGCATTACGCAAGGTGGCTTTACTTTGCTTAGTAAATATTTCTTAAATCCTTGTCATGCCTTGCATTGCCTTGCGTGATACAATGGCAGTGCAAGGGCTCACTAAATCTGGTCCTTTGGGCATTATAAGTAAGATTTATTAAAGGGGCTTCTCAAATTGTAGCACAGGAAAGAAATATTCAGGAATATCCCCACTGTCATTTGGGTCTTTTTAGCAGGACTCGATCCTCTCTGCATGATCACACCCAAACTTTTTGCCTTCTCCTGTTCTGTTTTGCAGGATTCATTTTTTGTTAGCCTTAGGACTATGTGCACTTTACTACTGCTAACCAGTGCTAAAGTGTTCATACTCTCTCCTTAAACATGGTACAATGTGGCTTACATCTAAATGGAACATTCAATGTACTTATAAGTCGTTAGTAAAGTGGTACTACATGTAGCCAGGACCTGTAAATGAAATGCTACTTGTGGACCTGCAGTACTTATTGTGCACTCACTTAAGCATCCTTTTTAAAAATGTCTCAGGTGTGCCATTGCAGCAAGTATGAAGTTTTAAACTTCTAACTGGACTTTGTAAAATAACTCCTTTGCCAAGCCTACAGCTCCTTTTCTAAGACAGTTGGACTTGATTTTTACGTTTTACATGCTCTGGTAATGAAAAACTCCAAAATGTGTTTTTCACTACTATGAGACCTGCCTCTTCAATACGATAACATTGGATTGCCTCATTACATTTAGTTTGTGAAAACATTTGTTTGGGAGCAGATAGAAATGTCATGATTGGTGCCTAAGGAATTGAAATTTGAATTGGAATTGAAATCTAAAATCCTTGTAAAGTCAGATTTGAAGTCCCGATTCTGAAAATACCAATTTTTTAAAGTTGGCATTTCTTGTACTAGAAATTTAATGCCTGCAGCCTGTTTCCAGAGTTACATGACTGTGTGTAGTTTGCTTTTGTGTATTTTTCCCAGTCAGCTACACAATAGATGGACAGGGTGTTGGCAGGATTGGCCATCCAAGAAGGGCTATGGGGACGAACCTATGCACTTTAAAGACACCACCTAGCCTATAGCGACTGCAGACAGATTGACACTAAGACAAGTAGACAAGAAATTGCAAACACTTCTGTGGGGGGAAGGCTCCAGAAGAGAACACCATGTATAAAAATAGGGCCCTCAGACCCACTGTTCAGATTACTCCTGGACCTGCAGAAGGACTCTCAATGAACTGCCCTGCTGCCAATGGCCTGCTGTGTACTTCAGAGGACTTCCTTTCTGCACCAAGAGAACTGCTCTGCTGCCTGAACCCTGCCCTGTACCCTCTGAGGATTGCTCTGCTGCCTAAGACCTGGTTTCCTGCATCCACCTAAAGCTTCCAGGGGAGGATACTTGGCTGACATCCTTGTCAGAGCCTCAGGGATAGAAAAGGCTCCAAACATCTTGAACCTATACGCGAACCTACCCTGAGTCAGTCCTGACACTCCAAGTGGTGGTGCTCGAGCCTTGAAAGTAATATTTAAGGAGCCCTACATAGCCCAAATCCAAAACTTGGAACTTCCTGTTAAAAAGTGCTCTGTGAACCGAGAGGAAACCAGGACCTACCTGCTTGCCATCCACCCAGGGTGCATTGCTGGTCAGCCTGACTTCAAAACACCTCCCTGTTAGACTTTTCATCCTTGGCGTGGTCTCCCTTAACTTTTTGCCTCTGTTTCCCAGGTTGTGGATGTGTGCTGGATTCTGATTTTGCTGTTTTTGTTACTCTGAGCACTTTACCACTCCTAACCAGTGCTAAAGTGCAAGTGCTCCTATAGAAAATGTGTATGTAATTGGTTGATCCATGATTGGCATATTTGATTTATTAGTAAGTCCCTAGTATAGTGGACTAGAGGTGCCAAGGACCTGTAAACCAAATGCTACTAGTGGGCCTGCAGCACTGGTTGTGCCACCCACATGAGTAGCCCTGTAATCATGTCTCAAACCTGCCACTGCAGTGTCTGTGTATGCATTTTAAACTGTAAATTCGACTTGGCAAGTGTACCCACTTGTCAAGCCTAAAGCATCCCTTTTCTTACATGTAAGGTACCCCTAAGGTGGGCCTTATGTAGCCCATAGTAATGTGTTTTATATGTCCTAACAATGAAATATTGATAAATTCGTTTTTCACTGTTGCAAGGCCTGTCCCTCTCATAGGATAACATGGGGGCTACCTTTAAATCTGATTAAAGTGTAGATTCCCTTTGGGAGCGGATGGACATGTGGAGTTTGGGGTCTCTGAGCTCACAATTTAAAAATACATCTTTTAGTAAAGTTGATTTTCAGATTGTGTGTTTGAAAATTGCACTTTTAGAAAGTGAGCATTTTCTTGCTTATACTATTTCTGTGACTCTGCATGTTTTTGGATTCCCTGTATGGGTCAGTTTGACAGTTGGGCTGGTTGCACCTCTACGCTAGACAGTGACACAAAGGGAGCTGGGGTGTAGTCTACCTTTCTTGATGAGCAATCTGTGCTAGGAGGGGGGGAGTGGTCACTCACACCTGAAAGGGCTGTGCCTGCCCTCACACAATGCAGTCTCCAACCCCCTGGTGGCCTGGGCAAGGCAGGATTTCACAATCAAAAGAGACTTTGCTTTGAAGTAGGCCTACTTCAAAGGAGAAAATGGGTATAAGAAGGGCACCCAAAACCACAGACTTTAGAACACTTCTGGAAATCAAGTGGAACCTCTGCCTCAAGAAGAGCTGAAGAGCTGAGGAAGAAGAGCTGCCCTGCCTTGTACTGTCCTTTGTGGAGCTATCCTGCAGTTGCTGCTTCTGCCAGACTAAGGGCCTGATTCTAACTTTGGAGGACGGTGTTAAAACGTCCCAAAAGTGGCGGATATACCACCTACCGTATTACGAGTTCCATAGGATATAATGGACTCGTAATACGGTAGGTGGTATATCTGCCACTTTTGGGACGGTTTAACACCGTCCTCCAAAGTTAGAATCAGGCCCTAAGAGTGCAAAGACTGGACATTGTGTGCCTTCAATCTTGTGAAGATCTCCAAGGGCTTGATTTAGAGCTTGCCTCCTGTTGTTTGAAGTCTCAGGGACAGCAAAGACTTCTCTCTGCCAGCACCTGGATTCTCTGGAGAGTCTGTTACTCTGCCAAGTGTTGCCCATCCAGTTCCTGGGACTCTGAAAGGAGAAGCTGGCAGCCTAAGAGGAAGAAATCCACGCACAGAACGCCGTGCGGGGAAAAGATTGACGCAACTCTGATCTGCGACTGAAAAATTGACGCACCGCTGGCTTAGCAGATGAAAATCGTCGCTCGCCTGCAACGCAACACAAAGATCGTCGCCAGGGGCTGGAAAAACGATGCACAGCATCGCTGACAGAGACTGGTGAGATCGCAACGCACGCTGCATGGTTTTCGGATCATCGTGCGGCTGGATTTCTGATGCAAGTACCGCTGGGCATGTAAAAACAACGCAAGGCCTGCCCGGACCCGAGAGTGCTGACCGGATCGACGCATCGCTCTCCTGCAGAGAGAAGAAACGATGCGCCCCAATCCTACGAAAGGAGAAACGATGCAAGGTCTTGCTCGTGAGTGAAATCGAAGCATCGCAAGCCCTTTTTGAGGCACACTCACCCATGCAGGGTTATTTTTGACGCACCCAAGGTACATTTTCACACTAACAGTGTTTGTTAGTGTGTGTTTAAAATTACATGAAGACTTTTTTTGCATTTTTAGTAATAACTTGACTTTGAGTGTATTGTGGATTTTTGTTGTTTTGGTCTTGTTTTGATTAGATAAATATTTCCTATTTTTCTAAAGCTGTGTGGTGTCATTTTGAAGTGTTTTCATTAAGTTACTGTGTGTGTTAGTACAAATACTTTACACCTAGCACTCTAAAGTTAAGCCTACTGCTTGTGCCAAGCTACCAAGGGGGTAAGCAGGGGTTAGCTGAGGGTGATTCTCTTTTACCTTGACTAGAGTGAGGGTCCTGCCTTGGACAGGGGGTAACCTAACTGCCAACCAAAGACCCCATTTCTAACACTCCCCCGGCATTCGTCGCTGCAGCACAAATCCTGTTCAGCGGCTCCTCACAGAAGGGGTATCCGGCCTAGTGGGGCCTTCATTGGCTACAGCCTACAGCTTTGTCTTGCTAGAGATTTTCAACTTCTGAAAAAGAGAAAAAGGAGTACTTTTACTAACATTTTGCTCTGGGTTTGTGACACAAATCCGCACAAACTGTTTTTGTTCTTATTTATTTTCCAGAGCAAAACATGTTCTGCACTAGAAAGTAGCCTAAAAGTAAAGCAGAGCGAAGCACTGTTTTGTGCTACTTAGTGCCAAGAATGTGTTACATGGGTGACAAATGGGCGTTCCCATGCAAACACCAATGCTTTTTGATGCAAAACCCTATCTACTAACAATAGTAGACATAGGTTTGCGCCATTTAAAGAAAGCAATAAAAAGAGAAATATTTTTATTTCTCCATTCTTTCCCGACTTCACATGTGTGTTGCACTGAACAGCACACATATAAAGAAGTAAAAGTTTTAAATTAAGTCTAAGCATAGACTTCCAGTGCAAATCCTATGCTAGACTCATGCACAAATTCTTGCACTATGGCGCAAAGGTATGTGCTTGGTGCTCAGGAGCAAATGTCTGTGCCGGCGCTAGGGAGAGGGGAGGAGAGTTCCATGATAGATATGGAGTAATCCTGGTCTCTTCCTGTGATGGAACGCATCTCAGCACAGCATTTTTGAGTGCTGTGCTACATTGCGTGGCAGTTTTGTAAATCTGGGCCTAAGTTCAAACATAAACATTTTCACCTTGACTGCAACTTCACTGCTAGTTCGTCCAGCGGCTCCCAGATGATGATGCCTTCTTGTTTGACTGCACTAGCTGCCTTGCCCCTCTGACCTTTACCATTTGAGGCAATTTTCTGAAGGTAAGCATAAACTGGGCACAATCCAATTTGTGTATTAGAATCACACTCCATGGAGATTGGCTGTAACTTTTGTCTTTGCCCTAATGTCGTGAGACTAGATGTCCACAGTTGGCTCTATGATCTTTTAGGTGACATTTTACACTTTAAAGTTAAAAAATTCATAACACTACTGATTGGATTTTTGTATTTTTAGTGTCAAATAATTTATTAAAATTAACTCTATGTTTCTAGTTACTGTGGGATTTTTCTGTGTTGTGTAGTCACTTTAGTACTGGTTTAGTGCTCCATAAACACTTTTACAAATTGCCGCTAAGTGAAACCCGACTGCTTTTGTGTCATACTACCAGAGGGTACAGCACAGGGCAATTTAGTGACTTTTTGTTGTTCACTCTGACACAGATTTTGGCTGATGCTTGAAAAAGGTCACCCGTCTAAATCATCAACACAATTTCACACAGCAGGGAATAATGTCTGATTTTTTTAAAAGTGAAATGTTTTGCTTTTTTAAACATACTTCAAGATGTAATAACCAAAAACTAATCGTACTTTTACTTAATATTTTTAGTGAATTATTTTTTTACTATACTCCACATCCAAATCCTCTGAAGCAGGACAATTCTGCAGTCAATTGCATTCTGCTGTGTGCAGCAGGGGTTGGCTGCAAAGCCTGGCTGAATCCATTCTACAGTAGATGGACAACCAGTGATAAGTATGGCTTTTGGCCAGACACATTGGCTGGCCTTCCTACACCGGGAAGCCATGCAGAGGTATGACTTAATATCAACAGCCCTTTCATTGAATTGTGTTGGTGGCTCTCAAGATAATATTTTCAGGGGTTATTTGCTGAGATTTTCTGCTTTACAGTTCTTAACGTTTGTGTAAATGGGTATTTATAATGATGTAAAATTGTTCTTTTGTGTTTCTGATAGTGATACCCCATCATCTTGTACACCCATTCTGCTATCCTCCTACATTCTCATCATACACCAGATGCAACAAATACAAAAGATGCTTAGTAAGGAATTGCTTTTCTCCACTTCCTGTAGCACCTCTTAAGCCACATTTTGGGCTTGTTTGACTCCTGGCATCTTTCTTCTTTTTCCTGCTTTTGTTTCTTTTGCTCCTGCAGGAAAGTCATGTACTCTGTGTCATGGTATCCCAGGATTAGGTGTGGCTTTAGTACCAAGAACAAGGACTATGGTTTATGAATACTATGGGGACTGTGCCTTTTGGGGTCTATTAACCCAGATCCAGTTTCACAGACTGTGTATCAAAAATACATATTTGGTGGGGGCGCTTTGGGTGTTCCCTCCACTGTGGGGCAAGCCTTTCAGAGATCTCAGGTTCACAGCTGTGGCTTGCTTCTCAGTCATGAAATGGCAATAGGATCAAAATCTTCCTCAATCAAAAGGACTTGTTTATTATTTTAATTTGACATATGAACAGCTCTCGAACTCTGCTTCACAGACCATCTATTGATACTGGTCCAGCTATTGCTAACTTTCAAGCCAACCCCCCAAACAGTTTTTAAATTCTTATTTCCAGAACACTGCTAAACTTATTTACACCAAACATGGCAAAGGACTTTAGTGAGGATAGCTCTGCTTTCAAGCCAGGCTTGGTATAATGCCATTCTGATGTTTTTCTGTAATGTAAAGCAAAGTTTCTAATGGGAGTTAAAATAGGAAATCCAGCTTTAGTGACTACCCTTTTTCTCCCTCCCCTCCAAAATGTTCTGGGCAGTTTGTTTTGAATAACTACACAGTCACTATTCTCAATCTTTGTTATATAGTTTACCAAATGCAAACCTGGTAAACCCCCCCTCACATTTACAAGTCATGGTCAGTTTTTGTTTGCAGTGTCACCTCACACATGTTTTGTTACTAAGCCACCTTTGTTTTCTGTGCCATTTATTAATGGCTGATTGGAGGGGAGCATGAGTAATGGTGCACACTGCAAACTATATAACTGTGAATTTTTGTGGTTTTACAGGTTTGAATTTGCTTCTCCAAAACTAACTAACTGTTTTCCTATCCTATGGCTTTAAATGATGCACTTGATTTAATTAATTGCCATATGTCCATTTGGTGGCATGTACAGCCTTTGGCTATGAGCAGCACAGATTGGCCGACCAACCCAAGTTATTCAACCCACTGTGGACAGCTAACCCAGCTGCAGCACATGGCCTTTGATCATTTGCAGCAGGGACTGGGACAAGGTAGTGGGCATGCGCCCAATTTGCAGCAGGTGGACAGCCTTTTTCTTATTCTGTGATTTTGACCCATGTGTGCACCTTGCACTATAAGCATAAGAGTGTGAACACTGTCAAGAACAGATTGTTCTCCTCCTGCCTCTCCATTGTGGATGTGCCCAGAGAGTTGTGGCCCCGCATCATGCAGCTTTGTTTTGTGTCCCAGATTTCAAACTTACCCACATGTACATGCGACTCCTACCTTGAAGAGACCAAAATTTCTTTCTCCCTCTTTTGCAGTCTCCCCTTTTTCTGTGCAACACTTGGGGATGATGCTAGAAGTTCCTTTTCTTGAGATGGTACAATTTAGAAACTGGAAAGTGTAGAGACACCTAAACAGGTTTCTTGCTCCTCACAAAATATTTGTTCTGGCTCGGGTTACCAAAAGAAAGGTCCTTTTGACGTGACATAAGGAAACCTTAGGAATGAGAAGCCTTTAAAATTAAAAGTCTACATACATCCATAGACTACACAGGATATCCAACCTACATGGGTGAAGGCATTTGCAGTGGAGGTTGGTTTCCAGCAAGGACTTGAACCCAACTCTCTCCAGGTGGTCAAACCCTACTGTACACATTTGTCAGCTATGCACACCAGAGTATTGGCCACAGGACCGATGAGAGCTCATGGCCTTTAGCTGTGTGCAGCAAGGATGACCACAGGGTGTGGTCTATGATAAAGAACTGCACCACACGTTCTATGGGTTGTCAACACTGCTGCGCTCTGGCCTCTATGCCTTGTGTCCAATCTTTTTCAGGAGGCCAACCACCTTAGCAAATAGTTTTGGTTATTTACAGTAAAGGGACTGTTCTCTGGCTCTCCTAGCAACACTCCACAATAATCAAAACCACACTGCACATAGCTTTGGACCACATGCAAGAGTACTCTACAATGTTGGCTGCTAAGAACTACAGTGCACTAGCCACGCAGTCCTGCACACAACCTTCAGCAGGAGGCCAACTGTTAGTGCACATGGTGAAAGACATCCTCAGTGAGGGTTGGCCACATGGCCTCATGGTACTGGGCAATGTTCAGAGTGGGAGTGCTGGTCAGCAACTTTACATTAATAACATTTTACATGTTGCAAAATAATGACATTGTACCTAAAATGTGCCAAATGAGCCAAATCTATACAATGGGAGGATTGGATAGTCAGGCATCTAGAACAGTGGACAATATTGGAGTGCATATTACAAATATATCTTAAATGTGATAGGATATTGTCATTTATAAGAAGCACATTCACCATCAAAATTGAGTCTTGATATATCTTAATAATCAGAAGCAACCTCCAACTACAAACTCAGTTTTAATCATGGAAAAGTGAGGTCTTAATTGATTTTCAGAACTGACTGTTTTAAAGAAGTATCTGAGGAGTCATTCTATCAAAACAATTTAACACTAAACTATGAACCTTCCACTCCAGATAAACAGGCTCTAACACGACCTGACATCTTAAATAGTCCACTTGAAGTGTGAAACGCTTTAAGTCTTTGTATAACAATTTCTGTGCAGCCAGTCTCACAGGCATTAGATCTCTCAGAGACATAGAGTGGAATGCTTTATCATGGGGATCACCCCCCCCACCACCACTGGTGAAGCAACCTGGTTGTCAGTCTTCTATACACCTCCTACATTAGCCATACAGCCATCTTAGATGTTAGTTACCTATGGTATGAATCCCTAATCTTGTTGCTTACTGATGTCAAGTTCAGCATTATCACTAAAATGTATAAAGGTGAGCCAAGACAAGCTTATTGTTATCCCTATCACATGATTACAAATCGCAACAAACCTTAAAAGAATAATTTGTATTCCATTAGTTTACATGTTTCTGTACTCAGTGCCTCAAATGGTCAGGCACATAAATTAGGGTATATGTGTTTGATATAGTATGTACTGGATTTATCTTCTGAACTCTGCTTTATTCTCTGGCTGATGGAATGTTTACCAAGTGGAGCTGCTATGACATCATGGGATTCTTTGGGGTTTGAATGATCCCAAGGCAGTTGTTGACTGAGCCTGACTTGGGATGCTGTGTAAGGGGTTTTCTCCTGATGGAATAAAAGAACCTGTTGATAACCCTACTGTGTCCAGTGAGCTTACTACATTTCAGTTGAGGGCAACTTGGTCAGGCATTGGTCAACCGTCAGGAGAACCCCAGAGAAGAGAAGTGAGACTCTTGAGTGCTGTGTCTTCACCCAAGGGTCAAGGTAGTCTATGCTGTGCCTTTTTTGCCACCCTGCGCTATATTATTTTAGGCCTGTGCATACATTGAAAGAGGCCAACTGTTAAGTAGATTGCTGTGCGACAACCTCTCTTGTGTAAACTTTAAGCATGTACTAAGGCCACACTGCGTGACCACTGCCAAGTTTCACTACCCTAAACTGTGAGAAGCAACTGAAAAAGCGAGATTGAGGCAGTGAATAAACTGCCAAATGTATAGTAATTTGTCAGCTTTGAAGAGTGCAGAGACATGCGTCAACCAGACAAGTGCAGGAGAGAGAAACACTTAAGAACCATTAAAAGAGAGCTAGCGTGTGGCAGGAGGCGTGTGTTTCAAAGGGAAAGTGCACACGGCTTGAGGAGCATGGCACAAAGGGAGCTGACACATGGCTTGAGGCGTGTGTGACAATACCAGCCACCTCAGGTTTAGAAGCATCATAACCTTTTAAAGCTGATTACTGGAAGGAGGCAGTGCTCACCTCATAATGTTTAAAAGACTTTCTGACATCTTCACAGCCCTGCTCCGTTCACCTCCTCTCATCTGTTTTGTTTCCAAAGCAAGTACATTCCTTAGCTCATACACATTTGCTTGCTCCTAGCCTGACCTTTTGGTGATATTGAGTTATTATGGACATTCACTTGATACCAATAAATGCAATATATATTTAAGTAAAGTGCGCTTGATTTTAAGATTGTACAGCCTTACAGTGTGTGGATATTCAGTATTGAACACACCCCAGAGCAGCCTGATTGGCACCAAAACCAGAGCAGTGTCTATAACATCAAAATGAAGATAAATCAATCCATAGTCACACTCCACCATTTTTAAAGCTGCCTGGCGATCCACCTGTTCAAATGGAGGATTGGATAGACACTTTTGAGAATAATCTATTAGCATTGGAAAGTACTGGATTCTCTTCAGTGCAGAAAAAGGCACTTGATTAGGCTCTTTAGGTAAGGTGGGCCAACATGTGTTTCAATATTTCCCTCCAGTGCATGATAACCAAGGTAATGAATTTGAGGATGTTTACAAAGAAGCCAAAATGCGATTCCAGGTGAGATCTGCCATGACTACAAATACAGTAATGCAATGACACAAGTTTTATACTCGACGGCAGCAGAATCGGTTGATGATTTTGTAGCCAGGTTACATGAACTGGCTGCCAACTGTCAATTTGATCAAATGACTGAGGAGTTGATACGAGATCACCTGTTCTGTTAATGCAGCAGCAAAAAAATTCAAGAACAATTGTGGGCAGATAGCAATCCTTCTTTAAAAGATGCTATTACCATAGCGAAAGTCGTGGAGAAATCTGAAAGATGCATGGGGGAAATGCAGAGAAATGATGGGAGTACCAAACCTACGGTTGAGGTGGCAGAGGTGGAAGATTAAAATTGATTGGTCAATGTAGTGAGAAAGAAATACCAACTGCCAACTATCCTAATGGAACCAGAACTAGAGGTGTGAGAATGGTGGGTACAATGTCAAACCCTGAAAATGGCTCATCTTGCATTTTACTACAGATGTGGAAGCACATATCATATGGAAGATTGGAAAAATTGTTTTACAATAGGCAAGGACTGTCCCAAGAGCGGAAAGAAAGAGCACTTTGCATGGATGTGTCGAGCATGTATAAGAGAAATAGCTTGGGTGGAGGATGAAGACTCAGAACATAAAGTACTGGTCAAAGACAATGAACCTGGGAATGAAAGTAAAGATTGGAAGCAGAAGACATGCTCCAAGGAAGATTTTGACATAAATGGCAAGGTGGTATCCTTAATGATCAATTCAGGCTCCCTATACACCCTTAAGCAGAATTTGATGTATGGGATGGTATGACTGAAAAGATCATTAAGAGCCACTAGTGTGGTTCTGAAAGGGTATCAAGGGGCAAACATTGGTGATACTTGACAGGGGTCATCAACTTTAAGGGCAAGATGATCAAAGGGAAGGTGTATGTGGCTGCTGAGGGACCACCCATCTTGAGGTGGACACACAGTATGACTTTCAAATAGTGGTCACCCCTAGAGCAGTCAACCAGGTGATGGTGGTAGAGGACGAGGACTTGTACGAAATTTGGAAACAACATAATGGAGTATTTGAGAACAGGTTGGGGGTCACTAAGCAATGCATGCATGAGATTAGAGTAAAGCAAATAAGCAGTGCTAATGAAGCATGTGGCAAGGAAGTTGCCTGTTATAGTGAGATATAAAGTGAAAGAAATGCTACAGCAAATGATGAAGGAGGATGTTATAGAGGCTTTGGAGGCACTGAAGGCTTTCACCGGTTGTTGTCATAAAAAAGTCAGGTGATTCCTTGAGATCCTGCGTAGACTTAAATAGTCTTAGTGAAAATGTGGTGATGGACTTGTTTCCCCTTCCAAACATCTGACATTGTCATGGGGGAAATATTTTTCAAATTTGGATCTTAGGAGTGCATTTCACCAGGTGCAACTCCACCAAGATTCCAGACACCGTATGGCCTTTATAACAATAGAGGGCACTTTTTGATTTAAGAGGCTCCCGTTTGGCTTGTATTCAGCAGCAAGTGTTTTCCAACGACTGATTACAAACTTGTTATCTGGTGTATCTAATGATCTAATGTTGTGTTCTTCCAAGACAACATTTTTGTGTTTGGGCAAAGCTTTGAAAGCTTTGAAATACATAACAGGGTGTTGGATGAAGTGTTGTCTCTGATGGGTAATGCAGGGTTGACATTACATAGGGAAAAGTATAAATTCTTGTTAAAGGAGGTGAAGTACATGGGAATAATGAGAGGAGTGATGTCTAAGAATGATCTAGTAAGTGCGATAGTGAGTGCAAAGGTAATCAATGACAAAGACAAATTAAGATAATGTATGGGACTAGTAGAGTATTACTCTAAGTTTGTTCATGACTTCGTCCACAAGACTGAAAGGTAGAGAGTTCTTTTGAGGAAAGGGAAAACATTCTCATGGGGGGGAGGAACAGCAAACTGCTTTCATGCAAGTCAGAAATGACATTGCCAATGCTGGAATTCTTGTGCCATTCCAGACTGGTCTTAAAACCATGATCACAGTGGATGCCAGTGCAGTTGGTATTGGGGCAGTGATGTCACAGATACATTGGTGAATGGAGAAGACTGTAGCATTTGCATCACGCTCTTTGTTGGGGGCTGAAAGAAACCATTCCATCCTAAAGTGTGAGGCATTGGCAGCTGCTTGGGCTACATCAAATTTTCGTACCTTTATCTGGGGATGCCAAATAGTATTTAGGACAGATCATAAACCCTTATTCAAGGTTCTGGAGCCGAGGGGCACAAACATTGCTCAAGCAGGTTATCCAGGTTGGCTCTGAAGCTACAGGACTTTGATTGTAAGGTGGAATATATTTTAGAATGGAAGAACAAAGTAGCTGACTGTCAGGACTACCAGATAAAGCTGCAGAAGAAGAAGATTGTTACACAGAGGAAGTGGTGCCTAGTGTGATGGATGCCACTGAGGGATTGGAAAGCTCTGTCTCCAAGTCTGAGTGGATGAAAGCAATGGGGAATGATAGCATGATGAAAAAAGTAGCCAAATTGGTCAGAGGAGGTGTAAGGAGGGAGAGCTCATTGCCAGAGGCACTCAGACCTTTTTATGTGGTTGGGGAGGATTTATCCTTACAGGGCGAGGGCATTGTTATGAGGGGAACCAGAGTTGTGCCTCACAGTTCTGTGCACCCACAACTGGTACATTTAGCACATGACTGTCATCTGGGCTAGACTTTCATATTGAAGAGATTGAAGATAACATTTTGGTGGCCACTTATGAATGGTTAGGTAATGACATGAGTGCAGGAATGTGGCTTATTTAATGAATCAGAAAAATGGTTGAGAGTGGGTTTAAGAGTAAGAAGTAAGGGAAGTTTGGGAAAATATCAACTTGGATTTATTTAATTGGTCCATTTGTTTTCTTACTAGATCAGGAAAATTTTACGGCAGTTATAGAAGATGCCAAATCCAGATGTACAGCAGTAATCCTTATGAGGTCCATCAGCACACATTCTACTATACTAGTCTTAGGAGAGTTCTTCAGAAGGAAAGTGTTTCCTTCAATCTTGCTTACAGAGAATGGAACCCAGCTCACTTTATTGGAGATTAGGTCATTCTTGGACAGTGTGGGTGTTAAGCATGTGTGTACGTCTTAGTACAATCCCCAAAGTAATTGATTGGTGGAAAGGGTCAACAGGTTGTTTAAGGGGAGTATAGAAATGGTGGATAGTGCTGGAGTGCCTATCCAGGATGTCATCGAAGACATGATGTGAGCTAATCACACCATAGTAAATGCCAGGTCAGGGAAAACACCTTTTGAGATGATGCGGGGAGACCACCTGGTTCTAAATTGGTTCCCTATTGGATACAGGTGGTTGGTGGAAGCATAGGGGCTGTTCAAAAGTCACAAGATGAACCTTGTAGGCTCATTAACAAGGGCATTTAGGTAAAAGTCAAACCTGGAGGTATTGATGGTGGTTTGTCCTATTCCTGTGGCACATTTAAGGTGTTGGAGGTGGAAATAATTGGATCAGGTTGGTGAATGGTCAAACATGGAATCCGAGAAGGGTTGCATTGTATCAGAAGGGTGGTGCCTTAAACTTTTCCCCAGAAAGCAAACATAAATGCTCTAAATGGCTGCTCATGAAAGATTGTGTTTCAGAGTAGTGAAGTTAACAGTGGACCAGTTTGTGTGGGTGCAGGTGTTGGTGACAGGGCATTGTTTGTTGCCAGTGTGGTAAGGTCACCTACGCCGCCTGGTTATTTGAGGGATTATCTCTGTGGGTGATCCTTACTGTCAGAACAATGACAGAGTTTTTTCTAGGGGTGTTTATGTTTGGGGAGTGATAGTGGTTGTATCTTTCATTGGGGTAATGTTGGGTTTCTGTCTGTTGTGTTTGTTAGTGTGTATTGTGTGAGTGTTGGGGTGGACATCAAAGCTTAGTGTTGGGAAATATGGGGTAGGTGTTATGTGTTTTAAAAATTGCTTCATGAAGGAAAGGAGATATGTTATAGTGTGAACTGTATTTATCTTCTGAGATCCACGCAGCTCAGCCCCCGGCTGATGGAATGTTTACTAATTGGAGCTCCTATGACATCATGGGGTTCTTTGGTGTTTGAATGATGCCAATGTAGTTGTTGACTGGCTTGGGATGCTATGTAAGGGGTTTTCTCCTGATGGAATAAAAGAACCTGTTGATAACCCTACTGTGTCCAGCGAACTTACTACTGATTTTTTATGAAGTTCTGCCAAGAATAATGTTGCATACGTTCAGAAATTCAAAGGGACAATATACATTAGTTCTATATAAAGTACCTATGCATCTTGGAACAAGGACCAACACCAAACACATACAATGGAGAGAAGGACTTGATGCCAATGACTACGGAGAAATCATGCTAATTCTCTTACAGTACCAGTATGCCTGAAGCTGCAGATGGAGCATCTCACAGAAAACCCAGAGTCTTCAGAGCCAACCAGTATCTAAGTTAGCAGTTTGCTTATCAGTGCACTAGAATCGGCCACAGCAAAACTGGTATGCCGCAAGATTGTGAAGCTGGGAAGGGATCCAATAATTGAATAAAGATCATACTAGATGGGAGTGCCTAACACCCTTCCTCTCTTAGTCCCTGCTAGCCAGATTTTGACCCAAGAGAGAATGGTTGCCCTGCATGGGCTAAGAGAAGACACACAGTCAAAATTCATGAAGAAAGAAAGCCTGGAAATGAACTCACATGCTGTCAAGAGGGTTGCAATGTGAGCATGGGGGATCTAGGAGAACTGAGAGACAAGTAACATCAATGAGAAGTGGACAAGCTTGAATGCTATGATTTTGTAGGCCTCTGCATTGTAAAAGGACATAACAGTAACACTTGGGGTGGCCATCTTGAAAGGAGCTTGTTAACTTGACAAAGTGTTTATTAGAACCAATAGCATACACTTCAACGATGTTGCATGCTAAACTGGAATAAAGGAGGCATGAAAGTAGCACCAATGGACAAAAGCTCACAGCAAAAGCTCACAGTAGTAACTCAGCACAGGGACACATGTACCAACAAAGGAGGACCGTCTTATCAGAGTACATTCATTTAGTTGAAGGATACAGATATCGGAGTACAGGTCAGCATACAGGATGGTGACATAAAGGATAAGGTCACATGCTAGATATGTTTGGAGAGGCTGGGATATAGGCAGATTACTGGGTAGGTGGGCCTAGTGAGGCGCTACTGGAAGAATAATCATCAGAAGTATGACACTATGGCCGATATTTATGAAAAATGGCACACAACTGTGTTAGCGCAGTTGTGCGTAATTTTTTTTAACGCAAGCTAACGCCATCCATGGGCCATATTTAGGAAATAATGCATTGTGGTGCTAAGGATTGGCTGGCGTCTCAAAAAAAGATGCTAACCGCTGAGGGATGGCATTAGCGGAAATTGCGCTAGTGGGTCAAAAATGATGATAGGCTGATTAGCGGCAAAAAGTCTGCTACTAGTCAGCCTAGGGTCATTTTTTGACGCACAAACAGCCAAAAAATTACTCCTGTCTAAGTATAGACAGGAGACACTACCACAACCCCAATGCCCACCACTGGGGACCAGTGTCCCCAGGACATGCCCAACATGCCCAGTGCCAGCTAGGGGGCCCCATTTAAGGGGGCCCCAGTGGCACAACACACTTACGCACATACACTTACCTGCAACTTACCTGGGATGGGCTCCGTCCTCCTGTAGTGTCCCTGTGGTGTGGGTGGTGGTGATGCTGGAGTTGGAGGTGGGCATCTTTGTGCCCATTCCATGGTGTTTCCTGATGAAAATGGGCCTACCAGCACATTAACACCTGGTCCAACCAGGCGTTAAACAATTATGCTAATCGGGCTTAGCACCATTAGTTAGGTCTGCCTCCCAGTTGCGTGTTGTTTTAGTGCCTGTAGTTAAATATGGCGATGGGGGGCTAGCATTATTTTTAGGAAGATAAAATTGTATCTAATTGATGCAAGGTGGATTGGCTAACTCTAATATTTTGATGCTAAACAGGGCTAGTGTGAAAATGTAAAAATATGGAGTTAAGTTGGCACTGCTTTAGCGTCAAAATAAATGACGTTAAGGCGAAGCTAACTTTCCATAAATATGGGCATAAACTTTTCCCCTCTTATGGTCTGCACGGCACAGACCAGTCTGTAAACATTCAAGGTACCTTGTAAACTGAATACGAGAACTCAAATGGCAGCCATGACAAACTCCTCAATCATTTCAGAATTGGCACTGTACACATTGTTAATGAACTGGTGGATATTAAAGTTTCTGTTTGCTCAGTAAACACTACAGTGACATCAACTTTTACTGAAGTGCAGTACCTCAGAGAAGAAATTGGCAATTTTCAAACACAGTTGGTTATGGTGAAACACTGAATCATATATGTGGAAAGCAGACTGGAAAACTAACCAGAAGGGACCCGAGTTGTGAATGTTAGGACAAAAGTTGTAGAGAAAATGTCTGCATATCTGGGAAACCAGACAATGCAGACACGTGGGATATGATGGTGTTCCTATGTATTCTTATTCTGACAGTTATTCATATCATTTTTGATCAGCCACTTGAGTTCAACAGATCACACAGAGTTTGAGTTCACAACAGGGGCAACAAGGCCCAACCATGAGAGATTCTGTCATATGCCAGAGGCACCAAAACGATAGACACATTTTCAAAATGGCAAAAAAAACATGGACATATGTATCAGAGAAGAGGCAAATGTTTTTCTCTGCATATTTCTTTTTGAAACTACCCCTAAGAGGAAGTGCCTTTGGCACTCAGACCTCAATTGTGGAAGAAAGTCATAAAGTATGAACTCCTGGAATAAGCCACGGTGATAATTACACTGGATGGAAGGACAATAAAATAATAAAGGTTGGAGGACTTAGAGAAGTTTCTGGATGACAGTGATGGGACAGAAAGGGCACACATTGGGCCTTTGGCAACAGAATCGAACATAAAGGACAATTTTGCAAGTGTTACAGACACCAGAGAGAGTGATGATCTTGAGAACCGGAGACACAGAGATATTTGCAAGGCAGCACACCACCACAGACTGCATGCTAAACCCTGTTCTGCTGTGACCACTGTGGGATAGGAGATGTAGGTCTGGAGGGGAGGCAAGGATATCCCTCCAGGAACTCAGATGAAGTTGCAGCTCTTATACAGAAGGTCCATTGAAGGGACAGACTCAGGAGGGGAGAACAGACTGTAATGTTAACATAGTATCCTGAATGGGAAATGTACAATCCTCAGTGTAGCTTCCCCAGATAAAACCTATCAATAGAATTCTGTTTTCTTTCCCTTCATAATTACAGGGCTTTCCCCTAATATGACAGACAGATTGGTATTCAGTTTGCCACCCATACAAGAGTTTTAAATAATAGTGCGACCTATTTAGAGATGCAGTTCTTATATCTCCTAAGTCAAAGGTATATATCATTGGGGAACTGCTTGGGGAACTGCTAGTAAATTGATTGATGGAACTAGGAAAACTGTCTGGGGACTGTGACATCAGAGGTCACAACATCACCCATCTTTTACAGATTGAATATTAGGCTGGTAATACTAGAACCTACAACACTGATAACAAAATATTCCTAGTCATAAACAGTACTCCTACTTAAAGGGCAAAAAAGTGAATAAGTAGAGAAGTGAGGGACACACCTCTTGTTTGACTCCAACTTTGTCATAAAGATCAATATCCTCCAGATTCCCACATAATATTTAGTTGGAGGGACTTTAGTTTCTGGAGGTGACAACTTGCATTTACACATATTCTAATACTGTATAGCAAAATAGAGAATCAAAAGAGGGGAAAGAGACCTATGTGGTTGAAAGCAGATATCAACTGCAAACTGCAAACTTGAAACTGCAAACAGGTCACTCTGAAGAAGTATCACATGGGAAATAAAGAATGATCACTCAAACATAGCAGTGGAATCGCCAAAGGTTAATTGAAAAATACATTATATAAAACACAAGCAATTTTTCAGAATGTAAAACCAGATATAGCACTAGTTCAGTAAACTCACATGACACAATGGGAATTGGAGAATTTAGCAATATTGCTTCATAAATCTCTAATGTATCAAAGTCTACAGACATGGCCCTATGGCAGAGGTAGATATATCTTCACCAAAATGCAGATACAGAATACATATTGAGTCGTTGGGTCAACCAATGCTCCACTGGGTGACAAATCAGATTTCCGCTCTAGACTTGAGAAGGATTTGTACGATAGCATTGATATGGGGAGATAGGAACGTAACGTTAGACCAGATTTTGGACAGTTCAAGCAAACCAGATCTAAGGCACCAAAAAATGACATTAGGCTGGTTAGAGTAAAAAAAGATGACTCTAACCACCCTAGCGTCATTTCTTGGTGTAAAACCTACCATACCACATGAGTCCTGTCTTATAAAAGACAGGAGTCATGCCCACCACCCCAATGGCCAGCACAGGCGACAAGGGTCCCAGTGTGCCCAGTGCCACACAGGGGCACCTGTTTCAGGGCCCCCAATGGCAACTTACCTATACTTACCTGGGATTGGGTCCCCCTATCCTCCGCTGTCCCTCTGGTGTGGGTGGGGTATCCCTGGGGCCTCTTGGAGGGCACCTGTGGAGTTATTCCATGGTGTTCCACCATGGAAATAGGCCCACAGGTCACCTAACGCCTGCCCTGACCCAGGTGTTAAATAATGGCACTAAGCTTTAGGCCCGCCTCCCTCCAGTGCACCATTTTTGCACGGGAGGATAAATAAGGTGCCTGGGCCTTAGAGTCATTTTTTGCCCGGGAATGACTACCTTGCATCTCATTGACGCAAGGTAGTTTCCCGCTAGCAAAAAATGACTTTCACTCCATAAATTTCGCGCTAGACAGGTCTAGCGCCAAAGTATAAATCTGGAGTTAGATTTGCTCTGAATTAGCGTAAAAAAATTTACACTAATTCAGCACAAAGCAAGTATAAATCTGGGCCATATTATAGGGGTGAGGGCTGTTGTTGGATTTGACTTTGGCCAACAGGTAGTCAGAAACCAATGAACTACAAATAGAATCCATGATTGAGGCCTGTCTCCAAATATGTTTGACCATGTACACAAGACAAATAAAGAGCATTAAGCAAAGCCAAAAATGAATTAAACCTGGGGCCAGATTTATCAAGTGCTTGGGTTGACCTTATTTCAAATGCCTTCTGTGCATCTATGGAAAAAAGCACTTTCTCATCTATACGGTGCTTCACCTTCCCTAATACGTGGGAAAAAAGTGTCAAGTGGTTGAACAAGGAACAGCCCAGCATGAATTTTACGTGTGAGGAATAAACACTAAGAGATATCTATTTTTGTCAGTCTGTTCATCAATTTTTTTTGTTAACAATTTGACACCAACATTAATGTGCATTACAGGTCACTAGTTGGAATACAGCGAAAATCCTAGCTTTTTTCAATTCAAATAACCTATTTCCAGCACTTCCCTAAAAACTTTAACCAATAATGGGATAATCAGTGGCTTGATAATTCTGGAAAATTCTGTGGGGAACACAACTTCTCCACACGCCTTTTCCGATTTCATGTCAGGAATGGCTTTTGCTACCTCATCTTCTGTGATAGTAATGCCCAGTGACTCAGACTGATCCACTGGCTATTGGCACTCAAAACGTTAGCCATTCCTGTGAGGCAAGAAGAACAAATGTAGGGGAATAAGATGGTTTTAAGGGAACAGAAAGCTCTGTGCTACACGGACAATGTATTTGTAAATCTATCTTATCCACTGACTTCAGAGAAGGCATTGATGAAATTGGTAAACTTTTTCTCAAACTCTAAAGGTACATGATAAATCGGTCTAAGTGTGAAGCCTTGCAAATGACACCAGTTATGACTCAAGCATCAAATGATAATTTACCCTTAAGATGGAAGCAAGTGGTCATGAAGTATTTAGGAATTTCTGTTAATAATAGACGTAAAAGCATAGTGCATGATAACGTTTCCCTTCTAATAGAAAAAGCAAATGTTTAATTCAAATGATGGTGGCATTGAAATCTGTCTCTGTGGGAGAAAGTACAGACTGAGAAAATGTGCATGATTTTTATATTTATTTAATTCAAACCTCAAACTGTAAGTTGGGAAAGACACCCATCTTAGTGGAGAGCTCCCCTATCCTTCAATATATAAGCATATGGAAGGAGTTTGGGGAAACGATATCAGGCATTTCCTCAGTCCTTATTAATGTTATCTATCCAAGCCCTGGGAGAGCACTTCTCACCACAGCCAGAGCGCAGCATGGCAGCAGGGCAACAGCAAGGCAGCAGTCCTTCACAGAAAGCAGACATGTGAGTCCTTTGGGCAGCCAGGCAGATCTTCTTGACAAGGTGCAGGTTCTCCTCTCCAAGAAGTGTCGGAGTTGGTAGGAGCAAAGGCCCTGTTTAAATACCCAAATGTGCCTTTGAAATGGGGGAGACTTCAAAGAGTGGCTAAGAAGTGCACGAGGTCCCCTTTCAGTTCAATCCTGTCTGCCAGGGTCCCAGAAGGGGGTGTGGCAGTCCTTTGTGTGAGGGCAGGCTACTGTCCTTTGACATGCAAGTGTCAGGCCTTCCACCCTCCCAGCCCAGGAAGACCCATTCAAAATACAGATGTTTGCAAGTGAGGCTGAGTATCCTGTAATTGTCAACTAAACCCAGCCAGACATGGATTGTAAGGCACAGAAGGATTTAAGTGCAGACAAAATGCTCACTTTCTAAAAGTGACATTTCTAAAATAGTAATATTAAATCCAACTTCACCAGTCAGCAGGATTTTGTATCACCATTCTGGCCTTACTAAATGTGACCTTCCTACTCCTTTCAGATCAGCAGCTACCACTGAAACAATATATGAGGGTAGCCCCAATGTTAGCCTATAAAGGGAGCAGGCCTCATAGCAGTATAAAAAAGAATTTAGGAGTTTTACACTACCAGGACATGTAAACTACACAGGTACATGTCCTGCCTTTTGCCTACACAGTACCCTGCCCAATGGGTTACCTAGGGCATGACTTATATGTAGAAAAAGGGGAGTTTTAGGCTTGGCAAGTACTTTTAAATGCCAAGTCGAATTTGGCAGTGAAACTGACAAAGAGGCCTTGCAATGGCAGGCCTGAGACAAGGTTTAGGAATTACTTAAGTGGGTGGCACAACCAGTGCTGCAGGCCCACTAGTAGCATTTAATCTACAAGCCCTGGGCACATATAGTGCACTTTACTAGGGACTTACAAGTAAATTAAATACTCCAATTGGGTATGTTCCAATGTTACCATGTTTATAGGGAAAGAGCAAATGCACTTTAGCACTGGTTAGCAGTGGTAAAGTGTGCAGAGTCCTAAAACCAGCAAAAACAGTTTCTAAAAAGTGGAGGGAGGAGGGCAAAAAGTTAGGGGTGACCACCCTAAGGCTGTCAGATCTAACAGTTATGTTTTTTACTGGGGAATCATACTTGGTGGGAAACATATTTATCAATGTAATTTCATGATGAGGATTAGATGCTCCTCTTAAAGGAATATGATAGAGGTCTCAGGGAGGCACAGCTGACCAATAGCTATTTTAAAGTCCTCCATTGATGGCACAGGATCCCAGGTAGGTTATACAAGGCCATATATACCCAACACTCTCAGTACTGAAGATGTGAAAATAACAAGCGGGACAAAGAGCACATTTTGTGGGAGTGTTTGAGAGCAAAGTGATATTGGAGTAATGTAGGCGACACCTTAAATTGAGTTTAGAGCCAGCAATATATTTCACTGCTAAGATAGCAATCTTGCATGCCACCTTACATTTCCCTTTGTTAACTTTTAATACAAAATAATGGATATGCACCGCACTGGCAAAAGTTGGTATTCCAAAGCACCAGAAGAAGGATACAATCTAAAATTGTCTAGAAGATATGCATGGCATGGTAGCATATGAAAAGCAGGTATAGAAAGATAACAATGCGCTACCACATTTTGAAGCAATAAGGGGATGATTTGTAAGGGTCGCGTTTGGCACTGGCTGAGGAGTGGTGATGTATTGGCCTCTTATACAGGTGGGATGATAAGAATTGACACTGTCTTGTAGAGGATAAGTAAGCATCCAGAGATGTGAGAACAGGTAGACAATAGCTCTATTGGTTCATTTCATGTATCACAAAATGTAGTGGCTAAAGGAAAAAAAAAACTTAAAGTGCAAGATAAACAGCCTGGATGCTGTATACCATAAAAGAGAGCTGTGATGTAACCCACAGAGATCTGGGACCTTCTGCACGACAGTGACTCAGTCCTACTTTTCATCATGGAAATCAGGCTTAACGCTGCATGGGCACTACCACAGACATCCCTCCAGGCTATAAGATCATCAGGCAAGACAGAATTCACAAGCCCAGAGGCAGAATCACCATAATCCACAACACCCCATCAGCTGCACCACCTCCATGGATATCTCATCCTCCAACAACAAATACCTGTTGCTCAAGATCCACGTCACAGTCAATATCACCCAAAGCAACACTCTCATCTACAGACCAATGGTACAGCAAACCAACTTACCAACTTCACTGACACGGTAGGGGACTTTGTCACACAACTCATCCTCAACACTAGTGAAGGCAGCTTAACAAGTGACCTGAACTTACATACTAAAAAATATTTCTCAAAGACTTTGGAAGCCAGGCCTCACTCAACTATCAAAGGGACTTGCACACATTGTTGGGCACCTCCTTGACCATATTTTTACCACCTTTGACAGCATCTACATTGATGAGCCCACACCAGTCTCCTGGAAAGACCATACCCTGGTCAAGTTCAGCATTCCAGTGCCAGTCCAACGAACCCCACCTCTTCCAGACCAGTCTATCAAAACTGGAACAGCATCACTTACAAGAACTGCCATGCAGCTCTCAACATCCATCTACTAGAACACAGCAACAACATCCCAAAAGCCATTAAGAATTTCAACATTTGCATCACCTTCTGCATTGCCTCCCTGGACTGCCTCACACACAGCAAATTAACACAAACCTTAGACCCCCACTCGATTGGCTCAATGTAAGAACCCTCTTGTTGATTTAAGGCAAAAAGAATAATTTTGCTTTAAAGAATTCCCACCCACCGTAGTGGAATGAGGCATACGTCAACCTGTCAACATGTTTCTGCCACTTACGTTCCCAAATGCGAGTGGCTTTTGTCATGACCGACTATACTACCACAAAAGGCTGATGTCCCTGAACCCAACCCAGTCACCCTTCCTGAGCTAATATGTGTCCCACACATCACACCCAGGACTTCTAGTCAAAAGGCCTCAGCCACTGTTTCAGCTCCAGGAACAGTTTTCACACTTCATTAAGGGGTAGCGCTGACTGGCTGGCTCCTGGCAGGTTAATGCTAATTGGCCGACTGCAGGTTCAGACAGACAACAACACATTTTCCTAAATATGAATTTAAAATCCTACTTGATCACTTAAGTGGATTTTTGACAAAAAAATAAAATAGTGTTTTAGTTCTGCCGGTAGTCAGTCCTAATCCACAGTTATGATTTCATCCTGAATTTCAGTTTACGACCCTTCACAATAAAATTTACTTTTGAGGCTACTCACTGTGGGTACATGTCAACACTAAATTCTTGTATATACTACTTCCAAATACCAGGCACCCTACCTTGTGGACTAAAAGGCTTACATAGGGCTGACATTTACTAGTTAATAGTAGTAATATTCCTTCTTTTCAAAAAGGGTCATTTTGACAGGTTCATCTGCAGTTTTAAAAGCTGCAGGTGTGGGGCTTCACAAGTAGGATTGAAGTTATGTTTTCATGTCAGCCTAGTAGATGGCCAAAGATTGTGTTGCATTCCACAAGTGACATATAACTTTTCTACGCCAATGATGTACTTCCCTACACCACATACTATGGCCTTTTTGGAAATGTCAGTAGGTCAATTTAGAGTTAGCTAATGCTACCATGTTTGAGGGATCAGAGCACATGCACTGGGGCTTGAGCAGCAATGCGCAGGTGCAGAGTTTAAAAATAAGCAATACCAGTCTGCTAAAAATGGGTGTGACAAACAAAAAGAGGCACTGTTATGGTGTTTCAGTTTAAAATCCTAAGCTGGGATCTCAGTCCTTGCATTAGTTGTAGGGAGTCTTGTACATCCCTGAGGCAAGAGGCTAGGAGAAGATGTTCTATCAGTTTTCTAGAAAGCTTGCAGAACAGAATTTGTCTATCAGAATTGCAAGGCAAGGAAGGGGCATGCCACTGTATGCCTAACTATTATGGTCCTGTAGGTAAATCAAATTCTTGTTTTATCCATAGCTATGATATGGCCCCATGCCTGAAACTTTATTTTCTTTTTCTCACAGACACAGTGCTTCACTTATATGGTTCGGTCTATTTAGTTTAGCTCTAGAATTGTATTCAATCAAATTGCTGAATTGTAAAAAGAGAGGTTGGATTACCTACTGAGCCTGGATAGGCAACATTCATTATATGCTGCCTGTTGATACCTGCTTGCTTGCCTGCTTCCTCTTGTAGTGCTAGCTGTAAGTAGCTTTGGCATCATTTGGCAATTCTCTACTAAACGTTTTAAAAAAATAGTACTTTTTTGACATGTTTGCACATGAAAAGTTTCAGGGTGATCATTAAGGGAGTCCAACAAAATAGGCAGGCACCAAAATGAGGTTTCCCAATTAATTTTTCCATAGAAACTCTAGACACATCTACAGCCAAAATCACTGAATGGGTTTACCCCGAATTTCGCAGAAAGCTAGATCTTAGTTCAAGAAAGAGTGCTCTCTGTGTTTTGGTGTACATCTATTCAGAAGTTTGGTGAAATAAAGATTACAAAATTTTAATATATCACACTGTGTCAGATCCATGGAGCCAACAGATCTCATGCTGAGATCTGATTGGCTGCCAGCACCTCAACCAGGAAGTGGTGGCAGCCATCTTAGAACTCAGGGGGACTTGAACCAGCCTCCCCAAGCAAAATAAGGTCCAAGGTCCCCATTACCCAGGGCCTGGGGCACTCAGCCTCCTGCCCTGAGACTAATTAGGCCTTCGGGACTCTATACCCTGGGGACAAAATGTAACAAAAAGGAAGGAGGGTAATGTGGCCCACATCATAAGCCTTAAGAAGGCCCTGGGACCCCAACCCCCAGGCAATCACTTAAAATGAAAAGGAGGATATCTGTTCATCCTCCTTCCCGGGCCTTTTAATAGTTGTGGGGATCTTATCCCCCAGGGCTGGCTCACTTACGGTATCCCAGGAAGCTGACACGTGGGACACTGTAGTTTCCCTGCCCACACCAGCACGGCCAGGAAAACATGTGTTTGCTCCCAACTGGCAGGAGCATTTTTAAATATCCTGCCAAGCGGGAACAAATACTAAGGGCCTGATTTAGATCTTGGCAGAACTGGTCCCACCATTAAGTTGCCTTTGCGCCACACCTACTCTATTTATTTGTTGGCGGTTCCTTAGATGAACGTCCATCGACAAGCCACCATCACCAATGGATTGTATACCTGAGTTGATGGTGCCATAGGCAAAAGCGGTAGGATGAAGCCAGTTTTAGTGCTGGGCCAATCACCGTATGCCTTCCTGCTAACATAACTGTGGCGTTTAAACCTTCACACCTGAGTTGGTGGATTGAGAAGTATATAAGCAAGAAACTTACCTTTTTACAACCCTCCTCATTTCCTGCTGCCATGAACCCAATCCTACAAGTCCTACCTTTGCTGCTGCTAGTAGACCTCAATGAAAATCAACCCCGTCGTCACCAGAAGGTAAGTGACTGTTTTACCTGTAATCATCAGAGTTGTCTGTGTCCATTAGCTCTGGACTCTTGGATGTTAAAAAAAAATATTTGCAAGCAATAATACAATGATGTGCAATGCATATGTGTGCAATTCAGTCATTAGAAAAACTGAAAGAAACACACCCAGATATATCATTAACATCACCAATCTTGTACTAACTGACTCCATTCCAATGGACACCTACACAAAAAGTCACATCAATCCCTGAATCAAAATGTGTCCATACAGGTGTGTGTGATCTTTTTCCATAAGCTACCATATCATATGCATAAACAGTACACATCATTGTAACTATAGAAATCCAGTATAATGTAGTTATTACACTACACAATGAAACAAGCGTGATTACACACGATGTACAACCAATGTTACCCCTAAACTTAAAACATGTCTGAGATGTATTAAGGATACATGTCCGTTTGCCTTGTGCAATTTCTGTTAATTATTAGATTTTATTTAAGTCCAAAGTGTCCTTTTCCCTGTGTTATGCAAGTGTGTATTTTATGAAGTCATATCTTGTTAAAATGAACACATTATACACATCTACCTACTAAAGTTACAAAAATATAAACATGGATAATTTTCGTCTAAGTGCCCGTATCATGATGAATGCTTGCACCAAAATTAACATGTCCATCACAAATGTCCAACAGTAATATATGCACTATATAAATATGTCAAAACATATACCTGTGCTTGTCAGTGTCAGAAATGAGAATAAGTGCATGTCACACACATTGGCATAAATACCATCATCAGCAATCAATTACTAATAATTTAGAATGTATCCCAGGACAAAGGGATTGAAAATAATTGAAATTTGATACAATAATGAGATAAGACTCACATATAGAAGGATAAATGTAAATATATGTTAAAACATTTCAGAGAGTCCAGCTTGGGTTGTGTAGGCTGCAGGCCCAGATCTTGCCTCCTAATTGCACTGCCAAGTACAGCTTCCTCAGTAATGGATACCCAGTGGGCAAAGCAGTCACTTCAATGATGTTTCATGCAAAGGGTGGGTTTGGGTTTGACAGTGGTCAGGTGTAGTGCAAGAGTAAAAGCATCAGGTGGCAAAGGGGTTGAAGGAGCGGGAGAGGACAGAGTTTGGGAGGTAGAGGGAGCTGGAATGGGTGTTGTATGTGTTTCTGTCTGTTGTGCATGTGGGTCTGGTGTATGCAGTGCATGTTTGGATGTGTGTCTTTTGGTAGGTGTGTGATGCTCAGGTGAGTGTGTGCATTTTGTGTTTTGATGGGTGTCGGGTGTCTGTGTGTTTCTGTTAGTGTGCATGTTTGGATGTGTGTGGTTTTGTGCGTGTAGTGTATTCTGTGGGTGTGAGCATGAGCATATGGTGGGTGTTGTTTTTTGGGTGTACGTTTGTGTGTGTGTGGGACTGTGTATGTTTGAATGAATGCAATGTAGAGGTGGATGTTGTGGTTGTGGTGCCTGTGGGTGTGCTGGTGGTTGTATGTGTGTTGGTGGATGGGGTGGCAGTGGCACATGTATCCGTGATGGTGGGTGTTTTGGTGTGGGTGGGGTTGATGTGTCAGTGGTGGTGGGTATTGCGGGTGGCGGTGTGGGGGTTGTGTCTGTGGTGGTGAGTGTTGTGGTGGCGAGTGCTGTGGTGGTGGGTGATATAGTGGGTGTGGTGGTGGGTGTTGTGTCAGCAGTGTGTATGTTGGCTGGGTGCATGTTTGTGTTTCTTTGTGTGGTTTCATTTATGTGTGTGTGTGCTCCTTCTATCTCTGTGAGTGAGTGCAGGCAAGGAAGTTAGTGTGCTTGGGACAGGGCTGGGAATAGAGAATTTGGATGGGGAAGGGGCAGGAGTTAGGGCACAAGACTGGGATAGTTGGGAGGCTGAGGTCAAAGAGAGGCTAGACCTTGAAATGACCTATGTAAGCCAGACAAAGCACTGTGAATGCCTTCCAGGTATGTTACCATTCGTTGCATATGACAACTGCCCCTGGGTGACATTCAGGAATGCAGTCTGGCTTACAGAGATGTTCCATAGATGGTCAATAGCCTCCTCACTCAGTGGAGCCAGGGGGACAGAGGCAAGGGGGAGGTACCTGCAGTGAAGGAGATGCTACCCCTTTTAGGGGTCTGGTTCCACCAACTGAGGGTGCAAGTGGGAGGATGGAATTGGTTATCTGGGTGGCGGACAAGGATGCAGGTTGAACAGTTGCTGTAGGGTTCATCACCACTAGGGACCGGTTGTCTGTGGAGGCCTCCGAAGATAATGATGTGGAGCCCATGATCTCCACGCCAGTTCCCTCATCCTCTGAACAACTGGATTCCTCAGTGTCAGTGGTCACAGCACCCAAACCAACATGACCATCTGCTTCCTTGCCTACTTGAACAATTTCTTGTCTGCCTGCTTCTGATGATACTGAAATGACAGATACAACATTTCTATTGTATCTGTGTAGAAAGAACTGATCATTAACTTTGATCAATTTCTTTTTTTCATTTTTCAAATTTGACCTGCTTCAAGGCTCTCAAACTTTGGATCTTTATTCTCATTATCTCATGCATGTAGGGAACTTTTTGTTTAGCCATTTGTTCAAAGTTTTGTAATTCCCCATGATAGCTCCCTTATCATGTATGACCTTGACTCTAATTTAGTTTCTCTGCAGTAACTGTTTAACAGCTCTGAATGGGTGGACTTTGTTGTTGAGAACAGGAACTTTTGTCACCAAAAAGGATGTAAACCAAAACTACATTGGTACAATGTATCTACAAGGGCCAATAATCTGCATTACTTTCAGTCACAAAAAGAACATGAACCTATGTGTGTCAACAAATCTTGCAATGGTGTACCAGAATTTGTATAAACTGAAAGCTTGTTTTCTTTTGTTTGGGCATTTCACAATGGTAAAACTTACTTCAAGTTACTAATGTATAACTCAAATGTAAAAAAATATTGTCTATGTTCTGCACTGAAGTAGCTTATCAATGTATCAAACACTATGTAGATACCTATGCTGTTGAAGAAATTGATATTCATATTTTGTGGTAGATTGACAAATGACTCATACAATAGAAATGCATGGGCTTTGATACATTTCTAATCCATTTCAGTATAGAGTAAAAACAATTCACATTTGACTCCCAAATATTTCTAGTTATCTGGAGTCTGTCGTACCATTTGTGTAATTGTTTCCCAAAATATGCTGGCTTTAACTTTAGGCAAAAATTGGTAAAACAACATCACAGTAAATATTACAAACACCAACTCATATATAATTTTTTCTTCGAAGATTCACATGCAATTCATAATATGCTACATGTTACACCTTGATGCATTCATACATTTACAAAATTAGTTCTGATTTGGGCCTGATATGGAGTTTTCCAGAAAGAATACTCCAACATATATATGATGGAACCATCCATCTGCAAAAGTCTGTTTAAGTATACCATTTTTCTCCCTCATTGACTTATCATCTCAACATTACAAAGGACATTGTAAAATGGTTTGCGGTTTGTGGTACTCTGTCACCATTGTGTACACATTCATGTACTATCACAAGATTTTTTCCCAAAACAGACTGGTTCACATGCACATTTGTGAAGGAGTAAGACATCATGCACTTTTAAGATAAATGAAAATAATATTTTTGTTTTAAAACAACTCTGGGATGTTTTGAATCCAAAATGTAGCTATTTCACCTGCTGTCACTAGTCATTTTGGCTCACATGCTCACTCATGTTTGTGCATAAAACCAATCTACCAATGTGATGTTTGGAACATCCACTGTATCATAATAGCATTTTATGCTATGTCACCTGTAATAGGGCTTGTTAGAAATAGGGTATGTGGTTGGTAGTCAGGTTACCCCCTATCCAAGCAAGGACCCTCACTCTAGTCAGGGTAAAGGAGAATCACACTCAGTTAACGCCCACTCAACCCCTTGGTAGCATTGCACGAGCAGGCAGGCTAAACTTCAGAAGCAATGTGTAAAATATTTGTACCAACACACACAGTAATACAGTGAAAACACTACAAAAATGGACACCACACCAGTTTAGGAAAATAGGTAATATTTATCTAAATCAAACAAGACCAAAACAACAAAAATCCAACATACACAAGTTAAGATATGAATTTTCAAAAGAATAGGAGTCTTAATCCTTAGAAAACAGTGAGAATGCTGTTGTTACACAAAGTACCTGGTTAGCGTAAAAAATAAAGCTGCACAGGGGAACGTGCCTCGCAAAAGGCAGCGATGCATCAATTCTTTCCATGCAAGGGAGGCCGTACATCGTTTTCTTCTCCAGTCGGGTCGGAAATGCATTGTTTTTCTCCCTCGCAAAAGAGCGATGCATTGATTTCCGGACGGGGCACCTCGGATCTGCTCTGTCGGTTGACTTGAACGCCCAGGGACGATGCGTGGAAAATCAAGTTGCACGGTATCAATAAACCAAGCTGCACGGGGCTTGCGTCATTATCAGCCTCTGTAAGTGGGTGTTGCACGTTGTTCTCCAGCTGCGATGCGTTGATCTTCAAGCCTCGATGGAGGTGGAGCTTCGGTTTCAGCTGTGAAGCCGGTGGCACGTCGTTTATAAGCCGTGTTGCAGAAGGTGCAGCAAAAATTTCCCTGCACGGCGTTCTGTGCATAGATTTTCAGTTCTTGTCTGCCAACTTCACCTTTCAAGGGCCCGGGGACTGGATAGGGCACTACTTGGCAGGGCAGGAGTCTCAGCAGATAGTCCAGGTGCTGGCAGGGGAAGTCTTTGATGGCCCTGAGACTTCAACAACAGGAGGCAAGCTCAGTTCAAGCCCTTGGAGTTTTTCTCAAGCAGGAATGCTCAACAAAGTCCAGTCTCTGTCCCCTTTCACAGGCAGAAGCAGCAACTCCAGGTTAGCCCAACAAACCACAGTCACAGGCAGAGGCAGCACTTCCCCTCAGCTCTTCTGCTTGGCAAAGGTTCCTCTTGAATTCAGAAGTGATCTAATTTTCAGGGATTTTGGGTCCACTACTTATACCCCTTTCTGCCTTTGAAGTAGGCAAACTTCAAAGGAAAGTCTCTCTTGTGTGTAATTCCTGCCTTGCCCAGGCCAGGGCCTAGACACACACCAGTGGGTTGGAGACTGCATTGTGTGAGGGCAGGCACAGCTCTTTCAGGTGTAAGTGACCACTCCTCCCCTCCCTCCTAGCACAGATGGCTCATCAGGATATACAGGCTACACCCCAGCTCCCTTTGTGTCACTGTCTAGAAGAGAGGGGCAAACAGCCCAACTGTCACAGAATGGTTTAAGCAAGAAAATGCCTTACATTAGAGTAACAAGGTCACTGGATTTGGGCGGTAGGATTTCCTGGGTAGTGGGTACTTAGTACAATTCCACAACAGGTGACACGTGTCAGCCTAATCCGGGGCTTCCGGCTAACTAGCAGTGCCCTATCTCTGACCAAGATGATTGTGGCAACCTAGCTCATGGTAAGATAGACTCCCCAGGGAATCGTGGTACATCAGATTGCATCCTGTTCTCTCAGTTACCAAGATCTCACTCAGGAAAAGACAAAAGAGGCAGAATATATTTAAACAGGCATTTATTAAAATATCTGCATCTTAGATAAAAGCATATGCATAGCAATTACGAGGTTGATAAAAACAAATAGGAGCAGGCATGTGACTAAAAATGTAAAACACAAAAACAGTCCTACCATGCTGTCTAAACAGGGGGGTGGATCTATAACCCCTCACCTACACTAAGTATGAACACAGCATACAAAGCCTAATCCGCCCTTCGCCTTTCCTCCTGGAACAACATCATCCCTCATACCTGAATAAAAGGCCTGAGGTCTAAAGAGACACCGTCCCCATCTGGTTCAGGGCTCGGCCATCTAAGGAAGTAGCTATAGCAAAGCTTGCAATGATCAGCATACAGTTGTGGTGATCTGGCTGGAATCTCCCTCCAAAATGTCAGATACTGAGTGGTGTTATATTATAAAACAGCTGACACTCTAAGAAATGGTCCCCACGTATGAGTGTATTTCTGTGAATGCCGGAGACACAGCATACCATGTTTGTCAGCAACCCTATCTGACTGTAGCCTTGGAGAAAGCACAAAGTGAACTACATGTCCTACTAAGAACACAATGCTTTCCTAGGCGAAAGGATAGTAAGGTAGAGAGAAAATAAAATGACACCGCAAATGAAGTTATTGCTAGAAAAATAATGCAATGCCGAATAAAATGTAATAGGGTTAAAGTGCACAGCAGCAGGCCTAGTTAACTAAAACAACGTGTCTAAAACCTAACTAAAATAGCTATAAACAACACCTACTCTCTAAAAGTGGCATTTGCAAACACATAGCGTGAAAACAACGTTTACCAAAAGATGTATTTTTAAATTGTGATTTCAGAGACCCTAAACTCCAGATTTCCATCTGCACCTAAAGGGAAAATGCATTTTAATAATATTTAAAGGCAGCCTCCATTTTAACCTACGAGAGAGATAGGCCTTACACAGCGAAAACCAAATTTGGCAGTATTTCACTGTCAGGACATATAAACACATCCCACCTTAAACGTACACTGCACCCTGTCCATGGGGCTACCTAGGCCCTACCTCAGAGGTGCCTTACATGTACATAAAGGGAAGATTTAGGCCTGGCAAAGTGGGGACACTCACCAAGTTGAATTGGCAGTTTAAAACTGCACACATAGACACTGCAGTGGCAGGTCTGAGCCATGTTTACAGGGCTACTCATGTGGGTGGCACAACCAGTGCTGCAGGCCCACTAGTAGCATTCAATTTACAGGCCCTGGGCACCTCTAGTGCGCTGTACTAGTGACTTACTAGTAAATCAAATGTGGCAATCATTGAAAGCCAATTGAACATACATTTTACATAGGAGCACCTGCACTTTAGAACTGGTTAGTAGTCATAAAGTGCCCAGAGAATTAAAAACAGCAAAAACAGAGTCCAGCACACATCAACAACCTGGGAAACAGAGGCAAAATGTTAAGGGAGACCACGCCAAGGATGCTAAGTCTAACAGGGCTAATGTAACATCATTCACAACAGCGAAAGAGCATCACACCTGACCAAATAAAGACCAGTGGCCTGTTAGTTACTACTGTCTCTTATGAAGGAAAAAATAACTGATGTATATTTGTTGCTTAGAGACGTATGTGTCTGCTCAAACCAGTCCTTTGCTAATTAACACAAATCCGGTGGTATCTTTTCCTGTATTTAATCTATGAAACACATGGTCATACACCTTGGGCAAAACTTGCACCTTCAAGAACTTTTCTTCTGTGTTGGACATATGTCAACCTTAGTAGGTCAAAATGAGTTGTTGTAGCAAAAATAGTTATTTAACATGTTGAACTCACACTAGAACTTACCTCGTTAACGCTGCTGCTGGGCTCTCAACTGTCGGTCATGGTCTGGAGAAGTCACAGTAAGTATTAAGGCCACTAGGGTGGTCATGGTACGGGGCATGCACTTCCCATGTTTGGAAGACTGGCCAAGCTGGACTTCGGATGGCTTTTTGGTCCAGCATCGTAGGTCCTCCAACCCCTTATGGCAATGGAAGATATACACTAATAGACCTCCAAGGTCTGCACCTTCTTGGCAATGGACTTCCAAATTGCCTTTTTCTGATAGGTGTTGACCTGTATGGATAAGAAAAAAAAAATTAAAACGTTTTGTGATGTTTTTCTGTGTTGTTGTGACACAATTATGCAACATCTCTCATAAGCATTTTTAAAAATCAGTACAGATTATTTACCAACATTTTATTTTTCTTAAGAAATACTAATTTGTAATGACTTGTTGTGTACCCTCAACATTTTCAATGTTCTCATGTTACTAAACCAGGCCACAAACATCATCTAGGCCGGGGTCTCAAATCTTTCCTGTAGGTAGAGCCACTCCGAAGCAGTAAAAAAAATGTTGTGAGCTACTAAGGGCTGAACACCTTGTACAATGTTAGCACACATACCCATGCACAGCTATATTGGCTTACTGGCAAATGTTTTAGAGACAGATATTATGGTTTGAAACACATACAATTACTAAGGATAATATGGAAGGGCTACCATGTGTTTCAGTTAGGGCATGGTTTTTGGTAATGCATGAACAAGTTTGTGTAGCATTGGGACATTTTTGTATGGGTAATTGAGAGCATGTATCATTCAAACCTGTGACATAGGATATACCTTTCCCCAAATGTGGCACGGTTACATGATTAAAACATACAGACACTCATCTTTCAGAAAACGGGATGTAGTTCAAATTGAAACAAAATCATCAGACAACTCCATAACTTGAAAGTTTCTTCTTGAACTTTACATTTCTCTCATTTCGACATATGACTGTAGTTTTTTTACTTATACTACTTATACAGTATCTACTGGCCACTGAAAGTAAGGGACATGCAGTTTGTGAGGTAAAGGGACAGATTTATGGAAAGTGACTCTGCACTGAGTGCAGCTCCGCTTTCCCTGCACCCCTTAGCACCCCCTACCGCCGCCATGTACACGCCATATTTAAAATACAGAGCATTATGGTGCAGGGTAGAGGGCAATAAAGTCATTTTTTATGACTCTACTGATGCACTCTACTGTTGGTGCTACTCCTGCAGAGTACATAGGGGCCCAATCTAAAGAATGGAAGCCCCCTTTTGACGCCTGCTCAAGAGTATGCGTTACAAATGTCATAATAAATGGCGCAAGGAAATCCAATAGATTTCCTTGCACCATTGTACCAGCTTCCTTAACGGGGGAACGCCCCCTTTGTATACATTATATGCCTGGCGCTGGCATAATGTTTCGCAAAGAATTACAGGGTGGGGCAATGCATGCATTGACCCACCCTGTAATTATGGCACGGGGATTTTGGCCTTATTGGGCCACATTAACATCAAAATAATGTTAATGTGGCGCAAGGTGGCTCTAGGGGCCTATAAATATGCCCCGAAATCTGGATTTGTGAGTAAGATGAACTGAGAAGTCAGTGTATTCATTCAGTTTACTTTTCATTATAAATTACATACGTTTCAAACTCTGTCAAACGTCGTTATGTTCCTACTAAATTATTGAGTTTACTACACTCTAATCACAACACTTCATCCAGGAACAAAAAAGGACAAATTAGCCTGTGTAAGAAACAAGTTACTTAGAAAACCATTTCTCATTCAAACATGTACCTGTTCCTCTGGGTTCAAATACAGTTGACTCTACAGGGACAGGACCACTGTGGTGAGGAGTTCCAACTCCTCAGGGGAAACATTAGGGTCGATAACAGCAGCAACAGTGGAGGAGGTGTTGGCTGCAGTGTTAGGAGGCAAGTGAGCTTTTTTGGAGATGCAAAGTACAAGTACATGGCGTATGTGATCCACAATGGAGAGTGACACATCCATTGACTCTTATAGATAGCCTAAGTGCATAGCCTATTGTGCATAGGCATACGTTAGCCTATAGCTGTGTCTGTCGTAGAATATTACACCTACTATGCGGTCAGCTTCCCCAGATGGGTGTCAGATAGCCAATGTCATGAAATTAAGGTCATTTTAGGATGTGAAGCAGTGTATTTTTTAAGTTGATGTGCGTCACCAACTCTCATTAGTGGCTAGTTTATTTATAAATGTAAGATATGTACAACACAGTTTTATTCAAATTTTGACACATTGAAATGTAAACCGTTTTTGTGTATAACATCAATAGTGAAGCTGTATATTTTATACTTTCGTTGACAGATTTATAAAAAAGAATAATGATAATGTGCAAATAATAATTTTCAAATGAATTATTTACACATTATATTTTTCAAACATCAGACTAAGAAATTATCATTCGAAGTTGCAACATAACAAAAAAGTGATGTGTACATATATGTTGCAAAAAGATATGTATTTTTTAAAAAGACATTAGATGTGCCTTGATTATCAAAGTGTTGTAGTACCGATAATTTCTTTTTCTTAAATTCAGACATTTGAAAACAGAGAGAGGTAGAAGACAGCAGCCTTAATTCTTCAGACCTTTTCCAGACCTTACCACCATGGAGGAAAGGGACATCATTAAACATACATTGTGAATAGGCAAACTATTCTAGATTTATGTCACCAGCTGGAGCCTGATCTTCTGCCTCACAATAGAAATATATTTTTCACTTCCATATAGGAGACTCAGCTTACTCTAACTGGACATGGTTGTTAGCACTGCTAAGGAATCCAACAACTCCAGGGGTATTCGGCTTCATTGAGTCCCATGGAAGAACACAAAATGCAGTGGTGCGTGCTTTTGGGCTCCTGAAGGTCAGATTTAAATGTCTTGACAAGACTGGTAGGGCCCTCCTCTACTCACCATATAAGGTATGCCAAATCATGGTTTCCTGCTGCATGTTACACAACATAGTCATTCAACAAAACATTCCAACCATCGGACAGGATGGAGATCATGAAGGGCCCCTGGGTGAGGATGTTGAAATGGCAAATGAAGATGACAATAGTGAAGAGGAAGGAATTGACCTACGTTAAGATTTTATTGATAATGGGCATCCCCCGCCATAACCACATCTCCTGAGAGACATACACTGGCTCCTCGTCAACGAACGCATCAACTTCAAACTCCTGACCCATGCATACAATGCGCTCCACAATGTTGGACCTGCCTATCTCAACCACCTCCTCTCCTTCAACACCCCCTCCAAGCAACTCCGCTCAGTGCAACTGACCATCTCTACCATCCCCAGGATCTGGAACTACCTGGCTGGAGGAAGATCCTTCTCCTACCTCACCATGCAGACCTGGAACACAATGCCTCTCCACCTCAAGCAGTCCCCATCGCTGGCTCCGTTTAGGAAGGACCTCAAGACTTGGCTCTTCGACTGACCCACATCCCCTACTAGTGCCCTGAGACCCTATGGGTGATAAGTTGCACTCTATAAATGTGATATGTGCTCACTGTGCCACTGGATTCAAGCTAGCCTGGCTGATGAAGGGTGATACCCTGAAACCGGTCTCAGGATGCTTGTTTCCAGTCCAGGGAGGGCCAAATGGTAACCTAACGGCTCCAGTTTTTTTGCAAGTTCATGAACAAAGTTAGGACATAGAAAGTCTCTGAATATAGGGCCACATGTACAATTATCAGGTTTTGAGCACCGCAAATTTGTGAGTTGCAAAACCTGATGTGTAACAGTGTCAGTGACACTGTTTGCGATTCCCAGTGGGGTCACAAATGATCTACGTCATAAATATTCATGAGGTAGTTCACAATTTGTGACCCCATTGGGAATGGCCGCACTCACAGGGATGGTGCCCAACTGGGGACAGCAGACCAACATGTCTGTGACTGCTTTTAAATAAAACAGTGTTTGTTTTTTTTTAAATGCATCCAGTTTCCATAAAGGAAAACGGGATACATTTTAAAAAAAAGAAGAGTTTTCTTTTCATTTTTTCAGAGAATGCAGTGCTCTGTTTGCAAATGGGATAGCACCAATTTGAAATTGGTGCTAACTGCGATTGTTTTGTGACCGCATTCACGGTCACAAAACAAATGGTCACAAAACAACCATACATGGCACTGCGACTCAAAAAAAGCTTTTTACATCTGGCCCATAGTTTTTGTGGTAGAAGAACATTTTACCTTCCTTTTTAAATATAACGTTTGCAGTCATAATCCTCATACCCACCGCAGTTTCTTGTGAAAACTAGTCACCTGTGTAAAAGTCCAGTACCATCAAAAATAAAATGATGGATAGAGTGAGTGGCCGGATTAAATGATGCGAGGCTCTCCAAACAGTAAAGGTGATGAAAAGTTCAATAAAGTGCGACATGAGGAGAAATAGCCTTTCCTATCTGCCAGATGGGTCATACATTCATTTCATCCATAGTCTGCAACTGTGTACCTAATGGTGTGCTCAACGAGAGACAATAAAAGGAGAAAACAGAACTAGAGAGTTCCAACTCTGCTCTCTGATTCGATCACATTACCTTTAGATCCACAAACCACTTTCCTGCCTTGATAGCAAAAGCAAATACCTTGTCAGCCCGAAGGAGCGAGGAGGAAACGAAACAACAACAAAAGATTGCCACAGAGATGCAGAGTGAGAAAGGGAGGTACAGGGCACGGATAACGGTTAAATGAGACATACATCTTTACAGAAGGGAGTAAAGAAACGGGAGAGAAAAGGAAAGACAGAGAGCTAAAAGCGAGGGGGAAATGGAGGAAAACAGATAAGCAGAGAGTGAGAGACAGTGAGAGAGTGAGGGAGAAAAGGAGAAAACGTGCACGGATCACGTTAGAATGAGACATGCATCTAAACAGAAGGGTGGAAAGCAACAGAAGATACAGGCAAAGGGGCCGAGAGAGAAAGACAGAGAAAAATAGAGTAAAAGAGAGAGGGAGAGAGAGGAGAGAGAGAGAAAGAAAGAAAGGGAGAAAATGTGGGCACAAATAACATTTAAAAGACACATGCATCTAAACAGAAAGGAAGGAAGGACTAAAAGAGAAAGGGAAAAAGAGAGAGAGTAACTTAGAGGAAAACAGAAAGAGAAGCAGCGAAACTGAGGCAGGCAGAGAGAGAGAGAAAGAAAGATAGTAAACAGCGGCACATATAACGTTTAAATTAGACATGCGTCTAAGCAGAAGATGGAAAGAACCGGAAGAGAAAGGGAAAGAGACAGCCAGAGAGAAAGAGAGGTGGGGACTAGAGCAAGAGGGGGTAAAATAGAGGAAACAAAGATAAGTAGTGAATGAGAGACAGAGAGAGAGAGTGAGAAAAAGGGATAAAACGAGCATGAATAACGTTTAAAGGAGACATGCATCTAAACAGAAAAGAGGAAAGGGCCACAAGATAAAGGGAAGAAGACGGAGGCAGAGAGAAAAATAGAGGAAAATAGTCAGAGGAAAACAGAGAGAGAATGAAAGGAAGAAAACAGAGGCACAGATAACATTTAAAGAAACATGCATCTAAATGTAAGGTAGGGAAAGACTGGAAGAGAAAGGGAGACAGAGAAAGAGGGAGGGGGAAATAGAAGAAAACAGAAAGAGAAGCAGAGAGACAGAGAAAGAGTGAAAGAGAAAAGGATAAATCAGGGGCACAGACAACGTGAGGCATGCATCGAAGCAGAAGTGAGGGAAAAAACAGAAGAAAAGGGGAAAGATACAGAGAGAGAGAGCGACAGAGGGAGTGAGAGAGGAAAATGGAGACCCCGAACCAGAGAAAGAAACTGAGAAACTGGGCGGGCAAAAGTCTTTCTTTTATAAATTATCTATATTGCATGAAACCTACTTTGCACGTACCATGTATGTAAAGTGAACGTGAGGGAATTTCCAGTGTAGAAATGTCACACTAGATACTGAAGTGAGAGTGGATATCTTCGATTAAGGATTTTCTGTTCCCAAAATACATTTTTGGTTTGAGTCAGTCTGTCATGGGCACAAAATGAGTGCAAGTTTGTGACTCCAAAATGGCAAGACATTTTATGAATTTTGCTAGATTTTCCTTACACAATACAAATTTTACTCAGGCTCGCTACCCCACTTGCATTGCACATTAAACCTTGGGCTACCCACTATCTGTGCTTTGCACTTAAAAACCCTCACTACCAGATTCAATGCTGCTTCTCCACCAAACGCCACAATGCGCAGAACAACATAGGTAACCGCACAGCAACAACTGAAATGGATTTCTCCACTTAAAACATTGTTTAAAACAATAAGAAACAACTTAAATGTTTATGACTAATCTAACATAGGATAGATATTTTTCCAGGTCCTCTACTAATAGTACAACTGATATGATATAGGAAGAGCTATTTCCAATTTCAATGTTAGCTTGGTGTCCAGTTCCGAGATATATTGAGAATAGTTTTTGAACTTCTGAGAGCCAGTTACTGACCTTCTTTGCATCACAGAGAAAATAAGTCACCACTTAAAAATTGTAAAAAATGAGTCTTTTAGTTCAAAGGAGTGAGAACCCCACTCAAGTAATAAACCTACTCTTTGTCAGGGCGAACAACAAAATACACTAAATAAACCTATGTGTAACCCTCTGGTAGCTTTCACAGAAGCAATCAGGCTTAAATTTATGAAGCACTCAAACAGTACTAAAGTGAAAACACATCACTTTAAAAATCCCAAACAATTTAAAATAATAAAGTGAATTTGAAGAAATAAAATAAATTGGATAATATCAAAATAACAAAAATCCAATAGGTAGCATCATCATCAAGGCCTCAAGGGATCTTGGATTCAAGGCAAGCATGTATAGTCTTCCTTTTTCAGACAGCAAAGCAGTCCTTCTAGTGAATCTTGCACAGATCCAGGAGTGTTCTGATGAGAGGTTCTGAGAAAATCTGTTTCATGGCTTGGGCCAAGCTCTGTGGGTAAACTTCCCTTTTTCTAACCTTCCTACTTTCAAGGCAGACAGGGCTAACTGTGAGCTGCATTTGTTACTCAATCAATCAAAAAATGTATAAAGCGCGCTATGTACCCGTTAGGGTTTTGAGGCGCTGGGGGGGGGTGCTGCTAACGTTCGAAGAGCCATGTCTTGAGGAGTCTCCTGAAGGTGAGGAGGTCCTGGGTCTGGTGAAGAGAGGTGGGGAGAGAGTTCCAGGTGTTGGCGGCGAGGTAGGAGAAGGATCTGCCGACAGAGGTCTTGCGCTGGATTCGGGGGACGATGGCGAGGGCGAGGTTGGCAGAGCGTAGTTGACGTGAGGGAACGTAGAAGTTGAGTCTGGAGTTCAGGTAGGTGGGTCCGGTGTTGTGGAGTGCCTTGTGTGCGTGGGTGAGGAGTTTAAAGGTGATCCTCTTTTCCACGGGGAGCCAGTGGAGGTTCTTCAGGTGGGGGGAGATGTGACCTCGGCGGGGTACGTCGAGGATCAGGCGGGCAGCTGCGTTCTGGATGCATTGGAGTTGTTTGTTGTCTTTCGTTGGGATGCCTATGTAGAGTGCGTTGCCGTAGTCGAGTCTGCTACTGATGAGGGCTTGGGTCACCGTCTTTCTGGTTCCTGTTGGAATCCACTTGAAAATCCTGCAGAGCATGCGGAGGGTGTTGAAACAGGAAGAGGAGACAGCGTTGACCTGTTTGGACATGGTGAGAGCGGAGTCGAGGATGAAGCCCAGGTTTCGTGCGTGGCTGGCAGGCCGAGGGCGGTGGGCCACCAGGAGTCGTTCCAGGCCGAGGGGGTGCGTCCGAGGATGAGGACTTCCGTCTTGTCGGAGTTGAGTTTCAGGCGGCTGTTGCTTATCCACTCGCCGATGGATTTCAGTCCCTCGTGGAGGTTGGTTTTGGCGGTGAGAGGATCTTTGGTCAGGGAGAGGACGAGTTGGGTGTCGTCGGCGTAGGAGATGATGCTGAGGTTGTGTTGGCGGGCCAGTTGTGCGAGGGGGGCCATGTAGATGTTGAACAACGTTGGGCTGAGTGTGGAGCCTTGGGGGACGCCGCAGATGAGGTTGGTGGCTTTGGCGCGGAAGGGTGAGAGTTGGACTCTCTGAGTTCTGTCGGAGAGAAAGGATGAGATCCAGTTGAGGGCTTTGTCTTGGATGCCGGCCTCGTGGAGACGGTTTAGTAGGGTGCGGTGGCAGACTGTATCGAAAGCGGCTGATAGGTCTAAGAGGATCAGGGCTGAGGTTTCGCCGTTGTCCATTTGTTGTCTGAGGTCATCTGTGGCGGCGAGGAGTGCGGTCTCAGTGCTGTGGTTTCGTCTGAAACCAGATTGAGAGGGGTATAGGATGGCGTTGTCTTCTAGGAAGTGGGCGAGTTGTGCGTTGACGATCTTCTCGATGACTTTCGCTGGGAAAGGGAGGAGGGAGATCGGACGGAAGTTTTTGAGATCGTTGAGGTCAGCCTTGGGTTTCTTGAGGAGGGGTTGGATTTCTGCGTGCTTCCAGCTGTCCGGGAAAGTAGCGGTGTCGAAGGAGAGGTTGATGATCTTGCGGAGTTTGGGGCGATGGTGGCGTCGGCTTTGTTGAACACGTGATGTGGGCAGGGGTCAGCGGGGGATCCTGAGTAAATGGAGGTCATGGTTTTTCGTGTTTCGGTGTCATCTACTTGAGTCCAGGTGGTGATGCGGTAGGCATGGGAGGAGTTGCTGGGGGTGGGGTCCGGCGGAGGTGAGGTGTTGAAGCTGTCGTGGATGGTTGCGATTTTCTGGTAGAAGAAGGTGGCGAGCTCGTCGCAGAGTTCCTGGGAAGGAGGGACGTCGTTGACGTTGGCATTGGAAAGTTCCTTCACGATGCAGAAGAGTTCTTTGCAGTCGTGAGCGTTGTTATTGAGGCGTTCTGTGAAGTGGGAGCGCTTGGCGAGTCGGATCAGTTGGTGGTGTCTGCTGTTGGCTTCCTTGAGGGTGGCAAGGTTGTCGGGTGTACGCTAGAGGATCCATTTTTTCTTGAGTTTCTGGCAGGTGCGTTTGGAGGTGGTCAGTTCGTCTGTGAACCAGGCTGTTTTTTTCTTATCTTGGTTGGCGGTGGGTCTCTTGAGTGGAGCTAGGATGTTGGAGTAGTTGAGGATCCATTGATGGAGGTTGATGGCGGCGGAGTCCGGGTCGGTGGGGTCGGGTGGTGGGTTTTTGGCGAGGGTGCTGGCTAGTTGTTCTTCTGTGACTTTTCCCCAGCGGCGGTGAGGCGGTAGAGGGGTGCGGTGGTGTTCGGTGTTTTTCTTGAAGGTGAAGTGTACGCAGTGATGGTCAGTCCAATGGAGTTCGGAGGTGTGGCTGAAAGAGATGTGGTTGCTTGAAGTGAAGAGTGGGTCAAGGGTGTGTCCTGCGATGTGGGTGGGGGTGTTGACCAGTTGACGGAGTCCGAGGTTGGAGAGGTTGGTGGTCAGTGCTGCTCGAAAAGCCAGGTTTTGAGGAGTCTCCGGAATGCAGAGTGGTCCTGGGTGGTCCTGAGGCTGGTGGGGAGGGTGTTCCAGGTCTTGGCTGCCAGGAAGGAGAAGGACCTCCCACCCGCCGTGGTGCGGCGGATGCGAGGGACGGCAGCGAGCGCGAGGCCAGAGGAACGGAAGAGACGGGTGGGGGCGTAGAAGCTGAGGCGACGGTTGAGGTATTCCGGTCCCTTGTTGTGGAGGGTTTTGTGTGCGTGGGTGAGAAGTCAATAGGTGATCCTTTTGCTGACTGGGAGCCAATGCAGGTGTCTCAGGTGTGCGGAGATGTGGCTGTTGCGGGGTACGTCGAGGATGAGGCGGGCCGAGGCGTTTTGAATACGTTGCAGGCGTTTTTGGAGTTTAGCGGTGGTTCCAGCATAGAGGGTGTTGCCGTAGTCCAGGCGGCTCGTGACGAGGGCGTGGGTCACGGTTTTTCTAGTGTCGGCGGGGATCCAGCGGAAGATCTTGCGGAGCATGCGGAGGGTGAGGAAGCAGGCGGAGGACACGGCGTTGACTTGCTTGGTCATGGTGAGAAGAGGGTCCAATATGAAGCCGAGGTTGCGGGTGTGGTCTGAGGGGGTCGGTGCGGTGCCGAGGGCCGTGGGCCACCAGGAGTCGTCCCAAGCGGACGGGGTGTTGCCGAGGATGAGGACTTCCGTTTTGTCAGAGTTCAGCTTTAGGCGGCTGAGCCTCATCCAATCTGCGACGTCCTTCATGCCCTCTTGTAGGTTGGTCTTGGCGCTGGCGGGGTCCTTGGTGAGGGAGAGTATAAGTTGGGTGTCGTCGGCGTGGGAGGTGATGATGATGTCATGCTTGCGTACGATGTCGGCGAGGGGGCTCATGTAGACATTGAAGAGTGTCGGGCTGAGCGATGAGCCTTGAGGTACGCGGCAGATGATCTCGGTGGGGTCTGAGCGAAACGGTGGGAGGTAAACTCTTTGAGATCGGTTTGAGAGGAAGGAGGCAATCCAGTCCAGGGCCTGGCCTTGGATCCCGTTGGAGCGGAGGCGGGTTATTAGGGTGCGGTGACAGACGGTGTCGAAGGCAGCCGAGAGGTCGAGAAGGATGAGGGCGACTGTTTCAACGTTGTCCATCAGGGTTCTGATGTCGTCTGTGACTGAGATGAGGGCGGTTTCAGTGCTGTGGTTGGTTCGGAATCCGGTTTGTGAAGGGTCGAGCAGGTTGTTGTCTTCCAGGAAGATGGTAAGCTGTTTGTTGACGGTCTTCTCTATTACCTTGGCAGGGAAGGGGAGGAGCGAGATGGGGCGGAAGTTTTTCAGGTCGCTAGGGTCAGCCGTAGGTTTCTTTAGTAGGGCGTTGACTTCGGCGTGTTTCCAGCTTTCGGGGAAGGTAGCAGAAGAAAAAGAAGAGTTGATGACGGCCTGGAGGTGTGGGGCGATGATGTCGTCGGCTTTATTGAAGATGAAGTGAGGGCAGGGGTCCGATGGGGCGCCGGAGTGGATAGAGTTCATGGTGGTTTTGGTTTCTTCAGTGTTGATGTGGGTCCAGTCGTTGAGGGTGATGGCCGGGGGTGTGGGTTCGGTGATGCTTGGTTGGGTCTGGTGTCCGAAGCTGTCGTGGAGGTCGCTGGTCTTGCGATGGAAGAAGGTGGCGAGTGAGTTGCACAAGTCTTGTGAGGGCATGACGCCATTGGCGTTGGCGTTGGGTTGGAGAACTCTTTGACGATGCTGAAAAGTTCTCTGCTGTTGTGGCTGTTTTTGTCCAGTCTGTCGGTGAAAAAGTTCCTTTTGGCTGCACGGATAAGGTGGTGGTGTTCGCGGGTTGCGTTTTTGAGGGCGGTCATGTTGTCGGCGATGTGGTCCTTGCGCCAGGCCTTCTCGAGGGCGCGACATGTTTTCTTCGATTCTTTGAGGGTGTCAGAGAACCAGAGAGGTTTTTTGGTGGTGGCCTGTTGATGCGTGCGTCTGAGGGGAGCAAGGTTGTCTGCGCAGTTGGAGATTCAGTTCGAGAGGCTGAGGGGTGCGTCGTTGGGGTCGGTGGTGAGGGTAGGTTGGTTGACGGCGAGTGCGGAGAAGAGTTGCTCTTCGGGGATTTTGTTCCACTGTCGACGAGGGATGGGTTGAGTGCGGAGGTGGCGGGTCTCGTGTCGGAATGTGAAATGTACACAGCTGTGGTCGGTCCAGTGTAGAGCGGAGGTGTGGCTGAAGAAGACGTGTTTGCTGGCGGAGAAGATAGGGTCAATCGTGTGTCCGGCGATGTGGGTGGCGGTGTTCACCAGTTGCTTGAGGCCGAGGTTGGCGAGGTTGTCGAGCAGGGCTTCCAGATGGAAGTTGAGGTCGCCTAGGAGGATGTAGTCCGGTGAGGCGAGGGCGTGCGGGGAGACGAAGTCGGCGATGGAGTCGCTGAAAGGGGCGCGCGGTCCGGGGGGACGGTAGACGAGGGATCCTCTGAGGGTGGTCCTGGGGTCGGTGCAAATCTGGAAATGCAGGTGTTCAGCGGCGAGGGGGGTGTCTTCGGTGGAGGTGGTGACGCTGATGGAGTCTTTGAAGACGATGGCGATACCTCCTCCTACTTGGTTGGTTCAGTCTTTTCTGGAAATCTTGTAGCCTTCGGGGATGGCAGTGGCGATGTCTGGGGCCGAAGAGGCGTTCATCCAGGTCTCCGTCATGAAGGTGACGTCCGGTGCTGTGGAGTCCAGGAGGTCCCAGAGTTCAACGGCGTGCTTGTGGACAGATCGAGCGTTGACCAGGATGCACTTCAGGTGGTTGATGGCGCGTGGGCTGGTGGTCGAGGTAGTTGCGTGGTGGAAGATGCGTTTGTCGGAGTTGCAGGCGAAGGGTCCATGGGTGCGTTTGGGGTGAGCTTGGAAGCAGGTGTTGGAGCGCCCTGGGTTGAGGGCGTGGAGGGTGGTGGGGTCGTAGCGGAGCAGCAGGGTTTGGGAGAGCTGGGGACCAGGGGTCGTGGCGCTGGGCCCGGGCCAGGCGCGGACGGGCGCAGACAGGCTTGCCTCTGGCGCGCCAGCGGCACGGTCGCACAACGGCCGCCATAAGAGGGAGGAGGGGGGGGAGGGGTCAGCTGGAGGCGAATGGGAGCTGGGGGGAGGGGGCGTGCAGGAGGTCGCGGCGGGAAAGCGGGAGGGAGGGGGGGACAGGTAGAGTGAGAAGAGCTGGGGGAGGGGGGTTCAAGGGTGGAGGGGGGTGAGTGTTAGGAAGTTTAGGAGATTAGGGAGAGAGATAGGAGTAGGGTTGGGAAGATAGGGGAGGGGGGTGGTAGAGGTGGGTGAGGGTGAGAGGTAGAGTGAGAGGATAGGAAGATAGGTAACAGAGGGGGTGGCGGGAAGGGGGGAGAGATAGAGAAATAAGTGGAGAGATAGAGAAATAGGTAGATAGGAGGAGGTGGTGAGTGAGGGAGATAGATAGTGAGATAGAGAGATAGGTAGATAGGAGGAGTGAGGGAGGCAGATAGCGAACGGGGTAGATAGGGGTGATAGAGAGGGGGAGGCGAGTGAGGGAGGGAGATGAGACAGGAGCAGGAGGGCAGGCGCGAGAAGAACAGAAGACGGAGGACGAAGAAAGCAGAAGAACAGAAGACAGAAGAACAGAAGAACAGAAGATGAAGAACAGAAGACAGAGGACGAAGAAGCAGAAGACAGAAGATCACAGAAGAAGATACAGAAGACGAAGAATAGAAGGCAGAAGACCACAGAAGAAGATGAAGAAGAAGAGAGGCGACAGGAGAGGCTGAGAAGCACACAGATGAAGAGAGAAGACGGGGAAAAGAAGAATACAGAAGAAGATTACAGAAGAGGAGCGAGGAGGAAGAACAGAGAGGAAGAAAAGAAGCAGGAGCAGGAGAGAGGGTGAGTACCGCGGGGCAGGGCGAGGGGCTGGGAGGTGGGGGTACTTACTGCGAGGTAGGTCTCAGGAACCTGGAGGAGCTGGAGGAGCTGCAGCGGCAGGGGGAGCGACCTACCCTTGGGTCAAGGGTCGCTACCACTGTCGCGCAGCAGCCGCCATAAGAGGGAGGAGGGGGGGAGGGGTCAGCTGGGGGCGAATGGGAGCTGGGGGGCGGGGGCGTGCAGGAGGTCACGGCGGGAAAGCGGGAGGGAGGGGGGGACAGGTAGAGTGAGAAGAGCTGGGGGAGGGGGGTTTAAGGGTGGAGGGGGTGAGTGTTAGGAAGTTTAGGAGATTAGGGAGAGAGATAGGAGTAGGGTTGGGAAGAAAGGGGAGGGGGGTTGTAGAGGTGGGTGAGGGTGAGAGGTAGAGTGAGAGGATAGGAAGATAGGTAACAGAGGGGGTGGCGGGAAGGGGGGAGAGACAGAGAAATAGGTTGAGAGATAGAGAAATAGGTAGATAGGAGGAGGTGGTGAGTGAGGGAGATAGAAAGTGAGATAGAGAGATAGGTAGATAGGAGGAGTGAGGGAGGCAGATAGCGAATGGGGTAGATAGGGGTGATAGAGAGGGGGAGACGAGTGAGGGAGAGAGATGAGACAGGAGCAGGAGGGCAGGCACGGGAAGGACCGAAGACGGAGGACGAAGAAAGCAGAAGAACAGAAGACAGAAGAACAGAAGAACAGAAGATGAAGAACAGAAGACAGAAGACAGAGGACGAAGAAGCAGACGACAGAAGATCACAGAAGAAGATACAGAAGACGAAGAACAGAAGGCAGAAGACCACAGAAGAAGATGAAGAAGAAGAGAGGCGACAGGAGAGGCTGAGAAGCACACAGATGAAGAGAGAAGACGGGGAAAAGAAGAGTACAGAAGAATATTACAGAAGAGGAGCGAGGAGGAAGAACAGAGAGGAAGAAAAGAAGCAGGAGAGAGGGTGAGTAGCGCGGGGCAGGGCAAGGGGCTGGGAGGTGGGGGGTACTTACTGCGAGGTAGGTCTAGGAACCTGGAGGAGCTGCAGCGGCAGGGGGAGCGACCTACCCTTGGGTCAAGGGTCGCTACCACTGTCGCGCAGCAGCCGCCATAAGAGGGAGGGGTCAGCTGGGGGCGAATGGGAGCTGGGGGGCGGGAGCGTGCAGGAGGTCGCGGCGGGAAAGCGGGAGGGAGGGGGGACAGGTAGAGTGAGAAGAGCTGGGGGAGGGGGTTTAAGGGTAGAGGGGGGTGAGTGTTAGGAAGTTTAGGAGATTAGGGAGAGAAATAGGAGTAGGGTTGGGAAGATAGGGGAGGGGGGGTTGTAGAGGTGGGTGAGGGTGAGAGGTAGAGTGAGAGGATAGGAAGATAGGTAACAGAGGGGGTGGCGGGAAGGGGGGGAGAGATAGAGAAATAGGTGGAGAGATAGAGAAATAGGTAGATAGGAGGAGCTGGTGAGTGAGGGAGATAGATAGTGAGATAGAGAGATAGATAGATAGGAGGAGTGAGGGAGGCAGATAGCGAACGGGGTAGATAGGGGTGATAGAGAGGGGGAGGCGAGTGAGGGAGGGAGATGAGACAGGAGCAGGAGGGCAGGCGCGGGAAGAACAGAAGACGGAGGACGAAGAAAGCAGAAGAACAGAATACAGAAGAAGAGAAGAACAGAAGATGAAGAACAGAAGACAGAAGACAGAGGACGAAGAAGCAGAAGAAAGAAGATCACAGAAGAAGATACAGAAGACGAAGAACAGAAGGCAGAAGACCACAGAAGAAGATGAAGAAGAAGAGAGGCGACAGGAGAGGCTGAGAAGCACACAGATGAAGAGAGAATACGGGGAAAAGAAGAGTACAGAAGAAGATTACAGAAGAGGAGCGAGGAGGAAGAACAGAGAGGAAGAAAAGAAGCAGGAGCAGGAGAGAGGGTGAGTAGCGCGGGGCAGGGCGAGGGGCTGGGAGGTGGGGGGTACTTACTGCGAGGTAGGTCTCAGGAACCTGGAGGAGCTGCAGCGGCAGGGGGAGCAACCTACCCTTGGGTCAAGGGTCGCAACCACTGTCGTGCAGCAGCCGCTATAAGAGGGAGGAGGGGTCAGCTGGGGGCGAATGGGAGCTGGGGGCGGGGCGTGCAGGAGGTCGTGGCGGGAAAGCAGGAGGGAGGGGGGACAGGTAGAGTGAGAAGAGCTGGGGGAGGGGGTTTAAGCGTGGAGGGGGTGAGTGTTAGGAAGTTTAGGAGATTAGGGAGAGAGATAGGAGTAGGGTTGGGAAGATAGGGGAGGGGGGTTGTAGAGGTGGGTGAGGGTGAGAGGTAGAGTGAGAGGATAGGAAGATAGGTAACAGAGGGGGTGGCGGGAAGGGGGGGAGAGATAGAGAAATAGGTGGAGAGATAGAGAAATAGGTAGATAGGAGGAGGTGGTGAGTGAGGGAGATAGATAGTGAGATAGAGAGATAGGTAGATAGGAGTAGTGAGGGAGGCAGATAGCGAACGGGGTAGATAGGGGTGATAGAGAGGGGGAGGCGAGTGAGGGAGGGAGATTAGACAGGAGCAGGAGGGCAGGCGCGGGAAGAACAGAAGACGGAGGACGAAGAAAGCAGAAGAACAGAAGACAGAAGAACAGAAGAACAGAAGAACAGAAGATGAAGAACAGAAGACAGAAGCCAGAGGACGAAGAAGCAGAAGACAGAAGATCACAGAAGAAGATACAGAAGACGAAGAACAGAAGGCAGAAGACCACAGAAGAAGATGAAGAAGAAGAGAGGCGACAGGAGAGGCTGAGAAGCACACAGATGAATAGAGAAGACGGGGAAAAGAAGAGTACAGAAGAAGATTACAGAAGAGGAGGAGGAGGAAGAACAGAGAGGAAGAAAAGAAGCAGGAGCAGGAGAGAGGGTGAGTAGCGCGGGGCAGGGCAAGGGGCTGGGAGGTGGGGGGTACTTACTGCGAGGTAGGTCTCAGGAACCTGGAGGAGCTGGAGGAGCTGCAGCGGCAGGGGGAGCGACCTACCCTTGGGTCAAGGGTCGCTACCACTGTCGCGCAGCGGCCGCCATAAGAGGGAGGAGGGGGGGGAGGGGTCAGCTGGGGGCGAATGGGAGGTGGGCGACGGGGGCGTGCAGGAGGTCGCGACAGGAAAGCGGGAGGGAGGGGGGGACAGGTAGAGTGAGAAGAGCTGGGGGAGGGGGGTTTAAGGGTGGAGGGGGTGCGTGTTAGGAAGTTTAGGAGATTAGGGAGAGAGATAGGAGTAGGGTTGGGAAGATAGGGGAGGGGGGTTTGTAGAGGTGGGTGAGGGTGAGAGGTAGAGTGAGAGGATAGGAAGATAGGTAACAGAGGGGGTGGCGGGAAGGGGGGAGAGATAGAGAAATAGGTGGAGAGATAGAGAAATAGGTAGATAGGAGGAGGTGGTGAGTGAGGGAGATAGATAGTGAGATAGAGAGATAGGTAGATAGGAGGAGTGAGGGAGGCAGATAGCGAACGGGGTAGATGGGGTGATAGAGAAGGGGAGGTGAGTGAGGGAGGGAGATGAGAAAGGAGCAGGAGGGAAGGCGCGGGAAGAACAGAAGACGGAGGACGAAGAAAGCAGAAGAACAGAAGACAGAAGAACAGAAGAACAGAAGATGAAGAACAGAAGACAGAAGACAGAGGACGAAGAAGCAGAAGACAGAAGATCACAGAAGAAGATACAGAAGACGAAGAACAGAAGGCAGAAGAGCACAGAAGAAGATGAAGAAGAAAAGAGGCGACAGGAGAGGCTGAAAAGCACACAGATGAAGAGAGAAGACGGGGAAAAGAAGAGTACAGAAGAAGATTACAGAAGAGGAGCAAGGAGGAAGAACAGAGAGGAAGAAAAGAAGCAGGAGCAGGAGAGAGGGTGAGTAGCGCGGGGCAGGGCGAGGGGCTGGGAGGTGGGTGGTACTTACTGCGAGGTAGGTCTCAGGAACCTGGAGGAGCTGCAGCGGCAGGGGGAGCAACCTACCCTTGGGTCAAGGGTCGCTACCACTGTCGTGCAGCAGCCGCCATAAGAGGGAGGAGGGGGGGAGGGGTCAGCTGGGGGCGAATTGGAGCTGGGGGCGGGGGCGTGCAGGAGGTCGTGGCGGGAAAGCAGGAGGGAGGGGGGACAGGTAGAGTGAGAAGAGCTGGGGGAGGGGGTTTAAGCGTGGAGGGGGTGAGTGTTAGGAAGTTTAGGAGATTAGGGAGAGAGATAGGAGTAGGGTTGGGAAGATAGGGGAGGGGGGTTGTAGAGGTGGGTGAGGGTGAGAGGTAGAGTGAGAGGATAGGAAGATAGGTAACAGAGGGGGTGGCGGGAAGGGGGGGAGAGATAGAGAAATAGGTGGAGAGATAGAGAAATAGGTAGATAGGAGGAGGTGGTGAGTGAGGGAGATAGATAGTGAGATAGAGAGATAGGTAGATAGGAGTAGTGAGGGAGGCAGATAGCGAACGGGGTAGATAGGGGTGATAGAGAGGGGGAGGCGAGTGAGGGAGGGAGATTAGACAGGAGCAGGAGGGCAGGCGCGGGAAGAACAGAAGACGGAGGACGAAGAAAGCAGAAGAACAGAAGACAGAAGAACAGAAGAACAGAAGAACAGAAGATGAAGAACAGAAGACAGAAGACAGAGGACGAAGAAGCAGAAGACAGAAGATCACAGAAGAAGATACAGAAGACGAAGAACAGAAGGCAGAAGACCACAGAAGAAGATGAAGAAGAAGAGAGGCGACAGGAGAGGCTGAGAAGCACACAGATGAAGAGAGAAGACGGGGAAAAGAAGAGTACAGAAGAAGATTACAGAAGAGGAGGAGGAGGAAGAACAGAGAGGAAGAAAAGAAGCAGGAGCAGGAGAGAGGGTGAGTAGCGCGGGGCAGGGCAAGGGGCTGGGAGGTGGGGGGGTACTTACTGCGAGGTAGGTCTCAGGAACCTGGAGGAGCTGGAGGAGCTGCAGCGGCAGGGGGAGCGACCTACCCTTGGGTCAAGGGTCGCTACCACTGTCGCGCAGCAGCCGCCATAAGAGGGGGGGGGGGGAGGGGTCAGCTGGGGGCGAATGGGAGCTGGGGGGCGGGGGCGTGCAGGAGGTCACGGCGGGAATGCGGGAGGGAGGGGGGACAGGTAGAGTGAGAAGAGCTGGGGGAGGGGGGTTTAACGGTGGAGGGGGGTGAATGTTAGGAAGTTTAGGAGATTAGGGAGAGAGATAGGAGTAGGGTTGGGAAGATAGGGGAGGGGGGGTTGTAGAGGTGGGTGAGGGTGAGAGGTAGAGTGAGAGGATAGGAAGATAGGTAACAGAGGGGGTGGCGGGAAGGGGGGAGAGATAGAGAAATAGGTGGAGAGATAGAGAAATAGGTAGATAGGAGGAGGTGGTGAGTGAGGGAGATAGATAGTGAGATAGAGAGATAGATAGATAGGAGGAGTGAGGGAGGCAGATAGCGAACGGGGTAGATAGGGGTGATAGAGAGGGGGAGGCGAGTGAGGGAGGGAGATGAGACAGGAGCAGGAGGGCAGGCGCGGGAAGAACAGAAGACGGAGGACGAAGAAAGCAGAAGAACAGAATACAGAAGAACAGAAGATGAAGAACAGAAGACAGAAGACAGAGGACGAAGAAGCAGAAGAAAGAAGATCACAGAAGAAGATACAGAAGACGAAGAACAGAAGGCAGAAGACCACAGAAGAAGATGAAGAAGAAGAGAGGCGACAGGAGAGGATGAGAAGCACACAGATGAAGAGAGAAGACGGGGAAAAGAAGAGTACAGAAGAAGATTACAGAAGAGGAGCGAGGAGGAAGAACAGAGAGGAAGAAAAGAAGCAGGAGCAGGAGAGAGGGTGAGTAGCGCAGGGCAGGGCGAGGGGCTGGGAGGTGGGGGGTACTTACTGTGAGGTAGGTCTCAGGAACCTGGAGGAGCTGGAGGAGCTGCAGCGGCAGGGGGAGCGACCTACCCTTGGGTCAAAGGTCGCTACCACTGTCGCGCAACGGCCGCCATAAGAGGGAGGAGGGGGGGGGTCAGCTGGGGGCGAATGGGAGCTGGGCGATGGGGGCGTGCAGGAGGTCGCGGCGGGAAAGCGGGAGGGAGGGGGGGACAGGTAGAGTGAGAAGAGCTGGGGGAGGGGGGGTTCAAGAGTGGAGGGGGGTGAGTGTTAGGAAGTTTAGGAGATTAGGGAGAGAGATAGGAGTAGGGTTGGGAAGATAGGGGAGGGGGGTTTGTAGAGGTGGGTGAGGGTGAGAGGTAGAGTGAGAGGATAGGAAGATAGGTAACAGAGGGGGTGGCGGGAAGGGGGGGAGAGATAGAGAAATAGGTGGAGAGATAGAGAAATAGGTAGATAGGAGGAGGTGGTGAGTGAGGGAGATAGATAGTGAGATAGAGAGATAGGTAGATAGGAGGAGTGAGGGAGGCAGATAGCGAATGGGGTAGATAGGGGTGATAGAGAGGGGGAGACGAGTGAGGGAGGGAGATGAGACAGGAGCAAGAGGGCAGGCACGGGAAGAACAGAAGACGGAGGACGAAGAAAGCAGAAGAACAGAAGACAGAAGAACAGAAGAACAGAAGATGAAGAACAGAAGACAGAAGACAGAGGACGAAGAAGCAGAAGACAGAAGATCACAGAAGAAGATACAGAAGACGAAGAACAGAAGGCAGAAGACCACAGAAGAAGAGAGGCGACAGGAGAGGCTGAGAAGCACACAGATGAAGAGAGAAGACGGGGAAAAGAAGAGTACAGAAGAAGATTACAGAAGAGGAGCGAGGAGGAAGAACAGAGAGGAAGAAAAGAAGCAGGAGAGAGGGTGAGTAGCGCGGGGCAGGGCAAGGGGCTGGGAGGTGGGGGGGTACTTACTGCGAGGTAGGTCTAGGAACTTGGAGGAGCTGCAGCGGCAGGGGGAGCGACCTACCCTTGGGTCAAGGGTCGCTACCACTGTCGCGCAGCAGCCGCCATAAGAGGGAGGGGGGGAGGGGTCAGCTGGGGGCGAATGGGAGCTGGGGGGCGGGAGCGTGCAGGAGGTCGCGGCGGGAAAGCGGGAGGGAGGGGGGACAGGTAGAGTGAGAAGAGCTGGGGGAGAGGGGTTTAAGGGTAGAGGGGGGTGAGTGTTAGGAAGTTTAGGAGATTAGGGAGAGAAATAGGAGTAGGGTTGGGAAGATAGGGGAGGGGGGGTTGTAGAGGTGGGTGAGGGTGAGAGGTAGAGTGAGAGGATAGGAAGATAGGTAACAGAGGGGGTGGCGGGAAGGGGGGGAGAGATATAGAAATAGGTGGAGAGATAGAGAAATAGGTAGATAGGAGGAGCAGGTGAGTGAGGGAGATAGATAGTGAGATAGAGAGATAGATAGATAGATAGGAGGAGTGAGGGAGGCAGATAGCGAACGGGGTAGATAGGGGTGATAGAGAGGGGGAGGCGAGTGAGGGAGGGAGATGAGACAGGAGCAGGAGGGCAGGCGCGGGAAGAACAGAAGACGGAGGACGAAGAAAGCAGAAGAACAGAATACAGAAGAAGAGAAGAACAGAAGATGAAGAACAGAAGACAGAAGACAGAGGACGAAGAAGCAGAAGAAAGAAGATCACAGAAGAAGATACAGAAGACGAAGAACAGAAGGCAGAAGACCACAGAAGAAGATGAAGAAGAAGAGAGGCGACAGGAGAGGCTGAGAAGCACACAGATGAAGAGAGAAGACGGGGAAAAGAAGAGTACAGAAGAAGATTACAGAAGAGGAGCGAGGAGGAAGAACAGAGAGGAAGAAAAGAAGCAGGAGCAGGAGAGAGGGTGAGTAGCGCGGGGCAGGGCGAGGGGCTGGGAGGTGGGGGGTACTTACTGCGAGGTAGGTCTCAGGAACCTGGAGGAGCTGGAGGAGCTGCAGCGGCAGAGGGAGCGACCTACCCTTGGGTCAAGGGTCGCTACCACTGTCGCGCAGCGGCCGCCATAAGAGGGAGGAGGGGGGGGAGGGGTCAGCTGGGGGCGAATGGGAGGTGGGCGACGGGGGCGTGCAGGAGGTCGCGACAGGAAAGCGGGAGGGAGGGGGGGACAGGTAGAGTGAGAAGAGCTGGGGGAGGGGGGTTTAAGGGTGGAGGGGGTGCGTGTTAGGAAGTTTAGGAGATTAGGGAGAGAGATAGGAGTAGGGTTGGGAAGATAGGGGAGGGGGGTTTGTAGAGGTGGGTGAGGGTGAGAGGTAGAGTGAGAGGATAGGAAGATAGGTAACAGAGGGGGTGGCGGGAAGGGGGGAGAGATAGAGAAATAGGTGGAGAGATAGAGAAATAGGTAGATAGGAGGAGGTGGTGAGTGAGGGAGATAGATAGTGAGATAGAGAGATAGATAGATAGGAGGAGTGAGGGAGGCAGATAGCGAACGGGGTAGATAGGGGTGATAGAGAGGGGGAGGCGAGTGAGGGAGGGAGATGAGACAGGAGCAGGAGGGCAGGCGCGGGAAGAACAGAAGACGGAGGACGAAGAAAGCAGAAGAACAGAATACAGAAGAAGAGAAGATGAAGAACAGAAGACAGAGGACGAAGAAGCAGAAGAAAGAAGATCACAGAAGAAGATACAGAAGACGAAGAACAGAAGGCAGAAGACCACAGAAGAAGATGAAGAAGAAGAGAGGCGACAGGAGAGGATGAGAAGCACACAGATGAAGAGAGAAGACGGGGAAAAGAAGAGTACAGAAGAAGATTACAGAAGAGGAGCGAGGAGAAAGAACAGAGAGGAAGAAAAGAAGCAGGAGCAGGAGAGAGGGTGAGTAGCGCAGGGCAGGGCGAGGGGCTGGGAGGTGGGGGGTACTTACTGCGAGGTAGGTCTCAGGAACCTGGAGGAGCTGGAGGAGCTGCAGCGGCAGGGGGAGCGACCTACCCTTGGGTCAAGAGTCGCTACCACTGTCGCGCAGCGGCCGCCATAAGAGGGAGGAGGGGGGGGGGTCAGCTGGGGGCGAATGGGAGCTGGGCGATGGGGGCGTGCAGGAGGTCGCGGCGGGAAAGCGGGAGGGAGGGGGGGACAGGTAGAGTGAGAAGAGCTGGGGGAGGGGGGTTTAAGGGTGGAGGGGGTGAGTGTTAGGAAGTTTAGGAGATTAGGGAGAGAGATAGGAGTAGGGTTGGGAAGATAGGGGAGGGGGGTTGTAGAGGTGGGTGAGGGTGAGAGGTAGAGTGAGAGGATAGGAACATAGGTAACAGAGGGGGTGGCGGGAAGGGGGGGAGAGATAGAGAAATAGGTGGAGAGATAGAGAAATAGGTAGATAGGAGGAGGTGGTGAGTGAGGGAGATAGATAGTGAGATAGAGAGATAGGTAGATAGGAGGAGTGAGGGAGGCAGATAGCGAACAGGGTAGATAGGGGTGATAGAGAGGGGGAGGCGAGTGAGGGAGAGAGATGAGACAGGAGCAGGAGGGCAGGCGCGGGAAGAACAGAAGACGGAGGACGAAGAAAGCAGAAGAACAGATGACAGAAGAACAGAAGATGAAGAACAGAAGAAGATACAGAAGACGAAGAACAGAAGGCAGAAGACCACAGAAGAAGATGAAGAAGAAGAGAGGCGAAAGGAGAGGCTGAGAAGCACATAGATGAAGAGAGAAGACGGGGAAAAGAAGAGTACAGAAGAAGATTACAGAAGAGGAGCGAGGAGGAAGAACAGAGAGGAAGAAAAGAAGCAGGAGCAGGAGAGAGGGTGAGTAGCGCGGGGCAGGGCGAGGGGCTGGAAGGTGGGGGTTACTTACTGCGAGGTAGGTCTCAGGAACCTGGAGGAGCTGGAGGAGCTGCAGCGGCAGGGGGAGCGACCTACCCTTGGGTCAAGGGTCGCTACCACTGTCGTGCAGCAGCCGCCATAAGAGGGAGGAGTCAGCTGGGGGCGAATGGGAGCTGGGGGGCGGGGGCGTACAGGAGGTCGCGGCGGGAAAGCGGGAGGGAGGGGGGGACAGGTAGAGTGAGAAGAGCTGGGGGAGGGGGGTTTAAGGGTGGAGGGGGGTGAGTGTTAGGAAGTTTAGGAGATTAGGGAGAGAGATAGGAGTAGGGTTGGGAAGATAGGGGAGGGGGGGTTGTAGAGGTGGGTGAGGGTGAGAGGTAGAGTGAGAGGATAGGAAGATAGGTAACAGAGGGGGTTGCGGGAAGGGGGGGAGAGATAGAGAAATAGGTGGAGAGATAGAGAAATAGGTAGATAGGAGGAGGTGGTGAGTGAGGGAGATAGATAGTGAGATAGAGAGATAGGTAGATAGGAGGAGTGAGGGAGGCAGATAGCGAACGGGGTAGATAGGGGTGATAGAGAGGGGGAGGCGAGTGAGGGAGAGAGATGAGACAGGAGCAGGAGGGCAGGCGCGGGAAGAACAGAAGACGGAGGACGAAGAAAGCAGAAGAACAGATGACAGAAGAACAGAAGATGAAGAACAGAAGAAGATACAGAAGACGAAGAACAGAAGGCAGAAGACCACAGAAGAAGATGAAGAAGAAGAGAGGCGACAGGAGAGGCTGAGAAGCACATAGATGAAGAGAGAAGACGGGGAAAAGAAGAGTACAGAAGAAGATTTCAGAAGAGGAGCGAGGAGGAAGAACAGAGAGGAAGAAAAGAAGCAGGAGCAGGAGAGAGGGTGAGTAGCGCGGGGCAGGGCGAGGGGCTGGAAGGTGGGGGTTACTTACTGCGAGGTAGGTCTCAGGAACCTGGAGGAGCTGGAGGAGCTGCAGCGGCAGGGGGAGCGACCTACCCTTGGGTCAAGGGTCGCTACCACTGTCGTGCAGCAGCCGCCATAAGAGGGAGGAGTCAGCTGGGGGCGAATGGGAGCTGGGGGGCGGGGGCGTACAGGAGGTCGCGGCGGGAAAGCGGGAGGGAGGGGGGGACAGGTAGAGTGAGAAGAGCTGGGGGAGGGGGGTTTAAGGGTGGAGGGGGGTGAGTGTTAGGAAGTTTAGGAGATTAGGGAGAGAGATAGGAGTAGGGTTGGGAAGATAGGGGAGGGGGGGTTGTAGAGGTGGGTGAGGGTGAGAGGTAGAGTGAGAGGATAGGAAGATAGGTAACAGAGGGGGTTGCGGGAAGGGGGGGAGAGATAGAGAAATAGGTGGAGAGATAGAGAAATAGGTAGATAGGAGGAGGTGGTGAGTGAGGGAGATAGATAGTGAGATAGAGAGATAGGTAGATAGGAGTGAGGGAGGCAGATAGCGAATGGGGTAGATAGGGGTGATAGAGAGGGGGAGGCGAGTGAGGGAGGGAGATGAGGCAGGAGGGCAGGCGCAGGAAGAACAGAAGACAGAGGACGAAGAAAGCAGAAGAACAGAATACAGAAGAACAGAAGATGAAGAACAGAAGACAGAGGACGAAGAAGCAGAAGAAAGAAGATAACAGAAGAAGATACAGAACACGAAGAACAGAAGGCAGAAGACCACAGAAGAAGATGAAGAAGAAGAGAGGCGACAGCAGAGGCTGAGAAGCACACAGATGAAGAGAGAAGACGGGGAAAAGAAGAGTACAGAAGAAGATTACAGAAGAGGAGCGAGGAGGAAGAACAGAGAGGAAGAAAAGAAGCAGGAGAGAGGGTGAGTAGCGCGGGGCAGGGCGAGTGGCTGGGAGGTGGGGGGTACTTACTGCGAGGTAGGTCTCAGGAACCTGGAGGAGCTGGAGGAGCTGCAGCGGCAGGGGGAGCGACCTACCCTTGGGTCAAGGGTCACTACCACTGTCGCGCAGCGGCCGCCATAAGAGGGAGGAGGGGGGGAGAGGTCAGCTGGGGGCGAATGGGAGCTGGGGGACGGGGGCGTGCAGGAGGTCGCGGCGGGAAAGCGGGAGGGAGGGGGGGACAGGTAGAGTGAGAAGAGCTGGGGGAGGGGGGTTTAAGGGTGGAGGGGGGTGAGTGTTAGGAAGTTTAGGAGATTAGGGAGAGAGATAGGAGTAGGGTTGGGAAGATAGGGGAGGGGGGGTTGTAGAGGTGGGTGAGGGTGAGAGGTAGAGTGAGAGGATAGGAAGATAGGTAACAGAGGGGGTGGCGGGAAGGGGGGGAGAGATAGAGAAATAGGTGGTGAGATAGAGAAATAGGTAGATAGGAGGAGGTGGTGAGTGAGGGAGATAGATAGTGAGATAGAGAGATAGGTAGATAGGAGGAGTGAGGGAGGCAGATAGCGAACGGGGTAGATAGGGGTGATAGAGAGGGGGAGGCGAGTGAGGGAGGGAGATGAGACAGGAGCAGGAGGGCAGGCGCGGGAAGAACAGAAGACGGAGGACGAAGAAAGCAGAAGAACAGAAGACAGAAGAACAGAAGATGAAGAACAGAAGACAGAAGACAGAGGACGAAGAAGCAGAAGAAAGAAGATCACAGAAGAAGATATAGAAGACGAAGAACAGAAGGCAGAAGACCACAGAAGAAGATGAAGAAGAAGAGAGGCGACAGCAGAGGCTGAGAAGCACACAGATGAAGAGAGAAGACGGGGAAAAGAAGAGTACAGAAGAAGATTACAGAAGAGGAGCGAGGAGGAAGAACAGAGAGGAAGAAAAGAAGCAGGAGCAGGAGAGAGGGTGAGTAGCGCGGAGCAGGGCGAGGGGCTGGGAGGTGGGGGGTACTTACTGCGAGGTAGGTCTCAGGAACCTGGAGGAGCTGGAGGAGCTGCAGCGGCAGGGGGAGCGACCTACCCTTGGGTCAAGGGTCGCTACCACTGTCGCGCAGCGGCCGCCATAAGAGGGAGGAGGGGGGGAGAGGTCAGCTGGGGGCGAATGGGAGCTGGGGGACGGGGGCGTGCAGGAGGTCGCGGCGGGAAAGCGGGAGGGAGGGGGGGACAGGTAGAGTGAGAAGAGCTGGGGGAGGGGGGTTTAAGGGTGGAGGGGGGTGAGTGTTAGGAAGTTTAGGAGATTAGGGAGAGAGATAGGAGTAGGGTTGGGAAGATAGGGGAGGGGGGGTTGTAGAGGTGGGTGAGGGTGAGAGGTAGAGTGAGAGGATAGGAAGATAGGTAACAGAGGGGGTGGCGGGAAGGGGGGGAGAGATAGAGAAACAGGTGGTGAGATAGAGAAATAGGTAGATAGGAGGAGGTGGTGAGTGAGGGAGATAGTGAGATAGAGAGATAGGTAGATAGGAGGAGTGAGGGAGGCAGATAGCGAACGGGGTAGATAGGGGTGATAGAGAGGGGGAGGCGAGTGAGGGAGGGAGATGAGACAGGAGCAGGAGGGCAGGCGCGGGAAGAACAGAAGATGGAGGACGAAGAAAGCAGAAGAACAGAAGACAGAAGAACAGAAGAACAGAAGATGAAGAACAGAAGACAGAAGACAGAGGACGAAGAAGCAGAAGACAGAAGATCACAGAAGAAGATACAGAAGACGAAGAACAGAAGGCAGAAGACCACAGAAGAAGATGAAGAAGAAGAGAGGCGACAGGAGAGGCTGAGAAGCACACAGATGAAGAGAGAAGACGGGGAAAAGAAGAGTACAGAAGAAGATTACAGAAGAGGAGCGAGGAGGAAGAACAGAGAGGAAGAAAAAAAGCAGGAGAGAGGGTGAGTAGCGCGGGGCAGGGCGAGGGGCTGGGAGGTGGGGGGTACTTACTGCGAGGTAGGTCTCAGGAACCTGGAGAAGCTAGAGGAGCTGCAGCGGCAGGGGGAGCGACCTACCCTTCGGTCAAGGGTATGTCTAAAAGAAAACGTGGCCAAGAATGCAGCACTCTTAGTTTGAATAATGATTTTATTAAGGCACTTCCTAGATATCAATTAAAAGAACACAAAAATATGAACATGAGCATTTAACTTGAATGCTATAAAACACGTGTAAATGCCAAAATACTCACCGACATAGAAGGTGCAATATATCAACAATTAATATATGCAGTGAATATGAATGTACACACACACACATATTTATATATATGTATATATATATATATATATACATATATATATATATATATATATATAGATATAAATATATATATAGATATAAATATATATATAGATATAGATATGGACAGCAAAGCTAGATTAAAATAATTAAGAATTAAGAATAAAAATGCATCACCATGGGGGTTGAATCCATCATCATCCTTGCCAACATCAAACTGGGAACCCTGAATGGATGAGACAGGAGAACTTTCCCCAATGGAATCTGATTGGGCAGTGTGTCCACTTCCAAAATGACCTCCTCTGTGTCAGTGTTAAGGTTTCCCCGCTTTTTAGATTTCAACAATCAACCCCTCCCTTCGGGTATTGACTTCAAATGCTGGCTGTACTTGGTCTGTGTCGAAAACACACAAAAGAACTGGCCAGGTTCTTGTGCATTCTCTGCGGAAAACATTCTCCTCCTGGTACACTTTTGTCACCTGCAGATCCCCCACAATATGTTCTCTGCCCTGGTGAGAAGAGTGAAAACATGTTCAGTGTAGAAAAAAAGCTTTGTGGAAAAGTACCTGCGCCACTGATGTGACGTCACCTGAAACCAAGCACAAAATGGAGTCAGTGGTCAAGATGGAGTCGGTGGTAAAATTCAGATAGCATTACAAGTCCTCTAGTAGCATTTATTTTACAGTCCCTGGGTAGATATAGTACTATATACTAGGGACTTATAAGTGAAATAAATAATTCAATCAGGTGTAGGCTAAGGTTTGCCAAATACAGCAATTGGGTACAGAAGATGGGGGATGAATTTGAGTAATTTGCTTTAACCAGTTACCCAAGAGTTAGGAAAAAGTTTGCAAAATGACATGTAATCACTCAAAGTACAAACCAAAACATAGCGCTATATTTTTTATAAAATGTAGTGCAAAAAAGGTGACACAAACAGCAGTCTCTCCTGTTTTTCTGGTCATTCGTGTTGGTTCTGTATGGTGGTGTACATTTTTGGTGATTGCCACTTAATAGCACAGTGTGACAAAGTAATGTAGTTTTGGGAACTTCGTATAAGATGTGTAACATAAAATGACCAAGATTAGGCAAAATTACACCCACATAACAGACATTTCTCCTGAGCCTACACATAACGTGTCATTGGCAGTGAAGCAATGGATTTTACTGTGCATGTTTTTGTCAGTGTTGTCAATCGCTGGCCTTTCCTGATAGTTTTGAGCTTGGAAATGAGAACTGATATTTTAGGGCTTCATCAGGCCTGCTCAGGGTTGCTTACATATCTTTTGGACCTGTGTAGCCCTGTGACTATCCTCCATAACACTGAGCCAGCAAAAAGGGTATGGATAATAGGGTTACGTTTTGCAGTGTGGAAATCATCACTTCCTAAACCCAGTGATTAATATTTGGACAGTAGATTGGCACATAAGCCTTCCTGAAGAAGATCAAGAGATGTTCATTGGAAAAGAGTTTAAAAGGAGTGATCCTATCAGGACATCTCATCACACATGCTTAACTCACAAAGAGAATTGGATGGCGAATATCGGTCAAGGACTTGAACATAGGCCGTATTGGCAGAGAAAGAATTATAAATCATAATGTACTGGCCATATTATCTTTAATAAAATCTCAGCTTTCCTTTGCAATAAAGCTGGGAACATGTCCAAGTCTCAGCATATTATGGCTAATTGAGCATTCATGTTAATATCTGTTGCTTACAATATAGTGCTAATAAAGGCAAAGTCAAGAAAGTTTACTGCTGGAGAGAAAAGGGCAAAACAAACATTTGGATTGTATTGAGTCAAGTGCAAGGGATCACATTTGTGTGCAATATCTTTAATGTGGAGTGGTCTGTCATCCACATACTCATAAAAAGTGTCACCAGAATAAACCAGCAATTTACTAGTTGTCTGTGAAAGCCCATTCTTTGATGTACCATCTACCATAAACATTTCTAAGCTGTCAAACAGATTTTTCACTGAAGATGAATGTAATCTTCTCCATAAGGGACTACGTTTGTGTCCATCCACTAATGTTATTTCAAGCAAATACAAATTGATGTGTTCAAATTAATTTGTAAAATCAAACTGTTTACATTTTTCAATGGAAAAACCCATGCATAATTTGCTTATTCCAACTGTTAATATCCAACATTTTTATCAAAGGGTAGGACAAAGGTAAAGCCACAGTCATAATGAGCAGAATGGACTATATTGCATGAATTAACAGAGATTTAGAGGCACAATGGCATATGAAAGTCTAGATAAAACCCATTTTTCACTATTACTAAGAACATTACACCACACTGATGGGAATGATAGGACTAACTATTACCTTATTACAGATTTGGAGTATAAATACTTCAATCAGCCATTCCTGACTTTCCATGCAGGTGTCCTACCAAAAATACACAAATCGAATCCCTTGCCCCAGGATCTCCCATAATCTCGGGCATATGTTCTCTTGCAGAAAAAAACATCTGAAAACATTGATTACTTAATACAGCTGTTTGCAACCAACCTTCCATCTTGCATTTAGGATACAAGGGATCTGTTGAACAAATTCATGAAAATTACATGCTCGGTTGACATGACATTAGTCACCCTAAATATCTGTTCACTGTGCACTAGCATACCTAAAACAAAGGGACTGAAACCAATTCAACACTGTATTTCACTTAGAAAAGCTGCCATATATGAACACAGCAATTTGATTCTGGATATGATCAAACTAGTAGTGGAAATGGATGCACCACCGATAATGGTCAATGGCATAAACAAATTCAGGGTGTTGCCTTGGGGGCCCAAATTTCCTTATCATATACAAACCTATACACGGGCCATTTTGAAGAGTTTCATCTCTGGAAATCCAGTCCACCTGCCATTACCAACACCATTTAGTTTTGGGAGAGATGCATAGATGACATCTTTACGAGTTGTACAAAGATGAGTTCTCATTACAACTTTTGACCAATCATTTGAATGACAAAGATAACATCTACAATTTACCCACCAATGCAGCAGAACTTCTATTGAGTTCTTTGATGTCACCCTTTACATCAAAACCCAGCATATACCCTCAAACCCTACTGCCACCCATTGTCATCCTTCACACCACCAAAACACATCCCAAATCTCAAATCCAGTCTATTCACTTGGTGACAATAAAAGACTCAGGTGTAATTACAGTGAGTACACAACTTTTCACCATGAACACTTACTAATGGAGTCAGGATTTGAAGTCAGGGAATACAACAGAACTCTGCATGACAAATCCAGAGATAGAATATTACAAGTACATAGAGCCATCTTACTTGCAAAAGGCAAACCTAGGGATACGAAATCCATCTGCCCTGCTCTTATCACATCTTATATCAACTCTAGCAGTGACATATACAAAATCATATTCAAACAATAACACATTCTCAAGGTTGACACCACAATGCAAAATGCAAAAAATAACTCCCCACAAACCACAAAGCACATACACCGGAGGTAAAATCTTACAGGACCTTTTATGCTACAGTTTATTGCCATACTAACCTGTTCCGACTCCACATTCCAAGTCATCCTGTTTACCTATCAAGCTACAGTTTCCACAAATTTGGTAAATGTTATATGTGTCACTTTCCAATCAAGAAAATATCAGTGTTCCTTTATAGTTGCAAAATACATCACAAAATCATTGATTTCATTAACTGTAACACTTAGGCCCTCATTACAACATTGGCGGTAAATCCCGCTTTCTGCCGTGCAGAAGACCGCCAACATACTGTTGTGGCAGCGGAATTCCGCCACAGGTATCACGACCCACAGCTCGGGATCTGCCACAATACAGACAACCACACAAGTCCGCCACACCAAAGGTCAGTGATAAACTGGCGATACCAAAACCCACACCGTCAAGCCAACATGAATACGCCCACAGTATCACGACCCACGAATCAACGTGGTGGTCTTTCAACCGCGGTAAACCATTGGTGGTACACACTGCCGTGCTCAAAATATACACACACAAACAAAACACAACCACATTGGACAATTCAAAATACGCACACTTGATACACATACACACACAACACCGACACACCCAATCCAATATAAAGCACACACCCACATCACCCACAAACCCTTACAACCAGAAATTTGAAAGAAGGCCAGAGAGAGAGACTACCTAACACAACACCAGCATCCACAGACACACAACACCATCACTCATACAACATCCACGCACCTCAAACAACACACACCAACACATCCCCTAACACATCATAACAGACACCACCTCACACATCACCCACACCACATCATGGCACCCCAAAGGCACCCCAGGTTTTCAGAGGAGGAGCTCAGGGTCTTGGTGGAGGAAATTGTCCAGGTAGAGCCACAGCTATTCGGATCACAGATGCAGAGGACATCCATTGCAAGGAAGATGGAGCTATGGCGCAGAATTGAAGAGGTGGAACGACCTACGGGGGAAGGTACGTTCCGTGGTATCCAGACACCAGATTGCTGTACAGAGGACTGGCGGTGGACCCCCACCTCCTCCCCTACAACTAACAACGTGGGAGGAACAAGTCTTGGCAATTATGCATCCTGAGGGCCTTGCAGAAGTAGCAGGAGGACTGGACTCTGGTAAGGCAAATCTTTACTACTTTATCCCTCCCACCCCACCTGCATGCCATCACTTACTCCCACCCTCACCCTCACACCCATCACCCCAACAACCCACAGATACCCACCAACACAACCCACACATCCCAAAACCAAGCCCTGCATGTAACACCAATGCATGGACACCTATGACTAAAGCATGTCCAGTAGAGAGACTCACTCATGCCCCAAAATCACCAATCACACAAGGACCAAGCCAATAATGCAAGCACAGGAGTAGAGGGTAACTCACCCATTGCACAAGATGGCACACACACATACAATAACTATGCATTTACAACCCAACAGGACCCCTACCCAACGTCACCGGACAGGAGGTGCCAGACATATCCAGTCCCCCCACAGAAGAGGCCCACAGCGACGATAGCAGCTCTGCACGCATGGATCAAGATGACCAGCCCGGCCCATCAGTGACCTCGGGACAGTCGGTTCCCCTGACACAGTCACAAACCACCATTGAACCTCCCCCCTCAGGAAACATCACCACAGCACCCACCTAGCGGGCCCATCCCTCTGTCCCCAGGACACGTCAATCAGCAGTGTGTCCACCACTACAGGGAACCCAGGCAACCCCACTAACACAGGACGATCAGGGACCTGGGGGCAGTGGCAGTGGGCACACGGTTCAGGGGACAGAGGCACAGGATAACTGTTGTGCGACAGGGGGAGGACAGGCCCAGGGAACCGACACTCCATGGGGCACTCACCAACATCATGGGAGCTTACCACCATTCCCAGGAGACCATGGGCACGGTACTGGCCAAGTTTCAGGAGACCCAGCGGCTGCAAGAGGAACAATACCTGGGGATCAGGGAGGACTTGAAGTCCATCAACACCACCCTGGTCACCATTGCAGGGGTGCTGGCAGACCTTCTCAACACCAGGAGGGACACAGTGGCACACCAACAGGCCCCTGACACTAGCCTGGACTATGAACAGCCCTCCACCTCTGCTGGCGCTAGTGGACAGGAGGCACAGGAACAACAGGACACCAGCACCCCACCCCCTGCAGAAGGAGAACCACCCCGCAAACGGTCCCTGAGATCCAGGAATAAGACAGAGAAGATTGCCAAGACCCCCACCAGGAAATAAGACCCCTCTGAATGTCACCCTTCTGTCCCACTTTGACACCCTGTCCACCTGAAACTGCCATTGCTCCACTTCCTATGCCCCATTGGACAATGCCCCTGTGAAACAAACAGACTGGACTCTGCCATGGACATACCTCCACCATCACCCCAGCCCATTTTACACCCCCTCCACTTATTTGCACACAAATAAACACACTTGAATCACTAAGCAAGCTGGAGTCAGTCTGTGCTTTCACAAATTTGTAATTGCTAAATCTCTGGAATATAGCAATGTCAATGTACTTGTTCACATACCAATGTAACACAGCTGTAGGCCAGCAGTAAACATAGCACAGGGCACAAAGTGGGAGCCAGATCTGTGAAATGCAAAGCCAAAGTAACAAGTCAGGGTCCATACACTGAGTGAAAATGACAGACTTATGCTAGCTCCAACAATAGTATGAGATGTGGGAAGCAGTTACATCTTCATATGTGTGTCTCAGTGGAAGTATTGCATGATGATGTTGTTTCGGTTGTCGACATCTTCTTCTGCCTCCTTTTCTTCACTGTCCACAGACTCCACAGCTGCCACAAGACCACCATCTGGCCCATCCTCCTGCAAAAAAGGCACCTGCCATCACAAAGCCAGGTGCTGCAGCATATGGCAGGCCACAATTATCTGTCACGCCTTCTTCGGTGAGTAGTATAGGGAGCCACCTGTCAGACGGAGGCACCGGAATCTGGCCTTCAGGAGGCCGAAGGTGCGTTCTATAATCCTCCTAGTTCCCTAATGTGCCTCATTGTAGCGTTCCTCTGCCCTTGTCCTGGGATTCCTCACTGGGGTCAGTAGCCATGACAGGTTGGGGTAACCAGAGTCACCTGCAAATTTCGAGGGACAATTGTTAGATACACACTAACCCTTACGGACAATCCCATACCCAGACACCTATGTCAACTGTGTTGGGACCCTGGCATCACCTATTAGCCACACATGGTGCCTCTGGAGTTGGCCCATCACATAAGGGATGCTGCTATTCCTCAAAATGTAAGCGTCATGCACTGAGCCAGGATACTTGGCATTCACATGAGAGATGTACTGGTCTGCAAAACACACCATCTGCACATTCTTCGAATGGTAGCTTATCCGGTTTCTGTTCACCTGTTCATTCCTGCGGGGGGAACAAATGCCACATGTTTACCATCAATTGCACCAATGAGGTTGGGGATATGTCCCAGGGCATAAAAGTCACCTTTCACTGTGGGCAAATCCTCCACCTGAGGGAAAACAATGTAGCTGCGCATGTGTTTCAGCAGGGCAGATAACACTCTGGACAACACGTTAGAGAACATTGGCTGGGACATCACTGATGCCATGGCCACTGTTGTTTGAAAAGACCCACTGGCCAGGAAATGGAGTACAGACAGAACCTGCACTAGAGGGGGGATCCCTGTGGGAAGGCAGATAGCTGAAATCAGGTCTGGCTCCAACTGGGCACACAGTTCCAGGATTGTTGCACGATCAAGTCTGTATGTGATAATGATGTGTCTCTCTTCATTGTCAACAGGTCCACCAGGGGTCTGTACACCGGAGGATACCGCTATCTCATCACCTGCCCCAGCAGACGTGCCCTATGGAGGAGAACAGCGAGCAGAGGGTCATCCAACACTGAGGTATCAGAATGTGTAATTTGCTGAAACGTTGGTAATTCGCAATGTGCTGATATCTGTCTGTATTCCCGGCCTAGATAGGTGTGACACAGTTTTTTTCCATCCCATGTGGCCCACTGAAATGGCAGCTGCCTGATCTGTAGGGTGGGACAAGGGGAAATGAGGTAACTGCGCTGGCGTTGTACACCGTCGTGGTGGGCGGTCGAAGACTGCGGCGCTATTCAGCATTGGTTAACATTGGGACCTTTGGGTCCCAGGAGCCAATGATGATGTACGTCGGCTGTGACGGTACGCACCCGCGGATGTGACCGCCATTTTCTATCTGTTCCCTCACTTGATACCTGATCTTCAACAGGAGAGGACCTACACTGCAAGTGCTGCTGTGACCTGTGTCTGGATGCGACGATGGCTACAATGTTTGGGGAAATGGCCTCTGCCTTCACTTCGGAGGAGTTGGAGAAACTGGTGGATGGGGTCCTCCCCCAGTACACGCAACTGTATGGTCCTCCAGAAAACAGGTGAGTACACTGTGAGCATGCAGTGTGGGCAATGCCTGTTTAGAGTGGTGTGGATGGGAGATACATGGGGGGAGAGGCTGAGGCCTGCATGCGCGGATGGTGAGTGGATGTGCGTCAGGGCATGGGTGGGAACTGGTGGGCAATGAGTATGACGGTCCAGACGGGTGAGTAATATCCTTTCCTCCTGTACCTTTCCTCTAGATCAGCGCCCACCAGAAGAAGGGTATTTGGTGTGCCATCGCCAAGGACATCCGTATCCTGGGGTCTACAACAGACGGAGCACCCACTGCCGTAAAAGATGGGAGGACCTGTGCCGCTGGAGCAAGAAGACGGTGGAGGCCCAGCTGGGGATGGCCTCCCAATGTGGAAGGGGTGCCTGTCACACCATGACCCCCCTGATGTCCCAGATCTTGGTGGTGGCCTATCCGGATGTGGATGGGCGCTTGAGGGCATCACAGCAGTCACAAGGAGGTGAGTACACTCTCATTCAGCTGACTCTGCACACATTACGAGGTGTCTGGGTGGGGAAGGTGGGCTGTGGGTTCCCCTAGGTCAGGGCGGACTTGGTAGGCAAGGGCCCTTGTTAGGCAGGCTCTGTGGCACCCCAGCCCCACTAGTGGTAATAATCATCTACACCTAGCCAGGCTCCTGTGACTTCCAGGTGTCCAGCAATTGGGCTTAGGCCTCGTACCCCATAGGCATTTGAATTTGCCAGGAACTGTTAGTGCATTGCGTAGTGGAGAGGGCTGCTCCCTGTGTGTTGTGTCTGCCAACGGTAGTGGTGTTGCATGCACTGAACATGTTTTTCGTCTGTCTTTCTCCCCCTTTTTGTTTTGTCTCCCTGTTCTTGTGTGCAATAGCATCATCTGGCAAAGGAGCAGTGGCACCGGAGCGGGAGGGAGCTGCAACCCACTTGGCCCTGGAGGGTGAAGCAACAGAGTCTGAAGCCACCAGTGGGACAGAGGGCGAGGGGAGCTCCACGACGGGGACAGGAGCATACACCAGTGACAGTGACTCCTCCTCTGATGGGAGCTCCCTTGCGGTGGCGGGCACCTCTGTGCCCACCGCATCAACAGGTATAGCCGCCACCCCCCATACCAACACCGCCCTCCCAGCAGCCCCTCAGAGTGTGTCCCATGCCCGCTCACCAAGGAGGGTGGGCATCTCCTTTGCCCCAGGCACCTCAGGCCCTGCCCTAGTCAGCCCTGCTGCCCTCAGTGAGGAGGCTATTGACCTCCTGAGATCCCTCACTGTTGGGCAATCTACCATTTTGAATGCCACAAAGGGTGTTGAGAGGCATTTGCAAAAAACAAATGCATACCTGGAGGGCATTCATTCTGGGCAGGTGGCCCAACAGAGAGCATTTCAGACTCTGGACTCAGCACTGATGGCAGCCATTGTGCTGTGTCCAGCCTCCCCCCTCCAACTTCCTCCACCTCAACCCAATCCCCTGTACCTCAGCCTATCCCAAGCACACCATCAGACCAGCATGCCCACACATCAACACAAAAGAGTGGACATGGCAAACGTAATCACCACAAATCTCACAAGCACTAACACAAGCACATCCCCATTCAGACACAGCAACATCCACTGCCTCCACTGTGTCCCCCTCCTCCACGTCCTCCTCCTTCCTCCCTGTCTCGTCTCCACTCACACCTGCATGCACTACATCCTCAGCCACTACCTCCATCACCAACACGCCCATCACCACACACCGCTCAAGTGCAATCACCACCCTCACTACCATGCAAACATCCCCAGTGGCCTCTCCCAGTGTGTCTGAGAGCCCTCCTCCCAAAGTACACAAACGCAGGCACACACCCATCCAACAGCCATCCACCTCACAACAGTCTCTGGCCCATGCATGTTCACCCAAATTCAGCAAACATACACCTCCTACAACCACTACCTCTTCCTACACTCCCAAACCCCCTCCATCTTCCCGTCCCAGTGTGTCTAAAAAACTTTTCCTGGCAAACCTTGACCTCTTCTCTTCACCTCCCCCCCGTCCTTCCCCTAGGGCCAGGCTTTCCAGGTGCCAGCCCAGCAACTCAGCCACCAAATCCCCAGGCACAGTGGTGCCAGCAACTGCGGGGTCATCGAGTGCACCACCCATCAGGGCTGCCAGTGTGCCATGTAGTGAGGGCAAGGACCTTCCGCCACCTGCCGAGGTGAAGAAGGTGCCCACATCCCGGAGGGAGAAGCCGCACCTACCAGCCACCAAGGGCTCCGCCAAAACAGAGGGGGACAGTGGCAAGGCACCTGCGGCACCATCAAAGGTGGGGAAGGGAAAAAAGCAGAAGAGCAGGTCAGGACAGGGCACGGTGGCACCGACTGAGGGACTTGTTTCACCCCTTCTGTCCACGACTCCACCAACCTGTATGGCGGCGAACACCGCAACCTGCCCCGCCACCAGTACCGCCACCTGCACCACCACCTGCCCCGCCACCTGCACCGCCACTTGCACCACCACTGGCACATCTGCAGCCTCAGCAACAGTTCCCAGCATCTTCCCCAGTGGGCAGCCGTAGGACGGCTGCAGGAAACGTCCTGCTGTGTCCCTTAACAGGTGCTGACCCGTGCACCACCGCCAGCACCGCCGCCATAGACACCGCTGCAAGCATTGCCACCAGCCCCACAACATGCTCTGACAGTGGCACCACCGCTGACATGGCTACCATCCCCAGTGGTCAGTCATCCAAGGCTGGAGGAGAGTTCCTGTACCCTGCCCAGCTTCCATGAGGCATGACTTCCATCAATGTTTGCACCTGCAGGTGGAAGGCGAAGCCGCAGCAGTTTGGCGTATGTCTCTGCCTCCATGGCGTATTATGCTACCTGTTCCTAGGCAATCTCGTGGCCCACACACCCAGCTGAGGGAATGGGTCCGGCCACACTGCATGTGGAGCACTCTGGGCACCAGGCCCCCTCCAGAACCAGTGGAGATTGACATCCACTACCTCAGTCCTTGGCAGGATGAAGCACTCTGGGCACCAGGCCCCTTCCAGAACCAGTGGAGATTGACATCCACTACCTCAGTCCTTGGCAGGATGAAGCATTCTGGGCACCAGGCCTCCTCCAGAACCAGTGGAGATTGACATCCACTACCTCAGTCCTTGGCAGGATGAAGCACTCTGGGCACCAGGCCCCCTCCAGAACCAGTGGAGATTGACATCCACTACCTCAGTCCTTGGCAGGATGAAGCACTCTGGGCACCAGGCCCCCTCCAGAACCAGTGGAGACTGTTATATACTTGAGAGACTGTGGCTTTGCACTCCCCAGGATAAAGCAGTGGGCAAACCACCCACTGGAAAGACTTGAGAGACTGTGGCTTTGCACTCCCCAGGATAAAGCAGTGGGCAAATTCCACTTGAGAGACTTGAGAGACTGTGGCTTTGCACTCCCCAGGATAAAGCAGTGGGCAAACCACCCACTTGAGAGACTTGAGAGACTGTGGCTTTGCACTCCCCAGGATAAAGCAGTGGGCAAACCACCCACTTGAGAGACTTGAGAAACTGTGGCTTTGCACTCCACAGGATACAGCAGTGGGCAAACCACCCACTGGAAAGACTTGAGAGACTGTGGCTTTGCACTCCCCAGGATACAGCAATGGGCATGGAGCCCCCTCGTGCAGCAGCGGCGTCGTGCGTTCATCCGGCTGAGGTGCCTGTTTATTTTTTATCAGTTGCCCCAGCAGTGTTCTTTCCGTTTCGAGTCAAGTATCTTGTGTGGGCTTCACCCATGCATTTTGGGACGGTTTTGAAGTGCACAAGTTCTCCTTTCAGCCAAGTCTTGTCTGCCAGGATCCTTGTGGGGGGCTATCAGTCCTTTGTGACCTATTCAGTATGCATATGAATGCAGATGTGACTGATTGTCCTCTGTTTTTTGCTGTCTGGGTGGAATGCACAAGGGAAGCTGTCAACTAGCATATACCACACGTGGACTGGAGACAGGCTGTAAGGCACAGATGACAGTAGGTACAGAGAACTGCCCAATTTCTAAAAGTGGCCATACTAAACATGACAGGGCTACTCCTTCCAGATCAGAATCTACCACTTGATAGTGTATGAGGGCAATTCTAATGCTAGTTTATGAGAGGAGCAGGCCTCACAGTAGTGGTATAAAAACTACTAGGACATGTAAACCACATAAGTACATGTCCTGCTTTTTACTTACATAGCACCCTGCCCTGTAGATTATCTAGGGCCTACCCTAGGGCTGACTTATATGTAGAAAACGGGGTGTTTACGGCTTGATAAGGAGTTTTAAATGCCAAGTTGAAGTGGCAGTGAAACTGCACACACAGGCCTTTCAATGGCAGGCCTGAGACATGGTTAAGTAGTTACTTATGTGGATGGCACAATCAGTGCTGCAGGCCAACTAGTATCATTTAATTTACAGGCCCTGGGCCCATGTAGTACACCTTACCAGGGACTTACAGGTACATTAAATAGGCCAATTGAGTAGGAACCAATGTTACTATGTTTAGGGGAGAGAGCACGTGCACTTTAGCACTGGTAAGCTATGGTAAAGTGCACAGAGTCCTAAAACCAGCAAAAACAGGGTCAGAAATATGAAGGGAGGCAGGAAATAGGTTGGGGTATGACCATCCTGAGGCTGTCAGGTCTAACAGGTATAAAAACAAATCTTCATATAGACTAAGTAATATGGAGAAACCAAATCATCTCATCTATTTTCATAAAAGAAGTTCACTGTCAGTCTCAGAGTAGCAGCGGTCATTTATGTGTCTTCAATCCTTGTAGACATGACAAAGAGAATGCACTGGGAGCCTATGATATTTATCGCCCATGCTCGCTGTGTCAGACCACTAACCACTGCAGCCATTTTGGGGTGAAAACAGGTGCGTGTTTAGTAAAGTATCTATCAACTCATCGAGACTAACAATGCTCTCAATTACAGATATGTCGTATATTCCTAGATTGTACTCTTAGTGCAATCAATTTTTTTATGCCGAGAAAATCAGTACTGGTCACCCTGGAAGTCCGTCCACATGGGTAGTCACAGGAAGGGAGGGGTGAGGGATGGAGAGGAAAGGGGAATGGATACAAGAAGGGGAAAATCAAGAGGATTAAAATAGGAAAGGAGGGGAAAGTCCTTATTTAAACTAACCTAATCCCAGCACATTCTTATTCATTGGTTTTGTGTCAGAAAGTTGTCAAACAACTCTGAAAAAGTAATTGTGAAGACATAAGTGTTGATTTCATCAGATGACTACTGAACATAACAGGACTAATATTTAACCTGTTTTTGAATACTAATCTAGTAACATTTTATGTTAGGCAGCACCATGAACATACATTAAATATGTTTCACATGTTAAGTGCATGATTCACAAAGACAACATACTTTCGAGTAAGATTACACTTTTGAGTAAGTATAACACTTTTCGGTATTCACAAATGGCACTTTTGTATTAACTTACACTTTTGCAGAAAGTCCAGCAACACACATGGCCAAACATTGGCACTGCAGCACTCTCCCCTAAAAAATAATGGCGGTAGGGACTTAAAATGAAATCCTTTAGGAAATAATATTAAATTAAATTAAATTATTTAAAATAGCTAAACATATATGAGTATAAATTAATGGTATCTCCACCTTGTAATGGAGTCATTGCTTATAAAAGGAAATATTGAAAAGAATATTGGTAGGGCATTTACAGAAGAAGATGCCAAA